>NC_069804.1:44686353-45936353 GCF_027406575.1 Nycticebus coucang
TATTGAATGGAGTTATATTGAAATCATTTCCACTTAGATCAGGAACCAGGCAAGGTTGCCCATTTTCTCCATTGCTCTTTAACATTGTACTGGAAGTTTTAGCCATTGCAATTAGGGAAGAAAAGGCGATCAAGGGTATCCACATAAGGTCAGAAGAGATCAAACTTTCCCTCTTCGCAGATGATATGATCATGCACCTGGAAAACACTAGGGATTCTACTACAAAACTTTTAGAAGTGATCAAGGAATACAGCAATATCTCAGGCTACAAAATCAACAGCCATAAATCTGTAGCCTTTATATATACCAACAATAACCAAGCCGAAAAAACGGTCAAGGACACTATTCCTTTCAAAGTAATGCCAAAGAAGATGAAATATTTGGGAGTATACCTAACAAAGGACGTGAAAGATCTCTACAAAGAGAACTGTGAAAGTTTAAGAAAAGAAATAGCTGAAGATGTTAACAAATGGAAAAACATACCATGCTCATGGCTGGGAAGAATCAACATCATTAAAAATGTCTATACTGCCAAAAGCAATACATAATTTTAATGCAATTCCTATTAAAGCTCCATTGTCATATTTTAAAGATATTGAAAAAATATCTTTTTATGGAATCAGAAAAAACCTCAAATAGCCAAAACATACGATAAAAACACAACAGGAGGAATCACACTACCAGACCTGACACTGTACTATAAATTGATAGTGATCAGCATGGTATTGGCACAAAACCAGAGAAGTAGTTGTCTGGAACAGAATAGAGAACCAAGAGATGAATCCAGCTGCTTACCATTATTTGATCTTTGATAAGCCAATTAAAAAGAGTCAGTGGGGACAAGATTCCCTATTTAACAAACGGTGCTGGGTGAACTGGCTGGTGATCTGTAAAAGACTGAAACTGGACCCACACCTTTCTCCATTAACTAAGATGGACTCTCACTGGATAAAAGATTCAAACTTAAGACATGAAACTATAAAAATACTTGAAGAAAGTGCAGTGAAAACTCTTGAAGGAATCGGCCTGGGTGAATATTTTATGAGGAGGACTCCCCAGGCAATTGAAGCAGTATCAAAAATATATTACTGGGACCTGATCAACCTAAATAGCTTCTGCACAGCCAAGAACATAGTAAATAAAGCAAGCAGACAGCCCTCAGAATGCGAGAAAATATTTGCAGGTTATACCTCCCATAAAGGTCTAATAACAAGAATCCACAGAGAACTCAAACATATAAGCAAGAAAAGAACAAGTGATCCCATCTCAGGGTGGGCAAGGGACTTGAAGAGAAACTTCTCTAAAGACAGACACACGATCTACAAACACATGAAAAAAAGCTCATCATCTTAATCATCAGAGAAATGCAAATCAAAACTACTTTGAGATATCACCTAACCCCAGTAAGAGTAGCCCACATAACGAAATCCCAAAACCAGAGATGTTGGCGTGGATGTGGAGAAAAGGGCACACTTCTACACTGCTGGTGGGAATGCACACTAATATGTTCCTTCTGGAAGGATGTTTGGAGAATACTTGGAGATCTAAAAATAGACCAGCCATTCAATTTTATAATTCCTTTACTAGGTTTATACCCAGAAGACCAAAAATCACAATATAACAAAGACATCTGTACCAGAATGTTTATTGCAGCCCAATTCATAATTGCTAAGTCATGGAAGAAGCCCAAGTGCCCATTGACCCACGAATGGACTAGAAAATTGTGGTACATGTATACCATGGAATATTATGCAGCCTTAAAGAAAGATGGTGACTTTACCTCTTTCATGTTTACATGGATGGAGCTGGAACATATTCTTCTCAGCAAAGTATCTCAGGAATGGAAGAAAAAGTATCCAAGTACTCAGCCCTACTATGAAGCCAATTTATAGCTTTCACATGAAGGCTATAATCCAACTATAGCACAAGACTATGAGGAAAGGGCCAAGGAAGGGGAAGGGAGGGGGGAGATTAGGGTGGAGGGATGGTCATGCGTGGGGCCACACGAACGGTGCATCTTAGAATGGGTACAGGTGAAACTTACTAAAGGCAGAATACAAATGTCTACATACAATAACTAAGAAAATGCCATGAAGGCTACGTTGAGCAGTTTGACGAGAATATTTCAGATTGTATATGAAACCAGCACATTGTACCCCTCGATTGCACAGATGTACACAGCTATGAGTTAACAATAAAAAAATGGTTAGATTCTACTTTGTCTAAACTATTTTGCAATCTCTTCTCTGTACTATGAAATCAACAAAGCTGTTTCCTGCCCAGATAATTGTGGACAGATCTGGACTGCCCATGGTCTAAATCACAGAAATATGTTTCATAGGTGGGTAAGACATCAAAAGATCTGAGATTATTTCTTTGAATTTATTTTCTAGACAGGCACCCTGTAAATTCCCCAAGCCATGTATTGAGTCATATTCACCCAGATCACAGGGGCAGAAGTGAAGAATGCTTGTAATTCTATACTCACCAGTGTAACAGATGATTTTGAACTAGTTAGCAAGAACCCCAGCTTGAATGGGGTCCATCCTTGTTTTTTACATTGGGGTTCTTCATACCACCACAGAGGGTCCATGGACTTATTCTCAGACATCTTTAAGTATTTTATGAAAGCCATTTAGATTTTGGTAATAATATAAGTATATTCAATTAAGTATAATTCATATAATCCCATTGACTAACCCTGAGCCTTTCACATTACCACCATACTGTTCAATAATATTACTTTATTGTTATTGTTTTTTAAAATGAAGTGGATATAATATATAAAAGATACTGTTAGTCCCCAGTAAAAGTTAAATGACCTAACAACCAATGCCATAAGAGCAGAGGTTTCACAGTAGTTTGAAAAAGAGAAAAGTGGTGAGATAATTGAGTTGTCATATGGTATATGATTATAAAAGTTTGCTGAACACAAAAGAACTTGCCTTACAGCAGAACAACTTAGAAACATGTTCACTCCTGCTTCAAAGCTTTTGTGCCCACTGTTCCCCCCTGTCTGGAACACTCACCCCTCCTCCACCTAGTAATACCCAAATATTCACTCTTTCACATGATTAAATACAAATGCCACCTTCTGCATGAGGCCTTTTTTATATTACAAATTTCAACTTCATGGGCAGTGCCTGTGGCTTAAAGGAGTAGGGCACTGGCCCCATATACCGGAGGTGGCAGACTCAGACCTGGCCCAGGCCAAAAAAAAAAATAGACAAATTGTAACTTCATTTTCCCAAATTCTTTATCTCCCATTCCCTAGATTGTTCTCCTTAATACTCCTTGTAACCTAACACACTATATATTTCACTTATTAATTTGTTTTATTATCTGTCTTCTCACACTAGAATGTGAACTTTCAAAGATGGGAAATTTTATTTGCACGTTAATGTATCTGCAGCACCTAGAGAAACATTACTGGGAAGAACAGGTGCTCAACTAATGTGTGTCAAATGAATAAACAATTGTATGAACGAATGAAGATTTGAGACAGAGTCTCATTATGTCATCCTTGGTAGAGTGCTGTAGTGTCAGCTCATAGCAACCTTTAACTCTTGGGCTTATTCTTTTGCCTCAGCCTCCCAAGTAGCTGGGACTACAAGCGCCTGCCACAAGGCCTGGCTATTTTTTTGTTGCAGTTGTCATTGTTGTTTAGCAGGCCCAGGCCGGGTTCAAACCTGCCTGTCTTGATGTATGTGGCTGGCACCCTAACCACTGAGCTACGGGCGCCGAACCTCAGTTTTCATTTGGAAATCTATTTTTGATTTATACTTGTATAATAGCAATACATATAAGCAGTTTATTATACCTAGTGCTGTGCTACTACATGCTTAAGTAACAATAAGAAATAGAAAAGATAACACCTGGAGTCCTGGAGTCTTTTTCCCCTTTAAAAGACATTTGTACATTGTGCAAATTAAAAAAAAAATGTTGAGTAAGACAACTGTTTGCTAGTGAGATTGACAGGAAGGAGTTGTGTTTCCTGAGGTACTCTGTGATTCCATCTTTGTGTTAGAGCTTTCAAGTTCCTACTCTCCCTGAACCCCACCTTGGGAAGCAAGAATTATACAGAGAAAAAAAAATAGGATGTGGGCTGTTGAACATTAAAAAAAAAAACAAAAAAACAACAGTATTACTGAAGCCAGCACCATTAATGTTACTCAAAATTTAGGAATCCATCTTTTGGAAGAGGAGCCAAGATGGCTAGTTAGAGATATCACTTGTCCTCCCAGTGGGAAGGTCATTAGGTAGTGCAGAGCAGAGAAGAGTGGCAGCTCAGGTACTCAGGTATGGATCATAGAGAGGGATGATGGAGTTGGCTGGGGACTCAATAGAGAGAAATTGTAAAGCCGAGAAGCAAGAATAAAAGAGGAGACAAGATTGGCAAGGATCAAATCCAGGGAGGCTTGGAGCTCAGTGAAAAGATGAGGGGTGCTGTTTCTCTCCCTCCTATGTGCCTTTGATGAACAGCAGGACACTCATTTATTGAAGGTTTTTCCACCCTCCATGAGCCCAGACATGGTGACAAATAAGGAATAGTGGAATAAACTAGTGTGTGCCCAGAGTTTGGGCAGTCTGTGAGGTGGTTCTCCCTTGAACATAGCCACAAGAGGCTAGTGTGCCAGTTTTCTTCCATCCAGATACTTCATTCTCTGCATCTTCCCTATCCATTGCAACCAAGAAAGCAGTTCCAACTCAGGCTGTCTGGGAGCTGGAGCCCTTCTCCCATCCATTACAACAAGGAGAGAAGCTCTACCTGAGAAGAACTTGAATTGCCACTTCTTTCTGGCAGATGCCCACTTCAGGCTGAAGTCTCCACAGAGATTGGGTCCCATACCTCTGCCCATGAGGGCTTGTGGTGCAATAGGGGTGCACAGGATGGGAACTTCCTGCCTGCAGTGGCTCTGATAAGCAAGCCATCCTAGTGCTCCAAGTCTTGAGAGGGAACAGGGGAATACAGGGGAGAAGTCTGAGAGAGCTGAACTTGGGTGGCAAGAAACCTCACATGGACATAGCCAGTGGGAGAGTGCGGTGGGGTGCTAAGGAATGGGAATCTGGGAGCACACTCATCCCTTTCTCAGGAGAACTACCATATTGTATAATGGTTACATGGCAACTAAACACCTCCCTCTCCTCAGGGAGAACATTTTGAACTGAGAAGTTCATGAGCAGCCATTTATCTCTGGTAGGTCTGTTCTCCAGGCTGAGATTCCGAAATACTGTAGGACTCATATCTCTCTCTTTGAGGACTTGTAGTGGAACAGAGATACCCAGCATGGGATATTTCCTGTCTGCCAGGGTTTAGTGGCAGTGTACACTAGTGGCTTGGACACAGTCTGAGAGGAAGCTTTACAGCTGGACTTGGGTGGTAAGAAGGCCCACCAGTTACTGTTGTAACTGAACTTACAACAGTATGCTGTGGGGGTCCAAGGAACAGCGATTTGGGAGAGCACCCACCTTTCCCTGCAGAAAAGCTATGCAACTGGATAAGGGCAGGTAGACCTCAACCTGGGGCCCTAGCACTCAAGTGTTTAGCCCCTGCCCACCCCCCTTACCATGAACAAGATAACTTTTCCTAGTCCTCCTACCAGCGGCTCCCCCGAGTGGCCAGAAAAGCAACTTCTGAGCGCTGCCAAGGCTTTGCAAACCTTTTCAATCTCTGGCAACCTACTCATGATGTGCTTTGGTCCTCCTTCTCTGACCACAGAGGTGGTAGAGATCAAGCAAACCCTTGAGAGCTATAGGATCACTCCTGAAGCTTGGGGCATTCAATTATTCCACATGGTGACCAGAACCTACCACAAGCACAGAAGAACACCTTGGCAGCTGGCTCTTTACATAAACATGAACAAATAACAGGGAGAACAACTCTATAGCTCATCATAGCATCTTCCAACCCAAGAAAACAGAGTATAGCAGGTTCATATTCACAAGTACCATATGCCATCTTGGAGACTAAACTAGGAGCTGCAACATAATTCGCAGTTTTTTGGAAGATAAGTCATAGGCAATCTAAGAGTGTCATCAAACCTGCTTCTACACTGCCATAGGCAACTCAGGACCAGTACTCTTTTTCCTGGCACAGAGAGGGACTGATCTTTGGGCACCCAGGACAGGGCTAAAAGCCAGGCCTAGAATCCCCAGGTCACAATAGGGCTCAGTGAAAGAACTTCAGAGTATGAAAAATTAGAGTAAAAGGACACCCCCAAAAGGGAACCACAAAGTATGTTGGTGATATAGTGGTGAGCATAGCTGTCTTCCAAAAAGGAACCACAGCTCTTTGCCAGTGAATACCAACCAAGGCAAAAATATTGAAATGACAGAAAAAGAATTTCAAATATTGATTATAAGGAAGCTCAACAAAATATAAGAGAAAATGAAAACCAACACAGGGAAACCACAAAAACAATATATGAAACGAATAAAAAAATTCATGAAAAGAAAAACAAAATGGTACTTCTGGAAATCAAACATTCATTTAAGGAAATACAAGACACAGTGGAAAATTTTAAGAATAGACTAGATTAGGCAGAAGAAAGAATCTCAGAGCTTGAAGACAACACCTTTGAATTAAACCAGACAGTCAAAAAGAACAGAGAACTAAGAGGAATGAACAAAGCCTACAAGAAATTTGGGATTATGTAAAGAGGCTATATATAAAAATCATAAGCATCTCTAAACACGAAGAAGAAAACACACTTGGGTTAGAGAAACTATCCAATGGAATAATTGAAGAAAACTTCCCTGGTCTTGCTAGAGATTTAGACATTCAGGTACAAGAAGTTCAACAAAAACCTGGGGGATTCATTGCAAAGAGGTATTCACCAAGACACATAGTCGTCAAACTGACCAAAGTCAACACCAAAGAGGAACTACAAGGAGCCATAAGGTGAAAACACCAGGTAACTTATAATGGAAAACCCATAGGGCTAACTGCAGACTTCTCAACTGAGACCTACAAGCCAGAAGGGATTGGAGCCAAACCTCAGTCTTCTTAAATACAACAGTAGCCAACCTAGGTTTTGTATACTTTAAAAGTAAGTTTCCTATATGAAGGAAAAATGAAGACTTTTTCAGAAGAGCAAACACTGAATTTGTCAAGACCACACATGCCCTGCAGGAAGTACTCAGATCTGCATTATATATGGGTCAGCACAATAGACACCCACCAGTGTAAAATCACCAAAAAGCTAAATATCAGAGCTCAAATAAAATAATGCCTCAAGAGTTTAAATAAAGCAATAAGGTTCTAACCAACAATATTAACAGGAATGCATCCCACTTATCAGTTCTTTCAATAAATGTGAATGTCTTCAAATCCCCACTCAAGAGACATAGACTGGCTGAATGTATAAAAAATATATATAGTCCAAGAATCTTCTGTCTCTAAAAAACACATCTAATCTACAAGAACTCATTCAGACTCAGGTGAAGGGACAGAAAAAAATGTTCCATGCAAATGGAAATGAAAATAAAGTAGATATATCCATTATATCAGATAAAATAGACTCAAATCAATAATAGTAAAGAAAGGCAAAGATGGTCATTATGTAATGGTAAAGGGAACAATACATCAATAAGACATATCAATCCTAAACATTTATGCACCTAATACAGGTGCACCCAGATTCATAAACCAAAGTGATAAATAACAGCATCATAATTGCCAGGTACTTAACCCTCCACTGACAGGACTGAGAAGATGCTCCAAGAAACAAACATTGGACTTAAATAGGACTCCAGAGCAAATGGACATAATAGGTATTTACAGCACATTTTACCCCCAAACTACTGAATATACATTCTTCCCCCAATCTACTGAATATACATGTTTCTCATCAGCACCTGGAATATTCTCTAAGACTGATCACATCTTAGGCCACAAAACGTCTCAACAAATTCATAAAAATGGAAATTATACCATGTATCTTCTCATACCATAGTGGAATAAAGTTAGAAATCAACTTCAAGAGAAACATTCAATTCTATACAAAATCATGGAAATTAAATAACTTACTGCCAAATGATTATTGGGTAAAGACAAAATTAAGATGAAAACAGAAAGATTCCCTGAACTAAATAACAAAGGGGACACAAGTTATCAAAATCTATGGGATTCAACAAAAGAAGCCCTAAGGGGAAAATTTATAGTCGTAAATGCCTTCATCAGAAAGACAGACCACAAATCAACAATCCAATGAATCATCTCAAGGAAGCAGAAAAATAAAAAAGCAAACCAAACCCAAACACAGCAAATTAAATAACCCAAGTCAGAACAGAACTAAACTAAATTGAAAACAAAAAAATTGGGGATATTAATGAATAAAACTTGGTTCTTTGAAAGATAAATAAAATCGACACACCCTTCACTGGATTAATCAGAAATAAATAAAACTGATACACCCATCACTGGATTAATCAGAAATAAAAAAGAAAGGACCCAAACAAGCTCAATAAGAAAAGAAAATGGTGGCTTTGTGAATGTCCTCCCAGCACCCTAAGCCTCACTTCCAGTTTCCTCACCACTGCCCTGGCATGGACCTCGGGGACAGTGACAACCCTTTTTTGGCAGAGAGCTGCTTGTGCACCCTTCTAGGCCCTTCGACATAGCTTCCCTTCTAAACTGCATGATGGAGGCCGTGTGGTCCTATCCAGGCGGCCAGCGCCCACAGGCCTGGGTCTCGGGTGCGTGTTGCTGGGTAATGGGCCTTCTCCTGGGGCTCCTCTCCTTCCAGAGCCTCCACAGCCACTGCCGAGGGACAGGGCTGTGCCGGGCCTGGCATATGGGAATCCCTCCAAGGAGCACCTGGAGCGACTGCCTTCGCTGTGGAAGTGACAGTGTCTTCAAGGAAACCGGAAGCCCTTGGCGACCACTGGAGACCCGGTTAGGTTTCCATCTTTTCCCAAACACTAGGGAATTGAAACTCGGCGGCCCTGGTGGTGGCCCTAGGTATCTAGCTTAGGGCTGTCACAGATGCACTGATAGAAGATGACGTCTGCATTCAGAACTCTGTAAAAGCCCTTACAAGAGATACAGTGACTTGGTTTCAATATATTCAGGAGATGAATCCATTGCTTCACATTTTGCCCTTGTCACTGCATATGAAGACATCAAAAAATGACTTAAAGAGGGAGACAAGATGGCGGACTGAAGCCAGCTTTCAACAGAGGCTCCCGTCCAGAAGGAGAGTTAAGGGACAGGAATTTAGTAAGTATCATGGTGGACTTGAGCCTCACCAAGAGAGAAGGTTGAAGAACGCACATCAACACCGCTGAGGCAAGCTGTGATCACAAGGACACAAACAAAAGGTACAAAATCCACCACCAAGTGGACGGGAGTCCCCCTCCCCCATGAGACAGGCTCAAGAGCCCCACAATTAAACAAGCGGGCAGAAATTAAAGGCCCTCCCACTACACTCCACGCAAGAGACCTTCTAAAAACTGGACCTACCTCCCCTAGTGGGGTGTCGTGGTGTTCTCCTGCCAGGCATAAAACTGAATAAAACTTTGGGAATCCTTCGCCGGCAAACCTTCCGGTGCTCCCCTCCCGCACACTGAGGTCTGGAGGCCTGTCCCCCAGGAGTTCAGATCCTTGGGTGATTTCTCAAGGGGAGTGGACAGTCCCTGAGTTGCGACTGGTCAGCATTGACTCTGAGGCACGCGAGTGAGGAGAGGGCACCGGGCTGAGGGGGAGTCACGCCTCGCGGCACTTCCCTGCGGTGCAGTGCACCAACCCTCCCCGGGCAACATTATGGGGCACAAGACTGAATAAGACACTAGCTTCCCCGCTGAGAGCTGAGAGCCCCTACTCTCACTCGGGGTCTGAGGGCCTATCCCCAAGGAGTTCGGCTCCTTGGATGATTTCTCGAGGGGAGTGCACAGTGCCTGAGCTGCGTCAGGTCAGCACTGACTCTGGGACACGTGAGCGAGGAGAGGGCACGCTGCTGAGGGGAAATCAAGCCTTGGCGGCACTTCCCTGCGGTGCAGTGCAGGAGCCCTCCCTGGGCCATAGTGTTGCGTAAAACTGAATGAAACTCTAGCTCCCCCCCCACTCCCAATCGGGGTCTGGGGGCCCATCCCCCAAGAGTTCTGATTCTTGGGGGATCTCTTGAGAGGTGTGGACCCAGCACAAACTGCAGCCGCTCAGTGCTGACTCTGGGGCGCTGGACAGAGGAGAAAAGGGTCGCCTGAGCGCCCACACCAGAGCAGCAGTTCCCTGGAGGTAGATCAACAGCCGTTTTTTCTTTAAGGGCAGAACGCTCACTTCTGGATACTCTGAGGCCACACCCCCTGTCTCCCTGGGCAACCAGAGGAGGCCACCGGTGAGCGGGGGATTTCCTGACACTGCTCACAAACCCGGGAAGCTTCCAGGGTGGGGCCAACCCAGAGAGGTGTTCGGAAGCAAATCTCCAGCAGCAAAGACGTTTGAACTCAAAACAGCCCGTCTTCTGTAGGCGATTTCGACAGGAACAGAGACAGAGCCTCGCAAAGTTGTCTGTTCTGTTCTGTTCTGTTAGCAGCATCCATCAGGGATGGGGCTAAGCCTGAGTGAACACCTCCTTCCCATCACCTGCATCAAACACTCAAAGATGTCAGGCCCCATCTCCTCCTGCTAGATAGCGGCAGTCTGTGGGGGCCTGGCAGACTTCCTTGTCATTCAGGCAGGTGCAAACCCCTGGAGTGTCTGTTCACTGCAGGCAACTGGGTTAGCCATCTGCAGAGATACCAGTGACTGGGTCCGACGGAGGGGCAAAGTGGGTAAGGAGACGTCAACCTTCCTAGACTGCTCTGTTTGCTGGGTGGCTCCTCCTGACTCCACGCTGCACTGGGGTGAGCCGTGTCAGAGGAGTTACCAGGCCCCTGTGATCCAGTTCCCAGAGACCTCTTGAACTCTCCCACCCGAGACAAGTGCCGATTGAGATAGTTGATTTGGACCTTTTGAACTGGGCTAATAGACTGAGGACTTTTCAGGCGGTGCCCTGGGTGTGCGATTGTAGGAAGGTTTGATTCTCCTTTTCCAACTGGGGCCAGAGGTGGGCAGGCGGGGTGACTTAATTGCTGATTTTTCCACACAGCTGAGACTTCAAGCCAGAGTAGAAGTTGCAATAGGATCAAACAGAAACCAGCTGAAAACAAGACAGAACGACTTTGCTCCACCACACCAGACAGGGCCCCAGTTTCTCAGGCCAAAACACTGTACGGGCCCTCGATAAAATCCCAGGGGAAAAACCAAAGGGAGTAAAATAACCATGGGGTGGAATCAGCGGAAAAACTCTGGTAACATGAATAACCAGAATAGATCAACCCCCCCAAGAAAAGATACAGCATATGTGATTGAAGATCCCATTCATAAACAACTGGCTGAGATGTCAGAAGTCGAATTCAGAATTTGGTTTGCAGAGAAGATTAATAAAACGGAATTAGGAATTCGAGGAGAAATTCAAAAATTGTCTCAAGAATTTAACGAATTTAAAGACAAAACCACCAAAGACTTAGACACACTGAAACAAGAACTTACAGCCCTCAAAGATATGAAAAATACAGTAGAATCCCTCAGTAACAGAATGGAGCAAGCAGAAGAAAGGATTTCTGACATTGAAGATAAAGTCTTCGAACGCTGCCAATCTCTCAAAGAGGAAGAGAAATGGAGAGCAAAAACGGATCACTCACTCAGAGAACTCTCAGATAATTCAAAAAAAAAGCAATATAAGGAATATAGGAATTTCTGAGAACGATGAAGTGGCCTCCGAGGGCACAGAGGCCCTTCTGCGTGAAATTATGAAAGAAAAATTTCCAGACATGCCTAGAGAATCTGAAATTCAGATAGCAGACAGCTTCAGAACCCCAGCATGATTCAACCACAATAAGTCATCCCCCAGACATATCATAATTAGCTTCACTAAAGTTAACATGAAAGAGAAGATTCTCAAAGCAGCCTGGCGAAAGAAAACTATAACGTACAAAGGTAAGAATATTAGAATAACTGCAGATCTCTCTGCTGAAACTTTTCAAGCAAGAAGAGGCTGGTCATCAACTTTTAATCTCCTAAAGCAAAAAAACTTTCAACCCAGGATCTTGTATCCAGCTAAACTGAGTTTCATCTATGATGGAGAAATTAAGTACTTCAATGACATTCATATGTTGAAAAAATTTGCCATAAGTAAACCAGCTCTTCAGGATGTTCTCAGACCTATCCTCCACAATGACCAACCCAATCCTATACCACAAAAGTAAACTCACTCAGAAACTTCGGATCAAACTCCAACTTCCACACTGGCGAAAGGATTAAAAATGTCAACTGGACCTTTGAAAAACTCGATACCCAAAATTCTACCAGACTTATCAATACTCTCCATCAATGTGAATGGCTTAAACTGTCCTCTAAAGAGGCATAGGTTAGCTGACTGGATACAAAAACTCAAGCCAGATAATTGTTGCGTACAAGAGTCACATCTCAACTTAAAAGACAAATACAGACTCAGGGTGAAAGGATGGTCATCCATATTTCAGGCAAATGGTAATCAGAAAAAAGCAGGTGTTGCAATTTTATTTGCAGACACAGTAGGCTTTAAACCATCAAAAGTAAGGAAGGACAAGAATGGTCACTTCATATTTGTTAAGGGTAATACTCAATATGACGAGATCTCAATTATTAATATCTATGCACCCAACCAGAATGCACCGCAATTTATAAGAGAAACTCTAACAGACATGAGTAACTTGATTTCCTCCAGCTCCATAATCGTTGGAGATTTCAACACTCCCTTGGCAGTGTTGGATCGATCCTCCAGAAAGAAGCTGAGCAAAGAAATCTTAGATTTAAACCTAAAGATCCAATATTTAGATTTAGCAGACATCTACAGAACATTTCATCCCAACAAAACTGAATACACATACTTCTCATCAGCCCACGGAACTTACTCCAAAATTGATCACATTTTAGGTCACAAGTCTAACCTCAGTAAATTTAAAGGAATAGAAATTATTCCATGCATCTTCTCGGACCATCATGGAATAAAACTTGAATTGAGTAACAACAGGAATCTGCATACCCATAGAAAAACATGGAAGTAAAATAACCTTATGCTGAATGATAGCTGGGTCAGAGATGAGATTAAGAAAGAAATCACCAATTTTTTGGAACAAAACGACAATGAAGACACAAACTATCAGAACCTCTGGGACCCTGCAAAGGCAGTTCTAAGAGGGAAATTTATAGCACTGCAACCTTCCTCAAGAGAACGGAAAGAGAGGAAGTTAACAACTTAATGGGACATCTCACGCAACTGGAAAAGGAAGAACATTCTAACCCCAAGCCCAGTAGAAGAAAAGAAATAACCAAAATAAGAGCAGAATTAAATGAAATTGAAAACAAAAGAATAATACAACAGATCAATAAATCAAAAAGCTGGTTTTTTGAAAAGGTCAATAAAATAGATAAACCTCTGGCCAACCTAATCAGGAAAAAAAGAGTAAAATCTCTAATATCATCAATCAGAAACAACAAAGACGAAATAACCACAGACTCATCAGAAATCCAAAAAATCCTTAATGAATATTACAAGAAACTTTATTCTCAGAAATATGAAAATCTGAAGGAAATAGACCGATACTTGGAAGCACGCCACCTTCCAAGACTTAACCAGAATCAAGTGGAAATGTTGAACAGACCCATATCAAGTTCAGAAATAGCATCAACTATAGAAAACCTCCCTAAAAAGAAAAGCCCGGGACCAGATGGTTTCACGTCAGAATTCTACCAAACCTTTAAAGAGGAATTCGTACCTATATTACTCAACCTGTTTCAAAATGTAGAAAAAGAAGGAAGACTACCCAACACGTTCTATGAAGCAAACATCACCCTGATCCCCAAACCAGGAAAAGACCCAACAAGAAAAGAAAATTATAGACCAATATCACTAATGAATATAGATGCAAAAATATTCAACAAGATCCTAACAAACAGAATCCAGCAACACATCAAACATATTATACATCATGACCAAGTTGGTTTTATCCCAGGGTCTCAAGGCTGGTTCAATATATGTAAATGTATAAATGTAATTCAGCATATAAACAAATTAAACAACAAAGACCATGTGATTCTCTCAATTGATGCAGAAAAAGCTTTGGATAATATCCAGCATCCCTTCATGATCAGAACACTCAAGGAAATTGGTCTAGAAGGGACTTTTCTTAAACTGATAGAGGCTATGTACAGCAAACCCACAGCCAATATCATATTGAATGGAGTTAAATTGGAATCATTTCCACTCAGATCAGGAACCAGACAAGGCTGCCCATTGTCTCCATTGCTTTTCAACATTGTAATGGAAGTTTTAGCCACCGCAATTAGGGAAGAAAAGGCGATCAAGGGTATCCATATAGGGTCAGAAGAGATCAAACTCTCGCTCTTCGCAGATGATATGATTGTGTATCTGGAAAACACTAGGGACTCTACTACAAAACTCCTGGAAGTGATCAAGGAATACAGCAGCGTCTCAGGTTACAAAATCAACATTCATAAATCGGTAGCCTTTATATACCCCAACAACAGTCAAATTGAAAAAGCAGTTAAGGACTCTATCCCATTCACAGTAGTGCCAAAGAAGATGAAATATTTGGGAATTTACCTAACAAAAGACGTGAAAGATCTCTATAAAGAGAACTATGAAACTCTAAGAAAAGAAATAGCTGAAAATGTTAACAAATGGAAAAACATACCATGCTCATGGCTGGGAAGAATCAACATTATCAAAATGTCCATACTATCCAAAGCAATATATAATTTCAACGCACTCCCTATTAAAGCTCCACTGTCACATTTTAAAGATCTTGAAAAAACATTACTTCGTTTTATATGGAATCAGAATAAACCTCGAATAGCCAAGACATTACTCAGAAATAAAAACAAAACAGGAGGAATCACACTACCAGACCTCAGACTTTACTACAAATCGATAGTGATCAAAACAGCATGGTATTGGCACAAAAACAAGAGAAGTAGATATCTGGAACAGAATAGAGAACCAAGAGATGAATCCAGCTACTTACCGCTATTTGATTTTTGACAAGCCAATTAAAAACATTCAGTGGGGAAAAGATTCCCTATTTAACAAATGGTGCTGCGTGAACTGGCTGGAAACCTGCAGAAGACTGAAATTGGACCCACACCTTTCACCATTAACTAAGATAGACTCTCATTGGATTAAAGATTTAAACTTAAGACATGAAACTATAAAAATACTAGAGGAGAATGCAGGGAAAACCCTTGAAGAAATTGGTCTGGGTGAGTATTTCATGAGGAGAACCCCCCGGGCAATTGAAGCAGCTTGAAAAATACACTACTGGGACTTGATCAAACTAAAAAGCTTCTGCACAGCTAAGAACACAGTAAGCAGAGCAAGCAGACAGCCCTCAGAATGGGAGAAGATATTTGCAGGGTATATCTCTGACAAAGGTTTAATAACCAGAATTCACAGAGAACTCAAACGCATGAGCAAGAAAAAAGCAAGGGATCCCATCGCAGGCTGGGCAAGGGATTTGAAGAGAAACTTCTCTGAAGAAGACAGGCGCACGGCCTTCAGACATATGAAAAAATGCCCATCATCTTTAATCATCAGAGAAATGCAAATCAAAACTACTTTTAGATATCATCTAACTCCAATGAGACTAGCCTATATCACAACATCTCAAGACCAGAGATGTTGGCGTGGATGCGGAGAAAAGGGAACACTTCTGCACTGCTGGTGGGAATGCAAATTAATACATTCCTTTTGGAAAGATATATGGAGAACACTCAGAGATCTAAAAATAGATCTGCCGTTCAATCCTGTAATTCCTCTGCTGGGCATATACCCAGAAGACCAAAAGTCACAACATAACAAAGATATTTGTACCAGAATGTTTATTGCAGCCCAATTCATAATAGCTAAGTCATGGAAAAAGCCCAAGTGCCCATCGATCCACGAATGGATTAATAAATTGTGGTATATGTATACCATGGAATACTATGCAGCCTTAAAGAAAGATGGAGACTTTACCTCTTTCATGTTTACATGGATGGAGCTGGAACATATTCTTCTTAGTAAAGTATCCCAAGAATGGAAGAAAAAATACCCAATGTACACAGCTCTACTATGAAACTAATTTGGGACTCTCACATGAAAGCTATAACCCAGCTACAACTTAACAATAGGGGGAAGTGGGAAAGGGGGGGTGGGTAGAGGGAGGGGGATCGGTGGGATCACACCTGTGGTGCATATTACAGGGGTATTTGCGAAACTTGGTAAATGTAGAATGTAAATGTTTTGGCACAGTAACTGAGATAATGCCGGAAAGGCTATGTTAACCACTGTGATAAAAATGTGTCAAATGGTTTATGAAGTGAGTGTATGATGCCCCATAATCATATCATTGTATACAGTTATGATTTAATAAAAAAAAAAAAAGAAAAGAAAAAAAGAAAGGGCCTTCAAAGTGGATGGGAGGATATTTTTGTTCTATGTTGGTAAGGATATTTTGGGACTGTTTAGCAGAAATAGCAATGATGGATGTGTGTACTTCATGGCTGAACAGCTAAGCAACATATTTAAAGTTCTAACATTAAATGTGATATTAGCTGTAAAGTTTCAGTAGCTAACATTAAAGTTTTAGAAGATTTAAGCATTTTCAAATAAATGTGGATATTTATATATAAAAGAAAAGTGGATGGGAGGAAAACCTGGACTGTTGAACCGGGGAGTCTGGAAGGAACATAAGAATGTGGATATGGATGGGGGATGGGAAGACGGCGGACTGAAGCCAGCTTTCCACAGAGGCTCCCGTCCTGATGAGAGTTAGGGGACGAAAATTTAGCAAGTAACCTGATGGATTCGAGCAACACCAAGTGAGAAAGTTGAGGAACGCACATCAACCCTGCTGAGGAGAGCTGCGACCACAAGGAAGCAAACAAAAGGTACAAAACCCATCACCAAGCTGACAGGAGTCCCCCCTCCCCCACCTGATCGGCTTAAGGGCCCCACAAACAAAAGGGCAGAAATCAAAGGCCATCCCACTACACTTCACGGGAGAGAACTACTACAAACTGGACCTACCTCCCTTATTAGGATGCCTAGGTGTTCTGCCAGGCACAAAACTGTATAAATCTGTAAATATCCTTTGCCGGCAACTCTGAGCACCCAGCACTTCCCTCCACTCTCTCTGAGGTCTGAAAGCCTGTCCCCCAGGAGTTCGGATTCTTGGGTGACCCCTAAGCGGAGAGGACAGTCCCTGAGCTGCAGCTGGTCAGGGCTGATTCTGGGGCACGGGAGAGAGGCAAGGACGGTCAGCGGAGGGAGACCCTCACCAGGGCGGCGCTTCCCTGAGGCGAGGTGCAGCAGCCCTCCTTGGGCAACAATACAACCAGGCATATAACTGAGTCGAACTCGCTACCAGCTGCTCTGAGCTCCCTGCTGCTCTGAGCTCCTGGCGCTCCCCCCATCCTCGCTCTGTGGTCCAGAAACCTGAGCGCCTGCCATGTGACCAGGCAGGGAGCTGAGTCTGTTTTTCGCTGCCCAGCGGTTCTGGGCTCCAACTGCTCTCTCCACCCCTCCCCCACTCTGAAGCCTGAAGGTTTGTGCTGTGATGGTACAACCGAGCGAGAGACTGGGAGGAACTGAATTCGCTTGCTGTCGGCCGGGCTCCCTACGGCTCGGAGCCCCTGCTGGCTCTGGACTCCAGGCGCTCCCCCGCCCTCACTCTGTGGTCCAGAGACCTGAGCACCTGCCATGTGGCAGGGCAGTGAACTGGGTGGAGCTGAGTCTGTTTGCTGCCCAGTGGTTCTGGGCTCCAGCCGCTCCCCCCACCCCGCCCTCACTCTGAAGCCTGGAGGCTTGGGCTGCAGCGGTACGGTGGAGAAAATATTGGGAGGAACTGAGTGAGCTTGCTGCCAGCAGCTCTGAGCTCCTAGCACCCCACCCCACCCTCACTCTGTGATTGGAGGCCTGTCCCCTGGGAGTCCGGATTCTTGAGGGATTTGTCGTGGCATGGACAGTGCCTGAACTGCGGCTGGTTGGTCCTGACTCTGGGACACAGGAGTGAGGCTGGGGGAGACCCAAATCAGAGCGGCAGTTCCCTGAGGCAGCTGAAGCCATACCCCCTGCCTCCCTGGGCAACCAGAGGAGGCCACCCAGAGTATAGGATTTGCCTGAGGTGACTCACAGACCCCAGAAACATCCAGGGTACGGCTGACACAGAGAACTGAGATTTCAACCCAGAGTAAGTGATTCACTGAGGTCAAACAGAAGCCAGCTGAAAATAAGTCAGAACCACTCAGCCCCACCACACCAGACAGGGCCCCAGTCTCTCAGGCTACAACACTGAACGGGCCCTCAACAAAACCCAAGGGGAAAAATCAAAGGGAGTAAAACAACCATGGGGCGGAATCAGCGGAAAATCTCCGGTAACATGAATAACCAGAATAGATCAACCCCCACAAGGAAAGAAATGGCGGATGTAATTGAAGATCCCATTCATAAACAACTGGCAGACATGTCAGAAATCGAATTCAGAATTTGGACTGCAGACAAGATTGATAAAATGGAATTAGGAATCCGAGGAGAAATTCAAAAGTTGTCTCAAGAATTTAAGGAATTTAAAGACAAAACCACCAAAGACTTAGACACACTGAAGCAAGAATTTGCAGCCCTTAAAGATATGAAAAATAAAGTAGAATCCCTCAGCAACAGAATGGACCAAGAAGAAGAAAGGATTTCTGACATGGAAGATAAAGCCTTTGAACACTCCCAAACTCTGAAAGAGGAAGAGAAATGGAGAGCAAACACTGATCACTCTTTTAGAGAGCTCTGGGATAATTCAAAGAAGGTCAATATACGAATAATAGGAGTTCCAGAAAACGATGAAGTGGCATCGATGGGCACAGAGGCCCTTCTGCATGAAATTATGAAAGAGAATTTTCCAGACATGCCTAGAGAACCTTAAATTCAGATAGCAGTCTCAGAACTCCAGCAGGATTCAACCCCAATAAGTCATCCCCCAGACATATCATAATTAACTTCACTAAAGTCAACATGAAGGAGAAAATTCTCAAGGTTATCAGGCAAAAGAAAGCCATTATCTACAAAGGTAAGAACATTAGAATGACTGCAGATCTCTCTGCTGAAACTTTTAATCGACTTTTAATCTCCTAAAGCAAAAAAACTTTCAACCCAGGATCTTGTACCCAGCTAAACTGAGTTTCATCTATGATGGAGAAATTAAATACTTCAACGACATTCATATGTTGAAGAAATTTGCCACAACCAAAACAGCTCTTCAGCATAGTCTCAGACCTATCCTCCATAATGACCAACCCAATCCTCTACTACAAACCTAAACTCACTCAGAAACTCCTGATCAAACTCCAACTTCTACAATGACGAAAAGATTAAAATTGTCCACTGGACTTTTGAAAAACTCGATACCCAAAATTCCACCAGACTTATCAATACTCTCCATTAATGTGAATGGCTTAAACTGTCCTCTAAAGAGACATAGGTTAGCAGACTGGATACAAAAACTCAGACCAGATATCTGTTGCTTACAAGAGTCACATCTTAAAAGACAAATACAGACTCAGGGTGAAAGGATGGTCATCCATATTTCAGGCAAATGGTAACCAGAAAAAAGCAGGTGTTGCAAATTTATTTGCAGACACAATAGGCTTTAAACCAACAAAAGTAAGGAAGGACAAGAATGGTCACTTCATATTTGTTAAGGGTAATACTCAATATGATGAGATTTCAATTATTAATATCTATGCACCCAATCAGAATGCACCTCAATTCATAAGAGAAGCTCTAACAGACATGAGCAACTTGATTTCCTCCAGCTCCATAATAGTCGGAGATTTTAACACTCCTTTGGCAGTGAGGGATCGATCCTCCAACAGGAAGCTGAGTAAAGAAATTTTAGATTTAAATCTAACCATCCAGCATTTAGATCTAGCAGACATCTACAGAACATTTTATCCTAACAATACTGAATACACATACTTCTCATCAGCCCACGGAACTTACTGCAAAATCGATCACATCTAAGGTCACAAATCTAACCTCAGTAAATTTAAAGGAATAGAAGTTATTCCATGCATCTTCTTGGACCATCATGGAACAAAACTTGAGCTGAGTAACAACAGGAATCCACATTCTCATACAAAAACATGGACATTAAATAACCTCATGTTGAATGATAGCTGGGTCAGAGATGAGATCAAGAAGGAAATTGCCAAATTTTTGGAACAAAACGACAATGAAGACACGAACTATCAGAACCTCTGGGACACCACAAAGGCAGTTCTAAGAGGGAAATTTATAGCACTGCAAGCCTTCCTCAGGAGAACGGAAAGAGAGGAAGTTAGCAACTTAAGGGGACATCTCAAGCAACTGGAAAAGGAAGAACACTCCAAACACAAACCCAGTAGAAGAAAAGAAATAACCAAAATCAGAGCACAACTTAATGAAATTAAAAACAAAAGAACAATACAACAGATCAATAAATCAAAAAGCTGGTTTTTTTAAAAGGTGAAGAAAATAGATAAACGGTTGGCCAACCTAATCGGGAAAAAAAAGAGTAAAATCTCTAATCTCATCAATCAGAAATGACAAAGACAAAATAACAACAGACTTCTCAGAAATCAAAAAAATCCTTAATGAATATTACAAGAAACTTTACTCTCAGAAATATGAAAATCTGAAGGAAATGGACTGACACTTGGAAGCTCGTCACCTTCCAAGACTTAACCACAATCAAGTGGAAATATTGAACAGGCCCATATCAAGTTCGGAAATAACATCAACCATACAAAACCTCCCCAAAAAGATAAGGCCGGAACCAGATGGTTTCACATCAGAATTCTACCAAACCTTTAAAGAGGAATTAGTACCTATGTTACTCAAACTGTTCCAAAATGTAGAAAAAGAAGGAAGTCTACCCAACACGTTCTATGAAACAAACATCACCCTGATCCCCAAACCAGGAAAAGACCCAACAAGAAAAGAAAATTATAGACCAATATCACTAATGAATATAGACGCAAAAATATTCAACAAGATCCAGCAACATATCAAACAGAATCCAGCAACATATCAAACAAATCATACATCATGATCAAGTTAGCTTTATCCCAGGGTCTCAAGGCTGGTTCAATATACGTAAATTTATAAATGTAATTCAGCACACAAACAAAGAAAAAAACAAAGATCATATGATCCTCTCAATCGATGCAGAAAAAGCTTTTGGTAACATCCAACATCCCTTCATGATCAGAACACTTACTAAGAAAATTGCTATAGAAGGGACATTTCTTAAACTGATAGAGGCCATCTACAGCAAACCGACAGCCAATATCATATTGAATGGAGTTAAATTGGAATCATTTCCACTTAGATCAGGAATCAGACAAGGCTGCCAATTGTCTCCGCTGCTTTTTAACATTGTAATGGAAGTTTTAGCCACCGCAATTAGGGAAGAACAGGTGATCAAGGGCATCCACATAGGGTCAGAAGAGAGCAAACTTTCGCTCTTCGCAGATGACATGATTGTATATCTGGAAAACACTAGGGACTCTACTACAAAACTCTTAGAAATGATCAAGGAATACAGCAACGTCTCAGGTTACAAAATTAACATTCATAAATCAGTAGCCTTTATATATACCAACAATAGTCAAGTTGAAAAAACAATTAAGGACTCTATCCCATTCACAGTAATGCCAAAGAAGATGAAATATTTGGGAGTTTATCTAACAAAGGATGTGAAAGATCTATATAAAGAGAACTATGAAACTCTAAGAAAAGGGATAGCCGAGAATGTTAATAAATGGAAAAACATACCATGCTCATGGCTGGGAAGAATCAACATTGTTAAAATGTCCATACTACCCAAAGCAATATATACCTTCAACGCAATCCCTATTAAAGTTCCACTGTCATACTTTAAAGATCTTGAAATAACAATACTTTATTTTATATGGAATCAGAAAAAACCTTGAATAGCCAAGACATTACTCAAAAATAAAAACAAAGCAGGAGGAATTACGCTACCAGACCTCAGACTATACTACAAATCGATAGTGATCAAAACAGAATGGTATTGGCACAAAAACAGAGAAGTAGATGTCTGGAACAGAATAGAGAACCAAGAGATGAACCCAGCTACTTACTGTTATTTAATCTTTGACAAGCCAATTAAAAACATCCAGTGGGGAAAAGATTCCCTATTTAACAAATGGTACTGGGTGAACTGGCTGGCAACCTGTAGAAGACTGAAACTGGATCCACACCTTTCACCACTAACCAAGATAGACTCTTACTGGATTAAAGACCTAAACTTAAGACATGAAACTATAAAAATACTAGAAGAGAGTGCAGGGAAAACCCTTGAAGAAATTGGGTTGGGTGAGTTTTTTATGAGAAGGACCCCCCAGGCAATTGTAGCAGCTTCAAAAATAGACTTTTGGAGTTTACCAAACTAAAAAGCTTCTGCACAGCCAAGAACACAGTAAGTAAAGCAAGCAAACAGCCCACAGAATGGGAGAAGATATTTGCTGGTTATGTCTCCGACAAAGGTTTAATAACCAGAATCCACAGAGAACTCAAATTCATTAGCAAGAAAAGAACAAGGGATACCATCACAGGCTGGGCAAGAGAATTGAAAAGAAACTTCTCCGAAAAAGACAGGCGAGTGGCCTTCAGACATATGAGAAAATGCTCAGCATCTTTAATCATCGGAGAAATGCAAATCAAAACTACTTTGAGATATCATCTAACTCCAGTGAGACTAGCCTACATCACAAAATCTCAAGACCAGAGATGTTGGCGTGGATGTGGAGAAAAGGGAACACTTTTGCACTGCTGGTGGGAATGCAAACTAATACATTCCTTTTGGAAAGATATAGGGAGAATACTTAGAGATCTAAAAATGGATCTGCCATTCAATCCTGTAATTTCTCTGCTGGGCATATACCCAGAAGATCAAAACTGCATCATAACAAAAATATTTGTACCAGAATCTTTATTGAAGCCCTATTCATAATTGCTAAGTCATGGAAAAAACCCTAGTGCCCATCGATCCACGAATGGATTAACAATTTGTGGTATATGTACACCATGGAATACTATACAGCCTTGAAGAAAGATGGAGACTTTACCTCTTTCATGTTTACATGGATGGAGCTGGAACATATTCTTCTCAGTAAAGTGTCTCAAGAATGGAAGAAAAAATACCCAATGTATTCACCCCTACTATGAAACTAACTTAGGACCTTCACATGAAACCTATAACCAGCTGGCAACATGCAGAAGACTGAAATTGGACCCACACCTTTCACCATTAACTAAGATAGACTCTCATTGGATTAAAGATTTAAACTTAAAACATGAAACTATAAAAATACTAGAGGAGAATGCAGGGAAAACCCTTGAAGAAATTGGTCTGGGTGAGTATTTCATGAGGAGAACCCCCCGGGCAATTGAAGCAGCTTGAAAAATACACTACTGGGACTTGATCAAACTAAAAAGCTTCTGCACAGCTAAGAACACAGTAAGCAAAGCAAGCAGACAGCCCTCAGAATGGGAGAAGATATTTGCAGGGTATATCTCTGACAAAGGTTTAGTAACCAGAATCCACAGAGAACTCAAACGCATCAGCAAGAAAAAAACAAGGGATCCCATCGCAGGCTGGGCAAGGGATTTGAAGAGAAACTTCTCTGAAGAAGACAGTTGCACGGCCTTCAGACATATGAAAAAATGCTCATCATCTTTAATCATCAGAGAAATGCAAATCAAAACTACCTTGAGATATCATCTAACTCCAATGAGACTAGCCTATATCACAAAATCCCAAGACCAGAGATGTTGGCGTGGTTGCGGAGAAAAGGGAACACTTCTGCACTGCTGGTGGGAATGCAAATTAATACATTCCTTTTGGAAAGATATATAGAGAACACTCAGAGATCTAAAAATAGATGTGCCATTCAATCCTGTAATTCCTCTGCTGGGCATATACCCAGAAGACCAAAAATCACAACATAACAAAGATATTTGTACCAGAATGTTTATTGCAGCCCAATTCATAATAGCTAAGTCATGGAAAAAGCCCAAGTGCCCATCGATCCACGAATGGATTAATAAATTGTGGTATATGTATACCATGGAATACTATGCAGCCTTAAAGAAAGATGGAGACTTTGCCTCTTTCATGTTTACATGGATGGAGCTGGAACATATTCTTCTTAGTAAAGTATCTCAAGAATGGAAGAAAAAGTACCCAATGTACTCAGCCCTACTATGAAACTAATTTGGGGCTCTCACATGAAAGCTATAACCCAGTTACAACTTAACAATAGGGGGAAGTGGGAAAGGGGGGGTGGGTAGAGGGAGGGGGATCGGTGGGATCACACCTGTGTTGCATCTTACAGGGGTATTTGCAAAACTTGGTAGATGTAGAATGTAAAGGTTTTGGCACAGTAACTGAGATAACCCCGGAAAGGCTATTTTAACCACTGTGATAAAAATGTGTCAAATGGTCTATGAAGCGAGTGTATGATGCCCCATGATCATATCAATGTATACAGTTATGATTTAATAAAAAAAATAAAAAGAAAGAAAGCTATAACCAAGTTACAACCTAAGAACAGGGGTAAGGGGGAAAGCATGGGGAGGGAGGGGGGTGGTGGGTAGAGGGAGGGGGATTGAAAAGATCACACCTGTGGTGCATCTTACAAGGGTACATGTGAGTCTTGGCAAATGTGGAATGTAAATGTCTTGGCGAAGTAACTAAGAAAATGCCAGGAGGGCTATGTCAACTATTGAGATGAAAATGTGTGAAATATTCTATGAAACAAGTGTATAGTGCCCCATGATCATATTGATGTACACAGCTATGATTTAATAGAAAAAAAAAGAATGTGTATATGAAGTAACCTAGGTAACCAATGACTAATAGAAAGAGACCATCAATGACCAATAGAAAAGGGCAATATTTCCTGGAGGCACAAAGAGGCCAATGACAGACTTAGAGCCTATTTCAAATGGAGTATTTAGTACCCCTATAGGTGTTTATTTCCTGTCTCTCTCAACATTTTTTCCTTTACAAGAGGGATCCATTTCCACCTCTGTTTGGAAGTGCTCTAAACTTTGTTCTTCCTAAATAAAATCTCTCTTTGTTACCCTGAAACTTGTGTAAGTCACTTTTACCTTCTAGCCACATTGCCTGTGCCACCCAGTTTTATTTTCAGTTTCTACTCACTTTTGCTTTTAGTTACGATCGTGCCTTGGTTGAACCTTTTAGCTCAGGCTTAGTAATTGAACCAGATGAACCAGGTTCAGCGAACTGGGACCGCTGACCCCTAACACTTTATATATTCTTCTAGGCACAATGAATTTGAGTGCACTTCAGCTTGACTTCTAACTGCTAGCATCTGTATCTTTGAGTTTTGAAGCTTTCTCTCATGGCAGACTAGTCTGCCTATGCTCACCACAGGTCAGAAATAAAGTAGAATAAACACACCTCTGGAGGAGTCTTTAACGAGTGGGTTCTGGTGGATAAATACTGCAGCTCTCTTGTCTCTTGGTTGGGATAACAGAGGTATGTCCTCTACTGCCCTCAGAGTTCCCCAGAGGGATTGCTTTCCAGTTGTCCACAGTGGAACTAGCTTGGTAACACACCCTTGGTTGACTGCTTGCCCTGCCCTGTCTCTCTTCTTCATTATTCTACTGGTATTTCCTGGGATCACCTCCCAGATCAACTATTTTCACTCATGCCTTTGTCTTTGGATCTGCTTCTTGGTGAATCTAAACTAAGACACCAGTAATCCAGTGTTGGTTTTCTGCAAAACCATGTCCTTGCCCCTCATTTTACTTTTCAAACTTGGTTCTCTGATCCTTTATTAAATAAGATCTTGAAGTCACTTTTTTTTTTTTTTTCCAGTGACCTCTGAACTCTTTATTGGCATAGCATAAGGGCATGCTGCTGTACTGCCTCAGTGTCTCAGAACTTTGGTGTCATTGGTCTCAGACACCACTTTGCCGTCCACTATCCTGCGGGTGGTGGTCTTTTGGATGGTTTGCATGGAGTTGCTGCTGTCCAGGGCATCACCAAGGTTGAAGTCCTCCCCGTCTTCCAGCAGGCGGCGGTAGGTGGCGATCTCAGCCTCTAGCTTGACCTTGATGTTCAGCAGTGCCTCATACTCCTGGGCCTGGCGCTGCCCCTCTGCCCGGGTCTGTGCCAGCTCTGACTCCAAATGCAGCAGGACCCCATTGAGTTGCTCCATCTGCAAGGCGTAGCGTGCCTCCACCTCCCTCAGGCTGTCCTCCAACCTGGACTTCTGATTTGTCATAGAGTCCAGTTCGATCTCCAAGGACTGGACTGTACGTGTCAGCTCTGTGAGCATTGTCTTAGCAGCTCCGACCTCAGCAAACTGTGAGGTGACCACTGAGGTGCTCTCCTCAATCTGGTGGGACCAGGTCTTGGCCAGCTCTTCTTGGTTCTTCCGAGCCAGCTCGTCATACTGGGCCCGCATGTCTGCCATGATCTTGCTCAGGTCCTGGGATTTGGGAGCGTCTACTTCCACAGTCAACCCAGAGCTGGCAATCTGGGCTAGTAGGACTTTTACTTCCTCCTCGTGGTTCTTCTTCATGAAGAGCAGCTCCTCCTTGAGAGCCTCGATCTCTGACTCCAGCTGCAGTCGAGTGATATTGGTGTCATCAATGACCTTGCGGAGCCCATGGATGTCGCTCTCCACAGACTGGCGCATGGCCAGTTCTGTCTCATACTTGACTCTAAAGTCATCAGCAGCAAGACGGGCATTGTCAATCTGCAGAACGATGCGGGCATTGTCCACAGAATTCGCAAAGATCTGAGCCCTCAGGTCCTCGATGGTCTTGAAGTAATGCGCCCAGTCTCTGACCTGGGGCTCCTTCTTCTCCAGGTGTTCCCGGATTTTGCTCTCCAGCCTCCGATTATCGATCTCCAGGTTCCTCACTCTGTCCAGGTAGGAGGCCAGGCGGTCGTTCAGTTCTTGCATGGTCTCCTTCTCGGTCTGGATGCCCCCTATTCCTGCTAGACCCCCAGCCATCCCCGTGGCCAGGCCCCCGGACCCCCAGCCGCCCCGGAAGCTGGTGGAGCGGGACACGGAGATCCGGGAGCCCGAGCCCCCGGCGCCTGCATAGACGCTGGCTGCGCTGCTGGCAGGCCGCACACTGTAGCTGGGCGCCTGGACTGAGCCCAGGGACCGGTAATTGCTGGAGAAAGTGGTGGAACGAGTAGTGAAGGACATGATGTCTGAAGAGGAGAGAACAAAACTCGGGCGAGCTGGGCTTGAAGTCACTTTTGATGTTTAGGGCTACTGTGCACTTTAACAAAGTGGATATTTAAGCCCACCTTCTTAAAACAATCTTAATAACATCCCACTACTCTGCTGAAAATATGCAAGAATGAGTAGAATCAGCAGCTGTTGTTTGCTTCCACTTCTAGGAAACCTTCTAGCTTCCAATGGATTCAGTGTGGTTTTTTCTTAGTTCTTTGTACCCAAGAGGAATCTAATTGTTGAACAATAATCACACTGTATGGCTGCTTAGGCCACCTGTGTTTAACAGCCTTGGCTAAAAGCCTCAGGGGACTGAACTATTCTCAGGGAGAACTCTTGACACTTTCTGATATTTCTTGCAGGGTCTTATTTTTGGATATTTTAGAAACACAGAAATAGGTTAGTGAGGTCAAGAAGGGTGTGCTTTGGGTGGGTGACATCTTGGCTCATGGAAAGCCTTTTATTTTTAATGAGTTTCACAATGCTCATTTATATACATGAAACACTCATGCATACTGCTATAATTTGGTAGAATGCTCAGTAAAATAGGCAAACAAATGTGGTATTACTATTGCCGTGTTATGGTTAAGGTTACTGACCTTTATAAAGTCAGACAGCGAGTAAATAGTGCAGCCAGAAGGGCCTCTTTCACTTATCCTTGAAGGCCATATTTAACTTTAATTTCCTCTAAATTTATACATTTTCCTTCAAATTTATTCTTACTTAAAGCATAAGACTGCTGGGGGGTGAGAGGAAAGAAAGAAAAGGAAGGGAAGGATGAAAAACAGAAGAGAGAAAAACAGTAAAGTTTTCTAAAGAAAAAAAGGAGAGAAAGGAGTGGTATAGGAAGATGGAGATGTTAGAACCATACATTCCCTGAGGCCCTTTGAAATTTTATATACTAGGCTTAGCTGATGTTCCCTGCTAGAGCTTTGCCCTTTCCTTGCTTTCTATTTAGAGTGGCCCTAGAAATGGCTTGCCTTGCCCCTCTTATAATGGCCAGATAGGTCACTGCTGCCCTTTCCACCATTAGAAATTAACTAATAAAGAAATACTACCCTGGCCAGGCACAGTGGCTCATGCCCATAATCCTAGCACTCTGGGAGGCAGTGGCTGGTGGATTGCCCTGAGCTCACAGGTTGGAGACTAGCCTGAGCAAGAGTGAGACCCCATCTCTAAAAATAGCTGAGCATTGTGGCCAGTGCCTGTAGTCCTGTTGCAGGAAGATGAGGCCCAATGGAGAGAAAGAGCAGCAAAACACCATGTTTATAAGAGGAAAGGCTTTATTCACCAGCCAGAAGCTTACGGCATAGAAGAATTCCAAATGGCCACACTTGGGCATAGGGAAAATTTAGAACTTCAGCATAAGTACAATAAAGACCTCAGCCATAGGAAGCCCTGGGGCTGGGATGGCCCTTCTTAGATGTCCTGAATTAAGGCAACAGGATGGGTCTTTGTTTCTTCATCCCTCATCAATTATTCATGTAATAGGAACTATTGAGGGTGGGGCATGACCTTGGGCAAAGCAGCTCCCTTCAGCCTAGGACAGTGGGCCATATCCCTCCTGCCACCTCTTTTTGTAAATACGATTTTGTTGGAACACATTCAATTATGTTTTGCCTCTGATTGCTTTCATACTACAATGGCAGACTTGAGCAGCTGTGGCACGGAATAAATTGCCTACAAAACATAAAATAATGACTATCTGGCCCTGTTTCAAAAAAAAAAAAAAAAAGAAATTCTGACCTCTTGACTCCTAGGCTAGGGCAATTCTTGAGAGGGGTTGCTATAAGCCATCAGTACCCAATGTTCCTGGCAGCTGGGGGAAAGTATGCCTAGGCCCTGCATACCACATCACCCACTATAAGAAATTAATATCCCATAAAGCAAATTGGACTAATGAAATATAGAGGACAGATAGGTGCCAGAGGATAAATTCTTTCTTCTACCATGATGGACTGTTCTGAGATGTGATGGTTCAGACAGCCTTTCTAAAGATGTCTCATAAGACCAAGCAATTGCCTACAGTTGTTATAAAGCAGTGGCTATCTTAAAAACACATCCTCCAATATTTTTTTCTGCCTTCTTTACTTTGTTTTTCCCTTTTACCTATTCTTGCATTTTTGGATTTGCTATCTCCAATAAAGTTTAGCACATAAGCTTTTGCCTCAGACTGTTGCCTAGGTAACCCAGGCTAAGACCTACACAATTAAATATTTAGAATTTTGTCATGGAATTAATATAAGGTTAGAATAGTAGGGCATTCAGAGAATGAGGACATATTCTGTTTATCATCTCATTCCCTAAACCAAGATGTTTTTCAAATATGCTTTTCCCCACTGGTAAGTATCTCTTGTGTGTAAACATTGTGTTGAGGTTACCCTGAAGTAACCCAATTACTCCCATTTGCCCACAACCAAGATAGAATGCATGCCCTTCTTCCTGAAGCTCTTGTTCCAGTTCTGGGAAGCATGTTTATTATATATAATATTATTTTTACTTATCCTGAGGGTATTCCTGTTGATTTTTCAGGGCAATAACAGCTCACCTTGTAAGTTTTAAAACTACCAAGAGAGAATAAGTAGCTCTAGCCAAAATACAATTTTAAGAAGATGCACAAGACAAAATGGAGGAAAAGGGCCCTGGGGCTGCTCTGTACTTCCAAAGTAAGCTCCAAAAAATAAAATAAGCAGGCCACATGCAAGGTAACAGGCAAACTTTGTTTTGCTGAGAGGACTCTTTTCCTTGGGTTAATTCCAAGAGGGAACAGGCTCCAAGTGAGTCACAGAATAAGTAGGGCAGAGTTTGCCTTTCAGGGAATGCAATAGTGTGGGCCTACTCACAGCCCCTAGAGGATGCTCAGCAGGCACGACTTCCCGTAGCTCAGGCTGTGTCAGGCAGAAGGCTACCATGCAGAGCTCCAACGGCCCTGTAAACTTGCTCCAGTTCTGTTCACATGCCGACCACAAACGGAGTTTTCAGAGACAGCTCAGCTTTGTCTTTGATTTGTTCCTTTGGTGAAGAGTTTGGGTGGGGCAAGGTTGGGTCTGTGGTTGATAAGTGTGTCCTGAACTTGGAGCTGCGCCAACCTGTGGAACAGACAAAATAGAAATGTGGGCAGTGTGGGTTGAGAGCTGCTCACTGGGTTGTAATAGCGAGAGGATCTAAGGTAGGTCCTGAGACCAGTGTGTGGGGCCAAAGAGCAGGAATTCAAGAAGGAGACAATTCCAATGGACAAGGGAAGATAACCCTGGGTAGTACCAGACACAGAAGGCTGCTGATGGGGTATTTTATGGAACCGAATTGTTCTTGTGATTCAAAGGAGCAGTGGTAGCAGAGACACTGGTCTAAAGTCAATTAATATGTCTTAAATTTCAGTGTGGGGCATAACCTCACAGTCTAACTCACAATTTAGTAGTTATTTTGTGGCAATTGTTCTCCCCTGGGGAGCAAACTCTTTCTTCAAATGCAAACTGATCAGGAAGCATAACACACAAAGCAGATGAAGAGAACCCCTCTGCTGTTGAGAATGAGGTGGTGCAGATGAATTGGTTAGATATACCCACCTTGTGCTCCGTGCCAATTCTAAAGCTCTACATAATATTCCTTGAAACAAAAATTCTATGCTGAGAGAAGGCAAGTAGAAGATTGGGGTAGAACACTGGTGGGGGTGGGATAGGGTGAGTTGAAACATAGTTCCTATTCTTCCTGCCACAGAAGAATTCATAAATTATATACTCTAGAGTGCAGCTTCTACCTTTATAATGCCCATGGAGAACATGTATAAACATTCAGATGTTATTTCAGATACATGTGATAGTCTCAAATGCTGTTCCTTAGTATCACCTGTGTCTGTGTCTCTACGCATGTATACTATAAAATAAAAATCCCCTTCCTGATTTTTATCCTCCAGATAAATTACTCAATAATTCTATGCCTCATCGGGACAAGACATTCACAATCATGACGTTTGATCAGTGCATGATTTTAGTATTTCTTCTGTATCATCAAAGACTAAATTATATTCAAAATGGCTTTACTGTTAAATGCATTTTATTATATGCCACTTCTTTGAAAAACTGTCACTTTCTATGAGATATAGTTAGCAGCAGTCTATTTCTATCTAGTGGGCATTTAGTTCCTAATAGTATAGATAAAAGAGAATGTACTTGTACATTCGTTCACAGCTGCTCCTCACCCACCCCCCCAACCAAAAACTGAAATCTCCTATCCTTATTGCCTTCTCCTCCTCACTTGGTAAAAAATACATCACAGTTTATTTGGCTTTCTTACTTTAACCATGTTCTTTTTGATCATTTTTTTTTTCTGCTTTGGGCTTTTTAATTGCCCATCTTCCTCCCCGCCCCTTGTTGCAAATGCAGCATATGTTCTCACCTAGTCACTAATATCACCCACTTTAGAATCATACTTTTCAAAAAATGAACCACATGCTTAAAGAAATTCTTCATAAAACCCTCATGTCTGTGCTAACTACTGACCTTAGGTTGCCTTAGGTTTGCTATGGAATTTTCATCTGTAATTTCTTTCCATTACATTGTTTCTTGGCACTCAAGTCTTCTTCCTTTTCTTGAATTCCTTCTATTTTTGTTTTGCTAAACCACATATTCAGGTAACTTTTTAATTTTTATTTTTCAAAAGCTTGTGTGGCTGTTAAAGTTCCTCAGTCCTTGCCTGTCTAAAAATGACTTTATTTGCCTTTTAGAACTAGTTAATAATTTTTCTGGGTATAGGATACTCTGTTGTAAAAATGCCCCTTCAAAACTTTGAAACATTGCCCTCATTGTCCTCTAGCATCCAGTGTTTGTAATGTTATTAATCATGATTTTTTTTTAATTCTTCACTGGCCTCCCATCCCCCAAAAGATCATGCCATTTAAGATCATGCCTTTTTTTTTTCTTTTTGAGACAGAGCCTCAAGCTGTCACCCTGGGTAGAGTGCCGTGGCATCACAGCTCACAGCAACCTCCAACTCCTGGGCTTAAGCGAATCTCCTGCCTCAGCCTCCCAAGTAGCTGGGATTACAGGTACCCACCACAGTGCCTGGCTATTTTTTTGGTTATAATTGTCATTGTTGTTTGGCAGGCCGGGGCTGGATTCGAACTCGCCAGCTCTGGTGTATGTGGCTGGCGCCTTAGCTGCTTGAGCTACAGGCGCCAAGCCGAAATCATGCCTTTATCACTGTTTTTCTGAAATTTTAGTTATGTGTTACAGTGTGGTCTTTTCTGCACTTACTGTCCTGGGCATTTATTGGGCGCTTTAAAATTGAAGATAAGAATTTATGAAACTCTGGGGGTTTTATTCTATTATTTCTTTATTCCCTTCCTTCTATTTTCTTTTTTTTTTATTAAACCATAGCTGTGTACATGGATATGATCATACACTAGTTTCATAGACCGTTTGACACATTTTCATCACAATGGTTAACATAGCCTTCCTGGCATTTTCTTAATCATTGTGCTAAGACATTTACATTCCACATTTACTAAGTTTCGCATATAACCTTGTAAGATGCACTACAGGTGTAATCCCACAAATCCCCTTCCCTCTACCCATCTGCCCCCACCCTCCCCTCCCTTTCCCCTTCCCCCTATTCTTAGGTTGTAACTGGGTTATAGCTTTCATGTGAAAGCCCTAAATTAGTTTCATAGTAGGGCTGAGTACATTGGGTACTTTTTCTTCCATTCTTGAGATACTTTACTGAGAAGAATATGTTGCAGCTCCATCCATGTAAACATGAAAGAAGTAAAGTCTCCATCTTTCTTTAGGGCTGCATAATATTCCATGGTGTACATATACCACAATTTATTAATCCATTCATGGATCGATGGGCACTTGGGCTTTTTCCATGACTTAGCAATTATGAATAGGGCTGCAGTAAACATTCTGATACAAATGTCTTTGTTATGATCTGCTTTTTGGTCTTCTGGGTATATGCCCAGCAGAGGAATTACAGGATTGAATGGCAGATCTATTTTTAGATCTCTAAGTGTTCTCCATATCTCTTTCCAAAAGGAGTGTATTGATTTGCATTCCCACCAGCAGTGCAAAATTGTTCCCTTTTCTCCACATCCACGCCAACATCTCTGGTCTTGATATTTTGTGATATAGGCTAGTCTCACTGGAGTTAGATGATATCTCAAAGTAGTTTTGATTTGCATTTCTCTGATGATTAAAGATGGTGAGCATGAATGGATGCTGGATATTATCAAAAGCTTTTTCTGCATCAATTGAGAGAATCATATGGTCTTGGTTTTTTAATTTGTTTATGTTCTGAATTACACTTATAAATTTACCTATATTGAACCAGCCTTGAGACCCTGGGATAAAACTGACTTGGTCATGGTGTATAATTTGTTTGATGAGTTGCTAGATTCTGTTTGTTAGGATCTTGTTGAATATTTTTGCATCTATATTCATTAGTGATATCGGTCTATAATTTTCTTTTCTTGTTGGGTCTTTTCCTGGTTTGGGGATCAGGGTGATGTTTGCTTCATAGAATGTGTTGGGTAGTCTTCCTTCTTTTTCTATCTTTTGGAACAGGTTAAGTAATATAGGTACTCTTTAAAGTTTCCTCTTTATAGGTTTGGTAGAATTCTGATGTGAAACCATCTGGTCCTGGGCTTTTCTTTTTGGGGAGGTTTTGTATGGTTGATGCTATTTCCAAGCTTGATATGGGCCTGTTCAGCCTTTCCACTTGATTCTGGCTAAGTCTTGGATGGTGACATGCTTCCAAGTGTCGGTCAGTTTCCTTCCGATTTTCATATTTCTGAGACTAAAGTTTCTTCTAATATTCATTAAGGATTTTTGGGATTTCTGAAGAGTCTGTTGTTATTTTGTCTTTGTCATTTCTGATTGATGAGATTAGAGATTTCTTTTTTTTTTTCTGATTAGATTGGCCAGAGGTTTATCTATTTTATTGACCTTTTCAAAAAAACCAGCTTTTTGATTTATTGATCTGTTGTATTATTCTTTTGTTTTCAATTTCATTTAATTCTGCTCTAATTTTGGTTATTTGTTTTCTTCTACTGGGTTTAGGGTTGGAATGTTCTTCCTTTTCCAGTTGCTTGAGATGTCCCATTAAGTTGTTAACTTCCTCTCTTTCCGTTTTCTTGAGGAAGGCTTGCAGTGGTATAAATTTCCCTCTTAGAACTGCCTTTGCAGTGTCCCAGAGGTTCTGATAGTTTGTGTCTTCATTGTCGTTTGGTTCCAAAAACTTGGCAATTTCCTTCTTGATCTCATCTCTGACCCAGCTATCATTCAGCATAAGGTTATTTAACTTCCATGTTTTTGTATGAGTATGCAGATTCCTGTTTTTACTCAACTCAGGTTTTATTCCATGGTGGTCTGAGAAGATGCAAGGAATAATTTCTATTCCTTTAAATTTACTGAGGTTAGACTTGTGACCTAAGTTGTGATCGACTTTGGAGTAGGTTCCGTGGGCTGATGAGAAGTATGTATATTCAGTTTTGTTGGGATGAAATGTTCTGTAGATGTCTGCTAAATCCGAATGTTGGATGGTTAGGTTTAAATCTAAGCTTTCTTTGCTCAGCTTCTTGCTGGAGGATCGATCCAACACTGCCAAAGGAGTGTTGAAATCTCCGACGATTATGGAGCTGGAGGAAATCAAGTTGCTTATGTCAGTTAGAGTTTCTCTTATAAATTGAGGTGCATTCTGGTTGGGTGCATAGATATTAATAATTGAGATCTCATCATATTGAGTATTACCCTTAACAAATATGAAGTGACCATTCTTGTCCTTCCTTACTTTTGTTAGTTTAAAGCCTATTGTATCTGCAAATAAAATTGCGATGCCTGCTTTTTTCTGGTTACCAATTGCTGAAATATGGATGACCATCCTTTTACTCTGAATCTGTATTTGTCTTTTAAGTTAAGATGTGACTCTTGTATGCAACAAATATATGGCCTGAGTTTTTGTATCCAGTCAGCCAACCTATGCCTCTTTAGGGAACAGTTTAGGCCGTTCACATTAATGGAGAATATTGATAAGTCTGGTGAAATTTTGGGTATCGATTTTTTCAAATGTCCAAATCAATTGTCTCAGTCGGCACTGGCCTTGGGTGGAGCGTTCAAGAGGTCTCTGGGAACTGGGTCACAGGGGTCGGGTGACTACTCTATATGGCTTACTCTGGTGCTGTGTGGAGTCAGGAGGAGCCACCTAGCAAATAGATCAGTCTGGGAAGGTTGATGCCTCCTTCCCCTCCTTGCCCCTTTGTCAGACCCAGTCACTGATACCACTGCAGATGGGTGACCCAGTTGCCTGTAGTGAACAGATACTCCAGGGGTTTGCGCCTGCCTGAATCGCAAGGATATCTGCCATGCCTCTGCACCCTGCTGCTATTTAGCAGGAGGAGGTGAGGCCTGACATTCTCCGGCACTTGATGAAGGTCGGGGGGCATTCACTCAGGCTCAGTCCCACCCCTGATTGATGTTACTGACAGAACAGAGCAGAACAGAACAGAACAGAACAACTTTGCGGGATTCTGTCTCTGTTCCTGGTAAAATCGCCTGCAGAAGATAAGCTGTTCTGAGTTCCAACCTCTTTGCTGCTGGAGGTTTGTATTTGGTTGCCTCTCTGAGTCAGCTCACTCTGGAAGCTTCCCACATTTGTGAGTAGCCTCAGGCAAATCTTTTACTCATGGGTGGCCTCCTCTGGTTGCTCAGGGAGACAGGTGTGGCTTCAGAATATCCGGAGTGAGCCGTTTTGCTGTTAGAGAAAAAAAAAAAAAGGCGGCTCTAGCGCCCCAGAGTCAGCACTGACCCAGCCACAGTTTATGCTCTGTCCACACCCCTGGAGAGATCACCCAAAAATCTGGACTCCTGGGGGACAGGCCTCCAGATCTTAGAGTGAGGGGAAGGAGAGTGCTGGGAGCCCAGAGCTGTAGGTAGCAAGTACACTCAGTTCCACATGGTTTTATGCCCGGCTGCACCACTGCCAGAAGACAGCTGCCACTCCGCATCTGAAGGAACTTCCACTCTGGAGCGATTCCCTCAGCCACCACTCTGCGTCTGAGGGAAGTGCCGGTCTGGAGCGGTTCCCCTCTAGCTGATTGTCCTCTCATCGCTCACGCACCCCAGGGTTGGCACAGCTCGGTCACTGTCCACACCCCATGGAGAAATCACCCAAGAATCCGGACTCCTAGGGGACAGGCCTCCAGACCTCAGTGTGAGTGGAGGGGGGTGCTGGGAGATCAGGGTTGCAGGCAAAGGATATTTACAGTTTTATACAGTTTTATGCCTAGCAGGAGAATGCCAGGGCACCCTAGTAGGGGAGGTAGGTGCAATTTTTAGGAGGTCTCTCCCATGGAGTGTAGTGGGAGGGCCTTTGATTTCTGCCCATTTGTTTGTTTGTGGGGCTCTTGAGCCGGTCTCATGGGGGAGGGGAGGTCTCCCATCTGCTTGGCGATGGGTTTTGTACCTTTTGTTTGAGTCCTTGTGGTCTCAGCTCACTTCAGCAGGGTTGATGTGTGTTATTCAGCCTTCTATCTTGGTGCAGCTTAGATCCACCAGGTTACCTGCTAAATTTTTGTCCCTTAACTCTCTTTCTGGACAGGAACCTCTGTAGGAAGCTGGCTTCAGTCCGCCATCTTGTCTTGAGCCCCCATGGCTCTCCCCTTCCCTCTATTTTCTTGCTCCATCTTTCTGGAACTCAGATTAGATAAATAGTCAACCTCTTGGATGTGACCTTTTATATCTCTTAATTTTTTTATATATATATTTTCTCTTTTCTCAAGTGTATTTAACGAATTATATATATAATTTTGAAGAAATTTTTTTCTCTGCACACTCCCTTTCATAATATTTCATTCTTATTTTATGTACACAACATTTTCTCAAATATCTGAGTATTTTAAATAGGGTTGTTTTGAGCTTATCTTCTATGCCTTGAATTATCCCTTTTTCCTCTGGGCTCTTTGTAAAAATTATTACATTTTATCCTTCTGTTGTAAGTTGTTGGTTTTCGTAAATGTCATGTAACTATAGATGGTATAGTTGAATTTAGTAATGTAAGAACAGGTTGGTATTTTCTTTTTTTTTGCAGTTTTGGCCGGGGCTGGGTTCGAACCCACCACCTCCGGCATATGGGGCCAGCATCCCACTTCTTTGAGCCACAGGCGCCACCCAGAACAGATTGGTTTCTTATATAAAAGGCAGTTGCTATTGATTTCCTCTGGTGCTATGTCAGTCTCTTTCTCTGCCTGAAAGGGAAGACATATTGTCTGTGGGGGAGATTTATTTTGAATGACAAAGGGACAGAAATAAGGGAGGCAGGTTGAATATCTCCCCTATTGTCAAAACAAGTAGGTCTTTACTATGGGGTACTCAAGAACCACATAGGACTTCAGACCATTCAATTCCTTAACAGAGTAGTTCTCCTTTTTGAAAATAAAGACAGTTTCTCTTCATGGGGCTGTTTGGATGGCATACCTGTTGTAGCTATTTCTGAGATAGTATTTCCATTAGTCATTCTGAGTTCCACCTCACTTCTCACTCTCTCTCTTTCTACCAGATAACTCCTAGCCCAGAATTTCACTAATTTAAGAGATTGTGCCCCTGCTTCTTCTCCTTCTGCTTTTGTATGTATCATGAGCTGTGGCATCCACCACTATTTCATCTGTCAAAATAACCCCCTTGTTTTCAGTCTTTCTGATATTTGTCAAAATATCTGGTCAACCCCTGACCCTTTATCTCCTTTTCAGTTTCATTATAGATGTATTCCCTTTACTGTTGTTTCAGTGGGGATTGGCAAGAAGTAAAGTTTAACATTCAGAAGGAGATTTAATAAATTTTATTTTATTTTATTTATTATTTATTTATTATTAAATCATAGCTGTATACGTTAATGCAATCACGGGGCTCCATAAACTGGTTTCATATACCATTTGACATATTTTCATCATACTGGTTAACATAGCAGATTGAATAAATTTTAGATAAACCTCATTCTACTGAAGCCTGCTCCATAGCAAAGAGAATTATAGAAGGGAGTCAGGCTATTTATGCTAATTTTTATGTAGTAGTTCCATCTTTCAAATTCTGTTTCCAGAAGTTCCCTTGGTATTCTAAACATTAAAATGCTGGTTGGCATGCTGGTTGGCATGGGACAGAGATTTGAGTTTGCCCTGGAACATACTATAGAATTTTGATACTAGAGGTCTGTCACAGGTTGGTTTCCTTGGGAAGAAGACTCTGAGTTGGAATTAGCATACAGGAAGTTAGAATGAGCTCTTGTGGGGGAGGGGAAAGGAGAGAACTGGGCAGACAGAGAAGTCAAGCTGTGACGAAGTCTCAATGGTAGACCTTACCCAGCTCCATAGGGAGATTTGAAGCTGAGATGGTCTTTCAGTGTGGTACTGAGATGAGACCAAATGGACAGGCCCCTTAGACTCCTACATTAATCAGTAATTAGATTTGGTTCACCCCAGGAAGGGAGTATGATTGTGAGCCAAAAGTTTCTCATCAACTGAGCCAGTCCTAGAAAGGCTGGAGCCTGACAGCTGAAGGCCTTGTGCCAAAGATACTCTCAGGAGCTGTAATCCTTAAGTGGGGTCTGGATGGTGGGTAACAGCATTCACCACAAAGTCTAATTTTGGTTCAGCCAAGTCTCAGTTTAAACATAAAGCCTGGCCTGTGATTTGAAGAATGTACTGCTCCCTGTTGTGTATTTTGCCTATTTGTGAGCAGGAAAGATTTCCCTTATTCAATACTAAATGAAAAAACAGGGATCCAACTGGTTTTCATTGATGCTGGAGCCCCATGGACGGCTACAAGACAGAGCTAACCATAACAGCAAGAATATAGCCAATGTTGACTGGGTATATATCATGTGCTTGGTGCTGTTCTAAGTCCTCTCCATGAGTTACTTCATGAAGTTCCCACACAAACCCTATGGTACAGATAGTTTTGCATGTCACAAATGAGGAAGCTGAGGGGGTAGAGGTAGTGAGGTGACCACCAGTGCCTCTTTTTCTGTGACTTAAAGGAGATGAGAAATTCCGGGGTAGTAGGCTGTCCCAGGTGCAACCAATCTTTCTTATTCTCCTGAATTTTTTTATGCTCTCAGTTGCTCCTGGGAAGCAAGGTTCACCTACACAGCTTGAAAAACAAAGTATCAGCCAGTGAAGGCATCAGGTGCTGGTATGAGAGCAGACTGTCTAAGAAAGGACGTAATCTCCTAGAAGGCTCTCCTGAGTTCTAAATATAAGAGCAGTCCAGGAGCCAACTTGAAAACACTCTAGAATCTGTCTTCAATTTAGATTATGTATATATAAAGAGAGAGATCATGTGGATATATGCAAATATAGTCTCCCATTGCCTTCATTAACCCTGGGTGATAATTTGGTCTCTGATGCATATGACACAGAGAACTTTGCCTGTAGGTTGAAGTAGTTAAACTAAAGGATCTTTAAGGCTCTTTCTACCTCTGAAAGTTTTACATTGCTGCGAAAGTCAATAGTAATTAATACAGGGACTTCAGACGGAAAAGAAAGAATCAGAAAGGCTCTGCAAATATAAAGTGTCATGTGCTACTATAAATAACTGAACGTGGTTCTTACCTGTAGTTTGGATTCATGAGACAGAATTAATCCCTTCCTTTCATAAACTTGTCTATGTCCTAGAAGTTTCAATGCATTTTAAAATTAAAATGGAGATTGGCTTTCTGTATAAATCCTGCTTGCTGTCCTCCCATTTCATCTCCCACTTTGCAGCCTTAGTGATGATGAAAACACCAAGGACATCCTCAAAGAGAAGGTTATTTGAAGCAGCTACCATGCCAGCCTTGTGCTTTGGGACTGTCATCTTTGAACTTTGTCTTCACCTGTGCCCCTCAAATCTCATGGAGCTGAAACTTAAGTAGCCTCAGGAAACAAGCTATATTTGAGTAGGTAAATCATAGGTGAATTATAGAATACAATTCAAAGGGGGAAGAAATGCTCAACTGCAACCTCTTAGTTCCATTCTACAACATCTGTTGGGCATGAGGCACTGTGGTGGGAGATGTCAGACATGTGGGCATAACTGCTGCCTCCAAGAAGTCCTCAGTCCAGTGGGAGAAGAAAGATGCATCCAGAAATGTCTATCACTATCACAGAAATGATTCACAGATGTAGAGAAAATGTGAGCAGATGAGAATAATAATAATAGCTATCATTTATTGAATATTTACTAAAAGCCATGTGTTTTACAAGCATCTTTTTATTTAATCATTCCATCACTTGTAAATGGAAGGCACTGTTATTATTACTCTCATTTTATTGCGAGAAAACTGACTCTTTTCAGGTGACTCTCAGCTAATATATGGCACAGCCTGGACTCAAATCCAGATCTTTTTGACTCTAAATTATTGACTGTAAATGATACTTTTCTGTCTCCTCCAAGACAGGCACAAGCTATTCTGACTTAGAGGTTTGAAGGATAATTTCCACTGAATGTGGGAGACTAAGATACACGGTAAAAACAGCAAGAGGTATATTCTAGGCAAAAGAAATAGCCTGAGCAAATCTGAAGATATGGAAAGTTCCTGGGACTTCTGCAGATGGCAGTGGGAATGCCCACTACACCAGTGTGGGGGGAGCATAGCATACAGCGGGGTGAGGCTGAGGGACTAGAGAAAGAGTTGCATGAGAAGGGCTGGGCACAGATTGAGTATAGCTGTGATCTCAGTATGGCAGCCTACCTGTGAAAGTTTCTCAGCAAACCTGTATTCTGTCCTAACATTCAATGTGCTATCTTTGCAAAATCATATAAAGATTACACACACACACACACACACACACAACAGAACAGTTAGAGCTGTCCCACAGAGAGTTGAGCTCAACTAATTAAAAAGTTGTTCTGTACAGCAGTGTTTTCAAACTTGAGCGTCCAGAAGAATCCCTTGGGAAGCTTATTAAAGTGCAGAAAGCTGGGCCCCAGTTCTAGAGATGCTGAGTCAGTAGGTCTGGGATATGGCTGGAGATTTTGGATTTCTATCCAGCTTCTGAGAGATGCTGATGCAGCTGGTCTGGGGACCACACTGCATGGTGCTGGTGTAGAGCAGGGTGTGACTTTGCTGTGAGTGCAAGTGAAGACATTTACATTTGAACATTCCAGTCATTAGCTTCCTGCAACCCATGTCATGTGTTTGTGCTCCTGTCACCAGCTTTGTCCTCCCCACCCTGTTCCATTCCTGACTCTAGCCGGCAGTCATAGAGGCCTCCTCAAAACATCAGTGTGATCATGTTATTCCCCTGCTTAAAAATGTTAGTGCTTTCCTTTGACTTTGTGTAGCATGCAAATCCTTTCATAGCTCTTTTTTCCCCTTTTGTTAGGGAAAGAGTCTTACTCACCCAGACTATAATGCAGTGGCATGATCACAGTTCACTGAAACCACAGATCACCTTCACTGGAGCTCAAGTGATCCTCCTAGCTCAGCTTCCTGAGTAGCTAAGACTACAGGCGCACACCCCCACACCCAGCTAATCCTTCTTACCTCTTTACCCCCCTGCGTTCTCCCATATAGGACACTTTGCAGCTCCCTGAAGGAGCCACATCATCTCTTTTCCATATCTAGAATGCCACCTTCCTAACATCTACCTCTTTTCTCTTGGTTAAATTCCATTTCCTACAGGTGTTCTCAAAATCAACTCTATGGGAAGGCCTATCAAGACCTTGGGCCATGACCCTCAAGGACCCCTGTGACACACTCCTACACAATACAGAAACGGCTTGGTGACACAGCTGAACCCTCCAGTGAACTGAGAGCTCCTTGAAGGCAGGCACAGAATATTGACACATTGCATGAGTAAATAATCTGATAAATTATAACTGAATTTGTGCTATGCAAATCTGGCAAAAATTGACCATCATGTGGGCTCTTTCTGAGGCAAAGGATTTTATACTGTCTTAGAGTTTGAGCTACCATGGGAAAAACTCACCAATATCATGAGAAAATGACAACATGCCATTTAGTAACTCAGAAGAAGTTTTAGAATTCTGTTTTAGAATTTTGTCATCTGGGCTTTAAAAACCACAAACACAACTGTTTTTCCCCCATGAAGAACATATTTTTTAACAGCACACTTTCCCAAAAGGTCACTCCTCTCTCTGTTGCATTTTGATCTATCCTGATTTAAAGTTTGAAGATAGGAACTGACCTTCCCTATCAGTGGATGAGCCATTGTCTCATGGAAATGCAGTTTGAAATTCATTAATAGGGTAGTCTGTATATTATAATTTAGAAGCTCTGGGTTATCACTTATGCTTGCAATTGCTATGGAAACCGGGTTTATATGCCCCTTTCAATGAGTCTGCTTTAAAACGGGGGGGGGGGAAGATGAAGAAAAAGGAAACTCCTTGAAAGAATAAGATATTTAGTACCCAAAATGCACAGGCAGGTTTAGTGATGAAAAAATTCTCTGTCTAACACAACGATAAAAACAATTCTTTATATTTTTTCAGGAGCTACTAATGTATATAACCGTGTCTTAGAGAACCGTGTTTATATCGGGGTGGGGAGGAAATGTGTAAGGCAGCTTTCCCCATGCCCACATTCAGACATACAAGCACAGACACACACACCCAATCTTCAGCTTTCCCCAAGACATTTTGCAGCCTGCATTCTTAAACCCTTCAAATGCCTCTGTACATACAGCTTGGGCTGCTAAAGCCCAACCAGTATGTACATTGGCTGAGAGCACAGTCTTTTCTGCCTCCCCTTAAATATGTGTTGAATACTGCATCATGTCACTTATGGGTTAGTTGAATTATAAAATTTAAGTTGAATTATAAAATGTTAGCCCTAATTTGATCAAATTTCTTATAAAAAATTCTAGATTGCATTCTTCCACAAATTTGGGGCATTCTTCATCTCTTTCCTTGCTCACATTTCTCCCTAATAATTAAAGTGTGGTATTGTGTTAGGTAAACAATAGTGTGAGCATTATTTTGTTGAAAAGGATTCTCCTGGCTGGGCACCTGTAGCTCAGCGGCTAGGGTGCCAGCACATACAACGGAGCTGGTGGGTTCGAATCCAGCCCGGGCCTGCCAAACAATAAAAGCTGCAACCAAAAAAAAAAAAATAGCTGGGTGTTGTGGTGGGTGCCTGTAGTCCCAACTACTTAGGAGGCTGAGACAACAGAATCGTTTAAGCCCAAGAGTTTGAGGTTGCTGTGAGCTGTGATGCATAGCACTCTACCAAGCGTGACAAAGTGAGACTTTGTGAAAGAAAGAAAGAAGAAAGAAAGAAAGAAAGAAAGAAAGAAAGAAAGAAAGAAAGAAAGAAAGAAAGAAAGAAAGAAAGAAAGAAAGAAAGAAAGAAAGAGTGGAATGTAAAGGTCTTAGCAAAATAACTAAGAAAATGCTACAAAAGCTATGTTAACTAGTGTGATGAAAATGTGTCAAACGATCTATGAACCAAGTGTATGGTGCCCCACGATCATACTAATGTACACAGCTATGGTTTAATAAAAATAAATAAATAAGAAAAAAAAAAAGAATTCTTCAAGTTGACACACCTCTTCCTCCCCCATGTTGACCCATATGTTATTCCAATTTCCCCATCTGTTTACCTCCTGACTTGTGAATTGTCTATGTTTACCCCCTTATCTATTGTGCATCCCACTCCTCCCCTAACTCTAGCCAAGTGTAAGCTGGGTCTCCTCTTCTTCTGAGCAAGGACAGTATGTGGGGGAATGGGTCTCCTTGTCTTCATCTTCAGACAGCAGTAATTTGGAAGCGAGCAGACCCCTTCTGAAGACAGGTGTTCATCCCACAGGCATCTGGAAACCACTTCATTGCTTTCAGATAGTTACATAATCCCAACAAGAACTCTTGCCTCTCTTATTGCAGGCATCCTCTTTCCCAGGAGGCCTTCAAAAATCATTTCAGAACCATACAGACCTCCCCCACCAGACTCAGACTTCCTCAGTAGCAGAAGCTGTGTTTCATTCATCTTTCCCTAGCATGGGTGACTGCCCTTGACATATAGCTCAGTAAATGTACATGCATTTGAAATGTATTTAACAAACATGCTGTTTTCATCCAGTGGCATCCTTATATGAGTAGAGATTCCTTGATGACATGATCCCATTCTTGAAATAACAAAATTATAGAAATGAACAACAGATGCAGCTATAAAAGGGCAACATAGGGAATCATTGTGGTGATGCAATGTTTTATATCTTGATTGTGTTAATATTAATACCCTTGATGTGTACAACTATTATTTTTGCAATGTATTACACTGGGGGAAACTGGGTAAAGTGCACATAGGACATCTCTGCACTATTTCTTAGAACTGAATGTGAACCCATAATTATCTCAATAAAAATATTCTAAAAAAAAGAAACATGAAAACTCTTGTCTGTGTACACTCAGGCAGGAACCATATCACTGATTTCACATGATTCTTCCATGGGACAAAAATCTCCCAAAACTTCGAAAATGTATTTAACAAATATGCTGTTTTCATCCAGTGGCATCTGGATAAAAACATCATATTTATTAAATGCATTTCTAAAAATCCCCCCAATAATAGCAAGTTGTTGTCCGAGAGCTGACAGTTCAAATGATAAATTAATAATAGCATATTATTTCTCAAGTTGTAAACCAAAAAGGTGTAGAAATTTAGCAGTTGAATTCTATTTACTGTCATTCAATGTATCTTCTCCACAAGTTAGAAGACTGAATAGACCAGGATTCTCAAAATGGAAATGACACTGTTACAACAAATAATAGAATATTTGAGAGAAGAGTTCCTAATACTTTATCTATGATACTCTATAAAGGTGGGGGTGTGTGTGCAGCTGGGCAGGACTAGGAAACAAAAGGTACAAGTCAAAGTAGATATGAAAAGGGACTACTGAGATAACTACATTAGAATTTGAAAAAAATATGGATACAAAATCTGCATACGTAGAATATAAAAAATAGAACAGACATATGTATAATATTAACCTGATAAATTAATGAAAACTGGCTATTTTTGATGAGGAAAAAGTACAATCATTTCCTTACAAATACTGGAAGAAAATTAAGAGGCATTTTAAATATGCTTTAAATTTTAAAGTAAATTCAAAAACTCTTATATTCCCTCTCAATTAAACAGGCAAATCACCCTAAAGACAAGTGTTTTTGAGCCTGCATATTTATCAGCCTAGGAAATCTACTGGACCAAACACATTTTGATTTTTTAGCAAGACTTTTTCCATAAGCTAGTACCTCTAGAATTGAATATAAATCAGTCCCCCTTACACCTTTAACACATTAAAACCTATAGAATATATAGTTTTATCATTTAAATTTTATAATTTTAATTAAATATATTAATCAATTATTTATTAATATATTAATATATTCTAATTAATATATTTACATTAATATATTAATTAATATAATTAAACCATAATGAATTTAAAATTTATAATTTTAAAAACCCATAGTTTTATAAAAGTAATGTAGGTTTTTTTATGGGGGGGTGTTGCAGTTTTGGCCAGGGCTGGGTTTGAACCTGCCACCTCCGGCATATGGGGCCGGCGCCCTACTCCTTTGAGCCACAGGTGCTGCCCAGTAATGTAGTTTTGTAACATTAAAAGTAATGTCAGAATCTATATTTGTGGTGAAGTACTAACACAAGAACATCAAGCAGACGTTTTCTACCTAACCTGTTATTCTCTATGATTATCATTTAATCTGGCAGCACAATCTAAAGGATAAGTATTTCAGTACTTCAGGCACACACTTTAGAGAACAAGAAGCAGTGTATTATAGTAACAGGGTTTGTATCTGACAAACAATTTCAGCTTTGAGCAAATGGTTTTTATGAGTTGCTAGGCAGGATTTGTATTTCATCACGCAGAAGAGCTTCATCTGAATCTTCATTCCTAGCTTGCAGACTTCCTTCGTTTTCATCCTCCTCTCCCTCACCTTGTAAGTCTTTCCACATCAATTGCCTAGCTAATTTGATGTTCATTCCTTCGTTGTAGTGAAGCTTCCTCTTCATCTCAAACTGCCGCTGTCTCTCCTGCAGGTCGAGGAGGATCTGGGTGGCGTGTCTGTCTCTGCTTTCTTGCCCTTCCGCCTGACAGTTGGACTCCGAGGTATCAGTGACGGATAGTTTCTTCGTCAAGATGTCCAGGGAAATGGCTTCCTTTGTTTCAATATCACGCACTATGTCGTCCCCATCATCTTGTACACTGATGTGGGGAGTGCCAGGCTCATTAATCTTCATTAAACCATAATCTCTGTATGCTGGACGGTATGTTGCCAGGATGCTCGATTCGTCCCATTTCTGGGATTTTTTTTTCCTCTTCTCCTGGGTAGTCCCTGCGGACTGCTGGGCGGGAGCTACCGCTGAGGAAGCAGTAGAGCCTTTGTTTTTCAGGATGCCCTTGATGGGTCGGTGCGAGGTGGTGTAGGCTGCCATGCTTGGAAAGCGAAAGGCCAAACGATACTTGGGCCGAGCAGCTGCCTGCCGCGCTCCAGGCTACTGCAGCGCGGTTTGGCTGACCGGTCTCCCAGTCACGCTTAGTAGTGGCGACAGGGCCCTGGCGTCACAAAGCACTGCTGGAGAGTTGCCACTAAGGCAACCGGTTACCTGTCGTCATTTCCGCCGTTACTGCCTTGAGGCCCACGCTAACGTCTACTTAGTTTTCTTTTAACGGAATAAGATAGGAAATACCTGTTCTTTCGACATGAAAAGGGAAAGCATTGTTTTGGGGACTTCTGTATACCCTGTCTACATACAGGAAAGCTATGTACAATGTATTTCTCAATGTGGGTCACTGTCAAAAATTCAAAAGCCACTACCTTATTTGAAAAGATGGAAGGTCTCAGGTTGCAGGGGATGAACTACTTTTCTCTCTTGTGGCCGTCCACATCCTCCCCTTCACACAAATACAACCTAGTCCTCTCCCTTCTAGGCCTTCTGGTGAATGGCCCCAGTGTTGAGCCACTTATAGCTGTTGGGAGCCTAAGCATCCTCCTACATCCCCTGGTATCGCTCACTCTCCAAACCTTCAGGTGTGGCCTAAATTTGTATTTCAAGAGACTTACTGCGTTTCTTCTGCTGCCACCTGTTTTAAATCACTATCAGCTCCTGCTGCGACTGCAACTGCAGCCTTTAAACTGGGCCCCCAACGTTCCCTCCTCCTGCCTTCCAGTCACTTATCTACCCCTTAGCCACAACGATTATTTAAAAACACCCATCAAATTGTATCCATCTCTCTTTCAAATCATTCAGTGGCTTCCCATTGTCCTTAACAGAAAGATCCAAATACAGAACAGGCTGAAAATCAACCATATGATATGCTTATTCTACTCAGGCATCCATCCACTGTACCTCCAGCTTTGTATTCTGATCTTTCAATTAGGGAAATATTAACGATCTTTCCTGACCAAGAGTCTTTTTCCAAAGTCATCCTGCAGCCTGGAGCACCCCATCAGACTTCAGTTCAATCATTATTAACTTAAAAGGGCCATTTCCTGACCTCCAAAGGAAATAGGGCTCCCTGTGGTTTCATGGCATCTCTCACTCTCCTTGACAGGACTTGGAGTCATTTGTAACATATGAATTGTGTACAATAGAAGGTAATGCCAAGAGGAAAAGGAAATGATCAAGACTCTCTCCTTTGACCAAACTTTAATCAGGCTCCTCTGAGTCCTCTGCTCAACTAGGCCCAAACTTAGACTCCTTCTGTCTCTGCAGAGTCCAATTTGAACAGGGATCCTGCTAAGACAGTTTAGTGGAAAATTCCCATCCTTGGTATCTGACCATCCCAGATATCTAATCAAATTACTCATGCTCCACACTAGATATTGGATCACTCCAGCCTGCCTTCATTAAGAATCCTGTTGGGTCAGTCCAGCAGGGGCTCTTCTTACCCGTGATACTTTCTCTTAGTAATTTTTCATTCACTGACCTCCAACCCTGCTCCTAGGATATAAATAGACACCTGTGATTTTTGGAGTGAGAGTTGAACCCAATTTCTCCCCCCTACTGCAAGACCCTATTTCATTGGTTCGTATCCCCACTTTGATAGACCCCATTGAATAGTCTCCCTTACCATCTTTAAAAAAGTATTGTGAATAATTTTTTCTTTGATAGTTATGTTGGCCATGAACCAGGTGAGATCAGATTCATCATTGGACCTCCCAGATTGCTCATTCAAAATCCTAAGTGTGCACCTTCAAAGCCTTTGTCTTCACTCCTGGTTTAATAATCAGGAATCCATTGGCAAGTCTGACTCCTGGGCCAGTGCTCTAGATGACAGTCTGTTGAAGCACGGTGAGGATAGATTTTGATTCTTAGGGTTCTGAATATACTCTCTGAAGCTGGGTTAGAGTCCCAGGCTTCTTTTGAAAGATACTTGGTGGGCTGGAAGTCTTTCTCCTGGCTCTTTGTTTGGAGTGGGGTTATATATATTCCCTGACTCCTGGGCCTGGGCCTGGCTGGAAAATACTTCCTGGCACTCTTTTTTTCCTCACATGGGGATTACTCTCTGACTCCTTGGCCTGAAATATTTTCCTGATTCTTTTGTTTGGGGTGGGGATGCATTCCACTACTCCTGGGCTGGAAATTTATTTTTTCTTGGCTCTTTCTGAGGACTCCTTTTTCTCTGTTTGATCCTACCTCTCCAATGATTTTTTTAGTCATTTGAAACTCTGTTTCTTGAACCCATGCTGACAACAGCTTTGTCTGCTTTTCTTATTGGCATGACTTTGCTGAGGATAATTTGGAGCTTCAGTAGCCTGAACTTGGGATTTCCCCAAACTGCCTCCTTTGTGGTCTCTTCATTCCCATTGTTTCTACTCCTCCTTCTTCCTTTACTTTGATATTCCCTTCAGCTCTCTTGAACACTTTGATATGTTCCCTTCAAGCTTGTATCTCCTCTGTTCCTCTGTCTACGCCTGTCAGACCTTTTCCTTCTCACTCCAGTTCCTCAACTACCACAGTCATTTCAACTTTATGTTCTCTGCCTGTGCCCCAGTTAGGGGCTCTCAAGGGACTCAGGGACCCATGGAAACAACTACCTGATGGTGAAAAAGGAAAAAAAAAGCTAATCAAAAACAGACTGGATATTTATCTACTCATGTGGGCTTTGGAAACACCTAGAAATATGCTTAATGTCCCTGATCTGAAATGTAGTCTACAGCCTCCATAAGAATACATATCAAGGCAAAAGAAAATCTTGGAGATCTTCACAAAACTTCATAAAAAGCTTTATCCTTTTTTGAGTGGGTAATCTCAACTTGTCTGATTTTGTCCGAAACACAATTCAGATAAAAATATTAATTTGATGGGAGCAGAGGAGGTCAAACTTTCCCTCTTTGCTGACGACATGATCTTATATTTAGAGAACCGCAAAGACTCAACCACAAGACTCCTAGAAGTCATCAAAAAATACAGTAATGTTTCAGGATATAAAATCAATGTCCACAAGTCAGTAGCCTTTGTATACACCAATAACAGTCAAGATGAGAAGCTAATTAAGGACACAACTCCCTTCACCATAGTTTCAAAGAAAATGAAATCCCAGGTGGAGCAAGATGGCAGCCGAGTAACAGCTTTCTTGCATCTAGGCACTGTAAATCTGGGGAGAAAGAACTCCGGGCAATGCTGGCTGGTGGGATCTGCCTATCATCACCCCTGCGTGGATACAGGGAGCCAGCGAGAGACTTCTGGACCCCAAGAGGAGGACTAAAACAGTGGAAAACCGGCAAGTGGTCACGTGTGTTCAATCCATCTAAACCCGCCCGCAACTTACACAGGCATGAGAACTTAAAGACCAAGAGGAAGTGAAAGGAAAATTAGGGCAAGGAAACAGATAAAAGAAACCACTCATGAGGAAGAATCAGCAGAAAACTCCAGGCAACATGAAGAACCAGTCCAGAACAACCCCGCCAAGGGACCATGAGGTAGCTACTGCAGATGATTCCACCTATGAAGAAATGTTAGGAATGACAGAAAGGGAATTTAGAATACACATGTTGAAAACAATGACAGAAATGATGGAAACAAGGAAGGAAACTGCTAATAAAGTGGAAAATAACCAAAAGGAAATCCAAAAACAGAATCAAATAAGAGATGAACGATATGAAGAATATAAAAAGGATATAGCAGAGCTGAAGGAACTGAAACAGTCAATTAGGGAACTTAAAGATGCAATGGAAAGTATCAGCAACAGGTTAGACCATGCAGAAGAAAGAATTTCAGAGGTAGAAGACAAAGTTCTTGAGATACCTCAGATAGTAAAAGAGGTAGAAAAGAAGAGAGAGAAAGCAGAACGTTCACTGTCAGAATTATGAGACTTTATGAAGCTTTCCAACATACGAGTTATAGGAATTCCAGGAGGAGAAGAAGAATGCCCCAGAGGAATGGAAGCCATACTAGAGAATATTATAAAAGAAAATTTCCCAAATATCACCAAAGATTCTGACACACTGCTTTCAGAGGGCTATTGGACCCCAGGTTGCCTCAACTCTAACCGAGCTTCTCCAAGACACATTGTGATGAACCTGTCCAAAGTCAAGACAAAGAAAAGATTCTGCAAGCTGCCAGGAGTAAGCGCCAGTTGACCTACAGAGGCAAATCCATCAGAGAGACTGCAGACTTCTCTAATGAAACTTTCCAAGCAAGAAGACAATGGTCATCTACCTTTAATCTACTTAAACAGAACAATTTCCAGCCCAGAATTCTGTACTCAGCTAAGCTAAGCTTCAAAATTGACGGAGAAATCAAATCATTTATGGATATACAAACATTGAGGAAATTCGCCAAAACAAGACCAGCTCTACAGGAAATACTTCAACCTGTTCTGCACACTGACCACCACAATGGATCAGCATCAAAGTAAGAACTCAGAAATTAAAGTACAGAACCTAACCTCCACACTGATGCAAAAGATAAAACGAAGCAATGGACTCTCACAAAATAAGACGAATAGAATACTACCACACTTATCAGTTATCTCAATAAATGTTAATGGCTTGAACTCCCCACTGAAGAGACATGGATTGGCTGACTGGATTAAAAAACACAAGCCATCCATTTGCTGTCTGCAAGAAACACACCTGGCTTCAAAAGACAAATTAAAGCTCCGAGTCAAGGGTTGGAAGACAATTTTTCAGGCAAATGGAATTCAGAAGAAAAGAGGAGTTGCAATCTTATTTTCAGATACATGTGGATTTAAAGCAACTAAAGTCAAAAAAGACAAAGATGGTCACTTTATATTGGTCAAGGGAAAAATACTACAAGAAGACATTTCAATTCTAAATATCTATGCACCCAATTTAAATGCTCCCAGATTCTTGAAACAGACCTTACTCAGTCTGAGCAATATGATATCTGATAGTACCATAATAACAGGGGACTTTAACACTCCTCTTACAGAGCTGGACAGATCCTCTAAACAGAAATTAAACAAAGATTTAAGAGATTTAAATGAGACCCTAGAACAACTGTGCTTGACAGACGCATATAGAACACTCCACCCCAAAGATAAAGAATATACATTCTTCTCATCACCCCATGGAACATTCTCCAAAATTGATCATATCCTGGGACACAAAACAAATATCAACAGAATCAAAAGAATTGAAATTTTACCTTGTATCTTCTCAGACCATAAGGCAACTAAAGGTGGAACTTAACTGTAACAAAAATGCTCGACCCCACCCAAAGACATGGAAATTAAACAATGTTCTGTTGAATAACAGATGGGTGAAGGAAGAAATAAAACAGGAAATCATTAACTTCCTTGAGCATAGCAACAATGAAGACACAAGCTACCAAAACCTGTGGGATACTGCAAAAGCAGTTTTGAGAGGAAAATTCATCACTTTAGATGCCTACGTTCAAAAAACAGAAAAAGAGCACAACAACAATCTCACAAGCGATCTTATGGAATTGGAAGAAGAAGAACAATCTAAGCATAAACTCAGTAGAAGAAAAGAAATATCCAAAATCAAATCAGAGATCAATGAAATTGAAAACAAAAGAATCATTCAGAAAATTAATGAAACATAGAGTTGGTTTTTTGAAAAAATAAATAAAATAGATAAACCATTGGCCAGACTAGCAAGGAATAGAAAAGTAAAATCTCTAGTAACCTCAATCAGAAATGATAAAGGGGAAATAACAACTGATCCCACAGAGATGCAAGAGATCATCTCTGAATACTACCGGAAACTCTATGCCCAGAAATTTGACAATGTGAAGGAAATGGATAAATTTTTGGAATCACACGCTCTCCCTAGACTTAGCCAGGAAGAAATAGACCTCCTGAACAGACCAATTTCAAGCACTGAGATCAAAGAAACAATAAAAAATCTTCCAAACAAAACATGCCCTAGTCCAGATGGCTTCACACCAGAATTCTATCAAACCTTCAAGGAAGAGCTTATTCCTGTGCTGCAGAAATTATTCCAAAAAATTGCGGAAGAAGGAATCTTCCTCAACACATTCTATGAAGCAAACATCACCCTGATACCAAAAACAGGAAAAGACCCAAAGAAAAAGGAGAATTTCAGACCAATCTCACTCATGAATATAAATGCAAAAATCCTCAACAAAATCCTAGCCAACAGCTTATCATCAAAAAAGTCCTTCATCATGATCAAGTAGGCTTCATCCCAGGGATGCAAGGCTGGTTTAACATACACAAGTCCATAAACGTTATCCACCATATTAACAGAGCCAAAAATAAAGATCACATGATCCTCTCAATAGATGCAGAAAAAGCATTTGATAAAATCCAGCATCCTTTTCTAATTAGAACACTGAAGAGTATAGGCATAGGTGGCACATTTCTAAAACTGATTGAAGCTATCTATGACAAACCCACAGCCAATATTTTACTGAATGGAGTAAAACTGAAAGCTTTTCCTCTTAGAACTGGAACCAGACAAGGTTGTCCTCTGTCACCTTTACTATTCAACGTAGTGCTGGAAGTTCTAGCCAATACAATTAGGCAAGACAAGGAAATAAAGGGAATCCAAATGGGAGCAGAGGAGGTCAAACTCTCCCTCTTTGCTGACGACATGATCTTATACTTAGAGAACCCCAAAGACTCAACCACAAGACTCCTAGAAGTCATCAAAAAATACAGTAATGTTTCAGGATATAAAATCAATGTCCACAAGTCAGTAGCCTTTGTATACACCAATAACAGTCAAGATGAGAAGCTAATTAAGGACACAACTCCCTTCAACATAGTCTCAAAGAAAATGAAATACCTAGGAATATACATAACGAAGGAGGTGAAGGACCTCTATAAAGAAAACTATGAAATCCTCAGAAAGGAAATAGCAGAGGATATTAACAAATGGAAGAACATACCATGCTCATGGATGGGAAGAATGAACATTGTTAAAATGTCTATACTTCCCAAAGCAATCTATCCATTCAATGCCATTCCTATCAAAATACCAACATCGTACTTTCAAGATTTGGAAAGAATGATTCTGCGTTTTGTATGGAACCGGAAAACCCCCCACATAGCTAAGGCAGTTCTTAGTAACAAAAATAAAGCTGGGGGCATCAGCATACCAGATTTTACTCTGTACTACAAAGCCATAGTGCTCAAGACAGCCTGGTACTGGCACAAAAACAGAGACATAGACACTTGGAATCGAATTGAAAACCAAGAAATGAAACTAACATCTTACAACCACCTAATCTTTGATAAACCAAACAAGAACATACCTTGGGGGAAAGACTCCCTATTCAATGGTGTTGGGAGAACTGGATGTCTACATGTAAAAGACTGAAACTGGACCCACACCTTTCCCCACTCACAAAAATTGATTCAAGATGGATAAAGGACTTAAATTTAAGGCATGAAAGAATAAAAATCCTCAAAAAAGCATAGGAAAAACACTGGAAGATATTCGCCTGGGGAAAGACTTCATGAAGAAGACTGCCATGGCAATTGCAACAACAACAAAAATAAACAAATGGGACTTCATTAAACTGAAAAGCTTCTGTACAGCTAAGGAGACAATAACCAAAGCAAAGAGACAACCTACACAATGGGAAAGGATATTTGCATATTTTCAATCAGACAAAAGCTTGATAACTAGGATCTATAGAGAATTCAAATTAATCCACATGAAAAAAGCCAACAATCCCATATATCAATGGGCAAGAGACATGAATAGAACTTTCTCTAAAGATGACAGATGAATGGCTAACAAACACATGAAAAAATGTTCATCATCTCTATATATTAGAGGAATGCAAATCAAAACAACCCTGAGATATCATCTAACCCCAGTGAGAATGGCCCACATCACAAAATCTCAAAACTGCAGATGCTGGCGTGGATGTGGAGAGAAGGGAACACTTTTACACTGCTGGTGGGACTGCAAACTAGTACAACCTTTCTGGAAGGAAGTATGGAGAAACCTCATACTTCAAAGCACTCAAGCTAGACCTTCCATTTGATCCTACAATCCCATTACTGGGCATCTACCCAGAAGGAAAGAAATCCTTTTATCATAAGGACACTTGTACTAGACTGTTTATTGCAGCTCAATTTACAATCGCCAAAATGTGGAAACAGCCTAAATGCCCACCAACCCAGGAATGGATTAACAATCTGTGGTATATGTGTACCATGGAATACTATTCAGCCATTAAAAAAAAATGGAGACTTTACATCCTTCGTAGTATCTTGGATGGAAGTGGAAGACATTATTCTTAGTAAAGCTTCACAAGAATGGAGAAGCATGAATCCTATGTACTCAACTTTGATATGAGGACAATTAATGACAATTGAGGTTATGCGGGGTGTGGAGGAAAAGCAGAAAGAGGGATGAAGGGAGGGGGGTGGGGCCTTGGTGTGTGTCACACTTTATGGGGGCAAGACATGATTGCAAGAAGGACTTTACCTAACACTTGCAGTCAGTGTAACCTGGCTTATTGTACCCTCAATGAATCCTCAACAATAAAAAAAAAAAGGAAAAAATATTAATTTGAGATAAACCAATGAGTTCTGTATTGCCAACAGAACTCATTGTTACTTAGTTCAATGTAAACTTAGTTCACCAACATTATTACTTAGTTCAATGTAAACATTTCACATTGTATATCGAAGCAGTACCCTGAACCCCATAAATGTATCAATGTACAAAGTTATGATTTCATAAAAAATAATTGAAAAAAAAGAAAGCTGTAAGATCTCTGTTTGCCTCTGTATGTTTATATATGCATGTATACATGTATGTGTGTTGTATATGATAGTTCCCCACATCCAGATACTATTACCAAATTAATTTTTAAAATTCTTTATATGAGTTCTATACAAATTAGCTTAGAGATAAATGAGACCTATAAAAATTATTCCTAAAATTCCCAGAAATATAGGAACTAACTTAAATTCTTTTCAAGTTCCTATGATTTGAATGAATCTTTGTTAATTATGATTAGTTTAACATTGTTGGATTAATAAAATGGGTGTGTCTTATGGTTTATCAGAATTAAGTATAATATGAGCTTAGATTTTACTTTACCTATGTTTTCTACTATGTTACCTCTACTAAATGTTTAAAATTATAAAAGTTATAAATTCAACCTAAGTACAAATGTTAAAAAATGTGCAGTATCTGTTACTTCATGTACATTAGTTAAACAAAAACCTAACGTATTTAACTTTTCCAGATATTTCTTTTGTGATACTTGCTTAATAGGCACATGCTGTAAAAATAGTTAACAGGCAAATAATTTGAGATGATGGCTAGCCTTTTTGATGCTCTAATGTATCTATCTAAAAACACGGTTTCCAAAATCTTTTGTAAAGTGAATCCTTAGAGTTAGGCTATGTTTATTGGGTAATAAATATGCATTACATAACTAGATCAGTTCTAGTTAACATAAACTACTAAAACACTAATTTTTGAACCTAAGTTTAGGTTTATGTACTTTTGGCTTCTTATAAGAAGGCTAAAATATATTTGGTCCTGTTAACAAACATGAAAAATTATACTATGAGGAAATAGCATATATCTATATGAAATGTGATAAGGGATGATATATTCATAAAATGTGCTTCTCTGCTCATGTAGAATGTTGACATGTGATAGACACTTCAAAATTGTCTGCTTCCTAGATTTCTCTGTAAAAGAAAAGCTATTGATGATTACAAATTCTAATCAGTATCTGTAATTAATACCACTAGAAATAGTAAGGGTGAAGGGAAACAAGTTTGCATGTCAAATATGGAAGGAAAGTAAGATATTTTTATTTATTTTGTTTTTATTTCAGAATATTAATTAAGGAGGTACAAGTATTTTTGTTAAATGGATACCTTGGATAATGTTACATGATTTTTGCTGTGCCCATCACCAGAATCATGTTCACACCGCCTTCTTATCCTCCCTCCTTCTTGGATTTGTATGTTCTTTATATCACTTTGTGCTAGTGTGGACCTACTGCTTAAGCTTCCACTTATTAATTAGAATGTATGGTGCTTGATTTTCCATTCCTGAGATGCTTCTCTTAGGTTAGTGGTCTCCAGTTCCATCCAAGTTCCTTCAAATGACATTATTTCATTTCTTTTAATGGCTGAATAGTATTCCATAGTATGTATATACACATTTACCACATTTTCTTTATCCACTCTTGAAATGATGGGCACTTAAGTTGATTCTACATCTTTGCAATTGGAAAATTATGTTTCAATAAATGGTCAAGTGTTTCTGTCTTTTTGATAAAACAACTTCATTTCCTTTGGGTAACCACCCAGCAATGGGATTGCTGGATTAGATGGTAAGTCTACATTTATTTCTTTAAGGAATCTCCATATTGTTTTCCATAGAGGTTGTTCTAATTTGCAGTCTCACCAACAGTGTATAAGCATTCTTTTCTCTCTTGTATCCACATCACATCTATCATTTTGATTTTTTTAGTAATGGTCATTCTGACAGGGGTAAAGTGGTATCTCACTGTGGTTTTAATTTGCATTTCACTGATAATTAGTGATGTTGAACATTTTTTCATATGCTTGTTGGACATTTGTATATTTTATTTGGGAAAATTTCCACACAGCCTTCAGTCACCAGGATGGACTGGCTTGCTATGTAGCTACTTGTTGAACTTGTGTGTCCTCTATGGGATAAAGAAAGCAGGGCTGAAGGACCTATTCTTGTGAGGATTGTCCTACAAGTATGTGAACAGTGGATCCTCTAATTTGGGATTTTTACCAACCAGAGGGGCCTGCCAAAAAAATCCCAGTATTATGTTGCATTTTACAAAGTCACATGCACAAAGGCAGATGAACAGACATCATTCAACTAATCAACCTGCAGATGCTTCCCATTGGCCCTGAAAGTCATGCTTCCTGATACTCCCCCAGATCTTGGAGGCAGCATGACCACAGAGAATGTGACTGAGAGGAGCCACTGGGGCTTGGAGGAGGATAAAGCTGAGTTTAAGCTGGAAACTTAAAGACTAGATTGTCTGGAGGTCTAACTTGCCCTGTTCATCTCCACTTCCTCTAGTTTTGCTCCATGGACAGATCAACAATCCTGGACAGTGAGGAGCTCAAGGCTTCTCAGCAAATGGTGGCTGAGTAACAGCTTCTGTGCAACCAGGCACAGTGAGATTAGGGAGAGAAGACTCCAGGCATCTCCGGCTGGTGGGTTCTGCCCAGAAAATTACCTTTGGTGACACAGAGAGTCAGCGAGAGACTTTTGGACCCCACAAGGAGGCCAAAAGCAGTGGAAAACTGGCAAGTGGTAGGTGTGTTTTTTCAGTTGGAGGCTGCCCATAGCTGTAACCATAGCAACAGTGAGACTGCAAGCAGGAAAAGCCTTACTTGTGGGCTGTTTGGTTTTTTAGGACTTGCGCACTCGATTGAACTGCCTTGAGAGATCTTGGGCGGATGTGTGGATGACTTTGGGCGTTGTCTGGAGCCCCAGACTGAGCCACTGAACTGGAAAGGAACTAATATCATTCAGCTGTGGGCTGCCTGCATAGCCACTGTGGGGGAACTGCCCCTGCGGGTTGCAGCCTGGAGTAATCTAGTGACTGAGGTGTCCAAAGGTGGGGACTGAGACGCTGGGGAAGAGTGGAGATAGTTAACTGTTTGGCAGATTACAGCCTTGGCCCTCAGGGGCATAGAGTGTGACCAGTTTTTGGCATCCACGCCAGAAGAGATCCCAGCAATAAGTGCTTTCCTTGGAAAGCTTCTGCTTAGCCAAGGTTCACAGTATGGAGTGTCTTCTAAGTGGGCTGAGGAGACATTTGGCCTCCCAAGCCTGCGGGGTCTGAGAAATCAGCAGAGGCCTCCAGTCTCCATCTCATACAGCTGTATCAACATTGTGATTAACATCTCATACCTCAGAAGATCACCTGTTGCCTGGAAAATATTCAAAGAAAATATTCAAAATATGTATATACTGTTCGGTTTTTTGGTTTGGGGGGTTTGGGTTTTTTTTTCTTAATTTCAACATTTTTACTCTACATTTTTCTTTTTTTTTCTTTTTGTTCTTTTTTCTCTTTTTTTCCCACTATTCTAGTTTAAATACCATCTTCCATTTCTGCCTTCTTTAACAATTAGAATTTCATTTTTGCCAGTATTTCTACCCCTATTATTTGTTTCCCCCCCCAATTTTATCCTGTAAGGGTTTTCATTTATTTGTTTCAGTCTGATTTATAGTATTTTTGTCTTTCCCCTCTACCTGGTGGAGGTGCGGTACTGTGTCTGATCAGGCTGGCAAAGAGCTGTTGACCTCAAGGGAATCATCCAACCCAGCACCCTCAGAGGTTACGGGTTTTTAACGTTGGATCAAAGTATCCTACTATACACTTATATTACTCCTGTCTCCTTCTTTTGGTGCCTCTCTTCTTTTTGTCAATATTTCCTTTTACTCACCTCCCTCTTCTTTCTCTTTTTTCTTTCTTTTTAAAGTCTTTTTTCCTTTCTTGCTCTTCAATCTTCTCATCCTTCTGGTCCTGTACCAAAAGGACTCATTAAAACGTTAGGCCAGAGGCACAGAAATTTAAAGAACAAGAGGAAGTGAAAGAAAAATTAGGGCAAGGAAACAGATACAAGAAACTGCCTTGGGAAGTTTCTTTTTCATTCTCATGAAGGAGAATTAGCAGAACAATTCTGGCATCATGAAATACCAGTCCAGAGCAACCCCTTTAAGAGCCTGTGAGGTAGCTAGAGCAGAGGATTCTACCTATAAAGAAATGTTAGAAATGACAGAAGGGGAATTTAAAATACAGAAGATGAAAACAATGAAGGAAATTGCTGAAAAACTGGAAAACAGCCAAAAGGAAATCCCAAAACAGAATCAAATAAGAGATAAATGATATGAAGAATATAGAAAGGATATAGCAGGGTTGAAGGAACTGAAGCAGTCAATTAAGGAACTTAGAATTATGTTCACAGCCACCGCTGCGCCACCATCACTGTCTAACACCAGCCGCCTCTAGCTCCCCAAGCTCCAGCCGAAGAAGAAGGGGTGTAAGTAAGGAGGTCTTTATACCATGGCTCGTACAAAGCAGACTGCCTGCAAATCCACCTGTGGTAAAGAACCCAGGAAGCAACTGGCTACAAAAGCCTCTCGCAAGAGTGCGCCCTCTACTGGAGGGGTGAAGAAACCTCATCCCTACAGGCCTGGTACTGTGACACTACGTGAAATAAGATGTTATCAGAATTTTTCCAGCATCTGGTGCAAGAAATTGCTCAGGACTTTAAGACAGATCTGCACTTCCAGAGCGCAGCTATTGGTGCTTTGCAGGAGGCGAGTGAGGCCTATCTGGTTGGCCTTTTTGAAGACACCAACCTGTGTGCTATCCATGCCAAACGCGTAACAATTATGCCAAAAGACATCCAGCTAGCACGCTGCATATGTGGAGAACATGCTTAAGATCCCACTATGATGGGAAAACATTTCATTATCAAAAAAAAAAATTCTCTTCTTCCTGTTATTGGTAGTTCTGAAGGTTAGATTTTTTTTTTTTTTTTTTACCCATGGGGTCAAAAGATACTTAAGTATATGATTGCTCCTGGAAAAGTAGGTGACAGAAATCAGGTATTGGCGGTTTTTCCATTTTCATTTGTGCGTGAGTTTTTAATATAAAATGCGGAGATGTGCAGCATTAATGCAAGACAAAATGTTTCAGTGAACAAATTTCAGCAGTTCAACTTTATAACAATTATCAATAAACCTGTGAAATTTTTCTGGACAATGCCAGCATTTGGATTTTTTTAAAACAAGTAAATTTCTTATTGATAGCAAAAAAAAAAAAAAATTAAGGAACTTAAAGATGCAATAGAAAGTATCAATAACAGATTAGATTATGCAGAAGAAAGAATCTCAGAGGTAGAGGACAAAACTCTTAAGATAACTCAGATAGTTAAAGAGGCAGAAAAAAAGAGAGAGAAAGCAGAACATTCACTGACAGAATTATGGGGCTTTATGAAACGTTCAAACATATGAGTTATAGGTATCCTGGAAGAAGAATGTCCCAGAGGAATGGAAGCCATTCTAGAGAATATTATAAATGAAAATTTCCCAAATATCACCAAAGATTCTGACATACTCCTTTCAGAGGGATATTGGTCCCCTGGTCGACTCAACTCAAATAGAGCTTCTCCAAGACACATTGTGATGAATCTATCTAAAGTCAAGACAAAAGAAAAGATCTTGCAAGCTGCCAGGAGTAAGCATCAACTGACCTACAGGGGCAAATCTATCCAGGTGACCACGGACTTCTCTAATGAAACTTTTCAAGCAAGAAGACAATGGTCATCTACCTTTAATCTACTTAAACAGAACAATTTCCAGTCCAGAATTCTATATCCCACTAAGTGAAGCTTTAAAATTGATGAAGAAATCAAGTCTTTTACTGATATGAAAACACTGAGGAAGTTTGCCACAACAAGACCAGCATTACAGGAAATACTTCAACCCTGTTCTACACACTGACCATCACAATGGACCTTCAGCAAAGTAAATGCCCAGAAATTAAAGGACAGAACGTAGCTTCCACAATGATGCAAAAGACAAAACTAAGCAATGGACTTTCACAAAATAAGATGAATAGAATGCTCCCACACTTATCAATTATCTCAATAAATGTCAGTGGCTTGAATTCCCCACTAAAGAGACATAGATCGGCTGATTGGATTAAAAACACAAGCCATCTATTTGCTGTCTTCAGGAAACACACCTCACATCAAAAGACAAATTAAAACTCAGAGTTAAGGGATGGAAGTCAATTTTTCAGGCAAACGGAATTCAGAAGAAAAGAGGGGTTGCAATCTTATTTTCAGATACCTGTGGATTTAAAGGAACTAAAGTCAAAAAAGGCAGTGATGGCTACTTCATATTGGTCAAGGGAAAAATACAAAAAGAAGACATTTCAATTCTAAATATTTATGCACCCAATTTAAATGCTCCCAGATTCTTGAAGCAGACCTTACTTAGTCTGAGCAATATGATATCCCATAACCCCATGATTACAGGGGATTTTAATTTCCCTCTCTCAGAGCTGGAGAGATTCTCTAAACAGAAATTAACCAAAGATATAAGAGATTTAAATGAGACCCTAGAACAACCGTGCTTGATAGATGTATATAGAACACTCTCCATCCCTCCCAAAGATAAAGATTATACATTTTTCTCATTGTTCCATGGAACATTCTCCAAAATTGATCATAGCCTAGGACACAAAATAAACCTCAACAAAATCAAAAGAATTGGAATTTTACTTTGCATCTTCTCAGACTACAAGGCACTAAAAGTGGAACTCAACTCTAACAAAAACATTCATCCTCACACAAAGACATGGAAATTAAACAACCTTATGCTGAATAATAGTTGGGTGCAGGAATAAATAAAAGAGGAAATTGTTGACTTCCTTGACCACACCAACAACAAAGACACAAGCTATCAAACCTGTGGGATACAGCAAAAGCAGTCCTGAGAAGAAAATTTATCACTTTAGAAGCCTACATTTGAAAAACAGAAAGAGAGTGCATCAAGAAACTCACAAGCCATCTTATGGAATTGAAAAAAGAAGAAAAATCTAAGTCGAAACCCAGCAGAAGAAAAGAAATATCCTCAATTAAATCAGAGATTAATGAAATTGAAAACAAAAGGGGTGGCGTCTATGGCTCAGTGGGTAGGGCGCTGGCTCCATATAGCGAGGGTGGCAGGTTCAAACCCAGCCTTGGCCAAACCACAACAAAAAAATAGCCAGGTGTTGTGGCAGGTGCTTGTAGTCCCGGTTACTTGGGAGGCGGAGGCAAGAGAATTGCCTAAGCCCAGGATTTGAAGGTTACTGTTACCACGGCACCCTAGAGACTCTGTCTCTACAAAAAAAAAAAAAAAGGCAGCGCCTGTGGCTCAAGGAGTAGGGCGCTGGTCCCATATGCTGGAGGTGTGGGTTCAAACCTAGCCTCGGCCAAAAACCACACACACACAAAAAATTGAAAACAAAAGAATCATTCACAAAATTAATGAAACAAGGAGTTGGTTTTTTGAAAAAAAAAATAGATAAACCTTTGGCTAGACTAACTAGAAATAGAAAAGTAAAATCTCTGAACCTCAATCAGAAACGATAAAGGGGAAATAACAACAGATGCCACAGAGATACAAGAGATTATCTCTGAATACTACAAGAAACTCTATACCCAGAAATTTGACAATGTGAAGGAAATGGATCAATATGTGGAATCACACCCTGTCCCTAGACTTGGTCAGGAAGAAATAGATCTCCTGAACAGACCAATTTCAGGGACTGACTTTTTTTTGTTTGTGAACAAACAAACAAAGAAACCTCCCAACCAAAAAAAAAAAAAAAAATGCCCTGGTCAGGATGGCTTCACACCAGAATTTTATCAAATCTTCAAAGACGAGCTTACTTCTATATTGTAGAAATTATTCCAAAAAATTGAGGAGGGAGGAATCTTTCACAACATGTTCTATGAAGCAGACATCACACTGATACCCAAACCAGTAAAAGACCCAACTAAAAAGGATAACTTCAGACCCATTTCACTAATGGATATAGATGCAAAAATTCTCAACAAAATCCTAGCCAATAGATTACAGTTTATCATCAAATATGTCATACATCATGATAAGTAGGTTTCATCCCAGGGATGCAAGGCTGGTTTAAAATATGTAAATCCATAAACATTATTTACTATATCAACAGAAGCAAAAACAAAGACCATATGATCCTCTCAATAGATGCAGAAAAAGCATTTGATAAAATCCAGCACCTTTTCCTTTCATTTGTTTCTTTTTTTTCTCTTTACCAAAATTTTTTATTCAATAAAAATTTTCTTTTTTTTTATTGTTGGGGATTCATTGAGGGTACAAAAAACCAGGTTACAATGATTGCATTTGTTAGGCAAAGTCCCTCTTGCAATCGTGTCTTGCCCCAAAAGTGTGGTATACAACAAGCCCCCCTCCCCCCTCCTTCCCTCTCTCTGCGCTTGCTTTCCCCACTCCTCTCTCTTTCTTTCTCTCTCTGTTCTCCACTTCCCCCACACACATCGTGTCCTTAATTGTCATTAATTGTCCTCATATCAAAATTGAGTACATAGGATTCATCCTTCTCCATTCTGTGATGCTTTACTAAGAATAATGTCTTCCACTTCCATCGAGGTTAATACAAAGGATGTAAAGACTCCATTTTTTTAATGGCTGAATAGCATTCCATGGTGTACATATACCACAGCTTCTTAATCCATTCCTGGGTTGGTGGACATTTAGGCTGTTTCCACATTTTGGCAATTGTAAATTGAGCTGCATTAAACAAGCTAGTGAAAGTGTCCTTATGATGAAAGAATATTTTTCTTTCTGGGTAGATGCCCAATAATGGGATTGCAGGATCAAATGGGAGGTCTAGCTTGAGTGCTTTGAGGTTTCTCCATACTTTCTTCCAGAGGTTGTACTAGTTTGCTGTCCCACCAGCAGTGTAAAAGTGTTCCCTTCTCTCCACATCCACACCAGCATCTGCAGTATTGAGATTTTGTGATGTGAGTCATTCTTGCTGGGGTTAGATGGTATCTCAGGGTGGTTTTGATTTTCCTTTCCCTAAAAGATAGGGATGATGAACATTTTTTCATATGTTTGTTAGCCATTCATCTGTCTTCTTTAGAGAACGTTCTATTCATGCCTCTTGTCCATTGATATATAGGATTGTTGGCTTTATCATGTGGGTTAATTTGAGTTCTCTATAGATTCTAGTTATCAAGCTTTTGTCTGATTCAAAATATGCAAATATCCTTTCCCATTCTGTAGGTTGTCTATTTGCTATGGATGTTGTCTCCTTAGCTGTACAGAAGCTTTTCAGTTTAATGAAGTCCCATTTGTTTATTTTTGTTGTTGTTGCAATTGCCATGGCAGTCTTCTTCATGAAGTCTTTCCCCAGGCCAATATCTTCCAGTGATTTTCCTATGCTTTCTTTGAGGATTTTTATTGTTTCATGCCTTAAATTTAAGTCCTTTATCCATCTTGAATCAATTTTTGTGAGTGGGGAAAGGTGTGGGTCCAGTTTCAGTCTTTTACATATGGATATCAAGTTCTCCCAACACCATTTATTGAATGAGAATCGTTCCCCCATGGTATGTTCTTGTTTGGTTTATTGAAGATTAGGTGGTTGTAAGATGTTAGCTTCATTTTCTGGTTTTCTATTTGATTCCAAATATCTATGTCTCTATTTTTGTGCCAGTACCACGCTGTCTTGACCACTATGGCCTTGTAGTACAGCCTAAAATCTGGTATGGTGATGCCTCTAGCTTTATTTTTATTACTAAGAACAGCCTTAGCTATATGGGTTTTTTTTTCTGGTTCTATACAAAACGCAGAATCATTTTTTACAAATCTTGAAAGTATGATGTTGGTATTTTAATAGGAATGGCATTGAATACGTAGATTACTTTGGGAAGTATAGACATTTTAATAATGTTGATTCTTCCCATCCATGAGCATGGTATGTTCTTCCATTTGTTAATCTCCTGTGCTATTTCCTTTCTGAGGATTTCATAATTTTCTTTATAGAGCTCCTTCACCTCCTTTGTTAGGTATATTCCTAGGTATTTCATTTTCATTGATGCTACGGTGAAGGGAGTTGTGCCCTTAATCAGCCTCCCATCTTGACCATTATTACTTTGAACGCCTGTCTTACTCAGAGAAGTTTCTCTTCAAATCCCTTGCCCAGCCTGTGATAGGATCCCTTGCTCTATTCTTGCTTATGCATTTGAGTTCTCTGTGGATTCTGGTTATTAAACCTTTGTCGGAGACATAACCTGAAAATATCTTCTCCCATTCTGAGGGCTGTTTGCCTGCTTTACTTACTGTGTTCTTGGCTGTGCAGAAGCTTTTTAGTTTGATCAAGTCCCAGTAGTGTATTTTTGAAGCTGCTTCAATTGCCTGGGGGGGGGGGTCCTCCTCATAAAATACTCGCCCATCCTGATTTCTTCAAGGGTTTTCTCTGCACTCTCCTCTAGTATTTTTATACTTTCATGTCTTAAGTTTAAATCTTTGATCCAGTGAGAGTCTATCTTAGTTAATGGTGAAAGGTGTGGGTCCACTTTCAGTCTTTTACAGGTTGCCAGCCAGTTCACCCAGCACCATTTGTTAAATAGGGAATCTTTTCCCCACTGAATGTTTTTAATTGGCTTGTCAAAGATTAAATAATGGTAAGTAGCTGGATTCATCTCTTGATTCTCTATTCTATTCCAGACATCTACCTCTCTGTTTTTGTGCCAATACCATGCTGTTTTGATCACTATTGATTTGTAGTATAGTCTGAGATCTGGTAGCATAATTCCTCCTGCTTTGTTTTTATTTCTGAGCAATGTCTTGGCTATTCGAGGTTTTTTCTGATTCCATACAAAACGAAGTATTGTTTTTTTCCAGATCTTTAAAGTATGACAGTGGAGCTTTAATAGGGATTGCATTGAAATTATATATTGCTTCGGGTAGTATAGACATTTTAACTATGTTGATTCTTCCTAGCCATGAGCATGGTATGTTTTTCCATTTGTTAAAATTTTCAGCTATTTCTTTTCTTAGAGTTTCATAGTTCTCTTTATAGAGATCTTTCACGTCCTTTGTTAGATAAATTCCCAAATATTTCATCTTCTTTGGCACTACTGTGAATGGGATAGAGTCCTTAACTGCTTTTTCAACTTGACTGTTGTTGGTGTATATAAAGGCTACCGATTTATGGATGTTGATTTTGTAACCTGAGACACTGCTGTATTCCTTGATCACTTCTAGGAGTTTTGTAGTAGAGTCCCTAGTGTTTTCCAGATACACAATCATATCATCTGAGAAGAGCGAAAGTTTGATCTCTTCTGACCCTATATGGATACCCTTGATCGCCTTTTCTTCCCTAATTGCGGTGGCTAAAACTTCCATTACAATGTTGAAAAGCAATGGAGACAATGGGCAGCCTTGTCTGGTTCCTGATCTGAGTGGAAATGATTCCAATTTAACTCCATTCAACATGATATTGGCTGTGGGTTGCTGTGGATGGTTTCTATCAGTTTAAGAAATGTCCCTTCTATACCGATTTTCTTAAGTGTTCTGATTATGAAGGGATGCTGGATATTATCAAAACTTTTTTCTGCATTGATTGAGAGAATCATATGGTCTTTAATTTTTAATTTGTTTATGTGCTGTATTACATTTATAGATTTACGTATACTGAACCAGCCTTGAGATCCTGGGATAAAACCGACTTGGTCATGATGTATAATTTGTTTGATGTGTAGCTGGATTCTGTTTGTTAGGATCTTGTTGAATATTTTTGCATCTATATTCATTAGTGATATCGGTCTATTGTTTTCTTTTCTTGTTGGGTCTTTCCCTGCTTTAGGGTTCAGGGTGATGTTTGCTTCATAGAACGTGTTGGGTAGTCTTCCTTCTTTTTCTACCTTTTGGAACAGGTTAAGTAATGTAGGTACTAAGTCCTCTTTAAAGGTTTGGTAGAATTCAGACTGGGATCATCTGGTCCTGGGCTTTTCTTTTTAGGGAGGTTTTGTATGGTTGATTCTATTTCTGAACTTGATATGGGCCTGTTCAACATTTCCACTTGATTCTGGCTAAGTCTTGGAAGGTGATGTGCTTCCAAGTATCGGTCAATTTCCTTCATATTTTCATATTTCTGAGAATAAAGTTTCTTGTAATATTCATTAAGGATTTTTTTGATTTCTGAGGAGTCTGTTGTTATTCATCTTTGTTGTTTCTGATTGAAGAGATTAGAGACTTTACTCTTTTTTTCCTGATTAGGTTGGCCAGAGGTTTATCTATTTTATTGACCTTTTCTAAAAACCAGCTTTTTGATTTATTGATCTGTTGTATTATTCTTTTGTTTTCAATTTCATTTAATTCTGCTCTAATTTTGGTTATTTCTTTTCTTCTACTGGGTTTGGGGTTGGAATATTCTTCCTTTTCCAGTTGCTTGAGATGTCCCATTAAGTTGTTAACTTCCTCTCTTTCTGTTCTCTTGAGGAAGGCTTGCAGTGCTATAAATTTCCCTCTTAGAACTGCCTTTGCGCTGTCCCGGAGGTTCTGATAGTTCGTGTCTTCATTGTCGTTTTGTTCCAAAATGTTCGCAATTTCTTTCTTAATGTCATCTCTGACCCAGCTATCATTCAGCATAAGGTTATTTAACTTCCATGTTTTGTATGAGTATGCAGATTCCTGTTGTTAGTCAATTCAAGTTTTATTCCATGGTGGTCCGAGAAGATGCATGGAATAATTTCTATTCCTTTACATTTACTGAGGTTAGACTTGTGACCTAAGGTGTGATTGATTTTGGAGTAAGTTCCATGGGCTGATGAGAAGTAAGTGTATTCAGTTTTGTTGGGATGAAATGTTCTGTAGATGTCTGCTAAATCCAAATGTTGGATGGTTAGGTTTAAATCTATGATTTCTTTGCTCAGCCTCTTGTTGGAGGATCGGTCCAACACTGCCAAAGGAGTGTTGAAATCTCCGACGATTATGGAGCTGGAGGAAATCAAGTTGCTCATGTCTGTTAGAGTTTCTCTTATAAATTGACGTGCATTCTGGTTGGGTGCATAAATATTAATAATTGTGATCTCATCATAGTGAGTGTTACCCTTAACAAATATGAAGTGACCATTCTTGTCCTTCCTTACTTTGTTGGTTTAAAGCCTATTGTATCTGCAAATAAAATTGCAACACCTGCTTTTTTCTGATTACCATTTGTCTGAAATATGGACGACCATCGTTTCACCCTGAGTCTATCTTTGTCTTTTAGGTTAAGATGTGACTCTTGTATGCAACAGATATCTGGCCTGAGTTTTGTTTTCAGTCAGCTAACCTATGCCTCTTTAGAGGGCAGTTTAAGCCGAGCACATTAATGGAGAATATTGATAAGTCTGGTGAAGTTTTGGTTATTGAGTTTTTCAAAAGTCCAGTGGCCATTTTTAATCCTTTCGCCAGTGTGGAAGTTGGAGTTTGATCCAAAGTTTCTGAGTGAGTTTACTTTTGTGGTATAGGATTGGGTTGGTCATTATGGAGAATAGGTCTGAAAATATCCTGAAGAGCTGGTTTGGTTATGGCAAATTTCTTCAACATATGAATGTCATTAAAGTATTTAATTTCTCCATCATAAATGAAACTCAGTTTAGCTGGATACAAGATCCTGGGTTGAAAGTTATTTTGCTTTACGAGATTAAAAGTCGGTGACCACACTCTTCTGGCTTGAAAAGTTTCAGCAGAGAGATCTGCAGTCATTCCAATATTCTTGCCTTTGAAGATAATGGTTTTCTTTCTCCTGGCAGCTTTGAGGATTTTTTCCTTCATATTAACTTTAGTGAAGTTAAATATGATACGCCTTGGGGATGTCTTATTGGGGTTGAGTCGTGCTGGGGTTCTGAAGCTGTCCGCTATCTGAATTTCAGAATCTCTAGGCATGTCTGGAAAATTCTCTTTCATAGTTTCATGCAGAAGGGCCTCTGTGCCCAGCGAGGCCACTTCATCTGTTTCTGGAACTCCTATGATTCGGATATTCACCTTCTTCGAATTATCCCAGAGCTCTCTGAGTGAGTGATCCATTTTTGCTCTCCATTTCTCTTCCTCTTTGAGAGTTTGGGAGTGTTGAAAGGCTTCGATGTCAGAAATCCTTTCTTCTGCTTGCTCCATTCTGTTGCTGAGGGATTCTACTGTATTTTTCATATCTTTGAGGGCTGCAGATTCTTGCTTCAGTGTGTCTAAGTCTTTGGTGGTTTTGTCTTTAAATTCGTTAAATTCTTGAGACAACTTTTGAATTTCTCCTTGAATTCCTAATTCCACTTTGTTAATCTTGTCTGTAATCCAAATTCTGAATTCATTTTCTGACATCTCAGCCAGTTGTTTATGAATGGGATCTTCAATTGCATCTGCCATATCTTTCCTTGGGGGGGTTGATCTATTCTGGTTATTCATGTTACCAGAGTTTTTCCGCTGATTCCGCCCCATGGTTGTTTTACTCCCTCTGATTTTTACCCTGGGGCTTTTTTGAGGGCCCATACAGTGTTGTGGCCTGTGAAACTGGGGCCCGGTCTGGTGTGGTGGGGCTAAATGGTTCTGCCTTGTTTTCAGCTGGTTTCTGTTCCACCCTAGTGAAACAGATACTTTGGATTGAAGTCTCAGCTGTGGAGAAAATCAGCAATTAAGTCACCCCGCCCCCCCACCGGCAAACAATTGGAAAAGAAAAATCAAACCTTCCTACCACTGTGCACCTAGGGCACCACCTGATTTGTCCTCAGTTGATTGGTTCACTTCAAAAATGTCCAAATCAACTGTCTCAGTCTGCACCTGTCTCAGGTGAGAGAGTTTAAGAGGTCTCTGGGAACTGGATCACAGGGGTCTGGTGACTACTCTGGTGTGGCTTGCTCCAGTGCTGTGTGGAGTCAGGAAAAGCCACCCAGCCTATAAATCAGTCTGGGAAGGTTGCTGCCTCCTTCCCCACCTTGCACCACTTCACACCCAGTCACTGATAGCCCTGCAGTTGGCTGACCCAGTTGCCTGTAGTGAATTGGTACTCCAGGAGTTTGTACCTGCCTGAATCTGCCAGGCCACTGTGCTCTGCCTCTCTCCAGCAGGAGGAGGTGAGGCCTGACAACCTCGGGCGCTAGATGAAGGGTGAGGTGTTTTCACTCAGGTCCAGTCTCACCCCTGATTAATGTTACTGACAGAACAGAACGAACAACTCTGCATTTCCCCTGCAGAAGAGAAGCTGAATTGAGTTCAAATCAGCTTGTCTTTGCTCTTGTATTGTCTATAGGCTGACGATCCCCTTAGGGCCAGGTGGGTCTTTGGTTTAGTAAAGCAGACCTCTGGGTCAGCCCCGCCCTGGGAGTTTCCCTGGTTTGCAAGTTTATGTTGCCTCAGGCAAACTCAGAGTCTCTGGTTGCCCAGGGTGACAGGGCGTGTGGCTTCAGAATATTCTGTAGTGAGCCATATTGCTAGCAAAAGAGGGCTGCTGCCTTATGGCTCAGGCAACCGTTGCTCCAGTGTAGCTCCCCTCCGGCCAATCGTCCTCCCTCCGCTCCATACCCCAGAGTCTGCACCGACAGGCTGCAGCCCAGCACTTTCTACACCCCTCAAGCAATCGCCCAATTGTGTGGACCCGTGGGGGACAGGCCTCCAGAACTTGGAGCGAGAGCAGAGGGGGGTGCGGGGAGTGCTGGAGGCCTGGGGTTGGGGGCAGAGAACACACACAGCTCTACACAGTTTTATGCCTGGCCGTATTATCACCAAAAGACGACTGTTGCACTGTGCCTCAGGGAACTGCCACTCCGGTGCAGTCCCCTCTCCGCCGACCGACCGGGACTGGCCTCCAGACCCCAATGTGAGTGAAGAAGAGTGCTGGGAGCTCAGAATTCCAGGTAGAGACCATATACAGTTTATACAGTTTTATGCCTGTCAGGAGGACTCCGTGGCACCCCAGTAGGGGAGGTAGGTCCAGTTTTTAGAGGGTCTCTTCCATGGAGTGTAGTGGGAGGGCCTTTGAAGTCTGCCCGGTTGTTTGTGGGGCACTCTGAGGTGTTCTCATGGGGGAAGGGACTCCCATCTGCTTGGTGATGGATTTTGTACCTTTTGTTTGTATCCTTGTGGTCGCAGCTCGCCTCAGCGGGGTTTATGTGCGTTCTACAACCTTCTCTCTTAGTGCAGCTCAAATCCACCAGGTTACTTGCTGAATTTTTGTCCTTTAAGTCTCCTTCTGAATGGGAGCGTCTGTGGAAAGCTGGCTTCAGTCAGCCATCTTGTCTCCTCCCTCCAGGCCTCATTTTTCATAGGCAGCAACATTCTTTGAAAAACAGAAAAGAAAATTAAAATCCAGTTCATAGTTTCCCCTCCAGGAAGCATTTGTAAGATTTTTTTTTCCTTTTGATAACATTTTGCTTCCTCTTCTCTCCCTCAAGGTCTTTCTGCAGCTATAGAACACAAAAGCAAAAGCATGAAAGAACCATAAAACTTTTACAAGGGTTTTAAGCACCTTTAGTTCAAGTTGTCCTGTATTCTCCTAAGTCCAACCAACTTCAGAAACTCTGCAATTACTTTAAAACTGTGTTATTCATTCCAGAAAAATAATTTTCTGATACCACCCTCTTTGAAACAGATGCATTGTGTGGTGAGGGCTTTAATGGATTCAAAAGCTGATAGTCAAGGCTGTAGGAAAACCCTCAAGTATTTTAGGAAAAAAACCTTCATTATTCAGAAATACTCCTGGCTACACTTTTAAAGAGTCTATCTGAAAGGCATCACAGACCGACACACACATGATTTGTCCTCCTGGGTGGTAGGCACAGTGAGCCTTTGGGTGTTTAGCTATAAATAAGATGCTTAGGGAGGCGATGATTCCAAGGCATTGGGATTTTGCTTTTGTGTGTACACAGCACCTACTCCCACATACTGTAATCTGAATGTACAAGCTGCTTGACATATAATGAGTCAGCCATCCAGCAGTTTTTGCATTTTCTAAAACTCGTCATTCAGTGGCACCGGGGAAATTCAGGCCTAGTGAAGGAGCACTGTGATTTGTGACCTATTACATGAACCACAAACAAAATCATTTAAAGAACAAAATCACCAGCCATTACAGTTTTCAGTTGCACATTATTTAAAAATAATCACTTTTTACTTACTGTTAGCTAATTTTCTGCTTAATGAAAGTTACTCTGAGAAAACCCAAGTTTTGAGTTCTTTGTCATAAAACTAAAAATTCTCAGTCTAGTCAACACAGAAGTGCATGTCTCATTATCGTAAGCCTAAAAATTAGAAAAGATAGCCATCTTTCCCACATACCTCTTTACACAATTCACTGCTGTTGCCTTCTTATGACAAGGGCTGAGAAGACATCTGAGGTTCCATCACACACACATGCGCGTGCACACACACAAACAGAGGGACAAACTAAAAATATCCCAATTGATGACACATTACATGCAATTTAGATATGGGCCTAGAAATTCCTTCTTTCCACAAATATTCATTGCCATCTACTTACTGCATTTCCTGGAGTGGAACCTTCATTTGAAATGTACAAAAAATAAATTTGTGCTTCAGAGGTTTTTGAAAGGTTAATATTTGGTAAGTACATCTAAAAATTTATGTTGTTCTGTCATTACAGTTTTTATTATTTATTTATTTATTATGAAATCATATCTGTGTACATTAATGCAATCATGGGATACCATGAGCTGGTTTTATATACAATTTGAAATATTTCCATCAAACTAGTTAGCATAGCCTTCCTGGCATTTTCTTAGTTATTGTGTCAAGACATTTATATTCTACATTTAGTAAGTTTCACATGTACCCTTGTAAGATGCACCATAGGTGTGGTCCCACCAATTACCCTCCCTCCACCCATCCTCCCTCTCCCTTCCTTTACCCTTTCCCCATATTCTTAGGTTATAATTGGGTTATAGCGGGCGGCGCCTGTGACTCAGTGAGTAGGGCGCTGGCCCCATATACCGAGGGTGGCGGGTTCGGGCCCGGCCCCGGCCAAACTGCAACCAAAAAAAAAAAATGGCCGGGCGTTGCGGCGGGCGCCTGTAGTCCCAGCTGCTCGGGAGGCTGAGGCAAGAGAATCGCTTAAGCCCAGGAGTTGGAGGTTGCTGTGAGCCGTGTGACGCCACGGCACTCTACCGAGGGCCATAAAGTGAGACTCTGTCTCTACAAAAAAAAAAAAAAAAAAAAAAAATAATTGGGTTATAGCTTTCATATGAAAGCTATAAATTAGTTTCATAGTAGGGCTGAGTACATTGGATACTTTTTCTTTTATTCTTGAGATACTTTGCTAAGAAGAATATGTTCCAGTTTCATCCATGTATTGTTACAGTTTTTAAATAAATAAAAACATGTATATCTGATATGTGAAATGTAATCCAGATCCTCATAAATGAGTATTCTGCAAAGCAATGTTGTTAGTAGGGGCAGTAGATCATGCCACAGCTTTGTTTCTTCCACTGGGAATCACATTACTTCTTCTGTAGAAATGTTTTTCAAATGCCATAAGTATAGGAATTTGTTCAGAAGGGGAGCCAAGTTAGATCCCCCCCAAAAATATTAACCTAAGGTGGGAACACCTAAGAAACCAAGAGCCATCACAAACAAGTAAGACATCCTAGATGTCCCACTGAGAGCCATTAGTGAAAGATTAGTAAAATATTGAGAAAGCAGCAAACTCTTTCTGGATCAATCATGATGTTGGATGTAGAGATAAATACTCATTCAGCCCTCTGTATTCAAAGTCATTTATCAATCTATCTAAGAATTAGAAGCAGACTCTAAAGAAAGATTCCAGTATAAGTAGTTTACCTGAGAGATTAGTACAAAACATTGGTAAGGAGTGGAGAAGTAAGACAGCAAAGGGAAGGAGGCAAAGGATGCCTTATCAAAGAAATTACCACTGTGGGTACCTAGAGCTTAATCTCACTGATCAACTCTAGGAGTCATTGTAAGAGAGCTATCCCTATGGCCCTATCTTCACTCCATAGATGAGGGAGCTAGAGTATATTTATATTAGACCTGCCACCATCTTTACTTCAGGGCTGCTGGAAGTGAGAATAGGGATTAATATTCTAGCATTAGTGTCCCAAGTGTCAATTTTCTAAGCGATCCCTTGTTTTGAGAATGAGAGTGAGGAGATTTTAAACCACAGCGATTCATACAAGTACATTAATTGGGAGCAGATGACAAAGGAGATATGACATTGATGAGAATTTCTGATATTATACAGTAAACATCAATTTTCCCTCTTTTAAGGGGATAATCTTGTTTTGGAATTAAATAACCAAAAGTGGTCAGTAGGAATGTCTTTCAGGAGTTTTGCAGGAAGTAAAGTCAAAGATATCAGAAAATGGGCCTTGTGAAGATTGCTTGAAGACCAATGTTCTAAAGGAACACTAACATGTCATATTATTAGGAAAATCAAAGGGTATTCATCCTCTTGCTCTTGATCCTGTTTCATCAGAGAAGGAAGTATTGATAAAACAGAGCATTATCTTATCAATTATTTTTACATATAAATATTACACAGTTAGATTCCAGAAAGTATTGTTGTAGTTTAGAAGGAAGGCCTAAAGTATTGTTGTGGTTTAGAAGGAAGTCTTAAAAGTATTGTCATCTAGGCTCCTCATTGCCTAAGATGACTGAGGACCAGAGAGGTACAGTAGCTTCCACAGGGTCACATGAGTGGTTAGTGGCACAGCTAGCCCTAAAGTCCAGATCTTTAACAACTGCCATTGCAATGTACTTCCCTGTTCCCTGCATAAACTCTGTAGAAGTAGTAGGAGTTGGAGTCCCAGCACATGTCTAATATTGGAATCAAATACCTATACAAGTTTAGATAAATCCCTTCTCATCTCAGCCTCCTTGGCCTACACTGCACTTCAGTAACACTGGCACTTCAGAAAAAGAAAAGAAACATGAAAACCACCATTTTCAGTAGGATTAAAAACCTGAACCTCATAGCAAGTTAAAATGTGAAGTGCAAGTTCAGCTTGAGGCACAAGTGGCAAAGTTTCTTAGGCAAGAAATCAATAGGCCAGAAAACCAAGTTTTCTAGTTCTGGATGACCCGTAGTCAAATTAGAAAAACAATAATGTGATCCAGGGCAGCAAAATTCAATTTTACCAACAACACTGAGAATTCCTTGAGGCAGCTCTTTAAAGATGACATTATAGACAGGATTATTTCCCACGTGTACAAATATGGCTGGGGAGAAAAACACACACACAGAGATATGACCCATTGTGTTATCCATTCTATTCTGAAAACAATTTTTCTTGGTATTATATACCTATATTTTTTAGAAAGAACATTATAAAAACAGCAAGAGAGTGTAATGGAAAAAGAAATGAAATGCTGCAAGTCTTTTTTATGATGTTTCACATACAAAAAGAAAAATAACTCACAGAATAGTCAGATTTCTTAGAAGATGCAGAAATCTTATTGTTAGCATTCGCATGACTCACTAACAAGATGTTGTCTGCAGGGAGGTGGGGCAGGAAAGCTGTCACCAAATTCCAGTCAATGATTTATAGTATTTGTGATTACCATAATGCAAAGAATGTCAGCTGGCGATTTATTCTAGCTGATGAAATCTGGCTGAGTTTTCTTCCTTTCTGACAACCAGTCCAGTAAGTAAGGTTAATGCATTTCAGCTCTAATAAGCAGAGGTAAACCTAGCAGTGAAGTTTGGTTCTATCCTAGTCATGCCCATGTGTTGGTTATGTTTAAACAGAGCCAGCAAAATAGTTCCTGGTAGCCACTTAGATACTGTGAAAGAAAGTGAGTTAAGGAGAGCAGAACAGTGGTTCTCAAACCACTGTTTGATGGTTTGATGCAGCGTGCATCAGAATCCCCTGGAGGCTTGTTAAAACGCAGATGGCTGGGCTTCACCCCCAGAGTGGCTGGATCGATAGGTATAGGGTAGGCCTGAGAATTTTCCTTTTTTACAAGTTCATAGGTGATGCTGCTGCTGCTGCTGTTGGCTCAAGGGCCATGTAGAGAACCACTGGAGCAGAACCTGGCTGTGCCCCATCTGGCAAGTGACTCAGACAAATCCAGTTCTACAGCTGGAGACAATACTACTCTCTAGAGCACAAAAGAGAAAAGTCATTCTGCCAGAGGTACCAGGGTGACTTATGAATGAGGCACTCAAGATATAGAGAAAAATTCCTCCATGGGTAGAAGAACCAGAGAAGGGATTTTAGGCAGAGGCTCTGTAAAGGTGGCAGATAAGTACAAATAGTCTTCAGGATTGACCCTAATATGATGTAACAGTAGGACAGCTACTCCTTTTATAACCATCCACGTGAAAAATCCTGTTTAAGCAAACATTCACATTGACTACCTGAGGTACAAGTGGACAAAAAAGTAAAAGAAGTTGGCAGGGTGGATCCCCTGACATTCCCTCCAAATGAGTCTCTGCTGTTATCTACACTTTCTCAATGTAAACCAGAGTCACATGGATAATTATTCCTGAAAGGCAGAGTAGATGTTTCTTAGCTGATTACGCAGGGAACATTAGTTGTCTTCTTTAAAAATAGTCAGAGTCCAGCAACATCTTAAAAGCAGCCACAATGGGGCAGAACAAGCACCAAATGTATGTGTAGAAGATTGGGGTTTATGTTCAAGCTCAATTACCTAGAGCAGCAACTGATCCTCAGTTTACTTACCTCTGAAATATGTTGCATGGAATGAAATAAGAAAGCTGCTCATGAACTGTAAAGTGCTAATACAGTAATTGTCAGGATGTGTCCTTGAAGTTCAAAGGTAGTTGATGGTTGCCATCATAATCGCTGACCCTCTACCACAGAAGACTATAAGAAGAACCTGAGATAAGTGGCTCACTGTAAATTTGTTCACTTTAAGACAAATATGTTTATGTGTGATTTAATTTAATATGTAGGGACTGCTTATTTCATCCCAGTATCCTCCCTTCTCTCTCGATATAGCAAAATCCCAACTTATGGCTGGATATATAGATATCCAGGAAAGAAATGACTGCATGTTCTGGTGACTATAAGTTCTGATCAGAAAATATCCTATCTGAGACTTCAGGGAAGTGTTTTTATAGAGAGTTAACTCAGCCAGGAGAGATGTTCTTTTGTTGTCCCTCCTTACCTGCTGCTCACCTGGAGTGTGGATGTAATGGCTAGAGCTACAACAGCCATTTTGGATTATCACCTACCCTAAAAAATGGGACACAAGCTAAGACTACAGGAAAGAATGAAAGGAGACTTTGTCCCTGATGACAATATGGGGCTGCTATTCCAACCCTCTCCTACCTAGCTCCAGACTTCTTTTAAAGTATGAGAGAGGTACATTTACCTGACATGTTAAAGTGTTGTTATTTTCCTAAATTTGTGGCTAACCTTCATCTTATTCAGTACATGCGACTTAAATTATCTCTTGTGAGTGATTGCAAGAGTCCATTGTAGCTCCACTGTCACACATGCTCAGTTGGTCTCCTGCAATGCTATTGGCATCTCAAGTCACAGTTTTCAGATGCATTAAAAAACATTTGTTATCCAAAGACTGCTTCTTCTAGATGTTGAGGGGTGGGCATTGGCTCTCCCTTCCTGGTGTTTGACACGTAAGTACACTTATAGGGTAGGTATATTCTGGTCCTGGATTCAGAAGCCTTTCCTTTCCTTCCTTCCTATGCCCCTCGGATTCCTCAAGAGACTCAATGTCATGATGTTTCCAGCTTTTTCCCTTCAAAAGCTTATTGAAGAGAAGATGCTGATATATTCTAATTATGTTAATATTGTTGAGTGTGATAATTTTCCCCAGGGATTTGTCATTGCAATTGGTTACACAGTGGACACATACTTAATAGTGGGATTTTAGACACCTGGTAGTGGTTGCAGGATCTACTCTTTGAGACAATGAGATTTTCTTGGCATTCTTGAAATCTCATCTCATATGTTTATCCAAGCATGCTTCATCCAACAGCCATTCTCTATGGTTCTCACGGCCCAATTTTCAGACTACAATTAGTACTAGATTGAAAGTACCTCACATGTAGAGATCATGTTTCTTATGTTTGTATGTCCTTTGTTGTCCCCACATCTCCTGATGCATACAGTAGGGGCTTAGTAAAGGCTCTCATTAATAAATAGTGGAAATCAATATAGGTACATCCATAGGCCATTTGGGAGGGGGTTAGTGCTGATGGCTGCCTTAGCTCTAATAGAAAATCTTGCAGTGAATAGATTCTCCTCTTCAAAAGGATTAGCCCCCACCCCAATGTAAAGTGCTCTCTTTAGATAATTGTGCTGAAAATGCCTTTTTTGGGAAATATGCACTTAAAAGGGACAAAACAGCATATTGCTTCATGGCTCAGGCAATATATCTCCGTCTATATTGTTTCTTTAAGTCTTATTAAGATCAGTCATGCCATGAGTTGCCATTTCCAATTTCTGCATGCCATTATACTTCCAAATATTTCAGAAATAAGGCTTTTTTCTTCCTTTTACTTTTTCATGGATAAGTATTGAATATGAAAGGGCCTATTACCACCTAAAGAGAAATGTCTCTTGGACCACTTCTGACTATTATTATGGTAATACTTTCCCCTCTAAGCATCGGTAAGGGACTGAGATGCATGATCTGTAAAACAAAACAATGAAGGACCATAGAGAAGACAATAGCCAAAGAAAAATAGAAGAATCTGTTTGCAGATGTAGTCTTGGGCTCGTAACATTTTCAAAAATCTCCTTTAAAGAAAAACAGAGAAAAGCAAAATGATGTGAGGGAAGTGAGATTCAGTATATTATGTAGTATATTACTTTCAGTAAGCTTCTTGCATTAATGACACAATCTTTGTTCACAAACAAGTCCAAGTTCCTCTATTGTTTCTTCATCAAGCAACCTATAGCAAAGTCATTACCAGATCACCTTAGGACTACAAGATGAAAATCATTAGTATGACTTGCATGTGCAAGTAATGCATTGCTGCAAAATTGAGGCTGGGTATCTTCAGACTACTAACATGGAGTAATGTATTAGAAAGCCACCATAAAGTATTAAACATTTAAAAGTACCATTTTAATTTTTTTGACAGCATAATGAAAAGTTTCAAATCACTCTTGTCTTTCAAATTGTAGCACCAGTTTATTTTTATAGTTTAATTTCCCGACAGATCTTTAGGTATGAGCCAAAAGTCATGGAGATGAGGATGGGTAAGAAAGAAGATAAAAACACAAACTCAAAACTGTCTCAACTAATGCTTGAAATCTTGAAAGTTAGAGCAGATGCCTGTGTTATGAATTGCAATTTTGTGTGGAAACAATCTGTCAGCAACCTAATGCTGAGTAGCAACTGTTCTCCAGAAAATAGCTTTTCTCCTTTGCTATGGCTGTGCTTGAAGGATGAAAGGCTGTCCAAAATTTTGGAGGCTGAGAAGCAAGGATATATGGTTAGATTTTATTGCAGACGCTGATGTCATATCTGGTCCTGTCATTTTTATCTATACTTCCATTTAGAAGGAATTCGAAGTTTATCTAGGCCAGTGCTTCTTAAATTTCATGTGCTTATGAATCATCTGGAGATATTGTTAAAATTCAGGTTCTGATTCAGCAGGTCTAGAGTGGGCCCTGAAATTCTGCAAGTCTAACAAGTTCCCAGGTAAGGCCAATACTACTGGTCTGCCGAACATGTTTGGAATAGTAACAAGGTCTAAAATCAGTTTTATCTGTTTTTTACCTATAGTTTTTAGACATCCTAGTTTTGTAATTAATTATGTCACAGGTAATTTGTTACCAATATTAGTTAAATCACCAAAGTTTTCTTCCACTTTCATACTTCAAGCACAGCTGTGTCTATAATACACTTCTTTTTGCATTTATATGTCTATCTCTATGTGTATCTGTATCTATGAATAGAAGTGATTCAATGGTTACCCCCATAATAATATTAGTCTCCTTGACATCTGGGTTCTGACATGCTATCCTTAGTGGCATAGAAAAAAGTAGATTCTTGCCAGGGAATTACATTTAGATCTGGCTATGCCTTTGGGAATGTATTACACATGTGAATTTCACTTGCCAAGAATGATGAAAAGACAGGGAATTGTTAATGTAGTTCATTATTTCAACTGAAGCTTTTATTTCCTTTTTAACATGTCCATTGCCTAATCTTTGCTTGACAGTCTCAACGATGGGCAAATCTTTACACTTAAAGTCACATTATATCTTTAAAGAGCTCTAAAGGTTAGAAATCCTACTTTATATTAAATCATCATTTTTGTCATTTTGTAGCTTCTACTCATTAGTTTTAATCATAGTCTTCAAAATAGATAGAAGAAGATCCACAATTTTTTATGGGAGGTCATCAGTTATCAACCATCAAATCTGCCCTTGGTTTCTTGTCTCTCAGGTCCTTCAATTCTACTATAAATGCATAGGATGAATACTCAAGGTGAGTATACAGGACAAAATATGCTTTTTTCCCTGTTTCTTATCTCCCATTTCCAGGTGTTTTCAGGATCATGTATCTCCTCTCCAATGCACTTTCATGAAAGGCTATGGAAATTCTTTCACCAAACTCCATTTTTTAGTCACTCACTTCCTTTCTCTGGATGGAGACAATAAATTGTCTTATTGATCCTGTGTGTGTGTTTATGTGTGTACATCTTTTTAACATACATGCATATTGGGACATAAAACTTTTGGGGCAGTAGCAATTTAATTGATTAATATATCTTAATTCATTTCAACAGTCCACATTAAAAAACATTTAATTTCCATTACTTTAATTTTAGAAACATTTCTTGATAGTTAGAATTGCTTACTCAAGTGGTATATTCATTTATAATTTTGACAGATATTAACAAATTGCCTTATGTAGAGCGTTAACAAATTTAACTTGTGACGACACTGCATACGAGTGTCTGTTTTCCACACTCTTACTACCACAGTTGGTTATAAAAGTTTTAATTTTTGTCAAACTGAAGAATTAAAAGAAAAATCTTAATGTTATAGAAGTCAAGGGAAAGCTTTCCCTTTACCTTCTGAACACTTGTTGATAATCAGCTTATAACAGTAGAAGGGAGGCTTAATACAACTAGCTCTATTTTGCTTCTGACTCTTTGCAGTATTATCCTTTAGGTCAAAAGCTTCTCTTTAGCTCTGGACATAGGCAAAATAATTATAGGAAAAAGTTAGTTTTCAATTTAACTTATAAAAGAAAGATGATAACCATTCTTTTCCCCAAAGTAACTCACAGGGAGATAAAGTATATATACAAGTAACAATGCTATGTTAAAGATTTATATGATCATTGTGACCCAATCTTCACCCTCCAAATTTAAATGGCCAAGAAAAGAGAAGTTTTACAACCCTTTGCACCCTCACTAATGCCCCCATGTTTGTCTTTCTCAGTTACCTCTTGCAACCCACTTCATCTTCCCTCTTCCCATAACATACTGAAGTTCATACTAACATAAGATGGTTCTTTAGGACATTAATTTACCATGTGTTAAGTTTCCTGGCTGTCTTGGGTAAAAGTTGCCTTCCTCATCCCATTGTCTCTAGACTTAATGACTGTCCTGTGGTGAGAGGCATTAACCTGGACTCAGTTACAAACTGACAAAAAGCAAATTAGTAGAATAAAAAGCATACAAAATTTATTCATGTGCATACACGTGCATAGAAGTCATACAAAATATGAAAACTCAAAGAAAGGGCCAGATGGTTGATGCTTTTACATTATCTAAAGATTAAAGAAAGAATAAGGGCTTGGAGGCTGGCAAGACAGGTTATGAGAGGGAGAAAGAAAGGTATGAGGCAAAGGTGGTCTTGCTATGCAGATGAAACTTCACAGGTGACAGCTCTAGGAAAGAATAGATTGTAGCCTGTGGTTGAGTGTATCTTTACAAGATCTGCATCAGGAGAAAGATCTCAGAGAAAGTGTGATTATTTATTTCACTAACGTAGATTTTTCTCTACAGATGCAAATCTCTTCCATAAAAGGCACCTTTTCGGGGCTATTTCTGTCTGCAGATCCTTTAAATAGCCCTCTTAAAATTATGTCAAAGAAATACATTTGGGGGTAAAATGGTTTGGGTTTTCTTTAGTCTCCCATTTGAAACTTTATTTTTAGTTTCACATATTGAAGCCCAAGTTGGTAGCATCTGAAAGATTAAGATTAGAAGTGAGATTGGCAAAGGCCTGGCATGGGATGGGGCATGGAATAAGCAGCCCACGTATACTTACAAGTTTTTATGTTTTTTTGTTTTTGTTTTTTTTTTAGGTAGAGTCTCACTATGTTGCCCTCGGTTGAGGGCCATGGCATTATAGCTCACAGCAACCTCAAACTCTTGGGCTTAAGTGATTCTCTTGCCTCAGCCTCCCAAGTAGCTGGGACTATAGGTGCCCGCCACAACATCTGGCTATTATTTTGTTGCAGTTGTCATTGTTGTTTAGCAAGCCCAGGCTGGGTTCAAACCTGCCAACCTTGGTGTTTGTAGCTGGCACCCTAACCACTGAGCATGGGCTCCAAGCCCACCCCATGTAGTCTTGAAGCAATCTCTTAGTCCTGAGAGTAGATCTGTTCAGTTAAATGATTGTGTTCCATTCCAGGAGGTGGCATTGCAGGTAAAATCTCAAAGGTATTCTCAAAGGCAGTGTTCCATATATTAATATAATGCAGGCTGAGAAAAGAAGAAAAAAACCCTTTTATCTGACTAATGCAAGTCCTTTAAAATTATCAGTCCTTTAAAATGAGAGCAATCATGTCCCTCTTTTGAGCTGTGTATGCATATCTTGAAACTGCTTGCTATTGCCACAGTAGCTATAAGTTAACCTAACAATGCTACTCCAGGCCCTAAAACTCACACCCTGAAGCTTAATGATGTATAGCCAATCACTCATCAATGTTATTTCTGTAATCAATGGGTATTTCTGACAAATTTGTATGAGCCCACTCCTTGTTCCCCACCTTTTTGCTTAAAAAAAAACCTGCTTGTAACAGGAGCTCGCCACAATGTCGGGTTATTTTTTTGTTGCAGTTCGGCCAGGGCCAGTTTGAACCAGACACTCTCAGTATATGGGGCCAGTGCCCTACTCACTGAGCCACAAACCCCACCCTTTAGTGGAATTTTTTATAAGAAATCTCAGATTAGACTTTTAAATTGTTCTTGATAGACTTTTAAAATCTTCTTGAGGCACAGAAGCCAAACCAAAGATTCGGTCTGTAATACTTGTACAAATTGGGTAAATTCCTCTGTTTCCAAGGTCCCCCAAATATCTTGAGTTTCTGGGCCTGTCAGAAAGTGACATTCTTCATTCTTCATTTCATTACAAGGTCAGGAGCCTTGTAAAGGAACTATGTAGAAAAAGCACCAAGCCAGTCTTTTCTCAAGTTTATTGGCTTTATAAAGTCAAACTCAATTCCTTAAAGTAGTCTCACTACATAAGAAAATATGACATTCCAGGCAAAGTTTTGGTAAAATAGCCAGTGTCCCTGAATGTGTCCTATTACAAAAGGAAACAGATTCTTATTGAAATTATGCAAACAACTATATTGCCATAAAATAAAAATACTCACAAATAGTTTCTGAATTTTGGTGAGATGAAATAGAGAGAAAGGTAAATCAAAGTTGCTCACAAAAGTAAAGTAGTGTCTCCATAGTTTGATCATCTCTCTCCATTGATCACTTCCTTAAGTTGACCTAGTTTTCTTGGACTGGAAATGCACCACAGGAACAGTAGGTCTAGCTCCTTATGTTGACCACTTCCATATATTGACTGGTTTGTTACAGTCCCTTGGTGATCAACTTACAGAGGTTATACTGTATATGTTACCAAATTTCTATAAGCTATAAATAATTTAGAAGAACAAAGTTTTCTTGGCTCTGCAAAATAAGAATCCACACTGTTTCAGAGTAGAAAAAGTAAAAAAAAAAATCAATTTTGTCCTTCATGTCTTTAGTCCCTTGTAATTAATTTTTGCTTTGCTTGATATTAGGTTGGAAATTTTATGAGTTTATTTATCTTTTCATTGGAGTTTTTGAAATTCTTACTCAGTCCAATTGACTAATTTCAAAGTCATCAGCAGAGGTCTTTTTATGCTTTCCATGAGCCTTTTTGAAGATGTAATACTTGAGGGTTATACTTGCTTGTAAAGATACTTTAGAAGCATCAGAATAAAGCAATTAGCTGTGGACAAACTTAAAATGGCCATAGTTAAAGGCAAAATTGACAATTGAATTTGTTTACTTTTTTGTGGCCTACAACAATTTAACATACTAGACATAATTATGACTAAAAATATATATCAAGGTATATAAGAATTTTAGGAATATATATAACTTTCAAGCACAAGTTAACACATTTATGAAAATGTAACTCAAAGAAGGGTAAACATTATTTCTCATTTGATAAGGCTTCCTGTATAATTTAAAGCGTCAAATAAACCTGTTTACTACTCTAAGATTGAATAAACATCTTTCACTGTTTCTTTTTTTTTTTATTAAATCATAGCTGTGTATATGATATAATCATTGGGCATCATTCACTAGCTTCATAGACCATTTACCAAGTTTCACATATACTTTTGAAAGATGCACCACTGGTGTAATCCCACCAACCCCCTTCCCTCTACCCACCTCCCCCTCCCTCCCCTCCCTTTCCCCCTTCCCCCTATTCTTAGGTTATAACTGGGTTATAGCTTTCATGTGAAAACCCTAAATTAATTTCATAGTAGGGCTGAGTACATTGGGTACTCTTTCTTCCATTCTTGAGATACTTCACTAAGAAGAATATGTTCCAGCTCCATCCATGTAAACATGAAAGAGGTAAAGTCTCCATCTTTCTTTAAGGCTGCATAATATTCCACGGTGTACATATACCACAATTTATTAATCCATTCGTGGATCGATGGGCACTTGGGCTTCTTCCATGATGTAGCAATTATGAATTGGGCTGCAATAAACATTCTGGTACAAATATCTTAGTTATGATGTGATTTTTGGTCTTCTGGGTATATGCCCAGTAGCGGGATTACAGGATTGAATGGCAGAACTATATTTAGATCTCTAAGTGTTCTCCATATTTCTTTCCAAAGGAATGTATTAATTTGCATTCCCACCAGCAGTGCAAAAGTGTTCCCTTTTCTCCACATCCGCACCAACATCTCTGGTCTTGGGATTTTGTGATATAGGCTAGTCTCACTGGAGTTAGATGGTATCTCAAAGTAGTTTTGATTTGCATTTCTCTGATGATTAAAGATGATGAGCATTTTTTCATATGTCTGAAGAACGCACACCTGTCTTCTTCAGAGAAGTTTCTCTTCAAATCCCTTGCCCAGCCTGTGATGGGATCCCATGTTCTATTCTTGCTAATGCGTTTGAGTTCTCTGTGGATTCTGGTTATTAAACCTTAGTCGGAGACATAACCTGGAAATGTCTTCTCCCATTCTGAGGGCTGTTTGCTTGCTTTACTTACTGTGTTCTTGGCTGTGCAGAAGCTTTTTAGTTTGATCAAGTCCCAGTAGTGTATTTTTGAAGCTGCTTCAATTGCCTGGGGGGGGGGGTCCTCCTCATAAAATACTCACCCAGACCTATTTCCTCAAGGGTTTTCCCTGCACTCTCCTCTAGTATTTTTATAGTTTCGTGTCTTAAGTTTAAATCCTTGATTCAGTGAGAGTCTATCTTAGTTAATGGTGAAAGGTGTGGGTCCAGTTTCAGTCTTCCACATGTTGCCAGCCAGTTCATCCAGCACCATTTGTTAAATAGGGAATCTTTTCCACTCTGAATGTTTTTAATTGGCTTGTCAAAGATTAAATAATGGTAAGCAGCTGGATTCATCTCTTGATTCTCTATTCTGTTCCAGACATCTACTTCTCTGTTTTTGCGCCAATACCATACTGTTTTGATCACTATCGATTTGTAGTATAGTCTGAGGTCTGGTAGAGTAATTCCTCCTGCTTTGTTTTTATTTCTGAGTAATGTCTTGGTGATTCAAGGTTTTTTCTGATTCCATATAAAACGAAGTATTGTTTTTTCCAGATCTTTAAAGTATGTCAGTGGAGCTTTAATAGGGATTGCATTGAAATTATATATTGCTTTGGGTAGTATGGACATTTTAACAATGTTGATTCTTCCCAGCCGTGAGCATGGTATGTTTTTCCATTTGTTAATATTTTCAGCTATTTCTTTTCTTAGAGTTTCATAGTTCTCTTTATAGAGATCTTTCAAGTCCTTTGTTAGATAAATTGCCAAATCTTTCATCTTCTTTGGCACTACTGTGAATGGGATAGAGTCCTTAACTGTTTTTTCAACTTGACTATTGTTGTTATATGTAAAGGCTACCGATTTATGAATGTTGATTTTGTAACCTGAGTGGCTGCTGTATTCCTTGATCACTTCTAAGAGTTTTGCAGTAGAGTCCCTAGTGTTTTCCAGATATACTATCATATCATCTGTGAACAGCGAAAGTTTGATCTCTTCTGAGTCTATGTGGATACCCTTGATCGCTTTTTCTTCCGTAATTGCGGTGGCTAAAACTTCCATTACAATGTTAAAAAGCAATGGAGACAATGGGCAGCCTTGTCTGGTTCCTGATCTGAGTGGAAATGATTCCAATTTAACTGCATTCAATACGATATTGGCTGTGGGTTTGCTGTAGATGGTCTCTATCAGTTTAAGAAATGTCCCTTCTATACCGATTTTCTTAAGTGTTCTGATCATGAAGGGATGCTGGATATTATCAAAAACTTTTTCTGCCTCGATTGAGAGAATCATATGGTCTTTGTTTTTTAATTTGTTTATGTGCTGGATTACATTTATAGATTTACGTATATTGAACCAGCCTCGAGACCCTGGGATAAAACCGACTTGGTCATGATGTATGATTTGTTTGATGTGTTGCTGGATTCTGTTTGTTAGGATCTTGTTGAATATTTTTGCATCTATATTCATTAGTGATATCGGTCTATATTTTTCTTTTCTTGTTGGGTCTTTCCCTGTTTGGGGGATCAGGGTGATGTTTGCTTCATAGAACGTGTTGGGTAGTCTTCCTTCTTTTTCTACTTTTTGGAACAGGTTGAGCATTATAGGTACTAATTCCTCTTTAAAAGTTTGGTAGAATTCTGACGTTAAAGCATCTGGTCCCGGGCTTTTCTTTTTAGGGAGGTTTTGTATGATTGATGCTATTTCCGAACTTGATACGGGCCTGTTCAACATTTCCACTTGATTCTGGCTAAGTCTCGGAAGGTGATGTGCTTCCAAGTATTGGTCAATTTCCTTCAGATTTTCATATTCTGGGAATAAAGTTTCTTCTAATATCCATTAAGGATTTTTTTGATTTCTGAGGAGTCTGTTCTTATTTAGTCTTTGTTGTTTCTGATTGATGAAATTAGAGATTTTACTCTTTTTTTTTTCTGATTAGGTTGGCCATAGGTTTATCTATTTTATTGACCTTTTCTAAAAACCAGCTTTTTGATTTATTGATCTGTTGTATTATTCTTTTGTTTTCAATTTCATTTAATTCTGCTCTAATTTTGGTTATTTCTTTTCTTCTACTGGGTTTGGGGTTGGAATGTTCTTCCTTTTCCAGTTGCTTGAGATGTCCCATTAAGTTGTTAACTTCCTCTCTTTCCGTTCTCTTGAGGAAGGCTTGCAGTGCTATAAATTTCCCTCTTAGAACTGCCTTTGCGGTGTCCCAGAGGTTCTGATAGTTCGTGTCTTCATTGTCATTTTGTTCCAAAAAATTGGCGATTTCTTTCTTAATCTCATCTCTGATCCAGCTATCATTCAGCATAAGGTTATTTAACTTCCATGTTTCTGTATGAGTATGCAGATTCCTGTTGTTACTCATCTCAAGTTTTATTCCATGGTGGTCCGAGAAGATGCATGGAATAATTTCTATTCCTTTAAGTTTACTGAGGTTAGACTTGTGACCTAAGACTATTTCTTATTAATACTATGTGAAAATCTCATTCAAAAGAAAACAAAATTTTGCATTAGTGTATTTTTTATATTAGGGCTCAATTAAAAACACACTTAAAATAAAATTACTTAACTTTAGTCAATTTAACTCCACAAGGTTATAAAACTTTTCTCCACCAACTTTTAATAACCATTTCATTTCATCTATATTATTTTCCCTTCATTGTGAAACAATCTTTAAATAACTTTTAAACTCGTAAAAAACTTTTTCTCAGCGAACACACATCTTTATGCCTTTATATCTTTCCCCGCAAAGAACATAACTTGCTTTGTTGTACACTTGAAATATGGAATTATTTCTTTTAGTAGCATTAGGTGCATATATACATATTAATTTGTAATTTAACTCTTAAAACAAATTTGTAGTGAAAATATAGGAAGTAAGTTATTTTTAACTGTTTTACACAGTATTTATGGAGGAAAAAATTTTATAATTTTTTGAAATGTTCTCTTACTTTTTATTAACAGACCTAAATATATTTTGCTTTTCATTTTTAACATTTTATTTATGTATTTTATTTATTTATTTTTATTTATTGTTGTGGATTCATTGAGGGTACAAAAAAAACAGGTTACGCTGATTGCATTTGTTACTTAAAATCCCTCTTACAAACATGTCTTGCCCCCAAAAGGTGTGACACACACCAAGGTCCCAACCCCCTCCCTCCATCCTTCTCTCTGCTTTTCCTTTCCCTACCCCACCCTCCTTCTTTCTCTTTTTGCTCTCCCATTCCCCCATCCCCACCATGTCCTTAATTGTCCTCATATCAAAATTGAGTACATGGGAGTCATACTTCTCCATTCTTGTGAACCTTTACTAAGAATGATGTGTTCCACTTCCATCCAGGTTAATACAAAGGATGTAAAGTCTCCAACTTTTTTAATGGCTGAGTAGTATTCCATGGTGTACATATACCACAGTTTGTTAATCCATTCCTGGGTTGGTGGGCATTTAGGCTGTTTCCACATTTTGGAGATTGTAAAGTGAGCTGTAATAAACAGTCTAGTGCAAGTTTCCTTATGATAAAAGAATTTTTTTTCCTTCTGGGTAGATGCCCAGTAATGGGATTGCAGGATCAAATGGGAGGTCTAGCTTGAGTTCTTTAAGTTTCCCCATACTTCTTTCCAAAAAAGTTGTATTTGTTTGCAGTCCCACCAGCAGTGTAAAAGTGTTCCCCTCTCTCCACATCCATGCTAGCATCTGTAGTTTTGAGATTTTGTGATGTGGGCCATTCTCACTGCGGTTAGATGGTATCTCAGGGTGGTTTTGATTTGCATTTCTCTAATAAATAGACATGATGAGCATTTTTTCATATATTTGTTAGCCATTGGTCTGTCTTCTTTAGAGAAGGTTCTATTCATGTCTCTTACCCAGTGATATATAGAACTGTTAGCTTTTTTCATGTAAATTATTTGAGTTCTCTATAGATCCTAGTTATCAAGCTTTTGTCTGATTGAAAATATGCAAATATCCTTTCCCATTGTGTAGGTTATCTATTTGCTTTGGATGTTGTCTCCTTAGCTGTACAGAACCTTTTCAGTTTAATTAAGTCCCATTTGTTTATTTTTGCTGTTGCAATTGCCATGGCAGTCTTCTTCATGAAGTCTTTCCCCAGGCCAATATCTTCCAGTGTTTTTCCTATGCTTTCTTTGAGGATTTTTATTGTTTCATGCCTTAAATTTAAATCCTTTATCCATCTTGAATCAATTTTTTGTGAGTGGAGAAAGGTGTGGGTCCAGTTTCAGTCTTTTTCATGTGGATATCCAGTTCTCCCAGCACCATTTATTGAATAGGCAGTCTTTCTCCCATGGTATGTTCTTCTTTGGTTTATGAAAAATTAGGTGGTTGTAAGATGTTAGTCTCATTTCCTGGTTTTCTATTTGATTCCAAATGTCTATATCTCTATTTTGGTGCCAGTGCCATGCTGTCTTGACTACTATGGCTTTGTAGTACAGACTAAAATCTGGTATGGTGATGCCCCCAGCTTTATTTTTATTACTAAGCACTGCCTTAGCTATACGGGTGTTTTTTTTCTGATTCCATACAAAATGCAGAATCATTTTTTCCAAATCTTGAAATTACGATGTTGGTATTTTAATAGGAATGGCATTGAATAGGTGGATTGCTTTGGGAAATATAGACATTTTAACAATGTTGATTCTTCCCAGCCACGAGCATTGTATGTTCTTCCATTTGTTAATATCCTCTGCTATTTCCTTTCTGAGGATTTCATAGTTTTCTTTATAGAGGTCCTTCACCTCCTTTACTAGGTGTATTCCTAAGTATTTCATTTTCATTGAAGCTATGGTGAAGGGAGTTGTGTCCTTAACTAGCCTTTCATCTTGACTGTTATTGGCATATACAAAGGCAACTGATTTGTGGACAGTGATTTTATATTCTGAGACATTAGGAATGCATCCTTTTGATGAATTCCAGGAGTCTTATGGTTGAGTCTTTGGGGTTCTCCAAGTATAAGATCATGTCATCAGCAAAGAGGGAGAGTTTGACCTCCTCTGCTCCTATTTGGATTCCCTTTATTTCCTGTCTTGCCTAATTGTATTGGCTAGAACTTCCAGCACTATGTTGAAAACTAATGGTGACAGAGGACAACCTTGTCTGGTTCCAGTTCTAAGAGGAAAAGCTTTCAGTTTTACTCCATTCAGTAAAATATTAGCTGTAGGTTTGTCATAGATAGCTTCAGTCAGTTTCATAAATGTGCCACCTATGCCTATACTCTTCAGTGTTCTAATTAGACAAGGATGCTGGATTTTATCAAATGCTTTTTCTGCATCTATTGAGAGGATCATATGGTCTTTGTTTTTGCTTCTGTTAATATGGTTAATAACGTTTATGGACTTGCGTATGTTAAACTAGCCTTACATCCCTGGGATGAAAGCTACTTGATCATGATGTATGACTTTTTTGATGATGAGCTGTAATCTCTTGGCTAAGATTTTGTTGAGAATTTTTGCATCTATATTCATTAGTGAAATTGGTCTAAATTCTCCTTTTTTAGTTGGTTTTTTCATGGTTCTGGTGTCAGGGTAATGTTTGCTTTGTAGAATATGTTGTGGAAGATTCCTTCCTCCTCATTTTTTGGGAATAATTTCTGCAGTACAGGAACAAGCTCTTCTTTGAAGGTTTGATAGAATTCTGGTGTGAAGCCATCTGGACCAGGGCATTTTTTTGTTGGAAGCTTTTTTATTGTTTCTTTAATCTCAGTGCCTGAAATTGGTCTGTTCAGAAGCTCTATTTCTTCCTGGCTAAGTCTAGGGAGAGGGTGTAATTCCACATATTGATCCATTTCCTTCACATTGTCAAATTTCTGGGCAAAGAGTTTCTGGTAGTATTCAGAGATGATCTTTTGTATATCTGTAGCATAAGTTGTTATTTCCCCTTTATCATTTCTGATTGAGGTTACTAGAGATTTTACTTTTCTATTTCTAGTTAGTCTGGCCAAATGTTTATGTATTTTATTTATTTTTTCAAAAAACCAACTCCTTGTTTCATTAATTTTCTGAATGATTCTTTTGTTTTCAATTTCATTGATCTCTGATTTAATTTTGGAGATTTCTTCTCTTCTCCTGGGTTTAGGCTTAGATTGTTCTCCTTTTTCTTTTTTCTTTTTTTTTTTTTTTGTAGAGACAGAGTCTCTCTTTATGGCCCTCAGAGTGCCGTGACCTCACACAGCTCACAACAACCTCCAACTCCTGGGCTTAAGTGATTCTCTTGGCTCAGCCTCCCGAGTAGCTGGGACTACAGGCACCCTATTGTTCTCCTTTTCAATTCCATAAGATGGCTTGTGAGTTTGTTGATGTGCTCTCTTTCTGTTTTTCAAATGTAGGCATCTAAAGTGATAAATTTTCCTTTCAAAACTGCTTTTGCAGTATCCCACAGGTTTTGGTAGCTTGTGTCATCATTGTTGTTATGCTCAAGAAAGTTAGTGATTTTCTGTTTTATTTCTTCCTGCACCTAACTGTAATTCAACAGAAGGTTGTTTAATTTCCATGCCTTTGTGTGGGTTTGAACATTTTTGTTAGAGTTGAGTTCCACCTTTAGTGCTTTGTGATCTGAGAACATACAAGGTAAAATTTCAATTCTTTTGACTCTGTTGAGGTTTGTTTTGTGTCCTAGGATGTGATCAATTTTGGAGAATGTTCCATGGGGCGATGAGAAGAATGTATATTCTTTATTGTTTATTGATACACATCTATCAAGCCCAGTTGTTCTAGGGTCTCATTTAAGTCCCTTATATCTTTGTTTAATTTCTGTATAGAGGATCTGTCCAGCTCTTTAAGAGGAGTGTTAAAGTCCCCTATAATTATGGTATTGTTGGATATCATATTGCTCAGACTGAGTAAGGTCTGTTTCAAAAATCTGGGAGCATTTAAATTGGGTACATAAATATTCAGTATTGAAACATCTTCTTGTTGTATTTTTCCCTTGACCAATATAAAGTGACCATCTTTGTCTTTTTTGACTTTATTTTCTTTAAATCCACATGTATCTGAAAATAAGATTGCAACTTCTCTTTTCTTCTGGATTCCATTTGCCTGAAAAATTGTCTTCCAACCCTTGACTTGGAGTTTTAATTTGTCTTTTGAAGCTAGGTGTGTTTCTTGCAGACAGCAAATGAAAGGCTTGTGCTTTTTAATCGAGTCAGCCAATCTATGCCTCTTCAGTGGGGAATTCAAGCCATTAACATTTATTGAGATAATTGATAAGTGTGGTAGTGGTCTATTCATCTTATTTTGTGAGAGTCCATTGCTTAGTTTTATCTTTTGTATCAGTGTGGAAGCTAGGTTTTGTCCTTTTAATTACTGAGTTCTTACTTTCCTGCTGATCCAGTGTGATGGTCAGTGTGTAGAACAGATTGAAGTATTTCCTGTAGAGCTGATCTCGTTGTGGGAAATTTCCTCAATGTTTGTATATAAGTAAATGATTTGATTTTTCTGTCAATTTGAAAGCTAAACATAGCAGGATATAGAATTCTGGGCTGGAAATTGTTCTGCTTAAGTAGATGAAATGTAGATGAACATTGTCTTCTTGCTTGGAAAGTTTCATTAGAGAAGTCTGCAGTCACCCTGATGGATTTGCCCCTGTAGGTCAACTGGCGCTTACTCCTGGCAGCTTGAAGAATCTTTTCTTTTGTCTTGACTTTGGACAGGTTCATCACAATGTGTCTTGGAGAAGCTCGGTTAGAGTTGAGGCGACCTGGGGTCCGATATCCCTCTGAAAGGAGTGTGTCAGAATCTTTGGTGACATTTGGGAAATTTTCTTTTATAATATTCTCTAGTATGGCTTCCATTCCCCTGGGGCATTCTTCTTCCCCTTCTGTGATACCTATCATTCATATGTTTGAACGCTTCACCAAGTCCCATAATTTTGTCAGCAAACATTCTGCTTTCTGTCTGTTCTTTTCTGCCTCTTTAACTCTCTGAGTTATCTCAAGAGCTTTGCCCTCTACCTCCGAAATTCTTTCTTCTGCATGGTCTAATATGTTGTTGATACATTCTATTGCATCTTTAAGTTCCCTCATTGACTGCTTCAGTTCCTTCAGGTCTGCTATATCATTTCTATATTCTTCATATCGTTCATCTCTTATTTGATTCTGTTTTTGGATTTCCTTTTGGTTATTTTCCACTTTTTCAGCAGTTTTCTTCATTGTTTTCATCATTTCCTTCATAGTTTTCAGGTGTATTCTAAATTCCCTTCCTGTCATTTCTAACATTTCTTTATTGGTAGAATCCTCTGCAGTAGCTACCTCACGGTCCCTTGTGGGGGGGTGCTCTGGACTGGTTCTTCATGTTGCCAGGAGTTTTCTGCTGATTCTTGCTCATGAATGATATCTTTTACCTGTTTCCTTGCCCTCATTTTCCTTTCACTTCCTCTTGCTCTTTAAGTTGCTGTGCCTCTGAACTAGTGTTTCGATGAGTCAGTTTTCCACTGCTTTTTTCCTTCTCTTGTGGTCCAGAAGTCTCTCACTGACTCCTCGTGTCCTCGAAGGGGTGATTATAGGCAGATCCCACCAGCCAGAGATGGCTGGAGTCTTGTCTCCCCATACTTACCATGCCCACTTACAAGGAAGCTGTTACTCAGCTGCCATCTTGCTCATGCCTGCTTTTCTATACTGTATAATAAGATGCCAGCCAGATGTGGTGGCTCATGCCTGTAATTTCAGCTATTTGTGAGACCAGAAGTTTGAGGCTGCAGTGAGCTATCTTCGCACCACTGCACTCCTCCCTGGGTGCAGAGTGAGACTTTTTCTCAAAAAATAATTTTTTTAAACAAAAGATGTCAAAGTATACAATCTTAAACTTAGGTTTAATAATTAATGTTTCAGTGTTTTAACTTACTTAGGAATTACTCAGATGTTTTACGATTATCTATTATTTAATAGAACAGGGCTTGAAGATTCTGGAATGAATTTTGAAACTGTGACAGAGATATTCTCCCTAATGGCTCCTCCAGTTATCCTGGGTCCAGAGTACCCACATACTCTGTGAATATCTGTGAAAGGCAGGGTTCATCTGAGTCTTGAATTTACATATCAGGTGTAGAGCTCAGGCCAGAGGACAGAGTTTTGATGACAAAGCCTGGAAGACCTAACCCTTCCCAGTATGGCCAGGAGTCACAGCTGGGCCAGATAGAATGGGACCAAATGGACATGGCTGTGTCCCACAGCTGGTGGCCCAGGCTCTGAGGACATGTACATGTACCCAGGCCTCACCATGGCCACATGTCTAGATCCCAGAATCCAGAGGCTCAAAACAAAATATATAAGACCACAGTAAGATACGTACAAGGCTTTGGGGGAGTCCAGATGGTAGCACTTACAATGTTTGTTTTCAGCCAAATTAAGCAAGTATCAAAAATATTATTGTTGCAGGAAGATGAGGGCCTGGCAGAGAGATTCCAAAAATGGCCAACCTCACTGACTGACTCTGTCTTTTCCCCTTTATCTTCCATCCAGGGCTCTTTACTCCATGGGTACCCATCTCATTGGTCAGTTTGAATCAAGCTACGGAATGCAGCCTTGGGCTTTTATAGAAGTGGAAACAAGTGTTAGTTTCCTGGTCCTAGGAGGTTAAGGTTCTATAAATTCCTATGAGCTGAGTCTCCATGGGCAGGACTTAGTTGCTGTGTCCTTGGGGCTTCTGTAAGAAGACTCTTGTTCTCTCAGACATTACTTTTCCTGGGTATCCTCAGTCATTATAAGAAACAGTAGTTTTATGACTTTAAAACATGTAGCAGAGACATTATGGACTTTTTTGACCAGTAGTTTTTGACTGTCATTAAATTAACATGTATAGGGGTAGGAGACAAGATAGCAGACTGAAGCCAGCTTTCCATAGAGGCTCCTGTCCTGAAGGAGAGTTAAGGGATGAAAATTTAGCAAGTAACCTGATGGATTTGAGCAGCACTAAGAGAGAAAGTTGAAATATAAGTAAATCCCCTTCCCCATTTTACCACAGTGGCGGGGATCCACTGATTATTTAGGTTGTCATTGTAATACACAGGTTGGTCAGTACATGGCAGTGTGACCAGACTCCAGTGCTTAGATGCTGGAGTTTAATTTTCATCATTCAAATTTTAAAAGTTTAAAGTAAATAGAGTTGAAGATAATCTGTTCCTTGGGGAGGTATGCTGTCCCTCCCCTTTCTGTTTTGTCAGCATATCTTTTAATGTTCTATTTTGTCTTTCAATTATAGCCTGACTCATGCTATTTTGTGGAATCCTTTTTCTATGATTTATTTGATGGAGAATAAAAAAATTCTTTTTTTATTTTAAAATCATAGCTATGTAAATTAATGGGATCATGGGGCACCATACTGGTTTTATAAACCGTTTAACACATTTTCATCACACTGGTTAACATAGCCTTCCTGGCATTTTCTTCGATGTTGAGTTAAGACATTTAAATTCTACATTTAATAAGTTTCACATATACCCTTGTAAGATGCACCACAGGTGTAATCCCACCAATCCCTCCCTCGGCCCACATCCTCGATACCTCCCCTCCCTTTTCCTCTTCCCCCTATTCTTAGGTTAAAACTGGGTTATAGCTTTCATAAGAAAGCCATAAATTAGTTTAAGAGTAGGGCTGAGTACATTGGGTACTTTTTCTTCCATTCTTAAGATACATTACAAAGAACAATATGTTCCAGCTCCATCCATGTAAACATGAAAGAGGTAAAGTCTCCATCTTTCTTTAAACCTGTGTAATATTCCATGGTGTACATATACCAAGGTTTATTAATCCATTTGTGGATCGATGGTCGCTTGGGCTTTTTCCATGACTTACCTATTATGAATTGGGCTGCAATAATCATTCTGGTACAAATATCTTTGTTATGATGTGATTTTTGGTCTTCTGGGTATAGGCCTAGTAGAGGAATTATAGGATTGAATGGCAGATCTATTTTTAGATCTCTAAGTGTTCTCCAAATATCTTTCCAAAAGGAATGTATTAATTTGCATTCCCACCAGCAGTGTAGAAGTGTTCCCTTTTCTCCACATCCACTCCAACATCTCTGGTCTTGGGATTTTGTGATATAGGCTAATCTTACTGGAGTTAGATGATATCTCAAAGTAGTTTTGATTTGCATTTCTCTGATGATTAAAGATGATGAGCATTTTTTCATATGTCTGTAGGCCGCGCACCTGTCTTCTTCAGAGAACTTTCTCTTCAAGTCCCTTGAGCAGCCTGAGATGGGATCACTTGTTCTTTTCTTGCTTATACGTTTGAGTTTTCTATGGATTCTGGTTATTAAAAGTTTGTGGAGACATAACCTGCAAATATCTTCTCCCATTCTGAGGCTGTTTGCTTGCTTTACTTACTGTGTTCTTGGCTGTGCAGAAGCTTTTTATTTTGATCAGGTCTCAGTAGTGTATTTTTGAAGCTGCTTCAATTGCCCGGGGGGGTCCTCCTCATAAAATACTCACCCAGACAGATATCTTAAAAGGGTTTCCCTTCACTCTCTTCTAGTATTTTTACGTTTCATGTCTTAAGTTTAAATCTTTAATACAGTGAGAGTCTATCTTAGTTAATGGTAAAAGGTGTGGGTCCAGTTTCAGTCTTCTGCAGTTTGCCAGCCAGTTCACACAGCACCATTTGTTATATAAGGAATCTTTTCCCCACTGAATGTTTTTAATTGGTTTGTCAAAGATCAAATAGTGGAAAGTAACTGGATTCATCTCTTGGTTCTATATTCTGTTCCAGACATCTACTTCTCTGTTTTTGTGCCAGTACCATGCTGTTTTGATCACTCTCATTTGATAGTATAGTCTGAGGTCTGGTAGCATGATTCTTCCTGCTTTTTTTTTTTTTTTTGGTAGAGACAGAGTCTCACTTTATGGCCCTCTGTAGAGTGCCATGGCCTCACACAGCTCACAGCAACCTCCAACTCCTGGGCTTAAGCGATTCCCCTGCCTCAGCCTCCCGAGTAGCTGGGACTACAGGCGCCCGCCACAATGCCCAGCTATTTTTTGGTTGCAGTTCAGCCGGGGCCAGGTTCGAACCCACCACCCTCGGTATATGGGGCCGGCGCCCCACCGACTGAGCCACAGGCACCGCCCCCCTCCTGCATTGTTTTTATTTCTGAATAATGACGTGGCTATTTGATTTTTTTTTCTGATTCCAAATAAAACAAAGTCTTATTTTTCGAGATTGTTAAAGTATGACAGTGGAGCTTTAATAAGGATTGAATTAAAATTGTATATTGCTTTGGGTAGTATGGAGATTTTAACAATGTTGATTTGTCCCAGCCATGAGCATGGTATGTTTTTCCATTTGTTAGCATTTTCAGGAATTTCTTCTCTTAGAGTTTCATATTTCTCTATATAGAGGTCTTTCACGTCCTTATGTTCTTTGGCACTACTGTGAATCGAATAGAGTCCTTCACTGTTTTTTCAACTTGGCTATTGTTGGTATATATAAAGGCTACCGATTTATGAATGTTGATTTTGCAACCTGAGACGCTGCTGTATTCCTTCATCACTTCTAAGCGTTTTGTAGTAGAATCCCTGGTGTTTTTTAGGTATACAATCATATCATCTGCGAAGAGTGAAAGTTTGATCTCTTCTGACCCTATATGGATACCCTTGATCATCTTTTCTTCCCTAATTGCGGTGGCTAAAACTTCTATTACAATGTGAAAGAGCAGTGGAGACAATGGGCAGCCTTGTCTGGCTCCTGATCTGAGTGGAAATGATTTCAATTTAACTCCATCCAATATGATATTGATTGTGGGTTTGCTGTAGATGGCCTCTATCAGTTTAAGAAATGTCCCTTCTATACCAATTTTCTGAAATGTTCTGATCATGAAGGGAAGCTGGATATTATCAAAAGCTTTTTCTGCATCAAGTGAGAGAATCATACGGTCTTTGTTTTTTAAATAGTTTATGTGCTGAATTATACTTATAGATTTACGTATATTGAACCAGCCTGGAGACGCTGGGATAAAACCGACTTGGTCATGATGTACAATTTGTTTGATGTGTTGCTGGATTCTGTTTGTTAGGATCTTGTTGAATATTTTTGCATCTATATTCATTAGTGATATTGGTCTATAATTTTCTTTTCTTGTTGGGTCTTTTCCTGGTTTGAGGATCAGGGTGATGTTTGCTTCATAGAATGTGTTGGGTAGTCTTCCTTCTTTTTCTACATTTTGGAACAGGTTGAGTAATATAGGTACTAATTCCTCTTTAAAGGTTTGGTAGAATTCTGACGTGAAGCCATCTGGTCCCGGGCTTTTCTTCTTAGGGAGGTTTTGTATGGTTGATGCTATTTCAGGACTTGATATGGGCCTGTTCAACATTTTCACTTGATTCATTCTAAGTCTTGGAAGGTGATGTGCTTCCAAGTATTGGTCAATTTTGTTCAGATTTTCATATTTCTGAGAATAAATTTTGTTGTAATATTCATTAAGGATTTTTTGAATGTCTGAGGAGTCTTTTGTTATTTCATCTTTGTTGTTTTTGATTGATGAGATTAGAGATTTTACTCTTTTTTTCCTGGTTAAGTTAGCTAAAGGTTTATCTATTTTATTTACCTTTTCAAAAAACCAACTTTTTGATTTAGTAATCTGTTGTATAATTATTTTTTTTTTAGTTTCATTTACTTCGGTTCTAATTTTGGTTATTTTTTTTCTTCTACTGGGTTTGGGGTTGGAATGTTCTTCGTTTCCCAGTTGCTTGAGATGTCCCATTAAGTTGTTAACTTACTCTTTTTCCGTTCTCTTGAGGAAGGCTTGTAGTGCTATAAATTTCCCTCTTAGGGCTGCCTTCGTGCTATCCCAGCGGTTCTGATAATTCGTATCTTCATTGTCCTTTTGGTCAAAGAATTTGGCCCTTCTTAATCTCTTCTCTGACCCCGGTATCATTCAGCATAAGTTTATTTAACTTCCTTGTTTTGCATGAGTATGCAGATTCCTGTTGTTACTGAGTTCAACTTTTATTCCATGGTGGTCCGAGAATATGCAAGGAATAATTTCTACTCTTGTAAATTTACTGAAGTTAAACTTGTGACCTAAGTTGTGATCGATTTTGGAGTATGTTCCGTGGGCTGAAGAGAGGTATGTTTATTCATATTTCTTGGGATGAACTGTTCTGTAGATGTCCGCTAAATCCAAATGTTGGATGGTTAGCTTTAAATCCAAAATTTCTTTGCTCAGGTTCTTATTGGAGGATCAATCCAACACTGTCATAGGAGTGTTGAAATCTCCAACTATTATGGAGCTGGAGGAGGTCATGTTGCTCATGTCTGTTAGAGTTTCTCTTATAAATTGAGGCACATTCTGGTTGGGTGCATAGATATTAATAATTGAAATCTCATCATATTGAGTATTACCCTTAACTAATATGAAGGGACCATTCTTATCCTTCCTTCCTTTTCTTGATTTAAAGCGTATTGTATCTGCAAATACAATTGCAACACCTGCTTTTTTCTGATTACCATTTGCTTGAAATATGGAAGATCATCCTTTCATCTTGAGTCTATATTTGTCTTTTAGGTAAGATGTGACTCTTGTATTCACCAAAAATCTGGCCTGAGTTTGTATCCAGTCAGCTAACCTATGCCTCTTTAGAGGACAGTTTCAGCCATTCACATTAATGGAGAATAGGGATAATTCTGGTCAAACTTTGGGTATCTAGTTTTTCGAAAGTCCAGTGGACATTTTTCGTCCTTTCGCCACTGTGGAATTGGAGTTTGATCAAAAGTTTCTGAGTGAGTTTACTTTTGTGGTAGAGGATTGGGCTGGTAATTAGGAGGATAGGTCTGAGAATATCCTGAAGAATTGGTTTGGTTATGGCAAATTTCTTCAACATACGAATGTCATTAAAGTATTTAATTTCTCTATAATAAATTAAACTTAATTTAGCTGGATATAGGATCCGGGGTTGAAAGTTATTTTGCTTTAGAAGATTAAAAGTCAATGAACACCCTCTTCTGGCTTGCACAGAGATCTGCAGTCATTCTAATATTTTTCCCTTTGTATGTAATGGATTTCTTAAATTTTTTTTTTTTTTTGTAGAGACAGAGTCTCACTTTACTGCCTTCAGTAGAGTGCCATGATGTCACAGGACTCACAGTAACCACTAGCTCTTGGGCTTCCACGATTCTCCTGCTTCAGCCTCCCGAGCAGCTGGGACTACAGGCGCCCACCACAAAGCCCGCCTATTTTTTGGTTGCAGTTCAGCCGGGGCTGCGTTTGAACCCGCCACCCTCGGTATATGGGGCCAGCACCCTACTCACTGAGGCACAGGCACCACCCTGGTGATGGATTTCTTACGTCTGGCTGCTTTCAGAATTTTGTCCTTCATATTATCTTTAGTGAAGTTAATTGCGACATGCCTGGGGAATGCCTTATTTGGATTGAGTTGTGCTGGGGTTCTGAAACTGCTATCTGAATTTCAGAATCTCTTGGCATGTGTGGAAAATTCTCTTTCATAATTTCATGGAGAAGGGACTCTGTGCCTTGTGAGGCCACTTTATCACTTTCAGGTATTCCAATGAAGTGGATATTAGCCTTCTTTGAATTATCCCAGAGCACTCTGAGAGGATGATCTGTTTTTCTCTCTCCATTTAGAGTTTGAGAGCATTCAAAGACTTTGTCTTCAATGTTAGAAATCCATTCTTCTGCTTGCCACACTCTGTTACTGAGGGTTTCTACTGTATTTTTCAGATCTTCGAGGGCTACAAATTCGTGTTTCAGTGCATCAAAATCTTTTCTAGTTTTGTCTTTAAATTCGTTAAATTCTTGATACAACTTTTGAATTTCTCCTCGAATATCTAATTCCGACTTTTTAATTGCTCCTTGAATTTCTAATTCCAAATTTTCCTTCATTCTATTAATCTTGTTTGTAGTCCAAATTCTCAATTTGATTTCTGACATCTTGTCCAGCTTTTTATGAATGGGAACTTTGGTTACATCTGCCATATCTTTCCTTGGGAGAGTTGATCTATTCTGGTTATTTGTATTCCTGGAGTGTTTTAGCTGATTCCACCCCATGACTGTTTTACACCATTTGATTTTTCCCCTGGAGCTTTGTCAAGGACCTGTACAGTGCTATGGCCTAAGAAACTGGGGAACTGTTTGGTGTGGTGGGGCTAAGTGGTTCTGTCTTGTTTTTAGCTGGTTTGTGTTCGACACTAGTGAAACAGTTACTGTGGGTTGAAGTCTCAGCTGTGGAGAAATACCAGCAATTAAGTTACCCCACCCACCACAGGTAACAATTGGAAAAGGAAAATCAAACCTTCCTACAACCACACACCCAGGGCACCACCTGAATAGTCCATCCTCGGGTGATTGGCTCAGTTCAAAAAGTCCAAATCATTTGTCTCAGTCAGCTCCTGTCTCAGGTGGGAGAGTTTGAAAGGTCACTGGATCGCAGGGATCTGGTGATGACTCATATATGGCTTGCTCTGGTGCTCTGTGGTGTCCAGACTACCCACCCAGCAAATAGTTCAGTCTGGGAAGGTTGATGCTTTCTTCATCACCTTGCATCTCTGTCACACCCAGTCACTGATAGCCCCGCTGGGCTGTGACACAGTTGCCTGTAGCGGACAGATACTCCAGGGGTTTGCACTTGCCTGAATCACAGGGAAATCTATTTCTCCTCAGCCAGGCCACTGCACTCTGCCTCTATCTAGCAGGGGGAGGTGAGGCCTGACAACCTCGGGCCCTTGATGGAGGATGGGATGTGTTCACTCAGTTCCATACCCTCTCCTGTTTAATGTTACTGACAGAACAGAACAGAAAAACTTTGCAGGAATTTTTTTCCATCCCTGCTAAATTCTCCTGCAGAAGAGAAGTTGTTTTGAGTTCCCAGAGCCTGTGCCTCAGGCCCTGTCTTTGTTCCTGCAGGTTTGTATTCTGTTAGCTGTCAGTTCTAGCCTTCTTTCTTCCTTTGTCTATAGGCTGATGATCCCCTGAGGGCTGGGTGTGTCTTAGGTTCAGTAAAGTGGTCCTCTGCATCAGCCCCGCTGTGGGAACTTCCCGCTCTGCGTGTGAATTTCTGCTCCCCACCCTCCACCCAGGCCATTACCACCTCAGGCAAACCCTTTTTTCATGGGGCCTGTGTTTCCATCCCAGATCTGTTCTGTGGTGGTTGCCACCTGCGTAGCTGCCCGGCTTCCTCTGGTTGCCCAGGGAGATACTGGGTGTGTCTTTGGAATATCTGGGAGTGTGCCCTATTGTTGCAAAAGACTGCTGCTGCTTTGCGCCTTGGAGCACTGCTGCTCTGGCTTGGTTCCCACTCAGCGGACTGTCCTCTCCTCACTCCCGTGCTGCAGAGTCTGCACTGACCAGCTACAGTTTAGGCCCTGTCCATATCCCTTGAGAAATCACCCAAGAATCTGGACTCCTGGGGCACAGGCTTCCAGACCTCAGAATGACAGTGGAGGGGAGTGCTGGGAGCGCAGAGTTTCTGGTAGGGAATGTATACAGTTTTGTACACCTTTATGCCAGGCAGGAGAACATCATGGCACCAAAGTAGGGGAGGTAGGTTCAGTTTTTAGAGGGTCTTTCCCGTGGAGTGTAGTGGGAGGACCTTTGAACTCTTGTCGCTTGTTTTTGTGCCACACTGAGCCGTCCTCATGGGGGCGAGGACTCCTGTCTTCTTGGTGATGGATTTTGTACCTTTTGTTTGTATTCTTGGGGTCACAACTCGCCTCAGAGGGGTTGATGTGCGTTCTTCAACCTTCTCTAATCCACCAGGCTACTTTGTAAATTTCTGTCCTTTAACTCTTCTTCTGGATGGGAGCCTCTGTGGAAAGCTGTTTTCAGTCAGCCATCTTGCCTCAACCCTCCATTTGGACCTTTTGAACTGAGCCAATTGTATGAGGATTATACAGTTGGTGTCCTGGGTGTGTGGTTGTACGAAAGTTTGATTTTCCTTTTCTAATTGTTGCCTGTGGGGGGCAGGGTGACTTAATTGCTGCTATTTGTCCACAGCTGAGACTTCAGCCCAGAGTAACTGTTTCAATAGGGTTGAACAGAGACCAGCTGAAAATAAGGGAGAACCAATTAGCCCCACCACACCAAACAGGTCCCCAGTTTCTTAGGCCATAGTACAGTACGAGTCCTTGACAAAGCTCTAGGGGAAAAATCAAATGGGTAAAACGATCATGGGGCATAATCAGAGGAAAAACTCTGGGAACATGAATAACCAGAATAGATCAACCCCCTCGAGGAAAGATATGGCTGATGTACCTGTAGATTCCATTCATAAACAGCTGGCCAAGATGTCAGAAATCAAATTGATAATTTGGAAAACAAACAGGATTAATAGAATGCAGGAAAATTTGAAATTAGAAATTTGAGGAGCAATTAAAAAGTTGGAATTAGAAATTCGAGGAGAAATGCAAAAGTTGTCTAAAAATGTCCACTGGACTTTAGAAAAACTCGATACCCAAAATTTTACCAGACTTATCACTATTCTCCAGTAATGTGAGCGGCGTAAACTGTCCTCTAGAGAGGCACAGGTCAGCTGACTGGATAAAAAAACTCAGGGCATATATTTACTGCATACAAGAGTCACATCTTACCTTAAAAGACAGATATAGACTCAGGGTGAAAGGATGGTCGTCCATATTTCACCCAAATGGTAATCAGAAAAAGCAGGTGTTGCAATTCTATTTGCAGATACAATAGGCTTTATTTTTTTATTTTTTTATATTAAATCATAACTGTATACATTGATATGATCATGGGGCATCATACACTCGCTTCATAGACCATTTGACACATTTTTTTTCTTTTATTTATTTATTTTTTTTATTAAATCATAACTGTATACAATGATAGGATTATGGGGCATCATACACTCACTTCATAAACCATTTGACACATTTTTATCACAGTGGTTAACATAGCCTTTCCGGCGTTATCTCAGTTACTGTGCCAAAACATTTACATTCTACATTTACCAAGTTTCGCAAATACCACTGTAATATGCACCACAGGTGTGATCCCACCCATTCCCCTCCCTCTACCCACCCCCCATTCCCACTTCCCCTATTGTTAAGTTGTAGCTGGGTTATAGCTTTCATGTGAGAGTCCCAAATTAGTTTCATAGTAGGGCTGTGTACATTGGGTATTTTTCTTCCATTCTTGAGATACTTTACTAAGAAGAATATGTTCCAGCTCCATCAATGTAAACATGAAAGAGGTAACGTCTCCATCTTTCTTTAAGGCTGCATAGTATTCCATGGTGTACATATACCACAATTTATTAATCCATTCATGGATCGATGGGAACTTGGGCTTTTTCCATGACTTAGCAATTATGAATTGGGCTGCAATAAACATTCTGGTACAAATATCTTTGTTATGTTGTGATTTTTGGTCTTCTGGGTATATGCCCAGCAGAGGGATTACAAAATTGAATGGCAGATCTATTTTTAGATCTCTGAGTGTTCTCCATATATCTTTCCAAAAGGAATGTATTAATTTGCATTCCCACCAGCAGTGCAGAAGTGTTCCCTTTTCTCCGCATCCACGCCAACATCTCTGGTCTTGAGATTTTGTGATATAGGCTAGTCTCAGTGGAGTTAGATGATATCTCAAAGTAGTTTTGATTTGCATTTCTCTGATGATTAAATATGATGAGCATTTTTCCATATGTCTGAAGGCCGTGCGCCTGTCTTCTTCAGAGAAGTTTCTCTTCAAATCCCTTGCCCAGCCTGCGAGGGGATCCATTGTTTTTTTATTGCTGATGCGTTTGAGTTCTCTGTGGATTCTGGTTACTAAACCTTTGCCAGAGATATACCCTGCAAATATCGTCTCCCATTCTGAGGGCTGTTTGCTTGCTTTACTTACAGTGTTCTTAGCTGTGCAGAAGCTTTTTAGTTTGATCAAGTCCCAGTAGTGTATTTTTGAAGCTGCTTCAATTGCCCGGGGGGTTCTCCTCATGAAATACTCACCCAGACCAATTTCTTCAAGGGTTTTCCCTGCATTCTCCTCTAGTTTTTTTATAGTTTCATGTTTTAAGTTTAAATCTTTAATCCAATGAGAGTCTATCTTAGTTAATGGTGAAAGGTGTGGGTCCAATTTCAGTCTTCTGCAGGTTTCCAGCCAGTTCACCCAGCACCATTTGTTAAATAGGGAATCTTTTCCCCACTGAATGTTTTTAATTGGCTTGTCAAAAATCAAATAGTGGTAATTAGCTGGATTCATCTCTTGGTTCTCTATTCTGTTCCAGATATCTACTTCTCTGTTTTTGTGCCAATACCATGCTGTTTTGATCACTATCGATTTGTAGTAAAGTCTGAGGTCTGGTAGTGTGATTCCTCCTGTTTTGTTTTTATTTCTGAGTAATGTCTTGGCTATTCGAGGTTTTTTCTGATTCCATATAGGATGAAGTATTGTTTTTTCAAGATCTTTAAAATATGACAGTGGAACTTTAATAGGGAGTGCGTTGAAATTATATATTGCTTTGGGTAGTATGGACATTTTGACAATGTTGATTCTTCCCAGCAATGAGCATGGTATGTTTTTCCATTTGTTAAAATTTTCAGCTATTTCTTTTCTTAGAGTTTCATAGTTCTCTTTATAGAGATCTTTCACATCTTTTGTTAGGTAAATTCCCAAATATTTCATCTTCTTTGGCACTACTGTGAATGGGATAGAGTCCTTAACTGCTTTTTCAACTTGACTGTGGTTGGTGTATATAAAGGCTACCGATTTATGGACGTTGATTTTGTAACCTGAGATGCTGCTGTATTCCTTGATCACTTCTAAGAGTTTTGTAGTAGAGTCTCTAGTGTTTTCCAGATACACAATCATATCATCTGCGAAGAGCGAAAGTTTGATCTCTTCTGACCCTATATGGATACCCTTGATCGCCTTTTCTTCCCTAATTGCGGTGGCTAAAACCTCCATTACAATGTTGAAAAGCAATGGAGACAATGGGCAGCCTTGTCTGGTTCCTGATCTGAGTGGAAATGATTCCAATTTAACTCCATTCAATATGATATTGGCTGTGGGTTTGCTGTAGATGGCCTCTATCAGTTTAAGAAAAGTCCCTTCTAGACCAATTTTCTTGAGTGCTCTGATCATGAAGGGATGCTGGATATTATCAAAAGATTTTTCTGTATCAATTGAGAGAATCATATGGTCTTTGTTGTTTAATTTGTTTATGTGCTGAATTACAGTTATAGATTTACGTATATTGAACCAGCCTTGAGAACCTGGGATAAAACCAACTTGCTCATGATGTATAAATTGTTTGATGTGTTGCTGGATTCTGTTTGTTAGGATCTTGTTGAATATTTTTGCATCTATATTTATTAGTGATATTGGTCTATAATTTTCTTGTTGGGTCTTTTCCTAGTTTGGGGATCAGGGTGATGTTTGCTTCATAGAACGTTTTGGGTAGTCTTCCTTCTTTTTCTACATTTTGGAACAGGTTGAGTAATATAGGTACTAATTCCTCTTTAAAGGTTTGGTAGAATTCTGACGTGAAACCATCTGGTCCCGGGCCTTTCTTTTTAGGGAGGTTTTGTATAGGTGATGCTATTTCTGAACTTGATATGGGTCTGTTCAACATTTCCACTTGATTCTGGTTAAGTCTTGGAAGGTGGCATGCTTCCAAGTATCGGTCAATTTCCTTCAGATTTTCATATTTCTGAGAATAAAGTTTCTTGTAATATTCATTAAGGATTTTTTGGATTTCTTTTTTTTTTTTTTTTTAATTTGTTTATTAAATCATAAGTGTATACAATGATATGATTATGGGGCATCATACACTCACTTCATAAACCATTTGACACATTTTTATCCCAGTGGTTAACATAGCCTTTCCGGCGTTGTCTCAGTTACTGTGCCAAAACATTTATATTCTACATTTACCAAGTTTCGCAAATACCCCTGTAATATGCACCACAGGTGTGATCCCACCGATTCCCCTCCCTCTACCCACCCCCCCCTTTCCCACTTCCCCCTATTGTTAAGTTGTAGTTGGGTTATAGCTTTCATGTGAGAGTCCCAAATTAGTTTCATAGTAGGGCTGTGTACATTGGATATTTTTTCTTCCATTCTTGGGATACTTTACTAAGAAGAATATGTTCCAGCTCCATCCATGTAAACATGAAAGAGGTAAAGTCTCCATCTTTCTTTAAGGCTGCATAGTATTCCATGGTATACATATACCACAATTTATTAATCCATTCGTGGATCGATGGGCACTTCGGCTTTTTCCATGACTTAGCAATTATGAATTGGGCTGCAATAAACATTCTGGTACAAATATCTTTGTTATGTTGTGATTTTTGGTCTTCTGGGTATATGCCCAGCAGAGGAATTACAGGATTGAATGGCAGATCTATTTTTAGATCTCTGAGTGTTCTCCATATATCTTTCCAAAAGGAATGTATTAATTTGCATTCCCACCAGCAGTGCAGAAGTGTTCCCTTTTCTCCGCATCCACGCCAACATCTCTGGTCTTGAGATTTTGTGATATAGGCTAGTCTCATTGGAGTTAGATGATATCTCAAAGTAGTTTTGATTTGCATTTCTCTGATGATTAAAGATGATGAGCATTTTTTCATATGTCTGAAGGCCGTGCGCCTGTCTTCTTCAGAGAAGTTTCTCTTCAAATCCCTTGCCCAGCCTGCGATGGGATCCCTTGTTTTTTTCTTGCTGATGCGTTTGAGTTCTCTGTGGATTCTGGTTATTAAACCTTTGTCAGAGATATACCCTGCAAATATCTTCTCCCATTCTGAGGGCTGTCTGCTTGCTCTGCTTACTGTGTTCTTAGCTGTGCAGAAGCTTTTTAGTTTGATCAAGTCCCAGTAGTGTATTTTTGAAGCTGCTTCAATTGCCCGGGGGGTTCTCCTCATGAAATACTCACCCAGACCAATTTCTTCAAGGGTTTTCCCTGCATTCTCCTCTAGTATTTTTATAGTTTCATGTCTTAAGTTTAAATCTTTAATCCAATGAGAGTCTATCTTAGTTAATGGTGAAAGGTGTGGGTCCAATTTCAGTCTTCTGCAGGTTGCCAGCCAGTTCACCCAGCACCATTTGTTAAATAGGGAATCTTTTCCCCACTGAATGTTTTTAATTGGCTTGTCAAAAATCAAATAGCGGTAAGTAGCTGGATTCATCTCTTGGTTCTCTATTCTATTCCAGATATCTACTTCTCTGTTTTTGTGCCAATACCATGCTGTTTTGATCACTATCGATTTGTAGTAAAGTCTGAGGTCTGGTAGTGTGATTCCTCCTGTTTTGTTTTTATTTCTGAGTAATGTCTTGGCTATTCGAGGTTTTTTCTGATTCCATATAAAACGAAGTAATGTTTTTTCAAGATCTTTAAAATATGACAGTGGAGCTTTAATAGGGAGTGCATTGAAAGTATATATTGCTTTGGGTAGTATGGACATTTTGATAATGTTGATTCTTCCTAGCCATGAGCATGGTATGTTTTTCCATTTGTTAACATTTTCAGCTATTTCTTTTCTTAGAGTTTCATAGTTCTCTTTATAGAGATCTTTCACGTCTTTTGTTAGGTAAATTCCCAAATATTTCATCTTCTTTGGCACTACTGTGAATGGGATAGAGTCCTTAACTGCTTTTTCAATTTGACTGTTGTTGGTGTATATAAAGGCTACCGATTTATGAATGTTGATTTTGTAACCTGAGACGCTGCTGTATTCCTTGATCACTTCTAGGAGTTTTGTAGTAGAGTCCCTAGTGTTTTCCAGATACACAATCATATCATCTGCGAAGAGCGAGAGTTTGATCTCTTCTGACCCTATATGGATACCCTTGATCGCCTTTTCTTCCCTAATTGCGGTGGCTAAAACTTCCATTACAATGTTGAAAAGCAATGGAGACAATGGGCAGCCTTGTCTGGTTCCTGATCTGAGTGGAAATGATTCCAATTTAACTCCATTCAATATGATATTGGCTGTGGGTTTGCTGTAGATAGCCTCTATCAGTTTAAGAAAAGTCCCTTCTAGACCAATTTTCTTGAGTGTTCTGATCATGAAGGGATGCTGGATATTATCAAAAGCTTTTTCTGCATCAATTGAGAGAATCATATGGTCTTTGTTTTTTAATTTGTTTATGTGCTGAATTACATTTATAGATTTACGTATATTGAACCAGCCTTGAGACCCTGGGATAAAACCAACTTGGTCATGATGTATAATTTGTTTGATGTGTTGCTGGATTCTGTTTGTTAGGATCTTGTTGAATATTTTTGCATCTATATTCATTAGTGATATTGGTCTATAATTTTCTTTTCTTGTTGGGTCTTTTCCTGGTTTGGGGATCAGGGTGATATTTGCTTCATAGAACGTGTTGGGTAGTCTTCCTTCTTTTTCTACATTTTGGAACAGGTTGAGTAATATAGGTACTAATTCCTCTTTAAAGGTTTGGTAGAATTCTGACGTGAAACCATCTGGTCCCGGGCTTTTCTTTTTAGGGAGGTTTTGTATAGTTGATGCTATTTCTGAACTTGTTATGGGTCTGTTCAACATTTCCACTTGATTCTGGTTAAGTCTTGGAAGGTGGCGTGCTTCCAAGTATCGGTCTATTTCCTTCAGATTTTCATATTTCTGAGAATAAAGTTTCTTGTAATATTCATTAAGGATTTTTTGGATTTCTGATGAGTCTGTGGTTATTTTGTCTTTGTTGTTTCTGATTGATGATATTAGAGATTTTACTCTTTTTTTCCTGATTAGGTTGGCCAGAGGTTTATCTATTTTATTGACCTTTTCAAAAAACCAGCTTTTTGATTTATTGATCTGTTGTATTATTCTTTTGTTTTCAATTTCATTTAATTCTGCTCTAATTTTGGTTATTTCTTTTCTTCTACTGGGTTTGGGGTTGGAATGTTCTTCCTTTTCCAGTTGCGTGAGATGTCCCATTAAGTTGTTAACTTCCTCTCTTTCCGTTCTCTTGAGGAAGGCTAGCAGTGCCATAAATTTCCCTCTTAGAACTGCCTTTGCAGTGTCCCAGAGGTTCTGATAGTTTGTGTCTTCATTGTCATTTTGTTCCAAAAAATTGGCGATTTGTTTCTTAATCTCATCTCTGACCCAGCTATCATTCAGCATAAGGTTATTTAACTTCCATTTTTTTGTATGAGTATGCAGATCCCTGTTGTTACTCAGTTCATGTTTTATTCCATGATGGTCCGAGAAGATGCATGGAATAATTTCTATTCCTTTAAATTTACTGAGGTTAGACTTGTGACCTAAAATGTGGTCAATTTTGGAGTAAGTTCCCTGGGCTGGTGAGAAGTATGTGTATTCAGTTTTGTTGGGATGAAATGTTCTGTAGATGTCTGCTAAATCTAAATATTGGATCTTAGGTTTAAATCTAAGATTTTTTTGCTCAGCTTCTTGCTGGAGGATCGATCCAACACTGCCAAAGGAGTGTTGAAATCTCCGATGATTATGGAGCTGGAGGAAATCAAGTTACTCATGTCTGTTAGAGTTTCTCTTATAAATCGAGGTGATTCTGGCTGTGTGCATAGATATTAATAATTGAGATCTCATCATGTTGAGTATTACCCTTAACAAATATGAAGTGACCATTCTTGTCCTTCCTTACTTTTGATGGTTTAAAGCCTACTGTATCTGCAAATAAAATTGCAACACCTGCTTTTTTCTGATTACCATTTGCCTGAAATATGGATGACCATCCTTTCACCCTGAGTCTGTATTTGTGTTTTAAGTTAAGATGTGACTCTTGTATTCAACAAATATCTGGCTTGAGTTTTGGTATCCAGTCAGCTAACCTATGCCTCTTTAGAGGACAGTTTAAGCCATTCACCTTGATGGAGAGTATTGAGAAGTCTGGTGGAATTTTGGGTATCGAGTTTTTCAAAGGTCCAGTGGACATTTTTAATCCTTTCGCCAGTGTGGAAGTTGGAGTTTGATCCGATGTTTCTGAGTGAGTTTACTTTTGTGGTATAGGATTGGGTTGGTCATTGTGGAGGATAGGTCTGAGAATATCCTGAAGAGCTGGTTTACTCATGGCAAATTTTTTCAACTTATGAATGTCATTGATGTATTTAATTTCTCCACCATAGATGAAACTCTGTTTAGCTGGATACAAGATCGTGGGTTGAAAGTTATTTTGCTTTAGGAGATTAAAAGTTGATGACCACTCTCTTCTGGCTTGAAAAGTTTCAGCAGAGAGATCTGCAGTTATTCTAACATTCTTACCTTTGTATATAATAGTTTTCTTTCGCCGGGCTGCTTTGAGAATCTTCTCTTTCATGTTAACTTTAGTGAAGCTAATTATAATATGTCTAGGGGATGACTTATTGGGGTTGAATCATGCTGGGGTTCTGAAGCTGTTTGGTATCTGAATTTCAGATTCTCTAGGCATGTCTGGAAAATTTTCTTTCATAATTTCATGCAGAAGGGCCTGTGTGCCCTTCGAGGCCACTTCATCATTCTCAGAAGTCCCAATAGTTCGTAAATTGCTTTCTTTCAAATTATCTGAGAGCTCTCTGAGTGAGTGATCCGTTTTTGCTCTCCATTTCTCTTCCTCTTTGAGAGATTGCGAGCATTCGAAGACTTTATCTTCAATGTCAGAAATCCTTTCTTCTGCTTGCTCCATTCTGTTGCTGAGGGATTCTACTGTATTTTTCATATCTTTGAGGGCCGTAAATTCTTGCTTCAGTGTGTCTAAGTCTTTGGTGGTTTTACCTTTAAATTCGTTAAATTCTTGAGACAACTTTTGAAGTTCTCCTCGAATTCCTAATTCCATTTTATTAATCTTGTCTGCAATCCAAATTCTGAATTCGATTTCTGACATTTCAGGCAGTTGTTTATGAATGGGATCTTCAATCACATCTGCTGTATCTTTTCTTGGGGGGGTTGATCTATTCTGGTTATTCATGTTACCAGAGTTTTTCCGCTGATTCCGCCCCATGGTTATTTTACTCCCTTTGATTTTTTCCCCTGGCGTTTTATCGAGGGGCCGTACAGTGTTGTGGCCTGAGAATGTGGGGCCCTGTCTGGTGTGGTGGAGTTAAGTGGTTCAGTCTTGTTTTCAGCTGGTTTCTGTTCGATCCTATTGCAACTTCTACTCTGGCTTGAAGTCTCAGCCGTGTGGAAAAATCAGCAATTAAGTCACCCCGCCCTCCCCCCTTTGGCCCTAGTTGGAAAAGGAGAATCAAACCTTCCTACAGCCGCACACCCAGGGCACCACCTGAAAAGTCCTCAGTCTATTACCCCTGTTCAAAAGGTCCAAATCAACTGTCTCAATCGGCACCTGTCTCGGGTGGGAGAGTTCAAGAGGTCTCTGGGAACTGGATCACAGGGGCCTGGTGACTCCTCTGACACGGCTCACCCCAGGGCAGTGTGGAGTCAGGAGGAGCCACCCAGCAAACAATGCAGTCTGGGAAGGTTGACGTCTCCTTCCCCACTTTGCCACTCTGTCGGGCCCAGTCACTGGTATCTCTGCAGATGGCTAACCCAGTTGCCTACAGCGAACAGACACTCCAGGGTTTTGCACCTGCCTGAATCGCAAGGAAGTCTGCCAGGCCCCCGCAGACTGCCACTATCTAGCAGGAGGAGATGGGGCCTGACATCTTTGAGTGCTTGATGCAGGTGATGGGAAGGAGGTGTTCACTCAGGCTTAGACCCGTCCCTGATGGGTGCTGTTAACAGAACAGAACAGACAACTTTGCAGGGTTCTGTCTCTGTTCCTGCCGAAATCGCCTATAGAAGACAGGCTGTTCTGAGTTCAAACGTCTTTGCTGCTGGAGGTTTGTGTCCTCTTTGCTGCTGAAGGCTTGCGTCCTATCACCTCTCTGTGTCGACCCCGCCCTGGAAGCTTCCTGTGTTTCTGAGCAGTGTCAGGAAATCCCCCACTCACCGGTGGCCTCCTCTGGTTGCCCAGGGAGACAGGTGGTGTGGCCTCAGATTATCCAGAAGTGAGCCGTTCTGCCGTTAAAGAAAAAACGGCTGTTGCTTTGCCTCCAGGGAACTGCCGCTCTGGTGTGGGCACTCAGCCGACTCTTTTCTCCTCTGTCTCATGCCCCAGAGTCAGCACTGAGCGGCCGCAGTTTATGCTGGGTCCACACCCCTCGAGAGATCCCCCCAAAATCCGAAATCTTGGGGGACAGGCCCCCAGACTCCAAGTGGGCGTGGGGGGATGCTAGAGTTTCATTCAGTTTTATGCCTGGCCATACTGTTGCCCGCCCGGGAAGGGCTGCTGCACCACACCGCAGGGAAGTGCCACCAAGGCTTGATTTCCCCTCAGCAGAGTGCCCTCTCCTTGCTCACGTGTCTCAGAGTCAGCGCTGACCCGACGCAGCTCGGGCACTGTGCACTCCCCTCGAGAAATTACCCAAGGATCCGAACTCCTGGGGGATAGGCCTACAGACCCCTAGTGAGAGTAGGGGTGCTCAGCGGGGAAGCTAGAGTTTTATTCAGTTTTGTATAGTAATGTTGCCCGGGGAGGGCTGGTGCACCACACCACAGGGAAGTGCTGCCGAGGCGTGACTCCCCCTCAGCCCAGTGCCCTCTCCTTGCTCGCGTGTCTCAGAGACTGCGCTGACAAGTCACGGCTTGGGCACTGTGCGCTCCCCTCGAGAAATCACCCTAGGATACGAACTCCTGGGGGACAGGCCCCAGACCCCGAGTGAGGGTTGGGGGGGAAGCTAGACTTTCATTCAGTTTTATGCCTGGCCGTATTGATGCACCGCACCACAGGGAAGTGCCGCTGAGGCGTGACTCCCCCTGAGCCCGGTGCCCTCTCCTCACTCGCATGCCTCAGAGTCAATGCTGACCAGTCGCAACTCGGGGACTGTCCACTCCCCTTGAGAAATCACTCAAGAATCCGAACTCCTGGGGTACAGGCCTCCAGACCTCAGTGGGCGGGAGGGGAGCGTTGGGGATTCAGGGTTGCCGGCAAGGGATTTTTAAAGTTTTATTCAGTTTTATGTGCAGCAGGAGAACGCCATGGCACCCCAGTAGGGGAGGTAGGTCCAGTTTTTAGAAGGTCTCTCCCGTGGAGTGTAGTGGGAGGGCCTTTAATTTCTGCCCGTTTGTTTAATTGTGGGGCTCTTGAGCCGGTCTCATGCGGGAGGGGGACTCCCATCCGCTTGGTGGTGGATTTTGTACCTTTTGTTTGCGTCCTTGTGATCACAGCTTGCCTCAGCGGTGTTGATGTGCGTTCTTCAACCTTCTCTCTTGGTGTGGCTCAAGTCCACCAGGATACTTACTAAATTCCTGTCCCTTAACTCTCCTTCTGGACGGGAGCCTCTGTTGAAAGCTGGCTTCAGTCCGCCATCTTGTCCTCCGTGATACAATAGGCTTTAAACCAACAAAAGTAAGGAAGGATAAGAATGGTCCCTTCATATTAGTTAAGGGTAATACTCAATATGATGAGATTTCAATTATTAATATCTATGCACCCAACCAGAATGTGCCTCAATTTATAAGAGAAATTCTAAACGACATGAGCAACATGTTTTCCACCAGCTCCATAAAAGTTGGAGATTTCAACAATAAATTGGCAGTGTTGGATCAATCCTCCAATAAGAAGCTGTGCAAAGAAGTTTTAGATTTAAACATAACCATCCGACATTTGGATTTAACAGACATCTACAGAACATTTCATCACATCAAAACTGAATGCACATACTTCTCCTCAGCCCACAGAACATACTCCAAAATCGATAACATCTTGGGTCTCAAGTCTAAACTCAGTAAATTTGAAGGAACAGAAATTATTCCTTACATCTTCTTGGAACACCGTTGGAATAAAAGGTGAACTGAGTAACAACAGGAATCTGCATACTCATGCAATAACATTAACCTTAAATAACCTTATGCTGAATGATAGCTGGGTCAGAGAGGAGATTAAGAAGAAAACTGCCAAATTTTTCGACCAAAATAACAATAAAGATACGACTTATCAGAACATTTTGGATACCGCAAAGGCAGTCTCAACAGATAAATTTATAGCACTGCAAGCCTTCCTCAACAGAACGGAAAAAGAGGAATTTAACAATTTAGTGCGACATCTCAAGCAACTGGAAAATGAAGAATATTCCAACCCCAAACCCAGTAGAAGAAAAGAAATAACCAAATTTAGAGCAGAATTAAATGAAATTGAAAACAAAAGAATAATACAACAGATCAATAAATCAAAAAGTTGGTTTCTTTGAAAAGGTCAATAAAGTAGATAACCCTTTGGATAACCTAATCAGGAAAAAAAGAGTAAAATCTCTAATCTCATCAATCAGAAATGACAAAGACGAAATAACAACAGACTCCTGGGAGGAGACAAGATGGCTGACTGAAGCCAGCTTTCCACAGAGGCTCCCATTCAGAAGGAGAGTTAAAGGACAAAAATTCAGCAAGTAACCTGGTGGATTTGAGCTGCACTAAGAGAGAAGGTTGTAGAACGCACGTCAACCCCGCTGAGGCGAGCTGCGACCACAAGGATACAAACAAAAGGTACAAAATCCATCACCAAGCGGACGGGAGTCCCCTCCCCCATGAGAACGGCTCAGAGTGCCCCACAAACAACCGGGCAGAGATCAAAGGTCCTCCCACTACACTCCACGGGAGAGACCCTCTAACTACTGGCCCTACCTCTCCTACTGGAGTGCCACAGCGTCCTCCTGCCAGGCATAAAACTTTATAAACTGTATATGTTCTCTACCTGGAATTCTGAGCTCCCAGCACTCTCCTTCACTCACACTGGGGTCTGGAGGCCAGTCCCGGTTGGTCGGCGGAGAGGGGACTGCGCCAGAGTGGCAGTTCCCTGAGGCACACTGCGAAAGCCGTCTTTTGGTGATAATATGGCCACCCATAAAACTGTGTAGAGCTATGTGTGTTCTCTGCCCACAACCCCAGGCTTCCAGTGCTCCCAGCGCTCCCCTCTGCTCACGCTCCAAGGTCTGGAGGCCTGTCCCCCAGGGGTCCAGACTCTTGGGCGATTGCTTGAGAGGTGTAGACAGTGCTGGGATGCAGCCTGTTGGTGCAGACTCTGGGGTACGGAGCGGAGAGAGGACGATTGGCCAGAGGGGAGCTACACCAGAGCAACGGTTGCCTGAGCCATAAGGCAGCAGCCCTCTTTTGCTAGCAATATGGCTCACTACAGAATATTCTGAAGCCACACCCCCTGTCTCCCTGGGCAACCAGAGACTCTGAGTTTGCCTGAGGCAACATAAACTTGCAAACCAGGGAAACTCCCAGGGCGGGGCTGACCCAGAGGTCTGCTTTACTAAACCTAAGACGCACCTGGCCCTCAGGGGATCATCAGCCTATAGACAATACAAGAGCAAAGACAAGCTGATTTGGAACTGAATTCAGCTTCTCTTCTGCAGGGGAAACGCAGAGTTGTTCTGTTCTGTTCCGTCAGTAACATTAATCAGGGGTGAGACTGGACCTGAGTGAAAACACCTTAACCTTCATCTAGCGCCCGAGGTTGTCAGGCCTCACCTCCTCCTGCTGGAGATAGGCAGAGCGCAGTGGCCTGGCAGATTCAGGCAGGTACAAACTCCTGGAGTACCGATTCACTACAGGCAACTGGGTCAGCCAACTGCAGGGCTATCAGTGACTGGGTGTGAAGTGATGCAAGGTGGGGAAGGAGGCAGCAACCTTCCCAGACTGATTTATAGGCTGGGTGGCTTCTCCTGACTCCACGCAGCACTGGAGCAAGCCACACCAGAGTAGTCACCAGACCCCTGTGATCCAGTTCCCAGAGACCTCTTAAACTCTCTCACCTGAGACAGGTGCAGACTGAGACAGTTGATTTGGACATTTTTGAAGTGAACCAATCAACTGAGGAAAAATCAGGTGGTGCCCTAGGTGCACAGTGGTAGGAAGGTTTGATTTTTCTTTTCCAATTGTTTGCCGGTGGGGGGCGGGGTGACTTAATTGCTGATTTTCTCCACAGCTGAGACTTCAATCCAAAGTATCTGTTTCACTAGGGTGGAACAGAAACCAGCTGAAAACAAGGCAGAACCATTTAGCCCCACCACACCAGACCGGGCCCCAGTTTCACAGGCCACAACACTGTATGGGCCCTCAAAAAAGCCCCAGGGTAAAAATCAGAGGGAGTAAAACAACCATGGGGCGGAATCAGCGGAAAAACTCTGGTAACATGAATAACCAGAATAGATCAACCCCCCCAAGGAAAGATATGACAGATGCAATTGAAGATCCCATTCATAAACAACTGGCTGAGATGTCAGAAATTGAATTCAGAATTTGGATTGCAGACAAGATTAACAAAGTGGAATTGGGAATTCGAGGAGAAATTCAAAAGTTGTCTCAAGAATTTAACGAATTTAAAGACAAAACCACCAAAGACTTAGACACACTGAAGCAAGAATTTGCAGCCCTCAGAGATATGAAAAATACAGTAGAATCCCTCAGTAACAGAATGGAGCAAGCAGAAGAAAGGATTTCTGACATCGAAGATAAAGCCTTTGAATACTCCCAAACTCTCAAAGAGGAAGAGAAATGGAGAGCAAAAACGGATCACTCACTCAGAGAGCTCTGGGATAATTCGATGAAGGCGAATATCTGAATCGTAGGAGTTCCAGAAAAGGATGAAGTGGCCTTGCTGGGCACAGAGGCCCTTCTGCATGAAATTATGAAAGAGAATTTTCCAGACATGCCTAGAGATTCTGAAATTCAGATAGCGGACAGCTTCAGAACCCAAGCACGACTCAACCCCAATAAGACATCCCCAAGGCATATCATAATTAACTTCACTAAAGTTAATATGAAGGAAAAAATCCTCAAAGCTGCCAGGAGAAAGAAAACCATTACCTTCAAAGGCAAGAATATTAGAATGACTCCAGATCTCTCTGCTGAAACTTTTCAAGCCAGAAGAGGGTGGTCACCGACTTTTAATCTCCTAAAGCAAAATAACTTTCAACCCGGGATCTTGTATCCAGCTAAACTGAGTTTCATTTATGATGGAGAAATTAAATACTTTAATGACATTCATATGTTGAAGAAATTTGCCATAACCAAACCAGATCTTCAGGATAGTCTCAGATCTATCCTCCATAATGAACAACCCAATCCTATACCACAAAAGTAAACTCACTCAGAAACTTTGGATCAAACTCCAATTTCCACACTGGTGAAAGGATTAAAAATGGCCACTGGACTCTGAAAAACTCGATACCCAAAACTTCACCAGACTTATCAATATTCTCCATTAATGTGAACGGCTTAAACTGTCCTCTAAAGAGGCATAGGTTAGCTGACTGGATACAAAAACTCAGGCTAGATATCTGTTGCATGCAAGAGTCACATCTTAACCTAAAAGACAAATACAGACTCAGGGTGAAAGGATGGTCATCCATATTTCAGGCAAATGGTAATCAGAAAAAAGCAGGTGTTGCAATTTTATTTGCAGATACAATAGGGTTTAAACCAACAAAGTAAGGAAGGACAAGAATGGTCCCTTCATATTTGTTAAGGGTAATACTCAATATGATGAGATTTCAATTATTAGTATCTATGCATCCAACCAGAATGCACTTCAATTTATAAGAGAAACTCTAACAGACATGAGCAACTTGATTTCCTCCAGCTCCATAATTGTCGGAGATTTCAATACTCCTTTGGCAGTGTTGGATCGATCCTCCAACAAGAAGGTGAGCAAAGAAGTTTTAGATATAAACCCAACCATCCAGCATTTGGATTTAGCAGACATCTACAGAGCATTTCATCACAACAAAACTGAATAAACATACTTCTCATCAGCCCATGGAACTTACTCCAAAATCGATCACATCTTAGGTCACAAGTCTAACCTCAGTAAATTTAAAGGAATAGAAATTATTCCTTGCATCTTCTCGGGCCACCATGGAATAAAACTTGAGCTGAGTAATAACAGGAATCTGCATACTCATACAAAAACATGGAAGTTAAATAACCTTATGCTGAATGATAGCTGGGTCAGAGATGAGATTAAGAAGAAAATTGCCAATTTTTTGGAACAAAACAACAGTGAAGACACGAAGTATCAGAACCTCTGGGACAGCGCAAAGGCAGTTCTAAGAGGGAAATTTATAGCACTGCAAGCCTTCTTCAAAAGAATGGAAAGAGAGTAAGTTAACAACTTAATGGGACATCTCAAGCAACTGGAAACGGAAGAATATTCCAACCCCAAACCCAGTAGAAGAAAAGAAATAATCAAAATTAGAGCAGAATTAAATGAAATTGAAAACAAAAGAATAATACAACAGATCAATAAATCAAAAAGCTGGTTTTTCGAAAAGGTCAATAAAATAGATAAACCTCTGGCCAACCTAATCAGGAAAAAAAGAGTATTATGTCTAATCTCATCAATCAGAAACAACAAAGACGATATAACAACAGACTCCTCAGAAATCCAAAAAAACGGTAAGGAATATTACAAGAAATTTATTCTCAGAAATATGAAAATCTGAACGAAATTGACCAATTTTTGGAAGCACGTCACCTTCCAAGACTTAGCCAGAATCTAGTGGAAATTTTGAACAGGCCCATACCTGTTCGGAAATAGAATCAACCATACAAAACCTCCCTAAAAAGAAAAGATCAGGACCAGATGGTTTCACGTCTGAATTCTACCAAACATTTAATGCGGAATTAGTACCTATATTACTTAACCTGTTCCAAAAGGTAGAAAAAGAAGAAAGACTACCCAACACGTTCTATGAAGCAAACATCACCCTGATCCCCAAACCAGGAAAAGACCCAACAAGAAAAGAAAATTATAGACCAATATCACTAATGAATATATATGCAAAAATATTCAACAAGATCTTAACAAACAGAATCCAGCAACACATCAAACAAATTATACATCATGACCAAGTCGGTTTTATCCCAGGATCTCAAAGCTGGTACAATATACGTAAATCTATAAATGTAATCCAGCACATAAACAAATTAAAAAACAAAGACCATATGATTCTCTCAATCAATGCAGAAAAAGCTTTTGATAATATCCAGCATCCCTTCATGATCAGAACACTTAAGAAAATTGGTATAGAACGGACATTTCTTAACCTGATAGAGACCATCTACAGCAAACCCACAGCCAATATCATAATGAATGGAGTTAAATTGGAATCATTTCCACTCAGATCAGGAACCAGACAAGGCTGCCCATTGTCTCCATTGCTTTTCAACATTGTAATGGAAGTTTCAGCCACCGCAATTAGGGAGGAAAAGGCAATCAAGGGTATCCATATAGGGTTAGAAGAGATCAAACTTTCACTCTTCGCGGATCATATGATAGTGTATCTGGAAAACACTAGGGACTCTACTACAAAACTCTTAGAAGTGATCAAGGAATACAGCAGCGTCTTAGGTTACAAAATCAACATTCATAAATTGGTAGCCTTTATATATACCAACAACAGTCAAGTTGAAAAAATAGTTAAGCACTCTATCCCATTCACAGTAGTGCCAAAGAAGATGAAATATTTGGGAATTTATCTAACAAAGGACGTGAAAGATCTCTATAAAGAGAACTATGAAACTCTAAGAAAAGTAATAGCTGAAAATTTTAACAAATGGAAAAACATACCATGCTCATGGCTGGGAAGAATCAACATCATTAAAATGTCCATACTACCCAAAGCAATATATAATTTCAATGCAATCCCTATTAAAGCTCCACTGTCATATTTTAAAGATCTGGAAAAAACAGTACTTCGTTTTATATGGAATCAGAAAAAAGCTTGAATAGCCAAAATATTACTCAGAAATAAAAACAAAGCAGGAGGAATTACGCTACCAGACTTCAGACTATACTACAAATCAATAGTGATCAAAAAAGCATGGTATTGGCACAAAAACAGAGAAGTAGGTATCTTGAATAGAATAGAGAATCAAGAGATGAATCCAGCTACTTACCGTTATTTGATCTTTGACAAGCCAATTAAAATCAATCAGTGGGGAAAAGATTCCCTATTTAACAAATGGTGCTTGGTGAACTGGCTGGCAACCTGTAAAAGACTGAAAGTTGACCCACACCTTTCACCATTAACTAAGATAGACTCTCACTGGATCAAAGATTTAAACTTAAGACATGAAACTATAAAAATACTAGAGGGGAATGCAGGGAAAACCCTTGAAGAAATCACGATGGGTGAGTATTTTATGAGGAGGACTCCCCGGGCAATTGAAGCAGCTTCAAAAATACACTACTGGGACTTGATCAAAATAAAAAGCTTCTGCAGAGCCAAGAACACAGTGAGTAAAGCAGGCAAACAGCCCTCAGAATGGGAGAAGGTATTTTCAGTTTATGTCTCTGACAAATTATTTATTTATTTATTTTTTCTTCTTATTATTTTTTTATTGTTGGGGATTCATTGAGGGTACAATAAGCCAGTTATACTGATTGCAATTGTTAGGTAAAGTCCCTCTTGCAATCATGTCTTGCCCCCATAAAGTGTGACACACACCAAGGCCCCACACCCCTCCTCCCGTCCCTCTCTCTGCTTTTTCTCCCCCCCATAACCTTAGTTGTCATTAATTGTCCTCATATCAAAATTGAGTACATAGGATTCATGCTTCTCCATTCTTGTGATGCTTTACTAAGAATAATGTCTTCCACTTTCATCCAGGTTAATACGAAGGATGTAAAGTCTCCATTTTTTTTAATAGCTGAATACTATTCCAGGGTATACATATACCACAGCTTGTTAATCCATTCCTGGGTTGGTGGGCATTTAGGCTGTTTCCACATTTTGGCGATTGTAAATTGAGCTGCAATAAACAGTCTAGTACAAGTGTCCTTATGATAAAAGGATTTTTTTCCTTCTGGGTAGATGCCCAGTAATGGGATTGCAGGATCAAATGGGAGGTCTAGCTTGAGTGCTTTGAGGTTTCTCCATACTTCCTTCCAGAAAGGTTGTACTAGTTTGCAGTCCCACCAGCAGTGTAAAAGTGTTCCCTTCTCTCCACATCCACGCCAGCATCTGCAGTTTTGAGATTTTGTGATGTGGCCCATTCTCACTGGGGTAAGATAATATCTCAGAGTTGTTTTGATTTGTATTTCTCTAATATACAGAGATGATGAACATTTTTTCATGTGTTTGTTAGCCATTCGTCTGTCGTCTTTAGAGAAAGTTCTATTCATGTGTCTTGCCCATTGATATAAGGGATTGTTGGCTTTTTTCATGTGGATTAATTTGAGTTCTCTATAGATCCTAGTTATCAAGCTTTTGTCTGATTGAAAATATGCAAATATCCTTTCCCATTGTGTAGGTTGTCTCTTTGCTTTGGTTATTGTCTCCTTAGCTGTACAGAAGCTTTTCAGTTTAATGAGGTCCCATTTGTTTATTTTTGTTGTTGTTGCAATTGCCATGGCAGTCTTCTTCATGAAGTCTTTCCACAGGCTAATAACTTCCAGTGTTTTTCCTATGCTTTCTTGGAGGATTTTTATTGTTTCATGCCTTAAATTTAAGTCCTTTATCCATCTTGAATCAATTTTTGTGAGTGGGGAAAGGTGTGGGTCCAGTTTCAGTCTTTTACATGTAGACATCCAGTTCTCCCAACACCATTTATTGAATAGGGAGTCTTTCCCCCAAGGTATGTTCTTGTTTGGTTTATCAAAGATTAGGTGTTTGTAAAATGTTAGTTTCATTTCTTGGTTTTCAATTGGATTCCAAGTGTCTATGTCTCTGTATAGTGCTCAAGACAGCATGGTTCCGACAAATTTTTAATAACCATAATCCACAGAGAACTCAAACGCTTTAGCAAGAATAGAACAAGGGATCCCATCACAGGCTGGGCAAGGGATTTGGAGAGAAACTTCTCTGAAGAAGACAGGCGTGCGGCTTTCAGACATATGAAAAAATACTCATCATCTTTAATCATCAGAGAAATGCAAAACAAAACTACTTTGAGATACCATCTAACTCCAGTGAGACTAGCCTATATCACAAAATTCCAAGACCAGAGATGTTGGCGCGGATGTGGAGAAAAGGGAACACTTTTGTACTGCTTCTGGGAATGCACATTAATGCATTCCTTTTGGAAAGAGTAATGGAGAACATTTAAGAGATCTAAAAATAGATCTGCCCTTCAATCCTGTAATTCCTCTACTGGGTATATGCCTAGAAGACCAAAAATCACATCATAACTAAGATATTTGTACCAGAATGTTTATTGCAGCCCTATTCATAATTTTTAAGTCATGGAAGAAGCCCAGGTGCCCATCGATCCACGAATGGATTGATAAATTGTGTTATATGTACACCATGGAATATTATGCAGCCTTAAAGAAAGATGGAGACTTTACCTCTTTCCTGTTTACATGAATGGAGCTGGAACATATTCTTCTTAGTAAAGTATCTCAAGAATGGAAGAGAAAGTATCCAATGTACTCAGCCCTACTATGAGACTAAATTAGGGTTTTCACATGAAAGCTATAACCCAGTTACAACCTAAGAATAGGCGGAAGGGGGGAAAGGGAGCGGAGGGAGGGGGGATGTGGGTAGAGGGAAGTTGATTGGTGGGATTACACCAGTGGTGCATCTTATAAGGTTATATGTGAAACTTGGTAAACGGTCTGTGAAGCTAGTGAATGATGCCCCATGATCATATCAATGTACACAGCTATGATTTAATAAAAAAATCAAAAAAAAACCCAGACTCCTCAGAAATTCAAAAATTCCTTAATGAATATTACAAGAAACTTGATTCTCAGAAATATGAATATCTGAAGGAAATTAACCAATACTTGGACGCATGTTACCTTCCAAGACTTTGCAAGAATCAAGTGGAAATGTTGACCAGGGCCATATCAAGTTGTGAAATACCATGAACCATACAAAACCTCCCTAAAAGAAAAGCCCGGGACCAGATGGCTTCACGTTAGAATTCTACAAACCTGAAAAAGGCAGAGCAAGATGGCAGCCGAGTAACAGCTTCCTTGCATCTGGGCACCGTGTGTCTGGGGAGATAGGACTCCAGGCATCTCTGGCTGGTGGGAACTGCCTATCATCACTTCTATGAGGATACAGGGAGTCAGCGAGAGACTTCTGGACCCCAAGAGGAGGACTAAAACAGTGGAAAGCCGGCAAGTGGTCGCGTGTGTTCAATCCGTCTAAACCCGCCCACAACTGTAAGTTCAGTAGCAGCGAGACTGCAAACCAGAAAGGCCTTACCTGTGAACTGTTTTGATGTCCTTGGACTTGGCACTGAGTTGAACTGCCTTGGGGAAGGCCTGAGCGGGAGTGCGGAGAACTTTGGCCGTTGTCTAGGGCCCCAGTCTGAGCCGCTGAGCCAGACGGAGCTAATAGTGTTTGGCGGTGGGTCACACGGATCCATTGTCAGTGATCTGCCCCGGCAAGCTCCGCCCTCAGGGTCGCAGAGCTAGAAACGGGTGGGAGCTGGTAACCCAGCAACCAAGTTGCCTAAGGGTGGGGTCTGAGCCGCCTTGCAGCCCTAACCCTCAGGGGCAGAGTGAGACAGGTTTTGGCACACTGGGTAAGTGGATAGCCACTTCAGCTTGATTCCAGCGAGCAAGCTGGGAAAGCTTCTGCTCAGCAAGTTTACAAGTTCAAAGTGCCTTCCAAGTGGGCTGAACAGAGATTTAGGGTGTCTACCTGCTGGGGTTTGAGAAATCAGCAGTCTCCAGTCGTATCAGAACTGTGACTAACATCTCATACCCCAGAAGACCACGTGTTGCCCAGACAATATTCAATAACATATACAAACTGCTTTGTTTTTGGTTGTGTATTTTTTTCTTTTTTTGTTGTTTGGTTGTTTTTTTTGTTTGTTTATTTTGACGTTGCTGATGTTCTTTTGTTTTTTCAATTTCAATCTTTTCCATACAGATCCCTTTTTCTTTCTCAATTTTCCTAGTTTAATTATAATTTCCCATTGCTGCCTTTTTTAATAACTACAACTTCATTTTTGCTAGTGTTTCTACCGATATCATTTGGTTTTTCACCCAATTTTATCCCTGTAAAGTTTTCTGTTTGCTTGTTTTGGTTTGATTTATAGCATTTTTGTATTTCCTCTCTACTTGGTGGAGGTGGGGTACTGTGTCTGATCAGCTTAGCAAAGAGCTGCTGACCTCAAGGGAGCCACGCAACGGGGAACCCCCAGAAGGTGGGGTTTTTTAAGGTTGTGTCACAGTACCCTACTGTACACCTATATTGCCCTGTCTCCCTCTTTCTGTGCCTCTCTTCTTTTTTCAATATTCCTTATACCCATCCCCTCTCCTTTCTCTATCTTTCTTTTTTCTTATCACTCGGTCCTCCTTTCTTTCATCCCCTTTTTTTGCTCTTCAACGTTCTCACCCTTCTGGTCCTGTAACCCTTAGTCCACAGGCACAAGAACTTAAAGAGCAAGAGGAAGTGAAAGGAAAATTAGGGCAAGGAAACAGATAAAAGAAATCACTCATGAGGAAGAATCAGCAGAAAACTCCAGGCAACATGAAGAACCAGTCTAGAACAACCCCACCAAGGGACCATGAGGTAGCGGCTGCAGATGATTCCACCAGTACAGAAATGTTAGGAATGACAGAAAAGGAATTTAGAATGCACATGTTGAAAACAATGAAAGAAATGATGGAAACAATGAAGGAAATTGCTAATAAAGTGGAAAATAACCAAAAGGAAATCCAAAAACAGAATCAAATAAGAGATGAACGATATGAAGAATATAAAAAGGATATAGCAGACCTGAAGGAACTGAAACAGTCAATTAGGGAACTTAAAGATGCAATGGAAAGTATCAGCAACAGGTTAGACCATGCAGAAGAAAGAATTTCAGAGGTAGAAGACAAAGTTCTTGAGATAACTCAGACAGTAAAAGAGGCAGAAAAGAAGAGAGAGAAAGCAGAACGTTCACTGTCAGAATTATGGGACTTTATGAAGCGTTCCAACATACGAGTTATAGGAATTCCAGAAGGGGAAGAAGAATGCCCCAGAGGAATGGAAGCCATACTACAGAATATTATAAAAGAAAATTTCCCAAACATCACCAAAGATTCTGACACACTGCTTTCAGAGGTGTATCGGACCCCGGGTCGCCTCAACTCTAATCGAGCTTCTCCAAGACACATTGTGATGAACCTGTCCAAAGTCAAGACAAAAGAAAAGATTCTACAAGCTGCCAGGAGTAAGCACCAGTTGACCTACAGGGGCAAATCCATCAGAGTGACCGCAGACTTCTCTAATGAAACTTTCCAAGCAAGAAGACAATGGTCATCTATCTTTAATCTACTTAAACAGAACAATTTTCAGCCCAGAATTCTGTACCCTGCTAAGCTAAGCTTCAAAATTGACAGAGAAATCAAATCATTTATGGATATACAAACATTGAGGAAATTCGCCACAACAAGAGCAGCTCTACAGGAAATACTTCAACCTGTTCTGCACACTGACCACCACAATGGATCAGCAGCAAAGTAAGAACTCAGAAATCAAAGGACAGAACCTAACCTCCACACTGATGCAAAAGATAAAACTAAGCAATGGACTCTCACAAAATAAGACGAATAAAATACTGCCACACTTATCAATTATCTCCATAAATGTTAATGGCTTGAATTCCCCACTGAAGAGACATGGATTGGCTGACTGGATTAAAAAACACAAGCCATCCATTTGCTGTCTGCAAGAAACACACCTGGCTTCAAAAGACAAATTAAAGCTCCGAGTCAAGGGTTGGAAGACAATTTTTCAGGCAAATGGAATTCAGAAGAAAAGAGGAGTTGCAATCTTATTTTCAGATACATGTGGATTTAAAGCAACTAAAGTCAAAAAAGACAAAGATGGTCACTTTATATTGGTCAAGGGAAAACTACAGCAAGAAGACATTTCAATTCTAAATATTTATGCACCCAATTTAAATGCTCCCAGATTCTTAAAGCAGACCTTACTCAGTCTGAGCAATATGATATCTGATAATACCATCATAACAGGGGACTTTAACACACCTCTTACAGAGCTGGACAGATCCTCTAAACAGAAATTAAACAAAGATGTAAGAGACTTAAATGAGACCCTAGAACAACTATGCTTGAAAGACGCATATAGAACACTCCACCCCAAAAATAAAGAATATATATTCTTCTCATCACCCCACGGAACATTCTCCAAAATTGATCATATCCTGGGACACAAAACAAATATCAACAGAATCAAAAGAATTGAAATTTTACCTTGTATCTTTTCAGACCATAAGACACTAAAGGTGGAACTCAACTCTAACAAAAATGCTCAACCCCACCCAACGGCATGGAAATTAAACAATCTTCTGTTGAATAACAGATGGGTGAAGGAAGAAATAAAACAGGAAATCATTAACTTCCTCGAGCATAACAACAATGAAGATACAAGCTACCAAAACCTGTGGGATACTGCAAAAGCAGTTTTGAGAGGAAAATTCATCGCTTTAGATGCCTACATTCGAAAAACAGAAAGAGAGCACATCAACAATCTCACAAGAGTTCTTATGGAATTGGAAAAAGAAGAACAATCTAAGCCTAAACTCAGTAGAAGAAAAGAAATATCCAAAATCAAATCAGAGATCAATGAAATTGAAAACAAAAGAATCATTCAGAAAATTAATGAAACAAGGAGTTGGTTTTTTGAAAAAATAAATAAAATAGATAAACCATTGGCCAGACTAACTAGAAAGAGAAAAGTAAAATCTCTAATAACCTCAATCGGAAGTGATAAAGGGGAAATAACAACTGATCCCACAGAGATACAAGAGATCATCTCTGAATACTACCAGAAACTCTATACCCAGAAATTTGACAATATGAAGGAAATGGATCAATATTTGGAATCACACCCTCTCCCTAGACTCAGCCAGGAAGACCTCCTGAACAGACCAATTTCAAGCACTGAGATGAAAGAAACAATAAAAAATCTTCCAACTAAAAAATGCCCTGGTCCAGTTGGCTTCACTCCAGAATTCTATCAAACCTTCAAGGAGGAGCTTATTCCTGTACTGCAGAAATTATTCCAAAAAATTGAGGAAGAAGGAATCTTCCCCAACACATTCTATGAAGCAAACATCACCCTGATACCAAAACCAGGAAAAGACCCAAACAAAAAGGAGAATTTCAGACCAATCTCACTCATGAATATAGATGGAAAAATTCTCAACAAAATCCTAGCCAATAGATTACAGCTTATCATCAAAAAAGTCATTCATGATGATCAAGTAGGCTTCATCCCAGGGATGCAAGGCTGGTTTAACATACGCAAGTCCATAAACGTTATCCACCATATTAACAGAGGCAAAAATAAAGATCACATGATCCTCTCAATAGATGCAGAAAAAGCATTTGATAAAATCCAGCATCCTTTTCTAATTAGAACACTGAAGAGTATAGGCATAGGTGGCACATTTCTAAAACTGATTGAAGCTATCTATGACAAACCCACAGCCAATATTTTACTGAATGGAGTAAAACTGAAAGCTTTTCCTCTTAGAACTGGAACCAGACAAGGTTGTCCTCTGTCACCTTTACTATTCAACATAGTGCTGGAAGTTCTAGCCAATACACTTAGGCAAGACAAGGAAATAAAGGGAATCCAAATGGGAGCAGAGGTGGTCAAACTCTCCCTCTTTGCTGATGACATTATCTTATACTTAGAGAACCCCAAAGACTCAACCACAAGACTCCTAGAAGTCATCTAAAAATACAGTAATGTTTCAGGATATAAAATCAATGTCCACAAGTCAGTAGCCGTTATATACACCAATAACAGTCAAGATGAGAAGCTAATTAAGGACACAACTCCTTTCACCATAGTTTCAAAGAAAATGAAATACCTAGGAATATACCTAACAAAGGAGGTGAAGACCTTTATAAAGAAAACTATGAACTCCTCAGAAAGGAAATAGCAGAGGATATTAACAAATGGAAGAACATACCATGCTCATGGATGGGAAGAATCAACATTGTTAAAATGTCTATACTTCCCAAAGCAATCTACCTATTCAATGCCATTCCTATCAAAGTACCTACATCGTACTTTCAAGATTTGGAAAAAATGATTCTGCGTTTTGTATGGAACCGGAAAAAACCCCATATAGCTAAGGCAGTTCTTAGTAATAAAAATAAAGCTGGGGGCATCAGCCTACCAGATTTTAGTCTGTACTACAAAGCCATAGTGGTCAAGACAGCATGGTACTGGCACAAAAACAGAGACATAGACACTTGGAATCGAATTGAAAACCAAGAAATGAAACTAACATCTTACAACCACCTAATCTTTGATAAACCAAACAAGAACTTACCTTGGGGGAAAGACTCCCTATTCAATCAATGGTGTTGGGAGAACTGGATGTCTACATGTAAAAGACTGAAACTGGACCCACACCTTTCCCCACTCACAAAAATTGATTCAAGATGGATAAAGGACTTAAATTTAAGGCATGAAACAATAAAAATCCTCAAAGAAAGCATAGGAAAAACACTGGAAGATATTGGCCTGGGGAAAGACTTCATGAAGAAGACTGCCATGGCAATTGCAACAACAACAACAAAAATAAAGAAATGGGACTTCATTAAACTGAAAAGCTTCTGTACAGCTAAGGAGACAATAACCAAAGCAAAGAGACAACCTACACAATGGGAAAGGATATTCGCATATTTTCAATCAGACAAAAGCTTGATAACTAGGATCTATAGAGAACTCAAAGTAATCCACATGAAAAAAGCCAACAATCCCTTATGTCAATGGGCAAGAGAGATGAATAGAACTTTCTCTAAAGACGACAGACGAATGGCTAACAAACACATGAAAAAATGTTCATCATCTCTATATATTAGAGAAATGCAAATCAAAACAACCCTGAGATATCATCTAACCCCAGTGAGAATGGCCCACATCACAAAATCTCAAAACTGCAGATGCTGGCGTGGATGTGGAGAGAAGGGAACACTTTTACACTGCTGGTGGGACTGCAAACTAGTACAACCTTTCTGGAAGGAAGTATGGAGAAATCTCAAAGCACTCAAGCTAGACCTCCCATATATTCCTGCAATCCCATTACTGGGCATCTACCCAGAAGGAAAAAATTCCTTTTATCATAAGGACACTTGTACTAGACTGTTTATTGCAGCTCAATTTACCATTGCCAAAATGTGGAAACAGCCTAAATGCCCACCAACCCAGGAATGGATTAACAAGCTGTGGTATATGTATACCATGGAATACTATTCAGCCATTAAAAAAAATGGAGACTTTACATCCTTCGTATTAACCTGGATGGAAGTGGAAGACATTATTCTTAGTAAAGCATCACAAAAATGGAGAAGCATGAATCCTATGTACTCAATCTTGATATGAGGACAATTAATGACAATTAAGGTTATGGGGGGGGAAGCAGAAAGAGGGATGGAGGGAGGAGGGTGGGGCCTTAGTGTGTGTCACACTTTATGGGGGCAAGACATGATTGCAAGAGGGACTTTACCTAACAATTGCAATCAGTGTAACTGGCTTATTGTACCCTCAATGAATCCCCAACAATAAAAAAAAAAAAAAAAAAAGAATTCTACAAACCATTAAAGAGGAATTTGTACCTATATTACTCAACCTGTTCCAAAATGTAGAAAAAGAAGGAAGACTACCCAAGTGTTCTACGAAGCAAATATCACCCTGATCCCCAAACCAGGAAAAGACCCAACAAGAATAGAAAATTTTAGACTAATGTTGCTAATGAATATAGATGCAAAAATTTTAATGGTCAAAAGTCCTTGACTGTTTGTTCGGCTTGGTTATTGTTGGTATTTATAAAGGCTACAGATTTATTTGTGTTGATTTTTTAGCCTGAGACATTGCTATATTCCTCGATCACTTCTGAAAGTTTTGTAATAGAATCCCTAAAGTAGCTGGATTCATGTCTTGGTTCTCTATTCTGTTCCAGAAATCTACTTCTCTGTTTTTGTGCCAGTACCATGCTGTTTTGATGACTATCAATTTGTAGTATAGACTGAGGTCTGGTAGCGTGATTTCTCGTGCTTTGTTTTTATTGTTGAGTATTGCCTTGGATATTTGAGGTTTTTTCTGATTCCATATAAAACGAAGTATTGTTTTTTAAACATCTTTAAAATATGACAGTGGAGCTTTAATAGGGAGTGCATTGAAATTATATATTGCTTTGGGTAGTATGGACATTTCTATAATGTTGATTCTTCCCAGCCATGAGCATGGTATGTTTTTCCATTTGTTAACATTTTCAGCTATTTCTTTTCTTAGAGTTTCATAGTTCTCTTTATAGAGATCTTTCACGTCTTTTGTTAGATAAATTCCCAAATATTTCATCTTCTTTGGCACTACTGTGAATGGGATAGAGTCCAACTGCTTTTTCAACTTGGCTGATGTTGGTGTATATAAAGGCTACCGATTTATGAATGTTGATTTTGTAACCTGAGACGCTGCTGTATTCCTTGATCACTTCTAAGAGTTTTGTAGTAGAGTCCCTAGTGTTTTCCAGATACACAATCATATCATCTGCGAAGAGCGAGAGTTTGATCTCTTCTGACCCTATATGGATACCCTTGATCGCCTTTACTTCCCTAATTGCGGTGGCTAAAACTTCCATTACAATGTTGAAAAGCAATGGAGACAATGGGCAGCCTTGTCTGGTTCCTGATCTGAGTGGAAATGATTCCAATTTAACTCCATTCAATATGATATTGGCTGTGGGTTTGCTGTAGATGGCCTCTATCAGTTTAAGAAAAGTCCCTTCTAGACCAATTTTCTTGACTGTTCTGATCATGAAGCGATGCTCTTTATTATCAAAAGCTTTTTCTGCATTGATTGAGAGAATCATATGGTCTTTGTTTTTTAATTTGTTTATGTGCTGAATTACCTTTATAGATTTACATATATTAAACCAGCCTTGAGACCCTGGGATAAAACCGACTTGGTCATGATGTATGATTTGTTTGATATTTTGCTGGATTCTGTTTGTTAGGATCTAGTTGAATATTATGCATCTATATTCATTCGCGATATAGGTCTATAATTTTCTTTTTTTGTTGGGTCTTTTCCTGGTTTGTGGATCAATTTGACGTTTGCTTCATAGAACGTGTTGGGTAGTCTTCTTTCTTTTTCTACCTTTTGGAACAGGTTGAGTGATAAAGGTACTAATTCCTCATTAAAGGTTTGGTAGAATTCTGACGTGAATCCCTCTGGTCCCGGGCTTTTCTTTTGGGGGAGATTTTGTATGGTTGATGTCATTTCTGAACTTGATATTGGTCTGTTCAACATTTCCACTTGATTCTGGTTAATTCTTGGAAGGTGACGTGCTTCCAAGTATCAGTCAATTTCCTTCATATTTTCATATTTCTGAGAGTAAAGTTTCTTGCAATATTCATTAAGGATTTTTTTGATTTCTGAGGAGTCTGTTGTTATTTTGTCTTTGTTGTTTCTGATTGTTAACATTAGAGATTTTACTTTTTTTGTCCTGATTAGGTTGGCCAACGGTTTATCTGTTTTGTTGACCTTTTCAAAAAACCAGCTTTTTGATTTATTGATTTGTTGTATCGTTCTTTTGTTTTCAATTTCATTTAGTTCTGCTCTGATTTTGGTTGTTTCTTTTCTTCTACTGGGTTTGGGGTTGGATTGGTCTTCCATTTCCAGTTGATGTAGATGTCCCATTAAGTTGCTTACCTCCTCTCTTTCCATTCTCCTGAGGAAGACTTGCAGTGCTATAAATTTCCCGCTTAGAACTGCCTTTGCGGCATCCCAAATGTTCTGATCGTTCATGTCTTCATTGTTATTTTGTTCCAAAAACTTGGCATTTTCCTTCTTGATCTCATCTCTGACCCAGCTATCATTCAGCATAAGGTTATTTAACTTCCATGTGTTTGTATGAGTATGCAAATTCCTATTACTCAGCTCAAGTCTTCTTCTATGATGGTGCGAGAAGATGCATGGAATAGTTTCTATTCCTTTAAAGTTACTGAGGTTACTATTTAACAAATGGTGGTGGGTAAACCAGCTGGCAACCTGTAGAAGATTGAAACTGAGCCCACAGCTTTCACCATTAACTAAGATAGACTCTCACTGGATAAAAATTTAAACTTAAGACATGAAACTATAAAAATACTTGAAGAAAGGTCAGGGAAACCTCTTGAAGGAATCGGTCCGGGTGAATATTTTATGAGGAGGACTCCCCAGGCAATTGAAGCAGTATCAAAAATACACTACTGGGACCTGATCAAACTATAATGCTTCTGCACAGCCAAGAACATAGTGAGTAAAGCAAACAGACAGCCCTCAGAATTGGAGAAAATATTTGTAGGTTATACCTCCAATAAAGGTCTAATAATCGGAATCCACAGAGAACTCAAATGTATCAAGAAGAAAAGAATATGTGGCCACATGTTGTGCAAGGAACTTGAAGAGAAACTTCTCTAAAGAAAACTGACGCAAGATCTACACATGAAGAAAAGCTCATCATACTTAATCATCAGAGAAATGCAAATTAAAACTACTCTGAGATATCACCTAACCCCACTAAGAGTAGCCCACATAACAAAATCCCAAAACCAGAAATTTTGGAGTGGATGTGGAGGAAAGGGAACACTTCTACACTGCTGGAGGGAATGCCCACTAATACGTTCCTTCTGGAAGGATGTTTGGAGAATACTTAGAGACCTAAAATTAGACCTGCCATTGGATCCTATTATTCCCTTACTAGGTTTATACCCAGAAGACCAAAAGTCACAATATAACAAAGACATCTATACCAGAATGTTTATTGCAGCCCAATTCGTAATTGCTAAGTAATGGAAGAAGCCCAAGTGCCCATGGACCCATGAATGGACTAACAAATTGTGGTACATGTATACCACGGAATACTATGCAGCCTTAAAGAAAAATGGAGACTTTACCTCTTTCATGTTTAGATGGATGGAGCTGGAAAATATTCTTCTTAGCAAAGTATCTCAGGAATGGAAGAAAAAGCATCCAATGTACTCAGCCCTACTATGAAGCTAAATTATAGCTTTCACATGAAGACTATAACCCAACTATAGCACAAGACTATGGGGAAAGGTCCAAGGAAGGGTAAGGGAGGAGGGAGGTTTTGGTGGAGGGAGGGTAAAGGGTGGGGTCACATCTATGGTGCAACTTAGAATGGTTTTAGGTGATTGCACTAATGTACACAGCTATGATTTAACAATAAAAAAAAATCTTCTGACAGCCAATTAAAAACATTCAATGGGGAAAAGATTCCCTATTTAACAAATGGTGCTGGGTGAACTGGCTGGAAACCTGTAGAAGACAGAAACTGGACCCACAACTTTCACCATTAACCAAGATAGACTCTCACTGGATTAAAGTTTTAAACCTGAGACATGAAACTATAAAAATACTAGAAGAGAGTGCAGGGAAAACCCTTGAAGAAATTGGGTTGGGCGAGTTTTTTATGAGAAGGACACTCTGGGCAATTGAAGCAGCTTCGAAAATACACTACTGGGACATGATCAAACTAAAAAGCTTCTGCACAGCCAAGACACTGTAAGTAAAGCAAGCAAACAGCCCTCAGAATGGGAGAAGATATTTGCAGGTTATAACCAGAATCCACAGAGAACTCAAACGCATTAGCAAGAAAAGAACAAGGGATCCCATCACAGGTTGGGCAAGGGACTTGAAGAGAAACTTCTCTGAAGAAGACAGGCGCACGGCCTTCAGACATATGAAAAGATGCTCATCATCTTTAATCATCAGAGAAATACAAATCAAAACTACTTTGAGATATCATCTAACTCCAGTGAGACTAGCCTATATCACAAAATCCCAAGACCAGAGATGTTGGCATGGATGTGGAGAAAAGGGAACACTTCTGCACTGCTGGTGGGAATGCAAATTAACACATTCCTTTTGGAAAGAGTTATGGAGAACACTTAGAGATCTAAAAATAGATTTGCCATTCAATCCTGTAATTGAATGCATATACCCAGAAGACCAAAAATCACATCATAACAAAGATATTTGTACCAGAATGTTTACTGCAGCCCTATTCATAATTGCTAAGTCATGGAAAAAGCCCAAGTGCCCATCTATCCACGAATGGATTAATAAATTGTTGTATATGTGCACTATGGGATATTATGCAGCCTTAAAGAAAGATGATGGAGACTTTACCTCTTTCATGTTTACATGGATGGAGCTGGAAAATATTCTTCTTAGTAAAGTGTCTTGAGAATGGAAGAAAAAGTATCCAATGTACTCACCCCTACTATGAAACTAATTTAGGACCCTCACATGAAAGTTATAACCCAGTTACAACCTACGAATAGGTGAATGGGGAAATTGTGGTGAGGGAGGGGGGAGGTGGGTAGAAGGAGATGCTTTGAAAGGATCATACCTGTGGTGCATCTTACAAGGCTTGGTAAATGTGGAATGTAAATGTCTTAGCAAAGTAACTAAGAAAATGCCAGGAGGGCTATGTCAACTAATGTGATGAAAATGTGTCACATGGTCTATGAACCAAGTGTACAGTGCCCCATGATCATATTGATGTACACAGCTATGATTTAATAAAAAAAATAAATCACTAAACAATAAAATAAAATAAAATTGACGGAGAAATCAAATCATTTATGGATATACACACATTGAAGAAATTCCCCACAAAAAGACCAGCTCTACAGGAAATACTTCAATCTGTTCTACACACTGACCACCACAATAGATCAGCAGTAAATTAAGAACTCAGATATTAAAGGACAGAACGTAACCTCCACACTGATGCAAAAGATAAAACTAAGCAATGGACTCTCACAAAATAAGATGAATAGAATACTACTACATTTATCAATTATCTCAATAAATGTTAATGGCTTGAATTCCCCACTGAAGAGACATAGATTGGCTGACTGGATTAAAAAACACAAGCCATCCATTTGTTGTCTGCAAGAAACACACCAGGCTTCAAAAAACAAATTAAAACTCCGAGTCAAGGATTAGAAGACAATTTTTCAGGCAAATGGAATCCAGAAGAAAAGAGGAGTTGCGATCTTATTTTCAGATACACGTGGATTTAAAGCAACTAAAGTCAAAAAAGACAAAGATGGTCACTTAATATTGGTCAAGGAAAAATTACAACAAGAAGATGTTTCAATTCTAAATATTTATGCATTCAATTTAAATGCTCCCAGATTCTTGAAACAGACCTTACTCAGTCTGAGCAATATGATATCTGACAATACCATAATAACAGGAAACTTTAACACTCTTCTTACAGAGCTGGACAGATCCTCTAAACAGAAATTAAACAAAGATATAAGAGATTTAAATGAGACCCCGGAACAACTTTGCTTGATAGACGCATATAGAACACTCCATCCTAAAGATAAAGAATATACATTCTTCACCCCATAAAACATTGTCCAAAATTGATCATATCCTATTAAACAAAACAATTATGAAAGGAATAAAAAGAATTGAAATTTTACCTTGTATCTTCTCAGACCATAAGGCAATAAAGGTGGAACTCAACTCTAACAAAAACGTTCGACCCCACACAAAGGCATGGAAATTAAACAATCTTATGTTGAATAAAAGATGGGTGCAGGAAGAAATAAAACAGGAAATCATTAACTTCCTTGAGCATAACAACAATGAAGACACAAGCTACCAAAACCTATGAGATACTGCAAAAGCAGTTTTGAGAGGAAAATTTATCGCTTTAGATGCCTACATTCGAAAAACAGAAGGAGAGTGCATCAACAAACTCATAAGCCATCTTATGGACTTGGAATAAAAGAACAATCTAAGCCTGAACTCAGTAGAAGAAAAGAAATATCCAAAATCAAATCAGAGATCAATGAAATTGAAAACAAAAGAATCATTCAGAGAATTAATGAAACAAGGAGTTGGTTTTTTTAAAAAATAAATAAAATACATAAACATTTGGCCAGACTAACTAGAAATAGAAAAGTAAAATCTTAGTAACCTCAATCAGAGGTTCAAGGGGAAATAACAACTGATCCCACAGAGATAAAAGAGATCATCTCTGAATACTACCAGAAACTCTATGCACAGAAATTTGACAATGTGAAGGAAATGGATCAATATGTGGAATCACACCCTCTCCCTAGACTAAGCCAGGAAGAAATAGAGCTCCTGAACAGACCAATTTCAAGCACTGAGATTAAAGAAACAATAAAAAAAGCTTCCAACCAAAAAATGCCCTGGTCCAGATGGCTTCACACCAGAATTCTATCAAACCTTCAAGGAAGAACTTATTCCTGTACTGAAGAAATTATTCCAAAAAATCGAGGAGGAAGGAATCTTCCGCAACACGCTCTATGAAACAAACATTACCCTGATACAAAAACCAGGAAAAGACCCAACCAAAAAGGAAAATTTCAGACCAATCTCACTCATTAATATAGATGCAAAAATTCTCAACAAAATCCTAGCCAATAGACTACAGCTTATCATCAAAAAAGTCACACATCATGATCAAGTAGCTTTCATCCCATGGATACAAGGCTGCTTTAACATATGCAAGTCCATAAACGTTATCCACCATATTAACAGAGGCAAAAACAAAGATCATATGATCCACTCAATAGATGCAGAAAGAGCATTTGATAAAATCCAGCATCCTTTTCTCATTAGAACACTGAAGAGTATAGGCATAGGTGGCACATTTCTAAAACTGATTGAAGCTATCTGTGACAAACCCACAGCCAATATTTTACTGAATGGAGTAAAACTGAAAGCTTTTCCCCTTAGAAATGGAACCAGACAAGGTTGTCCTCTGTCACCTTTACTATTCAACATAGTGCTGGAAGTTCTAGCCAATACAATTAGGCAAGACAAGGAAATAAAGGGAATCCAAATGGGAGCAGAGGAGGTCAAACTCTTCCTCTTCGCTGATGACATGATCTTATAATTAGAGAATCCCAAAGACTGAACCACAAGACTCCTAGAAGTCACCAAAATATACAGTAATGTTTCAGGATATAAAATCAATGTCCACAAGTCAGTTGCCTTTGTATACACCAATAACAATGAAGATGAGAAACTAATTAAGGACACAACTCCCTTCACCGCAGTTTCAAAGAAAATGAAATACCTAGGAATATACCTAATAAAGGAGGTAAAGGACCTCTATGAGGAAAATTATGAAATCCTGAGAAAGGAAATAGCAGAGGATATTAACAAATGGAAGAGCACATCATGCTCATGGATGGGAAGAATCAACATTGTTAAAATGTCTATACTTCCCAAAGCAATCTACCTATTCAATGCCATTCCTATCAAAATGCCAACATCGTACTTTCAAGATTTGGAAAAAATCATTCTGCATTTTGTATGGAACCAGAAAAAAACCCATATAATGCTGGGGTCATCAGCATACCATATTTTAGTCTGCACTACAAAGCCTAGTGGTCAAGAAAACATGGTACTGTCACAAAAATAGAGACATAGACACTTGGAAATGAATAGAAAACCAGGAAATGAAACTAACATCTTACAGCCACCTAATCTTCGATAAACCAAACAAGAATATACCTTGGGGGAAAGACTCCCTACTCAATAAATGGTGTTGGGAGAACCGGATATCTACATGTAAAAGACTGAAACTGGACCCACACCTTTCCTCACTCACAAAAATTGATTCAAGATGGATAAAGGACTTTAAGGCATGAAACAATAAAAATCCTGAAACAAAGCATGGGAAAAACACCTGAAGATATTGTCCTGGGGAAAGACTTCATGAAGAAGACTGCCATGGCAATTGCAACAGCAACAAAAATAAACAAATGGGACTTCATTAAACTGAAAAGCTTCTGTACAGCTAAGGAGACAACAACCAAAGCAAAGAGACAACCTACACAATGGGAAAGGATATTTGCATATTTTCAATCAGACAAAAGCTTGATAACTAGCATCTATAGAGAACTCAAATTATCCCACATGAAAAAAGCCAACAATCCCATATATCAATGGGTAAGAGACATGAATTAGAACCTTCTCTAAAGAAGACAGACAAGTGGCTAACAAGCATATGAAAAAATGTTCATCATCCCTATCTGCTAGAGAAATGCAAATCAAAACCACCCTGAGAGGCCATCTAACCCCAGAGAGAATGGCCAACATCACAAAATCTCAAAAGTGCAGATGCTGGCGTGGATGTGGAGAGAAGGGAACACTTTTACACTGCTGGTGGGACTGCACACTAGTACAACCTTTCTGGAAGAAAGTATGGAGAAACCTCAAAGCACTCAAGCTAGACCTCCCATTTGATCTGGCAATCCCATTACAGAAGGAAAAAATCCTTTTATCATAAGGACACTTGCACTAAACTGTTTATTGCAGCTCAATTTAGAATTGCCAAAATGTGGAAACAGCCTAAATGCCCACCAAACCAGGAATGGATTAACAAGCTGTGGTATATGTATACCATGGAATACTGTTCAGCTATTAAAAAAAATGGAGACTTTACATTCTTCATATTAAGCTGGATGGAAGTGGAAGACATTATTCTTAGTAAAGCATCACAAGAATGGAGAAGCATGAATCCTGTGTACTCAATTTTGATATGAGGACAATTAATGACAATTAAGGTTATGGGGGGAAGGAAAAGCAAAGAGAGGGAAGGAGGGAGGGGGTGGGGCCTTGGTGCATGCCACACCTCCTGGCGGCAAGACATGATTGCAAGAGGGACTTTATCTAACAAATGCAATCAGTGTAACCTGGCTTATTGTACCCTCAATGAATCCCCAACAATAAAAAAAAACAAAACTGTCAAAAAAAATAATGAAATAAGCTAAAAAAAAAAAAAGCACCTAAGGTACTTAGGTACTTAGGATTACCTAAGCCTAAGCCTAAGCCTAACCCTAACTCTAAATGTTAGGCTTAGAGTGTTATTTATGCTATTTATCACACGGTAAGGTAGCAAGGTTTTATTTTAGAAACACAGCTACTGAAGTGAGGACTTCACCATGTAGAGTCAAGGAACAGCAGAACATACAGATTTCGGCTCAGATTGCTTTCTTTTCCATCTACAAGATACTAATGATGTGATATTGCACAGTTTAATTAACCTCTCTTAGTACATCTTTATTATATGTCAAATAGGCAAGATAAAAGTTATACCTACTTGGAGCTCTTGAAAAAGTAAATGTAAATATGGCACTCAGCAGCTATATAAGCTTGAATGCTAGTATTACTTTGGTGATTATACAAGAATAACTGAATATAACAGTAAGAAGAAAAGGTAATATCAACCAGGCGTTTGTAAACAAAAAGCCTGACATACATAGCATACAACTATGTGAATAGGCATCAATTTCTTCATCTGATAACACACCAAGAACTTTCAACACAACAAACTAAAGCATTCTGTGAAATATGTGAGGGAGGTCCACAGGGATCATTATCAAGCACCTACAAAGAAGAACTGACAGTGCTGCACTGTGCTGTGGTTTATGCCACTTGGATCACTTACCTCAGTGCCTGCTACCAACCTGGGCAACTACCATGGAGAGGCTCATGGGGATACCTTGACATAAACCTGAAAGGCACACCATGGACAAGGTATTCAGAGCACATCTTATTCTACCTGAACACCTGTAGAGACCGGTGAACTCTTGTAGCATTTATGCACCCATCAGACCTACCTGGGGAATCACAGAGCTCAAAGGTTACAGCCCAGGACAGGAATTTTGCTCCCTCAAAGGGAGACCTACAAGTATCCACGTGTCAATGTCAGGAACATAAGAGGTGAAATGAACTACCTGGATACTCACATGGTCATCTCCAGCTACGAGTATGAAAGCACATCATGTCTGGATAAGAAACACATAAATCTCAAGCATACTAGTACTCTTAGAGACACACTAATTTCTGAACTACAGGCATGCCAAATACAACATTGACAGCAAAGGCTCAGAAACCTTATAAATAATCTGTATATCAGAAAATGAGATCTCAAGCTGGTGAATGTCACAACATTTCATACCTTTATACTGGGAAAGAACGTAATGGACTACCTGCCAGGATAACGTGGTGCTCAGGACACCATCCCAACCTTCCTAGAAATCTGAAGATTATATGGTCCCATATTTTCAATTAAACAGCTGACTCCCGAGGTGTCCTGTGGTCACTGAGATCTCATGGCTGTGGAACAAGAAAATATCTTGTTGGGGAAGCACGTTAAAACCATTTGTTTTTGCCTTGAGGGAGAAACAAAAGGACATCTTGAAATCATCTTGGCCATCTCTACACCCTGGGCAGCCATAAGCAATACTTGGATGTTGCCACAACCTCACTGTCAACAATGTTGTCAGAGACACCATCATCCCTTGACTGAGTCCCTCTAGACATTTTCTGATAAATGCTGCGGTGTGGAATAGCAGGACACATAACTTGAACCCCTACGTAAACTTCTCTAGCTACTAAGGTTAAGCACATGTGATATCTAAATTCCAAGATAATAATGTGTAAAGCTATGAGCATTTGATTGTGAAAATATCACTTCTGAACTACATGCTGGCAGGAAACATGACAACCCGAATGAAGAAACACCATCCAAACTTACCTACACATCTGTACATCAACTTGTGTGTTGGCAGCTTTAGGTCCACATCATCAGTTACTTCATACAAGCTAAGCTACTACTTCAACATGAGGATGCTTACGTTGATCATTTGATGAGAATCTGAAAATACATGGAGACATGTCTTTCCTGCAAATATCCTCCTACACTGCCAGTATTGTGGGAAACATCAACCCTGCTTGGGTCCATCAACTCCGTGTGGTTTCCTGCATGTACCTAGCTCTATGCCCTTGATAGGAACATCATGTCCTTATTACTGGGCCTCCAACACATCACCATCAATACTACAGTGATATAAAATTCCATACTAATTACCTGGCTACACTGGACACTTGTAGGATTCATTTTCCCTCGAACATAAAAAGAATTGAGATAACATGCCTACTAGAATGAGGGAACACTGTCATTTTTCCCTCAATAATGGTCAAAAAGAGGGCGGTGCCTGTGGCTCAGTGAGCAGGGCGCCAGCCCCATATGCCGAGGGTGGCGGGTTCAAACCCAGCCCCGGCCAAACTGCAACAAAAAAATAGCTGGGCGTTGTGGTGGGCGCCTGTAGTCCCAGCTGCTGGGGAGGCTGAGGCAAGAGAATCACGTAAGCCCAAGAGTTAGAGGTTGCTGTGAGCCGTGTGACGCCACAGCACTCTACCCCAGGGCGGTACAGTGAGACTCTGTCTCTACAAAAAAAAAAAAAAAAAAAAAATAATGGTCAAAAAGAGAAAATGATGTAGTCAAACTAATTGAGGTAAACAAACACAGCTTACTCAGATGTATGATTATCAGATGGTGTGTGATGTAGTGTTGGCACAAACAGCACTCCCCTGGGTATTAGTCTTGTTCCTTGTTAATGAGCACTGTGAACTTCATTTTGGTCTCTCGATAAGAAATTGAAAACGTATTATGGTATACCTGTATTGTATTGTACTAGGGTATGGCAAATAACATTGGCCACATCCATGAATAAGGGAGTATACCTGAACATATGGTCCTCCAAATCCCAACCCTTGTCAGAGCAGACAACATTTCTACATGGGATGGTCTACAACACATCCGTGGTGCCAACAATGGCTTAGTTCAGAGCATCTACAACTACCTGACATGTGCAAACTCCCAACAATCACAGTGTCAAACATGTCCCCCCCCCCAAAAAAAAAGGTGAAGCCTCATGGTTGCTAGTACTGGTAAGGGGTGTCACTTATAGTAATCCAATCTGTGAAAAGGAATCATGTAAAAATACCCTGGAGGTAAACGATCAGCACTTCCCTGGAGTCCTGAAGGTGAGATGGTCTGGGCTTCAGTTTAAGCCCCCTTCACCACTTACCTGCCACTGAGCAATGACACTCATTCTGACCAAGGTGAGACCCTTATCATAGATCACAGCAGAAAACAGGAAAATGCTTTAGGAAATATGTGCATAAGGATACAAGTCATTCTACCAGGACACCTGAAAATACCTTTGGATGCCTCCATCTTTATGGGACACATGAACTCCACCTGAACACTGGCAGGTAGCCAATGTCCACCGATGTTCTGAAACCCTCGTTTCCTTTTTACTTTTTTGTTTCTTTAAAACAGAGTCTCACTATATTGCCCTCGGTAGAGTGCCATGGGGTCACAGCTCATAGCAACCTCAAACTCTTGGGCTTAAGTGATTCTTTTCCCTCAGCCCCCAAAATGGTTGGGAATACAGGCACCCAACACAATGCTGGGCTATTTTATTTGTTTTCTTTTCTTCCAATTTTTGACCAGGGCCGGGTTTGAAGCTGCCACCTCCCGTATATGGGGCCAGCACCCTACTCCTTTGAGCCACAGGTGCCACCCAATGCCAGGCTATTCTTTATTGCAACTGTCATTGTCGTTGTTATATAGGGGGCTCAGGCTGGGTATGAACCCACCACTCTCAGTGTGTGTGGCTTGCGCCCGAACTGCTGTGCTATGGGTGACCAATAAAACCCTCATTTCTTGACAAGAAACCTATAAAATTCCAGCACTGTGGTGGGGAGCACAATGATGACTGAGTCCATGGCATCCCCGAACACTCATAGGTTGACACAAAATCTCTTTGCGAAATACTCAGGGTATCAAGAATTGGAAAAGAAACAAGAATTTCCTTCCTGGAGGGGCGGAGACAAGATGGCGAACTGAAGCCAGCTTTCCACAGAGGCTCCCATCCTGAAGGACAGTTAAGGGATGAAAATTTAGCAAGTAACCTGATGGATTCAAGCAGCACCAAGCGAGAAAGTTGAAGAACGCACATCAACCCCACTGAGGAGAGCTGCGACCACAAGGACACAAACAAAAGGTACAAAACCCACCACCAAGCGGACGGGAGTCCCCGCTCCCCCACCTGATTGGCTTAAGAACCCCACAAACAAATGGGCAGAAATCAAAGGCCCTTCCACTACACTTCATGGGAGAAACCTACTAAAATCTGAACCTACCTCCCTTACTAGGGTGCCTAGGCATTCTCCTGCCAGACATAAAACTATATAAAACTGTAAATACCTTTGCCGGCAACTCTGAGCTCCCAGCACTTCCTGACACTCTCTCTGAGGTCTAAAAGCCTGTCCCCCAGGAGTTCAGATTCTTGGGTGACTTCTAGAGGGGAGAGGACAGTCCCCGAGCTGCAGCTGGTCAGCGCTGATTCTGGGGCACAGGAGAGAGGTGAGGACAGTCAGCGGAGGGCGACCCTCACCAGGGCGGCGCTTCCCTGAGGCGTGGTGCAGCAGCCCTCCTTGGGCAACAATACAACCAGGCATAAAACTGACCGGAACTGTGGGACCTTGCTACCAGCGGCTCTGGGCTCGTGGTGCTACCCCCGCCCTCACTCTGTGGTCTGGAGGGTGCCTGCCGTGTGGCCGGGCATGGAACTGGATTGAACTGAGTCTGTTCGCTACCCGTGGCTCTGGACTCCAGCTTCTCCCCCCACTCCGCCCTCACTCTGAAGCCTGAAGGCTCGAGCCGCGGCACTCGGCCCGGCAAGAGACCGGGAGGGAGCTGAGTGTGCTCACTGCCGACAGCTCAGGGCTCCCGGCGCTCCCCCCGCCCTCGCTCTGTGGTCTGGAGACCTGAGCACCTGCCATGTGGCCGGACAAGGGACTGGGTCAAACAGAGTCAGTTTGCTGCCGGTGGCTCTGAGCTCCAGCTGCTCCCCCCACCCCGCCCTCACTCTGAAGCCTGAAGGCTCGAGCTGCAGCACTGCGGCCAGGCGAGAGACCGGGAGGAAGCTGAGTGTGCTCTCTGCTGGTGGCTCTGGGCTCCCGGCGCCCCACCCCACCCTCACTCTGGGATCTGTAGGCCTGTCCCCCAGGAGTCCAGATCCTTGGGGGATTTGTCGGGGCATGGACAGTGCCCGAACTGTAGCTGGTCAGTCCTGACTCTGGGACACAGGAGTGAGGCTGGGGGAGAACCACATCAGAGTGGCAGTTCCCTGAGGCGGCTGAAGCCACACCCCCTGAGCAGCCAGAGGAGGCCACCCCTGAGTATAGGATTTGCCTGAGGTGACTCCCAGACCCAGGAAACTTACAGGGCAGGGCCGACTCAGAGAACTGAGACTTCAACCCAGAGCAAGTGCTTCACTGGGGTCAAACAGAAGCTAGCTGAAAATAAGTCAGAACCACTTAGCCCCACCACAAAAGACAGGGCCCCAGTCTCTCAGGCCACAACACTGAATGGGTCCTCAACTAAACCCCAGGGGAAAAATCAAAGGGAGTAAAACAATCATGGGGTGGAATCAGAGGAAAAACTCTGGTAACATGAATAACCAGAATAGATCAACCCCCCCCAAGGAAAGATATGGCGGATGTAATTGAAGATCCCATTCATAAACAACTGGCAGACATGTCAGAAATCGAATTCAGAATTTGGATTGCAGACAAGATTGATAAAATGGAATTAGGAATCTGAGGAGAAATTCAAAAGTTGTCTCAAGATTTTAAGGAATTTAAAGACAAAACCACCAAAGACAGACACACTGAAGCAAGAATTTGCAGCCCTTAAAGATATGAAAAATAAAGTAGAATCCCTCAGCAACAGAATGGACCAAGAAGACGAAAGGATTTCTGACATGGAAGATAAAGCCTTTGAACACTCCCAAACTCTGAAAGAGGAAGAGAAATGAAGAGCAATAATGGATCCTTCTCTTAGAGAGCTCTGGGATAATACGAAGAAGGTCAATATACGAATAATAGGAGTTCCGGAAAACGATGAAGTGGCATTGATGGGCACAGAGGCCCTTCTGCATGAAATTATGAAAGAGAATTTTCCAGACATGCCTAGAGAACCTTAAATTCAGATAGCAGTCTCAGAACTCCAGCAGGATTCAACCCCAATAAGTCATCCCCCAGACATATCATAATTAACTTCACTAAAGTCAACATGAAGGAGAAAATTCTCAAGGTTATCAGGCAAAAGAAAGCCATTATCTACAAAGGTAAGAACATTAGAATAACTGCAGATCTCTCTGCTGAAACTTTTCAAGCCAGAAGAGGGTGGTCATCGACTTTTAATCTCCTAAAGCAAAACAACTTTCAACCCAGGATCTTGTACCCAGCTAAACTGAATTTCATCTATGATGGAGAAATTAAATACTTTAACGACCTTCATATGTTGAAGAAATTTGCCACAACCAAACCAGCTCTTCAGGATACTCTCAGACCTATCCTCCATAATGACCAACCCAATCCTCTACTACAAACGTAAACTCACTCAGAGACTCCTGATCAAACTCCAACTTCTACAGTGACGAAAAGATTAAAATTGTCCACTGGACTTTTGAAAAACTCAATACCTAAAATTTCACCAAACTTAGCAATAGTCTCCATCAATGTGAATGGCTTAAACTGTCCTCTAAAGAGACATAGGTTAGCTGACTGGATACAAAAACTCAGAGCAGATATCTGTTGCTTACAAGAGTCACATCTTAACTTAAAAGACAAATACAGACTCAGGGTGAAAGGATGGTCATCCATATTTCAGGCAAATGGTAATCAGAAAAAAGCAGGTGTTGCAATTTTATTTGCAGACACAATAGGCTTTAAACCAACAAAAGTAAGGAAGGACAAGAATGGTCACTTCATATTTGTTAAGGGTAATACTCACTATGATGAGATTTCAATTATGAATATCTATGCACCCAACCAGAATGCACCTCAATTTATAAGAGAAACTCTAACAGACATGAGTAACTTGATTTCCTCCAGCTCCATAATAGTCGGAGATTTTAACACTCCTTTGGCAGTGATGGATTGATCCTCCAACAAAAACCTGAGTAAAGAATTTTAGATTTAAATCTAACCATCCAGCATTTAGATTTAGCAGACATCTACAGAACATTTCATCCTAACAAAACGGAATACACATACTTCTTATCAGCCCACGGAACTCACTTCAAAATCGATCACATCTTAGGTCACAAGTCTAACCTCAGTAAATTTAAAGGAACAGAAGTTATTCCATGCATCTTCTCGGACATCATGGAATAGAACTTGAGATAAGTAACAACAGGAATCTGCATACTCATACAAAAACATGGAAGTTAAATAACCTCATGTTGAATGATAGCTGGGTCAGAGATGAGATCAAGAAGGAAATTGCCAAATTTTTGGAACAAAACGACAATGAAGACACGAACTATCAGAACCTCTGGGACACCACAAAGGCAGTTCTAAGAGGGAAATTTATAGTAATGCAAGCCTTCCTCAGGAGAACGGAAAGAGAGGAAGTTAGCAACTTAATGGGACATCTCAAGCAACTGGAAAAGGAAGAACACTCCAAACCCAAACCCAGTAGAAGAAAAGAAATAACCAAAATTAGAGCAGAACTAATGAAATTGAAAACAAAAGAATAATACAACAGATCAATAAATCAAAAAGCTGGTTTTTTGAAAAGGTCAACAAAATAGATAAACCGTTGGCCAAGCTAATCAGGAAAAAAAGAGTAAAATCTCTAATCTCATCAATCAGAGACGACAAAGACGAAATAACAACAGACTCCTCAGAAATCAAAAAAATCCTTAATGAATATTACAAGAAACTTTTTTCTCAGAAATATGAAAATCTGAAGGAAATGGACTGATACTTGGAAGCTTGTCACCTTCCAAGACTTAACCAGAATCAGGTGGAAATGTTGAACAGGCCCATTTCAAGTTCAGAAATAACATCAACCATACTAAACCTCCCCAAAAAGAAAAGCCCGGGACCAGAAAGTTGAAGAACTGCTCGTGTACCATTCCTCCTCTCCCAATGGACTTCTTTCTGCTCATCCAACCATTCCTCCTCTCCCAATGGACCCGTGTCCTCAACTCAACTTTCTGCTTTGTGTACATTTTGCCAGCACTCCTCTCCATGGTGATCAGAATCCTCACTTAGCCTTTCTGCTACGCCACCCAGCACTCCGCTTTACGGTGATACGTGTCGTCACCTTGGCTTTCTGCTAGTGTACATCGAGCAAGCACTTCTCTCCAGGGTGATCCAAGTCCTCACCTCGCAATTCTGCTAGTTTACATAAAGCCGGCACCCCTCCTAGGATGTAAGCCAGCAGAAAGGGTGAGGTGAGGACTCGGATCATCCTGGAGAGGAGGTCTAGCTGGATGTACACTAGGAGAATGGTGAGGTGAGGACCTAGCTAGTACTCCTCTCCAGGATGATCTGAGTCCTCACCTCACCTTTCTCCATGTGGACAGCCAACCAGGATTCCTTTCCCAGGCCGACCGGAGTCCTCTCCTCACCTTTCTGCTAGTGTACATCCAGCCAGCACTTCTCTCCAAGATCTAAATCCTCACCTCACCTTTCTACTAGGGCACATCCGGTCTGCACTCCTCTCTAGGGTGATCTGAGATGTTGACACTCGCCTTTCTGCTAGTGTACATCCACCAGCAGTCATCTCTGGGGTGATCAGTGTCCTCCCCTGGCGTTTCTGCTAGTGTACATCCAGCCAGCCCTTCTCTGCAGAGTGGTCTGAGAACTCACCTCACCTTTCTGCTAGTGTACACCCAGCCAGCCCTTCTCTGAAGAGTGGTCTGAGAACTCACCTCACCTTCCTGTTAGTGTACATCCAGCCAGCACTCTGCTCCCGGGTGATCCGCATCCTCACCGAGCCTTCCTGCTAGTGTACATCCGGCCAGCACTCCTCTACAGGGTGATTCCAGTGCTCACCTCGCCCTTCTGCTAGGGTACATCCAATCTGCACTCCGTTCCAGGGTGATACTAGTCCTCACCTTGCCTTTATGCTACTGTACATCCAGCCACACTTCTCTCCAGGGTATCCGGGTCCTCTCCTCTTCTTTCTAGAGTGTGTATCCAGTGAGTACTCCTGTCCAGGTGATTCAAATCCTAACCTCACCTCTCTGCTTGTGTCCATCCAGCCAGAACTTCTCTCCCAGGTGGACCCAAGTGCTCACCTCGCCTTTCTGGTAGTGAACATCCAGGCAGCACTCCTGTCCAGGGTGATGCGTGTCTTCACTTCTCCTTTCTGTTTCTATACATCCAGCCAGAATTCCTCTCCTAGGCAAACATGAGTGCTCCCCTCGCCTTTCTGCTAGTGTGCATCCTGCAAGCATTCCTCTCCAGGGTGATCCAAGTCCTCACCTCGCCTTTCTGCTAGGGTACATCCGGCCAGCACTCCTGTCCAAGGTGATAGAAGTCCTCACCTCTCCTTTCTTCTAGTGTACATCCAGCCAGCACTCCTGTCCCTGGTGATCCAAGTCCCCACCTCGCCTTTCTACTAGTGTTCATCCAGTGGCACTCCTCTCCAAGATGGACCCATGTACTCATTTCTCCATTCTGCTACTGCACATCCAGCCAGCATTCCCTCCAGAATGATCCTAGTTTTCACCTCGCTTTTCTTCTATGGTACATCCAGCCAGCACTCCTTTCCAGGGTGACCCAAGTCCTCACCTTTCTGTGATTGTACATCCAGCCAATCATCCTCCCCAGGGTAATCCGACTCCTCACCTTGCTTTTCTGCTAGTGTACATCCATAATGCCTGGCTATAAATCACTCATTTATTAATGGACAGTTGGACTGTTCCCAGATTTTTTTTCTTTTATAAAGAATGCTACCGTGAATATCATTGTAAAGGCCCTAGTGCCTGAGGCTCTAATTTTCTGCAAAAAAAAAAAAAAAAGAAAAAATGCTCTTTAATTTTTTCTTAGACTACAACGAATGTTCTCAAGATCTCCTAGTTTCCTTGTTTTAGCTTTCTGTGAGTGAGGCAATTTTATGCTACATAGGGTTCATGATTTTCTCTTTTTTATGTTATATTGAATAAAATTAAGGGGTCTTCTGATAGAAATAATTTTTATGATTCATTTTTACCCTGAGACATTTACTCAGTATTGTGGAATTATGATTTTCTATCTTGGGGGACAAAGTGAGGACTAAATCCCCTAAGATGCTTTTCATTACAAATATTTAAAGGTAAAAGTCAAGCTAATGAATCTTTACCTTTTATGTCTGTTATCTTTGAGTTATTTTGAAATGTGGGCTATCATAATAAATTAGCTGTTCTAGCCATTACAACTAAGAATTATTTAGGTCCTAAGCATCTATTCTTAAGAATTACAAAATATATAATCAGTCTTGCATTGCATCCTTCTCGAGTAGTCTTTTTTATAGAATTTTTTCTCTGTTTAGCGATAGCTCTCAAAGGAAGTCACAAACAAAATATACATTCAGATTCCTAAATCACCCATCAACTATTTAAGAAAATGGCAAGAGTTATTAACATTTATTGCTGCTGTAGATATACTTATATGTATGTGTAACTTAATCCTTGGTACAAATAATAAAGGTAAATATTGTATCCATTTTACAGAAGATATAACTAAAGTATGGAAATAAAAACTTCCTCCTAGCCTCACAACTTGTAAGTTATGAAAACTATCTCAGTGTATTAAATAATCTCATTGGGTTCAATGAACATTGTTATAGACCAAATTGTGTTCTCTCAAAATTCATCTGGTAAAGCCTTAACCTCCTCTGGTGTGACTGTATTTGGGAGATAAGGCCTTTAAAGAGGTAATTAAGATTAAATAAAGTCATAAGTTTGGGGCCTTAATTCACAGGATTGGTATCCTTATAAGAAAGAGGAGAATACACCAGAGAGCTCTCTCCCATGTTTGCACCAAGCAAAGGTCCTTTGAAGACACAGTGAGAAGGCAGCCATGTGCAAGCCAGGAAGAGAGGCCTCACCAGAAGCCAACTGTGCTGAAATTTTTGATCTTGGACTTCCAGCCTCCAACACTGTGAAAAATAAATTACTGTTGTTTAAGCCATTCAGTTTGTAGTATTTTGTTATGTTGGCCTGCGCTTCCTAATACAAGCATGATCTTGTTACAAATAGTTTTTGACTTGCCCCTGAGCCCAAATCAGTGAGAACAAGGGACAAAGACAAGTGCTTTGAAAAAAAGGAGAGAGAATTTTACTAATGTGCCAGCAAATGGGTAGTGTGGCAGACCAGGGTGAGGAAAGACCTAACACCCACCTGTAAGAAGAAATACAGAGCTTTTTAAAAGGGGTCTGTCTGTGCGATTAGTGTCACATGTTGTGGCCTTAGGCTATCGTTGTTTGATTATAGTTTATGGTTTTGGTCCACTGACCTTACCTGTGGTGAAGACAATCTTGTGCCCTCAGGACAATTCTGTTGCCCATCGCCTGTAGTTTAAGACAGTAGAAAACACAGAACAAAGAATGCTTTTTTGCCCCTTTAGTTGTGGGCCTCAAGCGGGAATGCAGGTTTTAATTCCCAAAAAGGATGAAAAGGGGGGGCTTTAAAGAGACAACTCATAATAAAAGTTGCCCCTTTTCAGACCTTTATCTCTGATACAATCTCAGTTCAGATCCTAACTGCAAGTTGGTCTAACAGTCTACTCTTAAGCTAGTCATTTTCTAGTTCCTGACTCTCTATTCTTTCCTCTGTGATATTGACAGAGGATACCCAAGAAGGGTGAGGTCTAGGAGAACAGGTCTTCTCAAGGAGACCACAAGAATACACCTGTAGTGTCCTCTCCATGGTGACTCAGCTCTTTTTTATTATTAAATCATAGCTGTGGACATTAATGCGATCATGGGGCACCATACACTGGTTTTATAGACTGTTGGACACATTTTCATCACAATGGTTAACATAGTCTTCCTGGCATTTTCTTATTGTGTTAAGACAATCATATTCTGCATTCACTAAGTTTCATATGTACCCTTGTAAGATGCACCGCAGGTGTATTCCCACCAATCACCCTCCCTCTGCCCAACCTCCTCCCTCCCTTCCATCCCTCTCCTCCTTCCCCATATTCTTAGGTTGTAACTGGGTTATAGCTTTCCTATGAAAGCCATAAGTTAGTTTCATAGTAGGGCTGAGTACATTGGATACCTTTTCTTCCATTCTTGAGATACTTTACTAAGAAGAATATGTTCCAGCTCCATCCATGTAAACATGAAAGAGGTAAAGTCTCCATCTTTCTGTAAAGCTGCATAATATTCCATGGTGTATACCACAATTTATTGATCCATTCGTGGATCTACGGGCATTTGGGCTTTTTCCATGACTTAGCAATTATGAATTGGGCTGCAATAAAAATTCTGGTACAAATATCTTTGTTATAATGTGATATTTGGTCTTCTGGGTATATACCTACTAGAGGAATTATAGGATTGAATGGCAGATCTATTTTTAGATCTCTAAGTGTTCTCCAAACATCTTTCCAAAAGGAATGTATTAATTTGCATTCGCACCAGCAGTGTAGAAGTGTTCCCTTTTCTCCACATCCACGCCAACATCTCTGGTCTTGGGATTTTGTGATATGGGCTAATCTTACTGGAGTTAGATGGTATCTCAAGGTAGTTTTAATTTGCATTTCTCTGATGATTAAAGATGATGAGCATTTTTTCATATTTCTGTAGGCTGTGCACCTGTCTTCTTCAGAAAAGTTTCTCTTCAAGTCCCTTGCCCAGCCTGAGATGGGATCATTTGTTCTTTTCTTGCTAATATGTTTGAGTTCTCTGTGGATTCTGGTTATTAAACCTTTATTGGAGACATAACCTGAAAATATCTTCTCCCATTCTGAGGTTATCTGCATGCTTTACATACTGTGTTCTTGGCTGTGCAGAAGCTTTTTAGTTTGAGCAGGTCCAAGTAGTGTATTTTTGATGCTGCTTCAATTGCCCAAGGGGTCTTCCTCATAAAATATTCACCCAGGCTGATTTCTTCAAGAGTTTTCCCTGCACTTTTCTCGTATTTTTATAGTTTCATGCCTTAAGTTTACATCTTTAATACAGTGAGAGTCTATCTCAGTTAATGGTGAAAGATTTATGTCCAGTTTCAGTCTTCTACAGGTCACTAGCCAGTTCACCCAGCACCATTTGTTAAATAGGGACTCTTTTCCCCACCGAATGTTTTTAATTGGCTTGCCAAAGATTAAATAATGGTAAGTAGCTGGATTTATCTCTTGGTTCTCTATTCTGTTCCATACATCTACCTCTCTGTCTATGTGCCAGTACCATGCTGTTTTGATCACTATTGATTTATAGTATAGTCTGAGGTTTGGTAGAGTAATTCCTCCTGCTTTGTTTTTATTTCTGAGTAATGTCTTGGCTATTTGAGTTTTTTTCTGATTCCATATAAAATGAAGTATTATTTTTTTGAGATTTTTAAAGCATGACAGTGGAGCTTTAATAGGGATTGCATTAAAATTGTATATTGCTTTCGGTAGTATGGACATTTTAACAATGTTGATTCTTCCCAGATATGAGCATGGTTATGTTTTTCCATTTGTTAACATCCTCAGCTATTTCTTTCCTTAGACTTTCATAGTTCTCTTTATAGAGATCTTTCAAGGCTACTGATTTATGAGTGTTGATTTTGTAACCTGAGATGCTGCTGTATTCCTTGATCACTTCTAAGAGTTTTGTAGTAGAATTCCTGGTGTTTTACAGATATACAATCATGTCATCTGTGAAGAGCCAATGTTTGAGCTCTGCTGACCCTATATGGACACCCTTGATCGCCTTTTCTTCCTAAATTGTGGTGGCTAAAACTTCCATTAGAATGTTAAACAGCAGTGGAGACAATGCCAACCTTGCCTGGTTCCTGATCTGAGTGGAAATGTTTTCAATTTAACACTATTCAATACGATAGTGATTTGGGTTTAAACTGATGGCGTCTATCAGTTTTAGAAATGTCCCTTCTATACCAATTTTCTTAAGTGTTCTGATCATGAAGGGATGCTGGATATTATCAAAAGCTTTTTCTGCATCAATTGAGAGCATCATATGGTATTTTTTTATGTGCTGAATTATATCTATAGATTTATGTATATTGAACCTGCATTGAGACCCTGGGATAAACCCACTTGGTCATGGTGTATGATTTGTTTGATGTGTTTCTGGATTCTGTTTTTTAGGATCTTGTTGAGTATTACTGCATTGATATTCATTAGTGATATTGGTCTTTAATTTTCTTTTCTTTTGGGTCTTTTCCTGGTTTGGGGATCAGAGTGATGTTTGCTTCATAGAACGTGTTGGGTACTCTTCCTTATTTTTCTATATTTTGGAGCAGTTTGAGTAATATAGGTACAAATTCCTCTTTAACGGTTTGGTAGAATTCTGACGTGAAGGCATCTGGTCCCGGGATTTTCTTTTTAGGGAGATTTTGTGTAGAGTTGATGGTATGTCAGAACTTGATTTAGGGCTATTCAGCATTGCCACTTGATTCTGGCTAAGTCTTGAAAGGTGGTGTGCTTCCAAGTATTGGTCAATTTCCTTCAAATTTTCAAATTTATGAGAATAACATTTCTCGTAATATTCATTAAGGATTTTTTGAATTTCTTTTTTTAAATTAATTAATTAATTTGTGGGTTTTGGCCAGGGCTGGGTTTGAACCTGCCACCTCTGGCATATGGGACAGGCGCCCTACCCCTTTGAGCCACAGGCGGCGCCCAGATTTTTTGAATTTCTGAGGAGTTCCTTGTTATTTGATGAAATTAGAGATTTTACTCTTTTTTTATGATTATATTAGCCAAAGTTTTATCTATTTCATTGACCTTTTCAAAAAACCAACTTTTTGATTTATTGATCTGTTGTATAATCTTTTTGTTTTCAATTTCATTTAATTCTGCTCTAATTTTTGTTATTTCTTTTCTTTTGCTGGGTTTGGGATTGCAATGTTCTTTCTTTACCAGTTGCTTGAGATGTCCTATTAAGTTGTTAACTTTCTCTCTTTCTGTTCTCTTGAGGAAGGCTTGCAGTGCTATAAATTTCCCTCTTAGGACTGCCTTTGCTGTATCCCAGAGATTCTGATAATTCATGTCTTCATTAACGTTTTGTTTCAAAAATTTATTAATTTCCTTCTTAATTTTGTGTATGACCCAACTATTATTCAGCATAAAGTTTTTAGCTTCCATGTTTTTGTATGTGTATGCAGATTCCTGTTGTTACTTTTATTCCATGGTGGTCTGAGAAGATGCAAAGAATAATTTCTATTCCTTTAAATTTACTGAGGTTAGACTTGTGACCTAAGATGTGACCGATTTTGGAGTATGTTCTGTGGGCTGATCAGAATCATGTGTATTCAGTTTTGTTGGGATGAAATGTTCTGTAAATATCTGTTAAATCTAAGTGTTGAATGGTTAAGTTTAGATCTATAATTTATTTGCTCAGCTTCTTATTGGAGGATCTATACAACACTGCCAAGGGAGTGTTAAAATCTCTGACTATTATGGAGCTGGAGGAAATCAAGTTGTTCATGTCTGTTAGAGTTTCTCTTATAAATTGAGGTGCATTCTGGTTGAGTTCATACATATTAATAATTGAAATCTCATCATTTTTTGTATTACCCTTAATAAATATGAAATGACCATTCTTGTCCTTCCTTACTTTTGTTGGTTTAAAGCCTATTGTATCTGCAAATAGAATCGCAACGCCTGCCTTTTTCTGATTTCCATTTGCCTGAAATATAGATGACCATCCCTTCACCCTGAGTCTATATTTATCTTTTAAGTTAAGATGAGATTCTTGTATGCAGCAGATATGTAGCCTGATCAGCCAACCTGTGCCACTTTAGAGGACAGTTTAAGCCATTCACATTAATTCGGAATATTGACAAGCATGGTAGAAGTTTGGGTATCGAGTTTTTCAAATGTCCAGGGGACGTTTTTAATCCTTTCACCACTGTGGAAGTTGGAGTTTGATCAAAAGTTTCTGAGTGAGTTTACTTTTGTCGTGGAGGATTGTGCTGGTCATTATGGAAGATAGGTCTGAGAGTATCCTGGAGAGCTGGTTTAGTGATGGCAAATTTCTTCAACATGTGAATGTCATTACAGTATTTAATTTCTCCATCATAAATGAAACTCAGTTTAGCTGGATACAGGATCCTGGGTTGAAAGTTATTTTGTTATAGGAGATTAGAAGTTGATGACCACCCTCTTCTGGCTTGAATGGTTTCAGGAACGAGATCTGCAGTCATTGTCATATTTTTTTCCTTGTAGGTTATGGTTTTCTTACGTCTGGATGCTTTCAGAATTTTCTCCTTCATATTAACTTTAGTGAAGTTAATTATGATGTGCCTGGGGGATGTCGTATTCGTGTTGAGTCATGCTCAGGTTCTGAAACTCTCTGCTATCTGAATTTCAGAATCACTTGGCATATCTGCACAGTTCTCTTTAGTAATTTCATGAAGAAGAGGCTCTGTGCCTTGCGAAGCCACTTTTTCACCTTCAGGGATTCCTATGAGGCAAATATTAGATTTTTTTTAATTGAATCATAACTGTATACATTGATATGATCATGGGGCATCATACACTTGCTTCATAGACCATTTGACACATTTTTATCACAATGGTTAACATAGCCTTTCCGGCGTTATCTCAGTTACTGTGCCAAAATATTTACATTCTACATTTACCAAGTTTTGCAAATACCCCTGTAAGATGCACCACAGGTATGATTGCACCGATCCCCCTCCCTCTACCCATCACTCCCCCCTCCCTTTCCCACTTCCCCCTATTGTTAGGTTGTAACTGGGTTATAGCTTTCATGTGAGAGCCCCAAATTAGTTTCATAGTAGGGCTGAGTACAATTTTCTTCCATTCTTGAGATACTTTACTAAGAAGAATATGTTCCAGCTCCATCCATGTAAACATGAAAGAGGTAAAGTCTCCATCTTTCTTTAAGGCTGCATAGTTTTCCATGGTGTAAATATACCACAATTTATTAATCCATTCGTGGATCGATGGGCACTTGGGCTTTTTCCATGACTTAGCAATTATGAATTGGGTTGCAATAAACATTCTGGTACAAATATCTTTGTTATGTTGTGATTTTTGGTCTTCTGGGTATATGCCCAGCAGAGGGATTACAGGATTGAATGGCAGATCTATTTTTAGATCTCTGAGTGTTCTCCATATATCTTTCCAAAAGGAATGTATTAATTTGCATTCCCACCAGCAGTGCAGAAGTGTTCCCTTTTCTCCACATCCATGCCAACATCTCTGGTCTTGAGATTTTGTGATATAGGCTAGTCTCACTGGAGTTAGATGGTATCTCAAAGTAGTTTTATTTGCATTTCTCTGATGATTAAAGATGATGAGCATTTTTTCATATGTCTGAAGGCCATGCGCCTGTCTTCTTCAGAGAAGTTTCTCTTCAAATCCCTTGCCCAGCCTGCGATGGGATCCCTGGTTTTTTTCTTGCTGATGCGTTTGAGTTCTCTGTGGATTCTGGTTATTAAACCTTTGTCAGAGATATACCCTCCAAATATCTTCTCCCACTCTGAGGGCTGTTTGTTTGTTTACTTACAGTGTTCTTAGCTGTGCAGAAGCTTTTTAGTTTGATCAAGTCCCAGTAGTGTATTTTTGAAGTTGCTTCAATTGCCCGGGGTGTTCTCCTCATGAAATACTCACCCAGACCAATTTCTTCAAGGGTTTTCCCTGCATTCTCCTCTAGTATTTTTATAGTTTCATGTTTTAAGTTTAAATCTTTAATCCAATGAGAGTCCATCTTTGTTAATGGTGAAAGGTGTGGGTCCACTTTCAGTCTTCTGCAGGTTGCCATCCAGTTCAACCAGCACCATTTGTTAAATAGGTAATCTTTTCTCTACTGAATGTTTTTAATTGGCTTGTCAAAAATCAAATAGCGGTAATTAGCGGGATTCATCTCTTGGTTCTCTATTCTGTTCCAGATATCTACTTCTCTGTTTTTGTGCCAATACCGTGCTGTTTTGATCACTATCGATTTGTAGTAAAGTCTGAGGTCTGGTAGTGTGATTCCTCCTGTTTTGTTTTTATTTCTGAGTAATGGCTTGGCTATTCGAGGTTTTTTCTGATTCCATATAAAACGAAGTAATGTTTTTTCAAGATCTTTAAAATATGACAGTGGAGCTTTAATAGGGAGTGCGTTGAAATTATATATTGCTTTGGGTAGTATGGACATTTTGATAATGTTGATTCTTCCCAGCCATGAGCATGGTATGTTTTTCCATTTGTTAACATTTTCAGCTATTTTTTTTCTTAGAGTTTCATAGTTCTGTTTATAGAGATCTTTCACGTCTTTTTTTAGGCAAATTCCTGAATATTTCATCTTCTTTGGCACTACTGTGAATGGGATAGAGTCCTTAGCTGCTTTTTAACTTGACTGTTGTTGGTGTCTATAACAGCTACCAATTTATGGATGTTGATTTTGTAACCTGAGATGCTGCTGTATTCCTTGATTACTTCCAGGAGTTTTGTACTAGAGTCCCTAGTGTTTTCCAGATACACAATCATATCATCTGAGAAGAGCGAAAGTTTGATCTCTTCTGACCCTATATGGATACCCTTGATCGCCTTTTCTTCCCTAATGCTGTGGCTAAAATTTCCATTACAATGTTGAAAAGCAATGGAGACAATGGGCAGCCTTGTCTGGTTCCTGATCTGAGTGGAAATGATTCCAATTTAACTCCATTCAATATGATATTGGCTGTGGGTTTGCTGTAGATGGCCTCTATCAGTTTAAGAAAAGTCCCTTCTAGAGCAATTTTCTTGAGTGTTCTGATCATGAAGGGATGCTGGATATTATCAAAAGCTTTTTCTGCATCGATTGAGAGAATCATATGGTCTTTGTTTTTTAATTTGTTTTTGTGCTGAATTACATTTATAGATTTACGTATATTGAACCAGCCTTGAGACCCTGGCATAAAACCGACTTGGTTATGATGTATAATTTGTTTGATGTGTTGCTGGATTCTGTTTGTTAGGATCTTGTTGAATATTTTTGCATCTATATTAATTAGTGATATTGGTCTGTAATTTTGTTTTCTTGTTGTGTCTTTTCGTGGTTTGGGGATCAGGGTGATGTTTGCTTCATAGAACATGTTGGGTAGTCTTCCTTCTTTTTCTACCTTTTGGAAGAAGTTGAGTAATATAGGTACTAATTCCTCTTTAAAGGTTTGGTAGAATTCTGATGTAAAACCATCTGGTCCCGGGCTTTTCTTATTAGGGAGGTTTTGTATAGTTGGTGCTATTTCTGAACTTGATATGGGTCTGTTCAACATTTCCACGTGATTCTGGGTAAGTCTTGGAAGGTGGTGTGCTTCCAAGTATTGGTCAATTTCCTTCAGATTTTCATATTTCTGAGAATAAAGTTTCTTGTAATAGTCATTAAGGATTTTTTGGATTTGTGACGAGTCTGTTGTTTTTTTGTTTTTGTTGTTTCTGATTGATGATATTAGACATTTTACTCTTTTTTTCAGATTAGGTTGGCCAGAGGTTTATCTATTTTGTTGACCTTTTCCAAAAACCAGCTTTTTGATTCATTGATCTGTTGTATTTTTCTTTTGTTTTCAATTTTATTTAATTCTGCTCTAATTTTGGTTATTTCTTTTCTTCTACTGGGTTTGGGGTTGGAATGTTCTTCCTTTTCCTGTTGCTTGAGGTGTTCCATTAAGTTGTTATCTTCCTTTCTTTCCATTCTCTTGAGGAAGGCTTGCAGTGCTATAAATTTCCCTCTTAGAACTGCCTTTGCGGTGTCCCAGAGGTTCTGATAGTTTGTGTCTTCATTGTCATTTTGTTCCAAAAAATTGAGGATTTCTTTCTTAATCTAATGTCCGACCCAGCTATTATTCAGCATAAGGTTATTTAACTTCCATGTTTTTGTATGAGTATGCAGATTCCTGTTGTTACTCAATTCAAGTTTTATTCCATGATGGTCTGAGAAGATGCAAGGAATAATTTCTATTCATTTAAATTTACTGAGGTTAGACTTGTGACCTAAAATGTGGTCAATTTCGGAGTAAGTTATGTGGGCTGATGAGAAGTATGTGTATTCCGTTTTGTTAGGATGAAATGTTTTGTAGATGTCTGGTAAATCTGAATATTGGATGGTTAGGTTTAAATCTAAGATTTCTTTCCTCAGCTTCTTGCTGGAGGATCGATCCAACACTGCCAAAGGAGTGTTGAAATCTCCAACCATCATGGAGCTGGAGGAAATCAAGTTACTCATGTCTGTTAGAGTTTCTCTTATAAATTGATGTGCATTCTGGTTGGGTGCAAAAATATTAATAATTGAGATCTCATCATATTGAGTATTACCCTTAACAAATATAAAGTGACCATTCTTGTCCTTCCTTACTTTTGATGGTTTAAAGCCTACTGTATCTGCAAATAAAATTGCGACACCTGCTTTTTTCTGATTACCATTTGCCCGAAATATGGATGACCATCCTTTCACCCTGAGTCTGTATTTGTCTTTTAAGTTAAGATGTGACTCTTGTATGCAACAAATATCTGGCTTGAGTTTTTGTATCCAGTCAGCTAACCTATGCCTCTTTAGAGGTCGGTTTAAGCCATTCACATTAATGGAGAATACTGATAAGTCTGGTGTAATTTTGGGTATCGAGTTTTTCAAAGGTCCAGTGGACATTTTTAATCCTTTCACCAGTGTGGAAGTTGGAGTGTGATCCAAAGGTTCTGAGTGAGTTTACTTTTATGGTATAGGATTAGGTTGGTCATTATGGAGGATATGTCTGAGAATGTCCTGAAGAGCTGGTTTGGTTATGGCAAATTTTTTCAACATATGAATGTCATTAAAGTATTTAATATCTCCATCATAAATGAAACTCAGTTTAGCTGGATACAAGATCCTGGGTTGAAAGTTATTTTGCTTTAGGAGGTTAAAAGTCGATGACCATCCTCTTCTGGCTTGAAAAGTTTTAGCAGAGAGATCTGTAGTCATTGTATTAGTCTTCCCTTTGTAGGTAATTGTTTTCTTTCTCCTGGCAGGTTTGAGAATTTTCTTTTTCATATTAACTTGTGAAGTTAATTATGATATGCCTGGGGTATGTCTTACTGGGGTTGAGTTGTGCTGGTGTTCTGAAGCTGTCTGCTATCTGAATTTCAGAATCTCTAGGCTTGTCTGGAAAATTCTCTTTCTTAATTTCATGCAGAAGGGTCTCTGTGCCCAGCGAGGCCACTTCATTGCTTTCAGGAATTCCAATGATTCAGATATTGCCCTTCTTCGAATTATCCCAGAGCTCTCTGAGAGAATGATCCATTTTTGCTCTCCATTTCTCTTCCTCTTTGAGCGTTTGGGAGCATTCAAAGGCTTTATCTTCAATGTCAGAAATTCCTTCTTCTGCTTGCTCCATTCTGTTACTGAGCGATTCTACGGTATTTTTCAGATCTTTGAGGGCTGCACATTCTTGCTTCAGTGCATCAAAATCTTGGTGGTTTCGTCTTTAACTTCATTAAATTCTTGAGATAACTTTTGAATTTCTCCTCGAATTCCTAATTCCACTTTATTAATCTTGTCTGCAACCCAAATTCTGAATTTGATTTCTGACATGTCAGCCAGTTGTTTATGAATGGAATCTTTAATTATATCTGCCATATCTTTCCTTCTGGGGGTTGATCTATTCTGGTTATTCATGTTACCAGAGTTTTTCTACTTATTCCACCCCATGTTTGTTTTACTTCCTTTGATTTTTCCCTTGGGGCTTTGTCGATGGTCTTTACAGTGTTGTGGCCTGAGAATGTGGGGCCCTGTCTTGTGTGGTGGGGCTAAGTTGTTCTGTCTTTTTTTCAGCTGGTTTCTATTTGACCCTAGTGAAACAGTTACTCTGGTTTGACGTCTCAGCTGTGGAGAAATACCAGCAATTAAGTCACCCCACCCACCACTGGCAACAATTTGAAAAGGAAAATCAAACTTTCCTTCAACCGCACACCCAGAGCACCAATCAAAAAGTCCTCAGTCTATTTGTACAGTTCAAAAGGTCAAAATCAATTGTCTCAGTCGGCACCTGTCTCGGGTGGGAGACCTCAAGAGGTCTCTGGGATCTGGATTACAGGGGTCTGGTGACTACTCTGATATGGCTTGCTCCCGTGCTGTTTAGATTCAGGGGGAGCCACCCAGCAAATAGATCAGTCTGTGAAGGTTGATGACTCCTTCCCCACCTTGCCCCTATGTCGAACCCAGTCACTGATATCCCTGTAGATGGCTGACCCAGTTGCCTGAAGTGAAGAGATACTCCAGGGGCTTGCACCTGCCTGAATCGCAAGGAAATATGCCAGGCCTTTGCACTCTGCTGCTATCTAGCAGGAGGAGGTTAGGTCTGACATCCTCGGGTGCTTGATGAAGGTCAAGGGTGCTCACTCAGGCCCAGCCCCACCCCTGATTGATGTAACTGACAGAACAGAACAGAACAGAATAGAACAACTTTGCAGGATTCTGTCTCTGTTCCTGCTAAATTTGGCTGCAGAGGAGAAGCTGTTCTGAGTTCCAATGTCCTGTCTTTGCTGCTGGAGGTTTGTATTCAGTTACCTCTCCGAGTCTGCCCCATCCTGGAAACTTCCTGGGTTTGTGAGTGGCCGCAGGCAAATTCTTTAACTCACGGGTGGCCTCCTCTGGTTTCCCAGGGAGACAGGGGGTGTGGCTTCAGAATATCCAGGAGTGAGCCATTTTTCTTTTGTTTCTGTCCTTGTGGTTGCAGCTCACCTCAGCGGGGTTGATGTGCATTCTTCAACCGTCTCTTTTGGTGCAGCTCAAATCCACCAGGTTACTTGCTAAATTTTCATCCCTTAACTCTCCTTCTGGACGGGAGCCTCTGTGGAAAGATGGCTTCAGTCTGCCATCTTGTCTCTGCCCTCTCACGTTGGAATTTCTTTCTTTTTTTTTTTTTTGTGATAATGAGCTGTTTTTCTTTTTTTTTCTTTTTTTTTTTTATTGTTGGGGATTCATTGAGGGTACAATAAGCCAGGTTACACTGATTGCAATTGTTAGGTAAAGTCCCTCTTGCAATCATGTCTTGCCCCCATAAAGTGTGACACACACCAAGGCTCACCCACCTCCCTCCTTCCCTCTTTCTGTTCCCCCCCATAACCATAATTGTCACTAATTGTCCTCATATCAAAATTGAGTACATAGGATTCATGCTTCTCCATTCTTCTGATGCTTAACTAAGAATAATGTCTTCCACGTCCATCCAGATTAATACGAAGGATGTAAAGTCTCCATTTTTTTAAATGGCTGAATAGTATTCCATGGTATACATATACCACAGCTTGTTAAACCATTCCTGGGTTGGTGGGCATTTAGGCTGTTTCCACATTTTGGCGATTGTAAATTGAGCTGCCATAAACAGTCTAGTACAAGTGTCCTTATGATAAAAGGATTTATTTCCTTCTGGGTAGATGCCCAGTAATGGGATTGCAGGAATATATGGGAGGTCTAGCTTGAGTGCTTAGAGGTTTCTCCATACTTCCTTCCAGAAAGTTTGTACTAGTTTGCAGTCCCACCAGCAGTGTAAAAGTGTTCCCTTGTCTCCACATCCATGCCAGCATCTGCAGTTTTGAGATTTTGTGATGTGGGCCATTCTCACTGGGGTTAGATGATATCTCAGGGTTGTTTTGATTTGCATTTCTCTAATATATAGAGATGATGCACATCTTTTCATATGTTTGTTAGCCATTCATCTGTCGTCTTTAGAGAAAGTTCTATTCATGTCTCTTGCCCATTGATATATGGGATTGTTGGCTTTTTTCATGTGGATTAATTTGAGTCCTCTATAGATCCTAGTTATCAAGCTATTGTCTGATTGAAAATATGCAAATATCCTTTCCCATTGTGTAGGTTGTCTCTTTGCTTTGGTTATTGTCTCCTTAGCTGTACAGAAGCTTTTCAGTTTAATGAAGTCCCATTTCTTTATTTTTGTTGTTGTTGCAGTTGCCATGGCAGTCTTCTTCATGAAGTCTTTCCCCAGGCCAATATCTTCCAGTGTTTTTCCTATGCTTTCTTGGAGGATTTTTATTGTTTCATGCCTTAAATTTAAGTCCTTTATCCATCTTGAATCAATTTTTGTGAGTGGGGAAAGGTGTGGGTCCAGTTTCAGTCTTTTACATGTAGACATCCAGTTCTCCCAATACCATTTATTGAATAGGGAGTCTTTCCCCCAAGGTATGTTCTTGTTTGGTTTATCAAAGATTAGGTGGTTGTAAAATGTTAGTTTCCTTTCTTGTTTTTCCATTCGATTCCAAGTGTCTATGTCTCTGTTTTTGTGCCAGTACCATGCTGTCTTGAGCACTATGGCTTTGTAGTACAGACTAAAATCTGGTATGCTGATGCCCCCAGCTTTATTTTTGTTACAGAGAACTGCCTTAGCTATACGGGGTTTTTTCTGGTTCCATACGAACTGCAGAATCATTTTTTCCAAATCTTGAAAGTACGATGTTGGTATTTTGATAGGAATGGCATTGAATAGGTAGATAGCTTTGGGAAGTATAGACATTTTAACAATGTTGATTCTTCCCATCCATGAGCATGGTATGTTCTTCCATTTGTTAATATCCTCTGCTATTTCCTTTCTGAGGATTTCATAGTTTTCTTTATAGAGGTCTTTCACCTCCTTCGTTAGGTATACTCCTAGGTATTTCATTTTCTTAGAGACTATGTTGAAGGGACTTGTGTCCTTAATTAGCTTCTCATCTTGACTGTTATTGGTGTACACAAAGGCTACTGACTTGTGGACATTGACTTTATATCCTGAAACATTACTGTATTTTTTGATGACTTCTAGGAGTCTTGTGGTTGAGTCTTTGGGCTTCTCTAAGTATAAGATCATGTCGTCGGCAAAGAGGGAGAGTTTGACCTCCTCTGCTCCCATTTGGATTCCCTTTATTTCCTTGTCTTGCTGAATTGTATTGGCTAGAACTTCCAGCACTACGTTGAATAGTAAAGGTGACAGAGGACAACCTTGTCTGGTTCCAGTTCTAAGAGGAAAAGCTTTCAGTTTTACTCCATTCAGTAAAATATTGGCTGTGGGTTTGTCATAGATAGCTTCAATCAGTTTTAGAAATGTGCCAGCTATGCCTATACTCTTCAGTGTTCTAATTAGAAACGGATGCTGGATTTTATCAAATGCTTTTTCTGCATCTATTGAGAGGATCATGTGATCTTTATTTTTGCCTCTGTTAATATGGTGGATAACGTTTACAGACTTGCGTATGTTAAACCAGCCTTGCATCCCTGGGATGAAGCCTACTTGATCATGATGAATGACTTTTTTGATGATAAGCTGTAATCTATTGGCTAGGATTCTGTTGAGAATTTTTGCATCTATGTTCATGAGTGAGATTGGTCTGAAATTCTCCTTTTTGTTTGGGTCTTTTCCTGGTTTTGGTATCAGGGTGATGTTTGCTTCGTAGAATGTGTTGGGGGAAGATTCCTTCTTCCTCAATTTTTTGGAATAATTTCTGCAGTACAGGAATAAGCTCGTCCTTGAAGGTTTGATAGAATTCTGGAGTGAAGCCATCTGGACTAGGGTATTTTTTGGTTGGAAGATTTTTTATTGTTTCTTTGATCTCAGTGCTTGAAATTGGTCTGTTCAGGAGCTCTATTTCTTCCTGGCTGAGTCTAGGGAGAGGGTGTGATTCCAAATATTGATCCATTTCTTTCACATCGTCAAATTTCTGGGCATAGAGTTTCTGGTAGTATTCAGAGATGATCTCTTGTATCTCTGTGGGATCAGTTGTTATTTCCCCTTTATCATTTCTGATTGAGGTTACTAGAGATTTTACTTTTCTATTCCTCGTTAGTCTGGCCAATGGTTTATCTATTTTATTTATTTTTTCAAAAAACCAACTCCTTGTTTCATTAATTCTCTGAATGATTCTTTTGTTTTCAATTTCATTGATCTCTGATTTGATTTTGGATATTTCTTTTCTTCTACTGACATTAGGCTTAGATTGTTCTTCTTTTTCCAAGTCCAGAAGATGGCTTGTGAGTTTTTTGATGTGCCCTCTTTCTGTTTTTGAATTTAGGCATCTAAAGCGATAAATTTTCCTCTCAAAACTGCTTTTGCAGTGTCCCACATGTTTTGTTTTCATTGTTGTTATGCTCAAGGAGGTTAATAATTTCCTGTTTTATTTCTTCCTGCACCCATCTGTTATTCAACAGAAGATTGTTTAATTTCCATGTCTTTGTGTGGGGTCCAACGTTTTACTTAGAGTTGAGTTATACCCTTAGTTCCTTATGGTCTGAGAAGATACAAGGTAAAATTTCAGTTCTTTTGATTCTGTTGATATTTCTTGTGTGTCCCAGGATATGATCAATTTTGAACAATGTTCCATGGAGTGATGAGAAGAATGTGTATTCTTTATCTTTGGGATGGAGTGTTCTATATGTGTCTATCAAGCATGGTTGTTCTAGGTTCTCATTTTAATGTTGTATATCTTTGTTGAATTTCTGTTTAGAGGATCTGTCCAGCTCTGTAAGTGGAGTGTTAAAGTCCCTTGTTATTATGGTATTATCGGATATCATATTGCTCAGACTGAGTAAGGTCTGTTTCAAGAATCTGGGAGCATTTAAATTGGGTACATAAATATTTAGAATTGAAACATCTTCTTCTTGTATTTTTCTCTTGACCAATATAAAGTGACCATCTTTGTCTTTTTTGACTTTAGTTGCTTTAAATCCACATGAATCTGAAAATAAGATCGCAACTCCTCTTTTCTTCTGAATGCTATTTGCCTGAAAAAGTGTCTTCCAACCTTTGACTCCAAGCTTTAATTTGTCTTTTGAAGCCAGGTGTGTTTCTTGCAGACAGCAAATGGATGGCTTGTGTTTTTTAATCCAGTCAGCCAATCTATGTCTCTTCAGTGAGGAATTCAAGCCATTAAGATTTATTGAGATAATTGATAAGTGTGGTAGTATTCTATTCATCTAATTTTGTGAGCGTCCATTGCTTAGTTTTATGTTTTGCATCAGTGTGGAGGTTAGGTTCCGTCCTTTAATTTCTGAGTTCTTACTTTGCTCCTAATCCATTTTGGTGGTCAGTGTGCAGAACAGGTTGAAGTATTTCCTGTAGAGCTGGTCTTGTTGTGGCGAATTTCCTCAATGTTTATATATCCGTAAATGATTTGATTTCTCCGTCAATTTTTAAGCTTAGCTTAGCAGGGTACAGAATTCTGGGCTGGAAATTGTTCTGTTTAAGTAGATTAAAGGTAGATGACCATTGTCTTCTTGCATGGAAGGTTTCATTAGAGAAGTCTGCAGTCACTCTGATGGATTTGCCCCTGTAGGTCAACTGGTGCTTACTCCTGGCAGCTTGCAGAATCTTTTCTTTTGTCTTGACTTTGGACAGGTTCATCACAATGTGTCTTGGAGAAGCTCGGTTAGAGTTGAGGTGACCTGGGGTCCGATATCCCTCTGAAAGCAGTGTGTCAGAATCTTTGGTGATATTTGGGAAATTTTCTTTTATAATATTCTCTAGTATGGCTTCCATTCCTCTGGGGCATTCTTCGTCCCCTCTGGGATTCCTATAACTCGTATGTTGGAAGGCTTCATAAGGTCCCATAATTCTGACAGTTAATGTTCTGCTTTCTCTCTCTTCTTTTCTGCCTCTTTTACTATCTGATTTATCTCAAGAACTTGTCTTCTACCTCTGAAATTCTTTCTTCTGCATGGTCTAACCAGTTTCTGATACTTACCATTGCATCTTTTAGTTCCCTAATTGACTGCTTCGGTTTCGTTAGCTCTGCCATATCCTTTCTATATTCTTCATATCATTCATCTCTTATTTGATTCTGTTTATGGATTTCCTTATGGTTATTTTCCACTTTATTAGCAGTTTCCTTCATTGTTTCCATCATTTCCTTTATTATTTTCATCACGTGCATTCTAAATTCCCTTCCTGTCATTGTTAACATTTCTGTATAGGTGGAATCCTCTGCAGTAGCTACCTCATGGTCCCTTGGAAGTGTTATTCTGGACTGGTTCTTCATGCTGCCTGGAATTTTCTGCTGATTCTTTCTCATCAGTGATTTCCTTTATCTGTTTCCTTGCCCTAATTTTCCTTTCACTTCCTCTTGTTCTTTAAGTTGCCGTGCCTCTGGACTAGGGTTTTTTCTTTCTTTTTTTTTTTTATTAAATCATAGCTGTGTACATTGATATGATTATGGGGCATCATTCACTAGCTTCATAGACTGCTTACCAAGTTTAAAATTTACCCTGTAAGATGCACCACTGGTGTAATCCTGCCAATCCCCTTCCCTCTACCCACCTCCCCCTTCACTCTCCTCCCTTTCCCCCTTGACCCTATTTTTAGGTTGTAACTGGGTTATAGCTTTCATCTGAAAACCCTAAATTTGTTTCATAGTAGGGCTGAGTACATTGGGTACATTTTCTTCCATTCTTGAGATACTTTACTAAGAAGAATATGTTCCAGCTCCATCCATGTAAACATGAAAGAGGCAAAGTCTCCATCTTTCTTTGAGGCTGCATAATATTCCATGTTGTACATATACCACAATTTATTAATCCATTCGTGGATCGATGGGGACGTGGGATTCTTCCATGACTTATCAATTATGAATTGGGCTGCATTAAATGTTCTGGTACAAATATCTTAGTTATGATGTGATTTTTGGTCTTCTGGGTATATGCCCAGTAGAGGGATTACAGGATTGAATGGCACATCAATTTTTAGATCTCTAAGTGTTCTCTATATCTCTTTCCAAAAGGAATGTATTAATTTGCATTCCCACCAGCAGTGCAAAAGTGTTCCCTTTTTTCCACATCCGCGCCAACATCTCTGGTCTTGGGATTTTGTGATATAGGCTAGTCTCACTGGAGTTAGATGGTATCCCAAAGTAGTTTTGATTTGCATTTCTCTGATGATTAAAGATGATGAGCATTTTTTCATATGTCTGAAGGCTGTGCCTGTCTTCTTCAGAGAAGTTTCTCTTCAAATCCCTTGCCCAGCCTGCAATGGGATCCCTTGTTCTATTCTTGCTAATGCGTTTGAGTTCTCTGTGGATTCTGCTTATTAAACCTTTGTCGGAGACATGATCTGCAAATATCTTTTCCCATTCTGAGGGCTGTCTGCTTTCTTTACTTACTGTGTTCTTGGCTGTGCAGAAGCTTTTAAGTTTGATGAAGTCCCAGTAGTGTATTTTTGAAGCTGCTTCAATTGCCCGAGGGGTCCTCCTAAAATATTCGCCCAGACCAATTTTTGCAAGGGTTTTCCCTGTACACTCCTCTAGTATTTTTATAGTTTCATGTCTTAAGTTTAAATCTTTGATCCAGTGAGTGTCTATCTTGGTTAATGGTGAAAGGTGTGGGTCCAATTTCAGTCTTCTACTGGTTGCCAGCAGTTCACCCAGCACCATTTGTTAAATAGGGAATCTTTTCCCCACTGAATGTTTTTAATTGGCTTGTCAAAGATTAAATAACGGCAAGTAGCTGGATTCATCTCTTGGTTTTCTATTCTGTTCCAGACATCTACTTCTCTGTTTTTGTGCCCATACCATGGTGTTTTGATCACTATTCATTTGTAGTATAGTCTGAGGTCTGGTAGCGTAATTCCTCCTGCTTTGTTTTTATTTATGAGTAATGTCTTGGGTATTGGAGTTTTTTTCTGATTCAGTATAAAACGAAGTATTGCTTTTTCCAGATCTTTAAAGTATGACAGTGGAGCTTTAATAGGGATTGCATTGAAATTATATATTGCTTCGGGTAGTATAGACATTTTAACTATGTTGATTCTTCCCAGCCATGAGCATGGTATGTTTTTCCATTTGTTAGTATTTTCAGCTATTTCTTTCCTTAGAGTTTCATAGTTCTCTTTATAGAGATCTTTCACGTCCTTTGGTAGATAAATTCCCAAATATTTTATGTTCTTTGGCACTACTGTGAATGAGATAGAGTCCTTAACTGTTTTTTCAACATGACTGTTGTTGGTATATATAAAGGCTACCGATTTATGAATGTTGATTTTGTAGCCTGAGTGGCTGCTGTATTCCTTGATCACTTCTAAGAGTTTTGTAGTAGAGTCTCTAGTGTTTTCCAGATACACTATCATATCATCTGTGAAGAGCGAAAGTTTGATCTCATCTGACCCTATATGGATACCCTTGATCGCCTTTTCCTCCCTATTTGCAGTGACTAAAATTCCATTACAATGTTAAAAAGCAGTGCAGACAATGGGCAGCCATGTCTGGTTCCCAATCTGAGTGTAAGTGATTTCAATTTAACTCCATTCAATGTGATATTGGCTGTGGGTTTGCTGTAGATGGTCTCTATCAGTTTAAGAAATGTCCCTTGTATACCAATTTTCTTAAGTGTTCTGATCATGAACGGATGCTGGATATTATCAAAAGCTTTTTCTGCATCAATTGAGAGAATCATATGGTCTTTGTTTTTTAATTTGTTCATATGCTGAATTACATTTATAGATATCTGTATATTGAACCAGCCATGAGACCCTGGGATAAAACCGACTTGGTCATGATGCATGATTTGTTTGATGTGTTCCTGGATTCTGTTTGTTAGGATCTTGTTGAATATTTTTGCATGTATATTCATTAGTGATATCGGTCTAGAATTTTCTTTTCTTGTCGGGTCTTTTCCTGGTTTGGGGATCAGGGTGATGTTTGCTTCATAGTACGTGTTGGGTAGTCTTCCTTATTTTTCTACATTTTGGAACAGGTTGAGTAATATAGGTACTAAGTCCGCTTTGAAGGTTTGGTAGAATTCAGACGTGAAACCATCTGTTCCCGGTCTTTTATTTTTAGGGAGGTTTTCTATGGTCGATGAGTTTTCTGACCTTGATATGGGCCTGTTCAACATTTCCACTTGATTCTGACTAAGTCTTGGAAGGTGAGGTGCTTCCAAGTATCGGTCAATTTCCTTCAGATTTTCATATTTCTGAGAATACATTTTCTTATAATATTCATTAAGGATTTTTTGAATTTCTGAGGAATTTGTTGTTAGATCATCTTTGTTGTTTCTGATTGATGAGATTATTGATTTACTCCTTTTTTCCTGATTAGGTTGGCCAAAGATTTATCTATTTTATTGACCTTTTCAGAAAACCAGCTTTTTGATTTATTGATCTGTTGTATTATTCTTTTGTTTTCAATTTTATTTATTTCTGCTCTAAGTTTTGTTATTTCTTTTCTTCTACTGGGGATGGGGTTGGAAGGTTCTTCCTTTTCCAGTTGCTTGTGATGTCCCATCTAAGTTGTTAACTTCCTCTCTTTCCGTTCTCTTGAGGTATGCTTGCAGTGCTATAAATTTCCCTCTTAGAACTGCCTTTGCGGTGTCCCAGAAGTTCTGATAGTTCGTGTCTTCATTGTTGTTTTGTTCCAAAAAATTGGCGATTTCTTTCTTAACCTCATCTCTGACCCAGCTATCATTCAGCATATGGTCATTTAACTTCCATGTTTTTGTATGAGTATGCAGATTCCTGTTGTTGCTCAGCTCAAGTGTTTTTCCATTTTGGTCCGAGAAGGTGTATGGAATAATTTGTATTCCTTTAAATTTACTGAGGTTAGACTTGTGACCTAAGATGTGATCGATTTTGGAGTAAGTTCCATGGACTTATGAGAAGTATATGTATTCAGTTTTGTTGGGATGAAATGTTCTGTAGATGTCTGCTAAATCGAAATGTTGGATGGTTAGTTTTAAATGTAAGATTTCTTTGCTCAGCTTCCTGTTGGAGGATCGATCCAGCCGTGCCAAAGGAGTGTTGAAATCTCTGACTATTATGGAGCTGGAGGAAATCAAGTTGCTCATGTCTGTTAGAGTTTCTCTTATAAATTGAGGTGCATTCTGTTTGGGTGCATAGATATTAATGATTGAGATCTCATCATATTGAGTATTGCCCTTAACAAATATCAAGTGACCATTCTTGTCCTTCCTTACTTTTGTTGGTTTAAAGCCTATTGTATCTGTAAATAAAATTGCAACACCTGCTTTTTTCTGATTACCATTTGCGTGAAATATGGACGAACATCCTTTCACCCTTAGTCTGTACTTGTCTTTTAAGTTAAGATGTGACTCTTTTAAGCAACAGATATCTGGTCTGAGTTTTTGTATCCAATCAGGTAACCTATGCCTCTTTAGAGGACAGTTTATGCCGTTCACATTAATGGAAAATATTGATATGTCTGGTGAAGTTTTGTGTATTGAGTTTTTCAGAAGTCCAGTGGGCATTTTTAATCCTTTCGCCAGTGTGGAAATTGGAGTTTGATCCGAAGTTTCTGAGTGAGTTTACTTTTGTGGTATAGGATTGTGTTGGTCATTATGGAGGATAAGTCTGAGAATATCCTGAAGATCTGGTTTTGTTATGGCAAATTTCTTCAACATATGAATGTCATTAAAGTATTTAATTTCTCCATCATAAATGAAACTCAGTTTAGCTGGATACAAGATCCGGTGTTGAAAGTTATTTTGCCTTAGGAGATCAAAATTCAGGGACCACCCTCCTCTGGCTTGAAAAGTTTCAGTAGAGAGATCTGCAGTCATTCTAATATTCTTCCCTTTGAAGGTAATGGTTTTCTTTCTCCTGGCAGCTTTGAGAATTTTCTCCTGCATATGAACTTTAGTGAAGTTAATTATGATATGCCTGGGGGATGCGTTATTGATGTTGAGTCGTGCTGGGGTTCTGAAGCTGTCCGCTATTGGAATTTCAGAATCTCTAGGCATGTCTGGATAATTCTCTTTCATAATTTCATGCAGAAGGGACTGTGTGCCCAGCGAGGCCTCTTCATCTGTTTCTGGAACTCCCATGATTTGGATATTTGCCTTCTTCGAATTATCCCAGAGCTCTCTGAGGGAATCATCCGTTTATGCTCTACATTTCTTTTCCCCTTTGAGAGTTTGGGATTGTTCAATGGTTTTATCTTCGATGTCCGAATTCCTTTCTTCTGCTTGCTCCATTCTGTTGCTGAGGGATTCTACTGTATTTTTCATATCTTTGAAGGCTGCAACTTCTTGCTTCAGTGTATCTAAGTCTTTGGTCGTTTTGTCTTTCAACACGTTAAATTCTTGAGACAAGTTTTGAATTTTTCCTTGAATTCCTAATTCCACTTTGTTAATCTTGTCTGCAATCCACATTCTGAATTCGATTTCTGACATCTCAGCCAGTTGTTTATGAATGGGATCTTCAATTACACCTGCCATATCTTTCCTTGCGGGTGTTGATCTGTTCTGGTTATTCATGTTACCAGAGTTTTTCTGCTGATTCTGCCCCATGGTTGTTTTACTCCCTTTGATTTTGTTCCCCTGGGGCTTTGTCGATGGCCTGTGCAGTGTTGTGGACTGAGAAACTGGGGCCCTGTCTGGTGTGGTGGGGTAAGTGGTTCTGTCTTGTTTTCAGTTTTTTTCTGTTTCTGCTTACTGAAACCCATACTTTGGATTGAAGTCTCAGCTGTGGGGAAATATCAGCAATTAAGTCACCCCGCCCCCCCACCAGCAAACAATTGGAAAAGAAAATTCAAACCTTCCTTCCACCGTGCACCCAGGGCACCACCTGATTTGTCCTCAAGCGATTGGTTCAGTTCAAAAGTTCCAAATTAATTGTCTCAGTCTGCACCTGTCTCAGGTGAGAGAGTTTAAGAGGTCTCTAGGAACTGGATCACAGGGGTCTGGTGACTACTCTGGTGTGGCTTGCTCCAGTGCTGCGTGGAGTCAGGAGGAGCCACCCAGCCAATCGATCAGTCTGGGAAGGTTGCTGCCTCCTTCCCCACCTTGCACCACTTCACACCCAGTCACTGATACCCCTGAAGTTGGTTTACCCAGTTGCCTGTAGTGAATCGGAACTCCAGGAGTTTGCACCTGCCTGAATCACAAGGAAGTCAGCCAGGCCTGTGCGCTCTGCCTCTCTCCAGCATGAGGAGGTGAGGTCTGACAACCTCGGGCACTTGATGAAGGTAGAGGGGTTTTCACTCAGGTCCAGTATCCCCCCTGATTAATGTTACTGACAGACCAGAACAGAACAACTCTGCGTTTCCCCTGCAGAAGAGAAGCTGAATTGAGTTCCAAATCAGCCTGTCTTTGCTCTTGTGTTGTCTATAGGCTGACAATTCCCTGAGGGCCAGGTGCATCTTAGGTTTAGTAAAGCTGACCTCTGGGTCAGCCCCGCCCTGGGAGTTTCCCTGGTTTGCAAGTTGGAGTTGCCACAGGCAAACTCAGAGTCTCTGGTTGCCCTGGGAGACATGGAATGTGGCTTCAGAATATTCAGTAGTGAGCCCTATTGCTAGCAAAAGAGGGCTGCGGTTTTATGGCTAAGGCAACTGCTGCTCTGGTGTAGCTCCCCTCCGCCAACTGTCCTCTCTCCGGTCCCGTACCCCAGAGTCTGTCCTGACTGGCTGCAGCCCAGCACTGTCTACACCCCTCAAGCAATCGCCCAAGAGTCTGGACCCCTGGGGGACAGGCATCCAGACCTTGGAGCGAGTGCAGAGGGGAGCGCAGGGAGTGCTGGGAGCCTGGGGCTGCGGTCAGAGAACACACACAGCTTTACACAGTTTTATGCCTGGCCATATTGTCACCAAAAGATGGCTGTCGCACTGTGCCTCAGGGAACTGCCACTCTGGTGCAGTCCCCTCTCTGCCCACTGACCAGGACTGGCCTCCAGACCCCAGTGTGAGTGAAGGGGAGCGCTGGGAGCTCAGAATTCCAGGTAGAGACTATATACAGTTTATACAGTTTTATGCCTGGCAGGAGGATGCCTTGGCACCCTAGTAGGGGTGGTAGGTCCAGTTTTTAGAGGGTATCTCCCATGGAGCATATTGGGAGGACCTTTGATCTCTGCCCGGTTGTTTGTGGGGCATTCTGAGGCGTTCTCATGGGGGACGGGACTCCTGTCCACTTGGTCATGGATTTTGTACCTTTTGTTTGTATCCTTGTGGTTGCAGCTCGCCTCAGCGGGGTTGACGTGCGTTCTACAACCTTCTCTCTTAGTGCAGCTCAAATCCACCAGGTTACTTGCTGAATTGTTGTCCTTTAACTCTCCTTCTGGATGGGAGCCTCTGTGGAAAGCTGGCTTCAGTCAGCCATCTTGTCTCCTCCCCCTGGACTAAGTTTTCCATGAGTCCTTTTGGTCTAGGACCAGAAGGATGAGAAGGTTGAAAAGCCAGAAGGGATGAAAGAAAGAAGGAAAGAATGAAAAGAAAATAGAGAAATTAGAGGGGGTGGGTAAAAGGAATATTGACAAAAAGAGAGATGCAGAGAAAGAGGGAAACAGAGCAATATAGGTAGGTGCACTGTAGGGTACTTTGACACAACCTTAAAAAACCCCGACCTCTGTGGGTGCTCAGTTGGTGGTTCCCTTGAAGTCAGCAAGTCTTTGCTAACCTGAACAGACACAGTACCCCACTTCCACCAAGTAGAGAAGAAAGACAAAAATGCTATAAATCATAGCAAAACAAGCAAACAGAAAACTTTACGGGATAAAATTGGGTGAAAAACCAAATATTAGGGGTAGAAACACTAGCAAAAATGAACTTCTATTTATGGAAAAAGGCAGCAATGGGAAATTGTATTTATACTACAAAACTGGAGAAAGAAAGGAAAAAATTTGTATGGAAAATGTTGATATTAAAAAACAAAACAACAACAACATCAAAATAAACAAAAAACAAACAAAACAAAAAAAACAACAACCAAAAACCAAGCAGTTTATATATCTTGTTGAATATTGTCTGGGCAACAAGTGGTCTTCTGGGGTATGAGATGTTAATTACAATGCTGATACGACTGGAGCCCTCTGCTGATTTCTCAAGCCCCACAGGGTAGACACCCTTAGTCTCTCTTCAGCCCTCTTAAAAGGCGCTTTAAGCTTCTAAACTTGCTAAGCAGAAGCTTTCCCAGGAAAGTGCTTGTCACTGGAATTACTGGTGAAGTGGCTATCCACATACCCAGTGTGCCAAAACCGGTCTCCCTCTGCCCCTGAGGGTTAGGGCTGTAAGGTGGCTCAGACCCCACCTTTCGGCTGCTAAGTCACTAGGTTTCTAGGTCCTGCCCAATCCTTGCTCTGCAACCCCTAGGGCGGACCTTGTTGGGGCAGTTCTCTCACAATGGCTCCCTGTGGGCCACAGCCAAACACTATTAGCTCTGTCTGTCTGGCTCAGCGGCTCAGTCTGGGGTCCCAGACAATGCCCAAAGTTCTCCACACTCCCGCTCAAGCTCTCCCCAAGGCAGTTCAACTGAGTGCCAAGTCCAAAAACACCAAAACAGTTTACAGGTAAGGCCTTTCTGGTTTGCAGTCTCGCTGCTACTGCACTTACAGCTGTTGGCAGAATTAGACCGATTGAACACACGCGATTACTTGCCAGTTTTCCACTGTTTTTGTCATCCTCTTGGGGTCCAGAAGTCTCTTGGTGACTCCCTGTATCCTCAAAGGGATGATTATAGGCAGATCCCACCAGCCAGAGATGCCTGGAGTCTTATCTCCCCAGACTCATGATGCCCAGATGCAAGGAAGCTGTTATTTGGCTGCCATCTTGGGGAAAGTATCTGTGTTCACTTTTTAAACTTAATCTTACCCTGTAAATATTTATTTTTTTGAGTATTTGTTTTTCAAATTAATAGGAGAGTACAATTTTTAGGTTACATTGTTCTCACTTCCAGGGTAAAGTTCCATTTGTAGAAGAGCCCCTCCCTCAGGGAGCATGTTATACACCCTCACAATGTGCATATTAGGTGAAATCCTGCCTCATGCCTTCCCTCCTTCTGCCAAATGTCTTCCCCCCTCCCCCCTCCTGCTTCCCTCTACCCCTGAACTGGACTATATAAGTGTTTTATTGTTCTTATGAGCATGTAATTGTTTATATATTGATTTCATATTAGTATGGAGTACATTGGATATTTATTTTTCCATTCTTGTTATACTTTACTAAGAAGAATGTGTTTCAACTCCATCAAGGTAAATTTAAAAGATGTGGTTTATATATACCATGGAATATTATTCAGCCACCACCTGATTTTTAAACTGGAATTTCCCAAAGTCCTACCAACTTTAAGACTGGGCCTCCAGGGTTAGAGTACCTGGATTTTTCCAAAACATGTCACACCCCTTGGACAATGGGGATTTTTCTGACTAGTCATGCTTGGTAGGGCAAGCTTCTATAGATTCCCACAGTTACCAGTCCTGGTGTCATCTCCCTTTTTACTAGTTCATGTTTCTGAGGTACTAAGACGTCTCATAGCAGCAATGGCTGGGATCTTGGTTCTACAGACATGAACCTTTTATTAATCCAGCACCCTACATAATATCTAGCACAGGACCAAGCATGCAGAAGTTCCTGCTGTGCGAATGCCTGGGCCCAAAAGGGGAAACTTGTCTGTAGATCTTGATCCAGGGATCTGGAGCAAATAATAATAGAACCAATAAACCAAACACTGCTGTCCTCAGGAACTTATACTTGTTGGAGGAAAAGAAGATGAAAACAGAAAGTAAGAGTGAATATTGCAGACTGTCAGGTTTTTATGTTTTCTATAGAGATTCATGTTATTCCTACCTACCCAGTCTGTCAAGGAAGAAAATATCTATTCATTTGGCTATTACAATTATATTTCTTTTTTCTTTATACAATTTAAAACTTCATCTCTCTCTCTCTCTCTTATTACTGAGGAAATGTTATTCTTTCCAGCAGTGTAGAATGACAGGAAATGAAGAATAACTACCCCTACCACCTCAGATGCTCATTTTTTTCCAGTGAAAGAAATTCCTGATTCCAAAATAGAGGAGGGCTTTTCTCACCTCCCACTCTTTTCTCCAACCATTCCCATCTGGCTTTTTCTCCCCTCATTTGACTAAAATAGCAATGATATCCATGCTTCTATAATGCAATAGATTTCAGATTTGCCATCTTAGTAGCATGTGGCACTGTTTCCTACATGTTCCTTTTAGAAACTCTTTTTTGGGGGCTCTGTATTAGTTTCTGATTGCTGGTGTAACAAATGACCACTGACTTGCTGGTTTAAAGCAACATACATTATTATTTTCTACAAATTTTATTTATTTAGTGATGCTTCTTGAGGCATAACATACACTATTTAAAAAATACATATTTAATGACACCTCTTGAAATGTAACATGTATTTGATTTTATATAGTTCTGGCAGTCAGAAGTTCAAAATCAGATTTACTAGGCTGAAATCAATGTGTTGGAATAGTAATGGTCCCTGTGAAAGCCCTAGGAGATAATCCATTTCCTTGCCTTTTCTAGCTTTGGGAGGCTGCCTGCATTCTAGGGGTCAAGGCTCTTTTTCTATCATCAAAGCCAACCACGCAGCACTTTGCTTCAGTTTCCACATTGCCTCCTTATTTCATTCTGCCCTCCATCTTAGAAGAACACTTGTGCTTATATTTAGCACCCTCAAGGGCAATTTAGGCTAATTTCCTCATTCCAAGATCTTTAACTTAATCATATCTGCAAAGTACCTTTCGCCACATAAGGTAACATTCACGTGTTTCGGGGATTAGGACAGGTATTTTGGGAGGCATTATTCAGTTTACCACAGCCTCCATGACATGAAACTCCAAGTTTCCTTCCTCATGTCTCCTTGATCACTTGTTCTCTCTCTCCTTGGAAGACATACATTGTTCCACACAAAAAATATAGAATTTTCTCAAGGTTTAATGTTAGGTCCTTTTTCCTTCATAGGAAGTGTTCTACTTATTTGTGAACCTAGTTCTTTTGAAAAAGTGTGTATTTAAATAAATTTAATTTAAATGTGGTAAGTTAAATGAAATTGAGTATATTATTAAAATAAAACTTAAAAATTAAAAGCATAACATATAGGAAAGTTCAAAAACCATAAATACCTACTTAATAAATTATAACATAAAAACATGTGTAACCCTCACTTAGACTGAGAAATAGAAATTGCTAGCAGCCTAGAGACCCTTTATAGGCCCCTTTCCAATTACATTCCCATCCTTGTTAAATTAATTTCCAAGTGTTTTATCTTATAAAATGCTATCATGTGTGAAATCTTTTGTTCCCTTTGAGAAAGAAGAAAGCTGTCCCAATATATGGGAACCAGCCCTGTCCTTCCCTGTTGAACATGAACAAAAACAATTTCATATAAAGAGTGGCAATATATGTCACCTCAAAATATACCACTTTGGCATAAAGTTTATTTTGAGCTAAAGGCAATGAATTAAAAAAAAAAAAAGAAACAGATTCAGGAAGGATACTCTGACTGTCCTCCTTTCCTTCCTGAAAGCAGCAAATAAAACCTTCATAAGGAAGATGTCCTTTCTATGCCAGAAGGAAAGTAAAATTCTTATCAAGGATGAGAAGTTGCAACCAAATGAATTCTGCATAAACAGATCTTGTTAACATAATCCTAATCTTCCTTTAGCCCCCCCAGTTCAGTTTCTTTTCTGCAATTTGCTCTTTTTGTTCTGCCTCATATAAAAGCATTTAGGGTTTACCACTTCTTCGATTTTTTTTTATTAATATTAAATCATAGCTGTGTACATTAACGCAATCATGGGGCACCATACACTGGTTTTATAAACAGTTTGACACATTCATCACACTGGTTAACATAGCCTTCCTGGCACTTTCTTAGTTATTGTGTTAAGATAATTATATTCTACATTTACTAAGTTTCACATGTACCCTTGTAAGATGCATCGCAGGTGTAATCCCACTTATCGCCCTCCCTCCGCCCATCCTCCCTCCTCTCTTCCCTCCCTCTCCCCATTCCCCATATTCTTAGTTTATAACTGGCTTACAGCTTTCATATGAAAGCTAAAAATTAGTTTCAGAGTAGGGATGCGTACATTGGATACCTTTTCTTCCAATCTTGAGATACTTCTTTTTTTATTTTATTAAATCATAGCTGTGTACATTAATGTGATCATGGGGCACCATACACTAGTTTCACAGACTGTTTGACACATTTTCATCACACTGGTTAACATAGCCTTCCTGGCATTTTCTTAGTTATTGTGTTAAGACATTTACATTCCACATTTACTAAGTTTGACATATACCCTTGAAAGATGCACTGCTGGTGTAATCCCACCAATTCCCCTCCCTCTGCCCACTGCCCACCTCCCCCTCCCTCCCCTCCCTTTCCCCTTTCCCCCTATTCTTAGGTTGTAACTGGATTATAGCTTTCATGTGAAAGCCATAAATCAGTTTCATAGTAGGGCTGAGTACATTGGATACATTTTCTTCCATTCTTGAGACACTTTACTAAGAAGAATATGTTCCAGCTCCATCCACGTAAACATGAAAGAGGTAAAGTCTCCATCTTTCTTTAAGGCTGCATAATATTCCATGGTGTACATATACCACAATTTATTAATCCATTCTTGGATCAATGGGCACTTGGGCTTTTCCATGATTTAGCAATTATGAATAGGGCTGCAATAAACATTCTGGTACAAATACCTTTGTTATGATGTGATTTTTAGTCTTCTGGTATATGCCTAGTAGAGGAATTATAGGATTGAATGGCAGATCTATTTTTAGATCTCTAAGTGTTCTCCAAACGTCTTTCCAAAAGGAATGTACTAATTTGCATTCCCACCAGCAGTGCAGAAGCGTTCCCTTTTCTCCACATCCATGCCAACATCTCTGGTCTTGGAATTTTGTGATATGGGCTAATCTTACTGGAGTTAGATAGTATCTCAAGGTAGTTTTAGGCTGTTTACACATTTTGGCGATTGTAAATTGAGCTGCAATAAACAGTCTAGTACAAGTGTCCTTATGATAAAAGGATTTTTTTCCTTCTGGGTAGATGCCCAGTAATGGGATTGCAGGATCAAATGGGAGGTCTAGCTTGAGTGCTTTGAGGTTTCTCCATACTTCCTTCCAGAAAGGTTGTACTAGTTTGCAGTCCCACCAGCAGTGTAAAAGTGTTCCCTTCTCTCCACATCCACGCCAGCATTTGCAGTTTTGAGATTTTGTGATGTGGGCCATTCTCACTGGGGTTAGATGATATCTCAGGGTTGTTTTGATTTGCATTTCTCTAATATATAGAGATGATGAACATTTTTTCACATGTTTGTTAGCCATTCGTCTGTCATCTTTAGAGAAAGTTCTATTCATGTCTCTTGCCCATTGATATAAGGGATTGTTGGCTTTTTTCATGTGGATTAATTTGAGTTCTCTATAGATCCTAGTTATCAAGCTTTTGTCTGATTGAAAATATGCGAATATCCTTTCCCATTGTGTAGGTCGTCTCTTTGCTTTGGTTATTGTCTCCTTAGCTGTACAGAAGCTTTTCAGTTTAATGAAGTCCCATTTGTTTATTTTTGTTGTTGTTGTTGCAATTGCCATGGCAGTCTTCTTCATGAAGTCTTTCCCCAGGCCAATATCTTCCAGTGTTTTTCCTATGCTTTCTTTGAGGATTTTTATTGTTTCATGCCTTAAATTTAAGTCCTTTATCCATCTTGAATCAATTTTTGTGAGTGGGGAAAGGTGTGGGTCCAGTTTCAGTCTTTTACATGTAGACATCCAGTTCTCCCAACACCATTTATTGAATAGGGAGTCTTTCCCCCAAGGTATGTTCTTGTTTGGTTTATCGAAGATTAGGTGGTTGTAAGATGTTAGTTTCATTTCTTGTTTTTTAATTCGATTCCAAGTGTCTATGTCTCTGTTTTTGTGCCAGTACCATGCTGTCTTGAGCACTATGGCTTTGTAGTACAGACTAAAATCTGGTATGCTGATGCCTCCAGCTTTATTTTTGTTACAGAAAACTGCCTTAGCTATACGGGTTTTTTTCCAGTTCCATACAAAATGCAGAATAATTTTTTCCAAATCTTGAAAGTGCGATGTTGGTATTTTGATGGGAATGGCATTGAATAGGTAAAGTGCTTTGGGAAGTATAGACATTTTAACAATGTTGATTCTTCCCATCCATGAGCATGGTGTGTTCTTCCATTTGTTAATATCCTCTGTTATTTCCTTTCTGAGGATTTCATAGTTTTCTTTATAGAGGTCCTTCACCTCCTTCGTTAGGTATATTGCTAGGTATTTCATTTTCTTTGAAACTATGGTGAAGGGAGTTGTGTCGTTAATTAGCTTCTCATCTTGACTGTTATTGGTGTATACAAAGGCTACTGACTTGTGGACATTGATTTTATATCCTGAAACATTACTGTATTTTTTGATGACTTCTAGGAGTCTTGTGGTTGAGTCTTTGGGGTTCTCTAAGTATAAGATCATGTCGTCAGCAAAGAGGGAGAGTTTGACCTCCTCTGCTCCTATTTGGATTCCCTTTATTTCCTTGTCTTGCCTAATTGTATTGGCTAGAACTTCCAGCACTACATTGAATAGTAAAGGTGACAGAGGACAACCTTGTCTGGTTCCAGTTCTAAAAGGAAAAGCTTTCAGTTTTACTCCATTCAGTAAAATATTGGCTGTGGGTTTGTCATAGATAGCTTCAATCAGTTTTAGAAATGTGCCACCTATGCCTATACTCTTCAGTGTTCTAATTAGAAAAGGATGCTGGATTTTATCAAATGCTTTTTCTGCATCTATTGAGAGGATCATGTGATCTTTATTTTTGCCTCTGTTAATATGGTGGATAACGTTTATGGACTTGCGTATGTTAAACCAGCCTTGCATCCCTGTGATGAAGCCTACTTGATCATCATGAATGAGTTTTTTGATGATAAGCTGTAATCTATTGGCTAGGATTTTGTTGAGAATTTTTGCGTCTATATTCATGAGTGAGATTGGTCTGAAATTCTCCTTTTTGTTTGGGTCTTTTCCTGGTTTTGGTATCAGGGTGATGTTTGCTTCATAGAATGTGTTGGGGAAGATTCCTTCTTCCTCAAGTTTTTTGGAATAATTTCTGCAGTACAGGAATAAGTTCTTCCTTGAAGGAAGCCTATTTTTAATAGGCTTATTGAAAATCAAATGACGATAAGTGTCTGGGTTCATCTCTTGGTTCTCTATTCTGTTCCATAAATCTACCTCTCTGTTTTTGTGCCAGTACCATGCTGTGTTTATCAATATCAATTTATAATAAAGTCTGAAGTCTGGAAGTGTGATTTGTCCCGATTCATTTTTATTTCTGGGTAATTAATGTCTTGGCTATTAGAGGTATTTTCTGTTTCCATATAAAATGAAGTACTAATTTTTCCAGGTCTTTAAAATATGAGAGAGGTGCTTTAATAAGGATCCCATTAAATCTGTAAATTGCTTTAGGTAGTATAGACATTTTAACAATGTTGATTCTTCCCAGCTATGAGCATGGTATATTTTTCCATTTGTTAACATCTTCAGCTACTTCTTTTCTCAGAGGTTCATAGTTCTCTTTATAGAGATCTTTCACGTCCTTAGTTAGATACACTCCCAGATATTTCATCTTCTTTGGCACTATTGTAAAGGGAATAGAATCTTTGATTGTATTGTCCCCTTGAGTATTGTTTGTGTATATAAACGCTACAGATTTATGAGTGTTAATTTTGTATCCTGAGATGTTACTATATTCCTTGATCACTTCTAGGAGTTTTGTCGTTGATTCCCTGGGGTTTTCCAGATATATAATCATATTGTCTGTGAAGAGTGACAGTTTGATCTCCTCTGGTCCTATTTTGATCCCCTTGATTGCCTTCTCTTACCTGATTGCTGTGTCTAAGACTTCCATTACAATGTTAAAAAGCAGTGGAGACAGTGGGCATCCTTGCCTGGTTCCTGATCTGAGTGGAAATGATTTCCATTTTACTCCATTCAATATGATATTGGCTGTGGGTTTGCTGTAGATGGCCTCTATCAGTTTAAGAAATGTTCCTTCTATACCTATTTTCTTAAGTGTTCTGATCAAGAAAGGATGCTGAATATTGTCAAAAGCTTTTTCTGCATCAATTGAGAGAATCATATGGTCTTTGTTTTTTAATTTGTTTATGTTATGTATTATATTTATGGATTTATGTATATTGAACCATCCTTGGGACCCTGGGATGAAACCAACTGGTCGTTGTGTATAATTTGTTTGATGTGTTGTTGGATTCTGTTTGCTAGGATCTTATTAAATATTTTTGCATCAATATTCATTAGAGACATTGGTCTATAATTTTCTTTTCTTGTTGTGTTTTTTCCTGGCTTGGGTATGAGGATGATATTTGCTTCATAGAATGATTTGGGAAGTATTCCTTCTTTTTCTATGTTTTGGAAATGATTAAGTAATATAGGTACTAGTTCCTCTTTAAAGCTTTGGTAGAATTCTGATGTGAAGCCATCTGTTCCCAGGCTTTTCTTTTTGGGGAGATTTTTTATAGTTGATGCTATTTCAGAGCTTGTTATAGGCTTGTTCGACATTTCCAGTTCTTTCTGGCTAAGTCTGGGAGGGTGTCATGTTTCCAAGTATTGATATATTTCCTTCAGATTTTCATACTTCTGAGAGTAGAGTTTTAAGTGGTATTCATTAAGGATTTGCTGAATTTCTGAGGAATCTGTTGTTATTTGGCCTTTATCATTTCTGATTGATATTAGGGATTTTACTCTTCTACTTCTGGTTAGGTTAGCTAATGGTTTATCTATTTTATTGACCTTTAAAAAAAAACAATTCTTTGATTGGTTGATGTATTGTATGATACTTTTATTTTCAATTTCATTAAGTTCTGCTCTAATTTTAGTTATTTCTTTTCTTCTGCTGGGTTTAGGGTTGGAAAGTTCTTCCTTTTCCAGTTGCTTGAGATGACCTATTAAGTTATTGACTTCCTCTCTTTCCGTTCTCTTGAGGAAGGCTTGCAACGCTATAAATTTTCCTCTTTGGACTGCCTTTGCTGTATCCCAGAGGTTCTGATAGTTCATTTCTTCATTATTGTTCTGTTCCAAAAATTTGGCAATTTCCTGCTTAATCTCATCTATGACCCAGCTATTGTTCAGCATGAGGTTATTTAGTTTCCATGTTTTTTTTATGCAGGTAGAGGTTCCTGTTGTTACTGAGTTCAACTTTTATTCCTTGGTGGTCTGAGAAAATTCAAGGAATGATTTCTGTTCTTTTAAATTTGCTGAGGTTAGACTTGTGGCCTAAGATGTGATCAATTTTGGAGGATGATCCATGGGCTGATGAGAAGAATGTGTATTCTGTTTTGTTAGGATGAAATGTTCTATAGATGTCTATTAGATGCAAATGTTGAATGGTTAAGTTGAATTGTAAAATTTCTTTGCTTAGCTTCTTTTTTGAGGATCTGTCCAACATGGCCAGAGGCGTGTTAAAGTCTCCAACAATTATGGTGCTGGCAGAAATCAAATTGCTCATGTCAGTTAGAGTTTCTTTTATAACTTGAGGTGCATTCTGGTTGGGTGAATAAATGTTAATAATTGAAATCTCATCATGTTGAGTGTTGCCCTTAACAAATAAGAAGTGACCATCATTATCTTTTCTTACTTTGATTGGTTTAAAGCCTATTGTATAGGCTGTGAATAAAATTGCAACACCTACTTTTTTTCTGATTTCCATTTGTCTGAGTTATAGATGACCATCCCTTCACCCTTAGTCTATGTTTATCTTTTAAGGTAAGGTGAGATTCTTGAATGCAACAGATGTCTGGCCTGAGTTTTTGTATCCAGTCAGCCAACCTGTGTCTCTTTAGAGGGCAATTTAAGCCATTCATATCAATTGAGAGTAATGATAAACCCAACAGAGTTTTGCGTATTGAATTTTCGAATGTCCAGTGGACATTTTTAATCCTTTCGCCACTATGGAAGTTACAATTTGATCAAAAGTTTCTGAGTGATTTTACTTCAGTGGTGGAGGATTGTGTTGTTCATTATGGAGGATAGGTCTGAGAATATCCTGAAGAGTTTGTTTAGCTATGGCAAATTTCTTCAACATGTGAATGTCATTAAAGTATTTAATTTCTCCATCATAGATGAAACTCAGTTTAGCTTGATACAGGATCCTGGGTTGAGAGTTATTTTGTTTAAGGAGAATAAAGGTCGATGACCACTTTCTTTTAGCTTGAAAGTTTTCAGTGGAGAGATCTCTAGTCATTTTAATTTTCTTCCCCTTGTATGTAATGGTTTTCTTACATCTTATATCTTGCAGAATTTTCTCCTTCATATTAACTTTAGTTAAATCAATTATAATGTGTCTATGAGAATTTTTAGTCAGGTTGTGTCGTGCCGGTGCTCTGAAACTGTCTGCTATCTGAATTCTAGAATCTCTGGACATATCTGGAAAATTCTCTTTAATTATTTCATGAAGCAAAGCATCTGTATTCTTTGCAGCAACTTCATCACTTTCAGGTATTCCTATAAAGTGAATATTAGACCTCTTCAAATTATCCCAGAGCTCTCTGAGAGAATGATCAGTTTTTGTTATCCACTTTTTTTCCCTCTTTGAGTGTTTGGGAGTGTTCAAAATCTTTGTCTTCAATATCGGAGATTCTTTCATCTGCCTGCTCCATTCTGTTACTGAGGGATTCTACTGTATTTTTTAGATATTTGAGGGCTGCAAATTCTTGCTTTAATGTGTTAAAATCTTTGGTCATTTTGTCTTTAAATTTCTTAAATTCTTGAGACATCTTTTGAATTTCTGCTTTAAATTCTAATTTCATCATTTCCTCCATTTTGTTGATCCTATTTGCTATCCAAATGCTGAACTCAATTTCTGTCATCACAGCCATTTGTTTGTGAATAGTATCTTGTGCTGTATCTGCTTTATCATTTCTTGGGGAAGTAGATCTACTCTGATTGTTCATGTTGCCAGAGTTTTTCTGCTGATTCCGCCTTGTGTTTCACTGTTGGCCAGGTGGTCTGTTGAGGTGAGATTGGATTGGGGTTTCCTGTGGTTGTGGTTATCCAGCCCTTTGTTAAGGATCTGGGACTGATAACTGCAGCTTTTTTCCCCTTTAGCTTTGCAGAAGAACCATACAGTATTACAGTTTGAGCCTGGGGAAACCTGCTTGGTGTGGTGGGGTTAGGTGCCTCTGTCTTGTATTCAACTGGTTCTTTTCTGATCCTGGTGGATCAGTGACTCTGGTGAAGTCTTAGCTGTGAAGAAATACAAGCAATTAAGAAACCCCACCTCCCCAGTCAACAACTGGAATGGGAAAATCGACACAACCAGGTTATCACCCGAGAGTGTCCTTGGGTGATTGTCCCAAGTTAGTGGTTCTGAACCAATTAACCCTGTCAGTACGACCTCTCAGGTGGGAGAGTTTGAAAGGTCTCCAGCAGTTAGATAGCAGAGGTCTACTGGCTGCTCAGATTTGGCTCTCTGTGGTGCTCTATGGAGTCAGAAAGGCCCACCAGGTAGCACAGTATATTCAGGGGGCTGAGTCTCTTTCTCCACTTTGTTCTTTTTTCACACCTAATCACTGGTGACCCCACAGGGCTGTAGTCATGTTTCCTCCAATAATGCAAAGTGCCAGGGCTTATCGCCTGTCAGAGTCAAAGGAAGGTCAATGCCCCCATGGCCCAGCCACTGCCCTCAGCTACCAGCCAGCTGTGGGAGCTGAGGCCTGCCTGCCTTGGATATTCAATTTCCACAGGTGAGTGTTCCACTTGGGCTCAGTCTAATCCTGGGGGTACCAGACCTATAAATGCTTATCTGTCTCAGCCACCGTGCCTTTGTCCCTGCTGTTCTGCAGCAACAGTATCCCTATAGAGTGACTTCTGGTTTCCTTTGGCAGTGCACAGAGTTGGGGGGGTGTTTCTCCAAGATTGGATCCCAGAGTGATAACTCTATTGTTGCTGGATGTTCGTGGGAAGTGCCCCTGCACAGTTCCACTACCACTGCGAAAGCCAGAGAATTATGGCTGTAGGAGCAGCTCTAGGAGCATGCTGTACATGGATCTGGCAGCAGGGCGGGGTACACTGCAAGGATTCTGGTAGTATGTAGCGCCCGGTGACTTCAGCAAGAACACTACTCCACTGGCGATTCTGGTTGGGCAGAGGCCTGACGTGGAGGCAGGGCAGGTGTGGCGTGCAGCTACAGTGGTCTCCAGATGGGTGTGGTGTGGTGCATGGCCTCGGTGGTCTCCAGGCAGGTGGGGTGTGGTGCCGCCCTCAGAGGTCTCTGGGTGGGCCATGACATATAAAACTTATATTAAATAAAATTTTATAGTCTTCTTCTGTTGAGTTGTCTTTTATGCCAGTTCAATGCTAGTTTGCCTTCTCTATACACAGAGAACTCCAACATCAGACATGGCCACTCTTCAAGTCTGATGGTTCAAGACAAATGCTAGAGCACTCTGTAATTGTCTCTGAATACAGACAAAAAACATAAACTGGCAAACCATACAAATTACTAGGCATCCCCCATCCCTGCTGACTTGAGTCTCTGCTGCTTTTTTCCCCAACTAGACCTCTTACCTCTTTGTTATCTTTAGATAGAAGATGCACTGATAATCACAGAATTATCTCTTTTTCCTGAGAACACACAATCTGGAGCAAAGCCCTACTCAAACTTGGCCCCAGAAGTCCAGAACACAAACCCAAGTCCTGTAAGCCCTGTCTTAATGCCCTTTCATTGATATGGCCCCTCATGTTGTGCTTTTCCTCTCTTTGCAATGATCAATAAACCCAACTTGTTGTGTTCCTGGTGGTCTATGCCTAAAACTGATTTTTATTTAGCTATAGTTAACATTTTTTCCCATTAATTGTATCAATTTTATGAATAGTCTCCTTACTGATTTTCCTTATTGCTTTAGATTAAAAAAATAATATTTACAAAATTATGAGAAAATTATATTTTCTCTTGTCAGCATTTATTTCTCTTATTTCTTTTTCTTAACTGATTAGTGCATTGATTAGTACTTGTTGACAATAATGGATAATTTTGGCAGTGGTAATGGGTATCCTTGCCTTGTTATTACTTTAATGAGGATTTGTTGATTTTTCTCATTATTAAACATGACTCTGGCCTTTGGTTTGAGATGTATATTATATAAGGAATTAGCCTGGTTCAATTTCTGTCTCTGCCACTTACATGCTATGTGGCCTCAAGCAAGCTGCTTATACTTTGGGTGCTAATTTCCTCATTGGAATGCTATGACAGTAATAACATTACCTCACAGAGTTTTGTCATGATCAAATGTATTAAATCACGTTAAAATATGAAAAGATGCTTAGAATGGTGCTTGGTTCAATGCAATAGCTTAATTATATAATATCAACCTACCATACTGTAATAAGATAGTTACATAATACAATATAGCAAAAACAATACTATTTCATATATCATATAAATGCTATTTATTATCCTTCTGTTTCAATTTAACTAACCATTTTATCAGCACTAGAGGTTAGATTTTATCAAATACTTTTGTAGCATCTATAACAATGTTAATATGGCATTTCTCCTTTCATAGATTCATCTTCGTTAAATACCCATCTGATCATGTTACACCCCCGTTTGTACTCACTCTGCCTGCATAAGATGATGTGAAATTCCTTAGCAAGACATTCAAAAACTTAGATGACATGACTCCAGCTATTGTTTCCAGCCTCACCTATTTCCTCCCTGCGTCCTCTGCTCTCGATATAGTAAAGTATCTCTATAATAGGACCATGCTCTACAGTAATAGCTTTACCATGTGGGTTTGTTGTGAGGATTTATGTATAGAGTATTTTCTTTTTTTTGTTTATTATTATTTTTTATTAAATCATAGCTGTGTACATCAATGCGATCATGGGGCACCATACACTGGTTTTATAGACCATTTGACATATTTTCATCACACTGGTTAACATAGCCTTCCTGGCATTTTATTAGTTATTGTATTGAGACATTTATATTATACATTTACTCAGTTTCACATGTACCCTTGTAAAATGCACCGCAGGTGTAATCCCACCAATCACCCTCCACCTATCCTCCCCCCTCCCTCTCCTCCTTCTCCAGAGTATTTTCAAAATATGTAAAATGTGTGAAACAGTATGAATTCAAAATAAAAATTACTATAATTCTTTTTTATACTAAAGGTTTTCATCAGTATTACACGTTGAACTTTATCCAGTTCCTTTGGGGCAGTCATTTGTAGAGATATTTATATGTTATTTTTCCTTTGATGTTGTCATTTTTAAAAACACTTGTCTGATTATATAATACCTTCATATTAACTCACCACTGATTTAAAGAAAGACATTCAAGACCTCCCTTGATCTTACTTTGCATGTAGGGGCTTGACAGTGCTCCTGTAAATAGGTTTGAAACATTTACCTTAGCCTAAAACAATTTTCAATGGGCTGTGACTTTTCAATTTTTTCTGGTTTCTTATGTCTTTGGTGCAAATTATCAGACAGATGCATTATTGCTCTGAAACCTTTCAAATTTATTGGAGAACTTCTTTTCAACCTGTGTTCCTTCTCTGGGACCATAGATGCTGTTTGGTTAAGTGCTTATTAGCATGACTTCCATACTGCGCATGTGAAAATTCCACATGTGTTACAAAAGACTTCCACCTCAATACTTAGGTCCTTGTTCTAGCAGTTTCTTCTTTACCATGCATACATTATAGAAAACTTAACAATATTTGGAGATACCCTCAGGGCTGCCTGAAAATTCAGAGATATATTAAAATTGCATCAGCAGTATCTTTCCCTTTCATAATATATTATGCCATAGGTTTATAATCTCTCCTAAGGAAGCAAAATTAATTTTTCGATGTTCTTCCATTGTGAGAGAGGAGAGCTTAATAAATACTCCTTCTTTGTACCTTTGGAGATAATTGGTTGGAAAACGATTGGGTGAAAATTATTTTCTCACTCAAGGTCACTCTGCTGCACATTGGCACCACTGAGGCATGCTTTTGAATACCAGGAACATGGCCTTCAGACAAAGATTAATTAAATGCATAAGTTAAAAGAGAGAAACAGATGAATCCTCAGCATGGCTTTTAGAATATAAAAAGTATAGTTCATGTTAATGGCTGAGCTAGTTTTCAAAGCTAGCCTTTTGAACTCATCTTTTTATATATCTACTTTAGAAGGCTTGTATTCCTATTAATAATGAAATTTTAAAATGAAAGACAGCCATATAATGATCTGGCATTTATGCAAGGGAAATAATTATTTACCAAAAAAGAATTAATTCACGAATGTCACCTAAGGAGCCAAACTGCAGAGAAACTCCTGCTTTTCTCATCCTCTTTCATCTGGTTATAAGTATCCACTGTGCTGGAAAGGGCTGCCCTGGGGTTGCAAATATGGGTATAATGTGGTTCCACTGCTTGATGACAAGTTCTTTGAGAGCAGCGACTGGGACAAATATGCAAATAACTTTACTGCAAGGTAGAAAATGGTAGGGCCCAGAAGAGAAATTTCCAAAGGAGGAAAATTATATTTCCTATTTTGCTTCTGATGCTTTACCCTGCTTTGTTACTTTATCATAACTTCTATAAATTATAAGAGTAAAGAGATCTTGCATAACAACAAGTCAAATAACAGAGACATAAAAAGATATAGTTCACAATCTGCTCCTCCATCTCTTAAATCTTTGCCCCTATCCAAGGTAACCAATGAAATGTTTGATGTGTAGCTTCTCTATCTTTATATATTTTCATAGTAAAATACACAGATGTTTTAATATTTTTACCAAAAAAGGATCATCCTATGTACCTTTTTACTCCACTTACCTTTAAAAAATACTCTAAAATATAAGGAACTAGAGATGCCTATGCAATTTGATGGAAGAAAGGGAGTCTTTTTCAGCAAGTAGTTCTGGAACAACTGAATATCTGTATAAAAAGATGATCCTTGACCCCCTCCTTCACAGATACATAAAAATTAGTTTGATATGGATCATAGACCTAAATGTTAAAGCTTAAACTATAAAACTTCTACAAGAACCCACAGGAGAATATAGTCATGACCTTGGAGTAGGCAAAGTTTCCTAACAGGACAGATAAAGCAATAATCATATATGAGAAAACTTGATATCAAACACACACACGTGCACACACATATACACTTTGATATAATTTCCAAAGTAAACATACCAATTTATACTATCATTAGTGGCACATAGTGGTTCCATTTGCTCCACATCTTCATGAAGATAAATGATATTGTAGGTTTTTAATCTTTACTATTGTTGTTGTTTTAATTTTAGCCATTTTGATTGGTATGGATCTTGTTGTAGTTATAATTGTACTTCCTTGATAATTAATGAGGATAAGCATCTTTTCATTGGCTATTTGGATACTTTTCTTTTGTGACATGTCTTAAAATTTTTTTTCATTAAAATAAAGAAGTGGGTTATGTGTTTCTCATTGATCTGGAGGCATTTTTTAATATATTCTGGATATTTTATATATGTATTCATATACCTATATAATGTATATAAAATATCTGGGCCTTGCCTCTTTACTGTTTTAATAGATTTTTTGATAAAGAGAAGTTGCTAATTTTAATGGAGTACATTTGGCCAATTATTTCTTTTATTGTTAGTACATTTAGTGTGGATTGGCTACCAAGCCAGGAATCCACAGAGCAGGCAATTATGAAGGCAGGATCATGAGCAGGCTGCAACTCTACAGTCAAGGGCTGATGCTTATTCACAGGCAGTCAGTCAGAATGGGAAGATGACTAGAAGCCTGGAAGAGCACAGGCATGAGCTAAAGCTTATTGCTCATAAGCAGCAATCAGGAAGGAAGATCCAGGAGGAAAGGAAGAACAATTGCAAACTCATTGAGTCTCTAAGCTCAGGGAAATCCTAAACCCTTTTAAAAAGGCCTTACAGATGATTGAATCAAGCCCACAAAGATACATCTCAATTTACAAATGGGCTGCATCCCAATAAATACATATTAAGTAAAAAATATTATTAAGTCAAAAATGCATTCTTTTTTATTGTTGGGGATTCATTGAGGGTACACAGAACCAGGTTACATTGATTGCATTTGTTAGATAAGGACCCTCTTATAATTGTGTTCTGCCCCCAAAAGGTGTACCACACCCCGTGTCCCCCACCCCATCTCTCCTTCCCTTTCTCAGATGTCCCCATCTCCCACCCCCCCATGTACTAGGACATTAATTGTCCTCATACCAGAATTTAGTACATAGGATTCTTGCTTCTCCATTCTTGTGATGCTTTACTAAGAATAATGTGTTCTACATCTATCCAGGTTAATACAAAAAATGCATTTAATATCCTAGGCCCATTATTAACTTGAAAAATAATAAATTGAACCATTATAAGGTGGCAGCATCTATAATATCTCTTTTGATTAGCTTAAAATCAACTTATTATGGACTTGAATCGTATCTGTAAAATCCCTTTATAACAGCACCCAGATCACTGTTTGAATAACTCAGAGAATGCCTGTGAATGCTACAAAATGGATGCTGCCTCCCTTCCATTCCTTTACTCTTGCAAGAGCATCTACTTTATACCCCCCACCCCATCTAGAAACATACTAGAAAAAAAATTATGGGAACTATTGTCAAACAGCCTAGTCAAATTGACACATCAAATTATTGTCATACTTTTCTATGTTATCTTCTAGAATTGCAATGTGTAATATGGTAGCCACATGTAGCTACTCAAAATTAAATTAATTGAAATTAAATAAAACTAAAAGTTCAGTCTCTCGATCATACCAGTCAAGTTTCAAGTGTTCAACAACCATAAGTGCAACTGTGTTAGCACTAAGAGAGGGTATTTTCATCTTCTCTCAGAAGTTGCAACTGCACAGTGCTCATATATTAACATAGGGCCAGGTTGACCCAGTGCCGCACCCTTGGCACCAAGCCGCAGCGAGGTGGCGCTGTCCGCATTGTAAAGCGACGGAAAGGTGGTCTGTGCTCCCCGGAGCGAAGCCCCCAGCACCCCCAGTGTGCGCAGCAACAGAGATGTTGCCCAGCATGCTGTTTTCTATCGCATTAACCTAAGAATATGGCTTTCTGTTACAGTGTACGTGTATGTTAAGCTGAATGTCTGTTTGTCCTGATAAGTAAGCAATAAGAATGAACACAAAGGTAGCTGGTCCAGAAACAGCACAAAAAGTGTGACTGTGCCAGACTCAATGGCTCCAAGAAAACCTGCACAACAGAACTTTCCCACCATAAATGTCAGTGAAATGAGACAATGCAGGCACAGCAAACAAGATGTTCCATCACGACATGCACCATCACCACCTGCAGTAAAACTTTACTTAGAAAAACATCTTGCTTCACTAATTTTCATATGTAATACAAATCAATAGAGTAGTTTAATATTTAACAAACAATTAATTATGAATCAAAGTATAGTTACTAATAGAAGTAAAAATATATAGAAAATATATATAAAAGTAGTCAAGCATTATACATAAAAGAATATGTCCAGCTGTTTTAAAAATAAGATCATAAGAAACTGAAAAAAGTTACAGAACTGAGAAAAGTTGTAAGCCTTGACATTCCTAAAGAGGGAGTAAGCAGGTGTTACTGATAAACCACCTCCCTCCGGAGAGCAAAACCTTGAAAACATGTAATGCATGATAAACCGCATATGCAGACACAAAGATAATTTACAAACATAAGCAGAATGAAGATTGCATTGTTTGAACCTTGGAAAGAAAATGTATAAATACCAACATGTGCTCTCAGTAAATTTTGCAGCTGCATACTTTAACCCGTAGTGTGCCAGACTGTCATTCCTGCGCCGACCTCTCAACTTTCCTCGTTCCTTCTCCCTGCTTTCCCTCGGACTGGAGCCCACCGACAGGGTGGTCCGTGGCAACCCAGCATTATTTCTTGGGAAATCCACCCATTCTCACTGCATTTAAGTGGCTGGCACCTTTGCTGTAAATTGGGTCACCACATACGTGGTGATTTTTGGGCTTTTCTGGATCATTTGTTAACTTTGTCTGTTACATTTTTATACCAATGCTACCTGATCTTAATTCCTGTCTTTTTGGATGAAGTATCTATATTGATGATAAAAGTCTTCTTCTTCTTTTTTTTTTTTTGTAGAAACAGAGTCTCACTGTACCGCCTCGGGTAGAGTGCCTTGGCGTCACACGGCTCACAGCAACCTCTAACTCTTGGGCTTAGGCGATTCTCTTGCCTCAGCCTCCCGAGTAGCTGGGACTACAGGAGCCCGCCACAACGCCTGGCTATTTTTTTTGTTGCAGTTTGGCCTGGGCTGGGTTTGAACCCGCCACCCTCGGCATATGGGGCCGGCGCCCTACTCACTGAGCCACAGGCGCCGCTCCATAAAAGTCTTCTAATTGTTTTTCTTCTTCAAAACTGCCTTAGTAATTTTTGACATTTTATCTTTCTGAGTTTTAGAATCGGCTTGTCAATTCACATACAATAATTTTCTTGTGTTTTCATTGGAATTACATTGAATCTATAAATTAAATCGCAGGCAAATAGAGGCTTTACTTAGCTTTTGAATGTTATTAAACACTGTCCAATTTGTCCAATTCTGTTCTTAGATATATTCTCACTGGCAATGTGTGAAGTGCCTACTTCCTTGTGTTCTCATCACCACTAAGTATTTTCAATTTTTAATAATATATATTAGCTGATGAATATAAATGATATCTTGCTGGTTTAGTTTGAATTTTTTCTCACTTCTAATGAGGTTGATCATCTTTTCATATTTTTTCTACTTGAATTTTAATTTTTCTGAGTTGATTTTTCACTTAAAATTATCATTGTTAATTCAACTGTAGGCCTTTTTGTATACCTTGGGTACAGAGAATATTGTGCCATGCCACCCAGAATCCCTTTTGGAAAGAATTACTTATTTCATCATTTGCTTTGAGTGTTAGCTACTGGTGGGTCACAGTTGTGCCCTCTCTGGGAATTACCCATGGCCAGAGAGTGCTGCATCATTCAAGGTTTCATTTTAGTATTGGTTAATATTGATGTACAGAGGTCTGGCTTCCTTGCCTTGAGGAGGGGCACTTCTGAATGGCTATGCCAGTTTCAGAGCTCCCCTCTTGGAATAGCTGAAGCTTGTGGTATAACTACATTAAAATGGTTCAACCTCTCCTTCTGTACAATCATTTTCTGTGTTCTCCCACACGTATTTTTATTCAGGAGCAGTCCCCAATAAACCTCCTGTGAGCAAATCTTGGCATCTCAGAGTTTGTTTTGTTAGAAACCTGACCTGTAACAGTTCATATAGGAAGTGGTCCTAGGCAGCAGATTCTAAGATGGCATTTTGGAGATGGATCACCTGCAAGTTGGCTGGTGGTAAAGACCCCAATGCTGATAGAAAGTGGAGCACAAAAAGTCCTAGGTACAATTGTTAAAACTTTCACCAGTGGGGTGGCGCCTGTGGCTCAAGGAGTAGGGCGCCGGTCCCATATGCCAGAGGTGGCGGGTTCAAACCTAGCCCCGGCCAAAAGAAAAAAAAAAAAAAGAAGAAAAAAAAAAAAAAACTTTCACCAGGGTAGGGCGCCAGCCACATACACCGAGGCTGGTGGGTTTGAACCTGACCTGGGCCAGCTAAACAATAATTATGACAACTGCAGTCAAAAAAATAGCTGGGCATTGTGGCAGGCACCTGTAGTCCCAGCTTCTCAGGAGGCTGAGGCAAGAGAATTGCTTAAGCCCAAGAGTTTGAGGTTGCTGTGAACAGAGATGCCATGGCACTTTACCGAGGGTGACATAGTGAGACTCTGTCTCAAAAAAAAAAAAAAAAATAAAAATAATAAAAAACAACAAAACTTTCACCAGTGGTAAATTTGGGTAGAATATTGTAGCAGAATGCATTGGTGGGTACAATATCTTAAGTATTTGAGATATAATTTTAAGAATCATGGTAGCCAGACATGGTGGAGTGTGGCTGTGGTTCTAGCTACTTGAGAGGCTAAGCCAAGAGGATCACGTGAGCCCAGGAGTTGAAGACTACAGTGAGCCATGGTCACACCACTGCAATCCAGCCTAGGCAACAAAAGTCAATAGTGTGGTACCCTGTTTCTAAAGAAAAAAGAAAAAAAGTTATGGGATCAGATAGGGTAAAGGTAATGCAATACTGAAATGAATGAATCCATAATTAAAATCTAAATATGAAAGTTCGATGGTCTCCTTGGTGGCATATATAGAGGTTTTCCTATAGCCATATGGCAGAAAAAGCAGAGAATCTGGCCTGGGACTTAATTATAAGAACAGCAAAACTCTGCAGGAAGTTGAACTCTCAAAAGGATATTGTTGGAAGGGCACAGGTTAGAGATCCATGGGAATTTTTATGAAGGTGATATTAAGACCATTATATTTTCAAACATGTATTGATGAATATAAGTTTTAGCTCTTTCATTTGATCTTTTCTGGCCCAATAAATACAGTTGTTATGGGTATGGATATTAGAGGAATCTGACTATGTCACTGTAAAATTATTTTATTGTGATATTTGAAAAAGAACTTGAAATGGCAGTTCTAATTTGGCCTTTTCTTATGATTTTACTTTATTTCTTTTGGTTTTAAATCTACCTGTAAAATTTATCCAATTCGATTATGTAACTTATGAAGTGTGTCAAGAATACTTGAAAGGTAAAGATTCAGGAATATCTTTCAAAGTGGTCGGAGTAAAACAAAAATAATTACTTCAGAGAAAATATAGCCCCCTGATGTTTTTCAGTAGTAAATAATCAAGTCAGCATAGTGGAAAACCTAAAACACAATAAAATTCATCTGAAGGACAAATACCTGTGGAAAAAAGAAGAAATGGAAATGACAACATGGGATTACAAAAAATATTAATATTAAATAAAAAGTAAAATGAATGTGCGTAGTCAACAGGGTTCCGGAGTTTTATTACTAAAGCTGCTTCACAGGGCACCAGCTTACATTGAAAGGAACAATTTCCTAAAAGTCAAAATTGACAAAATAATAAAAAAATTGCATTTACTTGCCTCATGAGTCCAATGCTTTTGTAATCACACGTCAGAAAGATATTGCTGCATAATATTCCATGGTGTACATATACCACAATTTATTAATCCATTCGTGGATCGATGGGCACTAGGGCTTTTTCCATGGATATTATGCAGCCTTAAAGAAAGATGGAGACTTTACTCATTCATGTTTATATGGATGGAGATGGAACATATTCTTCTTAGTAAAGTGTCTCAACAATGGACGAAAAAGTACCCAATGTACTCACCCTTATTATGAAACTAATGTAGGACCTTCACATGAAAGCTATAACCCAGTTACAACCAAAGAATAGGGAGAAGGGGGAAAGGGAGGGGGAGGGAGGGGGGAGGGGGATTAATGGGATTACACCCGCGGTGCATCTTACAAGGGTATATGTGAATCTTAGTAAATGTGGAATGTAAAGGTCTTAGCAAAATAATAACAGGAAAGCTATGTTAACTAGTGTGATGAAAATGTGTCAAACGGTCTATGAACCAAGTGTATGGTGTCCCATGATCATACTAATGTACGCAGCTATGATTTAATAAAAAAATAAATAAATAAGAAAAGAAAGATATTGCTTCTCAGTTTTCCATTGTCCTGTTTTAAAAAAATTAAGCCAAAAATAGAGATGCCTGTGAAAACTAATACTGGGAATCCTTCATGGATTTGTATTTTTCTAAATGCTAAACTTTCAGAAAGTGAAATTACAAGAAATCCCTAGGAAGCTGATTGTGCTAGGACAGAAAGATTATCTGACAATATGGATTTCTTATTATTTGATAAAACTTTATTGAGATGCACACAATACATAGAGCACATTCTTGCCTATCAGAGCCAAGGGAAACTATGTTCCAATACTCAGCTTCTAATCTCAAAAAAAGCAAAAATGATATTTAATATTACATAATCAGGTTATAGCAGTAAAAATTCTGGTATTGATGCATATCATACTAAATTAAAATATATCTGAAAAAGACTAAATTGGCATCATTTTTCATTCTGCTAATGTGTATTTTTCACTGATTAAACTGAATGTCAGAAACCTCTGCCTAGAGAAATGAGGTGGAAAATATGGTCTTCTTTCATTTAAAATGATCTCAGTCCAAAAGGGTCAGTTATTCCCTGTAGCATTTCTACATACTGTATACAACCATTTTGCAGCTGATTGTATGTTATTCAGAGAGTATGACTTTGAAAAAAATAAGTGCGAATTAAAATCAGAATATAGGTACAGGAACTAGCTTTCTTTATATTATCAAAGTTGATTGTTCAAGCCTGGTAGGTACACCATTGCACAGATCACTGTACTTACTGTAATGTTAAGGCCCTGAGTGAAGTACAGGGCTTGTTTCTTTATGTGGTCTGCACCTTTCTTTCCTCACTCCCTTTTTGTTGAAGCTTCTGATATTTGAAGTCTGAAGACGGAGGTATTTAGGAGTTGCCAACTGAGCACTCCATTTGGCACTATCTTGCCTGGCATCTTTTCAACATTTTGTGAAAAATAAATGGGTCAATTAACTATTTTTCTGTATTTAAATCCAAACGATCTTCTTTGCCAAAATGAAAGTGCTGCAAAATGATGTTTGCAGGCTGCAATACGGACCCTTATTAAGATAATTTACTTTGAAATAATCCTTTAACAGGATTATTGTGAGTGTTGGGGGTCGATATTTGGGACACACTCCTTCTCTCAGGAAGTTTCCCGTCTCAACAGAGCAGCTAAATAAATTGACAGGGAATTAGTGCAGATGAATAGACTTACTAGAAGGTAGTTAGTCCAATTTTAGAGTGAATCAGAGTCACTTGGAGGACCTGTTAAAATACAGATTACTGGGCCCACTCCACTATTTCTGGCTTAATGGGCCTAAGGCATTTCTAACAACTTCCCAGTTCATATCGATGCTGCTGGTCTGTTGCCTACACTTACTTAAGACAGATTCTGATAATTCACTCTAATTAATGATAAAGGTCTGATACGAAGAAACCCACATTTACAAAGGATGAAGGTGCTGCAAAATCAGTATGACTCATGCAAGAAAGAATGAGTAGAACTTTCGCAAAGTTCTTTTCTGTAAACCTCCTGAAGTTACTGTATGAGTTAAATGAGCTTAGTGTCATCATCATTTTAATGATGAACTGAGGCAAAGGGAAGCTAAGTGATTTACCCAAGATTTCACAGCTAACAAAGCACAGACTTATTGGTCTAACCCAGTCTGCTTAGTATTAATGTAAGAGGAGAAACAACATCAACTCCACCCCTTAGCTGTAAAAGTTGCTGACAAAAGTAGAGATGTTTAGACTGCTACCTTACGATGACCACTGAGGCAGCAAGAGGTGCTTAGCAAAGGGGCCAAAGCTGAAGGACCACAGAAATAAATAGTTAAGCCATTCTCAGGGTAATAAGTTGAATAACAACAAATGCTAACACTTTTCAGAATATTCTGTTGAATTTATCGTCTATGGTTTCTGAGAATTTACTGTAGTTAGTGGTTGAAGGTCTGATACAAGAAAACCTGCATTACACATAAGTTTGGGGTCAAACTAGCATGTCAATGTGGGCCTAAGCAACATGAGTATTGTGGGATGTGAATGCATGCAGCACAGCAGAGTGTAGATCCTGCAATTGAAATTGTCTAATAGAAAAGGAGATCACTGCTCTCTTAAGTGTGTGACCAGAAATTTTTATTTTACCATAACTTTTATAGGTAGTACTGCACATACACATCATAAATCAATAATCTAGCTCTAACTCAAAGACCCAGGTCCTATCCACCTGGCATCAGGATGTCTCCAGTTTAGCCATAACAATACTCCTAACCTTATCTAAAGTTGTTTCTTATGCTAAGTAACTAAAAGTAACAAACCATAAAAACCAAAAGCTCTGGGAGAACAAACAGATACAAGACAGAATTCTGGGGACCAAATAGCTACAATGCCTTGACTTTTAACAGATCATCTGGAGGCAGTCATCCATTTTAAGGGAGCAGTTTGGAAATTCCTGAGATATACAGAGCCTGCTTGAAAGCCCTGCCTCCATGCTCAGGCCAAAAGTCAGCAAGCCCTGTCTCTTACATGACCAGGTCTGTAACAATAATGGAGTGCTAGCCAGGTTTTTCCATTCTGTCTCCTGAAGACTTTTAACTTACTCTCACAGAAATAATCTGTATAAATGTCTTACATATAGGCTTTTCACCTATACGTGAGTCTTGCAGGAAAGAATGTGTAGAACTTGCAATATAATAGAAAAAGATAATTCAGAACCAAGTTAAGAGACTCTGCAAGGAACTTCATCCCTGTCTAGATAGAAGAAATGCCCTTTCTCCAACTCTACAACTCTGAATATTTTCTGGCTAAAAAAATACATTCACTTTTAATACTCAGTTCTGAAAGTGCTTCCTAAGACGTTTCCTTACTTAAAATTTGGCACGTATTAATCAGCAAATGTAACTATCAGCCTCCTCATCTGCTTTCCTCTCTATACTCCATCTATATCTATTTTATGGTCGCAATTGGCATTTGGTAATACTAGCTTTGCAGATTTTTATGCTAAAATTTCTACATGCATGTTCTATGGTACAGACCTTGAGTTCCAATCACCTATAAATTCATGAGAGGGAGGACCCCAAATTGCTTTTTAGAAAATCCAGAGCCTTCTCTGCATATAGCTTCTTGGCTACCTCTATGAGCCGAGAGTACACTTTTGCTCCTTTGACTGCACAACTTTTGTATTTTATTTTTTTTCAAATTTTAGATGTCCATTTCACCAGAAACTTAGTATATATGTACTTTAGATATGTTCAGGGAGTATACAATTGAATTTACTCTTAACTATTAACAAAAGCATTATTCTATAAATGAAGGCGTCAAGAAACATGCAAACCCCTATTTCTTCAAAGACTCTAAATATACTTGGATTAACTTAGACCATCAGAGAACCACAAACCTAGACCATGCTGTTTTTGCCTTCTTCCTTCCCTAGCAAAACCAATTTTTACTGAATCACACTTTATGTTATTGACCTATATTGAGGGACATTACAAAAAAAAAAGTTCAACAACACTAGTATTTATTGGATAGGGTGCTGAGGGTGTTTGGATATTTTAAAAATATCTCTTCTTTCTATAACAACATTGTGGAAGAAATTCATGTCCAGACTCTTTTTTTCCCTATTTTTTGCCATCTTTGTTCCCTCTTTGTGTTGACCATTAGAAACCTTAGAGCCAAATTCATGACTTCCATCTTGTGAGTACACTTAAGCATTTTGTTTCCTAAACTCACATCTGACTTCCAACTTGACTTTCTTATGTACATTTCTTCACTTTTGTCATTTTCTCCCTTGATTCAGTTTGTTGTGATGTACGTATGTATACACATATATGTGTAGTGTATACACAAATATACATATATACATACGTGTGTGTATGTGTGGGTGTGTGTACAAAACAAGGGGCTTTCTGCCTCTCTTCCTCCCCATTAAATTCATCCTCAAGAAGTAAGGGTACATGTGAAATTTATTAAGAGTAGAGTATAAATGTCTTACAACAATTAAGTGAAGTGAAGGCTGTGTTAACCAGTTTGATGTAAGCATTCTAAACTGTATATAAAATCAGCACATTGTACCCCATAAATGCATTAATGTATGGTTACAATTTAATTAAAAAAAAAAGAAGTGTTGGGATGGATTGGGGAAGGAGACACCACTTAATTTCAGGAATTGAACTTGGATATTATAAAGCACATTAATGACATTGTTTATCTTTAATTAAGCAACTCTACTGAAGTATAATTGGCACACAATAAGCTGAACATTTTTAAAGTGTACAATTTAAGTTTTGACATATGTATCCACCAACGAAAAAATCACTGCAATCAAGATAATCATACTTGTCACCCCTAAGAGTTTCTTCATGCTCCTTGCTAACCACTTACTCCCATATTTTCCAGTCGACACTCCCATCCCCAGATAAAAACTGGTATGTTTCTATCATTATAAACATTAGATTTTATAGAATTCTATATAAATAAAATTAAACTGTATGTATACTTTTTTGTTTGGTTAGGCTAAATTTAGCATAATTATAGTAGGATTCATTTCTTTATATTGCTAAAGGATACTCCATTACATGAATATGCACAAATTGGTTTATTCATTCACCTGTTAATTACCCTTTTGGTTGCTTTTGGCTATTACAAGGAAAATTTCTATGAACACTTGTGTTCAATTCTTTTTTTTTTTATTGTTAAATCATACCTGTGTACATTAGTGCAGTCAAGGGGTACAATGTGCTGGTTTCATATACATTCTGAAATAATCTCATCAAACTGTTCAATGTAGCCTTCATGGCATTTTCTTAGTTATTGTATGTAGACATTTGTATTCTGCCTTTAGTAAGTTTCACCTGTACCCATTCTAAGATGTACCGTAGGTGTGGCCCCACCCATTACCCTCATTCCACCCTAACCTCCCCCCTCCCTTCCCCTTCCTTGGCCCTTTCCTCATAGTCTTGTGCTATAGTTGGGTTATAGCCTTCATGTGAAAGCTATAATTTAGCTTCATAGTAGGGCTGAGTACATTGGATAATTTTTCTTCCATTCCTGAGATAGTTTGCTAAGAAGAATATGCTCCAGCTCCATCCATGTAAACATGAAAGAGGTAAAGTCTCCATCTTTCTTTAAGGCTGCATAACATTCCATGGTATACATGTACCACAATTTGCTAGTCCATTCATGGGTCGATGGGCACTTGGGCTTCTTCTATGACTTAGCAATTATGAATTGGGCTGCAATAAACATTCTGGTACAGATGTCTTTGTTATATTGTGATTTTTGGTCTTCTTGGTATAAACCTAGGAAAGGAATTATAGGATCGAATGGCAGGTATATTTTTAGGTCTCTAAGTATTCTCCAAACATCCTTCCAGAAGGAAGGTATTAGTGTGCATTCCCACCAGCAGTGTAGAAGTGTGCCCTTTTCTCGGCATCCACGCCAACATCACTGGTTTTGGGATTTTGTTATGTGGGCTACTCTTACTGGGGTTAGGTGATATCTCAAAGTAGTTTTGATTTGAATTTCTCATATGATTAAGGATGATGAGCTTTTTTTCATGTGTTTGTAGATCGTGCATCTGTCTTCTTTAGAGAAGTTTCTCTTCAAGTCCTTTGCCCACCCTGAGATGGGATCACACGTTCTTTTCTTGCTAATACGTTTGAGTTGTCTGTGGATTCTGGTTATTAGACCTTTATAGGAGGTATAACCTGCAAATATTTTCTCCCATTCTGAAGGCTGTATGCTTGCTTTACTTACTATGTTCTTGGCTGTGCAGAAGCTTTTTAGTTTAATCAGGTCCCAGGAGTGTATTTTTGATACTGCTTCAATCACTTGGGAAGTACTCCTCATAAAATATTCACCCAGGCTGATTCCTTCAAGAGTTTTCCCTGCACTTTCTTCAAGTATTTTTATAGTTTCATGTCTTAAATTTAAATCTTTTATCCAGTGAGAGTCTATCTTAGTTAATGGTGAAAGGTGTGGGTCCAGTTTCAATCTTCTACAGGTTGCCAGCCAGTTCACCCAGCACCATTTGTTAAATAGGGAAACTTTTCCCCACGGAATGTTTTTAATTGGCTTGGCAAAGATCAAATAATGGTAAGTAGTTATCTATTCTGTTCCAGACATCTACTTCTCTGTTTTTGTGCCAATACCATGCTGTTTTGATCACTATCAAATTATACTACACTCTCAGGTCTGGTAGCATGATTCCTCCTGCTGTGTTTTTATTTCTGAGTAATGTTTTGGCTATTCAAGGTTTTTTCTGATGGCATATAAAACGAAGAATTACTTTTTCAACATCTTTAAAGTATGACAATGGAGCTTTAATAGGAATTGCAGTAAAATTATATAATGCTTTGGGTAGTATAGACATTTTAACAATGTTGATTTTTCACAGCCATAAGCATGGTATGTTTTTCCATCTGTTAACATCTTCAGCTATTTCTTTTCTTAAAGTTTCATAGTTCTCTTTGTAGAGAGCTTTCACATCCTTTGTTGCATATACTCCCAAATATTTTATCTTCTTTGGCACTACTGTGAAAGGAATAGAGTCCTTGACTGTTTTTCGGCTTGGTTATTGTTGGCATATATAAAGGCTACAGATTTATGGGTGTTGATTTTGTAGCCTGATGCTGTATTCCTTGATCCCTTCTAAAAGTTTTGTAGTAGAATCCCTAGTGTTTTCCAGATATACGATCATATCATCTGCGAAGAGTGAAAATTTGATCTCTTCTGACCCTATGTAGATACCCTTGATCACCTTTTCTTCCCTAATTGCAATGGCTAAAACTTCCATTACAATGTTAAAGAGCAATGGAGACAATGGGCAACCTTGCCTGGTTCCTGATCTAAGTGGAAATGATTCCAATTTAACTCCATTGAATACAATATTGGCTGTGGGTTTGCTTTATATGGCCTCTATTAGTTTATGAAATGTCCCTTCCATACCAATTTTCTTAAGTGTTCTTATCATGAAGGGATGCTGGGTATTATCAAAAACGTTTTCTGTATCAATAGAAAGAATAATATGGTCATTATTTTTTAGTTTGTTTATGTGCTGAATTACATTTATAGATTTATGTATATTGAACCAGCCTTGAGTCCCTGGGATATATCCCACTTGGTCATGGTGTATAATTATTTTGATGTGTATTGTTGGATTCTGGTTTTTAGGATCTTATTGAGTATTTTAGCATCAATATTCATTAGTGATGTTGGTGTATACTTTTATTTTCTTGTTGGGTCTTTCCCTGGTTTGGGGATCAAGATGATGTTTGCTTCATAGAATGTGTTGGGTAATATTCCTTATTTTTCTATATTTTGGAAGAGGTTTAGTAATATAAGTACTAGTTCTTCTTTACAGGTTTGGTAGAATTTTGACGTAAAGCCGTATGGTCCTGGGCTTTTCTTTTTAGGGAGATTTTGTATAGTCGATGCTATTTCAGAACTTGATATAGGCCTGTTCACCATTTCCACTTCATTCTGGCTAAGTCTTGGTAGGTGGCGTACATCCAGGTATTGGTTGATTTCTTTCAGATTTTCATATTTCTGAGAGTAGAGTTTCTTGTAGTATTCGTTAAGGATTGTTTGAACTGCTGAGGGGTCTGTTGTTATTTCATCGTTACCATTTCTGTTGATGAAATTAGAGATTTTACTCTTTTTTTTCCTGGTTATGTTGGCCAAAGGTTTATCTGCTTTATTGATCTTTTCAAAAAACCAACTTTTGGATTTATTGATCTGTTGTAGAATTCTTTTGTTTTCAATTTCATTTAATTCTGCTCTGATTATGCTTATTTCTTTTCTATTCTGCTGGGCTTGGGTTTGAAGTGTTCTTCCTTCTCCAGTTGCTTGAGATGTCCCATTAAGTTATTAACTTCCTCTCTTTATGTTTTCTTGAGGAAGGGTTGCAGTGCTATAAATTTCCCTCTTAGGACTGCCTTTGCAGTATCCCAGAGGTTCTGGTAATTCGTGTCTTGATTGTTGTTTTTTTCCAAAAATTTGATTTCCTTCTTAATCTCGTCTATAACCCATCTATCCTTCAGCATAAGGTTGTTTAGCTTCCATGTTTTTGTATGGGTATGCAGGTTCCTGTTGTTATTGAGTTCAACTTTTATTGCATGATGGTCTGAGAAGATGCAAGGAATAATTTCTATTTTTTAAAATTTGCTGAGGTTAGATTTGTGGCCTAGGATGTGGTCGATTTTTATGTATGTTCCGTGGGCTGATGAGAGGAATGTGTATTCAGTTTTGTTGGGATGAAATGTTCTGTAGATGTCTGTTACATTCAGATGTTGAATGGTTAAGTTTAAATCTAAGATTTCTTTGCTTAGCTTCTTTTTGGATAATCTATCCAGCACTGCTAAAGAGGTGTTAAAATCTCCAACTACTATGGACCTGGAGGAAATCAAGTTGCTCAAGTCTGTTAGAGTTTCTCTTATAAATTGAGGTGTGCTCTGGTTGGGTGCATGTGTATTAATAATTGAAATCTCATTATATTGAGGATACCATTAACAAATATTAAGTGTCCATCCTTAAACTTCCTTATTTCGGTTGGTTGAAAGCCTATTGCATCTGTGAATAGGATTGCAACGCCTGCTTTTTTCTGCTTTCCATTTGCTTGGAGCAGAGATGACCATCTCTTCACCTTGAGTCTAAATTTGTCTTTTAAGACAAGATTCTTGTTTGCAGCAGATATCTGGCTTGAGTTTTTGTATCCAGTCAGCCAACCTGTGCCTCTGTAGAGGACAATTAAGCCATTCACATTAATTGAGAATATTGATAAGCCTGTTGAGCGTCTGGTGCACATTTTTAATTCTTTTGCAACTGTGGAAATTGGAATTTGATCAAAATTTTCTGGTTGGGTTTACTTTTGTGGTGGAGGATTACTCTGGTCTTTATTGTGGATAGGTCTGGGAATATCCTGGACAGATTCTTTAGTTATGGCAAATTTCTTCAACATGTGAATGTCATTGAAGTATTTAATTTCTCCATCATGAATGAAACTCAGTTTAGCTGGGTACAGGATCCAGTTAATTTGTTTTAGGAGATTAAAAGTCGATGACCATCCTCTTCTAGCTTGAAAGGTTTCAGCAGAGAGATCTACAGTTATTCTAATATTTTTTGCCCTTGTAGGTGATGGTTTTGTTTTGTCTGGCAGCTTTCAGAATTTTCTCTTTCATATTAACTTTAGTGAAGTAGATTATGATGTGTCTGGGGGATGTCTTATTTGGGTTGATTTGTGCTGGAGTTCTGAAACTGTCTGCTATCTGAATTTCAGAATCTCTTGGCATGTCTGGAAAGTTCTCATTCATAATCTTATGGAGAAGAGCCTCTGTGCCTTGTGAAGCCACTTCGTTGCTTTCAGGGATCCCTATAAAACGAATATTGGGTTTCTTCGAATTATCCCAGAGCTCTCTGAGAGAGTGATCTGTTTTTGCCCTTTATTTCTCTTCCTCTTTGAGATTTTGGGAGCTTTTGAAAGCTTTGTCTTCATTGTCAGAAATCCTTTCTTCTTCTTGCTCCATTCTGTTACTCAGGGATTCTACTGTGTTTCTCAGATCTTTGAGGGCTGCAACTTCTTGTCTCAATGTGTCAAAATCTTTGGTCATTTGGCCTTTGAATTCGTTGAATTCTTGAGAAATCTTTTGGGTTACAGCTCGGAATTCTAATTCGATTTTATTTGCGATCCAGATTCTGAATTCGATTCTGATATCTCAGCTATTTGTTTGTGCATGGGGATCTTGTGCTGTGTCTGCTTCATTGTTCCTTGGGGGAGTTGATCTACTCTGACTATGCATATTGCCAGAGTTTTTCTGTTAATTTCGCTTCATGATTATTTTTCACCATTGCTTCTGGCTGTCCTCAGAGTTGGCAGGTGTCTCTCAAAAATTAGACCCTAGGGGTATTAGTCTATTGTTGCTGGATCTTTGTAGGGAGTGGTCCTGTGTAGTTCCTCTGTGGCTGCCCAAGTCAGGGAGTTCTGGTTGTGGAAGCAGCTCTGGAGTGTGACAAACCCGGATCCAGCAACAGGGTGGGAGGTGATGTGCACAGTTTTGGGAGTGCCTGGTGCCCAGTGACTGTGGCACAGAGAGGTCATGGCTTCAGCAGTCTCTGGCCAGGAGAAGGGCTCTGTGAAGAAGCAGGGAGGGCTCTGGAGGGCATGCAGATACCAGATACCCTGGCCAGATGAGTGGGCTGGTGTTGAGGCAGGGAGGGTGCAGGAGGGAGGACCCAGTGTTGCGTGGCTCCTGCAGTTCCTGGTCAGGGCATGCGGAGGTCCGGCGGGCATGGGTCACAGGTTGGGGATCATGGTGAAGCTCTTTTTTTTTTTTTTATTAAATCATAGCTGTGTACATCAATATGATCATGGGGCACCATACACTTGGTTCATAGACCATTTGACACATTTTCATCACATTAGTTGACATAGCCCTATTGGCATTTTCTTAGTTACTTTGCTAAGACATTTACATTCCACCATGGTGCAGCTATTATGGAGGACTGTGTGGCACCAAGCCCAGGTGTTTGAGGTTGCTATGAGCTGTGAAGCCACGGCACTCTACCCAGGGGAATAGCCGATGCTCCAGTGTGCCAGAACCGGTCTTACTCTGCCCCTGAGGGTTAATGCTGTAAGGCAGCTCAGTCCCCACCTTTAGGCGGGTCAGTCACTAGGTTACTAGCTCCTGCCCGATCCTTGATCTGTGACCCTGAGGGCAGAGCTTGCTGGGGCAGTTATGTCACGATGGGTCCCTGCGACCCACAGCTGAACACTATTAGCTCCGTCAGGCTCAGTGGCTCAGTCTGGGGCCCTAGACAATGCCCAAAGTTCTCTGCACTCCAGCTCAAGCTCTCCCCAAAGGCAGTTCAACTGAGTGCAAAGTCCAAAAACACCGAAACAGTTCACAGGTAAGGCCTTTCCGGTTTGCAGTGTCACTGCTGCTTGTACTTATGGCTGCCCGTGGGATTAGGTCAATGGGACACACACAACCACTTGCCAGTTTTCCACTGTTTTTGTCCTTTTCTTGAGGTCCAGAAGTCCCTTGCTGACTCCTTGTATCTTCAAAGGGATGATTATAGGCAGATCCCACCAGCCAGAGATGCCTGGAGTCTTATCTCCCCAGGCTTATCGTGCCCTGTTGCAGGGAGGCTGTTACTCTGGCATCATCTTGGATTACCCTCCTTGTTCCATTCTTTATATGGATATGTGCTTTCACTTCCCTGGGTAGTTTTTTCACATAACCACTTCAGCTTTCTCTTGACTTTTTTATTTTTTCCAATTTATTAATTTTTTTTTATTAAATCATAGCTGTGTACATTAGTACGATAAGGGGGCACCATACACCTGGTTCATAGACCGTTTGACACATTTTCATCACACTAGTTAACATAGCTTTCTTGGCATTTTCTTAGTTATTTTGCTAAGACCTTTACATTCCACACTTACTAAGATTCACATATACCCTTGTAAAATGCTCCGCAGGTGTAATCCCATTAATTCCCCTCCCTCCATCTCCCTCCCTCCTCCCTCCCCTCCCTTTTCCCCTTCTCCCTATTCTTAGGTTGTAACTGGGTTATAGCTTTCATGTGAGGGTCCTACCTTGGTTTCATAATAAGGGTGGGTACATTGGGTACTTTTTCACCCATTCTTGTGACACTTTACTAAGAAGAATATGTTCCAGCTCCATCGATGTCAAAATGAAAGAGGTAAAGTCTCCATCTTTTTTTAAGACTGCATAATATTCCATGGTGTACATATACCACTATTTATTAATCCATTTGTGGATGGATGGGCACTTGGGTTTTTTCCATGACTTTGCAATTATAAATAGGGCTGCAATAAATATTCTGATACAAATGTCTTTGTTATGATGTGATTTTTGGTCTTCTGGGTATATGCCCAGTAGAGGGATTACAGGATTGAATGGCAGATCTATTTTTAGATCTCTAAGTGTTCTCCATATCTCTTTCCAAAAGGAATGTATTAATTTGTATTCCCACCAGCAGTGCAAAAGTGTTCCCTTTTCTCCACATCTGCACCAATATCTCTGGTCTTGGGATTTTGTGATATAGGCTAGTCTCAAAGGAGTTAGATGATACCTCAAAGTAGTTCGGATTTGCATTCCTCTGATGATTAAAGATGATGAGCATTTTTTCATATGTCTGAAGGCTGGGCGCCTGTCTTCTTCAGAGGTTTCTCTTCAAGTCCCTTGCCCAGCCTGCGATGGGATCCCTTGTTCTTTTTTTGCTAATGCCTTTGAGTTCTCTGTGGATTCTGGTTACTAAACCTTTGTCAGAGACATAACCTGCAAATATTTTTTCCCATTCTGAGGGCTGTTTGCCGGCTTTACTTACTGTGTTCTTGGCTGTGCAGAAGATTTTGAGTTTGATCAAGTCCCAATAGTGTATTTTTGAAGCAGCTTCAGTTGCCAGGGGGGTCCTTCTCATAAAAAACTCGCCCAACCCAATTTCTTCAAGGGTTTTCCCTGCACTCTCTTCTAGTATTTTTATAGTTTCATGTCTTAGGTTTAAATATTTAATCCAGTGAGAGTCTATCTTGGTTAATGGTGAAAGGTGTGGGTCCAATTTCAGTCTTCTACAGGTTGCCAGCAAGTTCACCCAGCACCATTTGTTTAATAGGAAATCTTTTCACCGTTGAATGTTTTTAATTAGCTTGTCAAAGATTAAATAATGGTAATTAGCTGGATTCATCTCTTGGTTCTCTATTGTGTTCCAGACGTCTACTTCTCTGTTTTTGTGCCAGTACTATGCTGTTTTAAACAGTATCAATTTGTAGTATAGTCTGAGGTCTGGTAGCATGATTCCTCCTGCTTTGTTTTTATTTTTGAGTAATGTCTTGGCTATTCGAGTTTTTTTCTGATTCCATATAAAATGAATTATTGTTTTTTCAATATCTTTAAAGTATGACAGTGGAGCTTTAATGGGGATTGCATTGAAATTATTTATTGCTTTGGGTAGTATGGACATTTTAACAATGTTGCTTCTTCCCAACCATGAGCACGGTATATTTTTCCATTTGTTAACATTCTCAGCTATCTCTTTTCTTAGAGTTTCATAGTTCTCTTTATAGAGATCTTTCACGTCCTTTGTTAGATAAACTCCCAAGTATTTCATCTTCTTTGCCACTACTGTGAATGGGATAGAGTCCTTAACTGTTTTTTCAACTTGACTATTGTTGGTATATATAAATGCTATCGATTTATGAATGTTGATTTTGTAACCTGAGATGCTGCTGTATTCCTTGATCACTTCTAAGACTTTTGTAGTAGAGTCCCTAGTATTTTCCAGATGTACAATCATATCATCTGCAAAGAACGTAAGTTTGATCTTTTCTGACCCTATGTGGATACCCTTGATCACCTTTTCTTCCCTAATTGCGGTGGCTAAAACTTCCATTACAATGTTAAAAAGCAATGGAGCTCACCTGTGGTGCATCTTACAAGGGTACATGTGAGCCTTGGCAAATGTGGAATGCAAATGTCTTGGCAAAGTAACTGGGAAAATGCCAGGAGGGCTATGTCAACTAATGAGATGAAAATGTGTCAAATATTCCATGAAACAAGTGTATGGTGCCCCATGATCATATTGATGTACACAGCTATGATTTAGTAAAAAAAAGAAAGCAATGGAGACAATGGGCAGCCTTGTCTGGTTCCTGATCTGAGTGGAAATGATTCCAATTTAACTCCATTCAATATGATATTGTCTGTGGATGGCCTCTATCAGTTTAAGAAATGTCCCTTCTATACTGATTTTCTAAAGTGTTAAGACCATGAAGGGATATTGGATGTTATCAAAAGCTTTTTCTGCATTGATTGAGAGAATCATATGGTCTTTGTTTTTTACTTTGTTTATGTGCTGAATTACATTTATAGATTTACGTATATTGAACCAGCCTTGAGACCCTGGGATAAAACCGACTTGGTTATGATGTGTGATTTGTTTGATATGTTGCTGGATTCCGTTTGTTAGAATCTTTTTGAATATTTTTGCATCTATATTCATTAGTGATATTGGTCTATAATTTTCTTTTCTTGTTGGGTCTTTTCCTGGTTTGGGGATCAGAGTGATTTTTGCTTCATAGAACGTGTTGGGTAGTCTTCCTTCTTTTTCTACCTTTTGGAACAGGTTGAGTAATATAGGTCCTAATTCCTCTTTACAGGTTTGGTAGAATTCTGAGGTAAATCCATCTGGTCCCGGGCTTTTATTTTGGGGAGATTTTGTATGGTTGATCTTATTTCTGAACTTGATATGGGCCTGCTCAACATTTCCACTTTATTTTGGTTAAGTCTTGGAAGGTGATGTGCTTCCAAGTAACGGTCAATTTCCTTCAGATTTTCGTATTTCTGAGAGTAAAGTTTCTTGTAATATTCACTAAGGATTTTTTTGATTTCTGAGGAGTCTGTTGTTATTTCTGATTGATGAGATTAGAGATTTTACTCTTTTTTTCCTGATTAGGCTGGCCAAAGGTTTGTCTATTTTGTTGAACTTTTCAAAAAACCAGCCTTTTCATTTATTGATGTGTTGTATTATTTTTTTTGTTTTCAATTTTGTTTAGTTATGCTCTGATTTTCTTTGTTTCTTTTCTACTCTTGGATTTGGGGTTGGAATGTTCTTCCATTTCCAGTCACTTGAGATGTCCCATTAAGTTACTTATTTCCTCTCTTTCTGTTCTCCTGAGGAAGGCTTGCAGTGCTATAAATTTCCCTCTTAGAACTGCCTTTGCGGTGTCCCAGAGGTTCTGATAGTTCGTGTCTTCATTATCGTTTTGTTCGAAAAATTTGGCAATTTCCTTCTTGATTTCATCTCTGACCCGGCTATCCTGCAGCATAAGGTTATTTAACTTGCATGTTTTTGTATGAGTATGCAGATTCCTGTTGTTAATCATCTCAATTTTTCTTCCATGATGGTCCGAGAAGATGCATTGAATAATTTCTATTCCTTTAAATTTACTGAGATTAGACTTGTGACCTAAGATGTGATCGATTTTTGAGTACGTTCCGTGGGCTGATGAGAAGTATGTGTATTCAGTTTTTTTGGGATGAAATGTTCTGTAGATGTCTGCTAAATCTAAATGCTGGATGGTTATATTTAAATCTAGAATTTCTTTACTCAGCTTTTTGTTGGAGGATCGATCCATCACTGCCAAAGGAGTGTTAAAATCTCCAACTATTATAGAGTTGGAGGAAATCAAGTTGCTGATGTCTGTTAGAGTTTCTCTTATAAATTGAGGTGCATTCTGGTTGGATGCATAGATATTAATAATTGAAATCTCATCATATTGAGTCTTACCCTTAACAAATATGAAGTGACCATTGTTGTCCTTCCTTACTTTTGTTGGTTTAAAGCCTATTGTATCCGCAAATAAAATTGCAACTCCTGCTTTTTTCTGGTTACCATTTGCCTGAAATATGGATGACCATCCTTTCACCCTGAGTCTGTATTTGTCTTTTAAGTTAAGATGTGACTCTTGTATGCAACAAATGTCTGGCCTGAGTTTTTGTATCCAGTCAGCTAACCTATGTCTCTTTAGAGGGCAGTTTAAGCCATTCACATTAATGGAGAGTATTGATAAGTTTGGTGAAATTTGGGGTATTGAGTTTTTCAAAAGTCCAGTGGGCATTTTTAATCCTTTTGCCATTGTGGAAGTTGGAGTTTGATCAGAAGTTTCTGAGTGAGTTTAATTTTGTAGTAGAGGATTGGGTTGGTTATTATGGAGGATAGGTCTGAGAATGTCCTGAAGAGTTGGTTTCGTTATGGCAAATTTCTTGAACATATGAATGTCCTTAAAGTATTTAATTTCTCCATCATAAATGAAACTCAGTTTAGCTGGGTACAAGATCCGGGGTTGAAAGTTATTTTGCTTTAGGAGATTAAACGTTGATGTCCATCCTCTTCTGGCTTGAAAAGTTTCAGCAGTGAGGTCTGCAGTCATTCTAATGTTCTTCCCTTTGAAGGTAATAGTTTTCTTTCACCTTGCCTCTTTGATAATTTTCTCCTTCATATGAACTTTATTTAAGTTAATTATGATATGCCTGGGGGATGTCTTCTTGGGATTGAGTCGTGTTGTGGTTCTGAAGCTATCTGCTATCTGAATTTCAGGTTCTCTAGGCATGTCTGGATTATTCTCTTTCATAATTTCATGCAGAAGGGCCTCTGTGCTTAGTGAGGCCACTTCATCTGTTTCAGGATTTCCTATGAGTCGGATATTTGCCTTGTTCGAGTTATCCCAGAGCTCTCTGAGAGAATGATCCGTGTTTGCTCTCCATTTCTCTTCCTCTTTGAGAGTTTGGGAGCGTTCAAAGGCTTTATCTTCAGTGTCGGAAATCCTTTCTGCTGCTTGGTCCATTCTGTTGCTAAGGGATTCTACTGTATTTTTCATATCTTTGAGGGCTACAAATTCTTGCTTCAGTGTGTCTAAGTCTTTGGTAGTTTTGTCTTTAAATTCGTTAAATTTTTGAGACAGCTTTTGTATTTCTCCTTGAATTCCTATTTCCATTTTGTTAATCTTGTTTGCCATCCAAATTCTGAATTCGATTTCTGACATGTCAGCCAGTTGTTTTTGAATGAGATCTTCAATTACATCTGCCGTATCTTTCCTTGGGGAGGGTTGATCTATTCTGGTTATTCATGTTACCAGAGTTTTTCCTCTGATTACGCCGCATGATTGTTTTACTCCCTTTGATTTCTCCCCTGGTCTTTTGTCAAGGATCCATACAGTGCTGTGGCCTGAGAAACTGGGGCCCTGTTTGGCGTGGAGGGGCTAAGTGGTTCTGTCTATTTTTCATCTGGTTTCTATTTGACCCTAGTGAAACAGTTACTCTGGGTTGAAGTCTCAGCTGTGGAGAAATATCAGAAATTAAGTCACCCCACCCACCACAGGCAACAAATGGAAAAGGAAAATCAAACCTTCCTACAACCACACCCACAGGGCACCACCTGGATAGTCCCCAGGTGAGTGGCTCAGTTCAAAAGGTCCAAATCAATTGTCTCAGTCAGCAGCTGCCTTGGGTGGTAGAGTTCAAGAGGTCCCTGGGAACTGCATCACAGGGTTCTGGTGACTGCTCTAATATGGCTTGCTCCAGTGCTGCGTGGAGTCAGGAAGAGCCACCCAGTAAATAGATCAGTCTGGGAAGATTGATGCCTCCTTCCCCACCTTGCAGCTCTGTCACACCCAGTTCCTGCTAGCTCCACAGGGCTGTGACCCAGTCGGTTGTCTGCAGTAAGCAGATACTCCAGGGGTTTGCACCTGCCTAAGTCACAGGGTCGTCTGTGTATGCTCTTCTAGGCCTCTACTCTCTGTCTTTATCCAGCAGGGAATGGTGTAGGCTGTCAACCTCGGGCACTTGATGGAGGCTGGAGGTGTTCACTCAGTTCCATTTCCACCCTTAGTTTATGTTACTAGGTGAACGGAACAACCCTGTGGGAGTTTGTTTCTCACCCTGCTAGATTCCTCTGCAGAGGAGAGGCTGATTTGAGTTCTCAGAACCTGTGCCTCAGGCTCTGTCTTTATTCCTGTGGGTTTGTATTGGCAGCACGATTAGTTGTCAGCTGTAGAATCTTGGCCTCCTCTGTCTATAGGCTGGTGATCCCCTGAGAGCTAGGTGCCTCTTAGGCTCAGTAAAGCGGTCTTCTGGATCAGCCCCACTCTGGGATTTTCCCGGCTCTGCGCATGTTTTTTCTAGTCCCCGTGTTCCACCCAGGTCAGTGCCGCCTCAGGCAAACCCTTTTCTCATTGGGGCCTGTGTTTCAGTCCCAGGTATGTTCCATGGTGGTTGCCATCTGAGAAGATGCTTGGCCTCATCTGGTTGCCCAGGAAGACAGGAGCAGAGGCTATGGGATATCTGGGGGGTGGGCCTTGTTATTGCTGAAGATGGCTGTTGCTCTGCACCTCGGGGCACCACCGCTCCAGTGTGATTCCCTCTTAGCAGACTGTTGTCTTCTTCCTCCTTTGCTGCAGAGTGAGCGCTGGCCAGCTGCAGTCCAGGTCCTGTCTACACCTCTCAAGATTTCACCCAAAAGTCTGGACTCCTGGGGGGGCAGGTCTCCAGATCATGGACTTAGAGGGGAGGGGAGTGCTAGGAGCTTAGAGTTCCAGGTCATAACACCAAGTACATTGAGACCAAATGAACAAATAAACAGATACAAAGGTTACCAGGCACATGGGGCCATAGATACAGAGACAGATGGAAACACATAGACCTGCAGGCAACATCCATGACAACAGCAATATAAGAACAAGTGCAATAAAAATAGTGATAATCATAAAATAATTGAAAGAAAGAAAAGAAGGAGAGAAAAAAGTGGTGTTAGTAGAAATGTTAAAAGAGAAGACAGAAGAAATTAAAATTAGAAAACATAGAAATAAAAAATATATCTATATAAAAAGTAATAATAAAAAATAATCGAAATCTCCAAGAAAACTGTGAGGAAAAAACAGACCAAAACAAAACAAACAAAAAAGAAAACCAAAAAACAAAATAAAACAAAAAAAGGCACCAACTACAAAAATATTCTGGGTTGTAGAAATATACCTATATATATCTATATGTCTGCTGTATGGATCAACTTTCGTAGGAATATATTCATACTGCAATATACTTTCTGGACACCAGGTGGCACTGTGAGTGGTTCCAAGGCTTATACCTGATTTACAGTTTATACTGTTACCATGGTAACCACCTTCCATAGCTGATCACCATTTTTTAATTTCTGTAAAAGTTTGTCTCCTAAGAATTGTGTAACCTCGGCTGTTCTTTTCCAGACAGCACCTGCGACCGACCTTCCCACTAAGTGCAGGTGTCCACGCTTCTTAAGTCTTTCCACTCTGTTCCCAGGTTCTCCAGGAAACTGGTGACTGCAACCGGCTGTAGGGGTAGTGGTGTTGAGTTCGCCTGGTCGCTGGCAGGTTTCCGGTTTTAGCTGCTGTAGCTGGTTCCTGGCGCTGAAGCCGAGTTCGCGGCTTCAGTAGCTGTAGCTGGTTCCCGTGGTTGGAGCTTTCGGGGAACTTATTCTGAGTTTTATGGTTCAGAGTTTCCCTTTTGGATCGGCACCCGCCAGTTCTCCGCGCAGCCTGAACCACCAGCCCCCTCCAACGCCTGGGGGAAAGGTGCCCGCCCTTTTGGGTAGTTCAAAATGTCTGTTTCCCGGGCAGGATCCCTTCCCTTCAATTGTCCAACAGTTTGCTCAGCTCTCCGTGGTTTTGAGTGGCTCTCCGTTCGGATGCCTCTCTCAGTTCAGGAATAAATATTTGTCAATTGGGTTTTGTCAGCATTTACAAGCTGCTGACCTCCGTAGGGGAGGGGCCTGCTGGCTGGCACGGCCGAGCAGGGAAGAATCTCTACAACAGAGTCTGTGGTTTTAAATTACTCCTCATATATAGCAATCTGTCAGTTCGCTGGGTGTCTCCAGCTTGTCTGCCCATTCCAATAATCCACACACAGGGAAGGTCCAGACCCCATTTCCTCTCCCCTGATGGCTTCTCAGCTTTCTTTTTAGTAGTGTGAGAATGAATACATCTTTTTCCATCATTTAGTTTAACCTATTTATGCCTTTATATTAAAGTGTGCTTCCTGTAATAGCATACAGTGGAATCTTTCTTTAACAAAATTATAATCTGGGTTACGCCTGTGGCTCAGTGAGTAGGGAACCTCCCCGGCCAAACTTCAACAAAAAAATAGCTGGGTGTTGTGGTGGGTGCCTGTGGTCCCAGCTACTTTGGAGGCTGAGGCAAGAGAATTGCCTAAGCTCAAGAGCTGGAGGTTGCTGTGAGCTGTGATAACACAGCACTCTACTGAGGGCAACAAAGTGAGACTCTATCTCAAAAAAAATTGTAATCTGACAATCTCTATCTCTTAATTGGATTGTTTGGACAATTGGTGAGATTTACATGTACTATCTGAGTATTTGCTTCCCATTTGTCTCATTTGTTCTTTGTTCCTCTTTTCCTCTTTTTCTGCCTTCTTTTGGATTCTTTTTCATAATTCCATTTCAATTCTTGTGTTGGATTATTAGCTATAATTGTTTGTTTTTCTCTTTTAGTGGTTTGTTTAGGGCACATCACACACATTTTTAAATTTCTCAGTCTATGTTGATTAGATAGCATACCATTTCATCTAAAGCATAAGAACTTTAAACACTACACTTCCATTTCTCCCCTTCTGGATTTTTTCTTTAGTTATTGCGCAGTTTACTTAATACATATGAAAGTAAAATGAAGGAAAATTTTAGTTATATTAAATTTGAAAAAACATTAGCCATTATTTCTTCAAACATTTTTTCTGTTCTCTTCAGTATTTCCTCTCCTTTACATATGCCAATTGTCTAGCAATTAGATGTGTAAAATTGTGCTACATCTTATTGATTACCTGTTGTTTTTTTTTTTTTTTGAGAGAGGGTCTCACTCTGTTGCCCTCAGTAGAGTGCTGTGATATCATGCAGCTCACAGCAACCTCCAACTCCTGGGCTTAGGCGATTCTCTTGCCTCAGCCCCCAGAGTAGCTGGGACTACAGGAACCCACCATAACGCCCGGCTATTTTTTTGTTGCAGTTTGGCCAGGGCCCGTTTTAAACCTGCCACCTTCAGTATATGGGGCCAGCATCCTACCCTCTGAACCACAGCTGCCGCCCTATCTCCTCATTTTTTTATTTTTCCATTCTTTCTGCAGTTTATTACAGATAATTCCTATTGCTATGTACTTAAGTTTATTTTTTAATCATTTCTTCTGTTATTCATGTTATCAGTGTAATTTTTATCTCATACATTATTGTTTTTATGTCTATAATTTTATTTGTATCTTTTAAAATAATATCTTCAATGTCTCTACCTGACATATCCAACCTTTCTTCCAAACTTTTAAGAATATGGAGTAGCATTATTTTAACTGTTTTAATGTCATTGCCTGTTGTTTCAAATATCTGTGTCACAAGTATAGTCTAGCAATGGGGATGGGAGAAGAGGAAGAGAGGAGGGGGGAAGAAGAAGGGTGATGGGTAGGTTCTCACCTAGTGTGCACAATATGAAGGTGTTCAGCATGTCCTCTGGGTGAAGGGCTCAACTACAACTTGAAGTTCACATTAGAATTGAAAACAATGTAACCAAAACATTTTTATCCTCATATTAATCTGAAATAAGATAAAAACAATGCAATAGAAGAAAAACTGAGAAAAAACCCCAAATATCTGTGTCAGTTCTGGGCCTATTTTTATTGATTTATTATTCTCATTATAAGTTATGTTTCCTGCATCCTTGTTTATGTGCTAATATTTAATAGCATTTCAGAAATTATGAAATTTTTTCTTGTTGGATACTGAATATTTCTGTATTACTATGCATATTTTTGAACTTTTTTAGAATGAAACTATTTGGAAACAGTTTAGTCTTTTGGAGTCTTGCTTTTAAGATTTCTTTGTCAGAGGTGGAGCAAGATGGCGGCTGGGTAACAGCTTCCCTGCAAGTGGGCACAGTGAGTCTGGGGAGATAAGACTCCAGCATCTCTGGCTAGTGGGATCTGTCTATAGTCATCACTTTGAGGATACCAGATGGCTTTATGTCAGAAATCTACCAAATCTTTATAGAACCAGTACCTATATTACTAAACCTCTTCCAAAATATAGAAAAAGAAGGAATATTACCCAACTACGAAGCAAAATATAGAAAAAGAAGAAATATTACCCATTCTATGAAGCCAACATCACCTTGATCCCCAAACCAGGGAAAGACCCAACAAGAAAAGAATAGTATAGACCAATATCACTAATGAATATTGATGCTAAAATACTCAATAAGATCCTAAAAACCAGAATCCAACAACACATCATAAAAATTATACACCATGACCAAGTGGGATTTATCCCAGGGTCTCAAGGCTGGTTCAATATACGTAAATCTATAAATGTAATTCAGCACATAAACAAACTAAAAAATAAGGACCATTTGTTTCTTTCAATTGATGCAGAAAAAGTTTTTGATACTATCCAACATCCCTCCATGATTGGAACACTTAAGAAAATTGGTATAGAATGGACATTTCTTAAACTAATAGAGGCCATCTACAGCAAACCCACAGCCAATATCATATTGAATGGAGTTAAATTGAAATAATTTCCACTTAGGTCAGGAACCAGGCAAGGTTGGCCATTGTCTCCATTGCTCTTTAACATTATAATGGAAGTTTTAGCCATTGCAATTAGGGAAGAAAAGGCGATCAAGGGTATCCACATAGGGTCAGAAGAGATCAAAATTTCACTCTTCGCAGATGATATGATCGTATATCTGGAAAGCACTAGGGATTCTACTGCAAAACTTTTAGAAGTGATCAAGGAATACAGCAACGTCTCAGGCTATAAAATCAACACCCATAAATCTTTAACCTTTATATATACCAACAATAACCAAGCCAAAAAAACAGTCGAGGACTCTATTCCTTTCACAGTAGTGCCAAAGAAGCTGAAATATTTGAGAGTATACCTAACAAAGGACGTGAAATACAAAGAGAACTATGAAACTTTAAGAAAAGAAATAGCTGAAGGGGTGGAGACAAGATGGCTGACTGAAGCCAGCTTTCCACATAGGCTCCTGTCCAGAAGAAGAGTTAAAGGACAAAAGTTTAGCAAGTAACGTGGTAGATTTGAGCTGCACCAAGAGAGAAGGTTGAAGAACAAACATCAACCCTGCCGAGGCGAGCTGCAACCACAAGGATACAAACAAAAGGATACAAACAAAATCCATCAACAAGCAGACAGGCGTCCTCTCCCCTATGAAAATATCTCGGAGTGCCCCACAAACAAATGGGCAGAGTTCAAAGGTCCTCCCACAACACTCCATGGGAGAGACCCTCTAAAAACTGGACCTACCTCCACTACTAGAGTGCCATGGCATTCTCCTGCCAGGCATAAAACTGTATAAAACTGTGTATATTCTCTACCTGCAACTCAGCTCCCAGCACTCCCCTCCACTCTCACTCTGAGGTCTGGAGGCCTGTCCCTCAGGAATCCAGATTCTTGGGTGATTTCTCGAGGGGTGTGGACAGTGCCTAAACTGCAGCTGGTCAGTGCTGACTCTGGGGCACAGGAGCAAGGAGAGGATGGTCAGCTGAGAGGGAACCACAACAGAGCAGCAGTTCCCTGAGGCACGGAGCAACTGCTGTCTTTTAGCACCAAAACGGCCAGGCATAAAACTGTGTAAAACTGTATATATTCTCTACCTGCAACTCTGAGCTCCCAGCACTCCCCTCCACCCTCACTCTGAGGTCTGGAGGCCTGTCCCACAGGATTTCAGATTCTTGGGTGATTTCTCGAAGGTTGTGGACAGTGCCTAAACTGCAGCGGGTCAGTGCTGACTCTGTGGCATGGGAGCGAGGAGAGGATGGTCAGCTGAGAGGGAAACACACCAGAGCAGCAGTTCCCTGAGGCTCAGAGCAGCATCTGTTTTTTAGCAGCAATACGGACAGGCATAAATCTGTTTAAAACTGTATATATTCTCTACCTGCAACTCTGAGCTCCCAGCACTCCCCTCCACTCTCACTCTGAGGTCTGGAAACCTGTCCGTCAGGAGTCCAGATTCTTGGGTGATTTTTTTTTTTTTTTATTGTTGGGGATTCATTGAGGGTACAATAAGCCAGTTACACTGATTGCAGTTGTTAGGTAAAGTCCCTCTTGCAATCATGTCTTGTTCTTGGGTGATTTTTTGAAGGGTGTGGACAGTGCCTAAACTGTAGCTGGTCAGTGCTGACTCTGGTGTGTGGGAGTGAGGAGAGGACAGTCGGCTGAGAGGGAACCACACCAGAGCAGCAGTTTCCTGAGGCTCGGAGCAGCAGCTGACTTTTAGCAGCAATACAGCTCACTCCCAGATATTCTAAAGCCACACTCCCTGTCTCCCTGGGTAACCAGAGGAGGCTGGCAACAACTCGTGAGTAAAGGATCTGCCTGAGGTGGTACCGACTCACAGACCCAGGAAACTCCCAGGGCAGGGCTGACCCAAAGACCGCTTTACTGAGCCAAAAACGCACCTGGCCCTCAGGGGATTGTCAGTCTATAGACAAAGGAAGGCAGCAGGATAGAACTGACAGGTAACCTAATACAAACCTGCAAGAGCAAAGACAGGGCTTTGGAACTCAAAACAGCTTCTCTTCTGCAGGGGAATTTAGCAGTTCTGTTCAGTTCTGTCAGTAACATCAATCAGGGGCAGGGCTGGACCTGAGTGAACACCCCCCAACCTTCACCAAGCGCCAAGGCTGTCAGGCCTCACCTCCTCCTGCTAGATAGAGGCAAAGCGCAGAGCCCTGGCAGCTTTCCTTTTGATTCAGGCAGGTGCAACCCCCTGGAGAATCTGTTCACAGGCAACTGGGTCAGCCAACTGCAGGGCTGTGACTGGGTGTGACAGAGGTACAAGGTGGGGAAGGAGGCATCAACCTTCCCAGACTGATCTATTTGCCGGGTGACTCCTCCTGAATCCATGCAGCACTGGAGCAAGCCATATTAGAGTAGTCAGCACACACCTGTGATCCAGTTCTGAGAGAGCTCTTAAACTCTCCCACCCGAGACAGGTGCTGACTGAGACAATTGATTTGCACCTTTTGAACTGAGCCAATCACCCAAGGACTATTCAGGTGGTGCCCTGGCTGTGTGGTTATAGGAAGGTTTGATTTTTCCTTTTCCAATAGTTGCCTGTTGGGGCAGGGCGACTTAATTGCTGGTGTTTCTCCACAGCTGAGACTTCAACCCAGAGTAACTGTTTCAATAGGGCTGAACAGAAACCAGCTAAAAACAAGACAGAACCACTTAGCCCCACCACACCAAACAGGGCCCCAGTTTCTCAGGACGTAGCACTGTACGGGTCCTTGACAAAGCTCCAGGGGAAAAATCAAAGAGTGTAAAACAATCATGGGGCGGAATCAGCGGAAAAACTCTGGTAACATGAATAACCAGAATAGATCAACCCCCCCCCAAGGAAAGATATGGCAGATGTAACTGAAGATCCCATTCATAAACAGCTGGCCGAGATGTCAGAAATCGAATTCAGAATTTGCATTGTAAACAAGATTAATAAAATAGAGGAAAATGTGGAATTAGAAATTCGAGCAGCAATTCAGAAGTCGGAATTAGAAATTCGAGGAGAAATTCGTAAGTTGTCTGAAGAATTTAACAAATTTAAAGACAAAACCACCAAAGATTTTGATGCATTGAAGCAAGAATTTGCAGCCATCAAAGATCTGCAAAATACATTAGAATCCCTCAGTAATAGAGTGGAGCAAGCAGACAAATGGATTTCTGACATTGAAGACAAACCTTTGAACGCTCCCAAACACTCAAAGAGGAAGAGAAATGGAGAAGAATAACGGATCATTCTCTCAGAGAGCTCTGGGATAATTAGAAGAAAGCTAATATCTGCCTCATTGGAGTCCCTGAAAGTGATGAAGTGGCCTTGCTGGGCACAGAGGCCCTTCTCCATGAAATTATGAAAGAGAATTTTCCAGACATGCCAAGAGATTCTGAAATTCAGATAGCAGACAGTTTCAAACCTCCAGCATAACTCAATCCCAGTAAGACATCCCCCATGCACATAATAATTAACTTCACTAAAGTTAATATAAAGGAGAAAATTCTGAAGGTAGCCAGATGTAAGAAATCAATTACCTACAAAGGGAGGAATATTAGAGAGACTGCAGGTCTCTTTGATGAAAATTTTCAAGCCAGAAGAGGGTGGTCATCAACTTTTAATCTAAAGCAAAATAACTTACAACCCCGGATCCTGTACCCAGCTAAACTGAGTTTCATTTATGATGGAGAAATTAAATACTTTAATGACATTCATATGTTGAAGAAATTTGCCATAACTAAACCAGCTCTTCAGGATATTCTCAGACCTATCCTCCATAATGTCCAGCCCAATCCTCTACCACAAAAGTAAACTCACTCAGAAACTTTTGATCAAACTCCAACTTCCACAGTGGTGAAAAGATTAAAAATGTCCAATGGGCTTTCGAAAAACTCACTACCCAAAATGTTACCAGACTTATCAATATTCTCCATTAATGTGAACGGCTTAAAATGTCCTCTAAAGAGGCACAGGTTGGTTGACTGGATACAAAAACTTAGTCCAGATATTTGCTGCATACAAGAGTCACATCTTACCTTAAAAGACGAATATAGACTCACGGTGAAAGGATGGTCATCCATATTTAAGGCAAATGGTAATCAGAAAAAAGCAGGTGTAGCAATTTTCTTGGCAGATATGATAGACTTTAAACCAACAAAAGTAGGAAGGATAAGAATGGTCCCTTCATATTTTTTAAGGGTAATACTCAATACGATGAGATTCCAATTATTAACATCTATGCACCCAACCAGAATGCACCACAATTTATAAGAGAAACTCTAACAAACATGAGCAACTTGATTTCTTCCAGCTCCACAATAGTTGGAGATTTCAACACTCCTTTGGCAATGTTGGATCAATCCTCCAATAAGAAGCTCAGCAAAGATATTTTATTTTTATTTATTTATTTTTTTGGCTTTATTTAACAAAATTAATTATTTTTTTATTAAATAATAGCTGTGTACATTGATATATTCATGGGGCATCAATCAATAGCTTCACAGACCATTTACCAAGTTTCACATATACCTTTGTAAGATGCACCGCTGGTGTAATCCCACTAATCCCCTTCCCTCTACCCACCTCTCCCTCCCTCCCCTCCCTTTCCCCCTTCCCCCTATTCTTAGGTTGTAACTGGGTTATAGCTTTCATGTGAAAACCCTAAATTAGTTTCATAGTAGGGCTGAGTACATTGGGTACTTTTTCTTCCATTCTTGAGATACTTTACTAAGAAGAATACATTCCAGCTCCATCCATGTAAACATGAAGGAGGTAAAGTCTCCATCTTTCTTTAAGGCTGCATAATACTCCATGGTATGCATATACCACAATTTATTAATCCATTCGTGGATTGATGGGCACTTGGGCTTCTTCCATGACTTAGCAATTATGAATAGGGCTGCAATAAACATTCTGGTACAAATATCTTAGTTATGATGTGCTTTTTGGTCTTCTGGGTATATGCCCAGTAGAGGGATTACAGGATTGAATGGCAGATCTATTTTTAGATCTCTGAGTGTTCTCCATATCTCTTTCCGAAAAATTTGCATTCCCACCAGCAGTGCAAAAGTGTTCCCTTTTCTCCACATCTGCACCAACTTCTCTGCTCTTGGGATTTTGTGATATAGGCTAGTCTCACTGGAGTTAGATGGTATCTCAAAGTAGTTTTGATTTGCATTTCTCTGATGATTAAAGATGATGAGTATTTTTTCATATGTCTGAAGGCCAAGCACCTTTCTTCTTTAGAGAAGTTTCTATTCAAATCCCTTGTCCAGCCTGCGATGGGATCCCAAGTTCTTTCCTTGCTAATGCGTTTGAGTTCTCTGTGGATTCTGGTTATTAAACCTTTGTCAGAGACATAACCTGCAAATATCTTCTCCCATTCTGAGGGCTGTCTGCTTGTTTTACTTACTGTGTTCTTGGCTGTACAGAAGCTTTGTAGTTTGATCAAGTCCCAGTAGTGTACTTTTGAAGCTGCTTCAATTGCCCGGGGGGTCTTCCTCATAAAATACTCGCCCAGACCGATTTCTTCAAGTGTTTTCCCTGCACTCTCCTCTAGTATCTTTATAGTTTCATGTCTTAAGTTTAAATCTTTGATCCAGTGAGAGTCTATCTTAGTTAATGTTGAAAGGTGTGGGTCCAGTTTCAGTCTTCTACAGGTTGCCAGCCAGTTCACCCAGCACCATTTGTTAAATAGGGAATCTTTTCCCCACTGAATGTTTTTAATTGGCTCGTCAAAGATTAAATAACAGTAAGTAGCTAGGTTCAGCTCTTGGTTCTCTATTCTGTTCCAGATATCTACTTCTCTGTTTTTGTGCCAATACCATGCTGTTTTGATCACTATCGATTTGTAGTATTGTCTGAGGTCTGGTAGCGTAATTCCTCCTGTTTTGTTTTATTTTTGAGTAGTATCTTGGCTATTCGAGGTTTTTTCTTATTCCATATAAAACGAAGTATTGTTTTTTCAAGATCTTTAAAGTATAACAGTGGAGCTTTAATAGGGATTGCATTGAAATTATTTATTGCTTTGGGTAGTATGGACATTTTAACAATGTTGATTCTTCCCAGCCATGAGCATAGTATGTTTTTCCATTTGTTAATATTTTCAGCTATTTCTTTTCTTAGAGTTTCATAGTTCTCTTTATGGAGATCTTTCATGTCTTTTGTTAGATAAATTCCTGAATATTTGATCTTCTTTGGCACTACTGTGAATGGGATAGAGTCCTTAACTGCTTTTTCGACTTGACTATTGTTGGTATATATAAAGGCTACCGATTTATGAATGTTGACTTTGTAACCTGAGATGCTGCTGTATTCCTTGATCACTTCTAAGAGTTTTGTTGTAGAGTCCCTAGTGTTTTCCAGATATACAATCATATCATCTGCCAAGAGCGAAAGTTTGATCTCTTCTGACCTTTTATGGATACACTTGATTGCCTTTTCTTTCCTAATTGCGGTGGCTAAAACTTCCGTTACAATGTTAAAAGGTAATGGAGACAATGGGCAGCCTTGTATGGTTCCTGATCTGAGTGGAAATGATTTCAATTTAACTCCATTCAATACGATATTGGCTGTGCGTTTGCTGTAGATGTCCTCTATCAGTTTAATAAACATCCCTTCTATATCGATTTTCTTAAGTGTTCTGATCATGAAGGGATGCTGGATATTATCAAAAGCTTTTTATGCATCAATTGAGAGAATAATATGGTCTTTGTTTTTTAATTTGTTTATGTGCTGGATTACATTTATAGATTTACGTATATTAAACCAGCCTTGAGACCCTGGGATAAAACCAACTTGGTCATGATGAATAATTTGTTTGATGTGTTGCTGGATTCTGTTTGTTAGGATCTTGTTGAATATTTTTGCATCTATATTCATTGGTGATATTGGTCTATAATTTTCTTTTCTTGTTGGGTCTTTTCCTGGTTTGGGGATCAGGGTGATGTTTGCTTCATAGAACGTGTTAGGTAGTCTTCCTTCTTTTTCTACCTTTAGGAACACGTTGAGTAATATAGGTACTAATTCCTCTTTAAAGGTTTGGTAGAATTCTGACGTGAAACAATCTGGTCCCGGGGTTGTCTTTTTAGGGAGGTTTTGTATGGTTGATGCTATTTCCGAACTTGATATGGGCCTGTTGAACATTTCCACTTGATTCTGGCTAAGTCTTGGAAGGTGAGGTGTTTCCAAGTATCAGTCAATTTCCTTCAGATTTTCATATTTCTGAGAATACAGTTTCTTGTAATATTCCTTAAGGATTTTTTTGATGTCTGAGGAGTCTGTTGTTATTTTCTCTTTGTAGTTTCTGATTGATGAGATTAGAGATTTCACCCTTTTTTTCCTGATTAGTTTGGCCAAATTTTTGTCTATTTTATTGACCTTTTCGAAAAACCAGCTTTTTGATTTATTGATCTGTTGTATTATTCTTTTGTTTTCAATTTTATTTAATTCTGCTCTAATTTTGGTTATTTCTTTTCTTCTACTGGGTTTGGGGTTGGAGGGTTCTTCCTTTTCCAGTTGCTTGAGATGTCAAATTAAGTTTTTAACTTCCTCTCTTTCCATTCTCTTGAGGAAGACTTGTAGTGCTATGAATTTCCCTCTAAGGACTGCGTTAGTGGTATCCCAGAGTTTCTGATAATACATGTCTTCATTGTCATTTTGTTCGAAAAATTTGGCCATTTCCTTCTTAATCTCCACTCTGACCCAGCTATCATTCAGAATGAGGGTATTTAACTTCCATGGTTTTCTATGAGTATGCAGATTTCTGTTGTTATTGAGTTCAACTTTTATTCCATGGTGGTCTGAGAAGATGCAAGGAGTAATTTCTATTCTTTAAATTTACTGAGGTTAGACTTGTGACCTAAGATGTGATCAGTTTTGGAGTATGTTCCATGGGCTGATGAGAAGTATGTGTATTCCATTTTGTTGGGATGAAATGTTCTGCTAAATCCAAATGTTGGATGGTTAGATTTAAATCTAAAATTTCAGGGAGAGGAGACAAGATGGCTGACTGAAGCCAGCTTTCCGCAGAGGCTCCCGTCCAGTAGGAGAGTTAAAGGACAAAAATTCAGCAAGTAACCTGGTGGATTTGAGTTGCACTAAGAGAGAGGGTTGAAGAACGCATGTCAACCCTGCTGAGGTGAGCGCTGACCACAAGGATACAAACAAAAGGTACAAAATCCATCACTAAGCGGACAGGAGTCCTCTCCCCCATGAGAATGGCTCAGAGTGCCCCAGAAACAATCGGGCAGAGTTCAAAGGTCCTCCCACTACACTCCACGCGAGAGACCCTCTAAAAACTGGACCTACCTCCCCTACTAGGGTGCCACGGCATCCTCCTGCAAGGCATAAAACTGTATAAACTGTATGTAGTCTCTACCTGGAATTCTGAGCTCCCAGCACTCCCCTTTCCTCACATTGAGGTCTGGAGGCCAGTCCCCGCCGGCAGAGAGGGGACAGCATCGGAGTGGCAGGCATAAAACTGTGTAAAGCAGTGTGTGTTTTCTGCCCACAACCCCAGCGCTCCCCGCACTCCCCTCTGCTCTCGCTCCAAGGTCTGGAGGCCTGTCCCCCAGGGGTCCAGACTCTTGGGCGATTGCTCGAGGGGTGTAGAGAGTGCTGGGCTGCAGCTGGTTGGTGCAGACTCTGGGGTACGGGAGACGAGAGAGGACGGTTGGCCAGAAGGGAGCTACACCGGAGCAGCAGTTGCCTGAGACATAAAACAGCAGCCCTCTTTTGCTAGCAATACAGCTTACTACTGAATATTCTGAAGCCACACCCCCTGTCTCTCTGGGGAACCAGGGACTGTGAGTATAGGATTTGCCTGAGGCTACTCCAACTTGCAAACCAGGGAAACTCCCAGGGCGGGGCTGACCCAGAGGTCCGCTTTACTAAACCTAAGACGCACCTGGCCCTCAGGGGATCGTCAGCCTATAGACAATACAAGAACAAAGACAAGCTGATTTGGAACTCAATTCAGCTTCTCTTCTGCAGGGGAACCGCAGAGTTGTTCTGTTCTGGTCTGTCAGTAACATTAATCAGGGGTGAGACTGGACCTGAGTGAAAACCCCCCAACGTTCATCAAGCGCCCAAGGTTGTCAGGCCTCACCTCCTCCTGCTAGAGAGAGACAGAGTGCAGCGCCCTGGCAGACTTCCTTGTGATTCAGGCAGGTGCAAACTCCTGGAGTACTGATTCACTACAGGCAACTGGGTCAGCCAACTGCAGATCTATCAGTGACTGGGTGTGAAGTTGTGCAAGGTGGGGAAGGAGGCATCAACCTTCCCAGACTGATCTATTGGCTGTGTGGGTCCTCCTGCCTCCAAGCAGCACTGGAGCAAGTCACACCAGAGTAGTCACCAGAACCCTGTGATCCAGTTTCCAGAGACCTCTTAAACTTTCTCACCCAAGACAGGTGCAGACTGAGACAATTGATTTGGACTTTTGGAACTGAACCAATCTCCTGAGGATGAATCAGGTGGTGCCCTGGGTGCACGGTGGTAGGAAGGTTTGATTTTTCTTTTCCAATTGTTTGCCAGTGGAGGGGGGTGACTTAATTGCTGATATTTCTCCACAGGTGAGACTTCAATGCAGAGTATGTGTTTCACTAGGGTGGAACAGAAACCAGCTGAAAACAAGACAGAACCACTTAGCCCCACCAAACCAGACAGGGCCCCAGTTTCCCAGGCTATGTCCTACATACATATGAAAAAATGCTCATCATTTTTAATCATCAGAGAAATGCAAATCAAAACTACTTTGAGATATCATCTAACTGCAATAAGACTAGCCTATATCACAAAATCCCAAGACCAGAGATGGCGTGGATGTGGAGAAAAGGGAAATCTTCTACATTGCTGGTGGGAATGCAAATTAATACATTCCTTTTGGAAAGATACATGGAGAACACTTAGAGATCGAAAAATAGATCTGCCATTCAATCCTGTAATTCCTCTACTTGGCATACACCCAGAAGACCAAAAATCACATCACAACAAAGATATTTGTACCAGAATGTTTATTGTAGCCCTATTCATAATTGCTAAGTCATGTTAAAAGACCAAGTGCCCATCAATCCACGAATGGATTAATAATTGTGGTATATGTACACCATGGAATATTATGCAGCCTTAAAGAAAGATGGAGACTTTACCTCTTTCATGTTTATATGGATGGAGCTGGAACATATTCTTCTTAGTAAAGTATCCCAAGAATGGAAGAAAAAGTATCCAATGTACTCAGCCCTACTATGAAACTGATTTATGGCTTTCACATGAAAGCTATAACCCAGTTACAATCTAAGAATGAGGGAAGGGGGAAAGGGAGGGGTAAGGTGGTCAGAGGGAGGTGTATTGGTGGGATCACACCTGTGGTGCATCTTACAAGGGTATATGTGAAACTTAGTAAATGTGGAATGTAAATGTCTTAGCACAATAACTACGAAAATGCCAGGAAGGCTATGTTAACCAGTATGATGAAAATGTGTCAAACGGTCTATGAAAGTAGTATATGGTGCTCCATCATCATATTAATGTATACAGGTATGACTTAATAAAAAAAAAAAGAATAGCTGAAGATGTTAACAAATGGAAAAACATACTATGCTCATGGCTGGGAAGAATCAACATTGTTAAAATGTCTATGCTACCCAAAGTAATATATAATTTTAATGCAATTTCTATTAAAGCTCCATTGTCATATTTTAAAGATCTTGAAAAATAATACTTTGTTTTATATGGAATCAGAAAAAAACTCGAATAACCAAAACATTACTCAGAAATAAAAACATAGCCGAAGGAATCACGCTATCAGACCTGAGAGTGTTCTATAAATCGATAGTGATCATGGTGGGAATGCGCATTAATATGTTCCTTCTGGAAGGATGTTTGGAGAATACTTAGAGACCTAAAAATAGGCCTGCCATTCAATCCTATAATTCCTTTACTAGGTTTATACCCAGAAGACTAAAAATCACAATATAACAAAGACATCTGTACCAGAATGTTTATTGCAGCCCAATTCATAATCGCTAAGTTATGGAAGAAGCCCAAGTGCCCATTGACCCATGAATGGACTTGCAAACAGTAGTACATGTATACCATGGAATATTATGCAGCCTTAAAGAAAGATGGAGACTTTACCTCTTTCATGTTTACATGGATGGAGCTGGAACATATTCTTCTTAGCAAAGTATCTCAGGAATGGAAGAAAAAGTATGCAATGTACTCAGCCCTACTATGAAGCTGTATTGTGGCTTTCACATGAAGGCTATAGCTCAAATTTGGCACAAGACTATGGGGAAGGGGCCAGGGAAGGGGAAGGGAGTGGGGAGGTTAGGGTGGAGGGAGGGTGATGGGTGGGGCCATACCTACGGAGCATCTTGGAATGGGTACAGGTGAAACTTACTAAAGGCAGAATACAAATGTGAACATACAGTAACTAGGAAAATACCATGAAGGCTGCGTTGAACAGTTTGAGGAGAATGTTTCAGATTGTATATGAAAGCAGCACATTGTACCCCTTGATTGCACTAATGTACACAGCTATGATTTAACAATAAAAAAAGCGCATTTGTTTGTCAGTAATTGTAGGAGCACTTAGCCTAGGTCTAATCCCCACTATTGAGGCAAGACCCTTCTACCCTCTCCACAGTACTCCATGAATTATGAAGTTTACCAGTCTTGCCAGTGGAAACAGCACTTTTGTTGGAGCTGTGTTAATACCATGTAGTGTTCCCTGTAATCCTTATGGGTGGTTCTTTCCTTGGCCTTAGGTAATTTTCTTGCATAGATATACTGATTGGTGCTCTACTGAATACATGAGGTGGACCCTCTGTAACCGTCCAGAATTTTCTCCCTCTGTGGCTCTCTTTCTGTCTCTGCTATGTTTTCCTTAACTTCAGATGCCTTGCTCTCCTAACGTGTCTTAGTGATGTCTCCTTAATTCAGGGCAAAGCATTTCATTTGAGTTTTTCTTTAATATAGAGTAGCCTGGAAACTCTCTCAAAGCAATTAGCAGAGCAGTACTAGGGCTAATCTTGTTAGTTTCCCATTTCACATGGATCATATCCTTCATAGACTGATATTCAACAATTTAACAGCCACTATTTCATATATTTTGTCTAGTATTTTATTTTTCTCAGGTGAGAAGGTAAATTCAGTCCCTGTTACTGCGTCCTGGTTGGTTTGAATAAATCCTAGTCATCTTTCTTTGGCTTTATGTTTTAGCTTTATTTTGAATTGACTCTCATAGGATTGTTTATTCCTCAAGTGTACAAGCAATCAATACGGATAGATCTTCTCTTATCTTTGGAGAGAATAGGTATTTATTTATTTTGGTATCTTTTGCTTTTACTTAAGTGCTTCCTTAACTCTGTACTCATGATCAAGTGGAAAGATGCTGAAGCTCAAGATGAGCGGTTGTATGTGGGGTAAGAGGCCTTGGAGGCCAATCAGTCTCCTCAAACCTTTGGTCCTCATGCAGAAGCACAAAGGGCAGCCTTTGTTTTAATATAGATGAGGAAGAATCATAGCTTCCACATGGATTGGAGTGTCTGTTCATTAAATCTGTGTCTCATGATATTAGTAATTGGCAGAGGATGTGGATATTCAGAATTCTGGCCAAATATATTTCCATCTTCTGTGACTAATATGGTAAATTCATTTTGTAACAAAGTAAAAAGAAAGTCAGTATTTTTTACTTAAATGCCAACATTATACTTTTAAGTTTTTATAGTTTATTGCATATGCTTATGTTAATGTTAACGCATATATTTCTCTCCGCCTGGAATACCTTCAGTTTTTCTCAATTAACCTTTCTTATTTTTAAAGTCTTAATTAATGATCCTCTCCAGATTTTCCCAAAGGTAAGTACTTGACCTTGGTGGGCCCATATGTTCATAACTACATTTTAAGATGAACAAGAATGAGGAGAAAAAGGTGACTTGAACCACACACCTTTCTTTATATGCCATAATTCACACTAGTAAATCTAATGTGCATATACTTATGAGTCATAGAAACTGAGCTCCAAAAAATTTAACAAATATCAAAATTTTATACTTAAAAATCTAGGCTTGGTCATGGGTGCTGTAACCCAGTTACAATCTAAGAATAGGCGGAAGGGGGAAAGGGAGGGGAGGGAGGGAGAGGTGGTCAGAGGGAGGTGTATTGGTGGGATCACACCTGCGGTGCATCTTACAAGGGTATATGTGAAACTTAGTAAATGTGGAATGTAAATGTCTTAGCACAATAACTATGAAAATGCCAGGAAGGCTATGTTAACCAGTGTGATGAAAATATGTCAAACGGTCTATGAAAGTAGTATATGTTTCCTTCCTTACCTCTTCTTTTTGGCAACAGAAAAAAATCAAGTCTTTAGTTTTTGATTATTCTATTGAGAGGATAATGGAGTTGTGAAGTCTAAGGAAGGCAGTATGGTATAGCTAAAAGAGCACTACCAGAAATTTTTGTATCTGCATTTACATCAGACATGAAAAGATGTGAATTTTAAGAGATCATGATATGAATTCACAACATCCTATGTGTTAGCATTCCTCTCCCAAATTAAATTTCCCACTCATTAAACAGAAATTTTGTGAGCAACTATCAATTATCATATACCATTCACATGAAGACAAAAGACAAAAGTGAGAAAATGAAAGAGAAAAGTGAATACAGCAAGCTCTGCCTCAAGGAGCCCTCATCTTGTTCATTCACTTAACACATCCCATACACCTTTTATTTCTCCTATGGAGCATTGATGGGAAGGAGAAAGCTACAGCTTTTATGCTTATAACTTTGTTTGATTAAGATGGATTTGTCTACCATTTGTGCTTTATTGTATTTATTCTTCTATATTAATTCACAATATCCTTCCAAAATAGGACATTGTGTCTTGGATTACTTTTCTAATTCTCTCCTCTCTTCCCCTCCACACCGGAATCATAGACAGAAGTCTACAAATATCATAGCAAGCAACTATTTCACAAGTTTTAATTACTCAAGCTCCTAACATTCTGCATTAGGTATCTCTTTTATTTTTCAGAGATTTTATACAGTCTTTATTTGATTTATAATTGTTTATTTCTTGAAGCAGGAAAAAAAGGCCCACTGCACCTTTGGGAAGAGCTTAAAATTGAAGTCTACAACTATGGCATGGGCTGGGTGCTGTGGCTTAAGTCTGAAATCCTATCACTGTGGGAGGGCAAGGTAGGAGGATCACTTGAGCTCAGGAGTTTGAGACCAGCCTGAGAAAAGTGAGACCCTGTCTCTACTAGAAAAATGGAAACATTAGCCAGGTGCCTGTAGCCCCAGGTACACTGAGGGGTGAGGGTGGAGGATCACTTGAACCCAAGAGTTTAAGGTAGCTGTGACCTAGGCTTGCCATGGCATTCTACCTGAGTGACAGAGAAAGAAACTGTCTCAAAAAAAATTATGATATGCTCATGTAATAGAATAGTATTCATCAATTAAAAACAATGAACTAGTGATACAAACAACATGGATAAATCTCAAATACATCATTATAAGTGAAAGAAGACAGACCTAAAACATTACATACTGTATGGTTCTGTTATATGGCATTCTGGAAAAGGCAAAACAATAGGAGCAGGGGAGGAAGGGGGAAGGAAGACTACAAAGGGGTCTGAGGGGGGAGTGATTGAAATATTCTAAATTTTGGTATGGCAATGATTACCATACTTGCTTGTTAAGATGCATAGAACTGCACACTAAAAGAGTAAATTTTGTTCTATGTAAATTATACCTCAATAAATCTGGGAAAAGGGAGACATGACCAATGCCTTTTAGGACCTTTTGTCTATATGTGTTAGGGAGTTACTGATAGCTATATACTAATATGGGGTGCAATCTTTGGGGTACTATGTATTTCTATGATACATATTAGTTTCCACCCAGCTGTATTATCCACCCAGTAAAATGATAAATAATTGTGTATGTGTGTGTGCTCATATGTTTACTATTTAAGGTAGTAAAGAAAAGCTACACTGCTTGAGGTTAAGGGATAAAAATGAGGATGCTGCTGCTAAAGCTGGCTATATGCAAGGTTCTTTTTAAAACATTTTATGTGCATATATTATTTCACTCTCACAACAACCCTATGGCAGGTATTATTACCATCCCTGTTTTACAAAGGAGGGAACTGATGTTTGGCATAAATAAGTAAATTGCCAAAGGTCACACAGTTAGTGATGAGGCTTGGATTTAAATCTAGGCATCTATACTGAAAAATCAGTCTTGAAAGAGAAATTTATCACATTAGATGCCTAAAACCAAAAACCAGAAAGAGAGCACATTAACAAACTAATGAATCATATTAAGGAAATAGAAAAGGAAGAACAATATGATCCCAACCTAGCAGAATAAAATAAATAACAAAAATTAAGTCAGAAATTAATGAAATTGAATACAAAAGAATCATTCAAAAAATTAATGAAACAAAAGTTGGTTCTTGAAAAAAATAAACAAAATTGATAAACTGTTAACCATACTAACTAGAAACAGAAAAGTAAAATCTCTAATAACCTCAACAGAAATGAAAAAGGGGAAATAGCAACAGATATCATAGAGATGCAAGAGGTTATCTCTGATTACTACAAGAAACACTATCCCCAGAAATTTGATAGTGTAGAGAAAATGGACCAAAACCTGGAATCTCACCCTCTCCCTATACTTAACAAAGAAGAAATAGATCTTTTGAACAGACCGATATCAAGCACTGAGATTAAAGAAATAAATAAAAAAATATTCCAATAAAAAAATGCCCTGGACCAGATGGCTTCATATCAGAATTTTATCAAACTTTCAAAGAAAAGCTTATATCAATACTGCAGAAACTACTCCAAAACATTGAGAAGGGTGGAATCTTTCCTAACATGTTGTACGAAGCAAACATCACCATGATACCAAAACCAGGAAAAGATTCAACTAAAAATGAGAACTACATACCAATTTCACTAATGAATATGGATGTAAAAACACTCAACAAAGTCTTAGCCAATGGATTACAGCTACACATTAAAAAATTTATACATCATGATCAAGTAGGCTTCATCTCAGGGATGCAAGGCTGATTTAACATACACGAATCCATAAATGTAATTCACTATATTAATAGAAGCAAAAACAAAGACCATATGATCCTCTCAACAGATACAGAAAAAACACTGGATACAATTCAGCATCCTTTTCTAAAAAGAACATTTAAGAATGAAGGCATAGGTGGCACATTTCTTAAACTGATTGAAGCTTGGAAAAAGCTTCAATAGAAAGCTTCTATTTCAATGGAGACTATGGAAAATCCACAGTTCATATCATACTGAATGGAGTAAAACTGAAAGCTTAGAACTAGAACCAGACAAGGATGTCTTCTATTGCAACTACTATTCAACACAGTGCTGGAAGTTCTATCCAATGCAATCAGGCAAGAGAAGGATATAAAGGCATCCAAATGGGGGCAGAGGAGGTCAAACTCTCACTCCTTGACAATAATATGATCTTATACTTAGAGAACCCAAGAGACTCAACCACAAGACTCCTGGAAGTGATCAGGAAATACAGTAAATTCTCAGGGTACAAAAATCAATGTCCACAAATCAGTAGCCTTTCTATATGCCAATAACAGCAAAGTTGAGAAACTTACAAGAAACATAATTCCCTCTACAGTAGCTTCAAAGAAAATGAAGTACTTACAAATATACCTAACAAAAGAGGTGAAGGACGGTACAAAAAGAATTATGAAACCCTAAGAAAAGAAATAGCAGAAGACATTAACAAATGGAAGAGCATACCATGCTCCTGGCTGGGAAGAATCAACATTGTTAAAATGTCTATACTTCCCAAAGGAATCTATAGATTCAATGCAATCCCAATTAAAATACCAACATCATACTTTGAAGATTTGGAAAAAAATAGTTCTTAATTTCACATGGAACTAGAAAAAAATCCAAATAAGTAAGGCAATTGTTAGTAATATAAGCAAGATGGAGGCATTACCCTACCAGACTTTAGGCTATAATACAAGTCCACAGAGATCAAAACAGCATGTAATGGAACAAAAATAGAGTTATAGACATATGGAACAAAATACAAATCCAAGAGATGAAACCAGTCTCTACTTGCATCTAATCTTTGATAAACCCAACATAGGCATGCACTGGGGGAAATAATCCGGATTTAATAAATGGTGCTAGGAGAACTAGATAATCACATGTAAGAGACTGAAACTTGACCCACCCTTTTCACCACTTAAAAAAATTGATTCAAGGTGGATAAAAGATGTAAATCTAAGGCAGGAAATGATTGAGATCACAGAAGAAAGTGTGTGAAAAATTCTTGAAGATGTTGGTCTGGGTAAAGATTTTTTGAAGAAGATTTTGATGGCAATTGCAACAACAAAAATTACAAATGGGACTTAATTAAACTGAAAAGTTTCTGCACAGCTAAGGAGACAAAAATCAAAGCAAATAGACAACCTTCAGAATGGGAAAAATATTTGAATATTATGAATCTGACAAAGGCTTGATAACTAGGATCCATAGAGAATTCAAATTAATCAACAATGGAGAAACTAACATTCCCATCTATCACTGGGAAAGAGACATGTACAGACATTCTCTGAGGAAGAGAGATGAATGGCTAACAAACATGAAAAAATGCTCATTGTCCCTATTCATCAGAGAAATGCAAATCAAAACCCCCTAAGATATCACCTAACCCTAGTGAGATTAGCCCACATCACAAAATTGCAGATGCTGGCACAAATGTGGAGAGAGGGGAACACTTCTACACTGTTGGTGGAACTAAAAACTAATACAGCCTATTTGCAAAGATGTACGGAGAATCCTAAGATATCAAATTAGATCTCCCATTTAACTCCACAATCCCACTACTAGGCATCTACCCAGAAGAAAAAAAAAATAATCTTATCATAAGGACATATCCACTGGATTGTTTATCACACCTCAATTTAAAATCTCCAAGACCTGGAAACAACCTAAATGCCTATCAATTCAGGAAGAGATTAATAAACTATGATATATGCATACCATGGAATACTATTCAACCATAAAAAGATGGTGACTTCTTATCTTTTGTATTAGCCTGGATGGAGTTGAAACACATTCTTCTCAGTAAAGTATCACAAGAATGGAAAAGCAACTACCCAATGTACTCAATACTAATATGAAGCCAGTAGGTGAGAATTCATACCTACATAGGAGAAAAACTCATTTCAATTCAAATTTGGGGAGAGGAAACAGGGGAGGGAGGGAAGGAGGGAAGTTTGGGGTGCTTCCACTGAATGGGCATAAGGTGCTTCCACTGTATGGCACACCTTTTGTGTGTAAGACATAGCTACAAGAGGGACTCTACCTAACAAATTCAAATACTGTGAATTTGGTTGTTGATACTCTCACATTAACCTGAAATAAATAAATAAATAGTAAACTTAGGCCTCTGGGTCCAGAACCAAGGCTCTCATCAAATTCTACTCCATTGACTTTCTAACCATTAGGGAATATTAGACTATTGGGAGATAATTGTTCCCATCTAGATTCAAGTCATGTTTAACTTCTAGGATCACGTCTAATAAATGAAGGGCAATACTCTCCCCACCTAAATCCAAAGGAGGAAATCACACAGGCAAAGCATTCACAAAGTTGTTCATTCCCAGTCATGTTATATCAAACTATACTTGGCTTCCCTTTTGACATGGAAGACAAGGATAAGACAATATTTTGGAAAAAGGGGGAGGCAATTTGTGGGAAAGTCAAAGGGCAGGCTGTGTAACAATTCATTATGAGTATCAGATATCTATGGACTTCTTTTTTCCCACAATTCAGTTTTGTAATATTAATAATTAAGTTTTTATAGCTATAATTTATTCCATTATAACCACATTTCCTAATATTATAGCAGTGTATTTACAACTGAAATCCAACAGCAAACCATTGACTCCACCTTACACAAAACTCCTCCACAATATATTCCTCTCCTTTGACTTTGTTTAAGTAAAACTCTGTAAAGAATAAATTCATTTGGATATTACTATTTTTTATACTCTGCTAAAAAATGATACGGGGTATGGTATTTTTTTCCCTGCAAAGTCTGTAAACACATGCATTTAAAGAACATCTTTATTTTTGCCATCTCACCATACATAACATACTGACCAAATACAATACATGTTAGAATTCATTTTGGACATCACATGTATCTTCAAGCTTCAATATTTTTCCATTTTTCTTTGTCAAAGATTTTTGAAAATGTTATGCTAAAAATAAAAGACTTTTAATGTTAGTAACAGGTTAACAAAATGAAAGTTGCTATAGAAACAATGCATACTTCAGAAAATGGAATTGCTAGGAGAAATCGTATTTATTGGCTTCAGTGAATTGACAAAAGCTTATCAATATATACCCTATAGTCTACTGAAGATAGCTTTGGGAACTTATAATAGCAATATTTCCTAATATTTTTCTGAATTTTAAAAATGTATACAATCAAGGATGTTCAGTAAAGAAACAAAGGATAAAAGATGGCTACCTCATGGATTACTGTGTCACGCAGCATAAGCAAAAGTGGGTCTATTAGCGTAGGGCTCTCATGTCTCTTTAAGGCTGTGTTTTATTTTGATGTCTTAACTATTAGTATTTGCAGGATTCTTGGCATTATTCACATAAACATGGGGGAGCTCCTGAGTCTCTGAGGATTTTTATTTACATAGTGCTTACGGTGCTTGATTTACTCTGTGTAGTAAGCTTACAGTATACTTCAGCAAAGCTTTGATGATTGGATATTTCCTGTTTAACTGCTTTATTAAAAGGTATTTTATTTATTATTACTCTCCAACTGCAACTTTTGACTGAATATTGCCACAATTCGACTTGTTCTACGAAAGAGAAGCAAATAGCAGCTTTTATACACCATGCACCACTCTGCTTTTATGGCTTGCATTTTTCACGCAGTAAATTGAGGCACTTTACAATCATTAAGAATATCTAAGAAGACTTGGCTCCATAACAGCTTCTCTCCAGAGCCAACCTGTGCTATAAAACAAGCCACCACAGAAAACACACATTCAGGCTATGCTCTCTAAAAGCCAAAACCCCCTGTTGTAAATAAGTTATTTCTGGTACGAAAGTCATAGGCTATTTGTGTAGAATGTTTTGCTCCTTTGATCCAGATATCCATTGCTTCTTCCCTGCTCACCTCCTCTAAATTACAATTTGCCCTCTTTCTCAGATCATTAATAAAGTAGCCTATGGTAAGTGCACAGGCCTTAAGTGAAATGACTGTATTGCCGTTGCTAGGATCCATCTGGTTTCTCCACTGAGGTTATGCAAGGCTCTAACTAGGCAGGCTTTTTCTTCCTCTCATACATCTGGAAATCTTTCTTCAAAGTAATCTCAAAAGAACTGTGATAAGCAGTACTCTGGACTTCACCAAAGTTGCCAAGGGACTCCCTTATTCCCATCCTGTTTTCCTAGCACCTGGCTCCTCCTGTGTGAGAGAGCAGTGATGGTAACAAATGGGGCTGTTTGAGCTAGACTGACAGAGGGAAAGCTAATAGGCTCAGACTAAATTGCTTTCCTAGCTGAGACTAGATATGGGAATGGCTCTCTGGAGAAATGGAACCAAGATAGATATGGGTGACTTTCCAACCTTACAGAATTCAGGACTTAAAACAGTAGAAATAGCCTTTCTTTCTTCCCTTGACCCTAAAGAGCAATCTTAACAAAACGGGTCAGCCACGGTCAGAAACTATGATACCTAATGAAGATTAGGCCACATTGGAGTAGAAACTGTTTATTGACTCTTGACTATATGCTGGGCATTGTGCCTTATCTTATATCTTAGTTTAATACATTTCTCACAATAGCCCTTTAAAGTAAGAATTATTCCTTTTATGGTTAATCAATTATTTTTTGCTTTAAGTCTTTTGAATGCTAGCTATTTTTCTTATTGAATACAGAAAAAAGTCAGAACCACTTGAAAAGTATAAACAGTGGTGCCCAGAGACTAAATTCTCTTTTTCCTTTTGTCATTATTTTAATACCATATTTTTCATAAACAGGGATCTCAGACTTTTTCCCCTCCTAATATTACTCTAAAAATAATAATGTTAAATATCTCTTTTTATGGCACTGATCTTTTAATTTAATTCAAGAATCTGTATGATATAGCCCAGGAAGAAGTCAACAAACTTCTGTAAAAAATCAAGTATTCATAATAAATATTTTAGTTTTGCAGGCTATCAAGTCTCTGTATCAATTACTTAACTCTTGGATTGTAGTGTGCAAAAGCAGCATAGACAATACAATGAATGGGCCTGGTTGTGCTCCAAAGAACTTTGTTTATAGAAAAAGGAAGCATGTCTGCCATGGATCTTTGTTGATATCTGAATTAAAAAAAAAGTGGCAAGGAAGTGGTGGGTTGAGGGCAAAAGGATAGCTCTTAATTAATTCATTTCCAGACCATGTTATTAGCTTTGTGGCCTTGGGCAAGTTACTTTATTTCTCCAGGGCTTTGTTTTCTTATCCATAAAAATAAGAGTGATAACTTCCTCATGGGATGATTGTGAACATTAAAGGAGAGAAAATTCCTCTTGGACTTCTCCCTCTTTCAGTTTGGTTAACAGTGTTTCATTATTTACAATATTTTCAGAATTTGTTTAAATGTTGATGATAGACTCATAAGACAAAGCATTTGTTTCCTTTGCCATCCCCATGGAATTCAAGGAATATTAATCCTGCCTCAGAGAATAAAGGAAGGCTTCATATAGGAGATGCTTAACGTTGACCATAAAGGACAAGTGGGATTTTTTTAGATTGAAAAGCAAGAGAAGGACATTCCAAGCTGAGATAATAGCAGAAGGAAATAAATAAAAGTTTTGTAGAATTATATAGTACTTTCAAGGAACTGTGAAAAATAGTCCAGGATGGCTAAAGAATACGATTATGAATGTTGAGGTAGAGAATGATAGACCCTAACTGATATCAATTTCCCCTTATTCCTTTCTCATAAGTCTATGATTTTGTCTAGGGAAGAATGTGCACCCAGCTAAAAATACTGAGTCCTCCAATGTCCCTTGTAATTAGAATGATCATGTGACATAGTTCTAGCCAATGAGATGTAAAGAGATGTTTTTGAGAAGGGCTGCTTTTTCTGAATAAATAGGAAACAACTGTAAAGAAGAATACTACCCTGTTTTCCCGAAAATAAGACATCCCCTGAAAATAAGACCTACTTACAGGAAAGATAAGATGTCCCCTGAAAATAAGACCTAGCACATCTTTGAGAGCACACCTTAAAATAAGACACTTATTTTCGGGGGAAACGGGGTATATAATAAGAAGTTCAAACTCTATCCTGCAGACACTTGAGAAACACTGCAGGTTTTTATGCAAAGGAGAGATGTAAAATAATATACGTAGCAGCAGATCGTTAAGCTCTACTTATAAGTTGGGTAATACGTGGAACCACACAGGCAAATAACAACAATAAGGAAGCAGAGTAACAGATGCAATTATTTACAAATAATGATGTCTTATGAAAGGGACAGATGGTTATTAGAATGGCCTACTTTAGATGAAGTAAGAAGTCCTCCTTGGAAAAGTAACAATTGTGCTCAGACCTAAAAGATGAGAAGAAATTTGTTGTGCAAATGCTGATAATAGCATTCTAGGCAGACAGACCAGCATTTGCAAAGGCTCTGAAGCAGGAAAGAGGTTAGCAGCTTATAGGAGCTGTAAGAAGCTCAGTGTGACTGGAGCTTATTACTCCAATTGGAATTTGATGATTTGAGAATTTGAGATGAGGTTGGAAAGACAGGCAGGTCCTCATAGTGCTAGGGCTACAGTAAGGAGTTTTAAAAGCAAGTGATATGATTCAAGTCATATTTTGAAAGATTGTTCTTGATATGATATGGGGAATGGATTAAAAAGGGGGCAGGAATAGAGTGGTGTGGACCAGAAAGTATTTGTGGCAGTAGTCTAGGTGAAAGATGATTGTGGGATGATGGTGGCCTAAAGTAGCGATGACACAGATGGAGAAATGTGGATACTTGGGTTCCACAGTGTGAATTGCTATAACAATTAGACACAGGGCAGTGCATCTTACAAGGGTATATGTGAAACTTGGTAAATGTGGAATGTAAGTGTCTTGGCACAGTAACTGAGAGAATGCCAGGAAGGCTATGTTAACCAGTGTGATGAAAGTGTGTCAAACGCTCTGTGAAGCTAGTGAATGATGCCCCATGATCATATCAATGTACACAGCTATGATTTAATAAAACAAATTAAAAAAAACCAATTAGACACAGGGTTTAGGGGAAAGAATAAATCAAGGATAACTGTCTCTAAACTGAGTTTTTGAGTGGAAAGTGATACCACTTACGGAAACGGAGAATACTGGTGGGAGGGAATACATTTTGGATGGGAAATTAATTGTTCTGTTTTAGACATGTTAAGCTCGTGATGCTTCTGAGACATCTGAGTGGAAACATCAAGTAGACTGCTGGATATGTGGGATGTGTGAGTCTGGGGTTTAAAGAATTCCTGTAGCTAGAAATAAAATTATGACTCATCAGCAAAATGATGGTATTTTAATCCAAAAGAATAGATGAGCTCACCTTGGAATATTATGTAGAGGAAGAGAAGATACGAGGTCTGTGTGAGAAAGGCTTGTGAAAAATGGGTTAGAGAGAAGTGAGAACAAGGGATGAATTTAAGAGAGTGTTCATTCAACTGTCATCTTCAGAGAATTTTCTATTCAAGTCTCTTGTCCATTTATAAATAGGGTTGTTTGCTTTCCTTCTTGATTAATTTGATTTCTCTGTAGATTCTAGTTATGAGGCCTTTGTCAGATTCGTAACATGAACCCAAATGCCCATCAACCCATAAATAGATTAACTATGGCATATGTATGGAATACTTCAGCATAAGAAAAGATGGCGATTTTACATCTTTTATGTTTACTTGGATGGAGTTACAGCGCAATATTTTAGTAAAGTATCTCAAGAATGGAAAAAAGAATATCCAATGTACTCAATACTAATATGAAACCAATATATAAACAATTACATGCCCACAAGAATGATAAAACACAAATATAGTTTAGCAAGAGGAAGGAGAGAAGGGAGAGGGAGACTGGTGGGAGGATGGAGGGCAATTGGTAGGAGGTCATCTAATGTACACAAAGTGAGAGTGTAAGGCCAGGCACTATGGCACACGCCTGTAATCCTAGCACTCTGGGAGGCTGAGGCAGGTGGATTGCTTGAGCTCACGAGTTCGAGACCAGCCTGGGCAAAAGCAACACCCTGTCTCTACTAAAAATAGAAAAATCGAGACAAGAGGATGGCTTGAGCCCGATTTGGAGGTTGCTTTGAGCTATGACACCAGGACACTCTACCCATGGTGGCAGCTTGAGACTCTGTCTCAAAAACAAAACAAAAGAAAAGCAAAAAAAACAAAGTAAAATGAGGCAGCACCTGTGGCTCAAAGGAGTAGGGTGTTGGCCCCATATTCCGGAGTTGGCAGGTTCAAACCCAGCCCTGGCCAAAAACTGCAAAAAAAAGCAAATTGAGAGTGTACAGCATGCCCCCTAGGTTAGGGGCTCAGCAACTTGAACTTTACCTTGGAAGTGAGAACAATGTAACCTAAAAATTTGTACCCTCCTATTAGTTTGAAATAAGAGAGAGCTCACAGGAAGAATCTAGAGAACTTGGAGTCTGGTTGAATTGCAGGAGGGAGAAAGTTGAAATCCAAGATGGCTTGGAGATTTCTCCTTTGCTTGATTGTATGATGAGAGTGCATCACATACCGATTGAGTGATGCTTTCAATCGGTATGTGATGCACAGAAGGAAAGGGGAGTTCCACTCTGAAATAACACATTTGACTTAGATGCTGCAAGGGGTATAGGCTGGAGGCCTGGGACTCTTAGTTAATGCTTTTGAAAAATTTCCTCATCTTCACTAAATATGAAGTAGGAATGGCATTGTTTTGAAGCTGGGAGAAATGTAGACAGACTGTCTAGAATGGTCATGTGAATTGTGGAGGTTTTTACAAGGCTGTGAACCTCCATGAGAAATGCAAGGGAAATTTTTTACACCTAGTAGGATGTAAAAAATTGGTCCATGGTCCATGTTGGTTTTGTCATCCACAGCTGAATGTCCCCATGGTGAAATTTGGGGAGCTCAAAAGTCCTACCTTCAACTGGCATTGTATTGTATATTTTCTATTTCATTTAGCGATCTTTACAGAACCTTTGCACTTCTTGCTTTGTCTCTTGTCTTACTGTGGATCACATCATTGATTAACTGTTTAAATGGAATTTCTACAAAGTCCTTGGATCCTGATAGCTGTGTTGAGTAGGAGAACTAGAGAAATCATAACAGTGTTACTACCAGAATGCTAAGTGCATCATCTTTGTTGTAAAAAAAAAAAAAAGTATGGCTAGGCACAAAGAAAGAAGTATTTCAGTGAAGTGTGTCAATTGGCTCCTTGATTGCTCATATTTTGACAGGTTGGATTAAATATTGGAAGTAGTCACAATTATAATTCCCTGGTTGCTTGTATTGCTTTAAGCCAAAGGGTCAAAGATACCTCAGGTATTATAGTGAAAATGAAATTACAAAATCCAGTCTGAGTAGAAATGGAATTGAGACCAAAGTTGTTTCTTGGCAAAAATTGGACTTCTGGCATTTTAGATGTGAACAAGAACAGTAAAAATTAGGCAGAGAAAATTCTTTGTCTTTATTTTAAATTTTGTCAGAGGCAGCAGATTTTTTATAACAATACGAATTTAAGAAATGAGAAATTTTAAACGTGGGAGGAAGTGGTGACAATAATGATAAAATTAAGTAAAGCTTGATCTTCTCTGATCTTACCTGCAAAAGTGAATAAGGAATAACTGGATTCACATTAGAGTTTTAATTATGAATAATTATGCTTTAAATTTTGTATACTAAACCTCTTCTTCTACTCTCAGCTCTGACCTTAGAGCTCTGAGATTTGTGCAAACTAATTGAGCTTTTGAAAATGTGTTCAGAGATAGCCACTGAAAAATTTTCTCACTGGACCAGGCACTCTTCAAGTAGAAACCAAAAGTGTTTCAATAAAGTATAAAACATCCACCGATTAAGGAGTACAAGAAACAATTCTTTTTGAAAATTCTGTTTGAAAGATAAAAGTTTATTTGCACAGAGGTTGACAAAGAGGTGTTTAATTGTTTAAATATGATTGAGAAATAGATATGTGCCATCATTTTTAGTATAACCCACAATTCCTAACTAATGGAAAAAACACTGTGACAACGCAAACTAAAATGGTCAATAATTGACTTTATAATTATAGATATAATTTTGCTTATGAAAATACCACCTTGTTAAAAGCTAAGATTAAAAACAGGAAAGTAAGCCTCGCCGAAGTTACAAATCTTGTGACTGACAGCAAGGGACACATGTGTATGTTCTCAACATATCAGAGCTGGGAAATAAGAGAAGGGTTTTAACTAACCTATCTTCCCTGAAACTTTAGTAAAAGATAGAAAAACAGAAAATATATTTTTTTAAGTGGCAAAGGTGGGGAGGGTCCCAAAGTATGTGGATGCTAGTGAGAAAAACAATCATTAAAGTGAGTAAGTAGAGAATCAGGCATTCTTGGACTGATGGCATGTCTTAGTTTGGGCTGCCATTACAAAATACCACAGACTAGGGTCTTAAACAACAGATGCTTATTCTCTCTTCTGGAGATTAGAAGTCCAAGATCAGTTTTCTATGGCTGATTTGGTGTCTAGTGAGGGCTTTCTTCCTGGCTTTCTTCAAGTGTGCCCTGGGAAGGAAAAAGAGAGAAAGGTGAACTCTCTGTTCTCTTCTCTCTCTCTTTTTTTTTTTTTTTTTACAGTTTTTGACTGGGGCTGGGTTTGAACCTGCTACCTCTGGTATATGGGGCTGGCGCCCTACTCCTTTGAGCCACAGGCACTTCCCTCTGTTCTCTTCTTATAAAGACATTAATCCTATCAGATTAGGACGTAATCATTATGGCCTCGTTTAACCTTAATTACTTTCCTAAAGGTCCCATTTCTAAATACAACCACACTGAAGATTAACACATCAACACATGAATATTGGGAGGGCAGTAACATTTAGTCTATAATGTGGTCCAAAAGAGGAGAGAGAGAGGGGCAGCCCCACTGAGAGATTGTGGAAGCAGGGTAGGGTGAGATGTCCCAGTGTTTGTAAGCCCAGTGGGGCCCTCCTCAGGCTGAGGGAGCTATGAGAAACTGAAGCTCCTCTCCCTACCTACTCCCTATCTAGAAAATAGGAAACCTGACAGTGGAGAGGGAAGATTTCAAACTTAGAAGAGAAGATGTTGTGAGGCAAGCCTAAAACCACAGTGCAATAGATCACCTGCCTGGACACCAGTGTCACTTGGAAAAAATGACAAAAAAAAAAAAATCTCAGCAGGACAATACAGAAGCTTCAGATAGAAATGTTTCCATTCTCAAGTGAAGGTTTAAGAAGACAAGCAAATTGCAAACCTCTAAAATTGTCAGTTCCTAGGAATTACTTGGATGGGAAATACATGGGACATACCAGAGGCCATTTAAATTGTCTGCAGGTGGGTTCATAAGGACACAGAGATTAGTCTCAGGGTTTCTTAACCAGGGACATTTTGAGCTGGATAGTTTTTATTGTGAGGGCTGTCATGGGCATTTAGAATGTTTAGCACCATCCCTGATCTCTACCCACTAGGTACTAGGTGCACTGCTCCCCAACGTGTGACAACCAAAAATATCTCCAGACATATCCAGTGTTAAGAACAACTGGCCTAAAGAGAGGACTGCTAGTGGCTTGATAGAGAAAATCTGTGCTCCCAAACAAAATGACAATAATTTATACAGTTAACTGAAATGCTAAGTGAAGTCATAAGTCCATGATAATACTGAAAAGGAAGACAGAAGATGCCTCAGGAAAAAGTCAAGCCAGTATGAGTCAGGTTCTAATAAAAATAGAGAGGATTAACAAATTTTTCAATTCAAGAAAGAGTTACAATTAATTCATTTTTTTCATTTTGAAATATGTTCCTGTGACTGGATAGTTCAAAAAGTGATGCTAGCTTGCTTGAAATTTTAAGCATCCATGTAGAAATGTGGTAATTTGATGCTGCAAAGTAGTAAATCTCAGGTCAGGGTATAGATTAAGAAGTATAACTCATACTTACAGCATGAGTACTATGGGGATATTACTTTGGGAAACTGGTCTTCACTTTGTCAGGCCTTGCTGTAAATATATATATATATTTTTTGGTTGCAGTTCAGCCGGGGCCAGGTTTGAACCCTCCACCCTCGGTATATGGGGCCGGCGCCTAACCAACTGAGCCACAGGCACCGCCCTCCTTGCTGTAAATATTTTAATACGTGCTGTTATAGTTGCATAATTATTTGTACATGGCGTCTCCCAAAACTGAAGCAGGAATTGGCCAGGAGGGAGTAAACTTGTGCAGTGAGAGTATCTCATGCCACCCCTCCTCAGTTCCACATTTCTTGGAGAACTTTGGGAGATCTGGGACATTCTACTTCTAATGGGGAGCTTGAATGTATTAGCTCCTGTTTTCTCTAGGTATCGCCATAACTTTTCATGTCTTTTGCCACTGAAAAAACTTTGTATCCATTATAACAGCGTTTGTTGGTTTCTTTCTGTCAATATTACTGTCTTGCTGTGACGACTGAGGAAGTGCAATTTCAATTTTCTATGCTTTCTTTTCATCCCACAGCATTGTGTATTAAACATTAGGAAATGTAGACATAAAACTTAAATGAGCACCAGTCTCCCTTTGTTTTTTTTTCTCCTTCTTTTATCTTTTGGGTACATCAGAGGACCCCTGTATCAGTTCCCCTGCTTTCTTTAGATCCCTCCCTGGTTTAACTTCTTTTTCAGTCAAATTTCTTATTACATTATAAGAATTTCTAGAATCTCTCATCTCTCTTGAGCCTCTTTTAGTAACCTTGATCGTGGGATATAAGCACATTCTATCTGACTTTTTAAGAATATAATATTTTAAAGTCTAGGGTACCTTTATTTCTACTGCCAATATTTTACATTTAGAAACTCCAAGGAGTTTACTTCCTTCCGAAGTTCCTGTCAAACTTACTTTAAGAATGCTCTAGTTCTTGTTGGTAGGAATTAAGTCCAGAGTAAGAGTTCAGTGTGATATTCAGTCCTCATGCAGATAAGATACCATCAGGAAGGAAAGTCAAGAAAGTGTTAGATACTTAGTAGAATGAGACTTTTATAGATACAGATACCCTGCTGCTAAACAAGATATAGATATGATATCAGGAAAGCAGAGTCCATTCATGAAGTCATAATTGCTGAAGTAATTTTTATTTTGTTTTAAACTTATGTATTGACATAATTTCGAACCTACAGAAAAGTTGCTAGAATAGTACAAAGAATCCCCATACACTCTTCTTTCAGATGAATTGAAATGTTAACATTTCACCACATTTGTTCCATCTCTGCAAATCATTCTAAATGAAAGACACAGGCAGAAACACAAGATGCTTTGAAGATGTGTTAAGTATGACCTTAAACATTCCTTTCCCCACACTTCACATAACCCCCCTCTAGCTACACTGCCAGACTTTGGCTCTTTCTCATACATCAAGCCAAACAGGTCTGCCTCCTTCACTAGACACCACCTTACCACCATGGTGAGCAGTAACTTTATCTCTAAACCCCCAACCTGCTATTTAGTGCCTAGCGTATTGTAAAGGTACTCAGTGGGTGTGGAATAAAGTTTTCTTTTATGGGGTTGGGTTTGCTGTTGTTATTGTTGTAGTGTTGATCTGCTTCTGAAACAGATAACTCCTTTCTTCCACAAGTTCTTCCAGTAAATATACAGGGTGTGACAAAAACATGTATATGGATTTTAAGAAAGGAAAAATAAACTTTATTAAAATTGTAATATTAAGCCTAGGCATGGTGACTCACACCTGTAATCCTAGCATTCTGAGAGGCTGAGGCAGGAGGACTGCTTGAGCTCAAGAAAAACCAGCCTGAGCAAGAGCAAGACCCCATCTCTACTAAAATAGCTGGGCATTGTGGCAGGTGCCTGTAGACCTACCTACTCAGGAGGCTGAGGCTGGAGGATCTCTTGAATCCCAGAGTTTGAGGTTGCTGTGAGCTAAGCTGATGTGTTGGCACTCTAGCCTGGGCAACAGAGTCAGATTCTATAAAAAAAAATGTAATAATATGTACCAGTAACAAAAGATGAATATAAGTCATGCTGAGTGCCTCTTGTAACTATAGAAGTCAAATGTAATACAGTTTTTTGAGAAGACTATATTACAGATTTAAGACAGTTCTTTTCTTTCTTAAAATGAATATACATTTTTTGGCACCCTCTGTTGCTCTTTCAACATATAAAGCTGCAGCTGAGACTTCTAGGTCTAAAATCTATTAGGATAGTGCCAGAGCATATGTGGGAATAGAAAACAACTCTCATTCAAGAAAGAACAAGGGTCCTTATGGTGTTAAAGAAAGACTTTAAAAAACAAAAGCAGTTTGGCATGGGAAAGCAAAGTTATAAAAGTGTAACAGATCATTTTGTATTTGAATAGTAGTTTTGCTGGTTAACTAAAAATGGAAAGTTTGGCACATTCAATGGTGAACTTCTAAGCTATTCAATACAGTTCAGATTGTAGAATAAGAACCAATTAGGTTACATGTGCAGGTATTAAAGTATAAAATTATTGGGGAAAAATAGCATGCATCTAGCTGATGAAATCATGGGCTAATGAAGTGACTGAAACACAACTAGAAATGCCAGAAGAAAAGAAGTAGATCTATCCATCTACTATTTTAGTTGATCTCTGTTATAATCATAACTTCTCATTGTCTTTTGAAAAGTTTTTCTACATTCGAGGAAACCCCCATCTTGTGAATCCCATGTGTTGAAGCCTTAAATTTAAATTTCCAACTTCCTTTGCAGCAAGCAATGCAACTTAGATTGCACAAATCAGATATATTTATGAGACTCACATTTGGATATAAACAGAAAAGAAAAACTCTTGACATGGAGTTTCGTTGGTGCCAACACAAAAAATAGCCAAGGCATTCATGAACTTGAGTTTTTGACACAGATGTAGTATTGTGGCTGGCAGTAGTAATGGTTGTAGTAAAATCAAATTTTTGGCATTTAGTGCTTGGTCAGGAGCAGCAGAGGTGCTTTTTCCTCAAGCTAATTTTGGGGTATAATTTTGAGCATTTCTACAGGAAGTAAATATTTGAGTTACCCAATACCTTTATATTTACCTGTGAGTCTGTTTTACAGTTGAAACCAAAGTAGATTTTGTTGTTTCCAACTATCTAACAGAATATTATAGAGATCCCTCACTTAGTTCTTCTCTAGAATTGAGTAAGCAACAGTCAAGCTTGAAGCTATCAAGTTGGAACATATTCTTCTTAGCAAAGTATCTCAGGAGTGGAAGAAAAAGTATCCAATGTACTCAGCCCTACTATGAAGCTAAATTATAGCTTTCACATGAAGGCTATAACCCAACTATAGCACAAGACTATGAGGAAAGGGCCAAGGAAGGGGAAGGGAGGGGGGAGGTTAGGGTGAAGGGAGGGTGATGGGTGGGGCCACACCTACGGGGCATCTTAGAATGGATCCAGGCGAAACTTACTAAGGCAGAATACAAATGCCTACATACAGTAACTAAGAAAATGCCATGAAGGCTATGTTGAACAGTTTGATGAGAATATTTCAGATTGTATATGAAACCCACACATTGTACCCCTTGATTGCACTAATGTACACAGCTATGACTTAACAATAAAAATAAATAAATTAAAGAAAAAAAGAGATATGAAGAGTAAATACAATCTTTAAGGAAAGTAAATACTAAAGAAACTCAAATGAAATAAAAACACTCTTGAGTAGCTCAGGTTTTGTTTGACAACTCAGCTCTTAAATTACCACCCACTTTGAATTCATAGACCCCTCATAGGAGTCCCCCAAGACAGAGTTCCTCAACTCTACAACATATGATTGGAAGTGGATATTATTTTCTTTGAGGATTTCATGAACACGTAAAGGACAGATTTCATGGTACCATCTTAAATCTTACACTGTGTTTCTGTTTGATACCTCTATTCCTTTCCCAAAGTCCTTATCTGGATGACCAAATAAGAGGGGTAGATTCTGATATCAAGAACATAGGAAGTTTTAATCATATTTTTAAAGTGGAGAGTGCCTTGAAAGTACACTTCCAATGGAATGAGTTCCATATATAAATTTCTGCCTTTAAAGAGTTGGAAAAATCTTCTAAACTCAATCTCAATTTTCATTGGTATTAAGGATTTGGGGATATTTTCTTTTCTTTTACTTTTTTTAGCTGGGGACATAAACAACAATAACTGCAGAGAAACGGTGAAGGAGAAAGCAGAAATTGTTCTTTGTTTTCTCTTTTTATTCAGTACATGTTTGAGAGGGGTTCGGGAGAGGGAAGAGAGAGAGAGATAAAAAAGCTACATAGATGGATTTAAGTGGCTATGGACTAGCTTGCTTTCTGTCAATTCTCCTGGAGACATTCCTAATTATTTAAAGACATTCCATAATTATTCCTAATTATGTTCCCTAATGGGCTTGCCTGTCAGAGCCCTCTGGAAGAGCAGATGCTGGTTCTTTAAAAGAGCCAGAGAGTGTCCCTTTTCCCCAGAGCTGACTGCATTTATTTGTTTGCAGAAGTCAAAATGAAAACAAACGCAGTCCCTGGGTGCCCTAGGCAGAAGGGATGCCAGTGCACTCTCCATTGCTGCTGCCTGCAGACTTTTAAGCCCATTCAGAAACCTTGCCAATAGAGAGACACTTCTGCCATGACTCTCTCCTTCAGGAGTTCAGGGGATATTATTTTGAAATATTTTAGAAGAGAAGACTTTTGGCCAATCAAAATACAGCACTAATAGTGGCTTATTTTCAATTAAATAATAGCTTCATGGAATCAAAGTCTCTTCGAGTTTAACCGTTTCTAGGTGAATGGTGAATACTTGCTTCCTCAGCCTCAGTTTAGCTGCCATCTCCACACAACAGCAATCTCTGGTGCTGTTTTTGGAACTTTGCATGTATAAAGGATCTCATAAATAATTACAGTGAATTGTTGGGATTTGTGTTTACAAAAGTTACTTTTCTAGCTTTGCAAATTCAGGCTCAGCTCTGCATCCCTGCAAAGCTGATTCCCCTCAGCAGATGTTTTGCCTTTTGCTGGCTGCTTTCTTGTCTGCACTTACTGTCTCATCCAGCTATCCATTTCCACAACACAGCCTGGAAATGTGATTTTTCCTCTCCCTTGTGCATTCCTCACTACTACTGACTCATCCACTGTTTCTCTCCTGAAACCACAGCTGCTGCATTCTGCATTGTCCTCTGTATTGCAGTTATTTCTGCTTCCATGGACACTAAAAGCAGTGATAACTAAAGCCTTCATTTTTTACTCTTGACACCGTCTCCCCATGCTTAAGCTTTTCTGTCACAGTGGGAGATAGTACCACTGGAAAAATTCATTCAGCCAGAAAGGATGTCTTAAAGTAGTATTTGACCCTTTCCTGTCTTTTGTTTCTTTAGTATTTAAAGTAATCCCTAAATGTTGCTGAAATATGTTTACTTTCATCTTGATAATCTTAGCCGTTATTGTAGTCAAATGCCTCCTTTCTCTAATCTATGCTCTTGTAATAGTGTCCACACTAATTATCATATCTGGGACTTTAATTCAACAAACTTTTATAAAAGAAAACATTTATTGACTTACTGTAAATACAAAACTTGTATTGACAGATGAGGAAACATTTATTAAGAAGCTGCTTCTGTAAAGCAAATAGACAGCCCTGAGAATGCGAGAGGATTTTTGCAAGTTATGCTACTGACAAAGGTCTAATAACCAGAATCCACAGAGAACTCAAACTTATTACTAAGCAAAAAACAAGCAATCCCATTTCATTGTGGGCAAAAGACATGAACAGAAGCTACTCTGAAGAAGACAGGCACATGGCCTACAGACACATGAAAAAATACTCGTCATCTTTAATCATAAGAGAAATGCAAACCAAAACTACTCTGAGATACCATCTAACTCCAGTAAGAGTAGCCCACATCACAAAATCCCAAAACAATAGATGTTGGCATGTATGTGGAGAAAAGGGAACACTTCTGCACTGCTGGTGGGAATGCAAGCTAGTACATTCCTTCTGGAAGGAAGTTTTGGAGAACACTCAGGGATCTAAATGTAGACCTGCCATTTGATCCTGCAATTCCTCTACTAGGTGTATACCCAAAGGACCAAAAATCATTTGGCAATAAAGATATTTGCACGAGATTGTTCATTGCAGCTCAATTCATAATTGCCAAGTTATGGAAGAAGCCCAAGTGCCCTTCGACCCATGAATGGATTAATAAATTGTGGTATATGTATACCATGGAATATTATGCAGCAGTAAAAAAATGGAGACTTTACCTCCTTTATGTTTACATGGATGGAGCTGGAAAATATTCTTCTTACTAAAGTATCTCACGAATGGAAAATAAATGTATCTAATGTACTCAGTACTACTGTGAAACCAATTTATAATAACTCACACTTGCATGTGAAAAATGAAACACAACTTTAGGCTATGATGAAGGAGGGAAGGAGAGGGGGAGGGATGGGAAAGGAATGGGAGGGATATTAGGGGGACCACAACTATTTAGCACATTGCAAGTACAAGTTGGTTCTATCATGTGTAGAACACAAGTGTCCTAAAGCTATAATTGGGTAAATGAGATGAAAGCTATATTGATTAGTATGATGTAAGCACTCCAATTTGTACAAATAATCAACACAATGAAATGGGCATAAATGTATTTATGATATATGTACAAAAGACTTAATAAAAAAATAAAAATAAAAAAAGAAGCTGCTTCTGAACATAGACTCCTTTTCATGCATGTTCTCAAGCCACAGGAGAATTGATTTATTTTTTGTTTTATGAAGAGAAATAACTCCTTTCTTATTATCTTCCAAAGGGTCATGTGATCAGACCCCTCTTTTTTGGAGTGATCTATATGGGGGTCAAGGATGAAAAGAGGATGAGCATATAATTAATAGAGAGAGAATACCTGAGACAGGTCATAGCTCTGTGACAGGTCGCTATTACCTGGGTGTCATGAGGCAATGCCTAGTTTACCTATGGCAGGTTGTACAATTTGTCTATGTGTTATAGATTGAGTCTTTTCCTTTTCCTTATATTCTGTGCCAAGGAGATACAAAGATGTGAAGATGAGGTTTCTTCTTCTACTCATTTATTACAGGTTCCCACTTTGACCAGGACCTCAAGTTCTCTCTCCAGCAATCACCTTCACAGATAAGCCTTACAACAGCTTCAAGAAGGGGTAGAGAGTTAGGAGGGTCAGTATGGCCCTACAAACCACCCACTAATAAAAGCAACACCTGGCCTGATGTTCTGTGGAGTTCTAAACACCTCAATGTCCATTTTTCTTTTCCTCTATGTATCAAAGTGGTTCTAAAGCCTAGGTGCACATTAAAATTACTTGGAAACTTAAAACATAAATATATTACCTAATGGTTAAAATGATAAGTTTTATGTTGTATATATATTTTAGCACAATAAAATAGTAGTGGATCCTCTATCTTCAAGGAGGTGGAGCATAACTCTTCAGTCCTCAAGTGTAGGGCTGCACATAATGACTTTCTTCCAAATAGTGCAATATGGAAAGTGGGGAGACCAATTATACTATGGAGAAAGCTGATAAACCTCAGCCAGGGGATCAAAGACAATAGTGACAATGCCTATTAATGGCATGCACCACTGATATGATGTGATGAGAATAATGCTTTACCTCTGTAGTCTTTCTCTCCAAAATTTATAACCCAAATCCACTCATAATAAAAAAAATCAGAAAAATAGCAATTGAGAGATGGTCTACAAAATACTTCACCAGCAATTCTTAAAACTATCAAGGTCTTCAAAAACAATGAGAATATGAGAAATAGTCACAAGAAAGAGGAGCCTAAGGAGACATGACAACTGAAGTATAATGTGGTGGCCAACGCCTGCAATCTTGGCACTTTTCCATGTGAAGGTGGGTGGATCCCTTGAGATCAGGAGTTTGAGACCAGCCAGAGCCAGAGTGAGACCCTCTCTCTACTAAAAATAGAAAAAATTATCCAGGCACCTATTGTCCTAGCTACTTGAGAGGCTGAGGCAGAAGAATTGCTTGAACCCAGGAGTTTGAGATGGCTATGAGCTAGGCTGACACCACAGTACTCTACCTTGGAGCAACAAGAATCTTAAAATAAAATAAAATAAAATATAATATAATGTGGCATATTGGATGAGATTCTGACATGGAAAAAAGGCATTAGGGAAAAACTGAGTAAATCTGAATAAAGCACAGACATTAGTTCATAATAATGTATTGAAAATCATTTATTAATTGTCCCAAGTTCTATACTAATGTAAGATGTTAATAATAGAGAAAAATGACAAAAAAAATAGAGAAAACTGGGTGTAGGGTATATAAAACTCTCTAGTACTTTTGTAGTAATTCCATAAATATGAAACTATTCTAAATGAAAACATCTACTAGATAAATAAATATATTTTGATTTTACCTCAGGCAAGTAGAATCTATGAGTATTATCTATGGGTGGGAGGTCTAGACAACTGTATTTTTATAAGCTCCTCATGTGATTATAAGATACAATCAAGTTTAAGAATCCCTGGTTCATGTGGCCCTGCCCATGCAGGTCAAGATCTGATGTTAGCCTGCTGTCTCATTTCACCAGCTTTTGCCTTCCTCAGCAAGTAGATTTATTGATGGCTCTCATCTCTTGGCCTAGCCCCAGCTTTTTTTCCTGGAACATTTTTCTGAGATCCAACTTACGGGAGTAAGCTCAGGCTGGGGTTGTACTTTTTCTCCTCTGATACCCCACTCAGACTTGGGAGTATTCCCTGGATTTCCCCAGCCAGCTGAGACTTCTTTTGCTAAGTTTATTCCTCAAAGATCTCGTCTTCTCCCCTCTGTGTCACTGACTGACTGGTTAGACACTGATGTGGAGAGAAAAAGCTTTCAAGTGTTTCTGCCTGACACTTGTGTCATTGATTTCCAGTTATTTGAAAGTTTCCCCTAACAGGCTCCAACTTCCAGTTTGCCCTGCTGAGCTGTGACATGAACTTCCCATCTTCCTACTTTAGGCCCTGCAGCCTGTGGGTAAGGTTCTCCACTCTACACACGTAATGTTAGAAATTATTCTAGCTTAACTTCATCTTGCTGGCCCTCTTTTCTCACCATAATATGCTGAAACTTGAACCCACCTCCATTATGACAGCCCTCGGCCAAGCCAAATTTCCCTTTCTCCTGACACTCAATTTGTACCTCTAACGAGTTGGCCATCCTGATATCCCAATACATAGGTATGGGAACAACATTTTTCCATCTTCAGTAAAACTTCATCCTTATCCCACATACCGCCCTATTCTGCTATATTTCATTTATGTATTCCTCTTGCTCTTTCCTATCATTGACAATGGAATTCTTTCAGTTCTTCTGACTTGGTTCACCAATATTACCAGGCCAATGATAAAAGCCTGAAATTTGAAAAATAGTCAGAAAACGAGCAAACAAAAAGACAACATTTAGAAGAAAAAGAGATAACACCAAAAGTAGAAGAAAACTTAAAAGACAAAGAAAAGATCTATAATTATTATCCTAAAAATAATAAGAGAAAATATTTCATCCACGAAACAGAAACCAAATTCTATACTGAAAATGTAAAAATAAGAGTTAATGGAAATTAAAATTTGATACAAAAATTTTAAAGCATCTTGGGAAAAGTTGTTTCATTTGGTTTTTACTTATGCATTTACTTCTGAGTAGGGGTTGTTCTATACCCTTGAACTTCCTCCTTCTTTGGAATGAACAAATTAGGCAAGACCTTCTTTGACTCCTGCTACTGAGTATGTGAGGCTGCTCTGGGGTCTTTGACTATGTAGCTAGTTGCTTAAATGAACCTAAGTCTACACCGTAATTACATTCATATCTCTGTAGAACCACCTCAGAAGGTGGCTCTCAAGATCAAGATTTAGGATGAGTACCAGAAGGTTCCCTTTTAGACTCAAGCCCAAATCAGATTCTTAAAACTGGATTTTACCTGAGTGTCTTGTACTTGCATATTTTGGGATGAACTATAAAGCTGTTAATGAAGTTCTATTTGGCCTCATTTGATTTCTGAATTTTGTGTCTTTGCTTTAACAAATAGATTCTCAAAAGAAAGAAGGGTGAATGGTAACCTGAACCTATAACATATCCCCTTCTTCTAGTAACTAGAAGGAACCGTTGAAAAATAAAGCATGTCTTAAACATGGAAGTTTAAGAAATTTTTAGTGATTAAAAATAAAATAAAACAAAATAGAATAAAATAAATTTCAACTACTATAGCAGTACCTTCATATGTCTCTACAGTCCACCTTCTCAGAAGGCTTATGCTATATCTCTCATACATTGATCTCAGCTACCAAAACAATAACAACAAAAATAATAGTTTATAAAGTACTTACTTTGTGCCAGGCATTCCACTAAATACCTTACAAATCATATTTCTTTTTTCTTTTCTTTTTTTTTTTATTAAATTATAGCTGTGTACATTAATGTGATCATGGGGCACCATGCACTGGTTTCATAGACCCTTTGACACATTTTCATCACACTGGTTAACATAGCTTTCCTGGAATTTTCTCAGTTATTGTGCTAAGACATTTACATTCCACATTAACTAAGTTTCACATATACCCTTGTAAGATGCACCGCAGGTGTAATCCCACCAATAGCCCTCCCTCTGCCCACCACCACCCTCCCTCCCCTCCCTTTCCGCCTTCCCCCTATTCTTAGGTTGTAACTGGGTTATAGCTTTCATGTGAAAGCCATAAATTAGTTGCATAGTAGGGCTGAGTACATTGGATACATTTTCTTCCATTCTTGAGATACTTTACTAAGAAGAATATGTTCCAGCTGTATCATGTAAACACGAAAAAGGTAAAGTCTCCATCTTTCTTTAAGGCTGCATAATATTCCAGGGTGTACATATACCACAATTTATTAATCCATTCGTGGATCGATGGGCACTTGGGCTTTTTCCGTGACTTAGCAATTACGAATAGGGCTGCAATAAACATTCTGGTACAAATATCTTTGTTACAATGTGATTATTGGTCTTCTGGGTATATGCCTAGTAGAGGAATTATAGGATTGAATAGCAGATCTATTTTTAGATCTCTAAGTGTTCTCCATGTATCTTTCCAAAAGGATTGTATTAATTTGCATTCCCACCAGTAGTGTAGAAGTGTTCCCTTTTTTCCACATCCATGCCAACATCTCTTGTCTTGAGATTTTGTGATATAGGCTAATCTTACTGGAGTTAGATGATATCTCAAAGTAGTTTTGATTTGTATTTCTCTGATGATTAAAGATGATGACCATTTTTTCATGTCTGTAGGCCGCGCACCTGTCGTCTTCAGAGAACTTTCTCTTTGAGTCCCTTGCCCAGCCTGAGATGGGATGACTTGTTCTTTTCTTGCTTATACATTTGCATTCTCTATGAATTCTGTTTATTAAACCTTTGTCGGAGACATAACCTGCAAATATCTTCTCTCATTCTGAGGTCTGTTTGCTTGCTTTACTTACTATGTTCTCGACTGTCCAGAAGCTTTTTAGTTTGATCAGGTTCCAGTAGTGTATTTTTGAAGCTGCTTCAATTGCCCGGTGGGTCTTCCTCATAAAATACTCGCCCAGGTCGATTTCTTCAAGGGTTTTCCGTGCACGCTCTTCTAGTATTTTTAAAGTTTCGTGTCTTAGGCGGAGCATGATGGCAGCCGAGTAACAGCTTCCTTGCATCTGGGCACCGTGAGTCTGGGGAGATAGGACTCCAGGCATCTCTGGCTGGTGGGATTTGCCTATCATCACCCCTGAGAGGATACAGGGAGTCAGCAAGAGACTTCTGGACCTCAAGAGGAGGACTAAAACAGTGGAAAACCGGCAAGTGGTCGCGTGTGTTCAATCCATCTAAACCTGCCCGCAACTGTAAGTTCAGTAGCAGTGAGACTGCAAACCAGAAAGGCCTTACCTGTGAACTGTTTTGGTGTCTTTGGACTTGGCACTCAGCTGAACTGCCTTGGGGAGAGCCTGAGCAGGAGTGCGGAGAACTTTGGCCTTTGTCTAGGGCCCCAGTCTGAGCCGCGGAGCCAGACGGAGCTAATAGTGTTTGGCTCTGGGTCACAGGCAGCCATTGTGAGCGATCTGCCCCGGCAAGCTCTGCCCTCAGGGTCGCAGAGCTGGAATTGGGTGGGAGCTGGTAACCCAGCGACCAAGTAGCCTAAGGGCGGGGTCTGAGCCGCCTTGCAGCCCTAACCCTCGGGGGCAGAGGGAGACCAGTTTTGGCACACAGGGTAAGTGGATAGCCACTTCAGCAGTGATTCCAGCGACAAGCACTTCCCTGGGAAAGCTTCTGCTCAGCAAGTGAACAAGCGCAAAGTGCCTTTTAAGTGGGCTGAAGAGAGATATAGGGTGTCTACCTGCTGGGCTTTGAGAAACTAGCAGCCTCCAGTCATATCAAAACTGTGATTAACATCTCATACCCCAGAAGACCACGTGTTGCCCAGACAATATTCAATAACATATACATACTGTTTTGTTTTTGGTTATGTTTTTTTTTTTTTTTTTTGGTTTGGTTGTTTTTTTTGTTTATTTTGATGTTGTTGATTGTTGTTTTGTTTTTTAAGTTCAACCTTTTCCATACATCCTTTTTCTTTCTCAATTTTTCTAGTTTAACTATAATTTCCCATTGCTGCCTATTTCAATAATTAAAACTTCATTTTTGTTAGTGTTTCTACTGCTATTATTTGGTTTTTCCACCCAATTTTATCCTGTAAAGTTTTCTGTTTGCTTGTTTTGGTTTGATTTATAGCATTTTTGTCTTTCTTCTCTACTTGGTGGAGGTGGGGTACTGTGTCTGAACAGGTTAGCAAAGAGCTGCTGACCTCAAGGGAACCACCCAACTGGGCACCCCCAGAAGGTGGTTTTTTTTTTTAAGGTTGTATCAAAGTACCCTACTGTACACCTATATTGCTCTGTCTCCCTCTTTCTGTGCCTCTCTTCCTTTTTGTCAATATTCTTTTTACCCACCCCCTCTCCTTTGTCTATTTTTCTTTTTTTTTTCTTATCAATTGGTCCTCCTTTCTTCCATCCCTTTTTTGCTCTTCAACCTTCTCACCCCTCTGGTCCTGTAACCCTTAGTCCACAGGCACGAGAACTTAAAGAGCAAGAGGAAATGAAAGGAAAATTAGGGCAAGGAAACAGATAAAAGAAATCACTCATGAGGAAGAATCAGCAGAAAACTCCAGGCAATATGAAGAACCAGGCCAGAACAACCCCACCAAGGGACCATGAGGTAGCTGCTGCAGATGATTCCACCTATGAAGAAATGTTAGGAATGACAGAAAGGGAATTTAGAATACACATGTTGAAAACAATGAAAGAAATGATGGAAACAATGAAGGAAACTGCTAATAAGTGGAAAATAACCAAAAGGAAATTCAAATACAGAATCAAACAAGAGATGAACGATATGAAGAATATAAAAAGGATATAGCAGAGCTGAAGGAAATGAAACAGTCAATCAGGGAACTTAAAGATGCAATGGAAAGTATAAGCAACAGGTTAGACCATGCAGAAGAAAGAATTTCAGAGGTAGAAGACAAAGTTTTTGAGATAACTCAGATAGTGAAAGAGGCAGAAAAAGAGAGAGAAAGCAGAATGTTCACTGTCAGAATTACGGGACTTTATGAAGCGTTCCAACATACAAGTTATTGGAATTCCAGAAGGGGAAGAAGAATGCCCCAGAGGAATGGAAGCCATACTAGAGAATATTATAAAAGAAAATTTCCCAAATATCACCAAAGATTCTGACACACTGCTTTCAGAGGGCTATCGGACCCCAGGTCGCCTCAAATCTAACCGAGCTTCTCCAAGACACATTGTGATGAACCTGTCCAAAGTCAAGACAAAAGAAAAGATTCTGCAAGCTGCCAGGAGTAAGCGCCAGTTCTCCTACAGGGGCAAATCCATCAGAGTGACCACAGACTTCTCTAATGAAACTTTCCAAGCAAGAAGACAATGATCATCTACCTTTAATCTACTTAAACAGACAATTTCCAGCCCAGAATTCTGTACCCTGCTAAGCTAAGCTTCAAAATTGACAGAGAAATCAAATCATTTACGGATATACAAACATTGAGGAAATTTGCCACAACAAGACCAGCTCTACAGGAAATACTTCAACCTGTTCTGCACACTGACCACCACAATGGATCAGCAGCAAATTAAGATCTCAGAAATTAAAGGACAGAACCTAACCTCCACACTGATGCAAAACATAAAACTAAGCAATGGACTCTCACCAAATAAGACAAATAGAATACTACCACACTTATCAATTATCTCAATAAATGTTAATGGCTTGAATTCCCCACTGAAGAGACATGGATTGGCTGACTGGATTAAAAAACACAAGCCATCCATTTGCTGTCTGCAAGAAACACACCTGGCTTCAAAAGACAAATTAAAGCTCCGAGTCAAGGGTTGGAAGACAATTTTTCAGGCAAATGGAATTCAGAAGAAAAGAGGAGTTGCAATCTTATTTTCAGATACATGTGGATTTAAAGCAACTAAAGTCAAAAAAGACAAAGATGGTCACTTTATATTGGTCAAGGGAAAACTACAGCAAGAAGACATTTCAATTCTAAATATCTATGCACCCAATTTAAATGCTCCTAGATTCTTGAAACAGACATTACTCAGTATGAGCAATATGATATCTGATAATACCATAATAACAGGGGACCTTAACACTACTCTTACAGAGCTGGACAGATCCTCTAAACAGAAATTAAACAAGGATATAAGAGATTTATAAGCACAACTGTGCTTGATAGACGCATATAGAACACTCCATCCCAAAGATAAAAAATATACACTCTTCTCATCACCCCATGGAACATTCTCCAAAATTGATCATATCCTGGGACACAAAACAAATATCCACAGAATCAAAAGAATTGAAATTTTACCTTGTATCTTCTCAGACCATAAGGCACTAAAGGTGGAACTCAACTCTAACAAAAATGCTCGACCCCACCCAAAGGCATGGAAATTAAACAATCTTCTGTTGAATAACAGATGGGTGCAGGAAGAAATAAAACAGGAAATCATTAACTTCCTTGAGCATAACAACAATGAAGACACAAGCTACCAAAACCTGTGGGATACTGCAAAAGCAGTTTTGAGAGGAAAATTCATCGCTTTAGATGCCTACATTCAAAAAACAGAAAGAGAGCACATCAACAATCTCACAAGAGATCTTATGGAATTGGAAAAAGAAGAACAATCTAAGCCTAAACTCAGTAGAAGAAAAGAAATATCCAAAGTCAAATCAGAGATCAATGAAATTGAAAACAAAAGAATCATTCAGAAAATTAATGAAACAAGGAGTTGGTTTTTTGAAAAAATAAATAAAATAGATAAACCATTGGCCAGACTAACGAGGAATAGAAAAGTAAAATCTCTAGTAACCTCAATCAGAAATGATAAAGCGGAAATAACAACTGATCCCACAGAGATACAAGAGATCATCTCTGAATACTACCAGAAACTCTATGCCCAGAAATTTGGCAATGTGAAAGAAATGGATCAATATTTGGAATCACACCCTCTCCCTAGACTCAGCCAGGAAGAAATAGAGCTCCTGAACAGACCAATTTCAAGCACTGAGATCAAAGAAACAATAAAAAAGCTTCCAACTAAAAAATGCCCTGGTCCAGATGGCTTCACTCCAGAATTGTATCAAACCTTCATGGAAGATCTTATTCCTGTACTGCAGAAATTATTCCAAAAAATTGAGGAAGAAGGAATCTTCCCCAACACATTCTACAAAGCAAACATCACCCTGATACCAAAAACCAGGAAAAGACCTAAACAAAAGGAGAATTTCAGACCAATCTCACTCATGAATATAGATGCAAAAATTCTCAACAGAATCCTAGCCAATATATTGCAGCTTATCATCAAAAAAGTCATTCATCATGATCAAGTAGGTTTCATCCCAGGGATGCAAGGGTGGTTTAACATACGCAAGTCTATAAACGTTATCCACCATATTAACAGAGGCAAAAGTAAAGATCACATGATCCTCTCAATAGATGCAGAAAAAGCATTTGATAAAATCCAGCATCCTTTTCTAATTAGAACACTGAAGAGTATAGGCATAGGTGGCACATTTCTAAAACTGATTGAAGCTATGTAGACAAATCCACAGCCAATATTTTACTGAATGGAGTAAACTGAAAGCTTTTCCTCTTAGAACTGGAACCAGACATGGTTGCCCTCTGTCACCTTTAGTATTCAACGTAGTGCTGGAAGTTCTAGCCAATACAATTAGGCAAGACAAGGAAATAAAGGGAATCCAAATGGGAGCAGAGGAGGTCAAACTCTCCCTCTTTGCTGACGACATGATCTTATATTTAGAGAACCCCAAAGACTCAACCACAAGACTCCTAGAAGTCATCAAAAAATACAGTAATGTTTCAGGATATAAAATCAATGTCCACAAGTCAGTAGCCTTTGTTTACACCAATAACAGTCAAGATGAGAAGCTAATTAAGGACACAACTCCCTTCACCATAGTTTCAAAGAAAATGAAATACCTAGGAATACACCTAACGAAGGAGGTGAAGGACTTCTATAAAGAAAACTATGAACTCCTCAGAAAGGAAATAGCAGAGGATATTAACAAATGGAAGAACATACCATGCTCATGGATGGGAAGAATCAACATTGTTAAAATGTCTGTACTTCCCAAAGCAATCTACCTATTCAATGCCATTCCTATCAAAATACCAACATCGTACTTTCAAGATTTGGAAAAAATGATTCTGCATTTTGTATGGAACTGCAAAAAACCCCATATAGCTAAGGCAGTTCTCTGTAACAAAAATAAAGCTGGGGCATCAGCATACCAGATTTTGGTCTGTACTGCAAAACCATAGTGCTCAAGGCAGCATGGTCCTGGCACAAAAACAGAAACATAGACACTTGGAATCGAATTGAAAACCAAGAAATGAAACTAACATTTTACAACCACCTAATGTTTGATAAACCAAACAAGAACATACCTTGGGGGAAAGACTCCCTATTCAATAAATGGTGTTGGGAGAACTGGATGTCTATATGTAAAAGACTGAAACTGGACCCACACCTTTCCCCACTCACAAAAATTGATTCAAGATGGATAAAGGACCTAAATTTAAGGCATGAAACAATAAAAATCCTCCAAGAAAGCATAGGAAAAACACTGGAAGATATTGGCCTGGGGACAGACTTCATGAAGAAGACGGCCACGGCAATTGCAACAACAACAAAAATAAACAAATGGGACTTCATGAAACTGAAAAGCTTCTGTACAGCTAAGGAGACAATAACCAAAGCAAAGAGACAACCTACACAATGGGAAAGGATATTTGCATATTTTCAATCAGACAAAAGCTTGATAACTAGGATCTATAGAGAACTCAAATTAATCCACATGAAAAAAGCCAACAATCCCTTATATCATTGGGCAAGAGACATGAATAGAACTTTCTCTAAAGATGACAGACGAATGGCTAACAAACACATGAAAAAATGTTCATCATCTCTATATATTAGAGAAATGCAAATCAAAACAACCCTGAGATATCATCTAACCCCAGTGAGAATGGCCCACATCATAAAATCTCAAAACTGCAGATGCTGGCGTGGATGTGGAGAGAAGGGAACACTTTTACACTGCCGGTGGGACTGCAAACTAGTACAACCTTTCTGGAAGGAAGTATGGAGAAACCTCAAAGCACTCAAGCTAGACCTCCCATTTGATCCTGCAATCCCATTACTGGGCATCTACCCAGAAGGAAAGAAATCCTTTTATCATAAGGACACTTGTACTAGACTGTTTATTGCAGCTCAATTTACAATCGCCAAAATGTGGAAACAGCCTAAATGCCCACCAACCCAGGAATGGATTAACAAGCTGTGGTATATGTATACCATGGAATACTATTCAGCCATTAAAAAAAATGGAGACTTTACATCCTTCGTATTAACCTGGATGGACGTGGAAGACATTATTCTTAGTAAAGCATCACAAGAATGGAGAAGCATGAATCCTATGTACTCAATTTTGATATGAGGACAATTAATGACAATTATGGTTATGGGGGGAAACAGAAAGAGGGAAGGAGGGAGGTGGGTGGGGCCTTGGTGTGTGTTACACTTTATGGGGGCAAGACATGATTGGAAGAGGGACTTTACCTAACAATTGCAATCAGTGTAATCTGGCTTATTGTACCCTCAATGAATCCCCAACAATAAAAAAAAAAATAAAAAAAATTTCAGGCATAAGCCAGATAAAAAAATCTCTCACCCACTTTGAATCTCAAGTACTAAAGTATTCTGCAAAATGGATAGATTGACATACAGGTGGCCTCTCAAAGGTACACGAAGAATTTTGGAGCAGAGGAAAAAGCAGACTTTGGACTTGCTGTATTATAAGATTCACGAGCCACTTTTTTGCAGTAACAGTGTATCATGGCCTCATTGTCACAAGCAGGCAAAGAAGAAAGAAGAGACTCTCTCCAGTCCCCAGGCTCATGTTTAGATCCAGCATCCACATCACAGAGAGGAATTGGATTCGATGGTGAGGTCCTTGGTGAGGTCCAGTGACTGAACACAAAGCCCCTCTAGCAAATCCAGGAAGTTTTTGAGGAGTTAATACACCAAGTACAAGAAAAGGATTCTTAACCTCTGAGCTCCATTTCTGCCATTTTGCCATCAAGTAGCTTCTGAAGAATTATTTCAGGGTGTGAAGAGGAAGGAAGTCACACCTAATACTTCATACGCCCTACTCTCTATTGCTCTGCCAGGCATGTGCACTTTGAAGCAGTTTGAAGAAAGCTATGGCCCATTTTTTATGGTCTTTAAATTTGCAAAGCATATAAGGAAATATTTAATATCTTTGTCAAATAAGTCAGAGCATTATACTCTGAAAAAATAAAGTTCGTTCATGTCTTCCTGTATAAAAAAAAATAATAATGTTTCATGTCTTAAGTTTAAATCTTTAATCCAGTGAGAGTCTATCTTAGTTAATGGTGAAAGGTGTAGGTCCAGTTTCAGTCTTCTGCAGGTTGCCAGCCAGTTCACACAGCACCATTTGTTAAATGGGGAATCTTTTCCCCACTGAATGTTTTTAACTGGCTTGTCAGAGATTAAATAATGGTAAGTAGCTGGATTCATCTCTTGGTTCTCTATTCTGTTCCAGACATCTACTTCTCTTTTTTGTGCCAGATGCTGTTTTGATCACTATCAATTTGTAGTGTAGTCTGAGGGCTGGTAGTGTGATTCCTCCTGCTTGGTTTTTATTTCTGAGTAATGTCTTGGCTATTAGAGGTTTTTTCTGATTCCATATAAAATGAAGTATTGTTTTTTCAAGATCTTTGAAGTATGACAGTGGAGCTTTAATAGGGATTGCGTTAAAATTATATATTGCTTTGCGTAGTATAGAGATTTTAACAATGTTGTTTCTTCCAAGCCATGAGCATGGCATGTTTTTCCAGTTGTTAACATTTTCAGATATTTCTTTTCTTAGTATTTCATAGTTCTCTTTATAGAGATCTTTCACGTCCTTTGTGAGATAAACTCCCAAATATTTCATCTTCTTTGGCACTACTGTGAATGTGATAGAGTCCTTAACTGTTTTTTCAATTTGACTATTGTTAGTATATATAAAGGTTACTGATTTAGGAATGTTGATTTTGTAACCTGAGACGCTGCTATATTTCTTGATCACTTCTAAGAGTTTTGTAGTAGAATCCCTTGTGTTTTCCGGATATACAATCATATCATCTGTGAAGAGCAAAAGTTTGATCTCTTCTGACCCTATCTGGATACCCTTGATCGCCTTTTCTTCCCTAATTGCGGTGGCTAAAACTTCCATTACCAATGTTAAAGAGCAATGGAGACAAAGGGCAGCCTTGTCTGTTTCCTAATCTGAGTGGAAATGATTCCAATTTAACTCCATGCAATATGATATTGGCTGTGGGTTTGCTGTAGATGACCTCTATCAGTTTATGAAATGTCCCTTCTATGCCAATTTTCTTAAGTGTTCTGATTATGAAAGGATTCTGGATATTATCAAAAGCTTTTTCTGCATTGATTGAGAGAATCATATGGTCTTTGTTTGTTAATTGTTTATGTGCTGAATTATGCTTATAGATTTACGTATATTGAACCAGCCTTGAGACCCTGGGATAAAACCAACTTGGTCATGATGTATAATTTGTTTGATATGTTGCTTTATTCTGTTTGTTAGGATCTTGTTAAATATTTTTGCATCTATATTCATTAGTGATATTGGTCTATAATTTTATTTTCTTGGTGGGTCTTTTTGTGTTTTGGGGATCAGGGTGATGTTTGCTTCATGGAATGTGTTGGGTTGTCTTCCTTCTTTTTCTACCTTTTGGAATAGGTTGAGTAATATAGGTACTAATTCCTGTTTAAAGGTTTGGTAGAATTCTGAACATGAAACCATTTTTAAGGAGGTTTTGTGTGTTTGATGCTATTTCAGAACTTGATATGGGCCTGTTCAACATTTTCACTTGATTCTGGCTAAGTCTTGGGAGGTGACATGTTTCCAAGTATTGGTATATTTCTTACAGATTTTCATATTTCTGAGAATCAAGTATCTTGTAATATTCATTAAGGATTTTTTGAATTTCTGAGGAGTCTGTTGTTATTTGGTCTTTGTTGTTTCTGATTGATGAGATTAGAGATTTTACTTTTTTTTTCCTGATTTGGTTGGCCAAAGGTTTATCTATTTTGTTGACCTTTTCAAAAAACCAACTTTTTGATTTATTGATCTGTTGTAGAATTCTTTTGTTTTCAATTTCATTTAGTTCTGCTCTAATTTTGGTTATTTCTTTTCTTCTGCTGGGTTTGGGGTTGGAATGTTCTTCCTTTTCCAGTTGCTTGAGAAGTCCAATTAAGTTGCTAACTTCCTGTCTTTCCATTTTCTTGGGGAAGGCTCGCAGTGCTATAAAATTTTCTCTTTGGACTACCTTTGCAGTATTCCAGAGGTTCTGATAATTCGTGTCTTCATTGTTGTTTTTTTCCAAAAATTTGGGAATTTCCTTCTTGATCTCATCTCTGACCCAGCTATCATTCAGCATAAGGGGTTATTTAGCTTCCATGTTTCTGTATGAGTATGCAGATTCCTGTTGTTACTCAGCTCAACTTTTATTCCATGGTGGTCTGAGAAGATGCAAGGAATAATTTCTATTCCTTTAAATTTACTGAGATTAGACTTGTGGCCTAAGTTGTGATTGATTATGGAGTAAGTTTCATGGGCTGATGAGAAGTATGTGTCCTCACTTTTGTTGGAACGAAATGTTCTGTAGATGTCTGGTAAATCCAAGTTTTGGATGGTTAGTTTTAAATCTAAAATTTCTTTGCTCAGCTTCTTATTGGAGGATGGATCCAATACTGCCAATGGAGTGTTGAAATCTGACTATTATGGAGCTGGAGGAAATCAAGTGGCTCATGTCTGTTAGATTTTCTTTTATAAATTGAGGCACAATCTGGTTGGGTTCATAGATATTAATAATTGAAATCTCATCATATTGAGTATTAATTACCCTTGATAAATATGAAGTGACCATTCTTATCCTTCCTTACTTTTGTTGGTTTAAAGCCTATTGTATTTACAAATAAAATTGCAACACCTGCTTTTTTCTGATTACCATTTTTCTGAAATATGGATGACCATCCTTTCACCCTGAGTCTATATTTGTCTTTTAAGTTAAGATGTGATTCTTGTATGCAACAAATATCTGGCCTGAGTTTTGTATCCAGTCAGCTAAGCTATGTCTCTTTAGAGGACACTTTAAGCTGTTCACATTGACGGAGAATATTGATAAGTCTGGTAAAATTTTGGGTATCGAGTTTTTCGAAAGTCCAGTGGACATTTTTAGTCCTTTCGCCAGTGTGGAATTTGGAGTTTTATCAAAAGTTTCTGAGTGAGTTTACTTTTGTGGTAGAGGATTGGGTTGTTCATTATGGATGATCGGTCTGAGGATATCCTGAAGAGCTGGTTTGGTTATGGCAAATTCCTTCAACATATGAATGTCATTAAAGTATTTAATTTCTCCATCATAAATGAAACTTAGTTTAGCTGGATACAGGATCTGGGGTTGAAAGTTATTTTGCTTTAGGAGATTAAAAGTCGATGACCACCCTCTTCTGGTTTGAAAGGTTTCAGCAGAGAGATCTGCAGTAATTCTAATATTCATTCCTTTGTAGGTAATGGCTCTCTTATGTCTGGCTGCTTTGAGAATCTTCTCCTTCATATTAACTTTAGTGAAGTTAATTATGATATGCCTGGGGGATGTCTTTTTGAGGTTGAGTCGTGCTGGGGTTCTGAGGATGTCTGCTATTGGAATTTCAGAATCTCTAGGAATGTCAGGGAAATTCTCTTTCATAATTTCATGGAGAAGGGCCTCTGTGCCTAGCGAGGCGACTTCATGGGTTTCAGGAATTCCAATGAGTCAGATATTAGCCTTTTTTGAATAATCCCAGAGTTCTCTGAGAGAATGATCCTTTTTTACTCTCCATTTCTCTTCCTGTTTGATAGTTTGGGAGCGTTCAAAGGTTTTGTCTTCAATGTCAGAAATCCTTTCTTCTGCTTGCTCCACTCTGTTACTGAGAGATCTACTGTATTTTTCAGATCTTTGAGGGCTGCAAATTCTTGCTTGAATGTGTCTAAGTCTTTGCTGCTTTTGTCTTTAAATTCATTAAATTCTTGAGACAACTTTTGAATTTCTCCTCAAATTCCTAATTCCATTTTATTAATCTTGTTTGCCATCCAAATTCTGAATTCGATTTCTGACATCTCAGCCAGTTGTTTATGAAAGGGATCTTCAATTACATCTGCCATATCTTTCCTTGGCGGGGTTGATCTATTCTGGTTATTCATGTTAACAGATTTTTTTGCTGATTCCACCCCATGATTGTTTTACTCCCTTTGATTTTTCTCCTGGAGGTTTGTTGAGGACCCATACAATGCTGTGGCCTGAGCAACTGGCCTGTTAGTTGTGGTGGGGTAAGTTGTTTTGTCTTGTTTTCAGCTGGTTTCTGGTCAACCCTAGTGAAACAGTTATTCTTAGTTGAAGTCTCAGCTGTGGAGAAATACCAGCAATTGGGTGAGAGGAGACAAAATGGCTGACTGAAGCCAGCTTTCCACAGAGGCTCCTGTCCAGTAGGAGAGTTAAAGGACAAAAATTCAGCAAGTAACCTGGTGGATTTGAGCTGCACTGCGAGAGAAGTTTGAAGAACGCACGTCAACCCTGCTGAGGTGAGCTGGGACCACAGGGATACAAAAAAAAGGTACAAAATCCATCACCAAAAGGACAGGAGTCCCCTCCACCATAAGAATGGCTCACAGTGCCCCACAAACAACCTGGTAGAGTTCAAAGGTCCTCCCACTACACTTCATGGGAGAGACCCTCTAGAAACTGGACCTACCTCCCCTACTAGGGTGCCATGGCATCCTTCTGCCAGGCATAAAACTGTATAAACTGTATATAGTCTCTAGCTGGAATTCTGAGCTCCCAGCACTCCCCTGCACTCACACTGAGGTCTGGAGGCCAGTCCCAGTCAGTGGAGAGGGGACCGCACCAGAGTGGCAGTTCCCTGAGGCACAGTGTGACAGCCGTCTTTTGGTGACAATATGGCCAGGCATAAAACTGTGTAAAGCTTTGTGTGTTCTCTGCCTGTAACCCCAGGCTCTCAGCACTGCCCGCACTTCCCTCTGCTCCCACTCCAAGGTCTGGAGGCCTGTGCCCCAGGGGTCCAGAGTATTGGGTGATTGGCTCGAGGGGTGTAGAGAGTGCTAGGCTGCAGCTGGTTGGTGCAGACTCTGGGGTACGGGAGTGGAGAGGATGGTTGGCCAGAAGGGAGCTACACCAGAGCAGCAGTTGCCTGAGCCATAAAAAAGAAGCCCTCTTTTGCTAGCAATATGGCTCACTACTGAAAATTCTGAAGTCACACCCCCGTCTCCCTGGGCAACCAGACTGTGAGTATAGGATTTGCCTGAGGTAACTCCAACCTGCAAACTGGGGAAACTCCCAGGGTGGGGCTGACCCAGAGGTTCGCTTTACTAAACCTAAGACGCACCTGTCCCTCAGGGGATCGTCAGCCTATAGGCAATACAAGAGCAAAGACAAGCTGATTTGGAACTCAATCCAGCTTCTCTTCTGCAGGGGAACTGCTGAGTTATTCTGTTCTGTTCTGTCAGTAACATTAATCAGGGGTGAGACTGGACCTGAGTGAAAACCCCCCAACCTTCATCAAGTGCCTGAGGTTGCCTCACCTCCTCCTGTTAGAGAGAGGCAAAGCGCAGTGGCCTGGTAGACTTCCTTATGATTCTAGCAGGTGCAAACTCCTGGAGTAGCGATTCACTACAGGCAACTGGGTCAGCCAACTGCTGAGCTATGAGTGACTGGGTGTGACAGTGGTGCAAGGTGGGATAGGAGGCAACAACCTTCCCAGACTGATCTATTGGCTGGGTGGATCCTCCTGACTCCACGCAGCACTGGAGCAAGCCACACCAGAGTAGTCACCAGACCCGTGTGATCCAGTTCCCAGAGACATCTTAAACTCTCTCACCCGAGACAGGTGCAGACTGAGACAAATGATTTGGACTTTTTGAACTGAAGCAATTTCCTGAGGACAAATCAGGTGGTGCCCTGGCTGCACGGTGGTAGGAAGGTTTGATTTTTTCTTTTCCAATTTTTTGTCGTTGGGGTGTGAGGTGACTTAATTGCTGATATTTCTCCACAGCTGAGAATTCAATGCAGAGTATGTGTTTCACTAGGGTGGAACAGAAACCAACTGAAAACAAGACAGAACCACTTAACTCCACCAAACCAGACAGGGCCCCAATATCTCAGGCCATAACACTGTACAGGCCCTCGAAAAAGCCCCAGGGGAAAAAATCAAAGGGAGTAAAACAACCATGGGGCGGAATCAGCGGAAAAACTCTGGTAACATGAATAACCAGAATAGATCAACCCCGCAAAAGGAAAGATATGGCAGATATAATTGAAGATCCTATTCATAAACAACTGGCTGAGATGTCAGAAATCGAATTCAGAATTTGGATTGCAGACAAGATTAACAAAGTGGAATTAGGAATTCAAGGAAAAATTCATAAGTTGTCTCAAGAATTTGACGAATTTAAGACAATACCACCAAAGACTTAGACACACTGAAGCAAGAATTTGAAGCCCTCAAAGATATGAAAAATACAGTAGAATCCCTTAGCAGCAGAATGGAGCAAGCAGAAGAAAGGATTTCTGACATTGAAGACAAAGCCTTTGAATGCTCCCAAACTCTCAAACAGGAAGAGAAATGGTGAGCAAAAACGGATCATTCTCTCTGCGAGCTCTGAGATAATTCAAAGAAGGCGAATATCTGAATAATTGGAGTTCCAGAAACAGATGAAGCGGCCTCTTTGGGCACAGAGAACCTTCTGTATGAAATTCTGAAAGAGAATTTTCCAGACATGCCTAGAGATTCCAAAATTCAGATAGCAGACTGCTTCAGAACCCCAGCACGACTCAACCCCAATAAAACATCACCCAGGCATATCATAATTACCTTCACTAAAGTTAATATGAAGGAGAAAATCCTCAAAGATGCCAGGATAAAGAAAACCATTTCCTTCAAAGGGAACAATATTAGAATGACTGCAGATCTCTCTGCTGAAACTTTTCAAGCCAGAAGAGGGTGGTCACCAACTTTCAATCTCCTAAAGCAAAATAACTTTAAACACTGGATTTGTATCCAGCTAAAATGAGTTTCATTTATGATGGAGAAATTAAATACATTAATGACATTCATAAGTTGAAGAAATTTGTCATAACCAAACCAGCTCTTCAGGATATTCTCAGACCTATCCTCCATAATGACCAACCCAATGCCATACCACAAATGTAAACTCACTCAGAAACTTCGGATCAAACTCTAATTTCCACACTCGTGAAAGGATTAAAAATGCACACTGGACTTTTGAAAAAGTCGATACCCAAAACTTCACCAGACTTATCAATATTTTCCATTAATGTGAATGGCTTAAACTGTCCTCTAAAAAGGCATAGGTTAGCTGACTGGATACAAAAACTCAGGCCAGATATCTGTTGCATACAAGAGTCACATCTTAACTTAAAAGACAAATACAGACTCAGGGTGAAAGGATGGTCATCCATATTTTAGGCAAATGGTAATCAGAATAAAGCAGGTGTTGCAATTCTATTTGCAGATACAATAGGCTTTAAACCAGCAAAAGTAAGGAAGGACAAGAATGTTCACTTCATATTTGTAAATGGTAATACTCCTTATGATGAGATCTCAATTATTAATATCTATGCACCCAACCAGAAGGCACCTCAATTTATAAGAGAAACTCCAACAGACATGAGCAACTTGATTTCCTCCAGCTCCATAATAGTGGGAGATTTCAACACTCCTTTGGCAGTGTTGGATCGATCCTCCAACAAGAGGCTGAGCAAAGAAATCTTAGATTTAAACCTAAGCATCCAAAGTTTGGATTTAGCATACATCTACAGAATATTTCATCCAAAAAAAAGTGAGTACACATACTTCTCATCACCCCATGGAACTTACTCCAAAATCAATCACATCTTAGGTCACAAGTCCAACCTCAGTAAATTTAAAGCAATAGAAATTATTCCATGCATCTTCTCGAACCACCATGGAGTAAAACTTGAGCTGAGTAACAACAGGAATCTGCATAGTTATACAAAAACATGGAAGTTAAATAACCTTATGCTGAATGATAGCTGGGTCAGAGATGAGATTAAGAAAGAAATCGCCAATTTTTTTGGAACAAAAAAACAAGGAAGACACGAACTATCAGACCCTCTGAGACACTGCAAAGGCAGTACTAAGAGGGACATTTATAGCACTGCAAGCCTTCCTCAAGAGAATGGAAAGAGAGGAAGTTAACAACTTAATGGGTCATCTCAAGCAATTGGAAAAGGAAGAACATTCCAACCCCAAACCCAGAAGAAGAAAAGAAATAACCAAAATTAGAGCAGATTTAAATGAAATTGAAAACAAAAGAATTCTAGAACAGATCAATCAATCAAAAAGCTGGTTCTTCGAAAAGTCAATAAAGTAGATAAACCTTTGGCCAACCTAATCAGGAAAAAAAGAGTAAAATCTCTAATCTCATCAATCAGAAACGACAAAGATGAACTAACAACAGATTCCTCAGAAATAAAAAAAATCCTTAATGAATAATACAAGAAACTGTATTCTCAGAAATATGAAAATCTGAAGGAAATTGTCCGATACTTCGAAGCACGTCACCTTCCAAGACTCAGCCAGAATCAAGTGGAAATGTTGAACAGGCCCATATCAAGTTCGGAAATAGCATCAACCATACAAAACCTCCCTAAAAAGAAAAGCCTGGGACCAGATGGTTTCACGTCAGAATTCTACCAAATGTTTAAAGAGGAATTACTACCTATATTACTTAACCTGTTCCAGAAGGTAGAAAATGAAGGAAGACTACCTAACACTTTCTATGAAGCAAACATCACCCTGATCCCCAATCCAGGAAAAGACACAATAAGAAAAGAAAATTATATACTGATATCACTAATGAATATAGATGCAAAATATTCAACAAGATCCTAACAAACAGAATCCAGCAACACATCAAACAAATTATACATCATGACCAAGTCGGTTTTATCCCAGAGTGTCAAGGCTGGTTCAATATACGTAAATCCATAAATGTAATCCAGCACATAAAAAAAATTAAAAACCAAAGACCATATGATTCTCTCAATCGATGCAGAAAAAGCTTTTGATAATATCCAGCATCCCTTCATGATCAGAACACTTAAGAAAATTGGTATAGAAGGGTCATTTCTTAAACTGATAGAGGTCATCTACAGCAAACCCACAGCCAATATCATATTGAATGGAGTTAAATTGGAATCATTTCCACTCAGATCAGGAACCAGACAAGGCTGCCCATTGTCTCCATTGCTATTTAACATTGTAATGGAAGTTTTAGCCACCGCAATTAGGGAAGAAAAGGCGATCAAGGGTATCCATATATGGTCAGAAGAGATCAAACATTTGCTCTTCGCAGATGATATGATAGTATACTTGGAAAACACTAGGGACTCTACTACAAAAGTCTTAGAAGTGATCAAGGAATACAGTAGCGTCTCAGGTTACAAAATCAACATTCAGAAATTGGTAGCCTTTATATATACCAACAATAGTGAAGTTTTAAAAACAATTAAGTACTCTACACCATTCACAGTAGTGCCAAAGAAGATGAAATATTTGGGAATTTATCTAACAAAGGACGTGAAAGATCTCTTAAAGAGAACTATGAAACTCTAAGAAAAGAAATAGCTGAAAATATTCACAAATGGAAAACATACCATGCTCATCACTTGGAAGAATCAACATTGTTAAAATGTCCATACTACCCAAAGCAATATATAATTTCAATACAATCCCCATTAAAGCTCCATTGTCATACTTTGAAGATTTTGAAAAAATAATAGTTTTATATGGAGTCAGAAAAAAACCTTGAATCGCCAAGACATTACTCAGAAATAAAAACAAAGCAGGAGGAATTACGCTATCAGACATCAGTCTATACTACAAATCGATAGTGATCAAAACAGCATGGTATTGGCACAAAAATGGAGAAGTATAAGTCTGTAACAGAATAGAGAACCAAGAGATGAATCCAACTACTTACCGTTATTTAATCTTTGACAAGCCAATTAAAAAGTTTCAGTGTGACACACTTTATGGGGGCAAGACATGATTGCAAGAGGGACTTTACCTAACAATTGCAATCAGTGTAACCTGGCTTATTGTACCCTCAATGAATCCCCAACAACAACAACAACAAAAAAAAAACAAAAAACTTTCAGTGTGGGAAAAGATTCACTATTTAACAAATGGTGCTGGGTGAACTGGCTGGCAACCTACAGAAGACTGAAACTGTACCCACACCTTTCACCATTAACTAAGATAGACTATCACTGGATCAGAGATTTAAACTTAAGACATGAAACTATAAAAATACTATAGGAGAATGCAGGGAAAACCCTTGAACAAATTGGTCTGGGCGAGTATTTTATGAGGAGGACCCCCCCGGGAAATTGAAGCAGCTTCAAAAATACACTACTGGGACTTGATCAAACTAAAAAGCTTCTGCACATCCAAGAACACAGTAAGTAAAGCAAGCAAACATCCCACAGAATGGGAGAAGATATTTGCAGGTTATGTCTCCGTCAAAGGTTTAAGAACCAGAATCCACAGAGAACTCAAACACATTAGCAAGAATAAAACAATGGATCCCTATGCAGGCTGGGCAAGGGATTTGAAGAGAAACTTCTCTGAAGAAGACAGGCGCGCTGCCTTCAGACGTATGAAAAAATGCTCATCATCTTTAATCATCAAAGAAATGCAAATCAAAACTACTTTGAGATACCATCTAACTCCAGTGAGACTAGCCTATATCACAAAATCCCAAGACCAGAGATACATAAACAGACAGAGACACATAGACATACAGACAACACCCACGACAACAGCAACATAAAAACATCTGCAATAAAAATAGTGATAATCATAAACTAATTGAAAAAAAAGAAAAGAAAAAGAAAAAAGTGGTGTTCATAGAAAGGTTGAAAGAGAAGAAAGAATAAATTAAAAATAGAAAAAATATAAATAAAAATATATCTATATAAAAAGTAACAATAAAAAATTAACAAGAGCTCCTTCAAGAAAATGGTGAGGGAAAAACAGAACAAAACAAACAAAAAAAAAAGAGAGAGAAAAAGAGATAAGAAAAAAAAAAGGCACCAACCACAAAAGTATTATTCTTGTATGTAGAAATATACATCTATATGTATGATGTAGGGATCAACTTTCGTAGGAATGTATTCACACTGAAATATACTTTCTGGAAACTCAGTGTCGCTGTGAGTGGTTTCCAGACTTATACCTGATTCACAGTTTATACTGTTACCATAGTAACCACCTTCCATGGCCAATGGCCATGTTGGAGTTTCTGTAAAAGTTTGTCACCTAAGTGTTGTGTAACCTCGGCTGTTCTGCTCCAGAGAGCACTCACGATCGAGCTTCCCACTCAGTGCAAGAGTCCATGCTTCTCAAATCTTTCCACACTGCTCCCAGTTTCTCCTGCAAAATGGCAACTGCAATCGGCTGTGGGGGAGGGTGCTTCTGGGTTTGCGCGTTGCTGGCAGGTTCCGCAGCTGGAACCGTTTGGCTGCTGGAGTGGTCGGGGACCTTATACTGAGTTTTATGGTTCAGAGTTTCCCTTTTGGATTGGGACCCACCAGTTCACTGTGCAGCCTGAACCGCCAGCCCACTCCAACATTCTCCACAAGGAATGCTATTCAATCACTCCTGGACGGGGGGATGGTGCCCCTCCTTTTGGGTTGTTCAAAATGTCTGTTTCCCTGGCGTGATCGCTTCCCTTCACTTTTCCATCAGGTTGCCCAGCTCCCCTGGTTTTCAGTGGCTCTCCTCAGTTCAGGAATAAATATTAGGCAATTGGGTTTTGTCAGCATTTGCAAGCTGCTGTCCTCCGTAAAGGAGGGGCCTGCTGGACAGCACAGGCAACCAGGGAAGAATCTCTACAACAGAGTCTGAGGTTTCAAATTACCACTCATATATAGTAATCCATCAATTCACTGAGCGTCTACAGCTGTCTGTCCACATCAGTAATTCACACACGGGGAAGGTCCACACCCCCTTTCCTCTCACCTGATGGCTTTGGGTGGGCTACATGTCCGTCCTGTCCGCCATCATGCTCCACCTCCATCTCCATCATTCTTTAAGGCTGCATAATATTCCATGGTGTATATATACCACAATTTATTAATCCATTCGTGGATCAATGGGCACTTGGGCTTTTTCCATGACTTAGCAATTATGAATAGGGCTGCAGTAAACATTCTGGGACAAATATCTTTGTTATGATGTGATTTTTGGTCTTCTGGGTATATGCCCAGTAGAGGGATTACAGGATTGAATGGCAGATCTATTTTTAGATCTCTAAGTGTTCTCCATATCTCTTTCCAAAAAAAATGTATTAATTTGCATTCCCACCAGCAGGGCAAAACTGTTCCCTTTTCTCCACATCCACGAAAACATCTCTGGTCTTGGGATTTTGTGATATAGGCTAGTGTCACTGGAGTTAGATGATACCTCAAAGTAGTTTTTTTTTTTTTTTTTCTGTTCTGTGGAGAAGTTTCAGGATTTTTTTTTTTTAATTTTTTTTATTAAATCATAACTGTATACAATGATATGATTATGGGGCATCATACACTCACTTCATAAACCATTTGACACATTTTTATCACAGTGGTTAACATAGCCTTTCCGGCGTTATCTCAGTTACTGTGCCAAAACATTTACATTCTAAATTTACCAAGTTTCGCAAATACCCCTATAATATGCACCACAGGTGTGATCCCACCGATTCCCCTCCCTCTACCCACCCCCCCTTCCCACTTCCCCCTATTGTTAAGTTGTAGCTGGGTTATAGCTTTCATGTGAGAGTCCCAAATTAGTTTCATAGTAGGGCTGTGTACATTGGGTATTTTTTCTTCCATTCTTGGGATACTTTACTAAGAAGAATATGTTCCAGCTCCATCCATGTAAACATGAAAGAGGTAAAGTCTCCATCTTTCTTTAAGGCTGCATAGTATTCCATGGTATACATATACCACAATTTATTAATCCATTCGTGGATCGATGGACACTTGGGCTTTTTCCATGACTTAGCTATTATGAATTGGGCTGCAATAAACATTCTGGTACAAATATCTTTGTTATGTTGTGATTTTTGGTCTTCTGGGTATATGCCCAGCAGAGGAATTACAGGATTGAATGGCAGATCTATTTTTAGATCTCTGAGTGTTCTCCATATATCTTTCCAAAAGGAATGTATTAATTTGCATTCCCACCAGCAGTGCAGAAGTGTTCCCTTTTCTCCGCATCCACGCCAGCATCTCTGGTCTTGAGATTTTGTGATATAGGCTAGTCTCATTGGAGTTAGATGATATCTCAAAGTAGTTTTGATTTGCATTTCTCTGATGATTAAAGATGATGAGCAATTTTTCATATGTCTGAAGGCCGTGCGCCTGTCTTCTTCAGAGAAGTTTCTCTTCAAGTCCCTTGCCCAGCCTGCAATGGGATCCCTTGTTCTTTTCTTGCTAATGCGTTTGAGTTCTCTGTGGATTCTTGTTATTACACCTCTGTAGGAGACATAGCATGCAAATAGCTTCTCCCACTCTGAGGGCTGTTTGCTTGCTTTACTTACTGTGTTCCTGGCTGTGCCGAAGCTTTTTAGTTTGATCAAGTCCCCGTAGTGTATTTTTGAAGCTGCTTCAATTGCCTGGGGGGGGGTCCTCCTCATAAAATGCTCGCCCAGACTGATTTCTTCAAGGGTTTTCCCTGCATTCTCCTCTAGTATTTTTATAGTTTCATGTCTTAAGTTTAAATCTTTAATCCAGTGAGAGTCTATCTTAGTTAATGGTGAAATGTGTGGGTCCAGTTTCAGTCTTCTGCAGGTTGCCAGCCAGTTCACCCAGCACCATTTGTTAAATAGGGAATCTTTTCCCCACTGAATGTTTTTAATTGGCTTGTCAAAGATTAAATAACAGTAAGTAGCTGGATTCATCTCTTGGTTCTCTATTCTGTTCCAGACATCTACTTCTTTGTTTTTGTGCCAATACCATGCTGTTTTGATCACTATTTTTTTTTTTTTTTTTTTTTTGTTAAGAGCAACTTTATTGTTTCACTGGTGCAAAAAAGAAAAAAAAATCATGATAATTGTGATGCATTGCCCTCTAAATTTACAATAATGAATGGTATACATAAATTATATAAAACCACATTTCCAATTTATACTATTAGAATCAAATTATTTTGATAAATATGTCCAGAGTTTGACATAAGTTCCTAAAGGATGGTTGAATCCAAATATGCAAAATATAGCTTCTGGTTTTGACCATGGTGCTTTAAAATTCTCAAACATGCATTAATATATTCTAGTTGTAGGGCAAATATTACACATGGCCTAATCCTGCATTAGGAAGAAGCCCAAGCTGAATTTCACATACAGTATTCCTTTCCTCTAAATTATCCTCAAATTGGACTAGAGAACAAAGAGACAGACACTTTGGGGTTAGTACTTCCCAGTAATGAAGAAAACACACAATCAATAATGAAACAAAACAGGAAAAAAAAAAAAAAGGAAAGAGAGCTTCATTAGTAGCCAAGTGGTTTTGTTTTTGCTTTTACACATCACAGGAATTTTAAATGGCAGGTTAGTCATGCTACTTGGGTGGTAAGACAGACTTGGACACTTATGAAGTGAATGACTTTATTAAGGTCCTGAAGGTGAGTGTCTGGAGGTGCTGGGTAAGACACATCACAGGTAAGAAATAGGAAACCCACCTCAGCATTTCTGAAAGGCACAATCTATGGAAGGGAAACCTAGTATAACAAAACCCTTAGTGGATAGACATGGAAAGTAGTATGTTGAGCTGTTATCTTTTTAAAGGATGAGACCTTCATAAATTGGCCCCTCAGATTCTGGTGATTCCCGCCTCAAGCGCAAATGCTCCAGTGTGTTATGAAAATGTTTGTTAATCTGCTCCGTTTCTTCACTAGATTCAAGATTTGTGAGGTCTTCTCTAATTTTTTGGATAAGCTGGTTTAAAACCTGAATTGTTACCGCATCATTTTCCTTTTCATAAAAATAGATATATCTGTTCAGAATTTCTATAAAAAGCTGCACTTGTAGAGAGGGATCCATGCACTGATTTGCTATTTTTAGAGCTTTCTTTAGGCACTCCATTACTCTCTTGCCTCCATGAAGCTCCTCTCCGTTTTTGTCTGTGTTTCTACCAGACCAGAAGAGATGCGCACAGGTGCTCACAGCACGGCCCTGATCAGGTTTCTTCAGCAGTTTGGAAGCAGCAAGTGCACACTGAGTCCTCAATGGCTCGTGATTCTCTTCACTGAAGCACTTCATCCTTTCAAAAGTACCAATGATTAAGGTGATGGCAGCCAGCTGTGCTTTGGAATCACTGATTTCATCTTCATACAGAGAAAATGCCTGGGACATAAATTCATACGCTACTGTTTCATGATTTTCAAAGCCAATTTCTCCAGCTGCTAGAGCTCCTTGAAGAAAAAGTCTTAAGGGTAATTCTGCCAACTCTGCTTTGATCAAAGCACTGATAGTCTGGTGAGCAAATGAAAAAATCTTCTGGCATTTCTTTTCCCATTTGTCATCCATTTTAGAATTCTCTTTGTATCGAAAAGCCAGCTGGTATGCTGCAAATACCAAGGGTGGCAGTGTGAAGCGAATCCGTTGATTTCCACCAGCTCCAAAATGTTTTCGTGCTGTGTTTAAAATCAAATACTGCTGATCAGGGTCCTCAGATCTCAGAAGGTGAATGAATCGGCCCACGAGGCTCTGCTCATCAGCAAAGTCTTCTGGATCAGGGTCTTCTACAGGCTGATCTGGCTGATCTTGAATCAACGTGGACACCAAATTCATTATAGAATCCACCTGGTCCTGAGAGACAATTTCTGTGTTATAATCCAGAACATTGCTAAGTACGTAACAACTCATGCTTTTTCTGGACTCATAGTCAAAGTACTCAAAGAGTGGGTGAAAATGTTTTAATTTTAAGACTGTTAAAATATTGTTGTAAGTGTCAACAGGTATCTTCAAAAGTCTGGTGAGCTCCTTTGAAACTGCACTGCTGGTAGCAATATGTTCAAGGTTGAGCTTATTGAATATCTCCACTGTTGTTTCTAGAACTTTATCAACATAGTCCACACGATCAGGGTAACATTTCATGGCAAGATTAATGAGAGAGACTTGTAAAGATACAACATCCTCTGAAGGCATGTCTTGTCTAGACTGTATCACTGTAGCCACCTGCTGTGAAAATATGTCAAAAAGTTTAATATCTGCTGGGATTCCAGGTCCATCTTCACGGTGAGCAAATAAAGCTAATCTATCAATTAAAGCAATGATTATGTTTTTCACGTTTACATTTTGGTGTAACTCAGCACAGGCCCGAAGAAAAGGATTCAAAGTCTGGAGGTGGAATTCATCAGGGAAAACCTGAATAATACATTCCATGAGATACTCCTGAGCCAGAGCATCTCTACAATTCACAACTTGCTCCAAGATGCCAGTCAAAACAATCTGTTTGTAACGTTCTACATTTACGCCTTCCAACTGACTGAGGCGCACCAAATTTGTTCCCACGAGAATTCTCAGCTCTTGTCTTTCTCGTTCTCGTTTTTCTCTATCTCGGCTATGTCCCTGATGCTGCATTCGCACCCAGAGCTTGTTCATTTCTGCAAAGTTCAGTAGTACAAAATCCATGGAATCACTTATATCACCAGTTGTTTCTTCATCTGTTGGCTCTCCTTCATCAGGTAAGATATTTCTGGTACACTGAAGAAGATAATTCCGAAGAAACAGGCCCCTCAAGGGATGCTGCACACCACGGCACATTTCTACCAAATCCTTCAATATATCTTTCCTGGACTGAGGAAATGACTTGACATATACAACTCCAACGGTGATCAATAGATAAAGCCTTGGGATAATGTTTCCAGCATACTGTACAAGTTCATAGAGATCTGCCACTTTTCTTCCTTTGGCAAATTCATCTGTCAAGTAGACCTCTAAGTAGTGCAGCTCATCAGAAATAGCCATATAAAGTTCATAATAGCTCTTTGGTGATAACATGGAGGTCCGGAGTTCACCAAGCATATTAGAAGCATGTTTCAGAGCATCCATGAGCTTGTTTTTATCCAAGCATCTCTTCATCTGGAATGACTGGACCTTCACAGCCTGGATAGCTTCATCCAAGAGCTTTTCCTGCTCATCCTGAGGTGACTGCTGTGTTGTAGGCATGGCGACTCCCCAGAGCCTGCAGCAAGCGGCATCCCTTGATCACTATTGATTTGTGGTATGGTCTGAGTTCTGGTAGCGTAATTCCTCCTGCTTTGTTTTTATTTCTGAGTAATGTCTTGGCTATTCGAGGTTTTTTCTGATTCCATATATAACAAAGTATTGTTTTTTCAAGATCTTTAAAGTATGACAGTGGAAATTTAATAGGGATTTCGTTGAAAATATATATTGCTTTGGGTAGTATGGACATTTTAACAATGTTGATTCTTCCCAAACATGAGCATGGTATGTTTTTCCATTTGTTAACATTTCAGTTATTTCTTTTCTTAGACTTTCATAGTTCTCTTTATAGAGATCTTTCACGTCCTTTGTTAGATAAATTCCCAAATATTTCATCTTTTTTGGCACTACTGTGAATGGGATAGAGTCCTTAACTGTTTTTTCAACTTGACTATTGTTGGTATATATAAAGGCTACCAATTTATGAATGTTGATTTTGTAACCTGAGACATTGCTGTATTCCTTGATCATTTCTAAGAGTTTTGTAGTAGAGTCCCTAGTATTTTCCAGATATACAATCATATCATCTGTGAAGAGCGAAAGTTTGATCACTTCTGACTCTATATGGATACCCTTGATCGCCTTTTCTTCCCTAATTGTAGTGGGTAAAACTTCTCTTACAATGTTAAAAAGCAATGGAGACAATGGGCTGCCTTGTAGGGTTCCTGATCGGTGTGGAAATGATTCCAGTTTAACTCCATTCAGTATGATCTTGGCTGTGGTTTTGTTGTAGATGGCCTCTATCAGTTTATGAATTGTCCCTTCTATACCAATTTTTGTAAGTGTTCTGATCATAAAGGGATGCTGTATATTATCAAAAGCTTTTTCTGCATCTATTTAGAGAAACATATGTTCTTTGTTTTTTAATTTGTTTATGTACTGAATTATACTTATAGATTTACATATATTGAACCAGCCTTAAGACCCTGGGATAAAACCGACTTGGTCATGATGTATAATTTGTTTGATGTGTTGCTGGATTCTGTTTGTTAGGATCTTGTTAAATATTTTTGCATCTATATTCATTAGTTATATTGGTGTACAATTTTCATTTCTTGTTGGGTCTTTTTCTGGTTTGGGGATCAGGGTGATGTTTGCTTCATGGAACGTGTTGGGTAACCTTTCTTCTTTTTCTACCTTTTGGAATAGGTTGAGTAATATGGGTACTAATTCCTCTTTAAACGTTTGGTAGAATTCTGACTTGAAACCATCTCGTCCCGTGCTTTTTTTTTTAGAGATGTTTTGTATGTTTGATGGTATTTCCGAAATTGATATGGGCCTGTTCAACATTTCCACTTGATTCTGGCTAAGTCTTGGAAGGTGACGTGTTTTGAAGTATCGGTCAATTTCCTTCAGATTTTCATATTTCTGAGAATAAAGTTTCTTGTAATATTCCTTAAGGATTTTTTGAATTTCTGATGACTCTGTTGTTATTTCGTCTTTGTTGTTTCTGATTTATGAGATTAGAGATTTTACTCTTTTTTTCCTGGTTGGGTTGGCCAAAGGTTTATCTATTTTATTCACCTTTTCAAAAAACCAGCTTTTTGATTTATTGTTCCGTTGTAGAATTCTTTTGTTTTTAGTTTCATTTAATTCTGCTCTAATTTTAGTTATTACTTTTCTTCTACTGGTTTTTGGGTTGGAATGTTCTTTTTTCCCCCAGTTCTTGAGATGTCCCATTATGTTTTTAACTTCCTCTCTTTTCGTTCTTTTCTGGAAGTCTTGCATTACTTTAAATTTCCCTCTTGGGACTGCCTTTGTGGTATCCCAGAGGTTGTGATAGTTCGTTTCTTCATTTTTGTTTTGTTACAAAAATTTGGAAATTTTTTTTAATCTCATCTCTGACCCAGCTATCATTCAGCATAAGGTTATTTTACTTGCATGCTTTTGTATGAGTATGCAGATTCCTGTTGTTACTCAGCTCAACTCTTATTCCATGGTGGCCCAAGAAGATGCAAAGAATAATTTCTATTCCTTTAAATTTACTGAGGTTAGAATTCTGACCTAAGATGTGATCGATTTTGGAGTATGTTCTGTGGGCTGATCCGAAGTATGTGTATTCAGTTTTCTTTTGATGAAATGTTCTGTAGATGTCTGCTAAATCCAAATGTTGTATGGTTAGGTTTAAATCTAAAATTTCTTTGCTCAGCTTCTTATTTTAGGATCAATCCAACACTGCCAAAAAAGTGTTGAAATCTCCAACTATTATGGAGCTGTATGAAATCAAGTTGCTCATGTCTGTTAGAGTTTCTCTTATAAATTGAGGTGCATTTTAGTTGGGTGCATAGATATTAATAATTGAAATCTCATCATTTTGAGTATTACCCTTTACAAATACGAAGTGACCATTCTTATGGTTCCTTAGTTTTGTTGGTTTAAAGCGTATTGTATGTGCAAATAAAAGTGAAACATCTGCTTTTTTTCTGATTACCATTTGCCTGAAATGTGGATGACCATTTTTTCACCCTTAGTCTGTGTATTTCTTTTAAGGTAAGATGTGATTCTTGTATTCAACAAATATCTGGCCTGAGTTTTTGTAGCCAGTCAGCTAACCTGTGCCTCTTTAGAGGACAATTTAAACCATTCACATTAATGGAGAATATGCATAGGTCTGGTAAAATTTTGGGTATTGAGTTTTTCGAAAGTTCAGTAGACATTTTTAATCCTTTCGCCAGTGTGGAAGTTGGAGTTCGATCAAAAGTTTCTGAGTGAATATACTTTTGTGGTAGAGGATTGGGTTGGTCATTATGGAAGATAGGTCTGAGAATATCCTGAAGAGCTGGTTTGGTTATGGCAAATTTCTTCAACATATGAATGTCATTAAATTATTTAATTTCTCCATCTGAAATGAAACTCAGTTTAGCTGCATATAGGATCTGGGGTTGAAAGTTATTTTGCTTTAGGAGATTAAAAGTCAATGGCCACCCTCTTGTGGCTTGAAAAGTTTCAGCAGAGAGATCTGCAACCATTATAATATTCTTTCCTTTCTAGGTAATGGCTTTCTTACTTCTGACAGCTTTGAGAATTTTCTTCTTCATATTAACTTTAGTGAAGTTATTTATGATATGCCTGGGGGATGTCTTATTGGGATTGAGTCATGCTGGGGGTCTGAAACTGTCCTCTATCGGAATTTCACAATCTCTAGGCATGTCTGGAAAATTATCTTTCATAATTTCATGGAGAAGGTCCTCTGTGCCTAGCGAGGTCACTTCATTGCATTCAGGGATTCCAATGAGGCAGATATTAGCCTTCTTCAAATTATCCCAGAGTTCTCCGAGAGAATGATTCGGTTTTGCTCTCCATTTCTCTTCCTCTTTGAGAGTTTCGGAGTGTTCAAAGGCTTAGTCTTCAATATCAGAAATCCTTTCTTCTGCTTGCTCCACTCTGTTGCTGAGGGATTCTACTGTATTTTTCATATGTATGAGGTCTGCAAATTCTTGCTTCAGTGTGTCTAAATCTTTGGTGGTTTTGTCTTTTAATTCGTTAAATTCTTGAGACAACTTTTGAATTTCTTCTCGAATTCCCAATTCCGACTTTTGAATTGCTGCTCGAATTTCTAATTCCAAATTTTTCTCCACTTTATTAATCTTGTTTGCAATCTAAATTCTGAATTCAATTTCTGACATCTCAGCCTGTTGTTTATGAATGGGATCTTCAGTTAAATCTGCCATATCTTTCCTTGGGGGGCGGGTTGCTTTATCTTGGTTATTCATGTTACCAGAGTTTTTCCACTGATTCTGTCCCATTATTGTTTTACACCCTTTGATTTTTTTTCCCCTGGAGCTTTGTTGAGGACCTGTATAGTGCTATGGCCTGAGAAACTGTGGCCCTGTTTGGTGTAGTGGGTGTAAGTGGTTCTGTCTTGTTTTCAGCTAGTTTCTGTTCGACCCTAGTGAAACAGTTACTCTGGTTTGAACTCTCAGCTGTGGAGACATACCGGCAATTAATCACCCTGTCCACCACAGGCAACAATTGGAAAAGGAAAATCAAACTTTCCTACAACCACACATCCAGGGCACCACCTTAATAGTCCTCAGGCGATTCACTCAGTTCAAAAGGTTCAAATCAATTGTCTCAGTCAGCACCTGTCTCAGTTGGGAGAGTTTAAGAGGTCTCTGGGAACTGGATCGAGAGTGGTCTGGTGACTATTCTGGTATGGCTTGCTCCAGTGCTGCGTGGAGTCAGGAGGAGCGACTCAGTAAACAGATGAGTCTGGGTAGGTTGATGCCTCCTTCCCCACCTTGCACCTCTGTCACACAGTCACTGATAGCCCTGCATTTGGATGACCCAGTTGCCTCTAGTGAACCGATACTCCAGCGGTTTTCTCCTGCCTGAATCACAAGGATATTTATTTCTGTTCAGCTCAGCCACTGTGCTCTGCCTCTACCTAGCAAGAAGAGGTGAGGCCTGACATCCTTGGGTGCTTGATGAAGGCTGGGGTGTGTTCACTCAGTTCCAGCCCCACCTCTGATTGATGTTACTGACAGAAAAGAACAGAACAACTTTTCAGGATTTTGTTTGTCTTCCTGATATATTCCCCTGCAGAAGAGAAGCTGTTTTGAGTTTCCAGAGCCTGTGCCTTAGCCTGTCTTTGTTCCTTCAGGTTTGTATTCGCTTAACTGTCAGTTCTATCCTACTGCCTTCCTTTGTCTATAGGCTGACGATCCCCTAAGGGCCAGGTTTGTCTTAGGCTCATTAAAATGGTCATCTGTGTTAGCCCCGCCCTGGGAAATTCTGGGGTCTGTGAGTGTTTTTCCAGTCCCTGCGCTCCACCCATGTCAGACCACCTCAGGCAAATCCTTTACTCACGGGGCCTGTGTTTCCATCCCAGATCTGTTTGTGGTGGTTGCCAGCCTCCTCTGGTTGCCCAGGGAGACAGGGCGTGTGGCTTTAGAATATCTGGGAGTGAGCCGTATTGTTGCTAAAAGATGGCTGCTGCTCTGTGCCTCAGGGAATTGCTGCTCTGGTGTGGTTCCCTATGAGCTGACTGCCCTCTCCTCGCTCCTGTGCCTCAGAGTCAGCACTGACCAGCTGAAGTTTAGGCACTGTCCACACCCCTCGAGAAATCACAGAAGAATGTGGACTCCTGGGGGACAGGCCTCCAGACCACATACTGAGAGTGGAGGGGAGTGCTGGGAGATCAGAGTTGCAGGTAGAGAATATATACAATTTTATGCCTGGCAGGAGAACGCCATGGCACCCTAGTAGGGGAGGTAGATCCAGTTTTTAGAGGGTCTCTCCCATGGAGTGTAGTTGTAGGACCCTTGAACACTGCTCCTTTGTTTGTGGGGCACTCTGAGCCGTTCTCATGGGAGAGGGGACTCCCATCCACTTGGTGATGGATTTTATACCTTTTGTTTGTATCCTTGTGGTTGCGGCTTTCCTCAGTGGGGTTGATGTGCGTTCTTCAACCTTCTCTCTCGGTGCAGCTCAAATCCACCAGGTTACTTGCTAAATTTCTGTCCTTTTAACTCTCCTTCTGGATGGGATCCTCTGTGGAAAACTGGCTTCAGTCAGCCATCTTGTCTCCGCGCTACAAATCATATTTCATTTAAAACCTCATAAAAATATTCCAATGTGCCACTGTAATTATTATTCTCATTTCACAGATCAGAAGTCTGAGGCCTCGTCCCCACTTCCAGTCTAGCACAGAGGATTTCCCTAGACTCACACTTTCTGAAATGAAAGGAGGGAACTGAACGTGGATTTTTCATCTCTTCACTGGTCTGGAAATATTTATGGGAAGCCCACTCCAGTTTTGTCCACTGAAACCATAGGGAATACCAGGAGGGAATTCCGTGGGGTGAATTGGAGCCAAAAAGTAGTATACTGATTGCAGCACCTGGCACTGACATGTGAATTGCGGTAAATGCTCAGAACTCTGGCCGTATACCACACTGAAGAGACTGAGAGGTACCATAATGATTCAGGGGACCCATGAAGGCCCAAATCCCTGGTCAGATTTTCTGTAAGGCCTAGGTGCTCATGTTGAGTCTTCCTTTGACCTGGAAACTACCAAAAGGTCAGAATTAAGTTCTGTCTGGTTTCTCCTCAAATATTTCCCAAACTTAGAAAAATTGGCAGGGCAGCAATACAGTTCTGGGACAAGGTTTAACTTCTGGTGTTTAGTCTAAGTCTTCCCCAGACCAGGTAATAAAAGTAAAATCATGGAAATAAAAAAAATACCCCTTAACAGCTTGTAGGTCCATGACAAAATTAAAAAGGAAATAAAAAAATTTCTTGAGACAAATAGAAATGGAAGCATAACATTGCCCAAACTATGACATGCAGAAAAAGTAGTCCTAAGATGTATGTTTATAGCAACAAACAGCTATATCCAAAAAGTAGGAAGTCCTCATTTAAGTAACCTAATGATGGTGCACAAATTACTAAAGAACAAGAAAAAAGGAAACCCAAAATTGATAGAAAGAAAGAAATAATAAAGATCAGAGCAGAAATTAATGAAATTGAGACTAAAAAAATAGACCAAAGGGCTTGGTGTGTGCAGCTCAGCAACTAGGGCACCAGCCACACACACCAGAGCTGGCAGGTTTGAATCCATTGTTGTTTGGGCCTGCCAAACAACAATGACAATTGCAACAAAAAATAGCTGGGCATTGTAGCAGGTGCCTGTAGTCCCAGCTACTTGGAAGGCTTAGGCAAGAGAATTGCTTAAGCCCAAGAGTTTGAGGTTGTTGTGAGCTGTGACAACATGGCACTTTACCCAGGGTGACAGCTTGAGACTCTGTCTCAAAAAACAAACAAAAAAACCAACAAAACAACAAAACAGAACAGACCAATGCAATGAAAAGGTGATTATTCAAACAAACAAAATCAACAAATGTTCAGAAAAATGAGAAAAGACCCACATAAATAAAATATCAGATACGGAAAAGGAAACATTTTAACTGATACCACCACATAAACACAAAGGATCGTTGGAAACTATTATGAACTACCACCATATGTCAAAAAATTGGTAAACCTAGATGAAAAAGATAAATTCCTAGAGACACACAACCTACTGATTTTGAACGATGAAAAAGAAAATACAAAACCTGAACAGACCAATAATGAGTAGCAAGATTGAAACAGTAATAAAAAACTATCATATCTGGGAGGAGGGGGAAGATGGCTGACTGGAAGCAGCCTTCGACAGAAGCTCCTGTCCAGAGGGAAAGATAACTTCCAGAAAGTACCCAATTAAGCTGAAGACTGGGAGACGAGCTGAGAGAGAAGTTAGATAACTGCAGGCTACCTCTGCTGAGGCAAGCTGCTACTCCAAGAAAGCAATCTTCAGCTAAGACTTCAGAGTCACTGATCCACCAGGATCAACAAGCACCAACTGAATACAAGACAGAGCCACCTAACCTCTCTAAACCAAGCAGGTTTCCTCAGCCTCATACTGTAATACTATACAGGTCCTTTGAACACCTAAAGGGGAAAAAGATGCAGTAATCAGTCCCAGATCTTTAACAAAGGGCTGGTTAACCACAACTCCAGGAAACCCCTATCAAATTTCACCTTACCTGACCACCTAGCCTACAGTGAAAAACAATCATGAGGCAGAATCAGCAGAAAAACCCTGGCAACATGAATAATCAGAGTAGATCAACTCCCCCAAGAAATAATAAAGCAGACACAGCACAAGATCCCATTCACAAACAAATGGCTGAGATGTCAGAAATCAAGTTCAGAGTATGGATAGCAAATAAGATCAACAGAATGGAGAAAATGATGGAATTTGAATTCAAAGCAGTAATTCAAAAGATGTCTGAAAATTCAAATCAAAACTACTTTGAGATATCATCTAACTCCAGTGAGACTAGCCTATATCACAAAATCCCAAGACCAGAGATGTTGGCGCGGATGTGGAGAAAAGGAAACACTTTTGCACCGCTGGTGGGAATGCAAATCAATACATTCCTTTTGGAAAGAGATATGGAGAACAATTAGAGATCTAAAAATAGATCTGCCATTCAATCCTGTAATCCCTCTACTGGGCATATACCCAGAAGACCAAAAATCACATCATAACAAAGATATTTGTACCAGAGTATTTATTGAAGCCCTATTCATAATTGCTAAGTCATGGAAAAAGCCCAAGTGCCTATCGATCCACGAATGGATTAATAAATTGTGGTATGTGTACACCATGGAATATTATGCAGCCTTAAAGAAAGATGGAGATTGTGGCGGGCGCCTGTAGTCCCAGCTACTCGGGAGGCTGAGGCAAGAGAATCGCTTAAGCCCAGGAGTTGGAGGTTGCTGTGAGCTGTGTGAGGCCACGGCACTCTACCAAGGGCCATAAAGTGAGACTCTGTCTCTACAAAAAAAAAAAAGAAAGAAAGATGGAGACTTTACCTCTTTCATGTTTACATAGATGGAGCTGGAACATATTCTTCTTAGTAAAGTATCTCAAGAATGGAAGACAAAGTACCCAATGTACTCAGCCCTACTATGAAACTAATTTAGGGCTTTCACATGAAAGCTATAACCCAATTACAACCTAAGAATAGGGGGAAGGGGGAAGTGAGGGGAGGGAGGGAGAGGTGGGTAGAGGGAAGGGGATTGGTGGGATTATACCAGTGGTGCATCTTACAAGGGTATATGTGAAACTTGGTAAATATGGAATCTGAGTGTCTTGGCACAGTAACTGAGAGAAGGCCAGGAAGGCTATGTTAACCAGTGTGATGAAAGTGTGTCAAACGCTCTGTGAAGCTAGTGAATGATGTCCCATGATCATATCAATGTACACAGCTATGATTTAATAAAAAAAAATGTCTCAAGAATTCAATGAATTTAAACACAAAATGACCAAAGATTTTGACACATTGAAGCAAGAATTTTCAGCCCTCAAAGATCTAAAAAGTACAGTAGAATCCCTCAGTAGCCGAACGGAGGAGGCAGAAGAAAGGATTTCCTACATTGATGACAAAGCTTTTGAATGCTCACAAACAATCAAAGAGGAAAAAAAGTGGAGAACAAAAATGGATCATTCTCTCAGAGAGCTCTGGGATAATTTAAAGAGATCTAATATTCGCCTTGTAGGAATACCTGAAAGTGATGAGGTTGCTGCGAAGGATACAGATGCTTTGCTTCATAAAATAATTAAAGAGAACTTTCCAGACATGCCCAGAGATTCTGAAATTCAGATAGCAGACAGTTTTATAACACCAGCAGGGCTAAACCCAAATACAAATTCTCTTGGACACATTATAATTAACTTCACTAAAGTTAATATGAAGGAGAAAATTCTGGAAGCTGTAAACCATAACATACAAGGGGAAGAACATTAGAATGACTGCAGATCTCTCTCCTGAAATCTTTCAAGCTAGAAGAGGGTGGTCATCGACCTTTAATCTCCTTAAACAAAATAACTTTCAACCCAGGATCCTGTATCCAGCTAAACTGAGTTTCATCTATGATGGAGAAAATAAATACTTTAATGACATTCACATGTTGAAGAAATTTACCATAGCTAAACCAGCTCTTCAGGATATTCTCAGACCTATCCTCCATAATGAACAACAGAATCCTCCACCACCAAAGTAAACCCACTCAGAAATGTTTGATCAAATTCCAACTTCCATAGTGGCAAAAGGATTAAAAATGTCCTCTGGAATTTCAAAAAACTTGATATCCAAAACTCTGTCTGGCTTATCATTACTCTCAATTTATGTGAATGGCTTAAATTGCCCTCTAAAGAGACACAGGTTGGCTGACTGGATACAAAAACTCAGGCCAGACATCTGTTGCATTTCAGAATCTCACCTTACCTTAAAAGATAAACATAGACTCAGGGTGAAGGGATGGTCATCTATAATTCAGGCAAATGGAAAACAGAAAAAAGCAGGTGCTGCAATTTTATTTGCAGATAAAATGGGCTTTAAACCAATTAAAGTAAGAAAAGATAATGATTGTCACTTCTTATTTATTAAGGGCAACATGCAACATGATGAGATTTCAATTATCAACATTTATGCACCCAACAGGAATATGCCTCAATTTATAAGAGAAACTCTAACTGATATGAGCAACTTGATTTCCCCCAGCACCGTAATTGTTGGAGACTTTAACAGTCCTTTGGCAGAGTTGGATAGATCCTCAAAAAAGAAGCTAAGCAAATAAATTCTTAACCATTGGTTCTTAACTTAACCATTCAACATTTGCATCTAATAGACATCTACAGAATATTTCATTCTAATAAAAGTGAATACACATTCTTCTCAACAGCCCATGGATCATCCTCCAAAATTGATCACAACTTAGGTCACAAGTCTAACCTCAGCAAATTTAAAATAATAGAAATCATTCCTTGTATTTTCTCGGACCATCACGAAATAAAAGTTGAACTTAGTAAAAACAGGAATCTCCACATGCATACAAAAACATGGAAACTAAATAACCTCATGCTGAATGATAGCTGGGTCATAGATGAGATTAAGAGGGAAATTGCCAAATTTTTGGAACAAAACAATAATGAAGAAATGAACTATTAGAACCTCTGGGATACTGCAAAGGCAGTCCTAAGAGGGAAATTTGTAGCGTTGCAAGCTTTCCTCAAGAGAATGGAAAGAGAGGAAGTCAATAACTTAATGGGACATCTCAGGCAACTGGAAAAGGAAGAACTTTCTATCCCTAAACCCAGCAGAAGAAAAGAAATAACTGAAATTAGAGAAGAACTTAATGAAATTGAAAACAAAAGAATCATACAGCGGATCAACCAATCAAAGAGTTGTTTTTTTGAAAAGGTCAATAAAATAGATAAGCCATTGGCTAACCTAACCAGAAGTAGAGGAGTAAAATCCCTAATTTCATCAATCAGAAATGATAAAGGCCAAATAACAACAAACTCCGCAGAAATTCAGCAAATCCTTAATGACTACTACATAAAATTCTACTCTCAAAAGTATGAAAATCTGAAGGCAATAGATCAATACTTGGAAACATGCCACCCTCCTAGACTTAGCCAGAAAGAAGTGGAAATGTTGAACAAGCCTATAACAAGCTCTGAAATAGCATCAACTATAAGAAATCTCCCCAAAAATAAAAGCCCGGGACCACATGGCTTCACATCAGAATTCTACCAAACCTTTAAAGAGGAACTAGTACCTACATTATGTAATCTTTTCCATAACATAGAAAAAGAAGGAATACTTCCCAACACATTCTATGAAGCAAATAGAATCCAACAACACATCAAACAAATTATACACCACGACCAGGTGGATTTCATACCAGTGTCCTAAGGATGGTTCAATATACATAAATCCATAAATATAATACATCACATAAACAAATTAAAAAACAAAGACCATATGATTCTCTCAATTGATGCAGAAAAAGCTTTTGATAATATCCAGCATCTTTCTTCATCAGAACATTTAAGAAAATAGGTATAGAAGGAACATGTCTTAAACTGATAGAGGCCATCTACAGCAAACCCAAAGCCAATATCATAGTGAATGGAGTAAAATTGAAATCATTTCCACTCAGATCAGGAAGAATCACACTACCAGACCTCAGACTTTACTACAAATCAATAGTGATCAAAACAGCATGGTAGTGGCACAAAAACAGAGAACCAAGAGATGAATCCAGCTACTTACCGCTATTTGATCTTTGACAAGCCAATTAAAAACATTCAGTGGGGAAAAGATTCCCTATTTAACAAATGGTGCTGGGTGAGCTGGCTGGCAACCTGTAGAAGACTGAAATTGGACCGACACCTTTCACCATTAACTAAGATAGACTCTCATTGGATTAAAGATTTAAACTTAAGACATGAAACTATAAAAATACTAGAGGAGAGAGCAGGGAAGACCCTTGAAGAAATTGGTCTGGGCGAGTATTTTATGAGGAGAACCCCCCAGGGAATTGAAGCAGCTTCAAAAATACACTACTGGGACTTGATCAAACTGAAAAGCTTCTGCACAGCCAAGAACACAGTAAGTAAAGCAAACAAACAGCCCTCAGAATGGGAGTAAATATTTGCAGGGTATATCTCTGACAAAGGTTTAATAACCAGAATCCACAGAGAACTCAAACGCATCAGCAAGAAAAGAACAAGGGATCCCATCGCAGGCTGGGCAAGGGATTTGAAGAGAAACTTCTCTGAAGAAGACAGGCGCACGGCCTTCAGACATATGAAAAAATGCTCATCAACTTTAATCATCAGAGAAATGCAAATCAAAACTACTTTGAGATATCATCTAACTCCAATGAGACTAGCCTATATCACAAAATCTCAAGACCAGAGATGTTGGCGTGGATGTGGAGAAAAGGGAACACTTCTGCACTGCTGGTGGGAATGCAAATTAACATATTCCTTTTGGAAAGATATATGGAGAACACTCAGAGATCTAAAAATAGATCTGCCATTCAATCCTGTAATCCCTCTACTGGGCATATACCCAGAAGACCAAAAATCACAACATAACAAAGATATTTTCTTTTTTTACCACAAAGCTTTGTGGTGTTGATTCTATACAGTTTTTGTTGGGACAGGAAGAGATAAAAATGAATTTGGAACAGAAATGGGTTTGTTGGGACAGGAAGAGATAAAAATGAATTTGGAACAGAAAGGGGTAGAGATTCTTTTTTCATTGTGTTCTGCTCAATATATTCCGCCCCCCCCCAATAAATTGAGAACCATGGTGTAGAGAAAAGAGATCTCAATAACAAGTGACCGAGCACAAGAGGAAAAAAAAAAAGAGAGAGAGACTGCAACTTGTTCCCAGGGACTTGAGAAAAAAAATTTTTTTTTTTGCTTCTTCCTTTTTTTTTTTTTTATTAGATCATAACTGTGTACATCATGGCATTTGTAGGAGGTTAGTCATCTCCTTCATCCTCCTCTCCATCTCCCCTTCATTATCTTCTTTACTGTTGTCCTCATCCCCTTCTTCATCAATATCTTCCAAACCTTTTTGTTCATCATCATCATCATCTTCTTCTTCTCCTTCTCCTTCATCATCCATATCATGAAGCAAGTAGTACTGTAATGGATTTGGCCAAATATCATCCTAATTCATCTGCACCTCTTTGATGACCTCTCCTAATTCATCTGCACCTTCGTCAGAATGGTCAGTAAACCCAGTAAAGAAGCTCTGGTTCCTCATGCTGCTTCTTCCTGCTGGCTTTGTTCTGCATTTGACTGGAATATTTCATCAAACCCTTTCCAGATTTCCATTTGATTTCAGCGGACTCTAAAGATGGATCACCACTCTCATTCAGATGAAATTCTTTGGAGACAGAACATTATTTTCAAAGTAAGAATTTTCATCAAAATAAAAATCTATTCTGTAACCTGATTTAATATCATCAAATTCTGTCACTTCAACTCTGTTCAAATAATATAGTGCCTCATTGCCCTTCTCTACAAGCAGTGCGGACACTTGTGGATGGTTGACAAATGTTGTTACCCTACAATTGAGGGTTTGGGTGATCAATTCTGACCTATTCTGAAAAGATATTGGTGGAGTTGTATTTCTGCTGTATCTTCAAAATCTCCTCACTGCCTTCTTCATTAAGTCTGTCTATTTCATTTTGAACTTCATCAATTGTTCAATTTCTTCCTGCAGTTCTTTTTCTTTCTTCTATGGCAATCCCAGAGAGGGTGTCCTCTAGACTGGAGGCAGTAGGTGGTCTTAGTTTCTTCTTCGGAAAGGGGAGCAGAGACTGGCGTTTGGGGGCGATATTGCCAGGAATGTTCGAGAACCTGACCATGAGTCTCCCAGCTTGGCTGAAAGAATCTCAGAAAACTAAGCAAAAGGCAGTTTTAATTCCAGCAATTCAAAATTGGAAACAGTGGAGGAAAATTTGGAAATGCTACACTGCAGAATTGTCAGGAAAGAATTCTGGATTTAGTCCAAACTGTAAGCAAATAAAAATTTAAAAACAATGGACAGGGCTAAAATCTGAGAAAAGTTATACTACGGTTTTCTTCTGAAACATATTTTTTTCTCTCTAGTTCCTCATTTTTACCAACCATAAATAATAGTTGGATCAATTTATTTGCAAAACAAGTTTTAGTCTTACACTTGGTGCAATTATTTGCATAAAGTGCAGTAGGAATAGTGATTGCCCATAAAGACTCTGATGGTAGTTTTTCACAAAAAATTATCAGATTAGCCTTTTTTTTTTATTGTTGGGGATTCATTGAGGGTACAATAAGCCAGGTTACACTGATTGCAATTGTTAGGTAAAGTCCCTCTTGCAATCATGTCTTGCCCCCATAAAGTGTGACACACACAAATGCCCCACCCCCCTCCCTACGTCCCTCTTTCTGCTTTTCCTCCCCCCCCATAACCTTAACTGTCATTAATGTACTAATATCAAAATTGAGTACATAGGATTCATGCTTCTCCATTCTTGTGATGCTTTACTAAGTATAATGTCTTCCACTTCCATCCAGGTTAATACAAAGGATGTAAAGTCTCCATTTTTTTTAATAGCTGAATAGTATTCCATGGTATACGTATACCACAGCTTGTTAATCCATTCCTGGGTTGGTGGGCATTTAGGCTCTTTCCACATTTTGGCGATTGTAAATTGAGCTGCAATAAACAGTCTAGTACAAGTATCCTTATGATAAAAGAACTTTTTTTTCTTCTGGGTAGATGCCCAGCAATGGGATTGTGGGATCAAATGGGAGGTCTAGCTTGAGTGCTTTGAGGTTTCTCCATACTTCATTCTAGAAAGGTCGTACTAGTTTGCAGTCCCACCAGCAGTGTAAAAGTGTTCCCTTCTCTCCACATCCACGCCAGCATCTGTAGTTTTGAGATTTTGGGATGTGGGCCATTCTCACTGGGGTTAGATGATATCTCAGGGTTGTTTTGATTTGCATTTCTCTAATATATAGAGATGATGAACATTTTTTCATGTGTTTGTTAGCCATTCGTCTGTCATCTTTAGAGAAGTTTCTATTCATATCTCTTGCCCATTGATATATGGGATTGTTGGCTTTTTCAAGTGGATTAATTTGAGTTCTCTATAGATCCTAGTTATCAAGCTTTTGTCTGATTGAAAATACGCAAATATCCTTTCCCATTGTGTAGGTTGTCTCTTTGCTTTGATTGTTGTCTCCTTAGCTGTACAGAAGCTTTTCAGTTTAATGAAGTCTCATTTGTTTATTTTTGTTGTTGTTGCAATTGCCATGGCAGTCTTCTTCATGAAGTCTTTCTTCAGGCCAGTATCTTCCAGTGTTTTTCCTATGCTTTCTTTGAGGATTTTTATTGCTTCATGCCATAAATTTAAGTCCTTTATCCATTTTGAATCAATTTTTGTGAATGGGAAAGTTGTGGGTCCAGTTTCGGTCTTTTACATGTAGACACCCAGTTCTCCCAACACCATTTATTGAATAGGGAGTCTTTCCTCCAAGGTATGTTCTTGTTTGGTTTATCAAAGAGTAGGTGGTTGTAAGATGTTAGTTTCATTTCTTGGTTTTTAATTCGATTCCAAGTGTCTATATCTCTGTTTTTGTGCCAGTACCATGCTGTCTTGACCACTATGGCTTTGTAGTACAGACTAAAATTTGGTATGCTCATGCCCCCAGCTTTATTTTTATTACCAAGGACTGCCTTAGCTATACGGGTTTTTTTCTGGTTCCATACAAAATGCAGAATCATTTTCACCAAATCTTGAAAGTACAATATTGGTATTTTGATAGGAATGGCATTGAATAGGTAGATTGCCTTGGAAAGTGTAGACATTTTAACAATGTTGATTTTTCCCATCCATGAGCATGGTATGTTCTTCCATTTGTTAATATCCTCTGCTATTTCCTTTCTGAGGACTTCATAATGTTCTTTATAGAGGTCCTTCACCTGGTTCGTTAGGTATATTCCTAGGTATTTCATTTTCTTTGAACTATGGTGAAGGGAGTTGTGTCCTTCATTAGCTTCTCATCTTGACTGTTATTGGTGTATACAAAGGCTACTGACTTGTGGACATTGATTTTATATCCTGAAACATTACTGTATTTTTTGATGACTTCTAGGAGTCTTGTGGTTGAGTCCTTGGGGTTCTCTAAGTATAAGATCATGTCGTCAGCAAAGAGGGAGAGTTTGACCTCCTCTGCTCCCATTTGATTCCCTTTATTTCCTTGTCTTGCCTAATTGTATTGGCTAGAACTTCCAGCACTATGTTGAATAGTAAAGGTGACAGAGGACAACCTTGTCTGGTTCCAGTTCTAAGAGGAAAAGCTTTCAGTTTACCTCCATTCAGTAAAATATTAGCTGTGGGTTTGTCATAGATAGCTTTAATCAGTTTTAGAAATGTGCCACCTATGCCTATATCTTCAGTGTTCTAATTAGAAAAGGATGCTGGATTTTATCAAATGCTTTTTCTGCATCTATTGAGAGGATCATGTGATCTTTATTTTTGCCTCTGTTAATATGGTGGATAACGTTTATGGACTTGCATATGTTAAAACAGCCTTGCATCCCTGGGATGAAGCCTACTTGATCATGGTGAATGACTTTTTTCATGATAAGCTGTAATCTATTGGCTAGGATTTTGTTGAGAATTTTTGCATCTATATTCATGAGTGAGATTGGTCTGAAATTCTCCTTTTTGTTTGGGTCTTTTCCCGGTTTTGGTATCAGGGTGATGTTTGCTTCATAGAATGTGTTGGGGAAGAGTCCTTCTTCCTCAATTTTTTGGAATAATTTCTGCAGCACAGGAATAAGTTCTTCCTTGAAGGTTTGATAGAATTCTGGTGTGAAGCCATCTGAACCAGGGCATTTTTTGGTTGGAAGATTTTTTATTGTTTCTTTGATCTCAGTGCTTGAAATTGGTCTGTTCAGGAGCTCTATTTCTTCCTGGCTAAGTCTAGGGAGAGGGTGTGATTCAAAATATTGCTTCATTTCCTTCACATTGTCAAATTTCTGGGTATAGAGTTTCTGGTAGTATTCAGAGGTGATCTCTTGTATCTGTGGGATCAGTTGTTATTTCCCCTTTATCATTTCTGATTGAGGTTAGTAGAGATTTTACTTTTCTATTTCTCATTAGTCTGGCCAATTGTTTATCTATTTTATTTATTTTTTCAAAAAACCAACTCCTTGTTTCATTAATTTTCGGAAAGATTCCTTTGTTTTCAATTTCATTTATCTCTGATTTGATTTTGGATATTTCTTTTCTTCTACTGAGTTTAGGCTTGGATTGTTCTTCTTTTTCCAATTCCCTAAGATCTCTTGTGAGACTTTTGATGTGCTCTCTTTTTGTTTTTCGAGTGTAGGCATCTAAAGCGATAAATTTTCCTCTCAAAACTGCTTTTGCAGTATCCCACAGGTTTTGGTAGCTTGTGTCTTCATTGTTGTTATGCTCAAGGAAGTTAATGATTTCCTCTTTTATTTCTTCCTGCACCCATCTGTTATTCAACAGAAGATTGTTTAATTTCCATGCCTTTGTGTGGGGTCCAGCATTTTGTTAGAGTTGAGTTCCACCTTTTGTGCCTTATGGTCTGAGAAGATACAAGGTAAAATTTCAATACTTTTGATTCTGTAGATATTTGTTTTGTGTCCCAGGATATGATCAATTTTGGAGAATGTTCCATGGGGTGATGAGAAGAAGGTATATTCTTTATTTTTGGGATGGAGTGTTCTATATGCATCTATCAAGGACAGTTGTTCTAGGGTCTCATTTAAGTCTCTTATATCTTTGTTTAATTTCTGTTTAGAGTATCTGTCCAGCTCTGTAAGAGGAGTGTTAAAGTCTCCTTTTATTATGGTATTATCAGATATGATATTGCTCAGACTTAGTAAGGTCTGTTTTAAGAATCTGGGAGAATTTAAATTGGGTGCATAAATATTTAGAATTGAAACATCTTCTTGTTGTATTTTTCCCTTGACCAATATAAAGTGACCATCTTTGTCTTTTTTGACTTTAGTTGCTTTAAATCCACATGTATCTGGAAATAAAATTGCAATGCGTCTTTTCTTCTAAATTCCATTTGCCTGAAAAATTGTCTTCCAACCCTTGACTCGGAGTTTTAATTAGTCTTTTGAAGCCATGTGTGTTTCTTGTAGACAACAAATGATGTCTTGTGTTTTTTAATCTAGTCAGCCAATCTATGTCTCTTCAGTGGGGAATTCAAGCCATTAACAATTATTGAGATAATTGATAAGTGTGGTAGTATTCCATTCGTCTTATTTTGTGAGAGTCCATTGCTTAGTTTTATCTTTTGCATCAGTGTGGAGGTTAGGTTCTGTCCTTTAATTTCTGAGATCTTACTTTGCTGCTGATCCATTGTGGTGGTCAGTGTGCAGAACAGGTTGAAGCATTTCCTGTAGAGCTGGTCTTGTTGTGGCGAATATCCTGAATCTTTGTATATCCCTAAATGGTTTGATTTCTCCATCAATTTTGAAGCTTAGCTTAGCAGGGTACAGAATGCTGGGGTAAAAATTTTTCTGTTTAAGTTGATTAAAGTTAGACGAGCATTGTCTTCTTGCTTGGAAAGTTTCATTAGGGAAGTCTGCAGTCACTCTGATGGAATACCACAATTTTTTTTTTGTGAATGAGTTTTTTTAAGTAATTAATTTATTTTTTATTGTTAAATCATAGCTGTGTACATAGGTGCAGTCAAAGGGTACAATGTGCTGGTTTCATGTACAATCTGAAATATTCTCATCTAACTGTTCAATGTAGCCTTCATGGCATTTTCTTAGTTATTGTATGTAGACAATTGTATTCTGCATGTAGTAAGTTTCACCTGTACCCATTCTAGGATGCACCATAGGTGTGGCCACACCCATTACGCTCCCTCCACCCAAACCTCCCCCCTCCCTTCCCCTTCCTTGGACCTTTCTTCTCATTTTTTGCTACAGTTGGGTTATACCCTTCATATAAAACCTATAAATTAGCTTCATAGTAGGGCTGAGTACATTGGATAATTTCTCCTCCATTTTATTTTTGAACACATGTTTCATTACTTATTCAGAAACCACTTCAAGACCCTAGCTCTATTTTCAGGATCCAAATGAACACTCACAGAGACAGACTTCTGAGACACCAAAAATCTTAATTTTTAACAAAGCATTAAATGGTAATCTATGAAAAAATTTTCCATTCAAGAAAAAAAGATACAATTTTGGAAGTCCTCCTTTTTTCTCTTAAATCATAGCTGTGTACATCAATATGATCATGGGGCAACATGCACTTGGTTCTTAGACCATTTGACACATTTTCATCACATTAGTTCACATAGCCCTCCTGACATTGTCTTAGTTACTTTGCTAAGACATTTACATTCCACATTTACCAAGCCTCACATATACCCTTGTAAGATGCACCACAGGTGTGATCCTTTCAATGCCCATCCCTCTACCCACCTACCCCCTCCATGCCCACCCTTTCCCCCTTCCCACTATTCTCAGGTTGTAACTGGGTTATAGCTTTCATGTAAAGGTCCTAAATTAGTTTCATAGTAGGGGTGAGTACATTGGATACTTTTTCTTCCATTCTCGAGATACTTTACTGAGAAGAATATGTTCCAGCTCCATCCATGTGAACATGAAAGAGGCAAAGTCTCCATCTTTCTTCAAGGCTGCATAGTATTCCATGGTGTTACATATACTACATTTTTTTAATCCATTCGTGGATCGATGGGCATCTGGGTTTTTTCCATGACTTAGCAATTATGAATAGGGCTTCAATAAACATTCTGGTACAAATATATTTGTTATGATGTGATTTTTGGTCTTCTGGGTATATGCCCAGCAGAGGAATTACAGGATTGAATGGCAGATCTATTTTTAGATCTCTAAGTGTTCTCCATATATCTTTCCAAAAGGAATGTATTAATTTGCATTCCCACCAGCAGTGCAGAAGTGTTCACTTTTCTCCACATCCATGCCAACATCTCTGGTCTTGGGATTTTGTGATATAGGCTAGTCTCACTGGAGTTAGATGATATCTCAAAGTAGTTTTGATTTGCATTTCTCTGATGATTAAAGATGATGAGCATTTTTTCATATGTCTGAAGGCTGCACGCCCGTCTTCTTCAGAGACGTTTCTCTTCAAGTCCCTTGCCCAGCCTGCAATGGGATCACTTGTTCTTTTCTTGCTAATGCGTTTGAGTTCTCTGTGGATTCTGGTTATTAAACCTTTGTCGGAGACATAACCTGCAAATATCTTCTCCCATTCTGTGGGCTGTTTGTTTGCTTTACTTACTGTGTTCTTGGCTGTGCAGAAGCTTTTTAGTTTGATCAAGTCCCAGTAGTGTATTTTTGAAGCTGCTTCAGTTGCCCGGGAGTCATCCTCATAAAAAACTCGCCCAACCCAATTTCTTCAAGGGTTTTCCCTGCACTCTCTTCTAGTATTTTTATAGTTTCATGTCTTAAGTTTAAATCTTTAATCCAGTAAGAGTCTATCTTGGTTAATGGTGAAAGGTGTGAGTCCAGTTTCAGTCTTCTATAGGTTGCCAGCCAGTTCACCCAGCACCATTTGTTAAATAGGGAATCTTTTCCCCACTGAATGTTTTTAATTGGCTTGTCAAAGATTAAATAATGGTAAGTAGCTTGATTCGTCTCTTGGTTCTCTATTCTGTTCCAGACATCTACTTCTCTGTTTTTGTGCCAATACCATGCTGTTTTGATCACTATCAATTTGTAGTATAGTCTGAGGTCTGGTAGAGTAATTTCTTCTGCTTTGTTTTTATTTTTGAGTAATGTCTTGGCTATTCGAGTTTTTTTCTGATTCCATATAAAACTAAGTATTGTTAAACTAACAGCCAATGTCATATTGAACGGAGTTAAATTGAAATCATTTCCACTTAGATCAGGAACCAGACAAGGCTGCCTATTGTCTCCATTGCTTTTTAACATTGTAATGGAAGTTTTAGCCACTGTAATTAAGGAAGAAAAGGCAATCAAGGGTATCCACATAGGGTCAGAAGAGATCAAACTTTCGGTCCTCGCAGATGATATGATTTATATCTGGAAAACACTAGGGACTCTACTACAAAACTCTTAGACGTGATTAAGGAATACAGCAACGTCTCAGGTTACAAAATCAACATTCATAAATCGGTGGCTTTTATATATACCAACAATAGTCAAGCTGAAAAAAGAATTAAGGACTCTGTGCCATTCACAGTAATGCCAAAGAAGATAAAATATTTGGGATTTTATCTAACAAAGGACTTGAAAGACCTATATTAAGAGAACTATGAAACTCTAAGAAAAGAGATAGCGGAGAATGTTAATAAGTGGAAAAACATACCATGCTCATGGCTGCGAAGAATCAACATTGTTAAAATGTCCATGCTACCCAAAGCAATATATAACTTCAACGCAATCCCTATTAAAGTTCCACGGGTGGGTTTAGTTTTTTTGATGGAGGATTATGCTGGTCTTTATGGAGGATAGGTCTGAGAATATCCTGGAGAGCTGGTTTAATTATGGCAAATTTCTTCAACATGTGAATTTCATTAAAGTGTTTATTTTCTCCATCATAAATCAAACTCAGTTTAGCTCGGTACAGTATCCTGGATTGAAAGTCATTTTGTTTTAGGAGATTATAAGTCGATGATGATCCTCTTCTACCTTGAAAGTTTTCAGCACAGAGATGAGCTGTTATTCTAATATTCTGCCACTTGTAGGTAACGTTTTTCTTTCACCTGGCTGATTTCAGAATTTTCTCCTTCATATTAACTTTAGTGAAATTGATTATGATGTGTCTAGGGGATATTTTATTTGGGTTGAGTCACGCTGGAGTTATGAAACTGTCTGTTATCTGAATTTCAGAATCTCTTGCATGTCTGGAAAGTTCTCTTTCATAATCTCATGGAGAAGAGACTCTGTGCCTTGTGAAGCCACTTTATCGCTTTTGGGGATCCCTATAAGATGAATTTTGGTCTTCTTTGAATTATCCCGGAGGTCTCTGAGAGGGTGATCTATTTTTGCCCTCCATTTCTCTTCCTCTTTGAGAGTTTGGGAGCATTCTAAAACTTTGTCTTCAATGTCAAAAATCCTTTCTTCTGCTTGGTCCATTCTGTTACGGAGGGATTCCTCTGTGTTTCTCAGCTGTTTGAGGGATGCAACTTCTTGTCTATGTGTCTATGTATCTATCTTCTTGTCTGTCTTTGGTCATTTGTTTTTTGAATTCGTTTAATTCTTGAGGCATCTTTTGGGTTACTCCTTGGAATTCTAATTTGATCTTATTTGCTATCCAGATTCTGAATTCGATTTCTGACATCTCAGCTATTTGTTCATGTATGGGATCTTGTGCTGTGTCTGCCCCATTGATCCTTGGGGGAGTTGATCTACTTTGATTATTCATTTAGCCAGAGTATTTCCGTTGATTTTGCCTCCTGATTGTTTTTCATTGTTGCCTCTTGACATCCTGAGCTGGGGAGGTGTCTCTCTAAGATTAGACCCCAGCAGGATCACTCTATTATTGCTGGATCTTTGTACGGATCGACCTTCCTCTGGGGCTGCCCAAGACAGGTAATTCTGGTTGTGGGAGCAGCTCCAGAGTGTGACACACCTGGATCCAGCAACAGGGCTGGGGGTGGTGCACACATTTCTGGGAGTGCCTAGTGCCCATTGACTTTGGCACAGAGGGTGCAAGGCTCCAGCAGTCTTTTGCCAGAAGGGCTCTGCAGAGGGGCAGAGAGGTCTGTGGAGGGCACACAGCTACTTGAATCCCTCCCCAGACAAGAGGGCTGGTGGAGGCAGGGAGGGTACAGGAGGGTTGAGTGGCTCCTGGAGTTCCTGGTCAGGGCATGCAGAGGCCTGGCAGGCATGGGTTGCAGCACTGGTATGGAAGTCCGGGTGTGCATGGGTCAAGGGTTGCGTCGCAGCTCTTCTGGAGGTCCAGACTGGCGCCAGTCACTGGTCGTATTGCAGCCGAGATTTGAGGGTGCGGCGAAAGTGCGGGGCACAGGGTGGCTCACTCCCTTCTTGCTGCCATGTTTCCACTGCGCAGGGAGCTTATGTGGTATTTTTGGCAGCTCCAACCACTGCTCCCTCTTTCTCCCCAGTTTAGTTGAAAAGTTTGAAAATGGCACCGACACAGGATGTGGGTCTTTCAGAGCTGTAGATAGTAATGAGCCCTTGGGGAGCCTAGATTCTCTTCTCAGTGGTAGTACAGGCAGTAAAGGCTGAGCTTCAGAAAAATGTGGGAGTCATAGCTGTAGCAGTCCAGAAGTCCAACAGCCTTCCTTCACTTCATGCCAACTCTGCCTCTTCAGTCAAAAATTTCATGGTTTCTGCTCACCGACATTCTAGATATGAACAGAACAGAGAGCACCACAATTTGTTAATCCATTCAAGGATTGATGGGCATTTGGGCTGCTTCCATAACTTAGCAATTATGAATTAGCCTGAAATAAACATTCTGATGCAAATTTCTTTGTTGTAAAATGATCTTTGTTTCTCTGTGTAGATACTTAGCAATGGAATTAAAGACTGGACCCATAGCTCTCAATACTAACAAAAATTGAATCTCATTGGATACAAGATTTAAATTTAAGACCTGAAGCTATAAAAATACTAGAAGAGAATGCAAGGAAAATGCTCAAAGATATTGGTCTGGGAAAATAGTTTATGAGGAAGAACTCCCTGGCAATTGAAGCAACACTCAAAATATATTACTGGGTTTTGACCAAGCTAATAAGTTTCTGCACATCTAGGGGCACTACAAGTAAAGCAAACAGACAGCCTTGAGAAAGAGAGAAGATTTTCACAGTGATTGATGATTCTGACAAAGGTATGATTACTAGAATCTACAGAGAACTCAAAGAATATATTTTCAGTTTAATTACATTATTTAAATTCAATAAGATCATTTAATCTGTAACTGTAATTTTGTTTGGTAAAATTTACACTTACCAAACAAAAATGTCACTCCTTACAATTCAAATTATGATTCATTATTTTAAATTTGAACATAAATAAAATTTCCAAGTGGTTACAGAGATTGACAGAGATGAGAGAAATGAAGTAACTCATGCTTTCTTTCTTCGTTTTGCAATCACTGTGCTATCATTGTTTATTTCAAATTATTTATCTACACACAAGTCCAATAACACATGGATTAGAGATAGAAACTGCCAAATGAGTGGTTCTGAACTTCTGTAAACTTACTCTCAAAAGATAATTGGAGCTGAGTTTGCATCTGTTGAAGATCCACCATAACTTGGGTAGATCCACCATAAATTGGGCTGCAATAAAAATTGATTTTCCAAATCAATTCTGATATAGAATACAAAGTTTATTAAAGAAAAATAACAAACCTGTGCTAATTTAAAGTGCTCACATAAATTATTAAAGTCCAAGAATAAACATAATAATTGTTTAGAACTCAGACAAATATTGTATTTTGGTATTAAAGATATTTTATCACTGACATTGTGTAATATTATTGGCAAAATGTGATAATAACAAGCCTTTGTCTAAGAAAGATGAGAAAAGGAAAATGCCAAGATTTTAATGTTACATAGAAAAGAGATTAAAAGAATGAAAAAGACATAACAATATAAAAGCTAAGAGTTTACAAAATCTGTACTGTAAAATTTGAATAAGAATTGTCAGTATGAACTGATAATTTTAAAATACATATTACATATATTTATTTATTTACATTATACTACCTAAAAGAAGTTATGATACCCCAGTTATGATACCTAGTGCCCAAATCTTTGTTTATAAATGTCATTTCTAATTGTAAAGAGCCATGGCTCCTTGAATGAATGCCTGTTTCCCTGGAGCAGGAAGGTACAAGGTGAGCATAAGAACTCACCTGTATTAGATAATAATAAAATGGTCAAGGGGGAGAGATTAAAGATGGCAGCCGAGTAACAGCTTCCCTGCAATTGGGCATGGTAGATCTGGGGAGATAAGACTCCAGACATCTCTGGCTGGTGGGATCTGACTATAATCATCCCTTTGAGTATACAGGGAGTCAGCAAGGGACTTCTGGACCCCAAGAGGAGGACAGAAACAGTGGGAAACTGGCAAGTGGTTGCGTGTGTTCAATTAACCTTGTCCCACCGGCAACCGTAAGTACAAGCAGCAGTGAGACTGCAAACCGGAAAGGCCTTACCTGTGAACTGTTTCAGTGTTTTTGGACTTGGCACTCAGTCGAACTGACTTGGGGAGAGCTTGAGCAGGAGTGCGGAGAACTTTGGGCATTGTCTGGGGCCCCAGACAGAGTGACTGAGCTGGGCTGCAGGGAGCCATTGTGTGAGAGAATTGCCCCGGCAAGCAGTGCCCTCAGGGTCCCAGAGCAAGGATCAGGTGGGACCTAGTAACCTAGTGACTGAGCAGCCTAAAGGCAGGGACTGAGCTGCCTTACAGCCTTAACCCTTAGGGGCAGAGTGAGATGGTTTTGGCACACTGGAGGCTGGGGCTGTTGCCCTGGGTACAGTGCTGTGGTGTCACAGCTCGTGGCAACCTCAAATTCATGGGCTTGGTGCTGCCCAGACGTCCTTAAGATCTGTGCCATGACCCTGCACCAACCGGGCCTCCGCATGCCCTGTACAGGAACTTGGGAGCCGTGCAACCCTGCATCCTCCCTCCTGTGTCTTCTCAGCCTCCACAATGGCCCGCTCATCTGGCCAGGGATATTGGTAGCCGTGTGCCCTCCTGAGCCCTCCCTGCCTCTGCGCAGAGGCCTTCTCCTGGCCAGAGACTGCTGGAGGCTTGGGATCTCTGTGCCAAAGTCACTGGGTGCCAGGCACTCCCAGAACCATGCGCATGACCTCCTGCCCTGTTGCTGGATTAGGGTGTGTCACATGCCGGAGCTGCTTCCACAATGAGAACTCCCTAGCTGGAGCAGTCCCAGAGGAATTACGCAGGGTCACTCCCTACAAAGATCAAGCAACAATAGAATGATCCAGCTGGGGTCTAATCTTGGAGAGACACCTCCCCAACTCTGAGGATGGCCAGAGGCAATGGTGAAAAACAATCATGAGGCGAAATCAACAGAAAAACTCTGGCAATTTGAACAATCAGAGTAGATCAACTCCTCCAAGGATCAATGGGGCAGGCACAGCACAAGATCCCATGCACAAACAAATAGCTGAGATGTCACAAATCGAATTCAGAATCTGGATAGCAAATAAGATTGAATTAGAACTCCAAGCAGTAACCCAAAAGATATCTCAAGAATTCAACAAATTCAAAGACCGAATGACCAAAGATTTTGACACATTGAGAGAAGAAGTTGCATCCCTCAAATATCTGAGAAACACAGTAGAATCCCTCAGTAACAGAGTGGAGCAAACAGAAGAAAGGATTTCTGATATTGAGGACAAAGTTTTCAAGTGCTCCCAAACTCTCAAAGAGGATGAGAAATGGAGGGCAAAAACAGATCACTCTCTCAGAGAGCTCTGGGATAATTAGAAGAAAACTATTATCTGTCTTATAGGGATCCCCGAAAGTGATGAAGTGGCTTCACAAGGCACAGAGTCTCTTCTCCATGAGATTATGAAGGAGAACTTTCCAGACATGCCAAGAGATTCTGAAATTCAGATAGCGGACAGTTTCAGAAGTCCAGCACGACTCCACCCAAATAAGACATCCCCCAGACACATCATAATCAATTTCACTAAAGTTAATATGAAGGAGAAAATTCTGAAAACTGCCAGACGAAAGAAAAGCATTACCTACAAGGGGAAGAATATTAGAATAACTGCAGATCTCTCTGCTGAAAACTTTCAAACTAGAAGAGGATGGTCTTTGAATTGTAATCTCCTAAAACAAAATAACTTTCAACACAGGATCTTATCCAGCTAAACCGAGTTTTATTTATGATGGAGAAATGAAATGCTTCAATGATATTCACATGTTGCAGAAATTTGCCATAACTAAACCAGCTCTCCAGGACATTCTCAGACCTATCCTCCATAAACACCAGCATAATCCTACACCACAAAAGTAAACTCACCCAGAAAATTTTGATCAAATTCCAACTTATACATTTGCAAAAGGATTAAAAATGTCCACTGGACTCTCAAAAGGCTTATCAATATTCTCAATTAATGTGAATAGTTTAAATTGTCCTCTAAAGAGGCACAGGTTGGCTGACTGGATACGGAAACTCAAGCCAGATAACTGCTGCATACAATAATAGCATCTTACATTCAAAGACAAATATAGACTCAAGGTGAAGGGATGGTCATCTATATTCAGGGCAAATGGAAAGCAGAGAAAAGCAGGCACTGAAATCTTGTTCATAGACGCAATAGGCTTTAAACCAACCAAAATAATTAAGGATAAAGATGGACACTTCATATTTGTTAAAGGTAATACTCAATATGATGAGATCTCTATTATTAATATTTATGCACCGAACCACAGCGCACCTCAATGTATAAGAGAAACTCTAACAGACATGAGCAACTCGATTTCCTCCACTTCCATAGTAGTTGGAGATTTTAACACCCCTTTAGCAGTGCTGGACAGATCCTCCAAAAAGAAGCTAAGCAAAGAAATCTTAGATTTAAACTCAAACATTCAACATTTGGGCTTAACGGATATCTACAGAACATTTCATGCCAACAAAACTGAATACACATTCTTCTCATCAGCCCACAGAACATACTCCAAAATTGACCACATCCTAGGCCACAAATATAACCTCAGCAAATTTAAAAAATTAGAAATTATACCTTGCATCTTCTCAGACCTTCATGGAATAAAAGTTGAACTCAATAACAACAGGAACCTGCATACCTATACAAAAACATGGAAGCTAAACAACCTTACGCTGAAGGATAGATGGGTTACAGACAAGATTAAGAAGGAAATCACCAAATTTTTGGAGCAAAGAACAATCAAGACACGAATTACCAGAACCTCTGGGATACTGCAAAGGCAGTCCTAAGAGGCAAATTTATAGCACTGCAAGCCTTCCTCAAGAAAACAAAAAGAGAGGAAGTTAGTAACTTAATGGGACATCTCAAACAACTGGAGAAGGAAGAACACTCCAACCCCAAACCCAGCAGAAGAAAAGAAATAACCAAAAATAAGAGCAAAACTAAATGAAATTGAAAAGAAAAGAATTATACAACAGATCAATAAATCCAAAAGTTCTTTTTTTGAAAAGATAAATAAAATAGATATACCTTTGGCCAACTGATCTACAGACACATGAAAAAAAGCTCATCATCCTTAATCATCAGAGAAATGCAAATCAGAACTACTTTGAGATATCACCTAACCCCAGTAAGAGTAGCCCACATAACAAAATCCCAAGACCAGAGATGTTGGCGTGGATGTGGAGAAAAGGGAACACTTCTACACTGCTGATGGGAATGCACACTAATACATCCATTTTGGAAGGATTTTTGGAGAATACTTACAGATCAAAAAATAGACCTGCCATTTGATCCTATAATTCCTTTACTAGGTATATGCCCAGAAGACCAAAAATCACAATATAACAAAGACATCTGTACCAGAATGTTTATTGCAGCCCAATTCATAATTGCTAAGTCATGGAAGAAGCCCAAGTGCCCATCGACCCATAAATGGACTAGCAAATTGTGGTACATGTATACCATGGAATATTATGCAGCCTTAAAGAAAGATGGAGACTTTACCTCTTTCATGTTTACATGGATGGAGCTGGAACATATTCTTCTTAGCAAAGTATCTCAGGAATGGAAGAAAAAGTATCTAATATACTCAGCTCTACTATGAAGCTAAATTATAGCTTTCACATGAAGGCTATAACCCAACTATAGCACAAGACTATGGGGAAAGGGCCAAGGAAAGGGAACAGAGGGGGGAGGTTTTGGTGGAGTGAGGGTAATGTGTGGGGCCACATCTCCAGTGCATCTTAGAATGGGTACAGGCGAAACTTACTAAATGCAGAATACAAATGCCTGCATACAGTAACTAAGAAAATGCCATGAAGGCTATGTTGAACAGTTTGATGAGAATATTTCAGGTTGTATATGAAACCCACACATTGTACCCCTTGATTGCACTAATGTACACAGCTATGATTTAACAATAAAAATAAATAAATTAAAAAAATAAATAAAATTTAGAAAATGGTCAAAGATAAAAAGGATCATGTCAAAAGAATATAGGAGTTAACTTGAAATGGCCCCCACTGCTCAAAAGGAGGACAATGTGAGCATCAAAAAAGAGTGGCATTAATTTATTTTAGCAAAATGAATAAATAAAAAAATTCATCAGTCCAGAATAACATGAAGAGAGAGACTTTTCTTTGGAAAGTATGACAGCTAATGAGAGAGGTATCCAAGAAAGGTGAGGTCTAGGAGAACAGGTCTTCTCAAGGAGACCACAAGGATACACTTGCAGGGTCCTCTCTATGGTGACTCAGCTCTTGGGAATTTGTAAACTTAACTTCCTGGAACTTGGAAATTTCCAAGTTCTGTGAAATCCTATAGTTCTGTAGGGGCTAGGAATAGCATTTCCCACTTGATTCAAACTGGCCATTGAGAAGGGTACCAATGGGGTGGAACTTTTTGATTGTAGATAAAAAGGGAAAGACCAAGCCAGTGGGGGAGTGTGGCCATTTGGAATTCTTCTATGCCGTAAGCTCCTGGCTGGTGAATAAATCCCTTCCTCTTATAAATGTGGTATTTGGGTGCTCTTCTTCTTCGTTGGGCCTCATATCCCTGCAACACTATTAAAGAAAAAGAATGATAAAATGTTAAAAATCACTGTTTTGCAACCCCCAATGCAATACATAATTTAGTAAGAATCATTAATGGATGCTAAGACTGTTAGCTGAAAGTTAGGCAACAAAATATTTGTATAGTGCTAATCATTGTTAGCTCATGAGTGACTTACTTGCCAAAGGAAAAAATGTACTTTCACAATGGAGAAATTGACAATCCTCCCTCCTTAACCAAGTAATCAAACCTAGCATCAATACTAATGGAAAAACTTGGAGTTTTCAGCTTTTTGATATCATATAATTTGAATTAAGTATCTACTCAAGTTTAGGATGAACAAGTTAAATTACATCATGAAGAAACACTCAGACAAATCAAATATGGGTAATATTCTATAGGACAACAGACCTAGATTTTTCATTAATCAATGTCACAATTGTGGGGGTGGGAGAGACATAATAGCTAAGTGTAATGCATGAATTGTGATTTTGCACTGTCTTGAAAAGAAAATACCATAGAAGGCTCAGTGTCTGTAGCTCAGTGGCTAAGGCCACATAAACAAGAGCTGGTCGGTTCAAATCCAGCCTGGGCCTGCCAAACAACAACTATAACCAAAAGATAGCCAGGTATTTTGCTGGGTGCCTGTAGTCCCAGCTACTTGGATGCTGAGGCAGGAGGATCTCTTGGGCCCAGAAGTTTGATGTTGCTATGAGTTGTGGTGCCATTGCACTCTACCAAGGGTGACAGAATGAGACTCTGTATCAAAAAAAAAAAAAAAACGTAGAAGACCCTCTTAGAATAGTTAGGGCAATCTTAATATGGACTGGACATCTGACGATATCATGAAATTATTGTTAATGTTTGTGGGAAATTATCACCAGTAGTAGTCAAAAGTCCAAATTTTAAAATTGAGACACAATTTATCATCTATTTGATTGGCAATAATTAAAAAAAACTTAAACTTGAAAAATAATTTTAATTGTAAATAACTAGAATTAATTTTGGATGTATGGCAAATGACTCTGTAATGGAATGCTCTGTTAATGCATGTGAATAATGTCTGTCCTCTTCCAGAAACTGATCTTTGGAGAGGGGAGAAAAGATGGCAGACTGAAGCCAGCTTTCAACAGAGGCTCCCGTCCAGAAGGAGAGTTAAGGGACAGGAATTTAGTAAGTATCCTGGTGGACTTGAGCCACACCAAGAGAGAAGGTTGAAGAACGCACATCAACACCGCTGAGGCAAGCTGTGATCACAAGGACGCAAACAAAAGGTACAAAATCCACCACCAAGTGGACAGGAGTCCCCCTCCCCCATGAGACCGGCTCAAGAGCCCCACAATTAAACAAACGGGCAGAAATTAAAGGCCCTCCCACTACACTCGACGGGAGAGACCTTCTAAAAACTGGACCTACCTCCCCTACTGGGGTGCCGTGGCGTTCTCCTGCCGGGCATGAAACTGAATAAAACTTTAAAAATCCTTTGCCGGCAACCCTGAATCCCCAACACTCCCCTCCCACCCACTGAGGTCTGAAGGCCTGTACCCCAGGAGGTCGGATTTGTGATGATTTCTCAAGGGGAGTGGACAGTCCCCGAGTTGCGACTGGTCAGCATTGACTCTGAGGCACGCGAGTGAGGAGAGGGCACCGGGCTGAGGGGGAGTCACACCTCGGCGGCACTTCCCTGTGGTGCGGTGCAGCAGCCCTCCCCGGGCAACATTAAAACTGAATAAAAATCCAGCTTCCCCGCTGAGCGCCCCTACTCTCACTCGGGGTCTGGAGGCCTATCCCCCAGGAGTGCGGATCCTTGGGTGATTTCTCGAGGGGAGTGCACAGTGCCCGAGCTGCGTCAGGTCAGAGCTGACTCTGAGACACGTGAGCGAGGAGAGGGCACTCTGCTGAGGGGAAATCAAGCCTTGGTGGCACTTCCCTGCGGTGCAGTGCAGCAGCCCTCCCCGGGCGGGCAACAGTACGGCCGGGCATAAAACTGAATGAAACTCTAGCTTCCCCCCCACTCCACTCGGGATCTGGGGGCCTATCCCCCAAGAGTTCGGATTCTTGGGGGATCTCTCGAGGGGTGTGGACCCAGCATAAACTGCGGCTGCTCAGTTCTGACTCTGGGGCGAGAGACAGAGGAGAAAAGGGTTGGCTGAGTGTCCACACCAGAGCGGCAGTTCCCTGGAGGCAGAGCAACAGCCGTTTTCTCTTTAACGGCAGAACGGCTAACTTCTGGATATTCTGAGGCCACACCCCCTGTCTCCCTGGGCAACCAGAGGAGGCCACCGGTGAGAGGGGGATTTCCTGACACTGCTCACAAACCCGGGAAGCTTCCAGGGTGGGGCCAACACAGAGAGGTGATTGGACGCAAGCCTTCAGCAGCAAAGATGTTTGAACTCAGCACAGCCCGTCTTCTGTAGGCGATTTCGGCAGGAACAGAGACAGAACCCCGAAAAGTTGTCTGTTCTGTTCTGTTAAAAGCACCCATCAGGAACGGGGCTAAGCCTGAGTGAACACCTCCTTCCCATCACCTGAATCAAGCACTCAAAGATGTCAGGCCCCATCTCCTCCTGCTAAATAGCAGCAGTCTGCGGGGGCCAGGCAGACTTCCTTGCGATTCAGGCAGGTGCAAACACTTGCAGTGTCTGTTCACTGCAGGCAACTGGGTTAGCCATCTGCAGAGATACCAGTGACTGGGTCCGACAGAGGGGCAAAGTGGGGAAGGAGACGTCAACCTTCCCAGACTGCTCTGTTTGCTGGGTGGCTCCTCCTGACTCCACGCTGCACTGGGATGAGCCGTGTCAGAGGAGTCACCAGGCCCCTGTGATCCAGTTCCCAGAGACCTCTTGAACTCTCCAACCCGAGACAGGTGCCGATTGAGACAGTTGATTTCTACCTTTTGAACTGGGCTAATAGACTGAGAACTTTTCAGGCAGTGCCCTGGGTGTGCGGTTGTAGGAAGGTTTGACTCTCCTTTTCAAACTGGGGCCAGAGGGGGGCAGGGGGGTGACTTAATTGGTGATTTTTCCACACAGCTGAGACTTCAAGCCAGAGTAGAAGTTGCAATAGGATCGAACAGAAACCAGCTGAAAACAAGACAGAACCACTTAGCTCCACCACACAAGACAGGGCCCCAGTTTCTCAGGCCACAACACTGTACGGGCCCTTGATGAAGCCTCAGGGTAACAATCAAAGGGAGTAAAATAACCATGGGGCGGAATCAGCGGAAAAACTCTGGTAACATGAATAACCAGAATAGATCAACCCACCCAAGAAAAGATACGGCAGCTGTGATTGAAGATTCCATTCATAAACAATTGGCTGAGATGTCAGAAATCGAATTCAGAATTTGGATTGCAGACAAGATTAATAAAATGGTAGGCATTCGAGGAGAAATTCAAAAGTTGTCTCAAGAATTTAAAGAAATTAAAGAGAAAACCACCAAAGACTTAGACACACAGAAGTAAGAATTTACAGCCCTCAAAGATATGAAAAATACAGTAGAATTCGTCAGCAACAGAATGAAGCAAGCAGAAGAAAGGATTTCTGACATTGAAGATAAAGTCTTCGAACTCTCCCAATCTCTCAAAGAGGAAGAGAAACGGAGAGCAAAAACGGATCATTCACTCAGAGAGCTCTCAGATAATTTGAAAAAAGCAATATACGAATTATTGGGATTTCTAACAATGATGAAGTGGCCTCGAAGGGCACAGAGGCCCTTCTGCATGAAATTATGAAAGAAAATTTTCCAGACATGCCTAGAGAATCTGAAATTCAGATAGCAGACAGCTTCAGAACCCCAGCACGATTCAACCCCAATAAGTCATCCCCCAGACATATCATAATTAGCTTCACTAAAGTTAACATGAAAGAGAAGATTCTGAAAGCAGCCTGGCGAAAGAAAACTATTACCTACAAAGGTAAGAATATTAGAATAACTGTAGATCTCTCTGCTGAAACTTTTCAAGCCAGAAGAGAGTGGTCATCAACTTTTAATCTCCTAAAGCAAAATAACTTTCAACCCAGGATCTTGTATCCAGCTTAACTGAGTTTCATCTATGATGGAGAAATTAAATACTTCAATGACATTCATATGTTGAAAAAATTTGCCACAGGTAAACCAGCTCTTCAGGATATTCTCAGACCTCTCCTCCACAATGACCAACCCAATCCTATACCACAAAAGTAAACTCACTCAGAAACTTCGGATCAAACTCCAACTTCCACACTGGCGAAAGGATTAAAATGTCCACTGGACCTTTGAAAAACTCGATACCCAAAATTCCACCAGACTTATCAATACTCTCCATCAATGTGAATGGCTTAAACTGTCCTCTAAAGAGGCATAGGTTAGCTGACTGGATACAAAAACTCAAGCCAGATATTTGTTGCATACAAGAGTCACGTCTTAACTTAAAAGACAAATACAGACTCAGGGGGAAAGGATCGTCATCAATATTTCAGGCAAATGGTAATCAGAAAAAACAGGTGTTGCAATTTTATTTGCAGATACAGTAGGCTTTAAACCATCAAAAGTAAGGAAAGACAAGAATGGTCACTTCATATTTGTTAAGGTTAATACTCAACATGATGAGATCTCAATTTTTAATATCTATGCACCCAACCAGAATGCACCTCAATTTATAAGAGAAACTCTAACAGACATGAGTAACTTAATTTCCTCCAGCTCCATAACAGTTGGAGATTTCAACACTCCTTTGGCAGTGTTGGATCGATCCTCCAGCAAGAAGCTGGGCAAAGAAATCTTAGATTTAAACCTAACCATCCAATATTTAGATTTAGCAGACATCTACAGAACATTTCATCCCAACAAAACTGAATACACATACTTCTCATCAGCCCACGGAACTTACTCCAAAATTGACCACATTTTAGGTCAGAAGTCTAACCTCAGTAAATTTGAAGGAATAGAAATTATTCCATGCATCTTCTCGGCCCATCATGGAATAAAATTTGAATTGAGTAACAACAGGAATCTGCATACTCATACAAAAACATGGAAGTTAAATAACCTTATGCTGAATGATAGCTGGATCAGAGATGAAATTAAGAAAGAAATCGCCAATTTTTTGGAACAAAACGATAATGAAGACACAAACTATCAGAACCTCTGGGACACTGCTAAGGCAGTTCTAAGAGGGAAATTTATAGCACTGCAAGCCTTCCTCAAGAGAACGGAAAGAGAGGAAGTCAACAACTTAATGGGACATCTCAAGCAACTGAAAAAGGAAGAACATTCCAACCCCAAACCCAGTAATAGAAAAGAAATAACCAAAATTAGAGCAGAATTAAATGAAATTGAAAACAAAAGAATGATACAACAGATCAATAAATCAAAAACCTGGTTTTTTGAAAAGGTCAATAAAATTGATAAACCTCTGGCCAATGTAATCAGAAAAAAAGAGTAAAATCTCTAATATCATCAATCATAAACAACAAAGACGTAATAATAACAGACTCATCAGAAATCCAAAAAATCCTTAATGAATATTACAAGAAACTTTATTCTCAGAAATATGAAAATCTGAAGGAAATTGAGCGATACTTGGAAGCACGCCACCTTCCAAGACTTAAGCAGAATCAAGTGGAAATGTTGAACAGACCCATATCAAGTTCAGAAATAGCATCAACTATACAAAACCTCCCTAAAAAGAAAAGCCCGGGACCAGATGGTTTCACGTCAGAATTCTACCGAACCTTTAAAGAGGAATTAGTACCTATATTACTCAACCTGTTCCAACATGTATAAAAAGAAGGAAGACTACCCAACACGTTCTATGAAGCAAATATCACCCTGATCCCCAAACCAGGAAAAGACCCAACAAGAAAAGAAAATTATAGACCAATATCACTAATGAATATAGATGCAAAAATATTCAACAAGATCCTAACAAACAGAATCCAGCAACACATCAAACAAATTATATTTAATGACCAAGTTGTTTTTATCCCAGGGTGTCAAGGCTGGTTCAATATACGTAAATCTATAAATGTAATTCAGCACATAAACAAATTAAAAAACAAAGACCATATGATTCTCTCAATTGATGCAGAAAAAGCTTTTGATAATATCCAGCATCCCTTCATGATCAGAGCACTCAAGAAAATTGGTCTAGAAGGGACTTTTCTTAAACTGATAGAGGCCATCTACAGCAATCCCACAGCCAATATCATATTGAATGGAGTTAAATTGGAATCATTTCCACTCAGATCAGGAACCAGACAGGGCTGCCCATTGTCTCCATTTCTTTTCAACATTGTAATGGAAGTTTTAGCCACCGCAATTAGGGAAGAAAAGGCGATCAAGGGTATCCATATAGGGTCAGAAGAGATCAAACTTTCGCTCTTCGCAGATGATATGATTGTGTATCTGGAAAACACTAAGGGCTGTACTACAAAACTCCTAGAAGTGATCAAGGAATACAGCAGCGTCTCAGGTTACAAAATCAACATCCATAAATCGGTAGCCTTTATATATACCAACAACAGTCAAGTTGAAAATGCAATTAAGGACTCTATCCCATTCACAGTAGTGCCAAAGAAGATGAAATATTTGGGAATTTACCTAACAAAAGACGTGAAAGATCTCTATAAAGAGAACTATGAAACTCTAAGAAAAGAAATAGGTGACAATGTTAAGAAATGGAAAAGCATACCATGCTCATGGCTGGGAAGTATGAACATTGTCAAAATGTCCATACTACCCAAAGCAATATATAATTTCAATGCACTCCCTATTAAAGTTCCACTGTCATATTTTAAAGATTTTGAAAAAACAATACTTCATTTTATATGGAATCAGAAAAATCCTCGAATAGCCAAGACATTACTCAGAAATAAAAACAAAACAGGAGGAATCACACTACCAGACCTCAGACTTTACTGCAAATCGATAGTGATCAAAACAGCATGGTATTGGCACAGAAACAGAGAAGTAGATATCTGGAACAGAATAGAGAACCAAGAGATGAATCCAGCTACTTATCGCTATTTGATTTTTGACAAGCCAATTAAAAACATTCAGTGGGGAAAAGATTCCCTATTTAACAAATGGTGCTGGGTGAACTGGCTGGCAACCTGCAGAAGACTGAAATTGGACCCACACCTTTCACCATTAACTAAGATAGACTCTCATTGGATTAAAGATTTAAACTTAAGACATCAAACTATAAAGATACTAGAGGAGATTGCAATGAAAACCCTTGAAGAAATTGGTCTGGGTGAGTATTTCATGAGGAGAACCCCCCGGGCAATTGAAGCAGCTTCAAAAATACACTACTGGGACTTGATCAAACTAAAAAGCTTCTGCACAGCTAAGAACACTGTAAGTAAAGCAAGGAAAAAGCCCTCAGAATGGGAGAAGATATTTACAGGGTACATCTCTGGCAAAGGTTTAGTAACCAGAATCCGCAGGGAAGTCAAACGCAGCAGCAAGAAAAAAGCAAGGGATCCCATCGCAGGCTGGGCAAGGGATTTGAAGAGAAACTTCTCTGAAGAAGACAGGCGCACGGCCTTCAGACATATGAAAAAATGCTGATCATCTTTAATCATCAGAGAAATGCAAATCAAAACTACTTTGAGATATCATCTAACTCCGCTGAGACTAGCCTATATCACAAAATCTCAAGACCAGAGATGTTGGCGTGGTTGTGGAGAAAAGGGAACACGTCTGCACTGCTGGTGGGAATGCAAATTAATACATTCCTTTTGGAAAGATATATGGAGAACACTCAGAGACCTAAAAATAGATCTGCCATTCAATCCTGTAATCCCTCTGCTGGGCATATACCCAGAAGACCAAAAATCACAACATAACAAAGATATTTGTACCAGAATGTTTATTGCAGCCCAATTCATAATTGCTAAGTCATGGAAAAAGCCCAAGTGCCCGTCGATCCACGAATGGATTAATAAATTGTGGTATATGTACACCATGGAATACTATGCAGCCTTAAAGAAAGATGGAGACTTTACCTCTTTCATGTTTACATGCTCTGCCTCTATCCAGCAGGGGGAGGTGAGGCCTTACAACCTTGGGGTGCTTGATGGAGGTTGAGGTGTGTTCACTCAGTTCCATCCCTGCCCCTGATTGATGTGAGTGACAGAACAGAACAGAACAACTTTGAAGGAATTTGTTTCTGTCCCTGCTAAATTCCCCTGCAGAAGAGAAGCTGTTCTGAGTTTGCAGAGCCTGCGCCTCAGGCTCTGTCTTTGCTCTTGCAGGTTTGTATTCATTTAGGTGTCAATTCTATTCTCTTGCCTTCCTTTGTCTATAGGCTGATGATCCCCTGAAGGCCAGGTGTGTCTTAGGCTCAGTAAAGCAGTCCTCTGGGTAAGCCCCACCCTGGGAATTTTCCCATTTTGTGCGTGTGTTTTCCAGTCCCTGCGTTCCACCCAGGCCAGTACCGCCTCAGGCAAACCCTTTATTCATGGGGCCTCCATTTCAGTCCCAGATCTGTTCCTTGGTAGTTGCCACCTGGGAAGATGCCCGGCCTACTCTGGTTGCCTAGGGAGACCGGGCGTGTGGCTTTAGAATATCCAGGAGTGAGCCCTATTGTTGTCAAAAAACTGGCTGTTGCTCTGTGCCTCGGGGCACTGCCACTCTGGTGTGGTTCCCTCTCAGCCAACTGTTCTCTCTTCACTCCTGTGCTGCAGAATCAGCATTGACCAGCAGCAGTTAAGGCCCTGTCCACACCTCTTAAGAAAACACTCAAGAATCTGGACTCCTGGGGGACAGGCCTCCAGACCTCAGAGTGAGAGTGGAGGGGAGTGCTGGGAGCTCAGAATTGCAGGTAGAGAATATATACAGTTTTATGCCTGGCAGGAGAACCCTGTGGCACCCTAGTAGGGGAGGTAGTTCCAGTTTTTAGAGGGTCTGTCCCGTGGAGTGTAGTGGGAGGAACTTTTAACTCTGTTCCTTTGTTTGTGGGGCACTCCGAGCCATTCTCATGGCGGAGGGGACTCCCATCCGCTTGGTGATGGATTTTGTACCTTTTGTTTGTATCCTTGGCATCGCAGCTCACCTCAGTGGGGTTGATGTGCATTCTTCAACCTTCTCTCTTGGTGGAGCTCTAATCCACCAGGTTACTTGCCAAATTTCTGTCCTTTAACTCTCCTTTTGGATGGGAGCCTCTGTGGAAAGCTGGCTTCAGTCAGCCATCTTGTCTCCCCCCCTGTTAATTATTGTGCTAAGACTCTGTGTTCTATACTTGATAGATTTGACTTGTACCCTTGCAATATGCTCCATAGGTGTGGTCGCACAATTTACCCTCCCTCTATCAAACCTCCCCCCTCCCTTCCCTTCCCCTTCCACTTCTCTCCTTCATCTTGGGCTGTAGTTATGATCTGTCTTTCATAAGAAAGTGTGAGGATTTATAAATTGGTTTCATAAAAGTACTGAGTACATTGGATATTTTTTCTTCCATTCTTGAGATACTTTACTAAGAAGAATATGTTCCAGCTCCATCCATGTAAACATAAAAGAGGTAAATTCTCCATCTTTTATTTTTATTTTTTTATTAAGTCCTTTGCATATAGATCATAAATAAATCTATGGCCATTTCAGTGTGTTGATTATTTGTACAAATTGGAGTGTTTACATTATACTAATTAATATAGCTTTCACCTCCTTTACCCAATTATAACATTAGGACATTTGTGCTCTACATATGATAGATCCAACTTGTACTTGCAATGTGCTCCACATTTGTGGTCCCCCTACTATCCCGTATTATCGATCCCACCGCACCATCCCTTGCCCTCCCCTACCCTCCTTCAACTTAGGCTAAAATTGTGTTTCATTTTTCATATGCAAGTGTGAGTTATTATAAATTGGTTTCACGGTAGTACTGAGTACATTGGATATATATTTTTCCATTCCTGAGACACTTTACTGAGAAGAAAATTTTCCAGTTCCATCCATGTAAACATAAAAGAGGTAAAGTTTCCATTTTTTTTTTTACTGCTGCATAGTATTCCAGGGTATACATATACCACAATTTATTAATCCATTCATGGGTCAATGGAAACTTGGGCTTCTTCCATGACTTTGCTATTATGAATTGAGCTGCAATGAATAATCTGGTGCAAATATCTTTATTGGCAAATGGTTTTTGGTACTTCGGATATACACCTAGAAGAGGAATTGCAGGCTCAAATGGCAGATCTACATTTAGATCCCTGAGAGTTCTGTAAAACGTCCTTCCAGAAGGAATGTACTAGCTTGCATTCCCACCAGCAGTGCAGAAGTGTTCCCTTTTCTCCACATCCATGCCAACATCTGTTGTTTTGGCATTTTGTGATGTGAGCTACTCTTACTGGAGTTAGATGGTATCTCGGAGAAGTTTTGGTTTGCATTTCTCTGTTGATTAAAGATGATGAGCATTTTTTCATGTGTCTGTAGGCCATGCACCTGTCTTCTTCAGAGAAGCTTCTGTTCATGTCTCTTGCCCACAATGAAATGGTATCACTTGGTTCTTGCTTAGTAATAAGTTTGAGTTCTCTGTGGATTCTGGTTATTAGACGTTTGTCAGTAGTATAACTTGCAAAAATCCTCTCCCATTCTGAGGGCTGTCTATTTGCTTTACTTAGTATTTGATTTTTTTTTTAGGATGAAATGTTTTATAGATGTCTATTAGATGCAAATGTTGAAAGGTTAAATTTAATTCTAAAATTTCTTTGCTTAGCACATATTTGCATGTCATTCTTGCCAGGGGCCATACTAATCTTCTCTGTATGGTTCCAATTTTAGAATATGTGCTGCCAAAGCAAGCACAGTCTCCATCCTTTTTAAGGCTGCATAGTGCTCCTTGGTATACATACACCACAATTTATTAATCCATTCATGGGTTGATGGGCACTTGGGCTTCTTCCATGATTTGGCTATTATGAATTGAGCTGTGATGAACAACCTGGTGCAAATGTCTGTGTTGCAAAGTGATTTTTGGTCTTTTGGATATACACCTAGTAGAGGAATTGCAGGATCGAATGGCCAGTCTATTTTTAGATCCCCGAGTGTTCTCCAAACAATATTATCTTGCATTCCCACCAGCAGTGCAGAAGTGTTCCCTTTCCTCCACATCCACGCCAACATCTGTAGTTTTCAGATTTTGTTATGTGGGCTACTCTTACTGGAGTTATATGATATCTCAAAGTGGTTTTGATTTGCATTTCTCTGATGATTAAAGATGGTGAGCATTTTTTCATGTGTCTGTAGACCATGCGCCTATCTTCTTCAGAGAAGCTTCTGTAGAAGTCTCTTGCCCACAATGAAATGGGGTCACTTGTTCTTTTCTTATTAACAAGTTTGAGTTCTCTGTGGATTATGGTTATCAGACCTTTGTCAGAAACATAACCTGCAAATATCCTCTCCCATTCTGAGGGCTTTCTATTTGCTTTATTTACTGTGTTCTCAGCAGTGCAGATGCTTTTTAGTTTGATCAGATCCCAGTAACATATTTTAGTATTGATTCAATTGCCTAGGGTGTCCTCCTTATAAAGTATTCTCCAAGGCCAATTTCTTCAGGTGTTTCCCCTGAACTCTCTCTCCAAGAGTCTTTATAGTTTCATGTCTTTTTAAGTCTTTTATCCATTGATAGTCAATTTTTGTTAGAAGTGAAAGGTGTAGGTCCAGTTTCAGTCTTCTACAAGTCACCAGCCAATTCACCCAGCACCATTTGTTAAATAGGAAATCTTTCCCCCAATTTATATTTTTGTTAGGCTTATCAAAGATCAAATGATGATAAGTGTCTGGGTTCATCTCTTGGTTCTCAATTCTGTTCCATACATGTACCTCTCTATTTTTGTGCCAGTACCATGCTGTTTTGATCACTATAGATTTATAGTATAGTCTGAAGTCTAGTAGTGTGATTCCTCCTGATTTGTTTTTATTTCTGAGTAATGTCTCAGCTATTTGAGGTTTTTTCTGTTTCCATCTAAAATGAAATACTATTTTTTTCCAGATCTTTAAAGCATGGAAATGGTGCTTTGATAGGGATTGCATTAAATCTGTAGATTGCTTTGGGTAATATGGACATTTTAACAATGTTGATTCTTCCCAGCCATGAGCATGGTATGTTTTTCCATTTGTTAATATCTTTAGCTATTTCTTTTAATAGAGTTGCATAGTTCTCTTTATAGAGATCTTTCATGTTCTTTATTAGGTACACTCCCAGATAGTTCGTCTTCTTTGGCACTAGTGTAAAAGGAATAGAGTCATTGACTGTTTTTTCAGCTTGACTATTGTCGGTATGTATATAATGCTACTGATTTGTGAGTATTGATTTTGTATCCTGAGACTCTGCTGTATTCCTTGATCACTTCTAAGAGCTTTGTACTTGAGTCCATAGAGTTTTCCAGGTATACAATCATATCATCTGCGAATTGTGACAGTTTGATCTCTGATCCTATATGGATACCCTTGATCACCTTCTCTTGCCTGATTGTAATGGCTGCGACTTCCGTTCAAGGTTAAAAAGCAGCAGAGACAGTGGGCAACCTTGCCGGGTTCCTGATCTTAGTGGAAAGGTTTTCAATTTTACTCCATTCAATATAATATTGGCTGTGGGTTTGCCGTAGATGGCCTCTATCAGTTTAAGAAATGTCCCTTCTATACCTATTAACTTAAGTGTTCTGATCATAAAAGTATGCTGGATATTGTCATAAGGTTTTCCTGCATCTATTGAAACAATCATATGGTCTTTGTTTTTTAGTTTGTTTATGTGATGTATTAAATTTATAGATTTACGTATATTGAACCAGCCTTGAGACCCTGGGATAAAAGTCAGTTGGTCATGGTATACAATTTGTTTGATGTATTGCTGGATTCTGTTTGCTAGAATCTTATTGAATATTTTTGCACCAATATACATTAGAGATATTGGTCTATAATTTTCTTTTCTTGTTGGGTCTTTTCCTGGTTTGGGGATCATGGTGATATTTGCTTCATAGAATGTGTTGGGAAGTATCCCTTCTTTTTGTATGTTTTGGAAAAGGTTAAGTAATACAGGTACTAGTTCCTCCGTAAAGGTTTTGTGGAATTCTCATGTGAAGCCATCTGGTCCTGGACTTTTCTTTTGGGGGAGATTTTGTATAGTTGATTTCAGAACTTGATATAGGTCTTTGCAACATTTTCACTTCTTTCTTGCTAAGTCTAGGAAGGTGGCATGCTTCAAATTATTGGTCTAATTCCTTCAGATTTTCATATTTCTGAGATTTGAGGTTTTTTTAAGATTCATTAAGGATTTTTTGAATTTCTGAGGAGTCTGTTGTTATTTGCTCTCTGTCATTTCTTATTGATAAAATTAGGGATTTTACTCTGCCGCGCCCACGGCATATAGCCGTAGTGAGGCAGTGCTGTCCGCGTTATAGAACGACGGGAAGGTGGTTTGTGCTCCCCGGAGCTTTGCCCCCAGCACCCCCAGTATGCACAGCATCAGAAATGTTGCCTAGCATGCTCAGTTACCCACTTAAGTTTAAAGATTGTGGCGTCTACTCATGTGTTTGTCATCCTGTACCAGAAGTCTGTTTGTTCTGATAAATTGTCAATATGTACTTTCCTAAGAATGAGCACAATACACTACTAATCCAGATAGAGCACAGCCTTGTGAGCTGCTAAACTCAGTGGCACCAACAATGAGCACATAAAGATGTTTTCCCACCAGTGAGCTAAGACGATAAGCCCAAGGACATAAAATACAAATTATCTACATAAGTTACAAAGTCACTGAAACACATCCACCCACCATAAAGTCCTGTTCAGAACATCTTGTTTCACCAATTGTCACGCATAATAAAAATCAATAGGAAAAATAATACTTGTCAAAGAATTTACTCTAAATCAAAATTATAATTATCAATAACAATAAGATCAAATAGTAAATGTAAAATTAGTCAAGCATTAACATAAAGAAGATGTCAAGCTGTTCTAAAAAGATAATAAGAAACTGAGATAGGAGAAAGCGGGCAGAGTTGACTAATAACCGCCACCCTCCGGAAGCGGAACGTTAAAACATAACAATGCATGATAAATCACACTTGTAAACGCAAAGATAACCCACACACGTAAGCAAAAAGATTGCATTATGTAAGCTCTGTAAAAATGTATAAATACCAACATGTGTTGGTATTTACAACTGCATACTCCAATAAATCACAGCTGCATACTCCAACCCGTAGTGTGTCAGACTGTCTTTCCTGCGCCGACCTCTCAACTTTCCTCGTTCCTTCTCCCTGCACCTCCTCGGACTGAAGGCCACCGACAGGGCGGTCCGTTGCAGGTGGCGCCCGAACAGGGACCTGAAGGACAGGTAATCTTCTCTCTCTTTCTTTCTTTTTCAAGGTTGAGGGCGGCTCTCACCAGGGAGCTGCAGTCCCGCCGGTAAAGGCTGACCGGTTAAGTGTGAGCAATCAGCAGGTACCATGGGGCACGCATTAACCAAGGATATTAAAGCATGCATAGATGCCTCACCAGCGATAGTCCAAAGTATGGCCTATGCTGCAGCAATGCAAGGACAGAAATTCAGCGCCTATATTGAAAATACCTTCAATAAGGGAGGTAAGGGGCCGAGAGCTCCTGCTGACACTTGCTACAATTGTGGCAAGCCAGGTCACATGCAGAAGGACTGTAAACAGTCCCATGCCAATAAGCCGAGGGGGGAACCGCCCGGCTTATGCCCTCGTTGTAAGAAGGGGCGACATTAGAGAAATGAATGTAAATCAAAATTTCATAAGAATGGAACCCCCTTATATAACAAGGGAGACACTGATCCTGAGGATCAGGACGTACAGAGATCAAAAAACTAGATAAGGGGCATTCTCCCAGCCCAGGCCCCAAGGGAGAGCAGGCTGTAGCTTGTAACACACAGCCTTTATCTACATTAAATCCTCAAGCCCCTGAATTTACTATTCATGACCTTTCACGGGGCACTCCTGAAAGTGCAGGTTTAAATTTAACAAATGAAAAGAATGTCTTATTATCCAAATAGGACGGTGTTACTTTAATCCCCACTGCAATGAAAAGACAACTTTTACCTGGAACGGTTGGAATTACAATTAGTAGAAGTTCAAATTATACTAAAAACTTTGAAGTTATTCCAGAAGTAGTTAATTCAGATTCGGAAAAGACAACGCAGAAGGAGGCGCCAGCAGCTACTACAAGATCTCACCCGCCGCTTGAAGAAAATGAAAGTACACTCGCCGATAGCAAACAAAACCACCGGGCGCATTTCCACTGGCTCCAAGACAGCTGAAAAAGCCCAGCAGAGAAGGAAGCTGGGGGCCCCCCTGCCCTTCGTGGGGCGGGCCTGCCTCCCAAGTGTTACAGCCCCCAGACAGCAGCACTGGCAGAATCCCAAGGGTGAGATTTAGAACCTTTATTATTGGCCCTTTGCCACTAGTAATTTGTATAAATAAGAAAAATATTTTTACAAACTGAATCTTTGTCAACGGATAAAATTCTTGCCTTTTAAACCTTCTAATTATCAGTTTAGCTGAGTGAATAAGTGACTTCATAGTAAACTAGGATCCTGTTTGGTGGAAAGTGAGTTTTTGAGAGTAAGAGAAATTAAACAGAAAGGAGAATGACATTGTGTAAAGAAAGAATCTTGTGTGATAAATTTTGTCCTGAAACAGAATAGTTATGTAAGAAAGTAAAAGGCAGGGCAAAAGTTCAAGAAAGTTTAGAATGTTTGTAGATGGTCTGTGCAGGTTAAATGAAACTCATAAAAGAGAATTTATGAAAGAATTTACATGTGATCCAGTTAACTATGTATTTCCTTTAAAATCTTTTAACTTGTAAAAATAACTAATTGTATTGCGTCCTTTAATATTCAACATGATAAACAAGTAAATGTTATGTTAATTATAAAAAAACCTTCTTATGTAATATTACCTGTAAATCTACAAAGCAATCCATAGTATGATAATACAGCATTACAAGTGTTAAAAACACTTAATGAATTAATTAGACCTAAAAAATTTGTAACAGCTTTAATTTTAGGCATTACAACTTTAATTTCTATAATCACTACTTTTGCTGTAGCTACTACAGCTTTAGTGCAACAAATGCATACAACATACTATGTCAATACTCTTGGCAATAATATAACTTTAACATTAATGACACAAGCTAATATAGATAATAAGCTTAAAACTAAATTAAATGTGTTAAAAAAGGTAGTCTTAACTTTAGGTCAGAACATTAAGTACATACAACAGAAACTACAAACAAAATGTCACTCAGCATTTCAAGCCATTTGCATTACACCTTTACCATATAATGTATCTAACTCATGGAACAAAGTACAAACACATCTTCAAGGTGTCTAGAAAGACAATAATATAACACATAATTTACACAGCTTACAACAAGATATTACAGCCATGAGTCAAGCTCATTTACCAATAACTTCTCTTAACACATTAGCTCAATCTTTAACTAATGGGTTTAGAACACTCAATCCTCTTAACTGGATCCAGTATATTGTACTCATAACCATTATTAGTTGTTTGTCATTTTGTGTTGTGTTGTTGTTACCATGTCTCATACAGTATCTGTTTTCCTCTATTAACTCTATACGCCAAGAAGTCTTTGAACTACGGTTTAAAAACAAAAAAGGGGGAAATGCCGCGCCCACGGCATATAGCTGTAGTGAGGCAGTGCTGTCCGCGTTATAGAACGACGGGAAGGTGGTTTGTGCTCCCCGGAGCTTTGCCCCCAGCGCCCCCAGTATGCACAGCATCAGAAATGTTGCCTAGCATGCTCAGTTACCCACTTAAGTTTAAAGATTGTGGCGTCTACTCATGTGTTTGTCATCCTGTACCAGAAGTCTGTTTGTTCTGATAAATTGTCAATATGTACTTTCCTAAGAATGAGCACAATACACTACTAATCCAGATAGAGCACAGCCTTGTGAGCTGCTAAACTCAGTGGCACCAACAATGAGCACATAAAGATGTTTTCCCACCAGTGAGCTAAGACGATAAGTCCAAGGACATAAAATACAAATTACCTACATAAGTTACAAAGTCACTGAAACACATCCACCCACCATAAAGTCCTGTTCAGAACATCTTGTTTCACCAATTGTCACGCATAATAAAAATCAATAGGAAAAATAATACTTGTCAAAGAATTTACTCTAAATCAAAATTATAATTATCAATAACAATAAGATCAAATAGTAAATGTAAAATTAGTCAAGCATTAACATAAAGAAGATGTCAAGCTGTTCTAAAAAGATAATAAGAAACTGAGATAGGAGAAAGCGGGCAGAGTTGACTAATAACCGCCACCCTCCGGAAGCGGAACGTTAAAACATAACAATGCATGATAAATCACACTTGTAAACGCAAAGATAACCCACACACGTAAGCAAAAAGATTGCATTATGTAAGCTCTGTAAAAATGTATAAATACCAACATGTGTTGGTATTTACAACTGCATACTCCAATAAATCACAGCTGCATACTCCAACCCGTAGTGTGTCAGACTGTCTTTCCTGCGCCGACCTCTCAACTTTCCTCGTTCCTTCTCCCTGCACCCCCTCGGACTGAAGGCCACCGACAGGGCAGTCCGTTGCATTACTCTTTTGTTTCTGGTTAGGTTAGCCAAAGATTTATCTATTTTATTGACCTTTTCAAAAAACCAACTTTTTGATTTATTAATCTGTTGTATAATTCTTTTGTTTTCATTTTCATTTAATTCTGCTCTAATTTTGTTTTTTTTTTTTCTTTTCTTCTGCTGGGTATGGGGTTAGAATGTTCTTCCTTTTCCTGTTGCTTGAGATGTCCCATTAAGTTGTTGAATTCCTCTCTTTCTGTTCTCCTGAGGAAGGCTTGCAACACTATAAATTTCCCTCTCAGGACTGCCTTTGCAGTATCCCAGAGGTGCTGGTAATTCGTGTCTTCATCATCATTTTGTTTCAAAAATTTGGTAATTACGTTTTTAATTTCATCTATGACCCAGCTATCATTCAACATATGGTTATTTAGTTTCCATGTTTTTGTATGAGTATGTAGATTCCTGTTATTACTGAGTTCAACTTTTATTCCATGATGGTCTGAGATGGGACATTTCTTAAGCTGACGGAGGTCATCTACAACAAATCCACAGTAAATCTCATATTGAATGAAATAAACTTGACAGCATTTCCCCTTAGAACTTAAACCAGACAAGGATGCTCACTATAGTCACTGCTGTTCAAGGTAGTGCTGGAAGTCCTAACCATTGCAATAAGGCATGAGAAGGTTATCAAGGGTATTCAAACAGGGACAGTGGAGGTCAAACTCTCTCTCTTTGAGAATGACATGATCTTATACCTGGAAAAACCCAGAGACTCAACTATAAGGCTCTTAGAAGTGATCAAGAAATACAGTAATGTCTTGGGATACCAAATCAGTATTCACAGGTCAGTAGCCTTCATATATACCAATAACAAGCTGAGAATAAAATCAAGGACACTATGCTCTTTACAGTGGTTTTAAAGAAAATGGAATACCTAGGAATATATCTAGCAAAGGACATGAAGGATCTCTATAAAGAGAACTATGAAACTCTGAGAAAAAAAAAATAACAGAAGACATTAACAACCCTAAGAACATGCTGCACTCATGCCTGGGAAGAATCAACATTGTTAAAATGTCCAACTACTCAAACCTATCTACAGATTTAATGCAACCCCCTTGAGGGCACCAGTATCATATATTAAAGAACTTGAAAAAAATAGTATGTAATTTCATATGGAACTAGAAAAAAACCCAAATAGCCAATACAGTTTTAAGAAATAAAAACAAAATGGGAGGCATCACATTGCTCAACTTCAGGTTATGCTATAAGTCAATAGTGATCAAAACATCCTGGTACTGGCACAAAAATACATATATACATCTATGGAAAATAATAGAGAACCTAGAGATAAACCTGGCCATGTTTCACCTTCCAATTTTCATTTCAAACAAAATGAAAGCATGCACTGGGGAAAAGAATTCGTATTTAATAAATACGGCTGGGAGAACTGGTTAGCCACATGTAGAAGTCTGAAATTAGACCCACACCTCTCACTGGATAAAAGATTTATACTTAAGACATGAAACAATAAAAATTTTAGAAGAGAATGTGGGGAAATCGCTTGATGAATTTGGTCTAGGTAAAATTTTTATGAAAAAGACCCCTTTGGCATTTGCAGTAATGCTAAAATAAATAAATGGGACATGATCAAGCTAAAAAGCTTCTGCACAGCTAAGGGTACAACAACTAAAGCAAGTAGCCTTCAGAATGGGAAGAGATATTTGCATGCTATGAATCTGACAAAGGGTTAATAACTAGAGTCTGTAGAGAACTCAAATCAATCAACAAGGAAAGAGCAAACAATCCCATTTATAAGTGGGCTAGAGAATTGAACAGAAACTTCTCTGAAGAAGACAGAGGAATGAACAACAAACATGAAAAACTGCTCTTTGTCCCTAATCATCAGAAAAATGCCAATCAAAACCACCCTGAGATATCACCTAACTCAAGTGAGAATAGCCCACATTACAAAATCCTGAAGCTACAGATGTGGAGAGAAGGGAATACTTTTGCATTGCCAGTGAGATTGCAAACTAATGCAAAGTCTTTGGAAAGAAATATGGAGAATTCTCAAAGCACTAAAAGTAGACCTTCCATTTGATCCTGCAATTCCATTATGAGGTATGTACCCAGAAGAAAAAAAAATAATTTTGCCACAAGGACATTTGCACAAGAATGTTTTATGCAGCTCAATTCACATTTACCAAGATGTGGAAATAACCCTAGTGCCCACCAACTCCTGAATGGATTAACAAACTGTGGTATATGTATACCATGGGGTACTAATCACCATAAGAAATGATGGAGTCTTTATGTCTTTTGTATTTACCTGGATGGAGTTGAAACATGTTCTTCTTGGGCTGGGCGCGGTGGCTCATGCCTGTAATCCTAGCACTCTGGGAGGCCGAGATGGGTGGATTTCTTGAGTTCACAGGTTTGAGATTGGCCTGAGCAAGAGCAAGACCCCATCTTTAAAAAAATTAGCCAAGCATTATGGCAGGTGCCTGTAGTCCCAACTACTTGGGAGGTGAGGAAAGAGAGTCACTTAAGCCCAAGAGTTTGAGGTTGCTGTGAGCTATGATACAGGGCACTCTACTATGGGCAACAAAGTGAGACTCTTTTTCAAAAAAAAAAAAAAATAGGCGCTGCGTGGTCTTCCCTACTGCTGCTGCTTGGCTGGCTGGCTCGGTCTCGGCCCTGCCACTCGTCCTCTGCAGTCTCCCCGGCACAGACATGGCCTCAAGTGCCGCCAACTCTGCAGTGAAGATTGGAATAATTGGTGGAACAGGCCTGGATGATCCAGAAATTTTAGAAGGAAGAACTGAAAAATATGTGGATACTCCATTTGGCAAGGTTAACATATAATGAGTGGAGACATCCATCTGATGCCTTAATTTGGGGGAAGATTAAAAATGTTGATTGGATTCTGCTTGCAAGGCATGGAGGCAGCACACCATCATGCCTTCAAAAATCAACTACCAGGCAAACATCTGGGCTTTGAAGGAAGAAGGATGTACATATGTCATAGTGACAACAGTGTGTGGCTCCTTGAGGGAGGAGATTCAGCCTGGTGATATCGTCATTATCGATCAGTTCATCAACAGCTCCCATCCAGAAGGAGAGTTAAAGGACAAAAATTCAGCAAGTAACCTGGTGGATTTGAGCTGCACTAAAAGAGAAGGTTGAAGAACACACGTCAACCCCACTGAGGCAAGCTGCAAACACAAAGATACAAACAAAAGGTACAAAATACATTACCAAGCGGACGGGAGTCCCCTCCCCCATGAGAACAGCTCAGAGTGCCCCAAAAACAATCGGGTAGAGTTCAAAGGTCCTCCCACTACACTTCATGGGAGAGACCCTCTAAAAACTGGACCTACCTCCCCTATACTAGGGTGCCATGGTGTCCTCCTGCCAGGCATAAAACTGTATAAACTGTACATAGTCTCTACCTGGAATTCTGAGCTCCCAGCGCTCCCCTTCACTCACACTGAGGTCTAGAGGCCAGTCCCCCAGGAGTTCAGAGTCTTGGGCGATTTCTCGAGGGGTGTGGACGGGGCCCAGACTGCAGCTGGTTGCTGCCGGCTGCAGGGCAAGGGAGTGACGAGAGGAAGGTCGGCAGAGAGGGGACTGCACCGGAGTGGGAGTTCCCTGAGGCACACTGTGACAGCCGTCTTTTGGTGACAATATGGCCAGGCATAAAACTGTGTAAAACTGTGTGTGTTCTCTGCCTACAACCCCAGGCTCCCAGCACTCCCTGCTCTCACCTCTGGTCTTGCACCAAGGTCTGGAGGCCTGTCCCCTAGGAGTCCAGACTCTTCGGTGATTGCTCGAGGGGTGTAGACAGTGCTGGGCTGCAGCCGGTCGGTACAGACTCTGGGGTATGGGAGTGGAGAGAGGATGGTTGGCTGGATGGGAGCTACACCAGAGCAGCGGTTGCCTCAGGCATAAAACAGCAGCCCTCTTTTGCTAGCAATATGGCTCACTACTGAATATTCTGAAGCCACACCCCCGGTCTCCCTGGAGTGAGACTGTGAGTATAGGATTTGCCTGAGGCAACTCCAACTTGCAAACTGGGGAAATTCGCAGGTTGGGGCTGACCCAGAGGTCCGCTTTACTGAACCTATGACGCACATGACCCTCAGGGGATCATCAGCCTATAGACAATACAAGAGCAAAGACAAGCTTATTTGGAACTCAATTCAGCTTCTCTTCTGCAGGGGAACTGCAAAGTTGTTCTGTTCTGTTCTGTCAGTAACATTAATCAGGGGCGAGACTGGACCTGAGTGAAAACCCCCCAACCTTCATCAAGCACCCGAGTTTGTCAGGCCTCACCTCCTCCTGCTAGAGAGAGGCAGAGCGCAGCGGCCTGGCAGACTTCCTTGTGATTCAGGCAGGTGCAAACTCCTGGAGTAGTGATTCACTACAGGCAACTGGGTCAGCCAACTGCAGGGTTATCAGTGACTGGGTGGGACAGTGGTGCAAGGTGGGGAAGGAGGCAGCAACCTTCCCAGACTGATCTATTGGCTGGGTGGCTCCTCCTGACTCCATGCAGCACTGGAACAAGCGACACCAGAGTAGTCACCAGAACCCTGTGATCCAGTTCCCAGAGACCTCTTAAACTCTCTCACCTGAGACAGGTGAAGACTGAGAAAATTGATTTGGACCTTTTGAACTGAACCAATCGCCTGAGGACAAATCAGGTGGTACCTGGGTGCATGGTGGTAGGAAGGTTTGATTTTTCTTTTACAATTGTTTGCCGGTAAGGGGTGGGGTGACTTAATTGTTGATATTTCTCCAAGCTGAGACTTCAATCCAGAGTATCTGTTTCACTAGGGTGGAACAGAAACCAGCTAAAAACAAGACAGAACCACTTAGCCCCACCACACCACATAGGGCCCCAGTTTCCCAGGCCACAATACTGTACAGGCCCTCAACAAAGCCCCAGGGGAAAAAATCAGAGGGAGTAAAACAACTATGGAGTGGAATCAGCAGAAAACCTCTGGTAACATGAATAACCAGAATAGATCAACCCCCCAAGGAAAGATACAGCAGATGAAATTGAAGATCCCTTTCATAAACAACTGGCTGAGATGTCAAAAATCAAATTCAGAATTTGGATTGCAGACAAGATTAACAAAGTGGAATTAGGAATTTGAGGGGATATTCAAAGTTGTCTCAAGAATTTAACGAATTTAAAACAAAACCACCAAAGACTTAGACATACTGAAGCAAGAATTTGCATCCCTCAAAGATATGAAAAATAGAGTAGAATCCCTTAGCAACAGAATGGAGCAAGCAGAAGATAGGATTTCTGACATTGAAGATAAAGCCTTTGAACGCTCCCAAACTCTCAGAGAGGAAGAGAAATGGACAGCAAAAATGGATCATTCTCTCAGAGAGCTCTAGGGTAATTTGAAGAAGAGCAATGTCTGAAATATTTGAGTTCCAGAAAAAGATGACGTGGCCTCGCTGGGCACAGAGGCCCTTCTGCATGAAATTATGAAAGAGAATTTTCCAGGCGGCGCCTGTGGCTCAAGGAGTAGGGTGCCAGTCCCATATGCCGGGGGTGGCGGGTTCAAACCTATCCATGGCCAAAAACCACACACAAAAAAAAAAACCAAAGAGAATTTTCCAGACAAGCCTAGAGATTCTGAAATTCAGATAGCGGACAGCTTCAGAACCCCAGCACAACTCAACTCCAATAAGACATTCCCCAGGCATATCATAATTAACTTCACTAAAATTAATATGAAGGAGAAAATTCTCAAAGCTGCCAGGAGAAAGAAAACCATTACCTTCAAAGGGAAGAATAATAGAATGACTGCAGATCTCTCTGCAGAAACTTTTCAAGCCAGAAGAGGGTGGTCAACTTTTAATCTCCTAAAAAAAATAACTTTCAACGCCAGATCTTGTATCCAACTAAACTGACTTTCATTTATGATGGAGAAATTAAATACTTTAATGACATTCATATGTTGAAGAAATTTGCCATAACCAAAGCAGCTCTTCAGGATATTCTCAGACCTATCCTCCATAATGATCAACCCAATCCTATAGCACAAAAGTAAACTCACTCAGAAACTTCGGATCAAACTCCAATTTCTACACTAGTGAAAGGATTAAAAATGCCCACTGGACTTTTGAAAAACTCGATACCCAAAACTTCACCAGACTTATCAATATTCTCCATTAATGTGAATGTCTTAAACTTTCCTCTAAAGAGGCATAGGTTAGCTGTCTGGATACAAAAACTCAGGCCAGAGATTTGTTGCATACAAGAGTCACATCTTAACTTAAAAGACAAATACAGACTAGGGTGAAAGGATGGTCATCCATATTTCAGGCAATGGTAATCAGAAAAAAGCAGGTGTTTCAATTTTATTTGCAGATACAGTAGGCTTTAAATCAACAAAAGTAAGGAAGGAACAGAATGGTCACTTCATATTTGTTAAGGGTAATACTCAATATGATGAGATCTCAATTATTAATATCTACGCACCCAACCAGAATGCACCTCAATTTATAAGAGAAACTCTAACAGACATGAGCAACTAGATTTCCTCCAGCTCCATAATAGTCGGAGATTTCAACACTCCTTTGGCAGTGTTGGATCTATCCTCCAACAAGAAGCTGAGCAAAGAAATCTTAGATTTAAACCTAACAATCCAACATTTGGATTTAGAAGACATCTACAGAACATTTCATCCCAACAAAACTGAATACACATACTTCTCATCAGCCCATGGAACTTACTCCAAAATCGATCACATCTGAGATCACAAGTCTAAACTCAATAAATTTAAAGGAATAGAAATTATTCCATGCATCTTCTCGGACCACCATGGAATAAAACTTGAGCTGAGTAACAACAGGAATCTGCATACTCATACAAAAACATGGAAGTTAAATAACCTTATGCTGAATGATAGCTGGGTCAGAGATGAGATTAAGAAAGAAGTCTCCATTTTTTTGGAACAAAACACCAATGAAGACACGAACTATCAGAACCTCTGGGACAGCGCAAAGGCAGTTCTAAGAGGGAAATTTATAGCACTGCAAGCCTTCCTCAAGAGAACGGAAAGAGAGGAAGTTAGCAACTTAATGGGACATCTCAAGCAACTGGAAATGGAAGAACAATCCAACCCCAAACCCAGTAAAAGAAAAGAAATAACCAAAATTACAGAGAATTAAATTAAATTGAAAACAAAAAAACAACACAACAGATCAATAAATCAAAAAGCTGTTTTTTTGTAAAGGTCAATACATTAGATAAACCTATGGCCAACCTAATCAGGAAAAAAAGAGTAAAATCTCTAATTTCATAAATCAGAAATGACAAATATGAAATAACAACAGAGTCCACAGAAATCCAAAAAATCCATATTACAAGAAACTTTACTACCAGAAATATGAAAATCTGAAGGAAATTGACCGATACTTGGATGCATGTCACCTTCCAATACTTAGCCACAATGAAGTGGAAATGTTGAACAAACCCATATCAAGTTCAGAAATACCATCAACCATACAAAACCTCCCTCAAAAGACAAGCCCGGGACCACATGGTTTCACGTCAGAATTCTACCAAACCTTTAAAGAGGAATTAGTACCTACATTACTCAACCTGTTCCAAAAGGTAGAAAAGAAGGAAGACTACCAAACACGTTCTATGAAGCAAACATCACCCTGATCCCCAAACCAGGAAAAGACCCAACAAGAAAAGAAAATTGTAGACCAATATCACTAATGAATATACTTGCAAAAATATTCAACAAGATCCTAACAAACAGAATCCAGCAACACAGCAAACAAATCATACATCATGACCAAGTTGGTTTTATCCCAGGGTCTCAAGGCTGGTTCAATATACATAAATCCATAAATGTAATCCAAACACATAAACAAATTAAAAAAAAAGACCATATGATTCTCTCAATCAATGCAGAAAAAGCTTTGATAATATCCAGGACCCCTCATGATCAGAACACTTAAGAAAATCGAGGGTATATGTGAGGCTTGGTAAATGTGGAATGTAAATGTCTTAGCAAAGTAACTAAGAAAATGCCAGAGGGGCTATGTCAACTAATGTGATGAAAATGTGTCAAATGGTCTATGACTAAGTGTATGGTGCCCCATGATCATATTGATCTACACAGCTATGATTTAATAAAAAAAATAATCAAATAAAAAATGAAAAAAAAAAGAAGGAAAATCGGTATAGAAGTGACACTTCTTAAACTGATAGGGACCATCTACAGCAAACCCACAGCCAATATTATATTGAATGGAGTTAAATTGGAATCATTTCCACTCAGATCAGGAACCAGACAAGGTTGTCCATTGTCCCCATTGCTTTTTAACATTGTAATGGAAGTTTTAGCCACCACCATTAGGGAAGAAAGGGCGATCAAGGGTATCCATATAGGGTCAGAAGAGATCAAACTTTCACTCTTCACAGACGATATGATAGTATATCTGGAAAACACTAGGGACTCTACTACAAAACTCTAAGAAGTGATCAAAGAATACAGCAGCGTCTCAGGTTACAAAATCAACATTCATAAATCGGTAGCCTTTATATATACCAACAATAGTCAAGTTGAAAAAACAGTTAAGGACTCTATTCCATTCACAGTAGTACCAAAGAAGATGATATATTTGGGAGTTTATCTCTATAAAGAGAACTATGAAACTCTAAGAAAAGAGATAGCTGAGAATGTTAACAAATGGAAAAACATACCACACTCATGGCTGGGAAGAATCGACATTGTAAAAATGTCCATACTACACAAAGCAATACATAATTTCAATGCAATCCCCATTAAAGCGCCACTGTCATACTTTAAATATCTTGAAAAAACAATACTTCGTTTTATATGGAATCAGAAAAAGCCTCGAATAGCCAAGATATTACTAAGAAATAAAAACAAAACAGGAGGAATCATGCTACCTCACCTCAGACTATACTACAAATCGATAGTGATCAAAACAGCATGGTATTGGCACAAAAACAGAGAAGTAGATGTCTGGAACAGAATAGAGAACCAAGAGATGAATCCAGCTACTTACCGTTATTTAATCTTTGACAAACTAATTAAAAACATTCAGTGGGGAAAAGATTCCCTATTTAACAAATGGTGCTGGGTGAACTGGCTGGCAACCTGTAGAAGACTGAAATTGGACCTACACCTTTCACCATTAACTAAGATAGATTCTCACTGGATCAAATATTTAAACTTAAGACATGAAACTAAAAATACTAGAGGAGAGTGCAGGGAAAACCCTTGAAGAAATTGGTCTGGGTGAGTATTTTATGAGAAGGACCTCCCGGGCAATTGAAGCAGCTTCAATAATACACTACTGGGACTTGATTGAACTAAAAAGCTTCTGCACAGCCAAGAACACAGTAAGTAAAGCAAGCAAACAGCCCTCAGAATGGGAAAAGATATTTGCAGGTTATGTGTCCGACAAAGGTTTAATAACCAGAATCCACAGAGAACTCAAACGCATTAGCAAGAATAGAACAAGGGATCCCACCGCAGGCTGGGCAAGGGATTTGAAGAGAAACTTCTCTGAAGAAGACAGGCACGCGGCCTTCAGACATATGAAAAAATGCTCATCATCTTTAATCATCAGAGAAATGCAAATCAAAATTACATTGAGATACCATCTAACTCCAGTGAGACTAGCATATATCACAAAATCCCAAGACCAGAGATATTGGCTTGGATGTGGAGAAAAGGGAACACTTTTGCTCTTCTGGTGGGAATGCAAATTAATACATTCCTTTTGGAAAGAGATATGGAGAACACTTAGAGATCTAAAAATAGATCTGGCATTCAATCCTGTAATCCCTGTACTGGGCATATACCCAGAAGACCAAAATTCACATCATAACAAAGATATTTGTACCAGAATGTTTATTGCAGCCCAATTCATGATTGCTAAGTCATGAAAGAAGCCCAGGTGCCCATCGATCCACGAATGGATTAGTAAATTGTGGTATATGTACACCATGGAATATTATGCAGCCTTAAAGAAAGATGGAGACTTTACCTCTTTCATGTTTACATAGATGGAGCTGGAACATATTCTTCTTAGTAAAGTATTTCAAGAATGGAAGAAAAAGTACCCAATGTACTCAGCCTTACTATGAAACTAATTTAGGTTTTTCACATGAAAGCTATAACCCAGTTACAACCTAAGAATAGGGGGAAGGGGGAAAGGGAGTGGAGGGCAGGAGGTGGTGGGTAGAGGGAAGGGGATTGGTGGGATTACACCAGCGGTGCATCTTACAAGGGTATATGTGAAAGTTGGTAAACGGTCTGTGAAGCTAGTTAATGATGCCCCATGATCATATCAAAGTACACAGCTATGATTTAATTAAAAAAATACAAAATACAAAATAAAAAAATGAAAATTGAAAAAAAACAAGTAAAGAAAAGTAAGAAACATGTTCTTTTCTGTAAAGTATCACAAGAATGGAAAAGTAAGTATCCAATGTACTTAATATTAATATGAAACTGATATACAAACAACTACAAGCCCACATGAAAGAAAAACACAAGTATATGCTAGTGAGCAGGTGGGGGAAGAGGAAAAGGGGAAGGGGGATGAGGGACGGTTATTGGGAAGTTCTCACCTAAAGTATACAATGTAAGGGTATTACATTGTAATGTAATTGTATTACATTGGTAATGCAATGTAAGCAGTTTTCCTGGGTGAAGGGCTCAACTACAACTTGAACTTTATCTTTGAAATGAAAACAATGTCACTTAAACATTTGTACCCTCATACCAATCTGAGAATAAAAATAAAAAGTAAAAGAAAGAAAAAGATGTCAGGAGCTAATTAACAAATGGTAAAATACTACTTACTCAGGTAGACTCTTTTTTTAACCCCTATTTAGTAAGCTAAAAGTTTGTAGGAAAATATAAATCTCAAGAAGATAAGATTTCTTAAAAATACCCCAAAAAGGGCTTGAAATCTTCCATTCCCTGAACAGAGTAAGTTTCTAAACTAGAAAGGGAGGGTCAGTGCTCAAAGAAGAGAGGGATAGAAGAGAGGGATACACCGACACAGTCTGAGAGACCTCTAACCTTAGGTAATTTAATAAAGAATTAAAGAAACATTGCATTTTTAAATCAGTCCATCCTCAAGGAATAGCCCAGCCTTTTAAATTGTTATGTCTGAAATACATAGCTTCAAGGCAGTCAACTAAGATGCTCTTACTTTTCACAGCAGGTATCTTTGGAATTGTTTGACTTAGAAAACAAACGAAGCAAAGGAATCGATAATTCTTTCAAATTCTTCCATCAAAGGCTCCTTAATTATATTCATTGTATCAGTGAAAAATGCTCCAGTAGGAAAATAAGTTGCTTTGGGACACAGTGATGGAGGAAGGAGGGAAGAAGGAGAAGCCCAGGTTGAGTGAGATTCTGATGGTACAAAGTTTCTGGCTCTAGAAAATAAAAGAACTGGCATCAAGAGTGAACATAATTACTTAAATTCAACCCTATATTCCTTGCTTTTCTCCTTAGAATCCAGACATCATGCAGAGCAACAATCATACCATCCATATTCAAAAATCAGTGTTCCATCCCTGTTATTAGATTTGGAAAAAAATGATAAAGGGTCTAGACATTCATTAGAATCTTGGTCACATCTGACCTTTATGATATTGGCTATAAACATTAATGAAATCTTTGGTTTTCTTCTGTTTTTATCTAAGAGTTTCACCTTATAATTTTCTCAAAGATCATAATTTATCGTCCAAATCACAGACTGAGCTGGGAACATGATTACCAAGAAAAAATAAACCTCAAGTATATTAGATTACTTGAAAATACACACAAGAGATCTGAAATTTTTTATTCTGTAGAAAAAAATAGGATCGGTACTGCCTTTGTCAGCTAAACATTAACCAAGATATGTAAAATTTAGCCTTTGACCTTAAGTTGCTGTTCTTACCCTTAATTTTCTTGGCCATACTAACATCCATATCAGTCACTGAAAAATCATAAAGACATGTTAAGAAGTTAATCTGAATATGATCAAAATGTTTTAAAAAGGAATAGATATCAAACAAGCATGTTTATGCATTACAATGAGAAAATGAAAAAGAGATGTCTTTTCTCAGATACACTGAACACCACTTTTCAAGAGTAATCAGGGAAAACAGGGGAAAAAAGGGTTTGTAGAAATTATTCCAAATGAGGCAAAGAGACAGGCAGACATGCCCATCTTTTGATATATCTTAAAGTGGTGAGATGGGACAGAGTTCTACTTTTCCTTTTTTCACTCTACTGCACAACATTAATTGCATTCTGTGATTTAGAATCAAAACCTTTGATTAATGACAGACCAGTCACATCTCATTTCCTAAGGACACTTAGAACTGCTTGCAAATGACAGTTCTTTGTGAAGACAGCCAGAAGTTCCTTTAAAGCCCTCTTCTCGGGGGGAGACAAGATGGCGGACTGAAGCCAGCTTTCAACAAAGGCTCCCGTCCAGAAGGAGAGTTAAGGGACAGGAATTTAGTAAGTATCCTGGTGGACTTGAGCCTCACCAAGAGAGAAGGCTGAAGAACGCACATCAACACCGCTGAGGCAAGCTGTGATCACAAGGACGCAAACAAAAGGTACAAAATCCACCACCAAGCGGACGGGAGTCCCCCTCCCCCATGAGACCGGCTCAAGAGCCCCAAAATTGAACAAGCGGGCAGAAATTAAAGGCCCTCCCACTACACTCCACGGGAGAGACCTTCTAAAAACTGGACCTACCTCCCCTACTGGGGTGCCGTGGCGTTCTCCTGCCGGACATAGGGCTGAATAAAACTTTGGGAATCCTTTGCCGGCAACCCTGAATCCCCGGCGCTCCCCTCCCGCCCACTGAGGTCTGGAGGCCTGTCCCCTAGGACTTCGGATCCTTGGGTGATTTCTCAAGGGGAGTGGACAGTCCCCGAGTTGCGACTGGTCAGCATTGACTCTGAGGCGCGCGAGTGAGGAGAGGGCACCGGGCTGAGGGGCAGTCACACCTCACGGCACTTCCCTGCGGTGCAGTGCACCAACCCTCCCCGGGCACAAGAGTGAATAAGACTCTAGCCTCCCCGCTGAGAGCTGAGAGCCCCTACTCTCACTCGGGGTCTGAGGGACTATCCCTCAGGAGTTCGAATCCTTGGGTGATTTCTCAAGGGGAGTGGACAGTCCCCGAGTTGCAACTGGTCAGCATTGACTCTGAGTCGCGCGAGTGAGGAGAGGGCAACGGGCTGAGGGGGAGTCACGCCTCGCGGCACTTCCCTGCGGTGCAGTGCACCAACCCTCCCCGGGCACAAGACTGAATAAGACTCTAGCCTCCCCGCTGAGAGCTGTGAGCCCCTACTCTCACTCAGGGTCTGAGGGACTATCCCCCGGGAGTTCGAATCCTTGGGTGATTTCTCAAGGGGAGTGGACAGTCCCCGAGTTGCGACCGGTCAGCATTGACTCTGAGGCGCGCCGAGTGAGGAGAGGGCACCGGGCTGAGGGGGAGTCACGCCTCGCGGCACTTCCCTACGGTGCAGTGCAGCAACCCTCCCCAGGCATACGGGGCCCAAGACTGAATCAGACTCTGGCCTCCCCGCTGAGAGCTGAGAACCCCTACTCTCACTCGGGGTCTGAGGGCCTATCCCCCAGGAGTTCGGCTCCTTGGGTGATTTCTCGAGGGGAGTGCACAGTGCCTGAGCTGCGTCAGGTCAGCGCTGACTCTGGGATACGTGAGCGAGGAGAGGGCACTCTGCTGAGGGGAAATCAAGCCTTGGCGGCACTTCCCTGCGGTGCAGTGCAGGAGCCCTCCCCGGACCGTAGTATTGCGTAAAACTGAATGAAACTCTAGCTTCCCCAGCCCCACTCCAAATCGGGGTCTGGGGGCCCATCCCCCAAGAGTTCTGATTCTTGGGGGATCTCTTAAGGGGTGTGAACCCAGCACAAACTGCGGCCGCTCAGTGCTGACTCTGGGGCGCGGGACAGAGGAGAAAAGGGTAGCCTGAGTGCCCACACCAGAGCAGCAGTTCCCTGGAGGTAGATCAACAGCCGTTTTTTCTTTAACGGCAGAACGCTCACTTCTGGATATTCTGAGGCCACACCCCCTGTCTCCCTGAGCAACCAGAGGAGGCCACCGGGTGACGCGGCTCACAAACCCGGGAAGCTTCCAGGGCGGGGCCAACCCAGAGAGGTGTTCAGACACAATTCTCCAGCAGCAAAGACGTTTGAACTCAAAACAGCCCGTCTTCTGTAGGCGACGACAGGAACAGAGACAGAACCTCACAAACTTGTCTGTTCTGTTCTGTTCTGTTAGCAGCATCCATCAGGGATGGGGCTAAGCCTGAGTGAACACCTCCTTCCCATCACCTGCATCAAACACTCAAAGATGTCAGGCCCCATCTCCTCCTGCTAGATAGCGGCAGTCTGCGGGGGCCTGGCAGACTTCCTTGCGATTCAGGCAGGTGCAAATCCCTGGAGTATCTGTTCACTGCAGGCAACTGGGTTAGCCATCTGCAGAGATACCAGTGACTGGGTCCGACGGAGGGGCAAAGTGGGGAAGGAGACGTCAACCTTCCTAGACTGCTCTGTTTGCTGGGTGGCTCCTCCTGACTCCACGCTGCATTGGGGTGAACTGTGTCAGAGGAGTAACCAGGCCCCTGTGATCCAGTTCCCAGAGACCTCTTGAACCCTTCCACCCGAGACAAGTGCCGATTGAGACAGTTGATTCGGACCTTTTGAACTGAGCTAATAGACTGAGGACTCTTCAGGCGGTGCCCTGGGTGTGCGATTGTAGGAAGGTTTGATTCTCCTTTTCCAACTGGGGCCAGAGGTGGGCAGGCGGGGTGACTTAATTGCTGACTTTTCCACACGGCTGAGACTTCAAGCCAGAGTAGAAGTTGCAATAGGATCGAACAGAAACCAGCTGAAAACAAGACAGAACCACTTTGCTCCACCACACCAGACAGGGCCCCAGTTTCTCAGGCCACAACACTGTACGGGCCCTCGATAAAACCCCAGGGGAAAAACCAAAGGGAGTAAACCATGGGGCGGAATCAGCGGAAAAACTCTGGTAACATGAATAACCAGAATAGATCAACCCCCCCAAGAAAAGATACGGCAGATGTGATTGAAGATCCCATTCATAAACAACTGGCTGAGATGTCAGAAGTCGAATTCAGAATTTGGTTTGCAGACAAGATCAATAAAATGGAATTAGGAATTCGAGGAGAAATTCAAAAATTGTCTCAAGAATTTAACGAATTTAAAGACAAAACCACCAAAGACTTAGACACACTGAAACAAGAACTTACAGCCCTCAAAGATATGAAAAATACAGTAGAATCCCTCAGTAACAGAATGGAACAAGCAAAAGAAAGGATTTCTGACATTGAAGATAAAGTCTTCGAATGCTCCCAATCTCTCAAAGAGGAAGAGAAATGGAGAGCAAAAACGGATCACTCACTCAGAGAACTCTCAGATAATTAAAAAAAAAACAATGTAAGGGTTATAGGAATTCCGGAGAACGATGAAGTGGCTGCCAAGGGCACAGAGGCCCTCTACATGAAATTATGAAAGAAAATTTTCCAGACATGCCCAGAGAATCTGAAATTCAGATAGCAGACAGCTTCAGAACCCCAGCACGATTCAACCCCAATAAGCCATCTCCCAGACATATCATAATTAGCTTCACTAAAGTTAACATGAAAGAGAAGATTCTCAAAGCAACCCGGCGAAAGAAAACTATAACGTACAAAGGTAAGAATATTAGAATAACTGCAGATCTCTCTGCTGAAACTTTTCAAGCAAGAAGAGGCTGGTCATCAACTTTTAATCTCCTGGGTTGAAAGCAAAGAAACTTTCAACCCAGGATCTTGTTTCCAGCTAAATTGAGTTTCATCTATGATGGAGAAATTAAATACTTCAATGACATTCATATGTTGAAAAAATTTGCCATAAGTAAACCAGCTCTTCAGGATGTTCTCAGACCTATCCTCCACAATGACCAACCCAATCCTATACCACAAAAGTAAAATCACCCAGAAACTTCGGATCAAACTCCAACTTCCACACTGGTGAAAGGATTAAAAATGTCCACTGGACCTTTGAAAAACTCGACACCCAAAATTCCACCAGACTTATCAATACTCTCCATCAATGTGAATGGCTTAAACTGTCCTCTAAAGAGGCATAGGTTAGCTGACTGGATACAAAAACTCAAGCCAGATATTTGTTGCATACAAGAGTCACATCTCAACTTAAAAGACAAATACAGACTCAGGGTGAAAGGATGGTCATCCATATTTCAGGCAAATGGTAATCAGAAAAAAGCAGGTGTTGCAATTTTATTTGCAGATACAGTAGGCTTTAAACCATCAAAAGTAAGGAAGGACAAGAATGGTCACTTCATATTTGTTAAGGGCAATACTCAATATGACGAGATCTCAATTATTAATATCTATGCACCCAACCAGAATGCACCTCAATTTATAAGAGAAACTCTAACAGACATGAGTAACTTGATTTCCTCCAGCTCCATAATCATTGGAGATTTCAACACTCCCTTGGCAGTGTTGGATCGATCCTCCAGAAAGAAGCTGAGCAAAGAAATCTTAGATTTAAACCTAACCATCCAATATTTAGATTTAGCAGACATCTACAGAACATTTCATCCCAACAAAACTGAATACACATACTTCTCATCAGCCCACGGAACTTACTCCAAAATTGATCACATTTTAGGTCACAAGCCTAACCTCAGTAAATTTAAAGGAATAGAAATTATTCCATGCATCTTCTCGGACCATCATGGAATAAAACTTGAATTGAGTAACAACAGGAATCTGCATACCCATACAAAAACATGGAAGTTAAATAACCTTATGCTGAATGATAGCTGGGTCAGAGATGAGATTAAGAAAGAAATCACCAATTTTTTGGAACAAAACGACAATGAAGACACAAACTATCAGAACCTCTGGGACACTGCAAAGGCAGTTCTAAGAGGGAAATTTATAGCACTGCAAGCCTTCCTCAAGAGAACGGAAAGAGAGGAAGTTAACAACTTAATGGGACATCTCACGCAACTGGAAAAGGAAGAACATTCCAACCCCAAACCCAGTAGAAGAAAAGAAATAACCAAAATTAGAGCAGAATTAAATGAAATTGAAAACAAAAGAATAATACAACAGATCAATAAATCAAAAAGCTGGTTTTTTGAAAAGGTCAATAAAATAGATAAACCTCTGGCCAACCTAATCAGGAAAAAAAGAGTAAAATCCCTAATATCATCAATCAGAAACAACAAAGACGAAATAACCACAGACTCATCAGAAATCCAAAAAATCCTTAATGAATATTACAAGAAACTTTATTCTCAGAAATATGAAAATCTGAAGGAAATAGACCGATACTTGGAAGCATGCCAAGTTCCAAGACTTAACCAGAATCAAGTGGAAATGTTGAACAGACCCATATCAAGTTCAGAAATAGCATCAACTATACAAAACCTCCCTAAAAAGAAAAGCCCGGGACCAGATGGTTTCACGTCAGAATTCTACCAAACCTTTAAAGAGGAATTAGTACCTATATTACTCAACCTGTTCCAAAATGTAGAAAAAGAAGGAAGACTACCCAACACGTTCTATGAAGCAAACATCACCCTGATCCCCAAACCAGGAAAAGACCCAACAAGAAAAGAAAATTATAGACCAATATCACTAATGAATATAGATGCAAAAATATTCAACAAGATCCTAACAAACAGAATCCAGCAACACATCAAACAAATTATACATCATGACCAAGTTGGTTTTATCCCAGGGTCTCAAGGCTGGTTCAATATACGTAAATCTATAAATGTAATTCAGCACATAAACAAATTAAAAAACAAAGACCATATGATTCTCTCAATTGATGCAGAAAAAGCTTTTGATAATATCCAGCATCCCTTCATGATCAGAACACTCAAGAAAATTGGTCTAGAAGGGACTTTTCTTAAACTGATAGAGGCTATCTACAGCAAACCCACAGCCAATATCATATTGAATGGAGTTAAATTGGAATCATTTCCACTCAGATCAGGAACCAGACAAGGCTGCCCATTGTCTCCATTGCTTTTCAACATTGTAATGGAAGTTTTAGCAACCGCAATTAGGGAAGAAAAGGCAATCAAGGGTATCCATATAGGGTCAGAAGAGCTCAAACTCTCGCTCTTCGCAGATGATATGATTGTGTATCTGGAAAACACTAGGGACTCTGCTACAAAACTCCTAGAAGTGATCAAGGAATACAGCAGCGTCTCAGGTTACAAAATCAACATTCATAAATCGGTAGCCTTTATATACACCAACAACAGTCAAATTGAAAAAGCAGTTAAGGACTCTATCCCATTCACAGTTGCGCCAAAGAAGATGAAATATTTGGGAATTTACCTAACAAAAGACGTGAAAGATCTCTATAAAGAGAACTATGAAACTCTAAGAAAAGAAATAGCTGAAAATGTTAACAAATGGAAAAACATACCATGCTCATGGCTAGGAAGAATCAACATTATCAAAATGTCCATACTACCCAAAGCAATATATAATTTCAACGCACTCCCTATTAAAGCTCCACTGTCATATTTTAAAGATCTTGAAAAAACATTACTTCATTTTATATGGAATCAGAAAAAACCTCGAATAGCCAAGACATTACTCAGAAATAAAAACAAAACAGGAGGAATCACACTACCAGACCTCAGACTTTACTACAAATCGATAGTGATCAAAACAGCATGGTATTGGCACAAAAACAGAGAAGTAGATATCTGGAACAGAATAGAGAACCAAGAGATGAATCCAGCTACTTACCGCTATTTGATTTTTGACAAGCCAATTAAAAACATTCAGTGGGGAAAAGATTCCCTATTTAACAAATGGTGCTGGGTGAACTGGCTGGCAACCTGCAGAAGACTGAAATTGGACCCACACCTTTCACCATTAACGAAGATAGACTCTCATTGGATTAAAGATTTAAACTTAAGACATGAAACTATAAAAATACTAGAGGAGAATGCAGGGAAAACCCTTGAAGAAATTGGTCTGGGTGAGTATTTCATGAGGAGAACCCCCCGGGCAATTGAAGCAGCTTCAAAAATACACTACTGGGACCTGATCAAACTAAAAAGCTTCTGCACAGCTAAGAACACAGTAAGCTGAGCAAGCAGACAGCCCTCAGAATGGGAGAAGATATTTGCAGGGTATATCTCTGACAAAGGTTTAATAACCAGAATCCACAGAGAACTCAAACGCATCAGCAAGAAAAAAACAAGGGATCCCATCGCAGGCTGGGCAAGGGATTTGAAGAGAAACTTCTCTGAAGAAGACAGGCGCACGGCCTTCAGACATATGAAAAAATGCTCATCATCTTTAATCATCAGAGAAATGCAAATCAAAACTACTTTGAGATATCATCTAACTCCAATGAGACTAGCCTATATCACAAAATCTCAAGACCAGAGATGTTGGCGTGGATGCGGAGAAAAGGGAACACTTCTACACTGCTGGTGGGAATGCAAATTAATTCATTCCTTTTGGAAAGATATATGGAGAACACTCAGAGATCTAAAAATAGATCTGCCATTCAATCCTGTAATTCCTCTACTGGGCATATACCCAGAAGACCAAAAATCACAACATAACAAAGATATTTGTACCAGAATGTTTATTGCAGCCCAATTCATAATAGCTAAGTCATGGAAAAAGCCCAAGTGCCCATCGATCCACGAATGGATTTAGAAATTGTGGTATATGTACACCATGGAATATTATGCAGCCTTAAAGAAAGGTGGAGACTTTACCTCTTTCATGTTTACATGGATTGAGCTGGAACATATTCTTCTTAGTAAAGTATCCCAAGAATGGAAGAAAAAATACCCAATGTACACAGCCCTACTATGAAACTAATTTGGGACTCTCACATGAAAGCTATAACCCAGCTACAACTTAACAATAGGGAGAAGTGGGAAAGGGGGGGGTGGGTAGAGGGAGGGGAATCGGTGGGATCACACCTGTGGTGCATATTACAGGGGTATTTGCGAAACTTGGTAAATGTAGAATGTAAATGTTTTGGCACAGTAACTGAGATAATGCCGGAAAGGCTATGTTAACCACTGTGATAAAAATGTGTCAAATGGTTTATGAAGTGAGTGTATGATGCCCCATAATCATATCATTGTATACAGTTATGATTTAATAAAAAAAAAAAAAGCCCTCTTCTCCCCTACCTGAGGTCATCAAGGCATAGTTTGTTAAATCTTCAGTGGCCATCAGATTTATGGAGGTCCTGTTAGCCAGACTTGCCCTCCACCCCAGGTTTCCTGAATTTGGAGAAGGTAAGAAGAAAGAAAAGCTTTGAACAGATACTTCTTTAATCTGTAAACAAGGTTAATTGGATTTGGGAGTGTTAAAATACCCAGAATATGAGAAAGAAGGAGGTTGGAAAACAGTACTCATTTCACAAGTTTCATATGGTGCTTATGTTTGAGATGATTCCTTTTCAATAGCCCTGGGACAGCTGGATATTTGACTCATTCTTTCTGTCCTTTTTTCCTGATCTTTAGAGAATATTTGTTTATAGCCAAACTCAAAGGAGCAGACTGTGGTACAGACACAAGACCCATTTCTGTGCAATATCTCTGAATGGAAAACTTAAATCCTCTAGTCAGAAAATGAGTATTCACTGAAGAAGAAATCTTACAGAAAAGAAGTGATGAGAAACTCAACTCACACCCAGAATTTGGTGGAGATCACTTAGAGATGATGATGGGGGAAGGGAAGCTGTGTATTTGTGAACCAAATTAATACACAAATCTGTAAAACATGCAGGTTGATCTCAAGAATGCATATCCTTCTTCCCACCAAATTATAGTTTTTAACTCCTCAGGAGGATTGCCTTTCTGAGTGCTGACTCTAAGGAAGCCTGATCCCTGGTGGGTTGTCTCTGACAAGTATAAATTTTACCTTTTACCATCTATTGTCCACTCATGACAAAAGAAAACCAATAATTTCTAGAATCTCATAGTTAAAGTCCCCTCAGTGAGCTGAGAACTGCTTGTGGGTTTGGAATGGTGCCAACTGTTTGTTGGATCTGGGCAATGATCCTGCACTTATATAAATTCTAGAGTTAATGGTGAAATAATAGAGTCACAACTGGTGGGAAGCATATTTTTCTTTCTTTTTTTTTTTTATTAAATCATAGCTGTGTACATTGGATTGTACTCAGCCCTACCATGGGAAGCATATTTTTCTGTCGTGAAGAATGAAGTCCCTGCAGAGGTGTAGTGAATGCATCAGTGTGCACTGGCATCGCAATTCTCCTAAAGCTTCCTCATAAATTCACAATGTCTCCCAAAGCATTTCAACTTTGTGGCATTTTCTATTATTCTTAAATGTGGTGTTTTCATGGCTTATTTACTTAAAGCCTCATTGTACATTTTGAAGGAATTTCCTGTCATGGTGTTTCAGCGATATCATTAGTTTCTGTATATGAATAAATGCTCCCAGATGGCTTCACATCGGCTACACACAAAATATCCCACTGTCCATTTCTCTGAATGGAAAAAAGAATGATTTTGTTTATTTTTTATAGCATTTCTATTCTTACTGTTCCAGAGAAGTCTACCAGCTAAGCAATTAACTGGTATTAAACAATAACTTATTTGCTGTCATTTGCCTACTGTATAAGGAACACATTGTTGTTTTGTGGCCAGCACTGTTCTGTCCATTAGTCTTCAGTCCAGCATGCATACATAAACAATACCTGGTATCTAGTAGATGTCCAATTAAAATTACTAGATGGATTCATGAATGGATTAATCTCATATACATACAGATTGCTATATTGTCTAGATCTTAGGCTTGTGTTCACACACACAATGGAAGGCTATTTTTTCCTCTATACTGGTACTCACACCACTTCTGGTCACCAAAATATGTGGGAATTTCTCACACTAACCAACTTCCTGACAGCAGTGGAGTCTCCTACAATTCATTTTACTTATGACACGAACCAAAGTTAGTGCAGACTCCACATATTAAGAGCTCAGTCCTGCAAGACTGTGCCCACTTCAGATGTCAATTGCAAGTAGTAGGTTCCCAGGTTACCTACAACTTCTGCCTGACTACAAATTAGAGGATCCCATAATCCCTTTTTAGGTTCAGTAATTTACTAGAACAGCTCACAGAACTCAGAAAAACTTTTTTTTTTTTTGCAGTTTTTGGCTGGGCCCAGGCTTGAACCTGCCACCTCTGCTACACAGGGCCAGTGCCCTACTCCTTGAGCCATGGGCACTGCCCAGAAAAATACTTTTCTTATATTTACCCATTTATTACAAAGGCTACTGCAGAGAATACATATGAACAGACAGATGAAGAGGTACATAGGGGAAGGTTCAGAAGAGTACCAAGCACAGAAGCTTCTATCCTCATGGAACTGGGGTAATTCACCCTCTTGGCACATGGATGTGTTCTCTAACTTAGAAGCTCTCCAAACCTCATACATCAGGAACTTGTATGGAAGCTTCATCATGTAGGCATGATCAATTATTAACTCAATTTTCAGCCCCTCTCCTCTTCCCAGAAGATGGGGGTGGGGCTGAAAGTTCCCAGTTTCTAATCATGGCTTGGTCTTTTTGGTGACTAAACCTCACCTAGGGTTAGTTAGAACATGAGTCACCTCATTAATGCAAAAGATACTCCTATCATTTCAGAAATTCCAAGGGATTAGAACAGCAGTTCTCAACCTGTGAGTCGTGACCCCTTTTTAACAATGAAAATACAGTGCAGCATTAGGAAGGTTGAGAACCACTGGATTAGGAGTTCTGTCAGAAACTGGTGTCAAAGAACAAATATTATTTTTTTAGAAGTTCTTGTAAATCATAATATCACAAAGGACAATTGCAACAATTATTCTAATGGATCCCTTTGGGAATATATAACAGATATTATCTGTTAGAATTTCTCTGCATTACAATCAGGAAGGTAAATGCTTTTAATGCTGGTTTTCTTTTTGCTGTTTTTACTGAACTCAGCAACTTTGCCCTTTTTTTTCTGCTCTAGAATGAACATCATTTCCCCAGTACTACCAAAGCCTAATGTTTTATTGTTCTGTATTGTATTTATTTTTGAGACAGGGTTTCACTCTGTTGCTTGGGTTACTGTACAGTGCTGCCATCATAGCTGGTGGCAGCCTCAAAGACTGGGATTCAAGTGATCCTCCTGCCTCAGTGTCCTGGGTAGCTGAGACTACAGGGATGCACCACCACACTGGCTAATTTTTTATTTTTTGTGGCGGCAGGGTCTTGCTTTTTGGCTCAGGCTGATCTTGAACGCCTAGCCTCATGAAATTTTCATGCCTTGGCTTCCCAAAGTGCTGGGATTATAGGTGTGAGCATTTTCCCAGCCCAAATATTATATTTTAATATAATTGTGAAATGAGATAATATTTTTAAAATATTTCACATATTTGTACATTCTACAATTAGGATCTAAATATTTCCTGCCTAGTAGAACACTGAGTTTCAGTGTTTCATGGGACGAGTAGATACACCAACCCAGATAACTGTATAATTTCTCAGCATCAAGGGTCAAATGAAATTTTTACTTGCATCTCTAGGAAAACAATAGCATCCCTAGGAAAATCAGGCTTTGGAGATAAACAGAAATTTTTATAAATTCCTTTAATATATCAAAGACCAAGCATGGAAAGCTCCTAGTAGATATTTCTACTGTCACCAATACCCTACTTAGCTCCTTGAAGTTAATGGGGCCATGCACCTGCTACTGGCTAATGAACCATAAGGTAAAATAATGAGTGTCTCTTTTGCCATTCAATCTTTTCTTTCAGTGGTGAGCCTAGAGTGGTGAATTAAAATGACAGAGCTATAAGATTGAAGGCTAGGTCATCTCATGGAACACAGTTGAACTGATGTGTCACCTGATCTACAACAGATTTTTTGTGTTCAGGAAATAAACTTCATGTATTGATCCTTTATTTCAACTAAAACAGGATAAGATAATTGTATTTCTTCCATGAGGTTGAGAAAATAATTTTTCTGTTATGAAGACCAGGACATTAGCTCTTCAGGATAGAAAGAAGGAAAGGCACTTAGCCTTCTGAATGGAGAGATTACGGGATGAAGAAGTGGGCCAAAGAGAGGTCAAGAAAGGCAGGTACAATGGTCTGAATGCGTGTATTCCCACCAAGTTCATATGTTGAAACTGATCTTCAGTACAGTAATATGAAGAGGTGGAGCCTTTGGGAGTCAATTAGGTCTTGAGGGCTTTATGTTCATGGATGGTATTAGGACCCTTATAAAAGAGCCTTGAGGGAGTCCATTTGCCCCTTCCTCCATGTGAGGATGAAGCAAGAAGGTTGCCATCTTTTAGGCAGAAAGTCATTTCTCTACCAACATTGAATCTGCTGGTGTCTTGATCTTGGGCTCCCCAACCTCCAAAAGTGTGAGCAAAAAAATAATTCTGTTGCTTGTAAATTACCCAGTCTAAGGAATTTTGCTATAGCAGCCCAAATGGACAGCAAGCATTGGTGAATCTTTTGTTTTACCATCTCTTGGTGTTGGTTGTGGTGGAGTGGAAGTTAGAAGTGTAAATATTTAGATACTTCCAGAGACTCTTCTTGGTCAATTTTATTTCCCTTTTCTCATTGTCTATATTTAATTTTATCATTCAAGAACTTAAGTTTACTCATATTCTATCTAGAATTTTTATTGTTGATCTTATATAATCCAATTTATTTCTCTTTTGGTTTTTAGGGTCACAAGTATTTCATTTAATATTCATTTTAGAATCAGGATCTAATAGAATAGTACTGTTTTCCAAAGCCAGTTTCATAAAATGATTTACATGGATAAGGCACAAGACAGTGTGTGTTCAAACTCTGATCACTGAAATGACTCACTTTACTTTCTATTCAAGTTTTACTGTTTCTGACCAAGAAAACCCTCCATTTTCCTTCCCTCTGAATACATTTGCAAAATGTTATACTGTGTCAGCAAATTCCACTGCATTCTTCATATTCTCAATGTTTCTTATGCAATATTTGCTCTTGTATTATTTTGATGCTTTTCCAGAATGGCTTATATTTTCTACTTTTTAAATTGCATTTGATTTGACCTGCACTACTTTGTTGATGCACTTAAAAGGGGACTTCAAAAATTTCAATCAACACATTGAATCCCACAAAGACATGAATGTATTCATGATCTATGTATATATGACTTAATAAAAAATAATAAAAGTGGAATCAAAAGATTATAATATATAAACTTTATTTCTCAGCATAATGTCCATCAGGTTCAAAACATTTTGGAAAGTGATAATACCAGCCATTTATTCCATCCCTAAATAACTGAGGGTATCAGGGATTTAACCACGTCAACGTAGTTTTTTTTACATTGTTAACTGCAGAAAAGTAGGTGCTCTTTAAAGATTTTTTAAGGTTAGGAGATAAAAAGAAGGCAGAAGGAGCCAAATCAGCACCATAATGTGGATGTCTCATGATTTCCCCTGGAAAAATCTCACAAAATTGCCTTTCTTTGATGAGAGGAATGAGCAGGAACATTGTTGTGGCAAAGAAAGACTTTCTGGTAAAGGTTTCCTGAATGCTTTTCTGCTAAAGGTTTGGCTAACTTTCTCAAAATAGTCTCATAATAAACAGGTGTTATCATTCTTTAGTCCTCCAGAAAGTCAACAAGCAAAATTCCTTGAACATCCAAAACAAAGCAAAACAAAACAAAACAAAACACTGTTGCCATTACCTTTACTCTTGACAAATCTTTTTTTTTTTTTTTTTTGAGACAGAGTCTCACATTGTCACCTTGGGTAGAGTGCTATGGCATCACAGCTCGCAGCAACCTCCAATTCTTGGGCTCAAGTGATTCTCTTGCTTCACTTTCCCAAGTAGCTGGGACTACAGGCGCCTGTCACAAGGCCCAGCTATTTTTTTCTTGCAGTTGTCATTGTTGTTTAGCTGGCAGGGCTAGGTTCAGACCTGCCAGCCTGGGTGTATGTGGCTGGCACCCTACCCACTGAGCTATAGGTGCCGCTGACAAATTTGTTTTTGCTTTCACTGGACCACTTCTACATCTTGATATCCATCTTGATTTAATTGTGCTTTGTCTTCAGGATCATACTGATAAAGCCATGTTCCATCTCCTTTTGCAATTCTTTGAAGGAATGCTTCAGGATCTTGATTCCACTTATTTAAAATTTCCATTGAAAGCTCTGCTTTTGTCTGTAGCTGATCTGGGTGCAATGGTTTTAGTACCTAGTGAGTGGAAAGTTTGCTCTATTTAATTTTTCAGTCAGAAGTGTATAAGCAGAACCAATTGAGATGTCTATGGTGTTGGCTGTTGTTTCTGCTGTTAATCATCAGTATTCTCTAATTAGGGCATGAATAAAACTGTTTCCTCTCAAATTGAGGAGGATGGTCTGCTGCATGGGCTGTATCTTCAACATCATCTCATCCCTTCTTAACACAAGTTACCCACTTGTAAACTGCTGATTACTTTGGCACATCATACCCATAAACTTTTTGTAAAGCATCACTAATTTCATCACTCTTCAATTCAGCTTCACCATAAATTTTGTATTTGTTCGTGCTTCAATTCTAGCAGAATTCATGTTGCTTTGATAGGAGCTCTTTTCCAACTGATGGCTTATCCTTCTTAGGACCTCAAACTAGAGATGTTCAGCCATATTATAACAAGTTAACATGAGTTTATTTTTGTGGCAAAAATTGAAATCCATGCATAGTCAAAGTCATAATATGCATTTTTCCATGAACGTTTTGAAGATTCCTCATATTAGCATATGCTTGTAAGTTGCTTGCTGTTGGTATCTAAACTAAGTTTTGTTTTTTTTTTTTGAAATCACCCTTGGCATTCCCCTTTATTTAGAAAGAAACTAGGAATAAGATTTGAAACTCCTAAATTTGAAAAAGTTCACTTCACTGCATGCAATTTGCCCCATTTTCTGTACAGAGGAAGAAACTCTTGCCTATCCAGAAGTGATACTATGACAGGGGTCTTCTGTTATTCCCCCTTACTCAAAATATTGCTTAGTTGTTCTATTTTCTTTTCTTTTTTTTTTTTAATTTTTTTATTAAATCATAACTGTATACAATGATATGATTATGGGGCATCATACACTCACTTCATAAACTATTTGACACATTTTTATCACAGTGGTTAACATAGCCTTTCCGGCGTTATCTCAGTTACTGTGCCAAAACATTTATATTCTACATTTACCAAGTTTCGCAAATACCCCTGTAATATGCACCACAGGTGTGATCCCACCGATTCCCCTCCCTCTACCCACCCCCCCCTTTCCCACTTCCCCCTATTGTTAAGTTGTAGCTGGGTTATAGCTTTCATGTGAGAGTCCCAAATTAGTATCATAGTAGGGCTGTGTACATTGGGTATTTTTTCTTCCATTCTTGGGATACTTTACTAAGAAGAATATGTTCCAGCTCCATCCATGTAAACATGAAAGAGGTAAAGTCTCCATCTTTCTTTAAGACTGCATAGTATTCCATGGTATACATATACCACAATTTATTAATCCATTCGTGGATCGATGGGCACTTCGGCTTTTTCCATGACTTAGCAATTATGAATTGGGCTGCAATAAACATTCTGGTACAAATATCTTTGTTATGTTGTGATTTTTGGTCTTCTGGGTATATGCCCAGCAGAGGAATTACAGGATTGAATGGCAGATCTATTTTTAGATCTCTGAGTGTTCTCCATATATCTTTCCAAAAGGAATGTATTAATTTGCATTCCCACCAGCAGTGCAGAAGTGTTCCCTTTTCTCCGCATCCACGCCAACATCTCTGGTCTTGAGATTTTGTGATATAGGCTAGTCTCATTGGAGTTAGATGATATCTCAAAGTAGTTTTGATTTGCATTTTTCTGATGATTAAAGATGATGAGCATTTTTTCATATGTCTGAAGGCCGTGCGCCTGTCTTCTTCAGAGAAGTTTCTCTTCAAATCCCTTGCCCAGCCTGCGATGGGATCCCTTGTTTTTTTCTTGCTGATGCGTTTGAGTTCTCTGTGGATTCTGGTTATTAAACCTTTGTCAGAGTTATACCCTGCAAATATCTTCTCCCATTCTGAGGGCTGTCTGCTTGCTCTGCTTACTGTGTTCTTAGCTGTGCAGAAGCTTTTTAGTTTGATCAGGTCCCAGTAGTGTATTTTTGAAGCTGCTTCAATTGCCCGGGGGGTTCTCCTCATGAAATACTCACCCAGACCAATTTCTTCAAGGGTTTTCCCTGCATTCTCCTCTAGTATTTTTATAGTTTCATGTCTTAAGTTTAAATCTTTAATCCAATGAGAGTCTATCTTCGTTAATGGTGAAAGGTGTGGGTCCAATTTCAGTCTTCTGCAGGTTGCCAGCCAGTTCACCCAGCACCATTTGTTAAATAGGGAATCTTTTCCCCACTGAATGTTTTTAATTGGCTTGTCAAAAATCAAATAGCGGTAAGTAGCTGGATTCATCTCTTGGTTCTCTATTGTATTCCAGATATCTACTTCTCTGTTTTTGTGCCAATACCATGCTGTTTTGATCACTATTGATTTGTAGTAAAGTCTGAGGTCTGGTAGTGTGATTCCTCCTGTTTTGTTTTTATTTCTGAGTAATGTCTTGGCTATTCGAGGTTTTTTCTGATTCCATATAAAACGAAGTAATGTTTTTTCAAGATCTTTAAAATATGACAGTGGAGCTTTAATAGGGAGTGCATTGAAATTATATATTGCTTTGGGTAGTATGGACATTTTGATAATGTTGATTCTTCCCAGCCATGAGCATGGTATGTTTTTCCATTTGTTAACATTTTCAGCTATTTCTTTTCTTAGAGTTTCATAGTTCTCTTTATAGAGATCTTTCACGTCTTTTGTTAGGTAAATTCCCAAATATTTCATCTTCTTTGGCGCAACTGTGAATGGGATAGAGTCCTTAACTGCTTTTTCAATTTGACTGTTGTTGGTGTATATAAAGGCTACCGATTTATGAATGTTGATTTTGTAACCTGAGACGCTGCTGTATTCCTTGATCACTTCTAGGAGTTTTGTAGTAGAGTCCCTAGTGTTTTCCAGATACACAATCATATCATCTGCGAAGAGCGAGAGTTTGATCTCTTCTGACCCTATATGGATACCCTTGATCGCCTTTTCTTCCCTAATTGCGGTGGCTAAAACTTCCATTACAATGTTGAAAAGCAATGGAGACAATGGGCAGCCTTGTCTGGTTCCTGATCTGAGTGGAAATGATTCCAATTTAACTCCATTCAATATGATATTGGCTGTGGGTTTGCTGTAGATAGCCTCTATCAGTTTAAGAAAAGTCCCTTCTAGACCAATTTTCTTGAGTGTTCTGATCATGAAGGGATGCTGGATATTATCAAAAGCTTTTTCTGCATCAATTGAGAGAATCATATGGTCTTTGTTTTTTAATTTGTTTATGTGCTGAATTACATTTATAGATTTACGTATATTGAACCAGCCTTGAGACCCTGGGATAAAACCAACTTGGTCATGATGTATAATTTGTTTGATGTGTTGCTGGATTCTGTTTGTTAGGATCTTGTTGAATATTTTTGCATCTATATTCATTAGTGATATTGGTCTATAATTTTCTTTTCTTGTTGGGTCTTTTCCTGGTTTGGGGATCAGGGTGTTATTTGCTTCATAGAACATGTTGGGTAGTCTTCCTTCTTTTTCTACATTTTGGAACAGGTTGAGTAATATAGGTACTAATTCCTCTTTAAAGGTTTGGTAGAATTCTGACGTGAAACCATCTGGTCCCGGGCTTTTCTTTTTAGGGAGGTTTTGTATAGTTGATGCTATTTCTGAACTTGATATGGGTCTGTTCAACATTTCCACTTGATTCTGGTTAAGTCTTGGAAGGTGGCATGCTTCCAAGTATCGGTCTATTTCCTTCAGATTTTCATATTTCTGAGAATAAAGTTTCTTGTAATATTCATTAAGGATTTTTTGGATTTCTGATGAGTCTGTGGTTATTTCGTCTTTGTTGTTTCTGATTGATGATATTAGAGATTTTACTCTTTTTTTCCTGATTAGGTTGGCCAGAGGTTTATCTATTTTATTGACCTTTTCAAAAAACCAGCTTTTTGATTTATTGATCTGTTGTATTATTCTTTTGTTTTCAATTTCATTTAATTGTGCTCTAATTTTGGTTATTTCTTTTCTTCTACTGGGTTTGGGGTTGGAATGTTCTTCCTTTTCCAGTTGCGTGAGATGTCCCATTAAGTTGTTAACTTCCTCTCTTTCCGTTCTCTTGAGGAAGGCTTGCAGTGGTATAAATTTCCCTCTTAGAACTGCCTTTGCAGTGTCCCAGAGGTTCTGATAGTTTGTGTCTTCATTGTCATTTTGTTCCAAAAAATTGGCGATTTCTTTCTTAATCTCATCTCTGACCCAGCTATCATTCAGCATAAGGTTATTTAACTTCCATGTTTTTGTATGGGTATGCAGATTCCTGTTGTTACTGAATTCAAGTTTTATTCCATGATGGTCCGAGAAGATGCATGGAATAATTTCTATTCCTTTAAATTTACTGAGGTTAGACTTGTGACCTAAAATGTGATCAATTTTGGAGTAAGTTCCGTGGGCTGATGAGAAGTATGTGTATTCAGTTTTGTTGGGATGAAATGTTCTGTAGATGTCTGCTAAATCTAAATATTGGATGGTTAGGTTTAAATCTAAGATTTCTTTGCTCAGCTTCTTTCTGGAGGATCGATCCAACACTGCCAAGGGAGTGTTGAAATCTCCAATGATTATGGAGCTGGAGGAAATCAAGTTACTCATGTCTGTTAGAGTTTCTCTTATAAATTGAGGTGCATTCTGGTTGGGTGCATAGATATTAATAATTGAGATCTCGTCATATTGAGTATTACCCTTAACAAATATGAAGTGACCATTCTTGTCCTTCCTTACTTTTGATGGTTTAAAGCCTACTGTATCTGCAAATAAAATTGCAACACCTGCTTTTTTCTGATTACCATTTGCCTGAAATATGGATGACCATCCTTTCACCCTGAGTCTGTATTTGTCTTTTAAGTTGAGATGTGACTCTTGTATGCAACAAATATCTGGCTTGAGTTTTTGTATCCAGTCAGCTAACCTATGCCTCTTTAGAGGACAGTTTAAGCCATTCACATTGATGGAGAGTATTGATAAGTCTGGTGGAATTTTGGGTATCGAGTTTTTCAAAGGTCCAGTGGACATTTTTAATCCTTTCGCCGGTGTGGAAGTTGGAGTTTGATCCGAAGTTTCTGAGTGAGTTTACTTTTGTGGTATAGGATTGGGTTGGTCATTGTGGAGGATAGGTCTGAGAACATCTTGAAGAGCTGGTTTACTTATGGCAAATTTTTTCAACATATGAATGTCATTGAAGTATTTAATTTCTCCATCATAGATGAAACTCAGTTTAGCTGGATACAAGATCCTGGGTTGAAAGTTTTTTTGCTTTAGGAGATTAAAAGTTGATGACCAGCCTCTTCTTGCTTGAAAAGTTTCAGCAGAGAGATCTGCAGTTATTCTAATATTCTTACCTTTGTACGTTATAGTTTTCTTTCGCCGGGCTGCTTTGAGAATCTTCTCTTTCATGTTAACTTTAGTGAAGCTAATTATGATATGTCTGGGAGATGGCTTATTGGGGTTGAATCGTGCTGGGGTTCTGAAGCTGTCTGCTATCTGAATTTCAGATTCTCTGGGCATGTCTGGAAAATTTTCTTTCATAATTTCATGTAGAAGGGCCTCTGTGCCCTTGGCAGCCACTTCATCGTTCTCCGGAATTCCTATAACCCTTACATTGTTTTTTTTTTAATTATCTGAGAGTTCTCTGAGTGAGTGATCCATTTTTGCTCTCCATTTCTCTTCCTCTTTGAGAGATTGGGAGCGTTCGAAGACTTTATCTTCAATGTCAGAAATCCTTTTTTCTGCTTGCTCCATTCTGTTACTGAGGGATTCTACTGTATTCTTCATATCTTTGAGGGCTGTAAGTTCTTGTTTCAGTGTGTCTAAGTCTTTGGTGGTTTTGTCTTTAAATTCGTTAAATTCTTGAGACAGTTTTTGAATTTCTCCTCGAATTCCTAATTCCATTTTATTAATCTTGTCTGCAATCCAAATTCTGAATTCGACTTCTGACATCTCAGCCAGTTGTTTATGAATGGGATCTTCAATCACATCTGCCGTATCTTTTCTTGGGAGGGTTGATCTATTCTGGTTATTCATGTTACCAGAGTTTTTCCACTGATTCCGCCCCATGGTTTACTCCCTTTGGTTTTTCCCTTGGGGTTTTATCGAGGGCCCGTACAGTGTTGTGGCCTGAGAAACTGGGGCCCTGTCTGGTGTGGTGGAGCAAAATGTTTCTGTCTTGTTTTCAGCTCGTTTCTGTTCGATCCTATTGCAACTTCTACTCGGGCTTGAAGTCTCAGCTGTGTGGAAAAATCAGCAATTAAGTCACCCCGCCTGTCCATCTCTGGCCCCAGTTGGAAAAGGAGAATCAAACCTTCCTACAATCGCACACCCAGGGCACCACCTGAAAAGTCCTCAGTCTATTAGCCCAGTTCAAAAGGTCCGAATCAACTGTCTCAATCGGCACTTGTCTCAGGTGGAAGGGTTCAAGAGGTCTCTGGGAACTGGATCACAGGGGCCTGGTGACTCCTCTGAGACAGCTCACCCCAGTGCAGCGTGGAGTCAGGAGGAGCCACCCCGCAAACAGAGCAGTCTGGGAAGGTTGACGTCTCCTTCCCCACTTTGCCCCTCCGTCGGACACAGTCACTGGTATCTCTGCAGATGGCTAACCCAGTTGCCTGCAGTGAACAGACACTCCAGGGGTTTGCACCTGCCTGAATCGCGAGGAAGTCTGCCAGGCCCCCGTAGACTGCCGCTATCTAGCAGGAGGAGATGGGGCCTGACATCTTTGAGTGTTTGATGCAGGTGATGGGAAGGAGGTGTTCACTCAGGCTTAGCCCCGTCCCTGATGGATGCTGCTAACAGAACAGAACAGAACAGACAACTTTGTGAGGTTCTGTCTCTGTTCCTGTTGTCGCCTACAGGAGACGGGCTGTTTTGAGTTCAAACGTCTTTGCTGCTGGAGAATTGCGTCTGAACACCTCTCTGGGTCGGCCCCGCCCTGGAGGTTTCTGGGTTTGTGAGCCGTGTCACCGGTGGCCTCCTCTGGTTGCCCAGGGAGACAGGGGGTGTGGCCTCAGAATATCCAGAAGTGAGCGTTCTGCCGTTAAAGAAAAAACGGCTGTTGATCTACCTCCAGGGAACTGCTGCTCTGGTGTGGGCACTCAGGCGACCCTTTTCTCCTCTGTCCCGCGCCCCAGAGTCAGCACTGAGCGGCCGCAGTTTGTGCTGGGTCCACACCCCTTAAGAGATCCCCCAAGAATCAGAACTCTTGGGGGATGGGCCCCCAGACCCGGATTGGGAGTGGGGCGGGGGGAAGCTAGAGTTTCATTCAGTTTCACGCAATACTACGGTCCGGGGAGGGCTCCTGCACTGCACCGCAGGGAAGTGCCGCCAAGGCTTGATTTCCCCTCAGCGGAGTGCCCTCTCCTCGCTCACGTGTCCCAGAGTCAGTGCTGACCTGACGTAGCTCAGGCACTGTGCACTCCCCTCGAGAAATCACCCAAGGAGCCGAACTCCTGGGGGATAGGCCCTCAGACCCCGAGTGAGAGTAGGGGTTCTCAGCTCTCGGCGGGGAGGCCAGAGTCTGATTCAGTCTTGGGCCCCCTATGCCCGGGGAGGGTTGGTGCACTGAACCGCAGGGAAGTGCCGCGAGACGTGACTCCCCCTCAGCCCGGTGCCCTCTCCTCACTCGGCGCGCCTCAGAGTCAATGCTGACCAGTCGCAAGTCGGGGACTGTCCACTCCCCTTGAGAAATCACCCAAGGATCCGAAGTCCTGGGGGACAGGCCTCCAGACCTCAGTGGGCGGAAGGGGAGCGCCGGGGATTCAGGGTTGCCGGCAAAGGATTCCCAAAGTTTTATTCAGCCCTATGTCTGGCAGGAGAACGCCACGGCACCCCAGTAGGGGAGGTAGGTCCAGTTTTTAGAAGGTCTCTCCCGTGGAGTGTAGTGGGAGGGGCTTTAATTTCTGCCTGCTTGTTCAATTGTGGGGCTCCAGAGCCGGTCTCATGGGGGAGGGGGACTCCCGTCCGCTTGGTGGTGGATTTTGTACCTTTTGTTTGCGTCCTTGTGATCACAACTTGCCTCAGTGGTGTTGATGTGCGTTCTTCAGCCTTCTCTCTTGGTGAGGCTCAAGTCCACCAGGATACTTACTAAATTCCTGTCCCTTAACTCTCCTTCTGGATGGGAGCCTTTGTTGAAAGCTGGCTTCAGTCCGCCATCTTGTAGTTGTTCTCCTAAACTAAGTTTTGATTAAGCCTGCCATTCTTATCTACATCTCACAGAAGCCAAAGCTTTACTTCCTCTAATTATAGGTTCAATGGTTTAACTAGTTGTCATACATCTTCCTTACTTATCACCAACTAAGCTTGAAGTAAATTTTGTGATAATTACTTTACCCTGGATTGCCATGCAAATTCTTTGATCTCATTTAATAACGTTTTATTTTAGCTATAAATTACACATGGCTTTAATATAATCCTTTATAAATCAGTGAAGAGCATGATTGCTATCAGTACATAAAGATGAAGTATGAGGACTTAAGGATTCTCTCTTCTCTGGCTTTGTTCTCAGAAGGTAGTTTTATTTCTAACACTTAATAGATGAAAACAAATACCCATAGACGTAAACTAAGATATGGTTGCTGTAAACGTGGCTGAAAAGATTCGAAAAATACTTGAGTCAGGTGACTAGGGTTCCTTTTCAGAGAGGCAAGACAGAAATAATTTTTTGTAACCGAAAAATTTGAAATGTGATCAATCGTATTGTATCCAAGTTGAATAGATAAGGGAAGCTGGACCTAGAACATAGGAATAAAAAATTCTGTTCAAAGGTGACACATTGGGCTTGAGGGGCATTCTTTTTTTTTTTTGCAGTTTTTTTGGCCAGGGCTGGGTTTAAATTGGCCACCTCTGGCATATGGGGCCGTCTCCCTACCCCTTTGAGCCACAGGCACCACCCAAGGGCATTCTTACTATACAACCAACAAATAGATTGTGATGCGGTGTGCCTGCCCCAGTAAAACAGGTTTATCTATTTCCAGAATTATCTATCTTTGTTGGTGCTAAGTTTATGCTGATTGTGCAAATATTAAATTACTATTTTGGTTTCTTAAAGACCTTGATACAGTACAGGAGATGACTGGACCACAGAGATGAATATTTGAGTTATGGATAAAGTGACCATATGTCCTGTTTTGTCCTGAATAGTTGCAGCTTGTACATCTTGCCCCAGCTAATTACTCATACTTTTGCCTTTTTAATCTTAAAAGTTTCATTGTGGACAATAAATTATGTGGTCACTTCAGTTTATGAGAAACTCTTTAGCAAGAAATTTAATTAACTACAACTTACACACCAGTGTCTTATAAGTTTGGTTAGATGTAGTCTGTCTCTAAGAACTTGATCAGCACAAAGTAGACTGACATTAATTTACCAGATCTGCAAGTATGTAACAGACTTCACCCTATAGGATTCTACCAAGATGGTGCCACCTAGTGAATTCTGGTCTAATCTTTTGTTAGATATCTGTAACTCATTTCTCAGTTTTCTGTATGTGAAATTATGGTGGGCCTGCTTATAGACTTTTCTGCTATGTTACATTTAACTTTCAAGGCAATTACCATCTTTTAAATTATCATAAGATATTAGAATTTTAAGATATGATATTCTTAAAATTAACTGTGGCCCTTGTGAAGGATCTCAAAGATGTTTGGAATCACTAGAAATAGGATACTAAGTTTAATTCAGGATGTTTGGGGAGTAAAGGTTACTAGAATTTCACTTCAAAGAACTGCCATGTAGATGATGGCAGCAATGAGAATGTAATGTATAGTTGGCAAAAACTACATAACAGCTGAGAAAAACATTAAAACCCTAAAAATAGTTGTCCCATCATTAGTATTTAGCTTCCTAAGGTACAGATGGTTATCCTGATAATGCTTAGAAACTACCATGGTAGAACTCATGTATCCAGCAATTCCCAAGGACAAGCAGGACCGACATTCAAGCAGGAGCTAGGCCCTGACTAGCCCATGATAACAGTTATCTATTGCTGCCAATGTTTATGATACTCTTTGCCTTATAGTTAGATGTGAACAATAAATGAATATTTCTGACTATTAGCATGTGGACATGTTATTTATTGTTTTTTTTGAGACAGAGTCTCACTATGTCACCCTGGGTAGAGTGCTGTGGCATCACAGCTCACAGCAACCTCCAACTCTTGGGCTTAAGCAATTCTCTCGCCTCAGTCTCCCAAGTAGCTGGGATTACAGATGCCCACCACAACACCTGGCTATTTTTTTGTTATAGTTGTCATCATTGTTTTAGCAGGCCTGGTATAGGTTTGAACCCACCAGCCCCGGTGTATGTGGCTGGCTAACCACATAACTGTGGACACCAAGCCAGCATGTGGACATGTTCTTGATGAGCTTGTTACAATCGATTATAAGCCAGAACAAAATAAGACTGCTATAGACCTACCCTTTGAGTGATGTAATCTTCAAAGTTTAAATCCATTGTTGTAGAAGCCATTTTTTAAAGTTCTGTTTGTGACTATCCTCTGGATATAGGATGAAAAAAAGTGAAAGAGATAGCATTCTGAATATTAAGAATTTTGTCTCAGATGTTTTTCAACTCATAAAAAGAGACATCAAAATTTGCTTATAAATGAGATGCTCTTATAATGGTTAGCATTTTTTTTTCTCTTACATGTTTTATTTGCCCCGAATTATTTAGGGCTACATATTTAAAGAAGACATATGAAATACAGAGCTACAAAGGGGTTTTCCTCCAAAATATTTTCAAATGTAAATTGAATACATCTGTAATTAAGGTGTGGCTATTCCTCTTAATTGCTAGAAACATAAATGATGGTGATGATGATAATTATCATGATGTATGATTTTAAATGATGGGATGATGAGGATCAGCTTGTTTATCTCAAATGGGCATCCAAAGAGACAGAATAAGTCTAAATCTCCCTTCACGTCTCAGGTGAACCTCTATTTGTTCTATTTGATAATAATTGAACCTTTAACCCCATATCTACTTTAATACAAATGCATGCTGTTAATCATGAGGTAGCTTGGAGAAGAGTAATCTGACACTTAGAATGTTCTTCTGTAGGTGACATAGTTATATTTACTTCATATAATTTGGATTGCATCAAGTAGATTGTGATATTTCTCTTTTTTCTGTCTTTTTAAACTTATTTTCTTTTTATTTGACCAAGGATATCCTTACAGAAAGCCTTAAAAATTTACTCTAAATAATATAAGCATAATAAGTCAGTCATATTAATAGCAATGGCTCCTGCTGGCTCTAGAGGTCCTATTTATTTTGAAGTTCAACTCCTCAATTCATCTTTTTCTGGCAAAAACAATTTTTATTTTTACCAAAAATCAACTTAAAAACTAGTTGTTATATTAAATAGTTTTTATTTCTAATTTTAGAAGTTATACATTCTGATGAGAAAATACTATTAATAATACATTACAAAATCTATGCTTAAGAAAGTGAAAGTATCAATATAACAACTATACAGAGAAATATAGTTGTTTTATCTCTATATCTAGAAATCCCAAGAGACTTTAAAATTGCTAAAATTAATTTTCCAGAATTTTTTAAAGCCTGTATATAAATATATATAATAATTGATACCTTCTATCTACATTGGCAATGATGATTTTAGTATTGAAATTGCCTAAAAATATATCTAATTAGAAAAATATAGAAACCCGATGAAGATATCTATAAAAATCATATTAAAAAATCTAAGACAATATTTAAAGGGAAGATATACTGTATTTATTTTATATAAAATGTAAATAATCCTATAATTAATAAAGAACATTATGGAAATTTTAGTTAACATCTTTTTTATGTAAATTGGATAAAAATTATTTTACAAGTTATTTGGAAGAATAATAGCCAAAGATTGGTCAAGCAAATTATGAAAAATAAAAATGGTGTACATATACCACAATTTATTGATCCATTCGTGGATCGATGGGCACTTGGGCTTTTTCCATGACTTAGCAATTATGAATAGGGCTGCAATAAATATTCTGATACAAATATCTTTGTTATGGTGTGATTTTTTGTCTTCTGGGTATATGCCCAGTAGGGGATTTACAGGATTGAATGGCAGATCTATTTTTAGATCTCTAAGTGTTCTCCATATCTCTTTCCAAAAGGAATGTATTAATTTGCATTCCCACCAGCAGTGCAAAAGTGTTCCCTTTTCTCCACATCCACGCCAACATCTCTGGTCTTGGGATTTTGTGATATAGGCTAGTCTCACTGGAGTTAGATGATATCTCAAAGTAGTTTTGATTTGCATTTCTCTGATGATTAAAGATGATGAGCATTTTTTCATATGTCTGAAGGCCATGCTCCTGTCTTCTTCAGAGAAGTTTCTCTTCAAGTCCCTTGCCCAGCCTGCAATGGGATCCCTTGTTCTTTGCTTGCTAATGCGTTTGAGTTCTCTGTGGATTCTGGTTATTAAACCTTTGTCGGAGACATAACCTGCAAATATCTTCTCCCATTCTGAGGGCTGTTTGCTTGCTTTACTTACTGTGTTCTTGGCTGTGCAGAAGCTCTTTAGTTTGATCAAGTCCCAATAGTGTATTTTTGAAGCAGCTTCAATTGCCTGGGGGGTCCTTCTCATAAAAGACTCGCCCAACCCAATTTCTTCAAGAGTTTTCCCTACACTCTCTTCTAGTATTTTTATAGTTTCATGTCTTAGGTTTAAATCTTTAATCCAGTGCAGCCTTAAAGAATGATGGAGACCTCTTTCATGTTTACATGGATGGAGCTGGAACATATTCTTCTTAGTAAAGTGTCTCAAGAATGGAAGAAAAAGTACCCAATGTACTCACCCTTATTATGAAACTAATGTAGGACCTTCACATGAAAGCTGTATCCCAGTTACAACCTAAGAATAGAGAGAAAGGGGAAAGGGAGGGGAGGGAGGGGGGAGGGAGGGGGAAGGAGGGGGATTAATGGGATTACACCTGCGGTGCATCTTACAAGGGTATATGTGAATCCTAGTAAATGTGGAATGTAAAGGTCTTAGCAAAATAACTAAGAAAATGCTCCAAAAGCTATGTTAACTAGTGTGATGAAAATGTGTCAAACGATCTATGAACCAAGTGTATGGTGCCCCACGATCATACTAATGTACACAGCTATGGTTTAATAAAAATAGAAAAAAAATGGTGGCTATAGGAACTTGCTTTAGTAGATATCTATAAAGCTATAGTACTCAAAATAATATTGAAATGAGCCAGTGATAAACAAACAGATTAGTGACATATAATAAAAGGTCAAGAAATGGATCGAATGAATGTGAAGACTTCATATACAACAATAGTTTTATTCTAAACTTAGTGAAAAATGGAGGGTTTATTTTAGTAAAAGTGCTTGCATAACTGAATTTCCATCTGGAGGGAAAAGACTAGATCTTTATTTTATACCATATATAAAAATTAACTCCAGTTGAATTCAGAATTTAAATTAAAAAATACAAATATGAAAACTGGAACAATATTTGCATAATCATATAGTGAAGGGGAGAATCATTCTAAAGAAGACAAGTATTAGGAGTCAAGATGAAAAAACAAGAATATTTAAAAACATTACAAAATAAAAACAAGAGGCAAAAAGAAAAATGTAGCAAAAAACACTGTAATACAGCCTAGAAAGGGCAAATTAAAATAAAAATTAAAAACCCCTTTACCCATAAAAATGCCAAAACAACTATTTAGGACTTTAAATATAGATACCTTGAGACTTTAACTGAAATATCAGCTCTTCCTGGATTAAGCCTGCTGTCATTCAGACTGGAAATACAACTATACCATCAGTTCGCTTGAATGTCCAGCTTGCTGACTGCAGATCTTGGAACTTGTGAGTCTCCATAATCACATAAGCCAATTCCTCATGATAAATACCTTTCTCACTATATATACATTCTATTGTTTCTGTATCTCTGGAGAAACCTTACAAGTACACAAGCTGTGGAATATTATACAATTGTCAAAAAGAATGAGGTGGAGCTGTATTTATTGACTTGAAGGATATCCATGAGCTGTAATATAATGTATATGGTATTAGGTATTAGTGTTAAATAAAATAATTAAAAATATGTGTGTGCCCATGTGCACTCATTCATTCTTATATTTGATTGGTAAAAAAACCATGTGAATGGAGTCATGACCAGGCTGTATACATTAGTTCCCAGGCTAATGGGGGAATAGGAGAATGTAATGGAGTAGAGAGATTACTACATTTCTACTTGAATATATGTAGTGTTTTGCTGATTAGGGTAGGTTTCAAGAATTTTTGAATTAAAATTCACATAACATAAAATCCACCACATAAAGGTATACAATTCACTAATTTTTAGCATGTTCATAATGTCATACAATTATCACCAGGATCTAATTACAAAACATTTACATCACAACAGGAAACCCTGCTTTCCCAATTCCATACTACCCCTATTTCCAGATGACTACTGTTCTGTTTTCTATCTCAATGAATTTGTCTGTTCTTGAAATTTAATATGTTGTACTATATGTGGCCTTTTGTGTCTTTCTATTTATTTATGTATTTATTTGTTTGTTTGTTTGTTTTAGCACACTTTCAAGTTTCATCCATCCTGGAGCTTGTTTCAGTACTTTACTTTTTGTGACCAAATAGCCAAATAATAGTCCATTGATCAAGTCCCAGTAGTGTATTTTTGAAACTGCTAAGAACACAGTAAGCAGAGCAAGCAGACAGCCCTCAGAATGGGAGAAGATATTTGCAGGGTATATCTCTGACAAAGGTTTAATAACAGAATCCACAGAGAACTCAAATGCATCAGCAAGAAAAAAACAAGGGATCCCATCGCAGGCTGGGCAAGGGATTTGAAGAGAAACTTCTCTGAAGAAGACAGGCGCACGGCCTTCAGACATATGAAAAAATGCTCATCATCTTTAATCATCAGAGAAATGCAAATCAAAACTACTTTGAGATATCATCTAACTCCAACGAGACTAGCCTATATCACAAAATCCCAAGACCAGAGATGTTGGCGTGGATGTGGAGAAAAGGGAACACTTCTACACTGCTGGTGGGAATGCAAATTAATATATTCCTTTTGGAAAGATATATGGAGAACACTCAGAGATCTAAAAATAGATCTGCCATTCAATCCTGTAATTCCTCTGCTGGGCATATACCCAGAAGACCAAAAATCACAACATAACAAAGATATTTGTACCAGAATGTTTATTGCAGCCCAATTCATAATAGCTAAGTCATGGAAAAAGCCCAAGTGCCCATTGATCCACGAATGGATTAATAAATTGTGGTATATGTATACCATGGAATACTATGCAGCCTTAAAGAAAGATGGAGACTTTACCTCTTTCATGTTTACATGGATGGAGCTGGAACATATTCTTCTTAGTAAAGTATCCCAAGAATGGAAGAAAAAGTACCCAATGTACACAGCCCTACTATGAAACTAATTTGGGACTCTCACATGAAAGGTATAACCCAGCTACAACTTAACAATAGGGGGAAGTGGGATGGGGGGGTGGGTAGAGGGAGGGGGATCGGTGGGATCACACCTGTGGTGCATATTACAGGGGTATTTGCAAAACTTGATAAATGTAGAATGTAAATGTTTTGGCACAGTAACTGAGATAACGCTGGAAAGGCTATGTTAACCACTGTGATAGAAATGTGTCACATGGTTTATGAAGCAAGTGTATGATGCCCCATGATCATATCAATGTATACAGTTATGATTTAATAATAAAAAAAAGAAAAAAAAACCCAAAAAAATAGTCCATTGAATGAATATAGTACATTTTGTTTGTGTATTTGTCTGTTCATGGATATTTGAGTAGTTTCTACTTTTTGGCTTTTGTGAATAATGAATGCTGCTATGAACAGTCTTGTGTAAGATTTTGTGTAAACATGTATTGTAAATGCTCTTGGATATAAACCTGTTATAAGTTGAATTATGTTCCTGCAAAATGTATGTGTTCAAGTCCTAATCCCGAGTATATCTCAGAATGTGACCATATTTGGAAAGAGTACCTTTAAAGAGCCAGTTATGGTCATATGAGTGATCTCCATTCTAATCTACTGGGTGCCTTTACATGAAGAAGAACATGCCACAGGAAAGGTGCACAGAGCACAAGACTACCTGTAAGCCAAGAAGAGAACCCTCAGGAGAAGTCAAGTACACCAGCAACTGGATAGCAAACTTCCAGCTTCTAGAGATGTGAGAAAGTAAATTTCTGTTGTTTAAGTCATTCAGTCTGTAGCTATTTTGTTATAGCAGCCTGACCAGGCTAATACAACACTGAAAAGAGTAGAATTTCTGGGTGATATTTTTGAACCAAACTGTCTTCCACAGTTGGTGTTCCATTTTAAACTTATAGCAGCAATGTTTTAGTGTTCCAGTTTCTCCACCTCCGCATCAATAGTTGCTATTTTCTGGATTTTTAAAAATTACTAGAGTCATCCTACTGGGCATGGTGGTTGTGATTTGCATTTTCCTGATGGTTGGGAATGTTGAGCAACCTTTCACATGAAAATTGGACATTTCTACTACTTCTTTGGAGGTATTTCTGTTCAAACACTTTGTTGATTTTTAAAATTAAGTCATATATCTTTTTATTGTCAAGTTGTAAATTTTCTTTGTGCATTTTTTAATTTATTTTATTTTTTTATTAGTAAACCATGCTGTGTACATTAATGCAATCATGGGGCACCATACACTGGTTTTTTAGACCGTTTGACGCATTTTCATCACACTGGTTGACATAGCCTTCCTGGCATTTTCTTCGTTATTGTGTTAAGACATTTATATTCTACATTTACTAAGTTTCACATGTACTCTTGTAAGATGCACCACAGGTGTAATCCCACCAATCATTCTCCCACTGCCCATCCTCCCCTCTCCCCCTTCCCCATATTCTTAGGTTATAACTGGGTTATAGCTTTCATGTGAAAGCCATAAATTAGTTTCATGGTAGGGCTGAGTACATTGGATACTTTTTATTCCATTCTTGAGATACTTTACTAAGAAGAATATCTTCCAGCTCCATCCATGTAAACATGAAAGAGGTAAAGTCTCCATCTTTCTTTAAGGCTGCATAATATTCCATGGTGTACATATACCACAATTCATTAATCTGTTCGCTGATCGATGGGCACTTGGGCTTTTTCCATGACTTAGCAATTATGAATTGGGCTGCAATAAACATTCTCGTACAAATATCTTTGTTATAATGTGGTTTTTGGTCTTCTGGATATATACCTAGTAGAGGAATTGTAGGATTGAATGGCAGGTCTATTTTTAGATCTCTAAGTGTTCTCAAACATCTTTCCAAAAGGAACGTATTAGTTTGCATTCCCACCAGCAGTGTAGAAGTGTTCCCTTTTCTCCAAATCCATGCCAATATCTCTGGTCTTTGGATTTTGTGATATGGGCTAATCTTACTGGAGTTAGATGATATCTCAAAGTCGTTTTGATTTGCATTTCTCTGATCATTAAGGATGATGAGCATCTTTTTCATATGTCTGTAGACTGTGCACCTGTCTTCTTCAGAGAAGTTTCTCTTCAAGTCCCTTGCCCAGACTGAGATGGGATCACTTGTTCTTTTCTTGCTAATACATTTGAGTTCTCTGTGGATTCTGGTTATTAAACCCCATTCTGAGGGCTGTCTGCTTGCTTTACTTACTGTGTTCTTGTCTGTGCAGAAGCTTTTTAGTTTGATCAGGTCCCAGTAGTGTATTTCTGAAGCTGCTTCAATTGCCTGGGGGTCCTCTTCATAAAATACTCACCCAGACCAATTTCTTCAAGAGTTTTCCCTGCATTCTCTTCAGTATTTAATGTCTTAAGTTTAAATCTTTAATCCAGTGAATGTCTATCTTAGTTTATGGTGAAAGGTGTGGGTCCAGTTTCAGTCTTCTACAGGTTGCTAGCCAGTTCACTGAGCACCATTTGTTAAATAGTGAATCTTTTCTCCACTGAACATCAACTATACAAAATCTCCCTAAAAGGAAAAGCCTGGGACCAGATGGCTTCAAATCAGAATTCTACCAAACCTTTAAAGAGGAACTTGTACCTATATTACTCAACCTGTTCTAAAATATAGAAAAAGAAGGAATACTACCCAACACGTTCTATGTAGCAAACATCACCCTGATCCCCAAACCAGGAAAAGACTCAACAAGAAAAGAAAATTATAGACCAATGTCACTAATGAATATAGATGCAAAAATACTCAACAAGATCCTAACAAACAGAATCCAACAACACATCAAAGAAATTATACATCATGACCAAGTCAGTTTTATCCCAGGGTCTCAAGGCTGGTTCAATATACGTAAATCTATAAGTATAATTCAGCACATAAACAAATTAAAAAATAAAGACCGTATGATTCTTGATACAGAAAAAGATTTTGATAATATCCAGTATCCCTCAATGATCAGAACACTTAAGAAAATTGGTGTAGAAGGGACATTTATTAAACCGATAGAGGCCATCTACAGCAAACCCACAGCCAATATCATATGGAATGGAGTTAAATTGAAATCATTTCCACTCAGATCAGGACCCAGACAAAGCTGCCCATGGTCTTCACTGCTCTTTAATATTGTAATGAAAGTTTTAGGCACCACAGTTAGGGAAGAAAAGCGATCAAGAGTATCCATATAGGGTGAGAAGAGATCAAACTTTTGGTCTTCGCAGATGATATGATTGTATATCTGGAAAACACCAGGGATTCTACTACAAAACTCTTAGAAGTGATCAAGGAATATGGCAGCATCTCACGTTACAAAATCAACATTCATAAATCAGTAGCCTTTATATATACCAACAATAGTCAAGCTGAAAAAATACTTAAGGACTCTATTCCATTCACAGTAGTGCCAAAGAAGATGAAATATTTGGGAGTTTATCTAACAAAGGACGTGAGAGATCTCTATAAAGAGAACTATGAAACTCTAAGAAAAGAAATAGCTGGAAATGTTAACAAATGGAAAAACATACCATGCTCATGGCTGGGAAGAATCAACATTGTTAAAATGTCCTTATTACCCAAAGCAATATACAATTTTAATGCAATCCCTGTTGAAGCTCCACTGTCATACTTTAAAGATCTTGAAAAAATAATACTTTGTTTTATATGGAATCAGAAAAAACCTCGAATAGCCAAGAAATTACTCAGAAATAAAAAGAAAGCAGGAGGAATCACGCTGCCAGACCTCAGACTATATTATAAATCAATAGTGATCCAAACAGCATGGTACTGGCACAAAAACAGAGAGGTAGATATAAGGAACAGAATAGAGAACCTAGAGATGAACCCAGCTACTTATCGTTATTTGATCTTTGTGCATTTTGTATATTAAATCTTTGTCAGATGTAAGGATGCAAATATTCATGTAATATTAAAAATCAACTCATCCACTCTGTGAGTTGTCTTTTCACTTTCTTAACAATATCTTTAGATGAACAAGAGTTGTTTTTATTTTGATGAAGTTCAATTCTTTTTTTCTTTGGTTGCTGTGTTTTTGGTGTTTCATTTAAGATATCACTGCCTAAATCAACATCTGAAGATTTACAGTTATGTTTCTTTTCAATAGTTTTATAGTTTTAGTACTTATTTAGCATTTGAAACATTTTGAGTTACTGTTTGTAAACTGTATGATATAGGTATCTAAATTCACTTTTATTTAATTGTCCCCACACCATTTTGGGAAAAGACTATTCTTTCTTCATTGAATGATTTTACCACCCTTGTCAAAAATTAATTGACGGATATATACATAATGGGTGTAATTTCTGGAAGTTCAATTTCATTCCATCATATGTCTTTATGCCACATGTCTATCCTTATGCCAATATCATATTCTTTAGATTACTGTAAGTTTCTAGTAAGTTTTAAAATTGGGAAGTGTGAGCCCTTCAACTCTTTTCTTGTTTTTCAGTATTCTTTTGGTGACATAGATCCCATACATTTTTGCATGAATTTTAGAATTGGCTTGTCCATTTCTGAAAAAAAAAGAAGGCAATTGGAATTTTGAAAGGGATTGCATTGAGTCTATAGGTTACTTTGGGGAACTATTGCCATCTTAACAATATTAAATCTTCTGATCTGTAAGCACAGTATGTCTTTCCTTTATTTAGATCTTTAATTTCTTCTGACAATGATTTGCAGTTTTTGGTGCATGAGTGCTGCATTTCATTGATTAATTTATTCTTAAGTAGTTTATTATTTTTGACGCTATTGTAAATTAAATTGTTCTCTTAATTTCACTTTCAGGTTGTTTATTGTAACGTATAGAAATACAACTAATTTTTTTATACTGACCTTGCATCCTGAAACATCACTGAATTAATTATTAGCTCCAGTAGAGTTCTATGGTTTTTGTTCCCTTCTTTGTTGAATTCTTTAGGGTTTCCTACAGATGAGATTGTTTCATCTGATAATAATTTTACTTCTTCCTTTCCAGTCCAGATGCCTCCTATTTTTCTTGCCTAAATTCATCTAGATAGTATTTCTAGTACAATATTTAATAAAAGTAGAGAGAGTAGATATCTTTGTCTTGCTCCTCATTTTAAGAGAAATCTTTAGTCTTTTACCATTAAGTTTGATGTTAGTTGTGCATTTTTCACAAATACCTTTCATCAGGTTAAGGAAGTTTCCTTCTGTTCCTAATTTGTTTAGTGTTTTGATCATGACATGGTTTTAGATTTTGTCAAATGCTTTTTCTGTGTCTTTGAAGATGATTATATATTTTTTGAACCAATTGAATTTCTATGACAAATCTCACTTGTAGTATATAATTCTTTCAATATGCTGCTGAGTTTGATTTGATAGTCTTTTGCTGAGGAGTTTTGCATGTATTGTCATAAGGGATATTGTTCTGTAGTTTTCTTTTAATGTAATTTTTCTGACTTTAGTATCAGCTTAATACTAGCCACATAGAATGAGTTAGAAAGTATCCCTACCTCTTCTATGTTTTGGAAGAATTTTAGTTAAGATTGGTCTTAATTCTCCCTTAAACGTTTGGTAGGATTTACCTGTGAAGCCATCTGGTCCTGAGATTTACTTTCTTGCAAGTTTTGAATTACTCAATACCTTAACTTGTTATAACAAATTTTATATTTCTTATTGAGTCAATTTGGGTAGTGGTAGGGTTCAATACATGCTACCTTAAAAGAGGGGACTTTGGCACTTGAGAGAACAGTGAAGAAGCATAAAAGTCACTTTCACCTTCTCCTACCCCTCTTTTCTCTGGAGCAGTCCATAAAACCTAGCTGATCTTCCCCTGCCATAGGTTATGAAATCTTCATTCCAGAGGTACCTACCATATACCTGGAAGACAGCAATGTCCTTATCTCTGAAGACAAAAAGGTGCAGAGAAGAATCTGAACAGGCCTTTCTATAGTTACATCCAGTTTATTACCATTAGATCATGAACTATTGTCCTCTAATCATATTTCTGCATGACTATCTATACTTCGTTATACCTAAACATAAAAAGAAATCGCAGGTAGGTTTACCTGTTTCAGTGGGTCTTTATTTTTGAAGGCTTCTTTGTCAATTAAAACTTATATTAAATAAATTTATTATATTTTTCTCTTATTAATCTGTTTTTTGTTATAGGGTTCACAGCTATGAACCTAGCATAGCTGAGGAAAGAAATCTTGTCTCCCCTAGTCTTCATGGTTTTAGGAATTTGTCCAATTCCTCTACATTACCTAATTTGTTGGCATAATAAAATTATTCAGACTATTTCTATGACTTTTTTATTTCTGTACAGTCAATAATAACATCTCTACTTTCATTCCCAAATTTAGTAATTTTAGTCTTTCCCCCCATCTTGGCAAGTCAAGGTAAAAGATTATCAATTTTGTTCATCTCTCCAAAGAATTTAATTTGATTGATTGTTCTCTATAATTTGTCTATTCTCTACTCCATTTGCCTCCACTCTAATCTTTATTCCTTTTTTCTTGATTTGAGTAACTCATACTTTCTTTAGTTTTTTGCATAGTTCTTTTCTGTGCTATTGAAAATTGGACATTTGAATGTTATAATATGGAAACTCGGGAAATTATATTTCATCCCTTCCTAGGCCTCAATGTACTTTTTTTTTTTTTATTAAATCATAACTGTATACAATGATATGATTATGGGGCATCATACACTCACTTCATAAACCATTTGACACATTTTTATCACAGTGGTTAACATAGCCTTTCCGGCGTTATCTCAGTTACTGTGCCAAAACATTTACATTCTACATTTACCAAGTTTCGCAAATACCCCCGTAATATGCACCACAGGTGTGATCCCACCGATTCCCCTCCCTCTACCCACCCCCCCTTTCCCACTTCTCCCTATTGTTAAGTTGTAGCTGGGTTATAGCTTTCATGTGAGAGTCCCAAATTAGTTTCATAGTAGGGCTGTGTACATTGGGTATTTTTTCTTCCATTCTTGGGACACTTTACTAAGAAGAATATGTTCCAGCACCATCCATGTAAACATGAAAGAGGTAAAGTCTCCATCTTTCTTTAAGGCTGCATAGTATTCCATGGTATACATATACCACAATTTATTAATCCATTCGTGGATCGATGGGCACTTGGGCTTTTTCCATGACTTAGCTATTATGAATTGGGCTGCAATAAACATTCTGGTACAAATATCTTTGTTATGTTGTGATTTTTGGTCTTCTGGGTATATGCTCAGTAGAGGAATTACAGGATTGAATGGCAGATCTATTTTTAGATCTCTGAGTGTTCTCCATATATCTTTCCAAAAGGAATGAATTAATTTGCATTCCCACCAGCAGTGCAGAAGTGTTCCCTTTTCTCCGCATCCACGCCAACATCTCTGGTCTTGAGATTTTGTGATATAGGCTAGTCTCATTGGAGTTAGATGATATCTCAAAGTAGTTTTGATTTGCATTTCTCTGATGATTAAAGATGATGAGCATTTTTTCATATGTCTGAAGGCCGTGCACCTGTCTTCTTCAGAGAAGTTTCTCTTCAAATCCCTTGCCCAGCCTGCGATGGGATCCCTTGTTTTTTTCTTGCTGATGCGTTTGAGTTCTCTGTGGATTCTGGTTATTAAACCTTTGTCAGAGATATACCCTGCAAATATCTTCTCCCATTCTGAGGGCTGTCTGCTTGCTCTGCTTACTGTGTTCTTAGCTGTGCAGAAGCTTTTTAGTTTGATCAAGTCCCAGTAGTGTATTTTTGAAGCTGCTTCAATTGCCCGGGGGGTTCTCCTCATGAAATACTCACCCAGACCAATTTCTTCAAGGGTTTTCCCTGCATTCTCCTCTAGTATTTTTATAGTTTCATGTCTTAAGTTTAAATCTTTAATCCAATGAGAGTCTATCTTTGTTAATGGTGAAAGGTGTGGGTCCAATTTCAGTCTTCTGCAGGTTGCCAGCCAGTTCACCCAGCACCATTTGTTAAATAGGGAATCTTTTCCCCACTGAATATTTTTAATTGGCTTGTCAAAAATCAAATAGCGGTAAGTAGCTGGATTCATCTCTTGGTTCTCTATTCTGTTCCAGATATCTACTTCTCTGTTTTTGTGCCAATACCATGCTGTTTTGATCACTATCGATTTGTAGTAAAGTCTGAGGTCTGGTAGTGTGATTCCTCCTGTTTTGTTTTTATTTCTGAGTAATGTCTTGGCTATTCGAGGTTTTTTCTGATTCCATATAAAACGAAGTAATGTTTTTTCAAGATCTTTAAAATATGACAGTGGAGCTTTAATAGGGAGTGCGTTGAAATTATATATTGCTTTGGGTAGTATGGACATTTTGATAATGTTGATTCTTCCCAGCCATGAGCATGGTATGTTTTTCCATTTGTTAACATTTTCAGCTATTTCTTTTCTTAGAGTTTCATAGTTCTCTTTATAGAGATCTTTCACGTCTTTTGTTAGGTAAATTCCCAAATATTTCATCTTCTTTGGCACTACTGTGAATGGGATAGAGTCCTTAACTGCTTTTTCAATTTGACTGTTGTTGGTGTATATAAAGGCTACCGATTTATGAATGTTGATTTTGTAACCTGAGACACTGCTGTATTCCTTGATCACTTCTAGGAGTTTTGTAGTAGAGTCCCTAGTGTTTTCCAGATACACAATCATATCATCTGCGAAGAGCGAGAGTTTGATCTCTTCTGACCCTATATGGATACCCTTGATCGCCTTTTCTTCTCTAATTGCGGTGGCTAAAACTTCCATTACAATGTTGAAAAGCAATGGAGACAATGGGCAGCCTTGTCTGGTTCCTGATCTGAGTGGAAATGATTCCAATTTAACTCCATTCAATATGATATTGGCTGTGGGTTTGCTGTAGATAGCCTCTATCAGTTTAAGAAAAGTCCCTTCTAGACCAATTTTCTTGAGTGTTCTGATCATGAAGGGATGCTGGATATTATCAAAAGCTTTTTCTGCATCAATTGAGAGAATCATATGGTCTTTGTTTTTTAATTTGTTTATGTGCTGAATTACATTTATAGATTTACGTATATTGAACCAGCCTTGAGACCCTGGGATAAAACCAACTTGGTCATGATGTATAATTTGTTTGATGTGTTGCTGGATTCTGTTTGTTAGGATCTTGTTGAATATTTTTGCATCTATATTCATTAGTGATATTGGTCTATAATTTTCTTTTCTTGTTGGGTCTTTTCCTGGTTTGGGGATCAGGGTGATGTTTGCTTCATAGAATGTGTTGGGTAGTCTTCCTTCTTTTTCTACATTTTGGAACGGGTTGAGTAATATAGGTACTAATTCCTCTTTAAAGGTTTGGTAGAATTCTGACGTGAAACCATCTGGTCCCGGGCTTTTCTTTCTAGGGAGGTTTTGTATAGTTGATGCTATTTCTGAACTTGATATGGGTCTGTTCAACATTTCCACGTGATTCTGGTTAAGTCTTGGAAGGTGGCGTGCTTCCAAGTATCGGTCTATTTCCTTCAGATTTTCATATTTCTGAGAATAAAGTTTCTTGTAATATTCATTAAGGATTTTTTGGATTTCTGATGAGTCTGTGGTTATTTCGTCTTTGTTGTTTCTGATTGATGATATTAGGGATTTTACTCTTTTTTTCCTGATTAGGTTGGCCAGAGGTTTATCTATTTTATTGACCTTTTCAAAAAACCAGCTTTTTGATTTATTGATCTGTTGTATTATTCTTTTGTTTTCAATTTCATTTAATTCTGCTCTAATTTTGGTTATTTCTTTTCTTCTACTGGGTTTGGGGTTGGAATGTTCTTCCTTTTCCAGTTGCGTGAGATGTCCCATTAAGTTGTTAACTTCCTCTCTTTCCATTCTCTTGAGGAAGGCTTGCAGTGCTATAAATTTCCCTCTTAGAACTGCCTTTGCAGTGTCCCATAGGTTCTGATAGTTTGTGTCTTCATTGTCATTTTGTTCCAAAAAATTGGTGATTTCTTTCTTAATCTCATCTCTGACCCAGCTATCATTCAGCATAAAGTTATTTAACTTCCATGTTTTTGTATGGGTATGCAGATTCCTGTTGTTACTCAATTCAAGTTTTATTCCATGATGGTCCGAGAAGATGCATGGAATAATTTCTATTCCTTTAAATTTACTGAGGTTAGACTTGTGACCTAAAATGTGATCAATTTTGGAGTAAGTTCCGTGGGCTGATGAGAAGTATGTGTATTCAGTTTTGTTGGGATGAAATGTTCTGTAGATGTCTGCTAAATCTAAATATTGGATGGTTAGGTTTAAATCTAAGATTTCTTTGCTCAGCTTCTTTCTGGAGGATCGATCCAACACTGCCAAGGGAGTGTTGAAATCTCCAATGATTATGGAGCTGGAGGAAATCAAGTTACTCATGTCTGTTAGAGTTTCTCTTATAAATTGAGGTGCATTCTGGTTGGGTGCATAGATATTAATAATTGAGATCTCGTCATATTGAGTATTACCCTTAACAAATATGAAGTGACCGTTCTTGTCCTTCCTTACTTTTGATGGTTTAAAGCCTACTGTATCTGCAAATAAAATTGCAACACCTGCTTTTTTCTGATTACCATTTGCCTGAAATATGGATGACCATCCTTTCACCTTGAGTCTGTATTTGTCTTTTAAGTTGAGATGTGACTCTTGTATGCAACAAATATCTGGCTTGAGTTTTTGTATCCAGTCAGCTAACCTATGCCTCTTTAGAGGACAGTTTAAGCCATTCACATTGATGGAGAGTATTGATAAGTCTGGTGGAATTTTGGGTGTCGAGTTTTTCAAAGGTCCAGTGGACATTTTTAATCCTTTCGCCAGTGTGGAAGTTGGAGTTTGATCCGAAGTTTCTGGGTGATTTTACTTTTGTGGTATAGGATTGTGTTGGTCATTGTGGAGGATAGGTCTGAGAACATCCTGAAGAGCTGGTTTACTTATGGCAAATTTTTTCAACATATGAATGTCATTGAAGTATTTAATTTCTCCATCATAGATGAAACTCCATTTAGCTGGATGCAAGATCCTGGGTTGAAAGTTTTTTTGCTTTCAACCCAGGAGATTAAAAGTTGATGACCAGCCTCTTCTTGCTTGGAAAGTTTCAGCAGAGAAATCTGCAGTTATTCTAATATTCTTACCTTTGTACGTTATAGTTTTCTTTCGCCGGGTTGCTTTGAGAATCTTCTCTTTCATGTTAACTTTAGTGAAGCTAATTATGATATGTCTGTTAGATGGCTTATTGGGGTTGAATCGTGCTGGGGTTCTGAAGCTGTCTGCTATCTGAATTTCAGATTCTCTGGGCATGTCTGGAAAATTTTCTTTCATAATTTCATGTAGAAGGGCCTCTGTGCCCTTGGCAGCCACTTCATCATTCTCCGGAATTCCTATAACCCTTACGTTGTTTTTTTTCGAATTATCTGAGAGTTCTCTGAGTGAGTGATCCGTTTTTGCTCTCCATTTCTCTTCCTCTTTGAGAGATTGGGAGCGTTCGAAGACTTTATCTTCAATGTCAGAAATCCTTTCTTCTGCTTGCTCCATTCTGTTACTGAGGGATTCTACTGTATTTTTCATATCTTTGAGGGCTGTAAGTTCTTGTTTCCGTGTGTCTAAGTCTTTGGTGGTTTTGTCTTTAAATTCGTTAAATTCTTGAGACAATTTTTGAATTTCTCCTCGAATTCCTAATTCCATTTTATTGATCTTGTCTGCAAACCAAATTCTGAATTCGACTTCTGACATCTCAGCCAGTTGTTTATGAATGGGATCTTCAATCACATCTGCCGTATCTTTTCTTGGGGGGGTTGATCTATTCTGGTTATTCATGTTACCAGAGTTTTTCCGCTGATTCCGCCCCATGGTTTACTCCCTTTGGTTTTTCCCCTGGGGTTTTATCGAGGGCCCGTACAGTGTTGTGGCCTGAGAAACTGGGGCCCTGTCTGGTGTGGTGGAGCAAAGTGGTTCTGTCTTGTTTTCAGCTGGTTTCTGTTCGATCCTATTGCAACTTCTACTCTGGCTTGAAGTCTCAGCTGTGTGGAAAAATCAGCAATTAAGTCACCCCGCCTGCCCACCTCTGGCCCCAGTTGGAAAAGGAGAATCAAACCTTCCTACAATCGCACACCCAGGGCACCACCTGAAGAGTCCTCAGTCTATTAGCCCAGTTCAAAAGGTCTGAATCAACTGTCTCAATCGGCACTTGTCTCGGGTGGAAGGGTTCAAGAGGTCTCTGGGAACTGGATCACAGGGGCCTGGTTACTCCTCTGACACAGTTCACCCCAGTGCAGCGTGGAGTCAGGAGGAGACACCCAGCAAACAGAGCAGTCTAGGAAGGTTGACGTCTCCTTCCCCACTTTGCCCCTCTGTCGGACCCAGTCACTGGTATCTCTGCAGATGGCTAACCCAGTTGCCTGTAGTGAACAGACACTCCAGGGATTTGCACCTGCCTGAATCGCAAGGAAGTCTGCCAGGCCCCCGCAGACTGCCGCTATCTAGCAGGAGGAGATGGGGCCTGACATCTTTGAGTGTTTGATGCAGGTGATGGGAAGGAGGTGTTCACTCAGGCTTAGCCCCGTCCCTGATGGATGCTGCTAACAGAACAGAACAGAACAGACAACTTTGTGAGGTTCTGTCTCTGTTCCTGTTGTCGCCTACAGAAGACGGGCTGTTTTGAGTTCAAACGTCTTTGCTGCTGGAGAATTGCGTCTGAACACCTCTCTGGGTCGGCCCCGCCCTGGAAGCTTCCCGGGTTTGTGAGCCGCGTCACCCGGTGGCCTCCTCTGGTTGCCCAGGGAGACAGGGGGTGTGGCCTCAGAATATCCAGAAGTGAGCGTTCTGCCGTTAAAGAAAAAACGGCTGTTGATCTACCTCCAGGGAACTGCTGCTCTGGTGTGGGCACTCAGGCAACCCTTTTCTCCTCTGTCCCGCGCCCCAGAGTCAGCACTGAGCGGCCACAGTTTGTGCTGGGTCCACACCCCTTAAGAGATCCCCCAAGAATCAGAACTCTTGGGGGATGGGCCCCCAGACCCCGATTGGGAGTGGGGCGGGGTGGAAGCTAGAGTTTCATTCAGTTTCACGCAATACTACGGTCCGGGGAGGGCTCCTGCACTGCACCGCAGGGAAGTGCCGCCAAGGCTTGATTTCCCCTCAGCAGACGTATCCCAGAGTCAGCGCTGACATGACGCAGCTCAGGCACTGTGCTCTCCCCTCGAGAAATCACCCAAGGAGCCGAACTCCTGGGGGACAGGCCCTCAGACCCCGAGTGAGAGTAGGGGTTCTCAGCTCTCAGCGGGGAGGCCAGAATCTTATTCAGTCTTGGGCCCGTATGCCCGGGGAGGGTTGGTGCACTGCACCGCAGGGAAGTGCCGCGAGGCGTGACTCCCCCTCAGCCCGGTGCCCTCTCCTCACTCGCGCGACTCAGAGTCAATGCTGACCAGTTGCAACTCGGGGACTGTCCACTCCCCTTGAGAAATCACCCAAGGATTCGAACTCCTGGGGGATAGTCCCTCAGACCCCGAGTGAGAGTAGGGGCTCTCAGCTCTCAGCGGGGAGGCTAGAGTCTTATTCAGTCTTGTGCCCGGGGAGGGTTGGTGCACTGCACCGCAGGGAAGTGCCGAGGCGTGACTCCCCCTCAGCCCGTTGCCCTCTCCTCACTCGCGCGCCTCAGAGTCAATGCTGACCAGTCGCAACTCGGGGACTGTCCACTCCCCTTGAGAAATCACCCAAGGATCCGAAGTCCTAGGGGACAGGCCTCCAGACCTCAGTGGGCAGGAGGGGAGCGCCGGGGATTCAGGGTTGCCGGCAAAGGATTCCCAAAGTTTTATTCAGCCCTATGTCCGGCAGGAGAACGCCACGGCACCCCAGTAGGGGAGGTAGGTCCAGTTCTTAGAAGGTCTCTCCCGTGGAGTGTAGTGGGAGGGCCTTTAATTTCTGCCCGCTTGTTCAATTTTGGGGCTCTTGAGCCGGTCTCATGGGGGAGGGGGACTCCCGTCCGCTTGGTGGTGGATTTTGTACCTTTTGTTTGTGTCATTGTGATCACAGCTTGCCTCAGCGGTGTTGATGTGCGTTCTTCAGCCTTCTCTCTTGGTGAGGCTCAAGTCCACCAGGATACTTACTAAATTCCTGTTCCTTAACTCTCCTTCTGGACGGGAGCCTTTGTTGAAAGCTGGCTTCAGTCCACCATCTTGTCTCCCCCCTACATCGTCGTCAATGTACTTGTTGTAGTTGTTTGACTCGTGACTTTTCTGGACTAATTTTGTAAAACTGGTATTCCTTATCATGTGAACTAATTGTGTAAAATCTATATTTTTTATCATGTGTGCCTGCTAATGTTTCTGTTCCATTAGCTGAGTGATCAATACATTGATTGGATCGAGATTTCCCTAAAGTCTAGAACCAAAAATTATCCCAGTTTTTGCATAGTGGTTCTGGAGAAGGAACATATCTTCAACATTTAGCCAGGAAGTTTACAACTCTGCCTCAACCTTAACTTCATGTTTGCATAGAACCTCAAGGTTAACCAGAGGTAAGATTTTAGGGCCTTTTTAGGTCTTATCTGAGCATGTGTAGAATCCTGGCATGCATGGGGCTTTCTAAAATCCCAGGAATATATGTAAACTTTTTAGAGCCATTATCGCCCAAGGCATCTCACTCCCCAGATTTTCCTGATTAGCTTTATGCTTACTGTGTTGTTTTTCCCAACTATTATCCATCCCAGGCAGCAGGGACTAAAGCATTTATCTGTAAAGGTTTTCGACAAAAGTCTCCTGAGTAATGCCTTTAGCACATGGCATTTCCAGTCAGGCAAAATAAAGCAAGCCTTTTGTGTAGGTCTTACAGTGATCTATTTAACAGATCAACTAAGGGAAATTTTCAAAATTGATTCATTCTCCTCCTTTCTTTACTGATGTTGGGAATACAGTCTGGTATTTTCAAGTCTACCACTGTTCTTATCAAGATTCAAATGTTTTTCTTGAATAAGTACTCCCTGGGTTACTACAAGCTTTTCCTTAGTTGCCACAGAGGTACAGTCAGCCTCTATATCCATGGGTTCCACTTCTGTAGAGCCCTGTATATCCATGGGTTCCATAACTGCAGATGCAAAAAAACATGCCTTTGTACAGAATATGTACAGACCTTTATTCCTAGTTATTATTCCCTAAACAATACAGTATAATGACTATTTACATAGCATTAACATTGTATTAGGTATTGTAAGTAATCTGGAGGTGATTTAAACTATCCAGGAGGATGTGTGTAAGGATTTGAGCATCTGTGAATTTTGGTGTGGATAGGAGGTCCTGGAACAAATCACCCATGGATACTGAGATACAACTGTAACCATGTTTAGATGCTTCTTGTTATCTATCCTTGAGAAAGACTAAGCACATAAGTGCACAAAGATGTGTGCAGATGAAAATTAACTGCAGCCTTTTTGTTAATAAGAATTATGAAATATTAGAAACAAGTTGACCATTATAAGGGACTAATAAAATGAATTATAGAATATTCATGCCAATGAATCTATTCAGCAATTAAAATGAAGTAAAAAAATGAAGTAAATCTGTTTGTACTGAATGCCAAAGAAAAGTTCATCAAGACATATTGCTAGTGAAAAAAACTGGTAGAAAACTATTTAGATAACTAAACTCTCAAGCCAACCATCTAAATTTCAGGATGTCTATAAAGTTCATGTGCATGAACTTTACAGCCACCCAGTATGTAAATGAATTGACTATACAATGGAAGAATACTAGCCAAACTGTTCAAAGTGGTTACTTCTAAGGAATAGATATAGACAAAAGAAGAGTTTGCTTTGTTTACTTCTGCATTATTTTAATTTTTTGCAATGGTATTTATTATAATACTTGAGTATATTAAAAATACAAATGACAATCTAAGTAACTTTGAAAATCTATATTATCAGTAAAACATTACATTCTCATTTATTTTTATCATTAAAAATTTTTTTATTGAAATGGCCTATATCAAAGATATTTAAAACAAAGTACAAAGAGAAAAAATTATTTATTTTTTATACTCTGTCACCCTGGGTAGAGTGCCATGACATCATAGTTTACAGCAACCTCAGACTCTTAGGCTTGAGCAATCCTCTCACCTCAGCCTCCAAAGTAGCTGGGACTATAGGCACCTGCCACAACACCTGGCTCGTTTTTTTATTATTTATTTATTCATTTTTTAGTAGAGACAAGGTCTTCCTCTTGCTCAGGCTGGTCTCAAACTTCTGAGCTCAAGCAATGCACCTACCTCATCCTCCCAGAGTGCTAGGATTACAGGTGTAAGCCACTGTGCCCAGGCAGAAAAAAAAATTTAAATGGAAAACAATGTTTAAAATTATTTTTAAATTCAGGGTGGCACCTGTGGCTCAGTGAGTAGGGCGCCAGCCCCATATACTGAGGGTGGTGGGTTCAAACCCGGCCCCGGCCAAACTGCAACAACAACAACAAAAAAAATAGCTGAGTGTTGTGGCAGGCGCCTGTAGTACTAGCTAATTGGGGGGCTGAGGCAAAAGAACTGCCTAAGCCCAAGAGCTGGAGTTTGCTGTGAGCTGTGATGCCATAGCACTCTACCAAGGGTGACAAACTGAGACTCTGTCTCTTAAAATAAATAAATAAATAGATAATATTTTTGGACTTGGCTGGAATCTAGGAGGCCTTGTTTCCAGTGCTAACTCTGATAAGTTCCTCACCTGTTCAGTGGTCACTTTATTACTTAAAGAACATGGATTAGGCAATCTCCAATGTCTAACAACCTATAATTTTATAATAATTTTAAAATCTAACAAATGCATCTGAAACTGTTTATTGTGATTTTCAAGTTCGTAGATATCAACTTTGGGGAAGTCTCTTAATTATAAGTATGTTGCCCATTTTTTCTTTTCATGAGTGGACTGCTTATACCATATATCTGTATCTGGGGAGGAGGAGTTGTCACTTGGATTTAATCCTACTTAACAAGAAAGAGGTTAAGAAGTGGCTTCCCCAGAATAATACAATAATAGATAACGCAAGTGGCAAAGTATAGTGGGAATGACATAGCTTAAAAGTCACACAGGTGGTAATCAGAAAAAAGCAGGTATTGCAATTCTATTTGCAGACACAAATAGGCTTTAAACCAACACAAGTAAGGAAGGGTAAGAATGGTCACTTCATATTTGTTAAGGGTAATACTCAATATGATGAGATTGCAATTATTAATATTTATGCACCCAACCAGAATGCACCTCAATTTATAAGAGAAACTCTAACAGACATGAGCAACTAGATTTCCTCCAGCTCCATAATAGTCGGAGATTTCAACACTCCTTTGGTAGTGTTGGATCGATCCTCCAATAAGAAGCTGAGCAAAGAAATTTTAGATTTAAATCTAACCATCCAACATTTGGATTTAGCAGACATCTACAGAGCATTTCATCCCAACAAAACCGAATACACATACTTCTCATCATCCCACAGAACATACTCCAAAATCAATCATATCTTAGGTCACAAGTCTAACCTTAGTAAATTGAAAGAAACAGAAATTTTTCCTTGCATCTTCTCGGAGCACCATGGAATAAAAGTTGAACTCAGTAACAACAGGAATCTGCATACTCATACAAAAACATGCAAGTTAAATAATCTTATGCTGAATGATAGCTGGGTCAGAGATGAGATTAAGAAGGAAATTGCCAAAGTTTTGGAACAAAATGACAATGAAGACACAAATTATCAGAACCTCTGGGACACTACAAAGGAAGTCCTAAGAGGGAAATTTATAGCACTGCAAGCCTTCCTCAAGAGAACGGAAAGAGAGGAAGTTAACAACTTAATGGGACATCTCAAGCAACTGGAAAAGGAAGAACATTCCAACCCCAAACCCAGTAGAAGAAAAGAAATAACTAAAATTAGAGCCGAATTAAATGAAACTGAAAACAAAAGAATTATACAACAGATTAATAAATCAAAAAGTTGGTTTTTTGAAAAGGTCAATAAAATAGATAAACCTTTAGCTAACCTAACCAGGAAAAAAAGAGTAAAATCTCTAATCTCATCAATCAGAAATGACAAAGACGAAATAATAACAGACTCCTCAGAATTTCAAAAAATCCTTAATGAATATTATAAGAAACTTTATTCTCAGAAATATGAAACTCTGAAGGAAATTGACCAATACTTGGAAGCACGTCACCTTCCAAGACTTAGCCAGAATCAAGTGGAAATATTGAACAGGCCAATATCAAGTTCTGAAATACATACAAAATCTCCCTAAAAACAAAAGCCCAGGACCAGATGGCTTCACGTCAGAATTCTACCAAACCTTTCTTTTTTAATTGTTTCTCTTTTTTATTAAATCATAGCTGTGTACATTAATGTGATCACTGGGCACCATACACTGGTTTTATAAACCGCTTGACACATATTCATCACACTGGTTAACATAGCCTTCCTGGCATTTTCTTAGTTATTGTGTTAAGACATTCTACATTTACTAAGTTTCTTACCCTTGTAAGATGCACCGCAGGTGTAATCCCACCAATCACCCTCCCTCCGCCCCCCTAATAGCTCCCTCCCCTCCCTTTTCCCATTCCCCCTATTCTTGGGTTATAACTGGGTTATAGCTTTCATGTGAAAGCCATAAATTAGTTTCATAGTGGGCTGAGTACATTGGATACTTTTTCTTCCATTCTTGAGAAACTTTACTAAGAAGAATATGTTCCAGCTCCATCCAGGTAAACATGAAAGAGGTAAATCCTATAATTCCTCTACTAGGCATATACCCAGAAGACCAAAAATCACATCATAACAAAGATTTTTGTACCAAAATGTTTATTGCAGCCCAATTCATAATTGCTAAGTCATGGAAAAAGCCCAATCGATCCACAAATAGATTAATAAATTGTGGTATATGTACACTATGGAATATCATTCAGCCTTAAACAAAGATGGAGACTTTACCTTTACCAAACCTGTAAAGACGACCTAGTACCTAGATTACTCAACCTGTTCCAAAATGTAGAAAAATAAGGAAGACTACCCAACATGTTCTATGAACCAAACATCACCCTGATCCCCAAACCAGGAAAAGACCCAACAAGAAAAGAAAATTACACACCAATTTCACTAATGAATATAGATGCAAAAATATTCAACAAGATCCTAACAAACCGAATCCAGCAACACATCAAACAAATTATACATCATGACCAAGTCGGTTTTATCCCAGGGTCTCAAGGCTGGTTCAATATAAGTAAATCTAGAAGTATAATTCAGCACATAAACAGCACATAAACAAATTAAAAAACAAAGACCACATAATTATCTCCATTGATGCACAAAAAGCTTTTGATAATATTCACCATCCCTTCATGATCTGAAATCTTAAGAAAATTGGTATACAAGGGACATTTCTTAAACTGATAGAGGCCATCTACAGCAAACCCAGAGCCAATATCGTATTGAATGGAGTTAAATTGAAATCATTTACACTCAGATCAGGAACCAGACAAGGCTGCCCATTGTCTCCACTGCTCTTTAACATTGTAATAGAAGTTTTAGTTATCGCAATTAGAGAAGAAAAGGTGATCAAGGTTATCCATATAGGGTCAGAAGAGATAAAACTTTCACTCTTCACAAATGATATGATTGTATATCTGGAAAACACCAGGGATTCTACTGCAAAACTCTTTGAAGTGATCAAGAAATACAGGAGCATCACGGGTTACAAAATCAACATTCATAAATCGGTAGCCTTTATATATACCAAAAATAGTCAAGCTGAAAAAACAGTTAAAGACTCTATTCCATTTACAGTAGTGCCAAAGAAGACGAAATATTTTGGAGTTTATCTAACAAAGGACGTGAAAGATCTCTGTAAAGAGAACTATGAAACTCTAAGAAAAGAAATAGCTGAAAATGTTAACAAATGGAAAAACACACCATGCTCGTGAGTTGAAATAATCGACATTGTTAAAATGTCCATACTACCCAAAGCAATATACGATTTTAACACAATCCCTATTAAAGTTCCACTGTCATACTTTAAAGATCTTGAAAAAATAATACTTCGTTTTATATAAAATCAGAAAAAACTTCGAATAGCCAAGACATTACTCAGAAATAAAAAGAAAGCAGGGGGAATCACATTACCAGACCTCAGACTATCCTATCAATTGAGAGTGATCATAACAGCATGGTACTGGCACAAAAACAGAGAATTAGATGTCTGGAACAGAATAGAGAACCAAGAGATGAATCCAGCTACTTAACGTTATTTGATCTTTGATGAGCCAATTGAAAACATTCAGTGGGGAAATCATTCCCTATTTAACAAATGGTGCTGGGTGAACTGGTTGGCAACCTGTATTTGACTGAAACTGGGCCCACACTTTTCACCATTAACTAAGATAGATTCTCACTGGATTAAAGATTTAAACTTGAGAAATGAAACTATAAAAATAATAGAAGAGAGTGCAGGGAAAACCCTTGAAGAAATCAGTCTGGGCAAGTATTTTATGAGGAGGACCCCCTGGGCAATTGAAGGAGCTTAAGACATTTCTTAAACTGATCTGGGACCTAATTAAACTAAAAAGCTTCTGCAAAGCCAAGAATGCAGTAAGTAAAGCAAGCAGACAGCCCTCAGAATGGGAGAAGATATTTGCAGGGTATGTCTCTGACAAAGGTTTAATAACCAGAATCTGCAGAGAACTCAAACCTATAAGCACGAAAAGAACAAGTGATCCCATTGCGGGCTGGGCAAGGGACTTGAAGAGAAACTTCTCTGACGAAGACAGGTGCATGGCCTACAGACATATAAAAAAAATGCACATCATCTTTAATCACCAGAGAAATGCAAATCAAAACTACTTTGAGATATCATCTAACTCCAGTAAGATTAGCCCATATCACAATATCCCAAGACCAGAGATATTGGCGTGGATGTGGAGAAAAGGGAACACTTCTACACTTCTGGTGGGAATGCAAATTAATATATTTCTTTTGGAAAGATGTTTGGAGAACACTTAGAGATCTAAGAATAGATCTGCCATTCAATCCTATAATTCCTCTACTAGGTATATACCCAGAAGATCAAAAATCATATCATAACAAAGATATTTGCACCAGAATGTTTATTACAGCCCAAGTCACAATTGCTAAGTCACCGAAAAAGCCCAAGTGCCCATCAATCCACAAATTGATTAATAAACTGTGGTATATGTACGCCATGGAATATTATGTAGCCTTGCATAATATTTTGTTTACATGGATGGAGCAGGAACATATTCTTCTGAGTGAAGTATCTCAAGAATGGAAGAAAAAGTATCCAATGTACTCAGGCCTACTATGAAACTAATTTATGGCTTTCACATGAAAGCTATAACCCAGTTATAACCTAAGAATAGGTGGAAGGGGGAGAGGATAGGAGGCAGGGGGGAGGATGGGCAGAGGGAGGGTGATTGGTGGGATTACACCTGCAGTGCATCTTACAAGGGTACATGTGAAACTTAGTAAATGTAGAATATAAATGTCTTAACACAATAACTAAGAAAATGCCAGGAAGGCTATGTTAACCAGTGTGATGAAAATGTGTCAAATGGTCTATAAAACCAGTGTATGGTGCCCCATGATTGCATTAATGTACACAGCTATGATTTAATAATAAAAAAAAGTCATAAGAAAAGTCAGACTGATATATATCATCTGGAAGACCTTGAAAAAGCTTTTGAAGGGATCTCAGTCTCGTTATCTATATCTATAAAGTGGACCTAATACTATCTACAATTATATTCCTGTATTTATAGTAATAATTACCATTTACGAAGCCCACACTGTGTGACTGGCAATGTATCAAGCACTTTGCAATATCTAATCTAATTCTCACAGTAAATATTAGCTGCAGAGGGAAGCCTAGTTACTTTGTGGCACATTGTGGTAGAATGCTGATATATTGTATGTAGGGGAACAAGTCTCTTGTTGATGCTGCAAAACTTCACTTTTGTTATCATGGAGTTCTCTTTGAGTCTGAATACAGTTTACCACAGTACATCAGTGCTAGCAGCATAATAATTTTCCTTTTGTGCGAAATAATGTTCCTTCAGGGCTAAATTTCATTCCTCTTATTTTCTTTTAGAAACTCTCAATTAAGGAGTCACTTTGAACAGCAGAAAAATGAATACTAGATCCACTCCTGATTGTCTCTTTATAACCTTGGCTGATATGCATCATAATGTCATTCTTCTTTGTAGGTGTTTCCACTGATTCTAAATGTTACGACCACTTGATATTTGTCAGGCAACGTTTCAGGTGGAACATAACCTACTCTTCCTTCTCTTTCTCCTCTACAATATCAGCCTCTTCAAGCACCTCACAGTTAGATTCATCTGTTTGCAAAAATAAAACTCTTTCAAATAATACTTCCAAAACTATAAGCAATTTTTAGTTTTATCAAGGTTAATTTGTAAATGTAATGCCATTCCAATCAAAATGCTGACGAAAAGAATGCAAGCTAATTCTCAAGCTATCTTTAAGACAAAGTTTATAAGTTCAACCAAGAATTTTTTTCAAAACAATGCTGAGGAGGCAAAAATATCCAGGAAATATCAGTTATGGTTTGGACTGAAGATTTTGGAGTGAGCCTTCATGGGTTAGAAGCATGTCCACAATTATGCTCATTCTCATTATATCAGTGTTTACTGGAGTGGCTGTAATTAGACCATTGTTTGTATTTTTTTAAAATAAGATATTATAATTTAGACATATTGTTTTGCCTGCCTAGTAAAAAGCCATTAGGTTATAAAGAAATGCCCGATTTCATTAAGTACTAAGTTTGATAGCTCGTGTCTCTGTCATTTTGCTCTGACACTTCTTGTCTTATCTTTATTATGAAGGTACATCCTTCTTCTTTCAAACATGTGTTTTGGCTTGTGATTATCTTTCTAAGTTGTTTTAAGAGCCACTTTTGTGAAACTATAGGTAAGTTTAAAATTCATGTTACTTTCTAATATGACTTCCACCACGGAACCAATGCAGTGAAGATGACTTGAAATATCAATGAAGTATTTGGGAAGGATGTAGTGGATGAACACAAATTCCTTCATTGGTTTGAGAAGTTCCTTTCTGGTGATTTTAAACTTGAAAATGAGCCACATGGGTGACCTCAGGTGGATAATAATGAGCTAAAAGGTGCAATGAAAGTGAATCCATCTCAACCTCCATGGGAATTAGCAACAAGGTTTGACATTGCTATTGGAAGAATATTGGATCATTTAAAACAAACTGGCAAGGTAAAGAAACTGAATAGATGGGTTCTGCATGAATAAAGAAAAACCTTGAAGCTTGCCTTTATATGCTGTCAGAACATAAAGTTAAACCATTTCTATACCATATTGTTATGTGTGATGAAAAATAGATTCTTTTTGACAATCTCAAGAGTTCAGCACAATGGTTGGATAAAGATGAAGTGCTGAAACACAGTGCAAAACTGAATATTCATCATAAAAACTACTTCTGTGTGGTTGGTGGTTTGGTGCTAGTATTAACCACTACAGCTTTATGAAACCTAATCAGTCGATTGCAGCATATGTCTACTGGAACCATTTGGATGAAATGATGCAGATGCTTGTGATTAAGCAGCTGAGACCTGTCAATAGTGACAGGCCAATCCTCTTGCAAGACAGTGAACAACTACATGTTGCACAAAAAATTCTGCTGAGATTCCAAAAGCTGGATTTAGAAACTCTCTGTCATCCACCATATTCACCAGACTTTGCACCAACTACCACTTCTTCCAGGCTTTGGACCACTTCTTGCAAGGAAAAGTATTCAATTCTCAACAAGCTGTGGAAAATGCCTTTCGTGATTCCCTCTCCAGGCTTCTTTGCTACTGACATAAATAAGCTACCATTAGGATGGCAAACCTATGTTGATTGCTTTGGCACATACATGGATTAACTGTACTGTTTCTTGTGGAAGGCTGACACCACAGCATCTATTTTGTAGGCCAAGTGCTATTTCCATTACTAACAGAAGTAAGTTTCTATTTCCCTGCAAACGCCAGGCCTAAGTTTCTATTTCCCTGCAAACACCAGGCCTCTTCTCGTAAATCACGTGAGCAAAACTTGGAAACTTGCCATTGGGAACTCATCTCCGCCATGGCCAGGTTGCTTGGATACCTGGTGACGCAAACTTCCTCCTTCACCTACCCTTATATACCCTGGAAGAACATTGCAATAAACAAGACTTGATCAGACTCCTGTCTTGTCTCCATTCTTTGCGCCCGTTGCCCCTTCCCATTCTCACCCCCTCCTCCAGGTATCCCTGTCGACTGACCCGCGGGCTGGGTCACATGGCGCCCGACCAGGGATCTGGATACAAGGGAAAATGGTGAAGAAGCTACTGGAGGCAGCCGGCCGGCTCAGAGAAACATCGGGACCTGGCCACGCAGTAGCCTGCTGTGCTGGAATGAGGATCTTGGTGAGTAGTAGCGATCATGGGGCAAGAAGTCAGTCAGCATGAGTTATTTGTGGAACAGTTAAGAGATGCACTCAAGACGCGAGGAGTAAAGGTCAAAATTAAGCAGCTATTTCAATTTTTTGACTTCTTAAAAGAAATCTGTCCTCGGTTTCTTCAAGAAGGAACCATAGACGAGAAAAGATGGAAAAGAGTAGGTGATGCTTTAAATGATTTTTATCAGATATTTGGACCTGAAAAAATACCAGTCACTGCTTTCTTGTACTGGAATCTCATTAATGATATTATTAGCTATCACAGTGTTTGTCCTGTGGTTGCTGATGTCATAAAAAAGGGAGAACTGTTACATCACCACAAAGAAAAGGATATTATATATATTTTTTATTTATTTTTATTAAATCATAGCTGTGTACATTAGTATGATCATGGGGCACCGTACACTTAATCCCAAGATCCATCCCAGGATTTTGGGGCTGCTGGAGGCACTTCTCCTAGCTGTCAGCTTAATGAGCAAGAAGATCTTATCTCACTAGAGAGTGATGAGGAACCGAACAGAAAGGAACAAAAGACTCCTACTGTTGGGCAGAAAGTTAAGCCAGAGAACAGACCGAGAATAAAACAGCTCAAGGTCAAGGTCCTGGAGCCAAAACGTAGGCTCTACCCAGACTTGAAAGTTTTCAAAATAGACTCTGATGATAAGCTTTCAGATGAGGAATGAAATGAGTTAGAGGAGGAGGTGGCCAAGTATCATAATCCAGATCGGCCCCCACTTGGAAAACGGCCTCCCTCGTACAGCACAGCGTCCTCTGCGCCGTCCCTGGCAATGGCCGCTATAGACCCAAAAAGGGATCTAGAGAACAAAATTGCACATTTACAAGAACAAATAAAACTCGAAAGGGAACATCAGGAGCTAATCAGTGAATTAGAGAGGCTTAAAACAGGCAAATTGGACCGTAAAGAGCAGAAGCCTCGAGAACAAGAGTCCGCTGGCCCCATATCCCAGTCTTCCATTAGAGGTGTAGTTATGAGGAGGCCCCCTGTTAACCAGGAGAGAACAGAGGCATTTCTGGTCACAGAGACCACAGACAATCAGGGTCAGGCATGGAGACATCACAGTGGATTTGATTTTCAGATGATTAAGGAATTAAAAACGGCAGTGGCCCAATATGGAGCCACTGCTCCCTATACACTAGCTATATTAGAATCGGAAGCAGAGAAATGGCTCGCTCCTGGTGACTGGTATATTCTAGCCAGAGCTGCCTTATCCGGGGGAGATTACTTATTATGGAATTCTGAATATGCTGAATTTTGCAAAGACACTGCCAAAAGAAATGCTCAGGTGGGAAATGGCTGGACTTATGATATGCTTCTTGGTGAGGGGCATTTTGCTAGTACAGATGCTCAAATGCAATATGATCCAGGTCTGTATGTGCAAATCCAAGCCACGGGAACCAGGGCTTGGAGAAAACTCCCAGTTAAAGGGGATTTTAGCTCTTTCCTCACCGCAGTGAAGCAGGGCCCTGATGAGCCATTTTCAGAGTTTGTCCACAGACTTTTGACAGCTGCAGGCAGGATTTTTGGTAGCGCAGAAGCTGGAATGGACTTTGTTAAACAATTGGCTTATGAAAATGCCAATGCGGCATGCCAGGCAGCTATTCGACCATACAAAAAGAAGACAGATTTGTCTGGATATATTCGCCTTTCTCTGACATTGGCACTGCATATCAGCAAGGTCTAGCAATGGCTGCCGCCTTACAGGGCTATACTATCAAAGATTTTTTAGCTCATAAAACTAAGGGCTGATGTTTTAATTGTGGGGAACCAGGGCACTTTGCTAAAGACTGCAAAAAGGAAAAATCTTCAACTCCTAAAAAACCACCCCCTGGCTTATGCCTTAAATGCCGCAAGGGCCGTCACTGGGCTAATGAATGCAGATCTAAAACAGACAATCAAGAAAATCCCCTCCCCTCTCAGCAGGGAAACGGGGAGAGGGGCCAGCCCCAGGCCCCGAAACCCAAACAAGTTTATGGGGCAGTCAGCTTTGTTCCAGCCAACAGCAATCCGTTTCAGACCTCTGCAGAGCCACCCCAGGAAGCGCAGGATTGGACCTCTGTTCCACCTCCCACACAGTATTAACCCCTGAAATGGGAGTGCAAATTTTACCCACAGGTGTGTTTGGTCCTCTACCCTCAAATACCTTTGGGCTAATTATTGGACGCAGCAGTAGTGCTGTCCAAGGACTCCAAATTTTCCCAGGTGTAATTGACAATGATTATGAGGGGGAAATTAAATTAATGGCTGCTTCCTCCAAAATAGTTCCACCGTACCCCATGGCCAAAGAATAGCTCAGTTATTACTATTACCCTTTTTGTCAACTAATAATAAGATTAAAATAAAGCACCAAGGTGCGGGAGGCTTTGGCTCCTCTGATGTTTACTGGGCTCAGCCTATCTCACCCCAGAAACCAATGCTTACTCTTAGCCTATATGGCAAGGAATTTCATGGCCTTGTGGACACTGGAGCTGATGTCACTATAATTAACAAAGAACTATGGCCCAGCCAGTGGCCCCTTTCCCCAACCTTAACTCATTTAACAGGAATCGGTCAAAGCCGAAAGCCCGAGAAAAGCACCAAGATACTCACTTGGAAAGATAAAGATGGCAATCAGGGAACCATACAGCCTTTTGTCATACCTGGCCTCCCTGTCAACCTTTGGGGATGAGATCTCTTGTCCCAAATGGGACTCATAGTGTATAGTCCTAATGATGTAGTGACAACGCAAATGCTTGCCCAGGGTTTTCGACCAGGAAAAGAATTAGGAAAAGAGGAATCAGGCATTCCCAGCCCTTTACAAATTACTGGAAAAACAGACAAAAAAGGGCTAGGAAATTTATCTTAAGGGCTATTGACATTCCTGCATGCCATGCAGATAGAATCACTTGGAAAAGTGATGAGCCTGTATGGGTTGATCAATGGCCCCTCTCAAAAGAAAAATTAGAAGCTGCTCAGCAGTTAGTGCAAGAACAACTAAAAGCTGGGCATATAGAGGAAAGCAACTCCCCATGGAACACTCCAATCTTTGTCATAAAAAAGAAATCAGGGCGATGGAGACTATTACAAGATTTAAGAGCTGTAAACTCCACTATGGTCCTCATGGGGGCGTTGCAACCAGGATAATCCACTCCTGTGGCCATCCCTCTTGGTTACTATAAAATTATCATTGATCTTAAAGACTGTTTTTTCACTATACCACACCATCCATTACATCAAAAAAGATTTGCATTCAGTCTCCCCTCTATCAACTTCAAGGAACCTATGAAAAGATTCCAATGGAAAGTTTTACCACAGGGCATGGCCAACAACCCCACCTTATGCCAAAAATTTGTTGCTGCAGCTATTCAGGAAACTAGGCTTCACTGGAACTCCATGTACATCATTCATTATATGGATGATATTCTTATTGCTGGACAGAATGCTCAGCAGGTTTTACTATATTACAGTGATTTATCATCCTCCCTCACAAACCAGGGACTTCAAATAGCCCCGGAAAAAATTCAGCTAAAAGATCCCTACCTTTACCTTGGTTTACACCTAACTGGACCCAGAATTACTAATACTCAAGCTGCCCTCAGATTGGACAAATTAAAAACACTAAATGATTTTCAAAAGCTCTTAGGAGATATAAACTGGCTTAGACCTTACTTAAAACTAACCACAGGAGATTTAAAACATTTATTTGCTATTTTACAAGGCGATAGTAACCCCACTTCTCATAGAACATTAACAGAAGAAGGCCATATTAGTACAACAAGCTATTCATTCACAATTTGTTACAACCATAGATTACACTCAGCCCCTGAGCTACATCATTTGTAAAACTACTCCACAGCAGTATTTTGGCAAACTGCCCCCATAATGTGGATCCACTTACCTGCTTCTCCCATGAAAGTTATTTATCCCTATTATCAGGCTGTTGCGGATATCATCATTATAGGAAGGGAAAATAGTAAAAAATACTTTGGTAAAGAACCAGATATCATTATACAGCCTTATTCTCAGGCACAAATTAATTGGTTATTTCAAACTACAGAACACTGGCCTATTGCTTGTGCTTCTTATTCAGGTAAACTTGACAATCATTATCCACCCAATAAATTATTACAATTTATTAGTACACATGACTTTGTATTTCCCACAAGAACCTCCAATTCCCCATTGCCCAATGCCTTATTAGTTTTCACAGATGGCTCCTCTTCTGGTCATGCAGCTTACGCCTTTAATACAGAGATTGTACAATTTCAGGTAAAATCAAATTCTGCACAAATTGTAGAACTTCAAGCAATTATCGCAGTTTTCTCCGCATTTCCCAATCGAGCTTTGAATATGTATACTGATAGTGCTTATTTAGTTCATTCAGTTCCCTTATTAGAGACAGCAGCGCAAATCAAACATGTATCAGAAACTGCTACCTTTTTCTTGCAACTTCAAAATCTTATTCACCAAAGTACCCTCCCCTTTTTCACTGGACACCTTAGAGCTCATTCCAATTTACCTGACCCCCTAACTGATGGTAACCGCAGAGCGGACGAAGCCACTCACTTAGTCTGTACTGCCCAAACCACCACAGAGCCTGATCGGATCGCATTAGCCTCCGCTGCTCACCAATTACATCATCTAAATGCTCACACCCTTAGACTCATGCTTCAAATTACCTGGGAACAAGCCCGCCACATCGTAAAGCAATGCCCTTCTTGTGTAATTCTACTCCCTACTCCCCATCGAGGAGTAAATCCTCGAGGTCTCATACCCAATGCCATCTGGCAAATGGATGTTACTCACCTACCTGAATTTGGAAAACTCAAATATGTTCATGTAACCATAGATACCTTCAGTGGATTTATTTATGCCACTGGCCAGTCAGGGGAGGCCGGCAAATATGTCATTGCCCATGCACTAGCCACCATGGCTGTACTAGGCACCCCTAAACAAATTAAAACTGATAATGGTCCAGGATACACAGGACATGCATTTAACACCTTCTGTAAACACCTCAATATCAAACACGTCACTGGTATACCATTTAACCCACAAGGGCAAGGCATAGTAGAACGTGCCCACCTATCTCTTAAAAACACTCTAGAAAAAAATAAAGAAGGGGGAATGGTACCTTGTTAAGGGGTCCCCAAGAAATCTCTTATCCCATTCATTACTCATTTTAAATTTTTTCACACTGGACCAAGACGGCCGGTCTGCAGCAGACCGCTTCTGGCACCCAGATACTAAACGGGATTTTGCCACTGCCCTATGGAAAGATACATTAGATAATAAATGGCACGGCCCCGATCCGGTTTTAATTTGGGGTAGAGGTGCCGTATGCATATATTCACAGAAGATGGAAGCAGCACGATGGTTACATGAATGACTGGTCAAACAAGTAGATAACATCATCACCTCTAAATCCAGGGAGCAAGAGACCCCCTGAGAAGGCTTTCTTTCCTTTTCTTTGCAGGTAACTATGAGCACCTGGATGTGGCTACTGCTGGGAATCTCTCTCCTGATACGAAAAAATGAAGGTGGTTTCGGTAATCCCCATGAGGCTCGGGCACTCTTACAAAAATTAACTGGTACTCCTTGAGAGTGCTGTGGTGGCACCTGGAACAGTGAGACAACCCCTCTCCTAAATGTAGATTTTGGTGATAAAACAGCATGCTTAGTAATGAGACAAGGTGTTCGTGGAGCACAGGCATGGGTCTGTAGCAAAAAGGCTAAAATTATCCCCACCTTTAATAACAAGCCTGGACCATGCCCTTGTATAGAATTCCATCCATCTGTACATAATACCTGTTATGAGCAGGTCCAAGTATGCACTGGTACAGATAATAATACCTATTTTACAGCAATCTTGACCAGACATTTTTCGGGGACATTTGGAGGCGAGTGGGACACAGTCCCTCAGGTCTGGGGGACCTCAAATAAATATGCCAAATCTGGCTGTCCCGATACAGTAGGAGAAACAGTTTGCTGGAATAAGACTCCACCTGTGCACGTCTCTGATGGAGGTGGACCCCAAGATCAGGTGAGACAGAATATAGTCCAAAAGCAACTGGAAAACATTGTAAACCACATGTCTCCTAAATTTAATTACCATCCAATAGCTTTACCCAAAAATAGGGATGCGAATCTAGACCGCCAAACCCTGAAAATGCTAGACATCACACATAGGTTACTTAATCAATCCAACCCTTCTTTGGCTCAAAATTGCTGGTTATGCCTTCATTTAGGACTATCTATGCCTATTGCTATCAATATTAATTCCATTGAATTATCATCTAATAACTGCATGCCCATCATGCCTTTACCAGTACAACCTATCTTTTCTGAAGCACCCTGTATTGTCTCCCCTTATAGAGACGACAGTTATGCTATTGATATTGGCATACTCTCTTTGACCAATTGCACTGACATCATCAATATTACTTATTCCCCGTGTGCTCCCAATGATATGGTATTTGTTTGTGGCAATAACTTGGCATATACCATTCTGCCCACTAATTGGACAGGATTATATACTATCCCTTTTTTGCGACCCAATATAGATATAGTCAATGGAAATGAATCTTTACCTATACCATCCTTTGATTATATATCTGGCCGTTCTAGAAGGGCTATCCAATTTCTCCCTCTCTTGACCACTCTGGGAATCACTGCTGGCATGGCCACTGGTACCGCCAGTATGGGCATTGCTGTACATAAATATACTGAACTATCTCAACTTATGGCAGAAGATATACAAGCCCTATCAAGCACAGTTAAAGATCTTCAAGATCAATTAGATTCCTTAGCTGAAGTAGTACTACAGAATAGAAGAGGTTTAGATCTTCTAACAGCTAACCAAGGAGGCATCTGCTTAGCATTACAGGAAAAATGCTGCTTTTATGCAAATAAATCAGGAATTGTTCGAGACAAAATAAAAAAAATATACAAGATAATCTAGAGGAAAGAAAAAGAAAAATTATGGACAACCCGTTTTGGAGCGGGCTAAACGGCTTTCTGCCTTATCTCCTTCCATTTTTAGGGCCCCTCCTTGACTTACTAATGTTACTGTCGCTAGGACCTTTTCTTTTTAACAAAGTCATGGCCTTTATAAAACAACAAATTGATGCTATTAAAATGCAGCTCCTCCAGGTTCATTATCACAGACTTGCTATGGAAGATGAACACATAACCATAACTACTTCGGGGACTAGCTAGTCAAGGACGGGTAATGAGAACCCTCATCGCAGACTTTGCTTATCCTACCAACCTAAGACAGGAGCCCGGTCAGATAGCTACCGTGTATCCCATGATGTGTAAGGAGGATCAGCTGAGATGGTAAGGCGGTCCCAACCTAAGACAGACACAGTCACCCCGCCCTCTCAGTCGAGAGCTGGTAAAACTTTAAAAGTAAAATGTACATTTAAAAATATTATAAAAAAGGGGGACCTGTGGAAGGCTGACACCACAGCATCTATTTTGTAGGCCAAGTGCTATTTCCGGTACTAACAGACTTAAGTTTCTATTTCCCTGCAAACACCAGGCCTCTTCTTGTAAATCACGTGAGTGAAACTTGGAAACTTGCCATTGGGAACTTATCTCCGCCACGGCCAGGTTGCTTGGATACCTGGTGACACAAACTTCCTCCTTCACCTACCCTTATATACCCTGGAAAAACATTGCAATAAACGAGACTTGATCAGACTCCTTTCTTGTCTCCATTCTTCACGCCCCTTGCCCCTTCCCATTCTCACCCCCTCCTCCAGGTATCCCTGTCGACTGACCCGCGGGCCAGGTCAGTTTCTTGTTTGAGATATAATAAACTAAACTTCATTTGAAATTAGACATTTCATATTTAATGTCCTAATATTTCTCCTTCTTCCTTGCTAAGGAAACCATGCTCTGGCTATCAAATGCCCCACTCCAGGGGAGGCAGCAAGTTTGAGGATGATAATAACAGAATATAAAGATATAAGGTTATTGTAAAGATCTTATTAAAATGCCAGGCCACCTCTGAGATCACCCCACCCATTTCAGTACTTTCTATTTAAAAAACAAAACTCTATTTGCACTTTAAGCTATTTTAGTCATATTATCTGTTACCTGCAGCAGAAAACATTTCTAATTAATATAAATGATGGGGGTAGCAGTGTAAAAATAAGCATTCTAAAATACTCTTTACTTACTGAAATTTAAATGAGTATATTATACAAATATTTATTGACCTACATTATATAAATGATGTTTTTATCAAAAAAACCATTGAAATTACAAAGCACTTATGGAGATAAAATGGAGAGAGCCAATAAGCTAATCACAGAAATTGGAAACTGAAATCGACTATAAATTGATTTCCCTAGTTTCTTCATTAAATTGAATTTAGTGTTGTGAAATGAGCAATAGGATTTGCATGGCTTTATTCAATCTTTCTTTTACTATACACCTTCTCCCAGAGATCTTTGGTGTCGTCATTAGAATATGTTTTAATATTTGTATTCATCTGTATAATTAAGACCCCCAAATAGAATAGAACATTTCCGTCACCTGAGAAAGTTCTCTCAAAAAATAATCATTGACCTGATTTTATCACCATAGAATTGTTTTAATTGTTTAATTAACTCAACAATTTCAATTGAATTCAGTTTAATAAAACAAATTAGTCAGTTAAATAATTTTGTTTAACATAATTATTTTAATCATTTAATTGTTTCATTATTTTAATCATTCAATTATTTTAATTGGCTTAGAACTTAATATAAATGGCATAATATAATGTATACTCCTTTGTGTCTGGATTCTTTTGCTCAACATGCCTATGATGCATCCACATTGTGTGTTTATCAGTGGTTTATTCATTTGTATTGCTCAATAATATTCCATCATGTGAACATACCACAGTGTATTTACCCATTTTTCTGTTCAAAGGTATTTACATTGCTTCTAATTGTTGGCTATAAAGAGTAAAGATGCTATCAACTCTTTTATAAAATTAAGTTTTTAATTGACATAAAATTGTATATATTTATCATGTACAAAATGTTGTTTTAAAATATGTATACATTGTGGGATGGTTCAAGCTAATTAAAATCTTAATTTCCTCACACACATCATTTTTGAGAAAATTTAAAGTCTCCTCTTAATGATTGTCAAAATATAATGTGTTGTAATTAACTAGAGTCACTATGTTGAATAATAGATCTCTTGTATTTATTCATCCTATCCATTTGAAATTTTGTATCCTTTGACTAACATCTCCCCAATTCTCCATCCTTCAGCACCTGGTAACTTCCATTCTACTCTCTACTTCAACTTTTTTAGATTCCACATATAAGTGTGATAATGTGATATTTGTGTTTCTGTATGTGGCTTACTCATTTAACATAATATCCTCCAGGTTCATCTATATTGTTGCAAATGACATAATTTCCTTCCCCTTTAAACACTGAATAGTATTCCACTGTGGATATATACGACATTTATTTTACCCATTTATCTGTTGATGGACACTGAGGTTAATGCCATAGTTTGGCTATTATGAATAATGCTGCAGTGAACATGGGAATATGAATATCTCTTTGACATGCTGCTTTCATTTCCTTTGGATATATATCCAGAAGTGAAATTATAGGAACATATAGTAGTTCTGTTTTTAATCTTTTGAGAAAGCTCCACACTGTTTTCCATAATGGTTGTATTAATTTACACTCTCACCATCAGAGTGCAAGTGTTTTCTCCACATTTTCACTAATACTTGTTATCTTTCATCATTTTGGTAATAGCCATTTGAACAGACATGTTGTGATATCTCACTGTAAGTTTAATTTACATTTCTCTGAAGAGTAGTGATTGTTGAATATCTTTTTATATAATTTTTGGCCATTTTTATGTCTTCTTTCAAGAAATATATATTCATGTCCTTTGCCTATTTTTTAAATCAGTTTATTTGTTTTCCTGCTGGAGTTGTTTGAGTTCATTATACATTTTGGTTATTAACTATTTATCAGATCTATGGTTTGTAAATATTTTCTCCTATTCTATGGATGTTCTCTTAACTCTGTTGATTATTGCCTTCGTTGTGAAGAGTTTTGTTTTTTTTTTTGACAAAGTCCCACTTTGTCACCTTTGGTAGTGTGCCATAGCGTCACAGGTTACAGCAACCTCCAGCTCTTGGGCTTAGGCAATTCTCTTGCCTCAGCCTCCAGAGTAGCTGGGACTACAGGCACTTGCCACAATGCCTGGCTATTTTTTGTTGTTGTTGTTGCAGTTTGGCTGGGGCTGGGTTCAAACCTGCCACCTTTGGTATATGGGGCTGGTGCCCTACTCACCAAGCCACAGGCGCTGCCCAGTTGTGAAGAGCTTTTAAATTTAATTTAAGGATTTCAAAGGAAGATGGCCAGCTAGAGGCAGCTTTTGCCAGAGACAGAGAGATACTGGATAGAAGTGGACTCAGTTAAGCTGAAGGTGGAGAGCTGAGCATAGATAGAAGATAGACAAGCACACGTCATCTCTGCTGAGGCAAGCTGTGACTCCAAGAAAGACGATCCAAGAAAATAAATTCCAGATACAAAACCCATTGCCAAGAGGATGGGAGACCCCTTCCCCAAGCCAGAGGCCCATTGTGGGCTCTCTGAAAGTGAGCAGGGAACAAAGGGCCTCTCACTTTACCGCATGGGAGAGAGCCACTATACCTCAGTCCTCTTTCTCTAAGACGTTCCAACTGTGAGCCTAGGCATCACCTTGCCTGGCATAAAAGTGAACAAATATTTTCCCCACATCTGAACACAAAGTCCACCTGTCCTCCATCACCTGATTGTCTGAAGGGATGCCTGCTGCAGAGCCTGGAGTGTTTAGCAATTCCCTGAGAGGCCCAGGCATTGTGTGGCCTGCTGGAAAGCAGGGCAAAAGCTGTGATTCATGTGGAAGCAGGGGGATTCAGGGAGAGAGGGATGCTCAGTGATGGTGCACAGTAGGGGTAGAGGCCTTGATATCTCTGTTATGACTTTGGTGGGCAAACTTTTCTGACTATCTTACTTACCAGAGGGGACCAGGTTCCAGCCCCTCAGGTTTGCCAGGTGGAACTGCCTGTGAATTCCTACTATCTGGCTGGCTGATTGAGATCCTTTGAACTCTTTCTCATGACCAGTGATTGTACTGCCTGGGACAATCTGATTAGAACTTTATACCTGGGATGTCCACCTGGAGACCCTCCAAGGGTGAGTGGCAGTTGTTTTTGTAGCACAGAGGGACATATTCTCCTCTTCCATTTGCCAGTGTGGGGTGGGGCACCACAAGTGTCTGTATCTTTCCCTAGAAGAGATTCCAGCCTAATACCTCAACTCATTGGGATTTGGTAAAGATTAGCCAACTTCTTAAGACAGGGCCAGCTTGTGTTATCTCACAAAGCATGTCCTCAGAGTCTCTGGCAACAGCTCTGAAATGGACCTTTGCAAGGCTGTAGGAGAAAAGCCACAATCAAAAGGCCCAGCTCACTGGTAAAGGGCTGGTTAGCTATAGTTCCTGAGATCCCCAATCCAATTTAACCCTACCAGTTTTAATTGCCAAATTTTTAGAAATATTCAAGGGGAGGAGCCAGTGGAAGAACTCTGAAAATATGAATAATCAGAGTAGATCAACTCCCCCAAGGGATGACAGAGGAGATACAAGAGTAAATGCCATTCATAGAGAAATGGCTGAAATGTCAGAAATAGAATTAAGACTATGTATGGCACATAAGATGTATAGAATGGAGAAAAACATGGAAATAGAAATTCAAAGAGTAGTTCAAAAGTTGTCTGAAAAAATTAATGAATTAAAAAACAAGTCACTAAGTATATCCAGATAATGAGAGAAGATGTAGCAGAACTTAGGAAGTGAAAAAGTTATTTGAGGAGCTTTGAAATACAATAGAATACCTCACTAATGGATTGAGAAGGCAGAAGAAAGGATTTCAGAAATTAAAGACACAGCTTTTGAAATATCCCAAGAATTCAAAGAGGCAGAAAAATGGAAAACAAGAGCACATCATTCCCTGAGACAGTTGTGGGATCATTCCAAAAGATGAAACATCTGAATTATAGGGATTTCTGAAGGAGAAGAGGATAGTACTAAAGGAAAAGATGCTCTACTCCAAGATATTATGGAAAAAATTTCCCAAGCATTGAAAGAGATACAGAAATTTAGATAGTGGACAGTTTCAGAAACCCAGCATGACTCAATCCAAACAAAGAATCTCCTAGACAGATTGTAGTTAACTTTGCCAAAGTTAATATGAAGGGAAGAATCATACAAGGACTAATGTGTAAGAAAACATTATCTACAAAGGGAAAAAAGTTAGAATGACTGCAGATATTTCAGCAAAACGTTTTAAGCCAGAAGAGGATGGTCATCAACTTTCAATCTTCTAAAATAAAACAACTTTCAGCCCAAGATCCTGTATCCAGCTAAACTGAGTTTCATTTATGATAGAGAAATCAAATACTTTGTTGACTTCCATATGTTGAGGATATTTGCTATAACTAGACCAGCTCTCCAGGAAATAGCCCCATTTTCCATAATGATCAGCACAATGGTCTACCACCAAAGTAAATGCACCCAGAATTTATTAAATAAAACCTAACTTTCACAATGGTGAAAGGATTAAAAATATGCACTGGACCTTTGAAAGAAAAGATGACCATAACACTACCATACCTATCCATACTCTCAATTAATGGGAATGGCTTAAATTATCCTCCAAGAGGCACAGGTTGGCTGACCAGATACAAAAAGTTAGGCCATGTATCTACTGCCTACAAGACACTTATCTTACATCAAAGGATTAAAAAAAGGCTCAGGGAGGGACCGGGCAAGATGGCTGACTGTAAGCAGCTTCCAAAAGAGGCTCCTCTCCAAAAGGGAAGATGATGTTCAAAAACAGCCCAATTAAGCTGAAGACTGGGAGCCCCGATGAGAGAAAAATGATAACCGCAGATCATCTATGCTGAGGCAAGCAGTGACTTCAGGAAACCAAGCTTCAGGTACAAAATTCAACTGAAAGGAAAAGAGTATGTACCCTCCCCCAAGAAAGCTGTGGTCTTTCTGTTCTTCTATCTCCCTTCTTTTTTCTCTTTGTTTGCTCCTGCAGGTTTTCTACAGACAAATGGTGAACTGTGCACCTCTTGTCTCACCACACAGGTGAGTGCTGTGGGAAGTGGGGACTACTTCCTCAGAGGGACCCTGCTGTGACTCTGAACACTCTCTCACTAGGCAGAAAAACTGAAGCAAAGTCTTCTCTGCCATTCTGAACTTCCAGTATACTCTTCACCCCTTACCTGATGAACCAGAAGCCTAACCCCTGCTGAGACTGACGGAGGAAGTTCTTGAGTGGTACCCACCCTCCCTGTCTGCCAGACCAAGTGCACCCCTACAAGACACTCCGGGGCCATGCTGAGTCCCCCCCAGACCACCCCCACGAGGACCTCTGCTGGCACCCACCTGGGCCAGAGGACTCTGCTGGCACCCGCGCAAGCCAGGGACCAGTGCCCGCCATGCACAGGGGACTCTGCCAGTGCCCACATGAGCCAGCAGTCTGTGCCCATGCCCGGCACCCACTGGGCATCCAGCCCACCCGGCCAGGGACTCTGGGATCTGCACAAGCCATGACCTCCCTCCCATAACCTCCCTGCCTCTGCACTGGCCCTCCCTTCTGGCCAGAGACTCTAGTAGCCGCATGACCTGTGCCCTCCCTCCAGAGCCCTCCCTGCCTATGTATGGAGCCCACCTCCTGGCTAGAGACTGCTGGAATCTTGGCCTCTCTGTGCCAAAGTCACCGGGCACCAGACACTCCCTGAACCATGTGCACCATCCCCTACCCTGTTGCTGGATCTGAGTGTGACACACTCTGGAGCTCCTCCCACAGCTAGAACTCCCTAGCTGGGACAGTCCCAGAGCAGGTACACAGAGTCACTCCCCACAAAGATCCAGCAATGATAGAGTGATCCCACTGAGGTCTAATCATGGAGAGACACCACTCCAACTGTGAGGTCAGCCAGAGACAATGGTGAAAAACAATCATGAGGTGAAATCAATGGAAAAACTCTGGCAATATGAATAATCAGGGTAGATCAACTTCCCCAAGGAACAACAAGGCAGGCACAGTACAAGATCCCATGCATAAACAAATGGCTGAGATGTCAGAAACAGAATTGAGAATCTGGATAGCAAATAAGATCAAATTAGAATTCCAAGCAGCAATCCAAAAGATGTCTCAAGAATTCAATGAATTCAAAGACCAAATGACCAAAGCTTTTGACACATTGAGACAAGAAGTTGCAGCCCTCAAAGATCTGAGAAATACAGTAGAATCCCTCAGTAATAAAATGGAGCAAGTAGAAGAAAGGAAGTTGCAGCCCTCAAAGATCTGAGAAATACAGTAGAATCCCTCAGTAACAGAATGGAACAAGCAGAAGAAAGGATTTCTGACATTGAGGACAAAGCTTTTGAACACTCCCAAACTTTCACAGAGGAAGAGAAATGGAGGGCAAAAACAGATCATTCTCTCAGAGAGCTCTGGGATAATTAGAAGAAAACTAATATTCACCTTATAGGGATCCCCCAAAACAATGAAGTAGCTTCACAAGGCACAGAGTCACTTATTCATGAGATTATGAAGGAGAACTTTCCAGACATGCCAAGAGATTCTGAAATTCATATAACAGATAGTTTCAGAACTCCAGCATGACTCAACCTGAATAAGACATCTCCCAGACACATCATAATCAATTTCACATAAGTTAATATGAAGGAGAAAATTCTGAAAGCAGCTGGATGTAAGAAAACCATAACATACAAGGTTAAGAGTATTAGAATAAATGCAGATCTTTCTGCTGAAACCTTTCAAACTAGAAGAGGATGGTCATCAACTTTTAACCTCCTAAAGCAAAATAACTTTCAACCCAGGATCCCGTATCCAGCTAAACTTAGTTTCATTTATGATGGAGAAATTAAATACTTCAATGACATCCACATGTTGAAGATTTTGCCATAAGTAAACCAGCTCTCCAGGATATTCTCAGATGTATCATCCATAAAGATCAGCGTAATCCTCTACCACAAAATAAACTCACATACAAACTGATCAAATTCCAAATTCCACACTGGCAAATGTATTCAAATGTCCACTGGACTTTTGAAGGTTTATCAATATTCTCAATTAATGTGAATGGTTTAAATTGTCCCCTAAAGAGGCACTGATTGGTTGACTGGATACAAAAACTCAGGCCAGATATCTGCTGCATACAAGAATCTCATCTTACCTTAAAGGAAAAATACAGACACAAGGTGAAGGGATGGGCATTTCCAGGCAAATGGAAAGCAGAAAAAATCAGGCATTGCAATACTATTTGCAGATACAATAGGCTTTAAACCAACCAAAATGAGGAAGGATAAGGATGGACACTTCATATTTGTTGAAGGAAATACTCAATATGAGATTTCAATTATTAATATTTATGCACCCAACCAGAATGCGCCTCAATTTATAAGAGAAACTCTAAAAGACATGAGCAACTTGATTTCCTCCAGTTCCATAGTAGCTGGATATTTTAACACCCATTTAGCAGTGTTGGATAGATCCTCCAAAAAAAAAAAAAAAAAACTAAGCAAAGAAATTTTAGAATTAAACTTAACCACTAAACATCTGCATTTAACAGACATCTACAGAAAACATTTCAAACAACAAAACTGAATACACCTTCTCATCAGCCCATGGAACATACTCCAAAATTGATCACATCCTAGGTCACAAGTCTAACGTCAGCAGATTTAAAAAAATAGATTCCTTGCATCTTCTCAGACCACCATGGAATAAAAGATGAACTCAATAACAATAGGAATCTGCATACTCATGCAAAAACATGGAAGCTAAATAACCTTGTGCTGAAGGATAGATGGGTCATAGAAGAGATTAAGAATGAAATTACCAATTTTCTGGAACAAAACGACAATGAAGACTTGAATTATCAGAACCTCTGGGATACTGCAAAGGCAGTACTAAGAGGGAAATTTATAGCACTGTGAGCCTTTTTCAGGAAAACAGAAAGAGAGGAAGTTAACAACTTAATGGGACATCACAAGCAACTGGAGAAGGAAGAAGATTCCAACCCCAAACCGAGCAGAAGAAAAGAAATAACCAAAATTAGAGTAGAATTAAATGAAATAGAAAACAAAAGAATTATACAACAGATCAATAAATCAAAAAAGTTGGTTTTTTGAAAAGGTCAATAAAATAGATAAACCTTTGGCTAACCTAACCAGGAAAAAAAGTTAAATATCTAATTTCATCAATCAGAAATGGTAATGATGAAATAACAACAGACCACTCAGAAATTCAAAAAACCCTTAATGAATATTATAAGAAACTTTACTCTCAGAAATATGAAAATCTAAAGGAAATTGATCAATATTTGGAAGCACGCCTCCTACCAAGACTTAGCCAGAATGAAGTGGAAATGTCGAAGAGGCCTATATCAAGTTCTGAAATAGTATCAACTATACAAAGTCTCCCTAAAAAGAAAAGCCCGGGACAAGATGGCTTCACGTCAGAATTCTATAAAACCTTTATAGAAGAACTACTACCTACATCACTAAACCTCTTCCTAAATATAGAAAAAGAAGGAATAATACCCAACGCTTTCTATGAAGCAAACATCACATTGATCCCTAAACCAGGGAAAGATCCAACAAAGAAAGAAAATTATAGACCAATATCACTAATGAATATTGATACAAAAATATTCAATAAGATCCTAACAAACAGAATCCAACAACACATCAAAAAAATGATACACCATGACCAAGTAGGCTTTATCCCAGAGTCTCAAGGCTGTTTCAATATAGGTAAAACTATAAATGCAATTCAGCACATAAACAAATTAAAAAATAAAGACCATATGATTCTCTCAATTGATTCAGAAAAAGGTTTTGATATTATCCAGCATCCCTTCAGGATCAGAACACTTAAGGAAATTGGTATAGAAGGGACATTTCTTAAACTCATAGAGGCCATCTACAGCAAACCCACAGCCAATATCGTATTGAATAGAGTTAAATTGAAATCATTTCCACTTACATCATGAACCAGGCAAGTTTGCCCATTGTCTCCATTGCTCTTTAACATTGTAATGGAAGTTTTAGCCATTATAATTAGGGAAGAAAAGGTGAACAAGGGTATCCATATAGGGTCAGAAGAGATCAACTTTCACTCTTCGCAGATGATCTGATCGTATATCTGGAAAACACTAGGGATTCTACTACAAAACTTTTAGAAGTGATCAAGGAATACAGCCATGTCTCAGGCTACAAAATCAACACCCATAAATCTGTAGCCTTTATATATACCAACAATAGCCAAACCAAAAAAAAAAAAAAAAGTCAAGGACCCTATTCCTTTCCCAGTAGTGCCAAAGAAGATGAAATATTAGCGAGTTTACCTAACAAAGAATGTGAAAGATCTCTATAAAGAGAACTATGAAAGTTAAGAAAAAAAATAGCTGAAAATGTTAACAAATGGAAAAACATACCATGCTCATGGGTGGGAAGAATCAACATTATTAAAATGTCTATACTACCCAAAACAATATATAATTTTAATGCAATTCTGATTAAAGCTCCACTGTCATATTTTAAAGATCTCAAAAAATTAATAATTCGTTTTATACAGAATCAGAAAAAACCTCAAGGGGGCAGAGAAAAGATGGCTGACTGAAGCCAGCTTTCCACAGAGGCTCCCATCCAGAAGGAGAGTTAAGGACAGAAATGTAGTAAGTAACCTCATGGATTTGAGCTGCACCAAGAGAGAAGGTGTAAGAACACACATCAACCCCACTGAGGCAAGCTGTGATCCCAAGGATACAAACAAAAGGTACAAAATCCATCACCAAGTGGACAAGAGTCCCCTCCCCCAAGAGAATGGCTTGGAGTGCCCCATAAACAAACGGGCAGAGTTCAAAGGTCATCCCACTACACTCCACGGGAGAGACCCTCTAAAAACTGGACATACCTCCCCTACTAGGGTGCCATGGTGTTCTCCTGCCAGGCATAAAACTTTATAAAACTGTATATATTCTCTACCTGCAACTCTGAGCTCTGAGCACTCTCCTCCACTCTCACTCTAAGGTCTGGAGGCTTGTCCCTCAGGATTCCAGATTCTTGGGTGATTTCTCGAGGGGTGTGGACAGTGCCTAAACTGTAGCTGGTCAGTGCTGACTCTGGGGAATTGGAGCGAGAGGACAGTTGGGAGTGAGGAGAGGACGGTCAGTTGAGAGGGAACCACACCAGAGCAGTGGTTCCCTGACGAACAGAGCAGCAGCCGTCTTTTAACAACAATACGGCTCACTCCCGAATATTCTGAAGCCACAACCCCTGTCTCCCTGGGCAACAAGAGGAGGCCAGAAACCACCAGGAACAAATTTGGGATGGAAACACAGACCCCATGAGTAAAGGATTTGCCTGAGGCGGTACTGACTTGGGTGGAGCACAGGGACTAGAAACGCACTCACAGACCCTGAAAGTTCCCAGGGCAGGGCTGACCCAGAGGACAGGTTTACTGAGCCTAAGATGCACCTGGCCCTCAGGGATCATCAGCCTATAGACAAAGGAAGGCAGCAGGATAGAACTGACTGGGGAATTTAGCAGGAACAGAAACAAAATCCCACAAAGTTGTTCTGTTCTGTCAGTAACATCAATCAGAGTCAGGGCTGGAACTGAGTGAACACCCTCCAGCCTTCATCAAGTGCCCAAGGTTGTCAGGCCTGACATCCTCCTGTTAGGTAGAGGCAAAGCGCAGCAGTCTGGCTGAACAGAAATAGATTTCCTATTAAGGCTGGTGTAAATCCCTGGAGTATCTGTGCACTACAGGCAACTGGGTCAGCCAAATGCAGGGCTATCAGTGACTGGGTGTGACAGAGGTGCAAGGTGGGGAAGGAGGCATCAACTTTCCCAGACTGATCTATTACCTGGGTGGCTCCTCCTGACTCCACAGAGCACTGGAGCAAGCCATATCAGAGTAGTCACCAGAACCCTGTTATCCATTTCAGAGACCTCTTAAATTCTCCCACCCGAGAAAGGTGCTGACTGAGACAATTGACTTGGACCTTTTGAACTGAGCCAATCGCCCAAGGACTATTCAGTTGGTGCCCTGGGTGTGTGGTTGTAGGAGGTATGATTTTTTTTTCCTAGTGTTGCCAGTGGGGGGTGGGGTGATTTAATTGCTGGATTTCTCCACAGCCGAGAATTCAACCAAGAGTAACTGTTTCACTAGCTTCAAACAGAAACCAGAAGAAAACAAGACAGAAACACTTAGCCCCACCACACCAAATAGGGCCCCAGTATTTCAGGCCATAACACTGTACGGGTTCTTCACAAAGCTCCAGGGGAAAAATCAAAGGGTGTAAAACTATCATGGGGCGGAATCCGTGGAAAAACTCTGGTAACATGAATAACTAGAATAGAGCAACCCCCCAAAGGAAAGATATGGTAGATGTAACTGAAGCTCCCATTCATAAACAACTGGCCGAGATGTAAGAAATCAAATTCACAATTTGGATTGCAAACAGGATTAATAAAGTGGAAGAAAATTTGGAATTAGAAATTCGAGCAGCAATTCAAAAGTCAGAATTAGGAATTCGAGAAGAAATTCAAAAGTTGTCTCAAGAATTTAACGAATTAAAAGACAAAACCACCAAAGATTTTGATGCACTGAAGCAAGAATTTTCAGCACTCAAAGATCTGAAAAATGTAGTAGAATCCCTCAGTAACAGAGTGGAGCAAGCAGAAGGAAGGATTTCTGACATTGAAGACAAAGCCTTTGAACTCTCCCAAACTCTCAAAGAGGAAGAGAAATGGAGAGCAAAAATGGATCATTCTCTCAGAGAACTCTGGGATAGTTCGAAGAAGGCTACTATCTGCCTCATTGGAATCCCTGAATCTGATGAAGTGGCCTCGCTAGGCACAGAGGCCCTTCTCTATGAAATTACGAAAGCAAATTTTCCAGACATACCGAGAGAATCTGAAATTCAGATAGCAGACAGTATCAGAAACCCAGCACAACTGAATCCCAATAAGACATCCCCCAGGCATATCATAATTAACTTCACTAAAGTTAATATGAAGGAGAAAATTCTCAAAGCTGCCAGGAGAAAGAAAACCATTACCTTCAAAGGGAAGAATATTAGAATGACTGCAGATCTCTTTTTGAAACTTTTCAAGCCAGAAGAGGGTGGTCATCGACTTTTAATCTCCTAAAGCAAAATAACTTTCAACCCCGGATCCTGTATCCAGCTAAACTGAGTTTCATTTATGATAGAGAAATTAAATACTTTAATGACATTCATATGTTGAAGAAATTTGCCATAACCAAACCAGCTCTTTAGGATATTCTCAGACCTATCTTCCATAATGACCAGCCCAATCCTCTACCACAAAAGTAAACTCACTCAGAAACTTTTGATCAAACTCCAACTTCCACACTGGTGAAAGGATTAAAATGTCCACTGGACTTTCAAAAAACTCGATACCCCAAATTTTACCAGACTTATCAATATTCTCAATTAATGTGAACAGCTTACACTGTCCTCTAAAAAGGCATAGGTTAGCTGACTGGATCCAAAAACTCAGGCCAGATATTTGTTGCATACAAGAGTCTCATCTTACCTTAAAAGACAAATACAGACTCAGGATGAAAGGATGGTCATCCATATTTCAGGTAAATGGTAATCAGAAAAAAAGCAGGTGCTGCAATTTTATTTGCGGATACAATAGGCTTTAAACCAACAAAATTAAGGAAGGATAAGAATGGTAACTTCATATTTGTTAAGGGTAATACTTAATATGATGAAATTTCAGTTATTAATATCTATGCACCCAACCAGAATGCACCTGAATTTATAAGAGAAACTCTAACAGACATGAGCAAGTTGATTTCCTCCAGCTCCATAATGTTGGAGATTTCAACACTCTTTTGGCAGTGTTGGATCGATCCTCCAATAAAAAGCTGAGCAAAGAAATTTTAGATGTAAACCTAACCATCCAACATTTGGTTTTAGCAGACATCTACAGAACATTTCATCCCAACAAAACTGAATACACATAGTTCTCATCAGCCCATGGAACATACTGCAAAATCGATCACCTATTAGGTCACAAGTCTAACCTCAGTAAATTTAAAAAAATAGAAATTATTCCTTGCATTTTCTCAGACCACATTGGAATAAAACTTGAGCTGAGTAACAACAGGAATCTGCATACTCATACGAAAACACGGAAGTTAAGTAACCTTATGATGAATGATAGATGGGTCAGAGATGAGATTGAGAAGGAAATTGCCAAATTTTTGGACAAAATTACAATGAAGACACGAATAATCAGAACCTCTGGGATACTGCAAAGATAGTACTAAGAGGGAAATTTATAGCACTGCAAACCTTCCACAAGAGAATGGAAAGAAAGGAAGTTAACAACTTAATGGGACAACTCAAGCAACTGGAAAAGAAAGAACATTCCAACCCCAAACCCAGTAGAAGAAAAGAAATAACCAAAATTAGAGCAGAATTAAATGAAATTGAAAACAAAAGAATTATACAACAGATCAATAAATCAGAAAGTTTGTTTTTGAAAAGGTCAATAAAATACATAAACCCTTGGCCAACCTAATCAGGAAAAGAAGAGTAAAATCTCTAATCTCATCAATCAGAAACAACAAAGACGAAATAACAACAGACTCCTCAGAAATTTAAAAAATACTTAATGAATATTCTATGAAAATTTATTCTCAGAAATATGAAAATCTGAAGGAAATTGACCAATACCAGGAAGAACGTCACCTTCCAAGACTTACCCACAATCAAGACGAAATGCTGAACAGGCCCATATCAAGTTCTGAAATGGCATCAACCATACTAAACCTCCCTAAAAAGAAAAGCCCGGTACCAGACAGTTTCACGTTAGAATTCTACCAAACCTTTAAAGAGGAATTAGTACCTATTTTACTCAACCTGGCAAAATGTTAGAAAAAGAAGAAAGACTACCCAACACGTTCTATGAAGCAAACATCACCCTGATCCCAAAACCAGGAAGAGACCCAACAAGCAAAGAAAATTATAGACCAATATCACTAATGAATATAGATGCAAAAGTATTCAACAAGATCCTAACAAACAGAATCCACCAACACATCAAACAAATTATACATCATGACCAAGTCGGTTTTCTTTTTTTTTTTTTTTTTATTTATTTATTTTATTAAATCATAACTGTATACAATGATATGATTATGGGGCATCATACACTCACTTCATAAACCATTTGACACATTTTTATCACAGTGGTTAACATAGCCTTTCCGGCGTTATCTCAGTTACTGTGCCAAAACATTTACATTCTACATTTACCAAGTTTCGCAAATACCCCTGTAATATGCACCACAGGTGTGATCCCACCGATTCCCCTCCCTCTACCCACCCCCCCCTTTCCCACTTCTCCCTATTGTTAAGTTGTAGCTGGGTTATAGCTTTCCTGTGAGAGTCCCAAATTAGTTTCATAGTAGGGCTGTGTACATTGGGTATTTTTTCTTCCATTCTTCTGATACTTTACTAAGAAGAATATATTCCAGCTCCATCCATGTAAACATGAAAGAGGTAAAGTCTCCATCTTTCTTTAAGGCTGCATAGTATTCCATGGTATACATATACCACAATTTATTAATCCATTCGTGGATCGATGGGCACTTGGGCTTTTTCCATGACTTAGCTATTATGAATTGGGCTGCAATAAACATTCTGGTACAAATATCTTTGTTATGTTGTGATTTTTGGTCTTCTGGGTATATGCCCAGCAGAGGAATTACAGGATTGAATGGCAGATCTATTTTTAGATCTCTGAGTGTTCTCCATATATCTTTCCAAAAGGAATGAATTAATTTGCATTCCCACCAGCAGTGCAGAAGTGTTCCCTTTTCTCCGCATCCACGCCAACATCTCTGGTCTTGAGATTTTGTGATATAGGCTAGTCTCATTGGAGTTAGATGATATCTCAAAGTAGTTTTGATTTGCATTTCTCTGATGATTAAAGATGATGAGCATTTTTTCATATGTCTGAAGGCCGTGCGCCTGTCTTCTTCAGAGAAGTTTCTCTTCAAATCCCTTGCCCAGCCTGCGATGGGATCCCTTGTTTTTTTCTTGCTGATGCGTTTGAGTTCTCTGTGGATTCTGGTTATTAAACCTTTGTCAGAGATATACCCTGCAAATATCTTCTCCCATTCTGAGGGCTGTCTGCTTGCTCTGCTTACTGTGTTCTTAGCTGTGCAGAAGCTTTTTAGTTTGATCAAGTCCCAGTAGTGTATTTTTGAAGCTGCTTCAATTGCCCGGGGGGTTCTCCTCATGAAATACTCACCCAGACCAATTTCTTCAAGGGTTTTCCCTGCATTCTCCTCTAGTATTTTTATAGTTTCATGTCTTAAGTTTAAATCTTTAATCCAATGAGAGTCTATCTTCGTTAATGGTGAAAGGTGTGGGTCCAATTTCAGTCTTCTGCAGGTTGCCAGCCAGTTCACCCAGCACCATTTGTTAAATAGGGAATCTTTTCCCCACTGAATGTTTTTAATTGGCTTGTCAAAAATCAAATAGCGGTAAGTAGCTGGATTCATCTCTTGGTTCTCTATTCTGTTCCAGATATCTACTTCTCTGTTTTTGTGCCAATACCATGCTGTTTTGATCACTATCGATTTGTAGTAAAGTCTGAGGTCTGGTAGTGTGATTCCTCCTGTTTTGTTTTTATTTCTGAGTAATGTCTTGGCTATTCGAGGTTTTTTCTGATTCCATATAAAACGAAGTAATGTTTTTTCAAGATCTTTAAAATATGACAGTGGAGCTTTAATAGGGAGTGCGTTGAAATTATATATTGCTTTGGGTAGTATGGACATTTTGATAATGTTGATTCTTCCTAGCCATGAGCATGGTATGTTTTTCCATTTGTTAACATTTTCAGCTATTTCTTTTCTTAGAGTTTCATAGTTCTCTTTATAGAGATCTTTCACGTCTTTTGTTAGGTAAATTCCCAAATATTTCATCTTCTTTGGCGCAACTGTGAATGGGATAGAGTCCTTAACTGCTTTTTCAATTTGACTGTTGTTGGTGTATATAAAGGCTACCGATTTACGAATGTTGATTTTGTAACCAGAGACACTGCTGTATTCCATGATCACTTCTAGGAGTTTTGTAGTAGAGTCCCTAGTGTTTTCCAGATACACAATCATATCATCTGCGAAGAGCGAGAGTTTGATCTCTTCTGACCCTATATGGATACCCTTGATCGACTTTTCTTCCCTAATTGCGGTGGCTAAAACTTCCATTACAATGTTGAAAAGCAATGGAGACAATGGGCAGCCTTGTCTGGTTCCTGATCTGAGTGGAAATGATTCCAATTTAACTCCATTCAATATGATATTGGCTGTGGGTTTGCTGTAGATGGCCTCTATCAGTTTAAGAAAAGTCCCTTCTAGACCAATTTTCTTGAGTGTTCTGATCATGAAGGGATGCTGGATATTATCAAAAGCTTTTTCTGCATCAATTGAGAGAATCATATGGTCTTTGTTTTTTAATTTGTTTATGTGCTGAATTACATTTATAGATTTACGTATATTGAACCAGCCTTGAGACCCTGGGATAAAACCAACTTGGTCATGATGTATAATTTGTTTGATGTGTTGCTGGATTCTGTTTGTTAGGATCTTGTTGAATATTTTTGCATCTATATTCATTAGTGATATTGGTCTATAATTTTCTTTTCTTGTTGGGTCTTTTCCTGGTTTGGGGATCAGGGTGATGTTTGCTTCATAGAACGTGTTGGGTAGTCTTCCTTCTTTTTCTACATTTTGGAACAGCTTGAGTAATATAGGTACTAATTCCTCTTTAAAGGTTTGGTAGAATTCTGACGTGAAACCATCTGGTCCCGGGCTTTTCTTTTTAGGGAGGTTTTGTATAGTTGATGCTATTTCTGAGCTTGATATGGGTCTGTTCAACATTTCCACTTGATTCTGGTTAAGTCTTGGAAGGTGGCGTGCTTCCAAGTATCGGTCTATTTCCTTCAGATTTTCATATTTCTGAGAATAAAGTTTCTTGTAATATTCATTAAGGAATTTTTGGATTTCTGATGAGTCTTTGGTTATTTCGTCTTTGTTGTTTCTGATTGATGATATTAGGGATTTACTCTTTTTTTCCTGATTAGGTTGGCCAGAGGTTTATCTATTTTATTGACCTTTTCAAAAAACCAGCTTTTTGATTTATTGATCTGTTGTATTATTCTTTTGTTTTCAATTTCATTTAATTCTGCTCTAATTTTGGTTATTTCTTTTCTTCTACTGGGTTTGGGGTTGGAATGTTCTTCCTTTTCCAGTTGCGTGAGATGTCCCATTAAGTTGTTAACTTCCTCTCTTTCCGTTCTCTTGAGGAAGGCTTGCAGTGCTATAAATTTCCCTCTTAGAACTGCCTTTGCAGTGTCCCAGAGGTTCTGATAGTTTGTGTCTTCATTATCATTTTGTTCCAAAAAATTGGTGATTTCTTTCTTAATCTCATCTCTGACCCAGCTATCATTCAGCATAAGGTTATTTAACTTCCATGTTTTTGTATGGGTATGCAGATTCCTGTTGTTACTCAATTCAAGTTTTATTCCATGATGGTCCGAGAAGATGCATGGAATAATTTCTATTCCTTTAAATTTATTGAGGTTAGACTTATGACCTAAAATGTGATCAATTTTGGAGTAAGTTCCGTGTGCTGATGAGAAGTATGTGTATTCAGTTTTGTTGGGATGAAATGTTCTGTAGATGTCTGCTAAATCTAAATATTGGATGGTTAGGTTTAAATCTAAGATTTCTTTGCTCAGCTTCTTTCTGGAGGATCGATCCAACACTGCCAAGGGAGTGTTGAAATCTCCAATGATTATGGAGCTGGAGGAAATCAAGTTACTCATGTCTGTTAGAGTTTCTCTTATAAATTGAGGTGCATTCTGGTTGGGTGCATAGATATTAATAATTGAGATCTCGTCATATTGAGTATTACCCTTAACAAATATGAAGTGACCATTCTTGTCCTTCCTTACTTTTGATGGTTTAAAGCCTACTGTATCTGCAAATAAAATTGCAACACCTGCTTTTTTCTGATTACCATTTGCCTGAAATATGGATGACCATCCTTTCACCCTGAGTCTGTATTTGTCTTTTAAGTTGAGATGTGACTCTTGTATGCAACAAATATCTGGCTTGAGTTTTTGTATCCAGTCAGCTAACCTATGCCTCTTTAGAGGACAGTTTAAGCCATTCACATTGATGGAGAGTATTGATAAGTCTGATGGAATTTTGGGTGTCGAGTTTTTCAAAGGTCCAGTGGACATTTTTAATCCTTTCGCCATTGTGGAAGTTGTAGTTTGATCCGAAGTTTCTGGGTGATTTTACTTTTGTGGTATAGGATTGGTTTGGTCATTGTGAAGGATAGGTCTGAGAACATCCTGAAGAGCTGGTTTACTTATGGCAAATTTTTTCAACATATGAATGTCATTGAAGTATTTAATTTCTCCGTCATAGATGAAACTCAATTTAGCTGGATACAAGATCCTGGGTTGAAAGTTTTTTTGCTTTAGGAGATTAAAAGTTGATGACCAGCCTCTTCTTGCTTGAAAAGTTTCAGCAGAGAGATCTGCAGTTATTCTAATATTCTTACCTTTGTACGTTATAGTTTTCTTTCGCCGGGCTGCTTTGAGAATCTTCTCTTTCATGTTAACTTTAGTGAAGCTAATTATGATATGTCTGGGAGATGGCTTATTGTGGTTGAATCGTGCTGGGGTTCTGAAGCTGTCTGCTATCTGAATTTCAGATTCTCTGGGCATGTCTGGAAAATTTTCTTTCATAATTTCATGTAGAAGGGCCTCTGTGCACTTGGCAGCCACTTCATCGTCCTCCGGAATTCCTATAACCCTTACGTTGTTTTTTTTCGAATTATCTGAGAGTTCTCTGAGTGAGTGATCCATTTTTGCTCTCCATTTCTCTTCCTCTTTGAGAGATTGGGAGCGTTCGAAGACTTTATCTTCAATGTCAGAAATCCTTTCTTCTGCTTGCTCCATTCTGTTACTGAGGGATTCTACTGTATTTTTCATATCTTTGAGGGCTGTAAGTTCTTGCTTCAGTGTGTCTAAGTCTTTGGTGGTTTTGTCTTTAAATTCGTTAAATTCTTGAGACAACTTTTGATTTTCTCCTCGAATTCCTATTCCATTTTATTGATCTTGTCTGCAAACCAAATTCTGAATTCGACTTCTGACATCTCAGCCAGTTGTTTATGAATGGGATCTTCAATCACATCTGCCGTATCTTTTCTTGGGGGGGTTGATCTATTCTGGTTATTCATGTTACCAGAGTTTTTCCGCTGATTCCGCCCCATGGTTTACTCCCTTTGGTTTTTCCCCTGGGGTTTTATCGAGGGCCCGTACAGTGTTGTGGCCTGAGGAACTGGGGCCCTGTCTGGTGTGGTGGAGCAAAGTGGTTCTGTCTTGTTTTCAGCTGGTTTCTGTTCGATCCTATTGCAACTTCTACTCTGGCTTGAAGTCTCAGTTGCCAGTGGTTGTGCTGCAGCTCCAAGGACTTTGAGGCAGGAGTGGCTGCGGCGGCGGCAGCCGGCAGGGTGGACTTTAGGAAGACTGGGGGAACCTCGTGGGTACAGAATCGGCTGGCTGGCTCCCCTGGCACTTTCCCCCTCCGCCAAAACTTTGGGTTGAGAGAGGTGGGTGCCGGGAAGAAGGCGGGGGAGCTGAGGCAGTGCCCCGCAAGCAGGAGGCTGCGGACTGACCTGGGGAGTACCTCGCCAGCCGGTGCCAGGCTGCGTTTTGACCAAGTTGGTTTTATCCCAGAATCTCAAGTCTGAGTCAATATCCGTAAATCTATAAATATAATTCAGCACATAAAAAAATTAAAAATCAAACACCATATGATTCTCTCAATTGATGTAGAAAAATCTTTTCATAATATACAGCATCCCTTCATGATCAGAACACTTAAAAATTGATATAGAAGCAACATTTCTATCAGTTTATATATAGGCCATCTACTGTAAACCCACAGCCAATATCATATTGAATAGAGTTAAATTGAAATCATTTCCACCCAGATCAGGAACCAGACAAGGCTGCCCATTCTCTCCACTGCTCTTTAACATTGTAATGGAAGTTTTAGTCATTGCAATTAGGGAAGAAAAGGCGATCAAGGGTATCCATTTAGGTTCAGAAGAGATCAAACTTTCACTCTTCGCAGATGATATGATTGTATACCCGGAAAATGCCAGGGATTCTACTACAAAACTCTTAGAAGCGATCAAGGCATAAAGCAGCGTCTCAGGTTACAAAATCAACATTCAGAAATCGGTAGCCTTTATATATACCAACAATACTCAACCTGAAAAAACAGTTAAGGACTCTATTCCATTCACAGTAGTGCCAAAGAAGATGAAATATTTGGGAGTTTACCTAATAAAGCACGTGAAATATCGCTATAAAGAGAACTATGAAACTCTAAGAAAAGAAATAGCTGAAAATGTTAACAAATGGAAAAACATACCATACTCACGGCTGGGATGAATCAACATTGTTAAAATGTCTATACTACCCAAAGCAAAATATAATTTTAACGCAATCCCTATTAAAGCTCCACTGTCATACTTTAAATATCTTGAAAAAAACAATACTTCATTTTATATGGAATCAGAAAAAACCTTGAATAGTCAAGACATTACTCAGAAATAAAAACAAAGCTGGAGAAATCATGCTACCAGAACTCAGACTATACTACAAATCTATAGTGATCAAAACAGCATGTTACTGACACAAAAACAGAAAAGTAGCTGTCTGGAACAGAATAGAGAACTAAGAGATGAATCCAGCTACTTACCATTATTTAATCTTTGACAAGCCAATTAAAAACATTCAGTGGGGAAAAGATTCTGTATTTAACAAATGGTGCTGGGTGAACTGGCTGGCTACCTGTAGAAGACTGAAACTGGACCCACATTTTTCACCATTAACTAAGATAGACTTTCGCTGGATTAAAGATTTAAACTTAAGACATGAAAGTATAAAAATCCTAGAAGAGAGTGCAGGGAAAACCCTTGAAGAAATTGGTCTGGGCGAGTATTATTATTTTTTTTTTTGTGGAGAAAGAGTCTCGCTTTATGGCCCTTGGTAGAGTGCCATGGCATCACACAGCTCACAGCAACCTCCAACTCCTGGGCTTTCTGGGGGAGTATTTTATGAGGAGGACCCCCTGGGCAATTGAATCAGCTTCAAAAATACACTATTGGGATGTGATCAAACTAAAAAGCTTCTGCACAGCCAAGAACATAGTAATTAAAGCAAACCAACAGCCCTCAGAATTGGAGAACATATTTGCAGGTTGTCTCCAACAAAGGTTTACTAACCAGAATCCACAGAGAACTCAAATGTATAAGCAAGAAAAGAACAAGTGATCCCATCGCTAGGTGGGCAAGTGACTTGAAGAGAAACTTCTTTGAAGAAGACAGGCGTGCGGCCTACAGACATATGAAAAAATGCTCATCATCTTTAATCATCCAAGAAATACAAATCAAAACTACTTTGAGATATCATCGAACTCCAGTAAGATTAGCCTATATCACAAAATCCTAAGACCAGAGATGTTGGTGTGGATGTGGAGAAAAGGGAACACTTCTACACTTCTGGTGGGAATGCAAATTAGTACATTTCTTTTGGAAAGATGTTTGGAGAACACTTAGAGATCTAAAAATAGATCTGCCATTCAATCCTATAATTCCTCTACTAGGTATATACCCAGAAGACCAAAAATCACATCATAACAAAGATATTTCTACCAGAATGTTTATTGTAGCCCTATTCATAATTGCTGAATCATGGAAAAAGCCCAAGTGCCCATCAATCCACAAATGGATTAATACATTGTGGTACATTTACACCATGGAATATTATGCAGCCTTAAAGCATGGTGGAGACTTTAACTCTTTCATGTTTACATGGATGGAGCTGGAACATATTCTTCTTTGTAAAGTATTTCAAGAATGGAATAAAAGGTATCCAATGTACTCAGCCCTATTATGAAACTAATTTATGGCTTTCACATGAAAGCTATAACCCAGTTACAACCTAAGAATAGGGGGAAGGGGGAAAGGGAGGGGAGGGAGGGTGTAGGTGGGCAGAAGGAGGGAGATTGGTGGTATTACACCTGCGGTGTATCTTGCACGGGTATATGTGAAACTTAGTAAATGTGCAAGGGTATATGTGCAAGGGTATATGTGAAACTTAGTAAATGTGTCTTAGCACAACAACTAAGAAAATGCCTGGAAGGCTATGTTAACCAGTGTGATGAAAATGTGTCAAACAGTCTATGAAACCAGGGTATGGTGCCCCATGATCACATTAATGTACACAGCTATGATTTAGTAAAAAAAAAAAAAAAAAAAAGAAAGAAAGAAAGAAAGAAAAGAAATATAAAAAACCTCGAATTGGCAAGACATTACTCAGAAACAAAAACAAAGCAGGAGGAATCACACTCCCAGACCTGAGACTGTACTATAAATCGAAAGTAATCAAAACAGTGTGGTACTGGCACAAAAACAGAGAGATAGACATCTGGAACAGAATAGAGAACCAAGAGATGAATCCAGCTACTTACCGTTATTTAATCTTTGACAAGCCAATTGAAAACATTCAGTGGGGAAAAGATTCCTTATTTAACAAATGGTGCTTGTGACCTGTAGAAGACTAAAGCTGGACCCACACCTGTCACCTTTAACTAAGATAGACTCTCACTGGATAAAAGATTTAAACTTAAGTCATGAAACTATAAAAATACTAGAAGAAAGTGCAGGGAAAACTCTTGAAGGTATCAGCCTGGGTGAGTATTTTATGAGGAGGACTCTCCAGGCAATTGAAGTAGTATCAAAAATACACTACTGGGACCTAATCAAACTAAAAAGCTTCTGCACAGCCAGGAACATAGTAAGTATAGCAAGCAGACACCACTCAGAATGGGAGAAATTATTTGGAATTCCTACCTCCGACATAGGTTTATTAACCAGAATCCACAGAAAACTCAAATGTATTAGCAAGTAAAGAACAACTGATCCCATCTCATGCTGGGCTTAGGACTTGAAGTGAAACTTCTCTGAAGGAGAGAGGTGCACGGCCTACAGACACATGAAAAAATGCTCATTATCCTTAATCATCAGTGAAATGGAAATGAAAACTACTTTGAGATATCACATAACTCCAGTAAGATTAGCCCACATAACAAAAACCCAAGGCCAGAGTTGTTGGCATGGATGTGGAGAAAAGGGAACACTTCTACACTGCTGGTGGGAATGCATACTAATATACTCCTTTTGGAAGGATGTTTGGAGAATACTTAGAGATCTAAAAATAGACCTGCATTTCGATCCTATAATTCCTTTACTAGGTACATACCCAGAAGACCAAAAATCACAATATAACAAAGACATCTTTACCAGAATATTTATTGCATCCCAATTCATAATTGCTATGTCATGGAAGAAGCCCAAGTGCCCATTGATCCATGAATGGATTAATAAATTGTGGTACATGTATAGCATGAAATATTAAGCAGCCTTAAAGAAAGATGGAGACTTTACATCTTTCATGTTTACACAGATGGAGCTGGAACATATTCTTCTCAGCAAAGCATCTCAAGAATGGAAGAAAAAGTATCCAATGTACTCAGCCCTACTATGAAGCTAATTTATAGATTTCATATGAAGGCTGTAATCTAACTATAGAACAAGAATATGGGTAAAGGGCCAAGGGAGGGGAGGGAATGGGGGAGTGTTGGGTGGAGAGAGGGTAATTGGTGGGGCCACACCTCGGTGCATCTTAGAATGGTACAGGTGAAACTTACTAAATGCAGAATACAAATGTCTTCATAAAATAACTAAGAAAATTCCATGAAGGGTATATTAAACACTTTGATGAGACTATTTCAGAATGTATATGAAACCAGCACATTGTACCCCTTGATTGCACTAATGTACACAACTATGATTTAATAATAATAAAAAAAAAAGGCCCAGGGTAAATGGATGGACATCTATAATACAGGCAAATGGAAATCTGGAAAAAACAAGGGTTGTAATCTTATATGTATGTATTATAGGATTTAAACTAGTGGTTCTCAGCCTGTGGGTCATGACCCCTTTGTAACTATGAAAATACATCCTGCATATCAGATATTTACATTACAATTCATAGTAGTAGCAAAATTACAGTTATGAAGTAGCAATGAAAATAATTTTATGGTTGGGGGTCACCACAACATGAGGAACAGTATTAAAGGGTCACATCATTAGGAAGGTTGAGAACCACTGACTTAAACCCACAAAAATAAGGACAGACAAGGATGGATACTACATATTTGTCAAGGGAAACACTCAACATGAAGAGGTTTCAATAATTAACATTTATATGTTATAAAATGTGACTGATCCTCAATTTATGAAACAACTCCTAAAAGATATCAACAAATAGATATCTTCCTGTACTATAATAGCAGGAGATTTTTAACACCCCTTTCTCAGTTATGGATAAATCCTCGAAGAAGGAACTAAACAAAGAAATAATAGACTTAAGCTTGACCCTAGTAAATATGGACTCAACAAACATCTACAAAACATTTCATCCTAATAAAACTGAATACACATTCTTCTCATTAGCCCATGGATCATCTTCAAAAATTGATCATATCTTAGAACCTCAACAAATTTAAAAAATAATAATTATACCTTCTATCATATACCATCAGGGATTAAAAATTGAACTCAACAGCAACAGAAATGTTCATACTGTCATGGAAACTAAATATGCTGAATAATAGCTGGGTCAAAGACAAGATTAAGAAGGAAATCATCAAATTTTTGGAAGAAAATTATAATGAAGGCACAAGCTATCAAAACCTGTGGGATACTGCAAAGGCAGTCCTGAGGGAAATTTATAGCATTAGCAGGCTTCATCAAGAAAACAGAACGTAAATCAGCAATGTAATAGGCCATCTTAAACAACTGGAAAAGGAAGATAAATCCAACTCTAAACACAGCAGAAGAAAATAAATAACCAAAATTAGAGCAGAACTAAATGAATTAGAAAACAAAAGAATCATTTGAAAGATCAATGAAACAAAAATTTGGTTCTTTGAAAGATTAATAAAATCAATAAACCTTTGGCCAGCCTAACAAGAAATAGAAAAATAAAATCTCTAATAACATCAATTAGAAATGATAAAGGGGAAATAACAACAGATACCACAGAAATTCAAAAAATCCTCCATGATTACTACAAATATCTCTAAAATCTCTATTCTCAGAAATATGAAAATGTTGAGGAAATGGACCGATACCTGGAAGCATGCCATCTTTCTCAACTCAACCATAAAGAATTAAAAATTTTGAATAGACCTATATCAAGCACTGAAATAGCATCAAATATACAAAATCTCCCAAAAAAGAAAAGTCTGGGACCAGAATTCTACCAAACCTTTGTAGAGGAACTAGTACCTATATTACATAACTTCTTTAAAACATAAGAAAGGAAGGAATCCTCCTCTACACATTCTATGAAGCAAATATCACCTTGATTCCCAAACTAAGAAGGGACCTAACAAACAAAGGAAAGTATAGACCAATATCTTTAATGAATATCAATGCAAAAATATTCAATAAGATCCTAGCAATCTGAATTTAATGATAGTTCAAAAAATTATACACCAAGACCAAGTTGGTTTTATCTCAGGGGGGTTGGTTAAACATACATAAATGTATATATATAATACAGCACATAAATAAAATAAAAAACAAAGACCATACGATTCTATGAATTAATGCATAAAAGGCTTTTGATAATATCCAGCATCATTTCATAATTTGTACACTTAAAATATAGGCTTAGATGGGACATTTCTTAAACTAATAGAGACCATCTACAGCAAGCCCACAGCCAATATCATACTAGATGGAGTAAAACTGAAAACATCTCCACTCATATCTGGAACTAGACAAGGATGCCCATTGTTGCCATTGCTATTCAACATAGTACTGGAAATCCTAGCCATTGCAGTCAAGCAAGAGAAAGGGAGCAAGGGTATTCAAATGTGGACAGAAGAGATTAAACTTTTGCTCTTTGTGGATGACATGATCTTATACATGGAAAACCTCAGAGACTCAACTACAAAACTCTTAGAAGCAATCAAGGAATAGAGCAATGTCTTGGGATACAAAATCAATACATACAAATCTGTAGCTTTTATATATACCAAAAATATAGTCAAGGACTCTATTCCTTTTACAATAGTGCCAAAGAAGATGAAATACCCGGGAATATATCTGACAAAGAATGTGAAAGGTTTCTCTAAAGATAGCTATGAAACCCTGAGAAAATAAAAAGCTGAATATGGTAACAAATGGAAAAACATACCATGCTTATGGTTGGGTAGAATCAACATAGTTAAAATGTCCATATTACCCAAAGCAATCTACATATTTAATGGAATCCCCATCAAAGCACTGATGTCATACTTTATTTTTATTTTTTTCCTTCTTTTTCATTTATTTATTTATTTATTTTTTTATTAAATCATAGCTGTGTACATTAGTATGATCATGGGGCACCATATACTTGGTTCATAGACTGTTTGACACATTTTCATCACACTAGTTAACATAGCTTTCATGGCATTTTCTTAGTTATTTTGCTAAGACCTTTACATTCCACATTTACTAGGATTCACATATACCCTTGTAAGATGCACCGCAGATGTAATCTCATTAATCCTCCTCCCTCTACCTACCTCCCCCCCCCACCCTCCCTTTCCCCCTTCTCCTTATTCTTAGGCTGTAACTGGGTTATAGCTTTCATGTGAAGGTCCTACATTAGTTTCATAATAAGGGTGAGTACATTGGGTACTTTTTCTTCCATTCTTGAGATACTTTACTAAGAAGAATATGTTCCAGCTCCATCAATGTCAACATGAAAGAGGTAAAGTCTCCATCTTTTTTTAAGGCTGCATAATATTCCATGGTCTACATATACCACAGTTTATTGATCCATTCATGGATCGATGGGCACTTGGGCACTTTAATACTTTATTTTATCTAGAATCAGAAAACCCCCTAGCCAGTACAATACTTAGAAATAAGAACAAATCTGGAGGCATCACACTACCAGGTTATGCTACAAATCTATAGTGATCAAAACAGGATGGTACTGGCACAAAAATAGAGATTTAGATATGTGGAATAGAATAGAGAATCTGGAGATGAACCCAGCCACATACCATCATCTGGTCTTTGATTAGTCTTACTAAAACATTTTTTTGGGGAAAGGAATCCCTATTTAACAAATGGTAGCGGGAGAACTGGCTAGTGACTGTAGAAGACTGAAACTGGACCCATACCTCTCACCACTAACAAAAATTAATTCTCACCAGATGAAAGATTTAAATTTAAGACATGAAACTATAAAAATACTAAAGAAAGTACAGGGAACATGCTTGAAGATACTGGATTAGGTAAATATTTTATGAGGAAGACCTCCTTAGCAATTGAAGCAACACCAAAAATAAATTATGGGATTTGATCAAGCTTAAAAGCTTCTGCACAGCTAAGGGCACTACAACTAAAGACAGCCTTCAGAATGACAGAATATTTTTGCATGTGATGATTACAACAAAGATCTGATAACTAGAGTCTACACAGAACTCAAATTAATCAATATGAAAAGAGCAAACAACCCCATTTCTTTATGAGCAAGAGATTTGAACAGAAACTTCTCTGAAGATGACAGACAAATGGACAACAAACACTTGAGAAAATGCTCATAATCTTTAATATCAGAGAAATGCAAATCAAAACCATTTTGAGATATCACCTTACTCCAGTAAGAATAGTCCACATCACAAAGTCCCCAAACTGCATATGCTGGGCTGGATGTGGAAAGAAGGGATCACTTCTGCACTGCTGGTGGGATTGAAATTAGTACAACTTTTACGGAAAGAAATATGGAGAGTCTTTAAGGAATTAAAAGTTGACTTTCTATTTGATCCCACAATTCTATTACTAGGTATTTACCGAGAAGAACAAAAATCATTTTACCACAAAGATATTTTGCACCAGAATGTTTATTGCAGCCCAATTCATAATTGCAAAGTCATGGAAGCAGCCCAAATGCCCATCAATCCATCAATGGATGAACAAATTTTGGTATATGCATACCACGGAATACCACTCAGCCATTAAAAAGATAGAGACTTTACATCTTTTATGTTTACATGAATGGAGTTGGAACATACTCTTATCAGTAAAGTATTTCAAGAATGGAAAAAAATGTATCCAATTTACTCAATACTATTATGAAACTAATATATAAACACACATTCATACGAATGATAGAATACAAATATAGTCTAGAAAAGGGGAAAGATAAGGAGGGAAAGGGGAGGGGAAGAGAGAGGGCAATTGGTGGGAGGATGGAGGGCATTTGATGACATCTCATGTAATGTGCACAATGCAAGGGTAAGATTCAAAATAACTAAGAGTAAATTATAAATGTCTTACCACAAAAAAATAAGTAAGTGAAGTGATGGTTATGTTGATCCATTTGATTTAAGCATTCCACATTGTATATCAAACCATCATGTTGTACCTCATAAATGTATACTGTTATGATTTAATAAAAAATTAAATTAAAAAATAAATTTAATTTAATTTAAGTCTATTTTTCTACTTTTACTTTGTTGCTTATGCTTTGGGGGTCATATCTAAAAAATTATTGCCCAGAACATTGTAATGGAGTTTTTCTCCATGCTCTTTTTTTTCTAGTAGCTTTAGTTTCAGGTCTTATGTTTAAATCTTTAATCCACTTTTGTTTGGATTTTGTGTGTGGTGTGAGATAAGGGTCTAAGTTCATTTTCCTGCATGGAATTATAACTTTTCCAGTGTCATTTATTAAGAGTCTGTTTTTTTTTTTTCTTTCACCACTGTTTTGTTCTTTGTACCAGTGTCAAAAATCAAGTGACCATAAATGTATGAGTTCATTTCCGGTCTTTTAATAATGTTCCATTATTCTATGTTTCTGTTTTAATACTGGTACCATACAGTTTTGATTCCTATATCATTACAGTATTTTTTTTAATTTCAGAATAAAGCCTCCATCAGAAAGACTGAAAGATCAAAAATTAATAATCTAATGACATGTCTAAAGTAAATAGAAAAGGAATAGCAAACAAAACCCAAAGAAAGCAGAAGAAAAGAAATAACTAAAGCCAGAGCAGAACTAAATGAAATAGAAAATAAGAAAATAATATAGAAGTTCAATGAAACAAAAAATTAGTTTTTTGAAAAAAAGCAAAATTGATAGAACTTTTGCTCTATCAACTAGATATAGAAGAGAAAGGACCCAAATAAGTTTAATCAGAAATGAAAAATGTGATATCAGAACTAATACCACAGAAACACAAAATATCTGTGAATACTATAAACAGCTCTATGTACATAAATGTGAAAATGTAGATGAAATGGGCCATGTGTGGTGGCTCATGACTATAATCCTAGCATTCTGGGAGGCCAAGGTGAGTGGATTTCTTGAGCTCATGAGTTTGAAACCAGCCTAAGCAAGAACAAGAGCACATCTCCACTAAAAATAGAAAAAAAAAAACTAGTTGTGCGTCATGTCACATGACTGTACCCCCAGCTACTCAGAAGGCTAAGGCAAGAGATCATTTGAGCCAAAGAGTTGAGGTTGCTGTGAGCTATGATGACACCATGGCACTCTACCCAGGGTAATGCAGTGAGAATCTGTAAAAAAAAAATGTAGAGAAAACATACAAATTTCTGGAAATACACAACCTACCAAGACTCAATCAAGAAGAAATAATACACCTGAACAGATCAATAATGAGCAACATAATTGAAGCACCAATATAAAATCCTTCAACAAAGAAAGCCCCAAATTAGATGGATTGACAGGCAAAGTTTATCACATTTACAAAGAAGAGTTGGCACCCATATTGCAGAAATTATTCCACAACATTGAGAAAGAGGTAATTCTCTTCAGTATCCTTCTTATGAAGGGAGTATCATGTAGATACCAAAGCCAGGAAAGGACACAGCAAAAATAAAGAAAACTATAGACCAACATCACTTACGAATATAGATGCAATAATCCTTAACAAAGTACTAGAAAACCAAATTCAATAAGCACATTAAAAAATAATCAACCATGACCAAGTGGTCTTTATCCCAGGGATGCAAGAATAATTCAACACATGTAAATCAATGAATATGATTCACCACATAAAGACAAGCAAAAACAAAAATTATATCATCTCAATAGATACAGAAAAAGTGGTAGACAAAATTTAGTACCCTTTCATGATAAAAACCCTCAATAACCTTGGCATGGAAGGAACATATCTCAAAATTATAAAAGCCATATATGACAAACACACAGCCAGCATCATATTGAAAGATGAACGTATTCCCACTAAGCACTGGAACAAACAGTCATTACTTCTATTCAACACCGTGCTCAAAGTCTTAGCCAGAGCAATCAGGCAAAAGAAAGAAATAAAGACATCCAAATCAGGAGAGAAGAATTCAAACTATTGCATTTTACTGATGATATTATCTTGTATTTAGAAAACTACAAAAATTCCACCAACAGACTTCTGGAGGTGATAAATAAATTATGAAATATCTCAAGTTACCCTATCAATGTACTCAAATCAGTAGTATTCCTGTACACCAATAATAGTCAAATTGAGAGTCAAATCAAAGACTCAATACCATTCATAATACCTGCAAAGGAAATAAAATACCTAGGAATATACCTAACCAAGGAGGTAAAAGATCTCTACAAAGGGAACTGCAAAATACTAAGGAAAGAAATCGAAGATTATACAAACAAATAGAAAAATATTTCATGCTTACGGATTGGTATAATCAACATTGTTAAAATGTCCATGCTACCCAAAGTGATTGACAGATTCAATATAATCACCATCAAAATACCAATAACGTGTTTTGTGGATCAAGAAAAGAAAATCTATGCTTTTTAAAAACCAGAATAGAGCCTGAATAGCCAATTTAATCTTTAAAAAAGGGAACAAATTTCGAGGTATCACATTACCAGAATTCAAAATATATTACTAGGCTATAGTAACCAAAATAGCATGATATTGGGACAAAAATAGAGACATAGACCAATAGAATAGAACAAAAATCCCAGACATCAAACCATCCACATATAGCCAACTGATCTTTGAGAAACCAAACAATAATATACACTGGAGAAAGAATCCTTATTCAATAAATGGTTCTGGGACAACAGGGTACCCATATGCATAAGAATGAAACAGGATTCATATATTTTACCACTCACATAAATTAATTCAAGATAGATAAAATCTTAAATGTAAGGCCCAAAATCTTAATAACTCTAAATGAAAATGTTAGAAAAAATCTTCTAGATCTCATCCTAGGCAAAGAATTTATGAAAAGGTACCAATGGCAATCATAGCCAAAAGAAAAAGAAGTGAATAAAACCTGATTAAATTTTAAAAGCTTCTGAACATTCAAGGAAATAATTAAGAGCAAATAGACGACCTACACATGAGAGAAAATATTTGGAAGCTACACATTTTATAAACAAATACCATCCAGAATCTAAGATGCTGTATGGTAGCAAATCAACAAGGAAAAAAGTATCCATTTAAAAAATGGGCAAAAGAAATGAACAGAAGCTTTTCAAAAGAAGATAGACATCAAATTACAAGAGAAACTCTGACATGAGCAACTTGATTTCCTCCAGCTCCATAATAGTCAGAGATTTCAACACTCCTGTGGCAGTGTTGGATCGATCCTAGAACAAGAAGCTGAGCAAAGAAATCTTAGATTTAAACCTAACCATCCAACATTTGGATTTAGCAGACATCTACACAACATTTCATCCCAACAAAACTGAATACACATACTTCTCATCAGCCCATGGAACTTACTCCAAAATCGATCACATCTTAGGTCACAAGTCTAACCTCAGTAAATTTAAAGGAATAGAAATTATTCCATGCATCTTCTCGGACCACCATGAAATAAAACTTGAGCTGAGTAACAACAGGAATCTGCATACTCATACAAAAACATGGAAGTTAAATAACCTTATGCTGAATGATAGCTGGGTCAGAGATGAGATTAAGAAAGAAATCACCAACTTTTTGGAACAAAATAACAATGAAGACACGAACTATCAGAACCTCTGGGAAACCGCAAAGGCAGTTCTAAGAGGGAAATTTATAGCACTGCAAGCCTTCCTCAAAAGAACGGAAAGAGAGGACGTTAAGAACTTAATGGGACATCTCAAGCAACTGGAAAAGGAAGAACACTCCAACCCCAAACCCAGTAGAAGAAAAGAAATAACCAAAATTAGAGCAGAATTAAATGAAATTGAAAACAAAAGAATAATACAACAGATCAATAAATCAAAAAGCTGGTTTTACAAAAAGGTCAATAAAATAGATAAACCTTTGGCCAACCTAATCAAGAAAAAAAGAGTAAAATCTCTAATCTCATCAATCAGAAACAACAAAGATGAAATAACAACAGACTCCTCAGAAATCCAAAAAATCCTTAATGAATATTACAAGAAACTGTATTCTCAGAAATATGAAAATCTGAAGGAAATTGACTGATACTTGGAAGCACGTCACCTTCCAAGACTTAGCCAGAATCAAGTGGAAATGTTGAACAGGCCCATATCAAGTTCGGAAATAGCATCAACCATACAAAACCTCCCTAAAAAGAAAAGCCCGGGACCAGATGGTTTCACGTCAGAATTCTACCAAACTTTTAAAGAGGAATTAGTACCTATATCACTCAACCCTTTCCAAAAGGTAGAAAAAGAAGGAAGACTACTTAACACGTTCTATGAAGCAAACGTCACCCTGATCCCCAAACCAGGAAAAGATCCAACAAGAAAAGAAAATTGTAGACCAATATCACTAATGAATATAGATGCAAAAATATTCAACAAGATCCTAACAAACAGAATCCAGCAACACATCAAACAAATTATACATCATGACCAAGTCAGTTTTATCCCAGGGTCTCAAGGCTGGTTCAATATACTTAAATCTATAGATGTAATCCAGCGCATAAACAAATTAAAGAACAAAGACCATATGATTCTCTCAATCGATGCAGAAAGAGCTTTTGATAATATCCAGCATCCCTTCATGATCAGAACACTTAAGAAAATCGGTATAGAAGGGACATTTCTTAAACTGATAGAGACCATCTACAGCAAACCCACAGCCAATATCATATTGAATGGAGTTAAATTGGAATCATTTCCACTCAGATCAGGAACCAGACAAGGCTGCCCATTGTCTCCCTTGCTTTTTAACATTGTAATGGAAGTTTTAGCCACCAAAATTAGGGAAGAAAAGGCGATCAAGGGTATCCATATAGGGTCAGAAGAGAAAGAGATGAAACTTTCACTCTTTGCAGATGATATGATTGTATATCTGGAAAACACTAGGGACTCTACTACAAAACTCTGAGAAGTGATCAAGGAATACAGCAGTGTCTCAGGTTACAAAATCAATATTCATAAATCGGTAGCCTTTATATATACCAACAATAGTCAAGTTGAAAAAACAGTTAAGGACTCTATCCTGTTCACAGTAGTGCCAAAGAAGATGAACCATTTGGGAATTTATCTAACAAAGGACGTGAAAGATCTCTATAAAGAGAACTATGAAACTCTAAGAAAAGAAATAGCTGAAAATATTAACAAATGGAAAAACATACCATGATCATGGCTGGGAAGAATCAACATTGTTAAAATGTCCATACTACCCAAAGCAATATATAATTTCAATGCAATCCCTATTAAAGCTCAAATGTTATACTTTAAATATCTTGAAAAAACAATACTTCCTTTTTATATGGAATCAGAAAAAAACCTCGAATAGCCAAGACATTACTCAGAAATAAAAACAAAGCAGGAGGAATTACGCTACCAGACTTCAGACTATACTACAAATTGATAGTGATCAAAACAGCATGGTATTGGCACAAAAACAGAGACGTGATGTCTGGAACAGAATAGAGAACCAAGAGATGAACCCAGCTATGTACCGTTATTTAATCTTTGACAAGCCAATTAAAAACATTCAGTGGGGAATAGATTCCCTATTTAACAAATGGTGCTGGGTGAACTTGCTGGCAACCTATAGAAGACTGAAACTGGACCCTCACCTTTCACCATTAACTAAGATAGACTCTCACTGGATCAAAGATTTAAACTTAAGACATGAAACTATAAAGATACTAGAGGAGAGTGCAGGGAAAACCCTTGAACAAATTGGTCTGGGCGAGTATTTCATGAGGAGGACCCCCTCGGCAATTGAAGCAGCTTTAAAAATACACTATTGGGACCTGATCAAACTAAAAAGCCTCTGCACAGCCAAGAACACAGTAAGTAAAGCAAGCAAACAGCTCTCAGAATGGGAGAAGATATTTGCAGGTTATGTCTCCAACAAAGGTTTAATAACCAGAATCCACAGAGAACTCAAACGCATTAGCAAGAATAGAACAAGGGATCCCATTGCAGGCTAGGCAAGGGATTTGAAGAGAAACTTCTCTGAAGAAGACAGGCGTGCGGCCTTCAGACATATGAAAAAATACTCATCATCTTTAATCATCAGAGAAATGCAAATCAAAACTACTTTGAGATACCATCTAACTCCAGTGAGACTAGCCTATATCACAAAATCCCAAGACCAGAGATGTTGGTGTGGATGTGGAGCAAAGGGAACACTTCTGCACTGCTGGTGGGAATGCAAATTAATACATTCCTTTTGGAAAGAGATATGGAGATCACTTAGAGATCTAAAAATAGATCTGCCGTTCAATCCTGTAATCCCTGTACTGGGCATATACCCAGAAGACCAAAAATCACAACATAACAAAGATATTTGTACCAGAATGTTTATTGCAGCCCAATTCATAATTGCTAAGTCATGGAAGAAGCCCAAGTGCCCATCGATCCACGAATGGATTAGTAAATTTTGGTATATGTACACCATGGAATATTATGTAGCCTTAATGAAAGATGGAGACTTTACCTCTTTCATGTTTACGTGGATGGAGCTGGAATATATTCTTCTTAGTAAAGTATCTCAAGAATGGAAGAAAAAGTACCCAATGTAGTCAGTCCTACTATGAAACTAATTTAGGGTTTTCACATGAAAGCTATAACCCAGTTACAACCTAAGAATAGGGGGAAGGGGGAAAGGGAGGGGAGGGAGGGGGGAGGTGGGTAGAGGGAAGGGGATTGGTGGGATTACACCAGCGGTGCATCTTACAAGGGTATATGTGAAGCTTGGTAAACAGTCTGTGGAGCTAGTGAATGATGCCCCATGAATATATCAATGTATACAGCTATGATTTAATAAAAAAAATAGAAGATAGACAAATGGCCAATAAACATATGAAAAAATGCTCAGTGTCACTAATCATCAAGGAAAAGCAAATTAAAACCAGAATGACCCAGCACTTGGGAGGCCAACGTGGATGTATTGCCTGAGCTCACAGGTTCAAGAACAGACTGAGTCAGAGTGAGATCCTGTCTCTAAGAAATAGCCAGACATTGTGGCGGGCACCTGTGTTCCCAGCTACTTGGGAGGCTGAGGCAAGCGGATCGCTTCATTCCAAGAGTTTGAGGTTGCTGTGAACTAAGATGCTATGGCATTCTACTAAGGGTGATCAAATGAGAATCTGTAAAAAAACAAAACAAAACAAACAAACAAAATAATGAGATTCACCGTACCCAGGTTAAAATGGCCTTTATTAAAAAGTCAAAAAACAATAGATATTGGCATAGGTGCAAAGAGAAAGGAGTGTTTATACAGTGTTGGTGGGACTGAAAATTAGCACAACCTCTATAGAAAAAAGTATGGAGATTTCTCAGAGAATTAAAAGTAGACCTACCATTTGATTCAGCAATTCTACTGCTGTGTATTTATCCAAAGGAAAGAAGGCATTTTATCAAACAGATCCCAGCACTTGAATGTTTATTTGCAGCACAATTTCATCAATGAAATGCCCCAGAGGAGGGCATGTGAGAAATTAAAATTGTAAACGTGCCTTTTAATGCCAAATTTGAGTATTTAAACCTTACTCATTTAACACTGAAGAAAGGGAATGGCACGATTAAATATGTTTTTCAAAAAGAAAAAGGCATAAGAGAGGAGATGGGCTGAATAATGGGAGAAGCAATGGAGAAAATTATATGAGAGGAATACATAAAGATAGAATTGACAAAACATTAATAATGCTGACAGTAAGAGATAAAAAGGCTAAAATGATCAAATATTTATTCAGTAAAAAAAAAATTAAGCATTGGAAGTTTGTATTTCTGCCAAAGAAAAAGATTTAGTTCTAGTTCTAGTTAGTCTAGTTCTATCCCCATCTCTCAACAGGACATTTTCCATCTTTGTTGGTGGAAAGTAGTCGGCATTGAAAAGGCTTCCATTGTTTATTGATTCTCATGTCCAAAACTTTGCCATATGTAGAAAACACCAGCTGGCTACAACGGATAAAGACTTCAAATAACTTTACCCATTTCTCTGCCACTCACATAAGTGGCCTGAGGGGCATTCAGGATTTATTTCTAATGTTTTTTTTTTTGTATTTCATTTGGTTCTCAGATACCCAAAGTCTAGGAATCCAGTGTAGTTGGAATGTCTACACACATTGTTAGTATTTATCTCTGTTTTTAGTTAAAGTCAGACTTATGAGATATAAGCAATTATTCAGTTTTTATTGAAGAACTTGACAGTATCTTAAAAGGATCTTAAATTACTCTTTTCTAATCATTAGAATTAGAAATAGCTTCCTGCACCTGGGGGCATTTGGCATTATGGGTTATAATGATTCCTGTTTGGTTTTGTTAGTTTTTCCCACAGTAAAAGGATCTTTGTCTCTCTCTTTATATGTAGACAACTCCAAAGTTAAAAATAGCCCATACTTATATAGGCCTGTTTCTATATTGGCCAGAAATGTAAATCAAGACCTCCTCTAACTCATTTACCTTCTCTGGGGTGAAGCACTAAATGTTCTGAAAGAAAGTTCATCAATGAAATGTCACTCACCAATCCTCTAGAGAAAGGTAAATCTATTGGAAAATGAGAAAGAGAAAATCACCATCAGAAGCCATTATTGATTCAAGTTCAAGACAAATCCTCCAATCTTACATAGTTATGAAAATGGGAAGAGAAAATACTCTTAATTTGTGTGCAAGAATCATCAAAAATGTCAATTTGGTTCTTTTTGACCCAAATACCAATATATGTTGTTAGTGTCCTCGCTTTATGGTATGACAACATATTTCAAACTTATCTTTCACATTTCCTGCTCGAAATTTAAAATTATCCATTTTTCCAAAGAATGATTTTTCCTTTTAATAGGTAATGGTTTTTAGATAACACAATCCGGGTGGTACAATCACTTGCTGCCCTTAGGCTAGACGTTGTTTCCATACCTTTTGGACAGAGCTAGGAACTGTATGAGCTATATGGTTTTGAATCATATGAAATTGCCTTTTCTATAAATCAAAAATGATAAAATATAAGCAGTTTCATGTGGTTCGGCCTAATGCTTTTAAGGGAAAATGTATCATGAAACATCCAATTCAAATTAATTTTCATAGGGTTTTTATTTAATGCCTTTGATTTTAATTTGTATTTCTTTTCTCTTTCACAAAAATCTTTTTTTTTCAGAGACAGAGTCTCACTTTGTTTTGTTTATTTTGAGTATTTTGTTTATACTCAAGATACTGAGTATTTTGAGGCTGAGGCGGGTGTATTGCTTGAGCTCACAAGTAAGACACCAGCCTGAGCCAGAGGGAGACCTTGTCTCTAAAATAGCTAGCAAGGTGTTGTGGTGGGGACCTTGGTAGAGTGCCATAGTGTCACAGCTCACAGCAACCTCCAGATCTTGGGCTTAGCAGATTCTCTTGCCTCAACCTCCAGAGTAGCTGGGGACTATAGGTGCCTACCACAACACTCGGCTACTTTTTTTTTGCTGCAGTTTGGCTGGGGCCGGGTTCGAACCTGCCACCCTCAGTATATGGGGCTGGCACTCTACTCACTGAGCCACAGGCGCTGCCCCACTAAAAATCTTGATTCCTAGAAAGGTTAATATGATTAATAATTTTCTTTATCCTACTATTAGCATTAATACCTATTAGTGAAATGTTATTGAACACATAACTACTGAAAATAGTTTCTTCAATAAAAAATTGATATCCCTGGATGGTGCCTGTGGCTCAAAGGAGTAGGGTGCTGGTCCCATATGCCGGAGGTGGCGGGTTCAAACCCAGCCCTGGCCAGAAACTGCAAAAAAAAAAAAATTAATATCCTTGAGAACAAATCCAGTCTCTTAAAGTGAGAATTTAGTACTGCAAGAACGGTACCAAGCCATATATGAAGGACCTGCTCCTATGGCCTCTGATGAGGCCCTACCTACCAATGTCACTACACTAAGGATCAAATTTCCACATGAGATTTGGAGGTTTCAAATATCTAAACCAGGCGTCCTCAAACTGCGGCCTGCGGGCCACATGAAGCGGTGTGAATTGTATTTGTTCCTGTTTTGTTTTTTACTTCAAAATAAGATATGTACAATGTGCATAGGAATTTGTTCATAGTTGTTTTTTTTTTTTTTTAAACTATAGTCTGGCCCTCCAACGGTCTGAGGGACAGTGAATTGGCCCCCTGTTTAAAAAGTTTGAGGACGCCTGATCTAAACCATAGCGGTCAACTTCACAACTCATAGTGACCACATAATAAAAGTAAGCCAAAAGCTGTGGAGAAATGCAGAAATTCCTGGTATTAAAAAAGAAAGATTCCAGAGGCACACTTCATCTTATCTAGAGTTTAAAAATTTTAGGCTTAAAAAAGGTGATGCAAAGAAGGAGACAGTGCTCTTTTTTATTTGTTGTAATTTTTCAGATTAGAAAACCAAGAGCAATAGAAAGCAAATTGACATTAGTCAAATCAAACCTAAGGTGATATAGCATTGTAAATACTGTATATATAAATATTGAGTAGGAAAAAACTTTCAAATCTCATGAGAACTGGTACAAAGAACCGCAACTCTGTCAGAGAATGAGTCTTCTTTGCCATTAAGGATATTAGATTGTTTCTCTGTACTTGGAAACCTGGATTGGTTCCCTTTCTCTGGGTTCTCGTGGAGAGCTGCAGACTCACCAATGCAGCTCTCTCCTTTCTGAAAACCAGCTTCTTCTGCTTGAATTTCTCATTTTCTTGTGGCTTTGGCTTTACATAGTTTTAACTTCAGCTCAGCAACTTCTAACTAATTGTTTCACTGTAAGAGGATCAAATACATAGGAGAGAATGGTTGTGTGTGTGAATGATTTCTAGAGAAAGAAGAGGCAATTGACTGGCAAGCTCTTTTCTACATGTTTTGTCATTTCAGACTCATGATATGTGTTTATAATTCTGACTTCCAACTGAAATGGGACAGAGAATTTGTGTGTAATCCAGGTAAACAAGGAACTAATTTAGAGGGCCAGAATAAACTGGAGACTATAAGGAGAGGGAAAACAATGTTTCTTTTGAGTTCTGCCTTACTAACGTAGCAAACACATTTGTTGATAAAAGCGTGGGGAGGGAGGGGGGAGGTGGGTAGAGGGAGGGGGATTGAAAGGATCACACCTGTGGTGCATCTTACAAGGGTACATGTGAGCCTTGGCAAATGTGGGATGTAAATGTCTTAGCAAAGTAACTAAGAAAATGCCAGGAGGGCCATGTCAATTAATGAGATGAAAATGTGTCAAATATTCTATGAACCAAGTGTATGGTGCCCCATGATCATATTGATGTACACAGCTATGATTTAATAAAATAAATAAATAAATAAATAAATAAATAAAATAAATAAAGATGTTTTTCAATAAAATGCCAAAAGTAATAAATAAAAATTCTTCCCAGTGCTTCATTTAAGTAACTTCAGCAGTCAAGGAAAGATAGTTTAGAGAAGATTCTTTAATTGCAAAAAAAAAAAAAAGAAAGAAAAAAGAAAGAAGGTTAATATACAAAGATCGATCCAGGCAGCTAGGGAGGAAAGCCAGGCCTTTTCATAAGTGAGCTTACCACTTCATAAAAGGTACTTATTTCTGTAAAAGCTTGGTGTCTAATTATTCCAACAATTATATTTTATTTGAATTAAAAAGTTCCTTTTTCAGTACTGTATTTTTCTCAAAATTCTTCTCCTTGGTGGGACCGCACCTATGGTGCATCTTACAAGGGTACATGTGAAATTTACTAAGTGTAGAATATAAATGTCTTAACACAATAACTAAGAAAATGCCATGAAGGCTTTGTTAACCAGTTTGATGATAATATTTCAAATTGTATATAAAACCAGCACGTTGTACCCCATGATTGCATTAAAGTACACAGCTATGATTTAATAAAAAAAAAATTCTTCTCTTCTGAAAAAGAAAAAAGTTTTCTTTTTTATAAGAAAAATATATTTGTTCCAAAATCAAGGCCAATACATGGTACCTATGTTTATATGATATAATTAATATCCACTAACTGGCTAGTTTTTTAATGATAAATATAATTTACTCATTATAAAAATAACAATTGGTGTTACTGATGACCATTTTCTTCAGCCTAAGACCAAAGCACATGAAATGAATGTTTCAACTTTAACTATCACAAATTAACTTTGAGAAAAACAAAAAACAAAGATTAGAACCAGACCTATATACTGCCTCATGTGATACAATAAAAAGTACATAGCACACCTATAGTGTTTTTAAAACAAAATGTTCAACTTGAAAATAATCAGACTTGGGCCAGGCACAGTGGTTCATGCCTGTAATCCTAGCACTCTGGGAGGCTGAGGCAGCTGTATTGCCTGAGCTCACAAGTTAGACACCAGCCTGAGCCAAAGCGAGACCTTGTCTCTAAAATAGCTAGCAAGGTGTTGTGGTGGGCACCTGTAGTCTCAGCTACTTGGGAGGCTGAGGCAAGAGAACCGCGTAAGCCCAAGAGTTTCAGGTTGCTGTGAGCTGACACCAAAGCACTATACTGAGGGCAACAAAGTGAGACTCTGTCTCAAAAAAAAAAAATACTTATAGATGTTATTTCTAGTTTCATGAAAATACAGGGGATATAAGACCAAGTGAATCAAATCACCCATGAGGAAACAGACACAGATTCTCCTGTGTTAATGATGAGGTTACTTGCCAGTAATCTCATTGTAAGTTACAGATATCATAAATTGAAAATGCAATTAATTCACCTAACCTGCTGAAAATCATAGCTTAGCCTAGCCTATCTTAAATGTGTTCAGAACACTTACATTGGCCTGCAGTTGAAAAAAAATCATCCAACAAATAGCCTGTTTTGTAATATACTGTTGAATACCTTATGTAATTTATCAAATATTGTGTGAAAGTGAAAAAGAGAATGGCTCATTGCCATTGCCCAGCATGGCAAGAAAGCATCACACACATCATAGTATATCCTTAGCCCAGGAAAAGATAAAAATTCAAAATTGAAAATATGGTTTCTACTAAGTGTGTATTGATTTCATTCCATTATAAAGTTGAAATATTGCAAGTCATATCATTGTAAATCAGGGGCCATCTGTACTTTCAGAACATGGGACATTCTAAGGATAACTGGTCTAGTATTTTTTTTAACAAGTCAATCAGAGTAAAAGAGAATGTGACAGTTCTTGTAGATTAAAATACTTTAGAGATCTCATAAATAAATGGAATGTGTAGTTCTTGATTAAATAAACCAGATGTAGAAGACATTTTGGGGACAACTGGAGAATATGAATATAGATGAGGTATTAGATAATATTGGGAAATAGTTAATTTTGATAAATGTGATAATGATATTGTGGTTGTGTAGGAGCATATCCTCTTCAGAGGTATAACCTAGAGAATTTTGAAATATCATGAAAGTCTATAATTTGTATTAAAATGCTTTAGTCAAAAATAGATAAAGAAAGTACAGTAAAATATTAAAAACTTGTTAACTCTAGGTTTTATATATATGCCTTCACTGTATTATTTTCTCTAAATTTGAAAGTTTTCATAATAAATAACTTTTTAGAAGCAATCTAAAATTTTGAGAGTTATTACATCTTAATGAGAAAATCAGATAAACGAGAAAATATTGGGATAAGATAAATGCAGAAACTATTAGTTTCATTTTTTCCCTATCAATGAACCTATAATCTTCCATATTATTGAATGTTCAAAAGAACATTACAGATAGTTCTGATATTGGATTCTTTCCATTCTTCATTAATTCACATTACATTTTATTTAAAAGGGAAAACATTACACTGACTTCCACTTTCATTAATTAATGTATCAGGAACATTATTCTGTTTATGAACACACTTGAGTGTGTCACTGATAGTTTTATATTCTGAAAGTAAATGAGCATTCTGGAGAGAATCCGTGGATGAATTCATGGAGTTTTTATTTTTGTCCTATTGCAAGAAGCCCATCTGAGACTTGAATTCAAATCTTTCAGTCCTGTTATTACAGTTTTGGGGTCACAAACTTTGTTTTCCTAATGGCAGTTCAACTGAGTTACTTTCTGCCATTGTTAACATTAGGTCCATGTGAGTTAGAAAGAAGGTCATTTAGATATTGTTGTATGGGACATTACTTTGGTAACACAGTGGTCTCTAAATAGCATGCAGACTCCCCCAGAGGCCACAGAACTTATTTGCCTACCTAATTTGGCTCATGGAAGAGCCAATTCAATTATTTTAATATGTTGCGTTATTTGCCTACCTTAGGTAGGCAAATAACGCAACATATTAAAATAGGCAAATAACACAACATATTAAAATAGTATGAAAGCACACAGTGAGATAATTGAAAGCACACAGTGAGAAGCAAGAATAGAGTTGAGATAGGTTTACACACTTAGATGGATATGAATCCTGGAGCCAGCAATGATTCTAACTATTTGTTATGTGTCAGCCTTCTTTGCTGATGGTGTGATTATGAAACCAGAATTGACTTTCAAGCAAGAAGAACCAGAGACAGAGGGGCCCCAGGCTAATGGCACAAAATTGCTTTATTGAAGAGATGTATGGACAAATACACCAGGTCATAGCTGTAGGTCACCAAAGAGCCTACTGAATTGTCATAGGTTTTACCAGAATTTTCTAAGTAGAGCACATGTGGGGCCTGAATGGAACTATACTCCCCAATGGATCGTGGATTTAGGAAATTACATATGTGTTTAGCTATTTGTAATGAGTGTGATTTGGTTCTTTCATTACTATCTCTCAGTAGACTCCTTCTTGTTCCCAATCATTGCATTTAGTCTATCTGTAACATAGCTCACAGGTTACTAAATTACTATATATTTAACACATTCTAATCTTCCATGCATAAATCTTGGCTATATTTTCTTATTCTTCATAAAATGCTGTAATAAACTAGAACATTTTGAGTATTCTAGGGCAAAGTCTTCCTTTCTACATCAGCTAACCCTTCCCTTGCTTCTCCTTCTTCTTCTTACTATATCAAGCAGGTGAGAGCAAAGCAGAAAAGTAAAAACAAAAGAAGAAAATGTCATTCTACTTTGTGTTGGATAACTTACTCTCTATGAAAAAAGACTAATCTCTTATATATTGAATGACTTAGCATTTTGATCCTTCCCTTCCAGAAAAGAGACAAATGAATACTCAAGGAGATTTCACAATCACAATTTTTCTATGAGAAAAAAATTAGTAATTCATAAATAAGCAATCTCAGTATAACTATGATTTTTTTCTTCTTTGTACGATTTGGACTTATGTTTATATTGTATATTTGAAAACCAATTAGTAGAATCTCTTGTTCAGAGCAATGTTGATAAAAATGCATTAAAATTCTCATATGGCTGACACAAGTATTTACATAAAATATAAATGGAGAACAGGGAAGGAGGTGCCAGATAAATAGGGGCAGAAGAAGTAGTTTATCATTTATCAAGGTCGAAAATATGCACCTCATATTTAAAAAGTTATACCGCTCATTTTTTCACTGTTATCAGTTTTAATGGTATTTACTCTTCTTCCTATGGTGTATTTACCATCTTACAACATTTTCTCAGTTAGAACAAATTTTATTTTTGTTTTGGCTTTCCTTTTTAATTTTTTAAAACTTTTTGCTAGTGTATAACACACATACAAAAACTGCAAAAATTTAACTCACAAATGTTTTTTTCTTTTTTTTTTTATTGTTGGAGATTCATTGAGGGTACAATAAGCCAGGTTACACTGATTGTATTTGTTAGGTAAAGTCCCTCTTGCAATCATGTCTTGCCCCCATAAAGTGTGACACACACCAAGGCCCCACCCCCTCCCTCTGTCCCTCTTTCTGCTTTTCCTCCCCCCCCATAACCTTAATTGTCATTAATTGTCCTCATATCAAAATTGAGTACATAGGATTCATGCTTCTCCATTCTTGGGATGCTTTACTAAGAATAATGTCTTCCACTTCCATCCAGGTTAATACGAAGGATGTAAAGTCTCCATTTTTTTTTAATGGCTGAATACTATTCCATGGTATACATATACCACAGCTTGTTAATCCATTCCTGGGTTGGTGGGCATTTAGGCTGTTTCCACATTTTGGCGATTGTAAATTGAGCTGCAATAAACAGTCTAGTACAAGTGTCCTTATGATAAAAGGATTTTTTTCCTTCTGGGTAGATGCCCAGTAATGGGATTGCAGGATCAAATGGGAGGTCTAGCTTGAGTGCTTTGAGGTTTCTCCATACTTCCTTCCAGAAAGGTTGTACTAGTTTGCAGTCCCACCAGCAGTGTAAAAGTGTTCCCTTCTCTCCACATCCATGCCAGCATCTGCAGTTTTGAGATTTTGTGATGTGGGCCATTCTCACTGGGGTTAAATAGTATCTCAGGGTCGTTTTGATTTGCATTTGTCTAATATAAAGAGATGATGAACATTTTTTCATGTGTTTGTTAGCCATTCATCTGTCATCTTTAGAGAAAGTTCTATTCATGTCTCTTGCCCATTGATATATGGGATTGTTGGTTTTTTCATGTGGATTAATTTGAGTTCTCTATAGATCCTAGTTATCAAGCTTTTGTCTGATTGAAAATATGCAAATATCCTTTCCCATTGTGTAGGTTTTCTCTTTGCTTTGGTTATTGTCTCCTTAGCCATACAGAAGCTTTTCAGTTTAATGATTCCCATTTGTTTATTTTTGTTGTTGTTGCAATTGCCATGACAATCTTCTTCATGAAGTGTTTCCCCAGGCCAATATCTTCCAGTGTTTTTCCTATGCTTTCTTTGAGGATTTTTATTGTTTCATGCCTTAAATTGAAGTCCTTTATCCATTTTGAATCAATTTTTGTGAGTGGGGAAAGGTGTAGGTCCAGTTTCAGTCTTTTACATGTAGACATCCAGTTCTCTCAACACCGTTTATTGAATAGGGAGTCTTTCCCCCAAGGTATGTTCCAGTTTGGTTTATCGAAGATTAGGTGGTTGTAAGATGTTAGTTTCATTTCTTGGTTTTCAATTCGATTCCAAGTGTCTATGTCTCTGTTTTTGTGCCAGTACCATGCTGTCTTGGCCACTATGGCATTGTAGTACAGACTAAAATCTGGTATGCTGATGCCCCCAGCTTTATTTTTATTACTAAGAACTGCCTTAGCTATACGGGATTTTTTCCTCTTCCATACGAAAAGCACAATCATTTTCTCCAAATCTTGAAAGTACATGTCGGTATTTTGATAGGAATGGCATATGAATAGGTAGATTGCTTTGGGAAGTATAGACATTTTAACAATGTTGATTCTTCCCATCCATGAGCATGGTATGTTCATCCATTTGTTAATATGCTCTGCTATTTCCTTTCTGAGGATTTCATAATTTTCTTTACAGAGGTCCTTCACGCCCTTCGTTAGGTATATTCCTAGGTATTTCATTTTCTTTGAAACTATGGTGAAGGAAGTTGTGTCCCTAATTTGCTTCTCATCTTGACTGTTATTGGTGTATGCAAAGGCTACTGACTTGTGGACATTGATTTTATATCCTGAAACATAACTGTACTTTTTGATGACTTCTAGGAGTCTTGTGGTTGAGTCTTTGGGGTTCACTAAGTATAAGATCATGTTGTCAGCCAAGAGGGAGAGTTTGACCTCCTCTGCTCCCATTTCCTTGTCTTGCCTAATTGTCTAGACAATTGCCTTGGCTAGAACTTCCAGCACCATGTTGAATAGTAAAGGTGACAGAGGACAACCTTGTCTGGTTCCAGTTCTAATTGGAAAAGCTTTCAGTTTTACTCCATTCAGTAAAATATTAGCTGTGGGTTTGTCATAGATAGCTTCAATCAGTTTTAGAAATGTGCCACCTATGCCTATACTCTTCAGTGTTCTGATTAGAAAAGGATGCTGGATTTTATCAAATGCTTTTTCTGCATCTATTGAGAGGATCATGTGATCTTTATTTTTGCCTCTGTTAATATGGTGGGTAATGTTTATGGGCTTGCATATGTTAAACCAGCCTTGCATCCCTGGGATGAAGCCTACTTGATCATGATGAATGACTTTTTTGATGATAAGCTGTAATCTATTGGCTAGGATTTGTTGAGAATTTTTGCATCTATATTCATGAGTGAGATTGGTCTGAAATTCTTTTTGTTTGGGTCTTTTCCTGGTTTTGGTATGAGGGTGATGTTTGCTTCATAGAATGTGTCAAGGAAGATTCCTTCTTCCTCAATTTTTTGGAATAATTTCTGCAGTATAGGAATAAGCTTTTCCTTGAAGATTTGATAGAATTCTGGTGTGAAGCCATCTGGACCAGGGCATGTTTTGGTTGGAATATTTATTATTGTTTCTTTGATTTCAGTGCTTGAATTTGATCTGTTCAGGAGCTCTATTTCTTCCTGGCTGAGTCTACGGAGAGGGTGTGATTCCAAATATTGATCCATTTCCTTCACATTGTCAAATTTCTGTGCATAGAGTTTCTGGTAGTATTCAGAGATGATCTCTTGTATCTCTGTGGGATCAGTTGTTATTTCCCCTTTATCATTTCTGATTGAGGTTACTAGAGATTTTACCTTTCTATTCCTCGTTAGTCTGGCCAATGGTTTATCTATTTTATTTATTTTTTCAGAAAACCAACTCCTTGTTTCATTAATTTTCTGAATGATTCTTTTGTTTTCGATTTCATTGATCTCTGATTTGATTTTGGATATTTCTTTTCTTCTACTAAGTTTAGGCTTAGATTGTTCTTCTTTTTCCAATTCCTTAAAATGGCTTGCTAGATTGTTGATGGGCTCTCTTACTGTTTTTCGAATGTAGGCATCTAAAGCGATGAATTTTCCTCTCAAAACTGCTTTTGCAGTATCCCACAGGTTTTGGTAGCTTGTGTCTTCATTGTTGTTATGCTCAAGGAAGTTAATGATTTCCTGTTTTATTTCTTCCTGCACCCATCTGTTATTCAACAGATTATTTAATTTCCATGCCTTTGTGTGAGGTCGAGCATTTTTGTTAGAGTTGAGTTCCACCTTTAGTGCCTTATGGTCTGAGAAGATACAAGGTAAAATTTCAATTCTTTTGATTCTGTTGATATTTGTTTTGTGTCCGAGGATATGATCAATTTTGGAGAATGTTCCATGGGGTGATGAGAAGAATGTATATTCTTTATCTTTGGAGTGGTATGTTCTATATGTGTCTATCAAGCACAGTTGTTCTAGGGTCTCATTTAAATCTCTTATATCTTCGTTTAATTTCTGTTTAGAGGATCTGTCCAGCTCTGTTAGAGGAGTGTTAAAGTCCCCTGTCATTATGGTATTATCAGATATCATATTGCTCAGACTGAGTAAGGTCTGTTTCAAGAATCTGGAAACATTAAAATTGGGTGCATAAATATTTAGAATTGAAACATCTTCTTGTTGTATTTTTCCCTTGACCAATATAAAGTGACCATCTTTGTCTTTTTTGACTTTAGTTGCTTTAAATCCACATGAATGTGAAAATAAGATTGCAACTCCTCTTTTCTTCTGAATGCCATTTGCTTGAAAAATTGTCTTCCAACCCTTGACTTGTAGCTTTAATTTGTCTTTTGAAGCCAGGTGTGTTTCTTGCAGACAGCAAATTGATGGCTTGTGTTTTTTAATCCAGTCAGCCAATCTATGTCTCTTCAGTGGGGAATTCAAGCCATTAATATTTATTGAGATAATTGATAAGTGTGGTAGTATTCTATTCATCTTATTTTGTGAGAGTCCATTGCTTAGTTTTATCTGTTGCATCAGTGTGGATGTTAGGTTCTGTCCTTTAATTTCTGAATTTTTACTTTGCTTCTGATCCATTGTTGTGGTCAGTGTGCAGAACAGGTTGAAGTATTTCCTGTAGAGCTGGTCTTGTTTTGCCGAATTTCCTCAATGTTTGTATATCCGTAAATGATTTCATTTCTCCATCAATCTTTAAGCTTAGCTTAGCAGGGTACAGAATTCTGGGCTGGAAATTGTTCTGTTTAAGTTAATTAAAGGTAGATGACCATTGTCTTCTTGCTTGGAAAGTTTCATTAGAGAACTCTGTGGTCACTCTGACGGATTTGCCGCTGTAGGTCAACTGGCGCTTACTCCTGGCAGCTTGCAGAATCTTTTCTTTTGTCTTGACTTTGGACAGGTTCATGACCATGTGTCTTGGAGAAGCTCAGTTAGAGTTGAGGCAACCTCGGGTCCGATATCCCTCTGAAAGCAGTGTGTCAGAATCTTTGGTGATATTTGGGAAATTTTCTTTTATAACATTCTCTAGTATGGCTTCCATTCCTCTGGGGCATTCTTCTTCTCCTTCTGGGATTCCTATGACTCGTATGTTGGAACGCTTCATAGAGTCCCATAATTCTGACAGTAAACGTTCTACTTTCTCTCTCTTCTTTTCTGCCTCTTTTACTATCTGAGTTATCTCAAGAACTTTGTCTTCTGCCTCTGAAATTCTTTCTTCTGCATGGTCTAACCTGTTGCTGATAGTTTCCATTGCATCTTTAAGTTCCCTAATTGGCTGTTTCAGTTCCTTCAGCTCTGCTATATCCTTTTTATATTCTCCATATCATTCATCTTTTATTTGGTTCTGTTTTTGGATTTCCTTTTGGTTATTTTCCACTTTGTTAGCAGTTTCCTTCATTGTTTCCATCATTTCTTTCATTGTTTTCATCATGTGTATTCTAAATTCCCTTTCTGTCATTCCTAACATTTCTTTATAGGTGGAATCCTCTGCAGTAGCTACCTCACGGTCCCTTGGCGGGGTTGTTCTGGACTGGTTCTTCATGTTGCCTGGAGTTTTCTGCTGATTCTTCCTCATGAGTGATTTCTTTTATCTGTTTCCTTGCCCTAATTTTCCTTTCACTTCCTCTTGCTCTTTAAATTCTCGTGCTTGTGGACTAAGGGTTAGATGAGTCATTTTGGTACAGGACTAGAAGTGTGAGAAAGTTGAAGAGCAAGAAAGGGATGAAAGGATGGAGGACCAAGTGAAAAGAAAAAAAATAAAGAAGAGGGGGTGGGCAAAAGGAATATTGACAAAAAGAAGAGAGTCACAGAAAGAGGGAGACAGAGCAATATAGGTGTACAGTAGGGTACTTTGACACAACCTTAAATAAAAACACCTTCTGGAGGTGCACAGTTGGGTGGTTCCCTTGAGGTCAGCAGCTCTTTGCTAACCTGATCAGACACAGTACCTCACCTCCACCAAGTAGAGGGGAAAGACAAAAATGCTATAAGTAAACCAAAACAAGCAAACATAAAACTTTACAGGATAATATTGGGTGAAAAACCGAATAATAGTGGTAGAAACACTAGCAAAAATGAAGTTCTAGTTATTAAAAAAGGCAGCAGTGGGAAATTATAATTAAACTAGAAAAATTGAGAAAGAGAAAAGATCTGTACGGAAAAGGTTGAAATTAAAAAACAAAACAACATCAACATAAACAAAAGAAAACAACCAAACCAAAAAAAAAAAAAAAAAAAAAGCAAAACACAACCAAAAACAAAGCAGTATGTATATGTTGTTGAATATTGTGTGGGCAACACGTGGTTTTCTGGTTTATGACATGTTAATCACAGTTCTGGTATGACTGGAGGCTGCTGATTTCTCAAACCCCAGCAGGTAGACACCCTAAATCTCTCTTCAGCCCACTTAAAAGGCACTTTGAACTTGTAAACTTGCTGAGCAGAACCTTTCCCAGGAAAGTGCTTGTCGCTGGAATCACTGCTGAAGTGGCTATCCACTTACCCAGTGTGCCAAAACAGGTCTCACTCTGCCCCTGAGGTTTAGGTCTGCAAGGCGGCTCAGACCCCACCCTTAGGCTACTCGGTCGCAGGATTACCAGGTCCCACCCAATTCTAGCTCTGCGACCCTGAGGGCGGAGCTTGCCAGGGCAGATCACTCACAATGGCTCCCTGTGGCCCAAAGCCAAACACTGTTAGCTCCGTCTGGCTCAGCGGCTCAGATTGGGGCCCTAGACAATGGCCAAAGTTCTCCGCATTCCCGCTCAGCATCTCCCCAATGCAGTTCGACTGAGTGCCAAGTCCAAAGACACTAAAACAGTTCACAGGTAAGGCCTTTCCAGCTTACAGTCTCGCTGCTACTGAACTTACAGTTGTGGGTGGGTTTAGACCGATTGAACACATGCGACCACTTGCCTGTTTTTCACTGTTGTAGTCTTCCTCTTGGGGTCCAGAGGTCTCTCGTTGACTCTCTGTATCCTCACACAGGTGATGATAGGCAGATCCCACCAGCCAGAGATGCCTGTAGTTGTATCTTCCTGGACTCACAGTGCCCAGAAGCAAGGAAGCTGTTACTCAGCCGCCATCTTGCTATCCCTCCACAAATTTTTTTTTTTTCAATTGACCGGGGTGTCTTCCTCATGAAGGATTCTCCCAGGCCAATTTTCTCAACTGTTTACCCTGCACTCTCTCTTAAGTTTAAGTCCTTTAACCAGTGAGAATCAATTTTTTTGGCATTTTTTAAATTAAGTCTTTTTTACATAGATCACAAATACATTTATGCCCATTTCAGTGTGTTGATTATTTGTACAAATTGGAGTGCTTACATCATAGTAATCAGCATAGCTTTCATCTCATTTATCCAATGATAGTATTAAGACATTTGTGTTCTACACATGATAAAACCAACGTGTACTTGCAATGTGCTCCATAGTTGTGGTGCTCCTACTATCCCTCCCACCCCTTCCCCATCCATTGCCCTCTCCTTCCCTCCTTCATCATAGACTAAAGTTGTGTTTCATTTTTCATATAAAAGAGTGAGTTATTATAAATTGTTTTCACAGTAGTATTTATTACATTGGATACATTTTTTCTCATTCCTGAGATACTTTACTCAGAAGAATATTTTCCACCTCCATCCATGTAAACATAAAGGAGGTAAAGTCTCCTTTTTTATTGCTGCATAGTATTCCATGGTATGCATATACCCCAATTTCTTAATCCATTCATGGGTTGATGGGCACTTGGGCTTCTTCCATGACTTGGCAATTATGAATTGAGCTGCAATTAACACTCTGGTGCAAATATCTTTATTGCCAAATGATTTTTGGTCCTTTGGATATACACCTAGAAGAGGAATTGCGGGATCAAATATTTTGATCTACATTTTGATCACTGAGTGTTCTCCAAACTTCCTTCCAAAAGAAACATACTAGCTTGCATTCCCACCAGCAGTGCAGAAGTGTTCCCTTTTCTCCAAATCCATACCAACATCTGATGTTTTGGGATTTTGTGATGTGGGCTACAGTTACTGGAGTTAGATGGTATCTCAGAGTAGTTTGGTTTGCATTTCTCTGATGGTTAAAGATGATGAGCATTTTTTTATGTGTCTGTAGGCCATGTGCCTGTATTCTTCAAGAAAGCTTCTGTTCATGTCTCTTGCCCACAATGAAATGGGATCACTTATTTTTTGCTTAGTAATAAGTTTGAGTTCTCTGCGGGATTCTGGTTATCAGACCTTTGTCTGTAGTATAACTTGCAAAAATCTTCTCCCATTCTGAGGCCGGTCTATTTGCTTTACTTAGTGTGTTCTTGGCAGTGCAAAAGCTTTTTAATTTGATCAGATCCCAGTAATGTATTTTTGATGTTGCTTCAATTGCCCGGGGTGTCTTCCTCATGAAGTATTCTCCCAGGCCAATTTTCTCAAGCATTTCCCCTGCACTCTCTCTAAGAATATTTATAGTTTCATGTCTTAAGTTTAAGTCCTTTAACCAGTGAGAGTCAATTTTTGTTAGAGGAGAAAGGTGTGGGTCCTGTTTCAGTCTTCTACAAGTTGCCAGCCAATTCATCCAGCACCATTCATTAAATAGGGAATCTTTCTCCCAATTTACATTTTTAATAGGCTTATTGAAAATCCAATGACAATAAGTGTCTGGGTTCACCTCTTGGTCTTCAATTCTGTTCCATACATCTACCTGTCTATTTTTGTGCCAATACCATGCTGTTTTGATCACTATCGATTTATAATATAGTCTGAAGTCTGGAAGCGGGATTCCTCCCGATTTGTTTTTATTTCTGAGTAATGTCTTGGCTACTCAAGGTTTTTTCTGTTTCCATATAAAAAGAAGTACTAATTTTTCCAGGTCTTTGATTGTTTTTCCCCCTTGACTACTGTTGGTGTATATAAAGGCTACAGATTTTTGAGTGTTAATTTTGTATCCTGAGAGGTTACTATATTCCTTGATCACTTCTAGGAGTTTTGTTGTTGATTCCCTGGGGTTTTCCAGATATATAATTATATCGTCTGTGAAGAGTGACAGTTTGATCTCCTCTGGTCCTATTTGGATCCCCTTGATTGCCTTCTGTTGCCTGATTGCTGTGTCTAAGACTTCCATTACAATGTTAAAAAGCAGTGGAAACAGTGGGCATCCTTGCCTGGTTCCTGATCTTAGTGGAAATGGTTTCAATTTTAGTCCATTCACTATGACATTGGCTGTGGTTTTTCTGTAGATGGCCTCTGTCAGTTTAAGAAATGTTCCTTCTATACCTATTTTGTTAAGCATTCTGATCAAGAAAGGATGCTGGATATTGTCAAAAGCTTTTTCTGCATCAATTGAGAGAATCATATGGTCTTTGTTTTTTTAATTTGTTTTTGTGATGTATTATATTTATGGATTTATGTATATTAAACCATCCTTGGGACCCTGGGATGAAACCCACCTGGTTGTGGTGTATAATTTGTTTGATGTGTTGTTGGATTCTGTTTGCTAGGATCTTATTAAATATTTTTGCATCAATATTCATTATAGATTTTGGTCTATAATTTGCTTTTCTTGTTGGGTCTTTTTCTGGTTTGGGTATCAGGGTGATATTTGCTTCATAGAATGAGTTGGGAAGTATTCCTTCTTTTTCTATGTTTTGGAAAAGATTAAGTAATATAGGTACTAGTTCCTCTTTAAAGCTTTGGTAGAATTCTGATGTGAAGCCATCTGGTCCCAGGCTTTTCTTTTTGGGGAGAGTTCTGATAGTTGATGCTATTTCAGAGCTTGTTATAGGCTTGTTCAACATTTCCACTTCTTTCTGGCTAAGTCTGGGAGGGTGACATGTTTCCAAGTATTGATCTATTTCCTTTAGCTTTTCCTACTTCTGAGAGTAGAGTTTTATGTAGTATTCATTAAAAATTTTTTTGAATTTCTGAGGAGTCTGTTGTTATTGGGCCTTTATCATTTCTGACTGATGAAATTAGGGATTTAAAAAAAAAAAAAAAAAAAAGAAATTAGGGATTTTACTCTTCTACTTCCGGTTGTTTAGCCAACGGTTTATCTATTTTATTGACCTTTTCAAAAAACCAAATCTTTGATTGGTTGATCTGTTGTATGATTCTTTTGTTTTCAATTTCATTAAGTTCTGCTCTAATTTTAGTTATTTCTTTTCTTCTGCTGGGTTTAGGGTTGAAATTTCTTCCTTTTCCAGTTGCTTGAGATAACTCATTAAGTTATTGACTTCCTCTCTTTACTTTCTCTTGAGTAAGGCTTGCAATGCTATAAAATTTCCTCTTAGAACTGCCTTTGCTGTATCCCAGAGGTTCTGATGGCTCATTTCTTCCTTATTGTTTTGTTCCAAAAATTTGGTAATTTCCTTTTAAATCTCATCTATGACCCAGCTATTGTTCAGCATGAGGTTATTTAGTTTCCATTTTTTGTATGTGTGTTGGAGATTCCTGTTTTTACTAAGTTCAACTTTTATTCCGTGATGGTCTGAGAAAATACAAGGAATAATTTCTATTCTTTTAAATTTGCTGAGGTTAGACTTGTGACCTACGACGTGATCAATTTTGGAGGATGATCCATGGGCTGATGAGAATAATGTGTATTTGGTTTTGTTAGAATGAAATGTTCTATAGATGTCTATTAGATGCAAATGTTGAATGGTTAAGTTGAATTGTAAAATTTCTTTGCTTAGCTTCTTTTTTGAGGATCTATCCAACACTGCTATAGGAGTGTTAAAGTCTCCAACAATTATGGTGCTGGTGGAAATCAAATTGCTCATGTCAGTTAGAGTTTCTCTTATAAATTGAGGCGCATTCTGGTTGGGTGCATAGATGTTGATAATTGAAAATCTCATCATGTTGAGTGTTGCTCTTAATAAATAAGAAGTGATCATCATTGTCTTTTCTTACTTTCATTGGTTTAAAGCCTACTGTATCTGCAAATAAAATTGCAACCCCTGCTTTTTTCTGATTTCCATTTGTCTCAGTTACAGATGACCATCCCTTCACCCTGAGTCTATGTTTATCTTTTAAGGTATGGTGAGATTCTTGAATGACTCAGTCTGGCCTGAGTTTTTGAATCCAGTCAGCCAACCTGTGTCTCTTTAGAGGGCAATTTATGCCATTCGCATTAATTGAGAGTAATGATAAACCCAATAGGGTTTTGGGTATCGAGTTTTTCAAAAGTCCAGTGGACATTTTTAATACTTTCACCACTATGAAAGTTATAATTTGATCAAAAGTTTCTGAGTGATTTTACTTTGGTGGTGGAAGATTGTGTTGTTCGTTATGGAGGATAGGTCTGAGAATATCCTGAGGAGCTGGTTTAGCTATGGCAAATTTCTCCAACATGCATGCTAACATATTTGTATGTTATTTCTGTTATTAATTTGCCTTTTGTCAGTTAATTTTTTCAAGGAAACTTCAGAGTGCAAAGTGGAAATTTTCCCTAGTCCCTCTAATACCAAGCAATCCATTAGGAACTGTGTTTACATGTGAACTACTGTGCATCTGGCTTTGTAAGAAGTCCTTTATGTATTTTATTGTAATTGAATCTAAACCACTAATTGCTCTTTTTTCTCATGTTGAAAGTATTGAACATAAAACTTTAGTTATGATATTTCCTCTCTCTCTATGAATATTATACCATGACTATCTATATGATCAAATCTCCTTTATTCGAAGGAATTCTTTTTTTATACAAAAGTTTTATGAAGTATAGTTGTAATTTTTGGCGATTTAATGTTCATGATTTGAAATTATGCCCTGCATTAAATGGATGTCTATGATTTACTTAAAAAAAAAAGTATTTAATTTCTCCATCATAGATGAAACTCAGTTAAGCTGGATACAGGATCCTGGGTTGAGAGTTATTTTGTTTAAGGAGATTAAAAGTCAATGACCACTCTCTTCTCACTTGAAAGGTTTCAGTGGAGAGATCTCCAGTCATTCTAATGTTCTTCCCCTTGTATGTAATTGTTTTCTTATGTCTTACAGCTTGCAGAATTTTCTCCTTCATATTAACTTTAGTGAAATTAATTATAATGTGTCTATGAGACTTTTTTATTATTGAACCATAGCTGTGTACATTAATGTGATCATGGGGCACAATACACTAGTGTCATAGACTGTTTGACACATTTCCATCACATTGGTTAACATAGCCTTCCTGGCATTTTCCTAGTTATTGTGCTAAAACATTTACATTCCACATTTACTAAGTTTCATATATACCCTAGTAAGATGCACCGCAGGTGTAATCTCACTAATCACCCTCCCTCTGCCCACCTCCACACTCCATCCCCTCCCTTTCCCCTTCCCCTTATTCTTAGGTTGTAACTGGGTTATAGCTTTCATGTGAAAGCCATAAATTAGTATCATAGTAGGGCTGAGTACATTGGATACATTTTCTTCCATTCTTCAGATACTTTACTTAGAAGAATATATTCCAGCTCCATCAATGTAAACATGAAAGAGGTAAAGTCTCCATCTTTCTTTAAGGCTGCATAATATTACATGTTGTATATATACCACAATTTATTCATCCATTCGTGAATCGATGGGCGCTTGGGCTTTTTCCAAGATTTAGCAATTATGAATAGGGCTGCAGTAAATATTCTGGTACAAATATCTTTGTTATGATGTGATTTTTGGTCTTCTGGGTATATACCTAGTAGAGGAATTGCAGGATTGAATGGCAGATCTATTTTTAGATCTCTAAGTGTTCTCCATATCTCTTTCCAAAAGGAATGTATTAATTTTCATTCCCACCAGAAGTGTAGAAGTGTTTCATTTTCTCCACATCCACGACAACATCTCTGGTCTTGGGATTTTGTGATATAGGCTAGTCTCACTGGAGTTAGATGATATCTCAAAGTAGTTTTGATTTGCATTTCTCTGATGATTAAATATGATGAGCATTTTTTCATATGTCTGCAGGCTGTGCGCCTTTCTTTTTCAGAGTAGTTTCTCTTCAAATACCTTGCCCAGCCTGCGATGGGATCCCTTGTTCTTTTCTTGCTTATATGTTTGAGTTCTCTGTGGATTCTGGTTATTAAACCTTTGTCAGAGGCATAACCTGCAAATATCTTCTCCCATTCTTAGGGCTGTTTGCTTGCTTTACTTACTGTGTTCATGTCTGTGCAGAAGCTTTTTAGTTTGATCAGGCCACAGTAGTGTATTTTTGAAGCTGCCTCAATTGTCCTGGTGGTCCTCGTCATAAAATACTCACTCAGGCCGATTTCCTCAAGGGTTTTCCCTACAGTGTCTTCTAGTATTTTTATAGTTTCATGTCTTAAGTTTAAATCTTTAATCCAATGAGAGTCTATCTTAGTTAATGGTGAAAGGTGTGGGTCCAGTTTCAGTCTTCTGCAGGTTGCCAGCCAGTTCACCCAGCACCATTTGTTAAATAGGGAATCTTTTCCCCACTGAATGTTTTTAATTGGCTTGTCAAAGATTAAATAACGGTAAGTAGCTGGATTCATTTCTTGGTTCTCTATTCTGTTCCAGACATCTACTTCTCTGTTTTTGTGCCAGTACCATGGTGTTTTGATCACTATTGATTTGTAGTATAGTCTGAGGTCTGGTAGAGTGATTCCACTCTATGGAATGAGTTGATTAATGATGTTGATTCTTCCCAGCCATGAGCATGGTATATTTTTCCATTTGTTAACATTTTCAGCTATTTGTTTCCTCAGAGTTTCATAGTTCTCTTTATAGAGATTTTTCATGTTCTTCATTAGGTAAACTCCCAAATATTTCATCTTCTTTGGCACTACTATGAATGGGATAGAGTGCATAACTGTTTTTTTAACTTGACTATTGTTAGTATATATAAACATTTATGAATGTTGATTTTGTAACCTGAGACACTGCTGTATTCTTTGATCACTTCTAAGAATTTTGTAGCAGAATCCCTAGTGTTTACCAGATATACAATCATATCGTTTGCAAAGAGCAAAAGTTTGATCTCTTCTGAAACTATATGGATACCCTTGATCACCTTTTCTTCCCTAATTGTGGTGGATAAAAGTTCCATTACAGTGTTAAAAAGCAATGGAGACAATGGGCAGCCTTGTCTGGTTCCTTATCTGAGTGGAAATGATTCCAATTTAACTCCATTCAATATGATACTGGCTGTGGGTTTGCTGTAGATGGCCTCTATCAGTTTAAGAAATGTCCCTTCTATACCGATTTTCTTAAGTGTTCTGATCATGAAGTGATGCTGGATATTATCAAAAGCTTTTTCTGCATCCATTGAGAGAATCATATCATCTTTGTTTTTTAATTTGTTTATGCGCTGAATTATATTTATACATTTACGTATATTGAACCATTCTTGAGACCCTCGGATAAAACCAACTTAGTCATGATGTATAATATGTTTGATGTGTTGTTGGATTCTGTTTGTTAGGATTTTGTTGCATATTTTTGCATCTATATTCATTAGTGATATTGGTGTATAATTTTCTTTTCTTGTGTGGTGTTTTCCTTGTTTTGGGAACAGGGCGATGTTTGCTTCATAGAACGTGTTGGGTAGTCTTCCTTCTTTTTCTACCTTCTGGAATAGGTTGTGTAATATAGGTACTAATTCCTCTTTAAAGGTTTGGTAGAATTTTGACGTGAAACCATCTGGTCCCGGGCTTTTCTTTTTAGGAAGGTTTTGTATGGTTGATGCTATTTCAAATTTTGATATGGGCCTGTTCAACATTTCCACTTCATTCTGCCTAAGTTTTGGAAGGTGACAGGCTTCCAATTATTGAACAATTTCTTCAAATTTTTATATTTCTGAGAATAAATTTTCTTGTAATATTCATTAAGGATTTTGAATTTCTGAGGAGTCTGTTGTTATTTCATCTTTGTTGTTTCTGATTGATGAGATTAGAGATTTTACTCTTTTTTTCCTGGTTAGGTTAGCTAAAGGTTTATCTATTTTATAGACCTTATCAAGAAACCAACTTTTTGATTTATTAATCTGTTGTATAATTCTTTTGTTTTCAGTTTCATTTAATTCGGCTCTAGTTTTAGTTATTTCTTTCCTTATACTGGGTTTGTGGTTGGAATGTTCTTCCTTTTCCAGTTGCTTGTGATGTCCCATTAAGTTGTTAACTTCCTCTCTTTCCATTCTCTTGAGGAAGGCTTGCAGTGCTATAAATTTCCCTCTTAGGACTGCCTTTGCAGTATCCTAGAGGTTCTGATAATTCGTGTCTTCATTGTCGTTTTGTTTCAAAAAATTTGGCAATTTCCTTCTTGATCTCATCTCTGGCCCAGGTATCATTCAGCATAAGGTTATTTAGCTTTCATGTTTTTGACTGAGTAGGCAGATTCCTGTTCTTACTGAGCTCAATTTTTATTCCATGATGGTCCAAGAAGTTGCAAGGAATAATTTGTATTCCTTTAAATTTACTGAGCTTAGACTTGTGACCTAAGATGTGATCGATTTTGGAGTAAGTTCTGTGGGCTGGTGAGAAGTATGTGTACTCGCTTTTTTGGGGATGAAATGTTCTGTAGATGTCTGCTAAATCCAAATGTTGGATGGTTAGGTTTAAATCTAAAATTTCTTTGTTCAGCTTCTTATTGGAGGATCGATCCAATACTGCCAAAGGAGTGTTGAAATCTCTGACTATTATGGAGCTGGAGGAAATTAAGTGGCTCATGTCTGTTAGAGTTTGTCTTATAAATTGAGGCACATTCTGGTTGGGTATATAGATATTAATAATTAAAATCTCATCATATTGAGTACTACCCTTGACAAATATGAAGTGACCATTCTTATCCTTCATTACTTTTGTTGGTTTAAAGCCTATTGTGTCTGGAAATAAAATCGCAACACCTGCTTTTTTCTGATTACCATTTGCCTGAAATATGGATGACCATCCTTTCCCCCTGAGTCTATATTTGTCTTTTAAGTGAAGATTTGATTCTTGTATGCAACAAATATCTGGCCTGAATTTTTGTATCCAGTCAACTAACCTTTGTCTCTTTAGAGAACAGTTTAAGTCATTCACGTTGGTGGAGAATATTGATCAGTCTGGTAAAATTTTGGGTATCGAGTTTTTCGAAAGTCCAGTGGACATTTTTTAGTCCTTTATTCAGTGTTGAATTTGGAATTTGACCAAAAGTTTGTGAGTGAGTTTACTTTTTTGGTAGAGGATTAGGTTAGTCATTAAGGATGATAGGTCTGAGGATATCCTGAAGAGCTGGTTTGCTTATGGCAAATTCCTTCAACATACGAATGTCATTAAAGTATTCAATTTCTTCATCATAAATGAAACTAAGTTTAGCTGGATACAGGTTCCGGGGTTAAATGTTATTTTGCTTTAGGAGATTAAAAGTCGATGACCACCCTGTTCTGGCTTGAAAGGTTTCAGCAGAGAGATCTGCAGTCATTCTAATATTCTTCCCTTTGTAGGTAATGGCTTTCTTACTTCTGGCTGCTTTCAGAATCTTCTCCTTCATATTAACTTTAGTGAAGTTAATTATGATATGCCTGGGTGATGTCTTATTGGCATTGTGTCGTGCTGGGTTCTGAAACTGTCTGCTATCTGAATTTCAGAATCTCTAGGCATGTCTGTAAAATTCTCTTTCATAATTTCATGGAGAAGTGCCTCTGTGGCTAGCAAGGTCACTTCATCGGTTTCAGTCATTCCAAAGAGTTGGGTATTCGCCTCCTTTGAATTATCCCAGAGCTCTCTGAGTGAATGATCCATTTTTGCTCTCCATTTCTCTTCCTCTTTGAGAGTTTGGGAGAGTTCAAAGGCTTTGTTTTCAATGTCAGAAATCATTTCTTCTGCTTGTTCCACTCTGTTACTGAGGGATTCTACTGTGTTTTTCAGATCTTTGAGGGCTGCAAATTCTTGCTTCAGTGTGTCTAAGTCTTTGGTGGTTTTGTCTTTAAATTCGTTAAACTCTTGAGACAACTTTTGAATTTCTCCTCGAATTCCTAATTCCATTTTATTATTCTTGTTTGCAATCCAAATTCTGATTTCAATTTCTGACATCTCAGCCAGTTGTTTGTGAATGGGATCTTCAATTACATCTGCCATATCTTTCCGTGGGGGGGGGGTTGATCTATTCTGGTATTCATGTTACCAGAGTTTTTCTGCTGATTCCGCCCCATGTTTGTTTTACTTTCTTTGATTTTTCTCCTGGAGCTTTGTTGAGGACCTGTACAGTGTGTGGCCTTGACAAAGCTAACTGGCCTAGTGAAACAGTTACTCTGGTTTGAAGTCGCAGCTGTTGAGAAATATCAGCCTTTAAGTCACCCCGCCCACCACAGGCAACAATTGGAAAACGAAAATCAAACCTTCCTACAACCACACACTCAAAGCACCACCTGAATAGTCCTGAGATGATTAGCTCAATTCAAATGGTCCAAATCAATTGTCTCAGTTAGCACCTGTCTCGGGTGGGAGAGTTTAAGAGGTCTCTGGGAACTGGATCACAGGGGTCTGGTTGACTACTCTGAAATGGCTTGCTCCCGTGCTGCATGGAGTCAGGAGGAGCCACCCAGCAAATAGATAAGTTTGGGAAGGTTGATGCCTCCTTCCCCACCTTGCAGCTCTGTCACACCCAGTCACTGTTAGCCCCGCAGGGCTGTGACCCAGTCAGCTGTCTGCAGTGGGCAGATACTCCAGAGGTTTGCACCTGCCTAAATCACAGGGAAGTTTTTATCTGCTCGTCCAGGCTGTTGCTCTCTGCCTCTATCCAGCAGCGGGTGGCGAGGCCTGTCAACCTCGGGCACTTGATGGAGGCTGGTGGTGTTCACTCAGTTCCAGCCCCAACCTTAGTTTATGTTACTGGCTGAAGAGAACAACCCTGTGGGCGTTTGTTTCTGACCCTGCTAAATTCCTCTGCAGAGGAGAGTCTGATTTGAGTTCCCAGAACCTGTGCCTCAGGCCCTGTCTTTACTCCTGCAGGTTTGTATTCACAGACCAATTAGTTGTCAGGTGTAGGCTCTTGGCTTCCTTTGTCTATAGGGTGATGGTCTCCTGAGGGTCGGGTGCATCTTATGCTCAGTAAAGCAGTCCTCTGGATCAGCCCCACGCTGGGAGTTTCCTGGCTCTGAGCGTGTGTTTCCTAGTCCCCATGTTCCACCCATGCCAGTACCACCTCAGGCAAACCCTTTACTCACGGGGCCTGTGTTTCAGTCCCAGGTCTGTTCCATGGTGGTTGCCATCTGTGATGATACCTGGCATATTCTGGTTGCCCAGGGAGACAGGAGGAGTGGCTACAGGATATCTGGGAGTGGGCCTTGTTATTGCTATAGATGGCAGCTTCTCTGTACACGGGGCACTGCCACTCCGGCATGATTCCCCCTTAGCCGACCATCATTTCCTCACTCCTGTGCTGGAGAATCAGCACTGTGGAGCTGCAGTCCAGGCCCTGTCCACATCTCTCAAGAAATCACCCAAGAATCTGAACTCCTAGGGGGCAGGCCTCCAGACCTCAGACAGAGAGTGGAGGGGAGTGCTGTGAGCTCAGAGTTGCAAGTCATAACACCAAGCTCATTGAGAGCAAATGAACAAATAAACAGATACAAAGACTACCAGACACAGAAGGCCATAGATACAGAAACAGATGGAGACACATAGACATAACAGACAACACCCACTACAACAGCAACATAAAAACATCTGCAATAAAAATAGTGATAATCATAAAATAATTGAAAAAAAAAGAAAAAGAAAAGTGGTGTTCATAGAAAGGTTAAAAGTGAAGAAAGGATAAATTAAAAATAGAAAAAATAGTGGGGGAGGATACAAGATGTCGGACTGAAGCCAGCTTTCCACAGAGGCTCCCATCCAGAAGGAGAGTTAAGGGACAAAAATTTAGCAAGTAACCTAATGGATTCAAGCAGCACCAAGTGAAAAAGTCGAAGAACACACATCAACCCCACTGAGGAGAGCTGCAACCACAAGGATGCAAACAAAAGGTACAAAACCCATCACCAAGCAGACGGGAGTCCCCCCTACCCCATCTGATCAGCTTAAGAACCCCACAAACAAACGGGCAGAAATCAAAGGCTGTCCCACTACACTTCACGGGAGAGACCTACTAAAATCTGGACCTACCTCCCTTACTAGGGTGCCTAGGCGTTCTCCTGCCAGGCATAAAACTGTATAAAACTGTAAATATCCTTTGCCAGCAACTCTGAGCTCCCAGCACTTCCCTCCACTCTCTCTGAGGTCTAAAAGCCTGTCCCCCAGGAGTTTGGATTCTTGGATGACTTCTAGAGGGGAGAGGACAGTCCCCGAGCTGCAGCTGGTAGGCGCTGATTCTGGGGCACGGGAGAGAGGTGAGGACAGTCAGCGGAGGGCGACCCTCTCCAGGGCGGCACTTCCCTGAGGCGTGTTGCAGCAGCCCTCCTTAGGCAACAATACAACCAGGCATAGAACTGAGTGGAACTGTGTGACCTCGCTACTGGCAGCTCTGGGCACCCTGTGGCTCTGGGCTCCCGGCGGCTCTGAGCTCCTGGCGGCTCTTGACTCCCAGTGGCTCTGGGCTCCCGGCGCTCCCCCCACCCTCGCTCTGTGGTCTGGAGACCTGACCGCCTGTCGTGTGGCCAGGCAAGGAACTGAGTCTGTTTGCTGCTGGCAGCTCTGGGCTTCAGCCACTCCCCCAACCCCACCCTCACTCTGAAGCCTGAAGGCTTGAGCTGCGGCCGGGCAGCCAGGCGAGAGACTGGGAGGAACAGAATGTGCTCGCTGCTGATGGTTCTGGGCTCCCTGCAGCTCTGGGCTCCCAGTGGCTCTGGGCTCCCGGCAGCTCTGGAGTCCTGGCGGCTCTGGGCTCCAAGGGCTCCCCCTGCCCTCACACTGTGATCTGAAGACCTGACTGCCTGCCGTGCAGCCGGGCAAGGAACTAAGTGGAACTGAGTGTTTTCACTGCCGGTGGCCCTGGGCTCCCACTGCACCCCGCACCCCGCCCTCACTCTGAAGCCTGAAGTCTTGAGCTGCAGCGGTGTGGCTGGGTAAGAGACTGGGAGGAATTGAGTGTGCTCGCTGCCGGCAGACCTGGGCTCCCTGCGACTCTGGGTTCCCTGTGGCTCTGGACTTCCAGAGGCTCTGGGCTCCCGGTGCTCCCCCCACCCTCACTCTGTGATCTGGAGACCTGAGCGCCTGCCATGCAGCTGGGCAAGGAACTAACTGGAACTGAGTGTGTTCACTGCTGGCAGCCCAGGGCTCCCACTGCTCCCCCCACCAAGCCCTCACTCTGAAACTAGGAGGCTTGGGCTGCAGTGGTACAGCAGAGCTAAAGATTGGGAGGAACTGAGTGTGCTTGCTGCCGGTGGTTTTGGGCACCTGGTGCCCCACCCCACCCTCACTCTGGGATCTGGAGGCCTGTCCCCCAGGAGTCCAGATTCTTGAGGGATTTGTCACGGCATGGACAGTGCCCAAACTACGGCTGGTCGGTCCTGACTCTGGGACGAAGGAGTGAGGCTGGGGGAGACCTACATCAGAGTGGCAGTTCACTGATGTGGCTGAAGCCACACCCCCTGCCTCCCTGGGCAACCAGAGGAGGCCACCCCTGAGTATAGTATTTGCCTGAGGTGATTCACAGACCCGGGAAACTTCCAGGGCAGGGCCGACTCAGAGAACTGAGTCTTCAACCCAGAGCAAGTGCTTCACTGGGGTCAAACAGAAGCCAGCTGAAAGTAAGTCAGAACCACTAAACTCTACCACACCAGACAGGACCCCAGTCTCTCAGGCCACAACACAGAATGGGCACTCAACAAAATCCCAGGGGAAATATCAAAGGGAGTAAAACAACCATGGGGCAGAATCAGCAGAAAAACTCTGGTAACATGAATAACCAGAATAGGTCAAACCCCCAAAGAAAGATATGGTGGATGTAATTGAGATCACTTTCATAAACAACTGGGAGACATGTCAGAAATCGAATTCAGAATTTGGATTGCAGATAAGATTGATAAAATGGAATTAGGACTCCAAGGAGAAATTCAAATGTTGTCTCAAGAATTTAACGAATTTAAAGACTAAGCCACCAAAGACATAGACACACTGAAGCAAGAATTTGCAGCCCTCAAAGATATGAAAAATAAAGTAGAATCCCTCAGCAACAGAATGGACCAAGCAAAAGAAAGGATTTCTGACATTGAAGATAAAGCCTTTGAATGCTCCCAAACTCTCAAAGAGGAAGAGAAATATAGAGCAAAAACGGATCATTCTGTTAGAGAGCTCTGGGATAATTTGAAGAAGGCTAATATAAGAATAATAGGCGTTCTGGAAAATGATGAAATGGCATCGATGGACACAGATGCCCTTTTGCATGAAATTATGAAAGAGAATTTTACAGACATGCCTAGAGATTCTGAAATTCAGATAGCAGACAGTCTCAGAACTCCAGCACGATTCAACCCCAATAAGTCATCCCCCAGACATATCATAATTAGCTTCACTAAAGTTAACATGAAGGAAGAAATTCTCAAGGTTATCAGGTGAAAGAAAGCCATTACCTACAAAGGCAAGAACATTAGAATGACTGCAGATCTTTCTGAAGAAACTTTCCAAGCCAGAAGAGGGTGGTCACCGACTTTTAATCTCCTAAAGCAAAATAACATTCAAACCCGGATCTTGTACCCAGCTAAACTGAGTTTCATCTATGATGGAGAAATTAAATACTTTAACGACATTCATATGTTGAAAAAATTTGCCACAACCAAACCAGCTCTTCAGGATATTCTAGAACCTATCCTCCGTAATGACCAACCCAATCCTCTACTACAAACGTAAACTCACTCAGAAACTTCTGATCAAACTCCAACTTCTACAATGGCAAAAAGATTAAAAATGTCCACTGGACTTTTGAAAAATTCGATACCCAAAATTTCAACAAACTTATCAATAGTCTCCATTAATGTAAAAGGATTAAACTGTTCTCTAAAGAGACATAGGTTAGCTGACTGATACATAAACTCAGACCAGATATATGTAGCTTACAAGAGTCACTTCTTAAATTAAAAGACAAATACAGACTCAGGGTGAAAGGATGGTCATCCATATTTCAGGCAAATGGTAACCTGAAAAAAGCAGGTGTTGCATTTTTATTTGCAGACACAATAGGCGTTAAACCAACAAAAGTAAGGAAGGACAAGAATGGTCACCTCATATTCGTTAAGGGTAATATTCAATATGATGCAATCTCAATAATTAATATCTATGCATCCAACCAGAATGCACCTCAATTTATAAGAGAAACTCTAACAGACATGAGCAACTTGATTTCCTCCAGTTCCATAATAGTCGGAGATTTTAACACTCATTTGGCAGTGATGGATCGATCCTCCAACAAAAAGGTGAGTAAAGAAATTTTAGATTTAAATCTAACCATCCAGCATTTAGATTAGCAGACATCTACAGAACAATTCATCCTAACAAAACTGAATATACATACTTCTCATCAGCCCACGGAACTTACTCCAAAATCGATCACATCTGAGGTTACAAGTCTAACCTCAGTAAATTTAAAGGAATAGAAGTTATTCCATGCATCTTCTCAGACCATCACAGACAAAACTTGAGCTGAGTAACAGCAGGAATCTGCATGCTCATACAAAAACATAGAAGTTAAATAACCTCATGCTGAATGATAGCTGGGTCAGAGATGAGATCAAGAAGGAAATTGCCAAATTTCTGGAACAAAACGACAATGAAGACATGAACTATCAGAACCTCTGGGACACCACAAAGGCAGTCCTAACAGAGAAATTTATAGCACTGCCAGCTTTCCTCAGGAGTATGGAAAGAGAGGAAGTTAGCAACTTAATGGGACATCTCAAGCAACTGGAAAAGGAAGAAAACTCCAACCCCAAAACCAGTAGAAGAAAAGAAATAACCAAAATCAGAGCAGAACTAAATGAAATTGAAAACAAAAGAATAACAAAACAGATCAATAAATCAAAAAGCTGTTTTTTTGAAAAGGTAAACAAAACAGATAATCCTTTGGCCAACCTAATCAGGAAAGAAAGAGTAAAATATCTAATCTCATCAATCAGAAATGACAAAGATGAAATAACAACAGACTCCTCAGAAATCCAAAAAAATCTTTAATGAACATTACAAGAAACTGTATTCTCAGAAATATGAAAATCTGAAGGAAATGGGCCGATACTTGGAAGTTTGTCACCTTCCAAGACTTAACCAGAATCAACTGGAAATGTTGAACAGACCCATATCAAGTTTGCAAATAACATCAACCATACAAAAACTCCCCAAAAAGAAAAGCCCAGGACCAGATGGTTTCACATCAGAAGTCTACCAAACCTTTACAGAGGAATTAGTACCTATACTACTCAACCTGTTCCAAAAGGTAGAAAAAGAAGGAAGATTACCCAACACGTTCTATGAAGCAAACATCACCCTGATACCCAAACCAGGAAAAGACCCAACAAGGAAAGAAAATTATAGACCGATTTCACTAATGAATATAGATGCAAAAATATTCAACAAGATCCTAACAAACAGAATCCAGCAACACATCAAACAAATTATACATCATGATCAAGTTGGCTTTATCCCAGTGTCTCAAGGCTGGTTCAATATACGTAAATCTATAAATGTAATTCAGCACATAAACAAATTAAAAAACAAAGATCATACGTTTCTCTCAATCTATGCAGAAAAAGCTTTTGATAACATCCAACATCCGTTCAGGATCAGAACACGTAAGAAAATTGGTATAGAAGTATCATTTCTTAAACTGATAGAGGCCATCTACAGCAAACCGACAGCCAATATCATATTGAACGGAGTTAAATTGGAATCATTTCCACTCAGATCAGTAACCAGCAAGGCTGCCCATTGTCTCCATTGCTTTTTAACATTGTAATGGAAGTTTTAGCCACTGCAATTAGGGAAGTAAAGGCAATCAAGGGTATACACATAGGGTCAGAAGAGATCAAACTTTCGCTCTTCGCAGATGATATGATTGTACAACTGGAAAACACTAGAGACTCTACTACAAAACTCTTAGAAGTGATCAAGGAATACAGCAACGTCTCAGGTTACAAAATCAACATTCATAAATCAGTAGCCTTTATATATACCAACAATAGTCAAGCTGAAAAAACAATTAAGGACTCTATCCCATTCACAGTAATGCCAAAGAAGATGAAATATTTGGGAGTTTATCTAACAAAAGACATGAAAGATCTATGTAAAGAGAACTATGAAACTCTAAGAAAAGAGATAGCCGAGAAAGTAATAATTGAAAAACATACCATGCTAATGGCTGGGAAGAATCAACATTGTTAAAATGTCCATACTACCCAAAGCCATATATAACTTCAACACAATCCCTATTAAAGTTCCACTGTCATACTTTAAAGATCTTGAAAAAACAATACTTCGTTTTATATGGAATCAGAAAAAACCTCAAATAGCCAAGACATTACTCAAAAATAAAAACAAAGCAGGAGGAATTATGCTACCAGACATCAGACTATACTACAAATCAATAGTGATCAAAACAGCATGGTATTGGCACAAAAACAGAGAAGTAGATATCTGAAGCCGAAGAGAGAACCAAGAGATGAATCTAGCTACTTACCGTTATTTAATCTTAGACAAGCCAATTAAAAACACTCAGTGGGGAAAAGATTCCCTATTTAACAAATGGTGCTGGGTGAACTGGCTGGCAACCTGTAGAAGACTGAAACTGGACCCACACCTTTCACCGTTAATCAAGATAGACTCTTACTGGATTACCAATTTAAACTTAAGACATGAAACTATAAAAATAGTAGAAGAGAGTGCAGGGAAAACCCTTGAAGAAATTGGGGTGGGTGAGTTTTTTATGAGAAGGATCCCCCAGGCAATTGAAGCAGCTTCAAAAATACACTATTTGGACTTGATCAAACTAAAAAGCTTCTGCACAGCCAAGAACACAGTAAGTAAAGCAAGCAAACAGCCCTCAGAGTGGGAGAAGATATTTGCTGGTTGTGTCTCCGACAAAGGTTTAATAACCAGAATCCACAGAGAACTCAAACGCATTAGCAAGAAGAGAACAAGGGATATCATCGCAGGCTGGGCAAGAAACTTGAAAAGAAATTTCTCTGAAGAAGACAGGTGCACTGCCTTCAGACATATGAAAAAATGCTCATCGTCTTTAATCATAAAAGAAATGCAAATCAGAACTACTTTGAGATATCATCTAACTCCAGTGAGAGTAGCCTATATCACAAAATCTCAAGACCAGATGTTGGCGTGGATGTGGAGAAAAGGGAACATTTTTGCACTGCTGGTGGGAATGCAAACTAATACATTCCTTTTAGAAAGAGATATGGAGAACACTTAGAGATCTAAAAATAGATCTGCCATTCAATCCTGTAATTCCTCTGCTGGGCATATACCCAGAAGACCAAAAATCACATCATAACAAAATATCTTTATCGCAGCCCTATTCATAATTGCTAAATCATTGAAAAAACCCAAGTGCCCATCGATCCACCAATGGATTAATAAATTGTGGTGTATGTACACCATGGACTACTATGCAGCCTTGAAGAAAGATGGAGACTTTACATCTTTCGTGTTTACATGGATGGAGCTGGAACATATTCTTCTAAGTGTCTTGAGAATGGAAGAAAAAGTATCCAATGTACTCACCCCTACTATGAAACTAATTTAGGACCTTTACATGAAAGCTATAACACAGTTACAACCGAAGAATAGGGGGAAGAGGGAAAGGGTTGGGAGGGGGGAAGGTGGGTATAGGGTGTGGGATTGAAAGTATCACACCTGTGGTGCATCTTGTAAGGGTGTATGTGAGGCTTGGTAAATATGAAATGTAAATGTCTTAGCAAATTAACTAAGAAAATGCCAGGAGGGCTATGTTAACTAATGTGATGAAAATGTGTCAAATGGTCTATGAACCAAGTGTATGGTGCCCCATGATCATATTGATGTACACAGCTATGATTTAATAAAAAAGAAAAAGAAATAATAACACAAGGAAAATAAAAATAAAAAAATAGAAATGAAAAATATATCTATATAAAAGTAATAATAAAAAATTAACAAAAGCTCCTCCAATTAAATGGTGAGGAAAAAACAGAACAAAACAAACAAACAAAAAAATAAAGAGAAAAAGAGAAAAGAAAAAAAAGGCACCAATCACAAAAATATTATTCTTTTTTTTTTTTTAAAAAATATTATTCTTGTATGTAGAAATATACATCTATATGTGTGATGTAGGGACCAACTTTTGTAGGAATATATTCACACGGCAATATACTTTCTGGACACCCAGTATCACTGTGAGTGGTTTCCAGGCTTATACCTGATTCACAGTTTATACTGTTACCATGGTAACCACCTTCCATGGCTGATCGCCATTTTGGAGTTTCTTTAAAAGTTTGTCACCTAAGTGTTGTGTAACCTCAGCTGTTCTGCTCTAGAGAGCACTCGTGACCGACCTTCCCACTCAGTGCAGGAGTCCACGCTTCTCAAATCTTTCCACGCTGCTCCCAGTTTCTCTGCAAACTGCCGACTGCAATTGACTGTGGGGGAGAGTGCTTCCGGGTTCCCGGGGTTGCTGGCGGGTTCTGTGGCTGGAGCTGGTTCCCACAGCTGGAGTGGTCGGGGACCTTATTCTGAGTTTTATGGTTCAGAGTTTTGGATCGGGACCCGCCAGTTCACAGCGCAGCCTGAACCGCCAGCCCCCTCCATCATTCTCCACCAAGAATGCTATTCAATCACTCCTGGACTGGGGGAAGGTGCCCACCCTTTTGGGTAGTTCAAAATGTCTGTTTCCTGGGCGGGATCACTTCCCTTCAGTTTTCCATCAGGTTGCCCAGCTCCCCATGGTTTTGAGTGGCTCTCATTTTGAATGCCTCCCTCAGTTCAGGAATAAATATTTGTCAATTGGGTTTTGTCAGCATTTGCAAGCTGCTGTCCTCCGTAATGGAGGGGCCTGCTGGCCAGCACTGCCAAGCAGGGAAGAATCTCTACAACAGCGTCTGTGGTTTTAAATTACCCCTCATATTTAGTAACCCACCAATTTGCTGAGCATCTCCAGCTGTCCGTCCACACCAATAATTCATACACGGGGAAGGTCCAGACCCCCTTTCCTCTCACCTGATGGCTTGGGAGAGGTGGAGTACATGCCCATCCTGTACGCCTTCATGCTCTGCCTCCAGCTCTATGAGATTTTTTATTCGGGTTGAGTCGTGCCGGTGTTCTGAAACTCTCTGCTATCTAAATTTCAAATCTCTGGGCATGTGTGGAAAATTCTCTTAAATTGTTTCACAAGATACATAAAGCATCTGTATTCTTTGCAGCAATCTCATCACTTTCAGGTATTCCTATAAGGTGAATATTAGACCTCTTCAAATTATCCCAGAGCTCTCTGAGAGAATGATCCATTTTTGTTCTCCACTTTTTTCCCTCCTTGATTGTTTAGGAGCATTCAAAATCTTTGTCTTCAATATCAGAGATTCTTTCTTCTGCATGCTCCATTCTGTTACTGAAGGATTATATTGTATTTTTTAGATCTTTGAGGGCTGCAAATACTTGCTTTAATGTGTCAAAATCTTTTGTCATTTTGTCTTTAAATTTGTTAAATTCTTGAGACATCTTTTGAATTTCTGCTTTAAATTCTAATTTCATAATTTCCTCCATTTTGTTGATCCTATTTGCTATCCAAATTCTGAACTTGATTTCTGACATCTTAGCCATTTGTTTGTGAATAGGATCTTGTGCTGTGTCTGCTTTATCATTTTTGGGGGAAGTTAATCTACTCTAATTGTTCATGTTGCCAGAGTTTTTCCATTGATTCCGCCTCATGATTGTTTTTCACTGTTTTCTAGGTAGTCTGTTAAGGTGAGATTGTATTGGGGTTTCCTGGGGTTGTGGTTAACCAGCCCTTTGTTAAGGATCTGGGACTGATGACTGAAGCTTTTTCCCCTTTAGCTTTGCAAAGGACCTGTACAGTATTGCAGTTTGAGGCTGGGGAAACCTGCTTGGTGTGGTGTGGTTAGGTGCCTCAGTCTGGTATTCAACTGGTTCTTGTCTTATCCTGGTGGATCAGTGACTCTGGTGAAGTCTTAGCTGTGAGGAAGTACAAGCAATTAAGGACCCCACCTCCCAGTCAACAACTGGAATGGGAAAATCAACCCTTCCTGTTACTACACAACCAGGTTATCACCTGACAGTGTCCTTGGGTGATTGTCCCAAGTTAGGGGTTCCAAACCAATTGACCCTGTCAGTACAAACTCTCAGGTGGGAGAGTTTGAAAGTTCTCCAGCAGCTAGATAGCAGAGGTCTACTGGCTGGTCAGATTTGGCTCTCTCCGGTGCTCTACAGAGTCAGAAAGGCCTGCCGGGTAGCACAGTATGACCAGGGGGCTGAGTCTCTTTCTCCACTTTGTTACTTTTTCACACCCAATCACTGGTGATCCCACAGGGCTGCAGTCCTGTTCCCTCCAATAATGCGAAGTGCCAGGGCTTAGCACCTGTCAGAGTCAAAGGAAGGTCAATGCCCCTGAGACCCGGCCACTGCCCTCGGTTACAAGCCATCTGGGGGAGTTGAGGCCTGCCTGCCATGGGTGTTCAATATCCACTGGCGAGTGTTCCACTTGGGTTCAGTCTAATCCTGGGGGTACCAGGCCTGCAAATCCTTATCTCCCTCAGCCATTGCGCCTTTTCCCCTGCTGCTCTGCAGCACCAATATCCCAATAGAGTGACTTCTGGTTTCCTCTGGCAGTGCACAGAGTTGGGGGGCAGTGTTTCTCCAAGATTAGACCCTGGCGTGATCACTCTATTGTTGCTGGATCTTTGTGGGAAGTGCCCCTGCACAGCTCCACTGCCACTGCCAAAGCCAGAGAATTCTGGTTGTAGGAGCAGCTCTAGGAACATACTGCACATGGATCTGGCAGCAGGGCAGGGCACACTGCATGCGATTCTGGCAGTATCCAGCACCAGGTTACTTCAGCAAGGAAAACACTACTCCACTGGTGATTCTGGTTGGGCAGGGGCCTGGATGCAGAGGCAGGGCAGACACCGTGCCCTCCTGACTGGCAGGGCATGGTGCGTGGCCTCAGCGGTCCTCAGGCAGTTGTGGCATGGCGCAGAGGCAGGGACGGCACCAGGGGCATGGCATGGCTTGGAGACAGGGAGGGAGAGTGGGTCCCTTAACTCACAACTTAATATATCTTTAACCACTGATTGTATCTGTGTAACCCGAACCCAAATAAATAAATAAAACATCATTAGAATAGAGGCCTTCAAGGGACTGGAATAATTCTCTCTGTACCGCCATTCCAGGGAGGAGAAAGATAGACGACTGGGAGATATCTTCTTAGCAGCCACCTGTAGTGAAACAGAGGAGAGAGGACTCCAGCCACCTCTTGCTGGGGTATCCTGCCCATAAACATCACTCCGCAGACACATTGAAGTAGTATGGGACTCCAGGAACCAACAAAGAAGTCAGGAGCAGTGGAAGACTGGCACGGAAGGGGAGTGCTTGGATGCAGGCAGAGGCTGGCTGATCCTCCAGCAGAGGGCTAGAGACAGTGAAGGCCCGTCTTGCAATTTTGTTTTGTTGTTTTGTTTTTTGAACTTGGGTACTTACCAGAGCTGCCTTGGAAGTACTTGAGTGAGTGAACTTGAACAGCAGTTTGTGGCTGGGATTAAATCAGTGGGTATGGTGTAACTCATATTGATTTGATGAAGCTACCATTGTGGGAAAGCCACTGGGGAGGAACAGTCTGCAAGGTCCCAGTGTATGGCTAGCTCTGGCATGCCTGCTGAGCTTGGAAAGTCACCATTAGGGTGAATTGGGTGGCTTCCACATCCAATGAAAAGCCACTTTCTGGGCAAGGAGCACTGTTTGAAAGGTTGAGGCATATCTCCCAAATAGTCTGGCAAGGGCTTCAGGCTGCCAACCCTGTGGGGATTGAATGCTAGCAAGGTGACCAAGCCCTGATTGAGGTCAAATAAATTAGGAAGACGGGACTGGGGTCTCCTTGGCAGCTAGATAGTGGCTTCCTGCCTACATATATACACTTTTTTTTCTTTTTTGAGACAAGAGTTTCATCTTATCACCCTCAGTAGATTGCCATGTTGTCACTGTTCACAGCAAACTCAAACTCTTGGGCTCAACATAGTGCTGGGAGTTTTAGCCAAAGCAATCAAGGAATATAAGGATATTAAGGGCCTGTAAATGGGGGCAAAGGAGGTCAAACTCTTGCTTTTTGCTGATATATAATCTTATATTCAAAGACTCAACCATGAGACTCCTGGAAGTCATCAAAAAATACAGTAATGTCTCAGTGTATAAAATCTGTGTCCACAAATCAGTAGCTGTTGTATACACCAATGATATCCAAGTGGTGAAGCAAATCAAGGGAAATTCCCTTCACTGTAGCTTCAAAGAAAATGAAATACCTAGGAATATACCTAACAAAAGAGGTAAAGTATCCTTGCAAAAAGAATTATGAAACCCTAAGAAAAGAAATAGCTGAAGGCATTAACAAATGGAAGAACATACCATGCTCTTGGCTGGGAAGAATCAACATGGCTAAAATGGCTATACTTCTTGAAGCAATCTACAGATTCAATCCCCATTAAAATACCCATATCATACTTTAAAGAACTAAAAAAAAAAAAAAATAGGTCTTCATTTCATTTGAAACCAGAAAAAAAATCATATAGCCAAGGTGATTCTTAGTAATAAAAATAAAGTCAGAGGCATCATTCTACCAGAGTTCAGGTTATGTTACAAGTCCACAGTGATCAAAACAGCATGGTATTGGCATGAAAAATAGAGACATATACATTTGGAACATAATAGAAAACCAAGAGATGAAACTGGTCTCTTATCACATCTGATCTTTGATAAACCAAACAAAAACGTACACTGGAGAAAAGAACCCCTATTTAATAAATGGTACTGAGAGAACTGGATGACCACACGTAAAAGACTGAAAATAGGTGCACATTTTTCACCACTTACAAAAATTAACACAAGATAGATAGAAGATTTAAATGTAAGACATGAAACAATAAAATTCATGGAAGAAAGCATGGGAAAAAACTCTTAGGGCTGTCAGCCCGGGGAAAGATTTTATGAAGAAGACTTCTGTGGCAATTGCAACAATAATGAAAGTAAACAAATGGGACTTAATTAAACTGAAAAGCTTCTGTACGTCTAAAGATACAACAATTAAAGCGAATAGAAAACCTTCAGAATGGGAAAAGATATTTCAAGTTATGAATCTGACAGAGGGTTAATAACTAGAATCTACAGAGAACTCAAGTTAATTGAAAACAAAAAAAAAAGAGCAAACAGTCCCATCTATCACTGGGCAAGAGACATGAACAGAGCTTTCTCTGAGGAAGACAGATGAAGGACTAAGAATCATATGAAAAAATGCTCATCATCCCTAATCATCAGAGAAATTCAAATCAAAACCACCTTGAGATATTACCTAATCCCAATGAGACTAGCCCACATCACACTGTCCCAAAGCTGCAGACGCTGGCGTGGATATGGGGAGAAGGGAACTCTTTTACACTGTTTGTGGGACTGCAAACTGATACATCCTCTTTGGAAAGAAGTATGGAAAACCCTCAAAGAACTCATATTAGACCTCCCACTTGACCCCACAATCCCACTACAAGGCATCTACCCAGAAGAAAAAAAAATATTGTATCATAAGAACGTTTGCACTAGATTGTTTATTGCAGCTCAATTTACAATCTACAAGATGTGAAAGCAGCCTAAATGCCCATCAACCCAGGAATGGATTAATAATAAACTGTGGTCTATGTATACCATGGAATACTCTTCAGCCATAAAACGTGATGGGAATTTTATCTTTTGTATTAACCTGGATGGAGTTGAAACACATTCTTCCCAGTAAAGTACTATAAGAATGAAAAAGCCAATGTCTACAATACTAATGTGAATCAAGTATATGATATAATATAGTGATTCTCAACCTCCCTAATGCCGTGATGTATTTTCATTGTTACGAAGGGGTCGAGACCCACAGGTTGAGAACCGCTGATCTAATACATGCCAACCTAGGAGAAAAACTCAATTCAATTCAGGCTAGGGGGAGGGGAAACAGGAAGCAGGGAGGGGGAGGAGGGAAGGTCATTGATGTATTCCCACTTGATGGGCACAATGTAAAGGTGTATGGCACACATGTTATGTGCAGGACACAACTATAAGAGGGAGTCTACCTAACAAATGCAAACATTGTCACCTAATTGTTTGTATCCTCACATGAATCTGAAGTTAAAAAGTAAGGGACAAAACGGGAGAAAAAAGAGTTCGTTAATTCCTAACTTCTAACCACATAGGTTAGTTTTATCTGCTTTTAAACTTCATTTACATAGAAAAACAGTACATACTCTTTTGATGCCTGCTTCTTTCACTCAAGAATTTGTAAAGATTTTCTCTACTTTTTGTGTAGTTGGACATCATTCATTCTCATTGATACATAATATTCTATTATTTGAACATACCTTGGTTTATTTTTCTTTGTACTTTTGAAAGATTGTATAGTTTCTTGTCTGGGGATATTACAAATAGCACAATAATATACTCGTATATAGCTTTTGGTGAATGTGTTTATTCATTTTCTCTTGTGCTTCTACCTGTGAGTGGAAATGCTGGGTTATAGAGTGTGCTTATGGTCCTCTTTACTAGATACTACCAAATAGTTTTCCAAAGCAGTTGAATTAATTTAGTTATTAGAAACTATATTTTTGCTGTCTTTTGCTATTGATCAATACTCTAAAGCATGAAAATTTTTATTTTTTTCAAATCATTGTTCCAAGTGGTCTATGTGTGGTGGATGGGAGATAGTAGAGGAAGAAATAAAAGGAGAAGACCTCTGCTATTTCTACTACAAGAATTTAAACTTATGAATTGAAGAACTCAGGTTTCTCAAATCCATTTGTAAGAGAGAAACAGTGAGGAGAGGTAACTTTTGCCAAGGAGAAAAGTTAAGTGTCTAAGAAACTTGAACAGATGAAGAATTTTAAGGGCAGTATGGAATTTTAAAAAATCAAATGTATTTCCTGGTTCAGCCATACCATGTACCCTAAGGAATGTGGAAAACTGAATAAACTTTATCTGTCATTTTTTTGTGTTATTTGGTAGCTGTGCAGAAAAGTAATACTCTAAAGTGAGATTCATATTTTGGTTTGTTTTGTTTTACTCAATATTAATTAATTCCACAAAGTATCACTAATTCATCTATAAACTAATTCATTCAGCGCCAAGCATAGTGCAAAGCACTGAGAGTAACACATTAAATTAAACAGATTTGATCCAGAGAGCGTATAGTATTTTTATCAACTTTGTTCTGAACAAGAGATGATACTAATTGGTTTTCAAATATACACATATACACATGTACACACACAGTGCAAATAATAGAAAAATGAATAAAATCAAGATTATGGAGAAACTGCCTACTTATCAATTACTATTTTTTTTTCCTGATAGAAAAATGGTGACTGTGAAGTCTCCCTGAGTATTTGTTAGTCTCTTTTCTGGAAGGGAAGGATCAAAATGCTAAGTCATTCAACAAAAAGACATTAGACTTTTTTCATGAAGAATAAGAAATCCAACACAGAGTAGAATGACATTATCTTTTCTTATGTTTACTTTGCTTCTTTGCTTCTCACTTGCTTGGTATGCTAAGAAGAAGGAGAAGCAAGGGAGTGGGTAGCTGATGTAGGAAGGAAGAATGAGTCTTAGAATTCTCAGGAGTGCGGTGTGTTCTAGCTTATAATGCCATTTTGTGAAAAATAAAATTTAGCCAAGGCTTCTGCATGGGAGATTAGAATATTTGTGTGTAACCAGAGAAGGCAAACAGAGGGATGGTGCAGCTGAAAAGATTTTCTTAGAGTTTCCTAGTATTGATACACTTTTTTAAATATCACAATTGTGAAGTCTAAATCTTGACAAGACCTTAGATGAAACAGTCCCAGTGTTCACATTACACTATAGAAGAAGTAAAATAGTTTCCTGCAGTGCCAAAAATCTTCTTTTAGGAGAATGTGTCACCTGTGAAAAATAATGTCAAAATCTTTGTGCAAATTTTACCTACTTAGCATTTGGATTCTTACAGTTTCTAAAATCAATGATATGTGAGTGTATTTGTCCTACACAATTATCAGCAGTTATAATATGCAGACTAATGTATTAGTCTGATGAAAATAAACAATAATTCAGCTTCCTGGAGATAAGAGATACAACTAAACACAGTACAGGCCCTTTACACTTATGTTGTGGAAGTTTCCAAATAATTGAAGAAAAAGAAACTTGTATATTTGTTTCCAGGGAACATGACCATCTGCTAGCATTTGTTTGGTGTTTTTGAACAGGTTCGTTTTTTTTTTGTTTTTTTTTTGGTTAACGACACTTTATTTCTTCTCAAATGACTTTCCCCCTCAAAACTCATTTCTTTTTTTTTTTTTAGTTCTTAATATTTATTGAAGTAAATGATTTTTTTTTATTAAATCATAACTGTATACATTGATATGATCATGGGGCATCATACACTCGCTTCATAAACCATTTGACACATTTTTATCACAGTGGTTAACATAGCCTTTCCGGTGTTATCTCAGTTACTGTGCCAAAACATTTACATTCTACATTTATCAAGTTTCGCAAATACCCCTGTAATATGCACCACAGGTGTGATCCCACTGATCCCCCCCCTCTACCCACACCCCCTTTCCCACTTCCCACTATTGTTAAGTTGTAGCTGGGTTATAGCTTTCATGTGAGACTCCCAAATTAGTTTCATAGTAGGGCTGTGTACATTGGGTACTTTTTCTTCCATTCTTGAGATACTTTCCTAAGAAGAATATGTTCCAGCTCCATCCATGTAAACATGAAAGAGGTAAAGTCTCCATCTTTCTTTAAGGCTGCATAGTATTCCATGGTATACATATACCACAATTTATTAATCCATTCGTGGATCGATGGGCACTTGGGCTTTTTCCATGACTTAGCTATTATGAATTGGGCTGCAATAAACATTCTGGTACAAATATCTTTGTTATGTTGTGATTTTTGGTCTTCTGGGTATATGCCCAGCAGAGGGATTACAGGATTGAATGGCAGATCTATTTTTAGATCTCTGAGTGTTCTCCATATATCTTTCCAAAAGGAATATATTAATTTGCATTCCCACCAGCAGTGCAGAAGTGTTCCCTTTTCTCCGCATCCACGCCAACATCTCTGGTCTTGAGATTTTGTGATATAGGCTAGTCTCATTGGAGTTAGATGATATCTCAAAGTAGTTTTGATTTGCATTTCTCTGATGATTAAAGATGATGAGCATTTTTTCATATGTCTGAAGGCCGTGCGCCTGTCTTCTTCAGAGAAGTTTCTCTTCAAATCCCTTGCCCAGCCTGCGATGGGATCCCTTGTTTTTTTCTTGCTGATGCGTTTGAGTTCTCTGTGGATTCTGGTTATTAAACCTTTGTCAGAGATATACCCTGCAAATATCTTCTCCCATTCTGAGGACTGTCTGCTTGCTTTGCTTACTGTGTTCTTAGCTGTGCAGAAGCTTTTTAGTTTGATCAAGTCCCAGTAGTGTATTTTTGAAGCTGCTTCAATTGCCCGGGGGGTTCTCCTCATGAAGTACTCACTCAGACCAATTTCTTCAAGCGTTTTCCCTGCATTCTCCTCTAGTATTTTTATAGTTTCATGTCTTAAGTTTAAATTTTTAATCCAATGAGAGTCTATCTTAGTTAATGGTGAAAGGTGTGGGTCCAATTTCAGTCTTCTGCAGGTTGCCAGCCAGTTCAGCCAGCACCATTTGTTAAATAGGGAATCTTTTCCCTACTGAATGTTTTTAATTGGCTTGTCAAAAATCAAATAGCGGTAAGTAGCTGGATTCATCTCTTGGTTCTCTATTCTGTTCCAGATATCTACTTCTCTGTTTTTGGTGCCAATACCATGCTGTTTTGATCACTATCGATTTGTAGTAAAGTCTGAGGTCTGGTAGTGTGATTCCTCCTGTTTTGTTTTTATTTCTGAGTAATGTCTTGGCTATTCGAGGTTTTTTCTGATTCCATGTAAAACGAAGTATTGTTTTTTCAAGATCTTTAAAGTATGACAGCTGAGCTTTAATAGGGAGTGCGTTGAAATTATATATTGCTTTGGGTAGTATGGACATTTTAATAATATTGATTCTTCCCAGCCACGAGCATGGTATGTTTTTCCATTGGTTAACATTTTCAGCTCTTTCTTTTCTTAGAGTTTCATACTTCTCTTTATAGAGATCTTTCACGTCTTTTGTAGGTAAATTCCCAAATATTTCATCTTTGGCACTACTGTGAGTGGGATAGAGTCCTTAACTGGTTTTTCAACTTGACTGCTGTTGGTGTATATAAAGGCTACAGATTTATGGATGTTGATTTTGTAACCTGAGATGCTGCTGTATTCCATGATCACTTCTAGGAGTTTTGTAGTAGAGTCCCTAGTGTTTTCCAGATACACAATCACATCATATGCGAAGAGCGAAAATTTGATCTCTTCTGACCCTATATGGATACTTTTGATTGCCTCTTCTTCCCTAATTGCGGTGGCTAAAACTTCCATTACAATGTTTAAAAGCAATGGAGACAATGGGCAGCCTTGTCTGGTTCCTGATCTGAGTGGAAATGATTCCAATTTAACTCCATTCAGTATGATATTGGCTGTGGGTTTGCTGTAGATGGTCTCTATCAGTTTAAGAAAAGTCCCTTCTAGACCAATTTTCTTGAGTGTTCTGATCATGAAGCGATGCTGGATATTATAGAAAGCTTTTTCTGCATCAATTGAGAGAATCATATGGTCTTTGTTTTTTAATTTTTTTATGTGCTGAATTACATTTATAGATTTACGTATATTGAACCAGCCTTGAGACCCTGGGATAAAACCAACTTGGTCATGATGTGTAATTTGTTTGATGTGTTGCTGGATTCTGTTTCTTAGGACCTTGTTGAATATTTTTGCATCTATATTCATTAGTGATATTGGTCTATAATTTCTTTTCTTGTTGGGTCTTTTCCTGGTTTGGGAATCAGGGTGATGTTTGCTTCATAGAACGTGTTGGGTAGTCTTCCTTCTTTTTCTAACTTTTGGAATAGGTTGAGTAATATAGGTACTAATTCCTCTTTAAAAGTTTGTTAGAATTCAGACGTGAAACCATCTGGTCCTGGGCTTTTCTTTTTAGGGAGGTTTTGTATGGTTGATTCTATTTCCGAACTTGATATGGGCCTGTTCATCATTTCCACTTGATTCTGGCTAAATCTTGGAAAATGACATGCTTCCAAGTATTGGTCAATTTCCTTCAGATTTTCATATTTCTGAGAATAAAATTTCTTGTAATATTCATTAAGGATTTTTTTTGATTTCTGAGGAGTCTCTTGTTCGTCTTTGTTGTTTCTGATTGATGAGATTAGAAATTTTACTCTTTTTTTTCTGATTAGGTTGGCCAAAGGTTTATCTATTTTATTCACCTTTTCGAAAAACCAGCTTTTTGATTTATTGATCTGTTGTATTATTATTTTGTTTCCAATTTCATTTCATTCTGCTCTAATTTTGGTTATTTGTTTTCTTCTTCTGGGTTTTGGGTTGGAATGTTCTTCCTTTTCCAGTTGCGTGAGATGTCCCATTAAGTTGTTAACTTCGTCTCTTTCCATTCTCTTGAGGAAGGCTTGCAGTGCTATAAATTTCCCTCTTAGAGCTGCCTTTGCGGTGTCCCAGAGGATCTGATGGTTCGTGTCTTCATTGTCGTTTTGTTCCAAAAAATTGGCGATTTCTTTCTTAATCTCATCTCTGACCCAGCTATCATTCAGCATAAGGTTATTTAACTTCCATGTTTTTGTATGAGTATGCAGATTCGTGTTGTTACTCAGCTCAAATTTTATTCCATGGTGGTCCGAGAAGATGCATGGAATAATTTCTATTCCTTTAAATTTACTGAGGTTAGACTTGTGACCTAAGATGTGATCGATTTTGGAGTAAGTTAAATGTGCTGATGAGAAGTACGTGTATTCAGTTTTGTTGGGATGAAATGTTCTGTAGATGTCTGCTAAAACCAAATGTTGGATGGTTAGGTTTAAATCTAAGATTTCTTTGCTCAGCTTCTTGTTGGAGGATCAATCCAACACTGCCAAAGGAGTGTTGAAATCTCCGACGATTATGGAGCTGGAGGAAATCAAATTGCTCATGTCTGTTAGAGTTTCTCTTATAAATTGAAGTGCATTCTGGTTGGGTGCATAGATATTAATAATTGAGATCTCATCATAGTGAGTATTACCCTGAACAAATATGAGGTGATCTTTCTTGTCCTTCCTTACTTCTGTTTGTTTAAAGCCTATTGTATCTGCGAATAAAATTGCAACACCTGCTTTTTTCTTTTTTTTTTTTTTGGCCGGGGCTGGGTTTGAACCCACCACCTCCGGCATATGGGACCAGCGCCCTACTCCTTGAGCCACAGGCGCCACCAACACCTGCTTTTTTCTGATTACCATTTGCCTGAAATATGGACGACCATCCTTTCACCCTTTGTCTGTATTTGTCTTTAGGTTAAGATGTGACTCTTGTATGCAACAGATATCTGGCCTGAGTTTTTGTATCCAATGAGCTAACCTATGCCTCTTTAGAGGACAGTTTTAGCTGTTCACATTAATGGAGAATATTGATAAGTCTGCTGAAGTTTTGGGTATCGAGTTTTTCAAAAGTGCAGTGGCCATTTTTAATCCTTTCGCCAGTGTGGAAATTGGAGTTTGATCCGAAGTTTCTGAGTGAGTTTACTTTTGTGGTATAGGATTGGGTTGGTCATTATGGAGGATAGGTCTGAGAATATCCTGAAGAGCTGGTTTGGTTATGGCAAATTTCTTCAACATATGAATGTCATTAAAGTATTTAATTTCTGCATCACAAATGAAACTCAGTTTAGTTGGATATAAGATCCGTGGTTGAAAGTTAGTTTGCTTTAGGAGATTAAAAATTCGGTGACCACCCTCTTCTGGCTTGAAATGTTTCAGCAGAGAGATCTGCAGTCATTCTAATATTCTTGCCTTTCAAGGTAATGGTTTTCTTTCTCCTGGCAGCTTTGAGGATTTTCTCCTTCATATTAACTTTAGTGAAGTTAATTATGATCTGCCTGGGGGATGTCTTATTGGGGTTGAGTTGTGCTGGGGTTCTGAAGCTGTCCGCTATCTGAATTTCAGAATCTCTAGGCATGTCTGGAAAATTCTCTTTCATAATTTCATGCAGAAAGGACTCTGTGCCCAGTGAGGCCACTTCATCTGTTTCTGGATCTCCTATGATTCGGATATGCGTCTTCTTCTAATTATCCCATAGCTCTCTGAGTGAGTGTTCCATTTTTGCTCTCCATTTCTCTTCCTCTTTTAGAGTCTGGGAGCGTTCAAGGCTTTATCTTTGATGTCAGAAATCCTTTCTTCTGCTTGCTCCATTCTGTTACTGAGGGATTCTACTGTATTTTTCATATCTTTGAGGGCTGCAAATTCTTGCTTCAGTGTGTCTAAGTCTTTGGTGGTTTTGTCTTTAAATTCATTAAATTCTTGAGACAACTTTTGAATTTCTCCTCGGATTCCTAATTCCACTTTGTTAATCTTGTCTGTGATCTAAATTCTGAATTCGATTTCTGACATCTAAGCCAGTTGTTTATGAATGGGATCTTCAATTGCATCTGCCATATCTTTCCTTGGGGGGTGATCTATTCTGGTTGTTCATGTTACCAGAGTTTTTCCGCTGATTCCACCCCATGGTTGTTTTACTCCCTCTGATTTTTTTCCCGTGGGGCTTTGTCGAGGGCCCATACAGTGTTGTGGCCTGAGAAACTGGGGCCCTGTCTGTTGTGGTGGGGCTAAATGGTTCTGCTTTGCTTTCAGCTAGTTTCTGTTCCACCCTAGTGAAACAGATACTTTGGATTGAAGTCTCCCCTGTGGAGAAATATCAGCAATTAAGTCACCCCGCCCCTCACAGGCAACCAATTGGAAAAGAAAAATCAAACCTTCCTACCACCGTGCACCTAGGGCACCACCTGATTTGTCCTCAGGTGATTGGTTCAGTTCAAAAATGTCCAATCAATTGTCTCAGTCTGCACCAGTCTTGGGTGAGAGAGTTTAAGAGTTCTCTGGGAACTGGGTCACAGGGGTCTGGTGACTACTCTGGTGTGGCTTGCTCCAGTGCTGCATGGAGTTAGGAGAAGCCACCCAGCCTATAAATCAGTCTGGGAAGGTTGCTGCCTCCTTCCCCACCTTGCACCACTTCACACCCAGTCACTAATAGCCCTGCAGTTGGCTGACCCAGTTGCCTGTAGCGAATGGGTACTCAAGGAGTTTGTATCTGCCTGAATCACAAGGAAGTCTGCCAGGCCGCTGCGCTCTGCCTCTCTCCAGCAGGAGGAGGTGAGGCCTGACAAACTCGGGCGCTAGATGAAGGTTGAGGGGTTTTCACTCAGGTCCAGTCTCGCCCCTGATTAATGTTACTGACAGAACAGAACAGAACAACTCTGCGTTTCCCCTGGAGAAGAAAAGCTGAATTGAGTTCCCAATCAAGGGAACTCTTGTATTGTCTATAGGCTGACGATCCCCTGAGGGACAGGTGCGTCTTAGGTTTAGTAAAGCGGACCTCTGGGTCAGCCCCGCCCTGGGAATTTCCCTGATTTGCAAGTTTATGTTGCCTCAGGCAAACTCAGAGTCTCTGGTTGCCCAGGGAGACAGGGAGTGTGGCTTCAGAATATTCTGTAGTGAGCCATATTGCTAGCAAAAAAGGGCTGCTGACTTATGGCTCAGGCAACCACTGCTCCAGTGTAGCTCCCCTCCGTCCAATCGTCCTCTCTCTGCTCTGTACCCGAGTCTGCACCGACAGGCTGCAGCCCAGCACTGTCTACACCCCTCGAGCAATCGCCCAAGAGTCTGGACCCCTGAGGGACAGGCCTCCAGACCTTGGAGCAAGAGCAGAGGGGAGCGCGGGGAGCGCTGGAAGCCTGGGGTTGCGGGCAGAGAACACACACAGCTCCACACAGTTTCATGCCCGGCCGTATTATCACCAAAAGACAGCTGTCGCACTGTGCCTCAGGGAACTGCCACTCCGATGCAGTCCCCTCTCTGCCGACCGACCGGGACTGGCCTCCAGACCCCAGTGTGAGTGAAGGAGAGTGCTGGGAGCTCAGAATTCCAGGTAGAGACCATATACAGTTTATACAGTTTTATGCCTGGCAGGAGGACGCCGTGGCACCGCAGTAGGGGAGGTAGGTCCAGTTTTTAGAGTGTCTCTCCCGTGGAGTGTAGTGGGAGGAACTTTGAACTCTGCCCGGCTGTTTGTGGGGCACTCTGAGCCTTTCTCATGGGGGAGGAGACTCCCGTCCACTTGGTGATGGATTTTGTACCTTTTGTTTGTATCCTTGTGGTCGCAGCTCGCGTCAGCGGGGTTGACGTGCGTTCTACAACTTTCTCTCTTAGTGCAGCTCAAATCCACCAGGTTACTTGCTGAATTTTTGTCCTTTAACTCTCCTTCTGAACCAGAGCTTCTGTGGAAAGCTGGCTTCAGTCAGCCATCTTGTCTCGTCCCCCCAAATTTGTTAAATTCTTGAGACAACTTTGGAATTTCTCCTCGAATTCCTAATTCCATTTTATTAAACTTGTCTGCAATCCAAATTCTGAATTCGATTTCTGACATCCCAGCCAGTTGTTTATGAATGTGATCTTCAATCATATCTGCTGTATCTTTTCCTGGGGGGGTTGATCTAGTTTGGTTATTCATGTTACCAGAGTTTTTCCGCTGATTCTGCCCCATGGTTGTTTTACTCCTCTGATTTTTCACCTGGGGCTATATCGAGGGCCTGTACAGTGTTGTGGCCTGAGAAACTGGGGCCCTGTCTTGTGTGGTGGGGCTACGTGGTTCTGTCTTGTTTTCAGCTGGTTTCTGTTCGATCCTAGTGTAACATTTACTCTGGCTTGAAGTCTCAGCTGTTTGGAAAAACCAGCAATTAAGTCACCCCACCTGCCCACCTCTGGCACCAGTTGGAAAAGGAAAATCAAAATTTCCTACAACTGCATACCCAGGGCAGCACCTTAAAAGTCCTCAGTCTATTAGTTCAGTTGAAAAGGTCCAAATCGATTGTCTCAATCGGCACCTGTCTTGGGTGGGAGAGTTTAAGAGGTCTCTGGGAACTGGATCACAGGGGTCTGATATGGCTTACTCCAGTGCTGTGTGGAGTCAGGAGGAGCCACCTAGCAAATAGATCAGTCTGGGAAGGTTGATGTCTCCTTCCCCACTTTGACCCTCCATCGGACCCAGTCACTGGTATCTCTATAGATGGCTAACCCAGTTGCCTGTAGTGAACAGATACTCCAGGATTTTGCACCTGCCTGAATTGCAAGGAAGTCTGCCAGGCTCCTGCAGTCTGCCGCTGTCTAGCAGGAGGAGATGGGGCTTGACATTTTTGAGTTCTTGATGCAGGTGGTGGGAGGGAGGTGTTCACTCAGGCTTAGCCCCGTCCCTGATTGATGCTGCTAACAGAACAGACAACTTTGAGGGGTTCTGTCTCTGTTTCTGCTAAAATCGCTTACAGACGGGCTGTTCTGAGTTCAAACATCTTTGCTGCTGGAGGTTTGTGTCCTATTACCTCTCTGAGTCGGCTCTGCCCTGGAAGCTTCCCGGGTTTGTGAGCAGTGTCAGGCAAATCTTTTGCTCACTGGTGGCCTCCTCTGGTTGCCCAGGGAGACAGGGGGTGTGGCTTCAGAATATCCAGAAGTGAGCCGTTTTGCTTTTTAAGAAAAAACGGCTGTTGATTTGCCTCCAGGAACTGCAGCTCTGGTGTGGGCACCCAGCCAACACTTTTCTCCTCTGTCTTGTGCCCCAGAGTCAGCACTGAGTGGCTTCAGTTTATGCTCTGTCCACACCCCTCGAGAGGTCTCCCAAGAATCTGGACTCCTGGGGAGCAGGCCCCCAGACCCCCGAGTGAGAGTGGGGGGAAGCTAGAGTTTCATTCAGTTTTATGCCTGGCCGTATTGTTGCCTGGGGAGGGCTGCTGCACTGCACCACAGGGAAGTGCCGCAAAGGCGTGACTCTCCCTCAGCCAAGTGCCCTCTCCTCACTCGCATGTCTCAGAGTCAGCGCTGACCAGTCACGGCTTGGGCACTGTGCACTCCCCTCGAGAAATCACCCAAGGATCTGAACTCCTGAGGGACAGGCCCCCAAATCCCGAGTGAGAGTGGGGGGAAGCTAGAGTTTCATTCAGTTTTATGCCTGGCCGTATTGATGCACAGGGAGGGCTGCTGCACCGCACTGCAGGGAAGTGCCGCCAAGGCGTGACTCCCCCTTAGCCGGGTGCCCTCTCCACACTCGCATGCCTCAGAGTCAGCGCTGACCAGTTGCAGCTCGGGGACTGTCCACTCCCTTTGAGAAGTCACCCAAGAATCTGAACTCCTGGGGGACAGGCCTCCAGACCTCAGTGAGTGGGAGGGGAGTGTTGGGGATTCAGGGTTGCCGGCAAAGGATTTTTAAAGTTTTATACAGTTTTATTCCTGGCAGGAGAATGCCATGGCACCCTATTAGGGGAGGTAGGTCCAGTTTTTAGAAGGTCTCTCCCGTGGAGTGTAGTGGGAGGGCCTTTAATTTCTGCTCGTTTGTTTAATTGTGGGTCTCTTGAGCCAGTCTCAGGGGGGAGGGGTCTCCCGTCGGCTTGGTGGTGGATTTTGTACCTTTTGTTTGTGTCCTTGTGATCACAGCTTGCCTCAGCGGTATTGATGTGAGTTCTTCAACCTTCTCTCTTGGTGTGGCTCAAATCCACCAGGATACTTACTAAATTCCTGTCCCTTAATTCTCCTTCTGGATGGGAGCCTCTGTTGAAAGCTGGCTTCAGTCCACCATCTTGTCTCTCCCCCCAATTCTTAGCTTTCTTTAAGGGATTAATAAAGACTGTATCTATATAGTTTTATTTACCAGTTTATCTCACAGTGGAAGAATATCATCCTGCATGTTTCTATTTTTTTACTTTCAAAAACACAATGACTGTCAATGCTATTAACTAGTTCCAGGGAACATTTACTGCTGCCTAGAGTGGCAGAATGAATTATTGGAAGGATTCATCTTCTCCCAAAATAATTTAGCCCTTCTGCAATTTATAGCAATAATTTTTTTGAGTGTGTGTTTACTACAAAACCCTCCCTTTTTGGCTTTTATGAAAGCTGTAGGGAACATTAGTTACCTTCTCCTATCACCCTATGTAGTGTTAAATATAATAACAATGGTTTAATGTAATAAAACATAGTGGGGAAGATTGCTGAGACTTGAATATAATCAATTTGTTCCAATTCTGGTTTAGGTGAAAATTTATTGATAAATTGCCTTTTTAAGAGCTGCTTTGGTTATTTGATATTGATCTCAAAATAATTAAGAAGTGGAACACTATTGATTTTTAAATAAAAACTCCTTATAATGAGAGCCAGAACCAGATTGCAAAAATTTTAGATGTTAGAAGTGGACTTCAGTAGTCTCTATCAGCTCCTAGGATTGAATTTGCAAGCTATATAGTTCTTTTGCTGAGGTTGGAAGTTCTAACAAGGTAAAAATGTACAATTTTTTAACTGTGGAACAAAAGACATGTGTATAAATATTGATATAATTTAAAACTCATGTAATATAGCTAGATTCAACAATAGACACCAAGGATTTAGATCTAAAATTACTATGTCATCACCAAATCATAGAAAACTACTTGGGGTTGGTGATGGGCATACAATAACTCCCATTAGTCAATGTTTCCTGAGTTATTTTCTGGTCATCTCCATGTACTGATGTCCCAAACTACAGTTGCCAACATAGTTCTCCTTGATGTTTTAAAGTCATTTCACATTCCTTAGGGAATAAGATTAAAGAACTTCTGATACCTTGTTGATTGAAGCTCAAAAATAGATAAATTTTCCAGATGAAAAATTTTCAGTAAGTTAGTCTATTTTAAATAAAAATCTTTCTAGAAGTTTCCTTGCTTTTCTCAAAGAAGCAGATATTTTTCAGTATCATTTTTGGTACCTCTGCTCTATTTCAAATAAAGGCCCTCTTCATATAGAGCATGTTCGTACAGCATTCCAAACACCTGTGCTTGTCCATTTAACCCATAAAAGCCACTTCATTCCATGACTAAGGATTCTTGAATAGTATATTGTGTTTTATTTTTATTTTTGCCTTATATAAACATTGAGTTCTGGGGGAAGAGACAACATGGCTGACTGAAGCCAGCTTTCCACAGAGGCTCCCGTCCAGTAGGAGAGTTAAAGGACAAAAATTCAGCAAGTAACCTGGTGGATTTGAGCTGCACTAAGAGAGAAGGTTGAAGAACACATGTCAACCCCACTGAGGTGAGCTGCGACCACAAGGATACAAACAAAAGGTACAAAATCCATCACCAAGTGGATGGGAGTCCCCTCCCCCATGAGAACGGCTCAGAGTGCCCCACAAACAACCGGGCAGAGTTCAAAGGTCCTCCCACTATACTCCATGGGAGAGACCCTCTAAAAACTGGACCTACCTCCCCTACTAGGGTGCCATGGCATCCTCCTGCCAGTCATAAAACTGTATAAACTGTATATAGTTTCTACCTAGAATTCTGAGATCCCAGCACTCCCCTCAACTCACACTGAGGTCTGGAGGCCAGACAACCAGGAGTTCAGAGTCTTCGGTGAGTTCTCGAGGGGTGTGGACAGGGCCTCAACTGCAGCTGGTCGGACAGTGGGCAGAGAGGGGACCACACCAGAGCAGCAGTTCCCTGAGGCACAGTGCGACAGCCATCTTTTGGTGACAATACGGACAGGCATAAAACTGTGTAAAACTGTGTGTGTTCTCTGCCCGCACCCCCCAGGCTCCCAGTGCTCCCCACACTGCCCTCTGCTCTCGCTCCAAGTTCTGGAGGACTGTCACCCAGGAGTCCAGAATCTTGGGTGATTGCTCAAGGGGTGGAGACAATGCCGGGCTGCAGTCTGTTGGTGCAGACTCTGGGGCACTGGAGCAGAGAGAGAACAGTTTGCCGGAAGGGAGGTGCACCGGAGCAGCAGTTGCCTTAGGCATAAAACAGCAGCCCTCTTTTGCTTGCAATACAGCTCACTACTGAATATTATGAAGCCACCCCTTTTCTCCCTGGGCAACCAGATACTGTGAGTATAGGATTGCCTGAGGCAACTCCAACTTGCAAACCAGGGAAAATTCCAGGGTGGGGCTGACCCACAGGTCTGCTTTACTGAACCTAAGACGCACCAGCCCTCAGGGGATCGTCAGCCTATAGACAATACAAGAGCAGAGACAAGCTGATTTGGAACTCAATTCAGATTCTCTTTTGGAGGGAAACCACAAAGTTGTTTGGTTTTGTTCTGTCAGTAACATTAATCAGGGGCGAGACTTGACCTGAGTGAAAACACCCCAGCCTTCATCAAGAGCCTGGGGTTGTCAGGCCTCACGTACTCCTGCTAGAGAGAGGCAGAGCAGAGCAGTCTGGCAGACTTCCTTGTGATTCAGGTAGGTGCAAACTCCTGGAGCAGTGAATCACTACAGGCAACTGGGTCAGCCAACTGCAGGGCTATCAGCAAATGAGTGTGAGAGTGGTGCAAGTTGGGGAAGGAGGCAGCAACCTTCCCAGACTGATCTATTGGCTGGGTGGCTCCTCCTGACTCCACGCAGCACTGGAGCAAGCCACACCAGAGTAGTCACCAGAACCCTGTGATCCAGGTCCCAGAGACCTCTTAAACTCTCTCACCCGAGACAGGTGCAGACTGAGACAATTGATGTGGACCTTTTGAACTGAACCAATCACCTGAGGACAAATCAGGTGGTGCCCTGGGTGCACGGTGGTAGGAAGGTTTGATTTTTCTTTTCCAATTGTTTGCCAGTGGGGGGCAGGGTGACTTAATTGCTGATATTTCTCCACAGCTGAGACTTCAATCCAGAGTATCTATTTCACTAGGGTGGAACAGAAACCAGCTATAACAAGACAGAACCATTTAGCCCCACCACACCAGTCAGGGCCATAATATCTCAGGCCACAACACTGTACAGGCCCTCAACAAAGCCCCAGGGGAAAAAATCAAAGGGAATAAAACTACCATCGGGTGGAATCAGCGGAAAAACTCTAGTGACATGAATAACCAGAATAGATCAACCCCCCCAAGGAAAGATATGTCAGATGTAATTGAAGATCCCGTTCATAACAACTGGCTGAGATGTCAGAAATCGAATTCAGAATTTGGATTGCAGAGAAGATTAACAAAGTGGAATTAGGGATTTGAGGAGAAATTCAAAAGTTGTCTCAAGAATTTAACAAATTTAAAGACAAAACCACCAAAGACTTAGACAGCACTGAAGCAAGAATTTGCACCCCTCAAAGATATGAAAAATACAGTAGAATCCCTCAGCAACAGAATGGAGCAAGCAGAAGAAAGGATTTCTGACATCGAAGATAAAGCCTTTGAATGCTCCCAAACTCTCAAAGAGGAAGAGAAATGGAGAGCAAAAACGGATCATTCTCTCAGAGAGCTCTGGGATAATCCGAAGAAGGGCAATATCTGAATCATTGGAGTTCCAGAAACAGATGAAGTGGCCCCACTGGGCACAGAGGCCCTTCTGCATGAAATTATGAAAGAGAATTTTCCAGACATGCCTAGAGATTCTGAAATTCAGATAACGGACAGCTTCAGAACCCAAGCACGACTCAACCCCAATAAGACATCCCCCAGGCATATCATAATTAACTTCACTAAAGTTAATATGAAGGAGAAAATTCTCAAAGCTACCAGGAGAAAGAAAACCATTACCTTCAAAGGCAAGAATATTAGAATGACTGCAGATCTGTCTTTGAAACTTTTCAAGCCAGAAGAGGGTGGTCACCGACTTTGAATCTCCTAAAGCAAAATAACTTTCAATCCTGGATCTTGTATCCAGCTAAACTGAGTTTCATTTATGATGGAGAAATTAAATACTTTAATGACATTCATATGTTGAAGAAATTTGCCATAACCAAACCAGCTATTCAGGATATTCTCAGACCTATCCTCCATATGACCAATCCAATCCTATACCACAAAAGTACACTCACTCAGAAACTTCATATCAAACTCCAATTACCACACTGGCGAAAGGATTAAAAATGCCCACCGGACTTTCAAAAAACTCTATACCAAAAACTTCACCAGACTTATCAATATTCTCCATTTATGTAAATGGCTTAAACTGTCCTCTAAAGAGGCATAGGTTAGCTGACTGGATACAAAAACTCAGGCCAGATATTTGTTGCATACAAGAGTCACATCTTAACTTAAAAGATAAATACAGACTCAGGGTGAAAGGATGGTCATCCATATTTCAGGCATTGTGATCCGAAAAAGCAGGTATCGCAATTTTATTTGCAGATACAATGGGCTTTAAACCAACAAAAGTAAGGAAATAAAAGAATGGTCACTTCATACTTGTTAAGGGTAATACTTCTTATGATGAGATCTCAATTACTAATATCTATGCACCCAACCAGAATGCACCTCAATTTATAAGAGAAACTCTAACAGACATGAGCAACTTGATTTCCTCCACCTCCATAACTGTTGAAGATTTCAACACTCCTTTGGCAGTGTTGGATCAATCCTCCAACAAGAAGCTGAGCAAAGAAATCTTAGATTTAAACCTAACCATCCAACATGTGGATTTAGCAGACATCTACAGAACATTTCATCCCAACAAAACTGAATACACATACTTCTCATCAGCCCACGGAACTTACTTCAAAATTGACCACATTTTAGGTCACAAGTCTAACCTCAGTAAATTTAAAGGAATAGAAATTATTCCTTGCATCTTCTCGGACCACCATGGAATAAAACTTGAGCTGAGTAACAACAGGAATCTGCATACTCATACAAAAACATGGAAGTTAAATAACCTTACGCTGAATGATAGCTGGGTCAGAGATGAGATTAAGAAAGAAATCGCCCATTTTTTGGAACAAAACAACAATGAAGACACAAACTATCAGAACCTCTGGGACACTGCAAGGGTAGTTCTAAGATGGAAATTTATAGCACTGCAAGCCCTTTTCAAGAGAACGGAAAGAAAGGAAATTAACAACTTAATGGGACATCTCAAGCAACTGGAAAAGGAAGAACATTCCAACCCCAAACCCAGTAGAAAAAAAGGAATAACCAAAATTAGAGCAGAATGAAATGAAATTGAAAACAAAAGAATAATACAGCGTATCAATAAATCAAAAAGCTGGTTTTTGATAAGGTCAATAAAATAGATAAGCCTATTGCCAACCTAATTAGGAAAAAAACAGTAAAATCTCTAATCTCATCAATCAGAAACAACAAAGACGAAATAACAACAGAGCCCTCAGAAACCAAAAAATCTTTAATGAATATTACAAGAAACTTTATTCTCAGAAATATGAAAATCTGAAGGAAATTGACCGATACTTGGAAGCACGTCATCTTCCAAGACTTAGCCAGAATGAAGTGGAAATGTCAAACAGGCCCATATCAAGTTTGGAAATAGCATCAACCATAGAAAACCTCCCTAAAAAGAAAAGCCTGGGACCAGATGGTTTCACATCAGAATTCTACCAAACCTTTAAAGAGGAATTAGTACCTATATTACTCAACCTATTCCAAAAGGTAGAAAAAGAAGGAAGACTACCCAACATGTTCTATGAAGCAAACATCACCCTGATCCCCAAACCAGGAAAAGACCCAACATGAAAAGAAAATTACAGACTGATATCACTAATGAATATAGATGCAAAAATATTCAACATGATCCTAACAAACAGAATCCAGCAAGACATCACACAAATTATACGTCATGACCAGTCCGTTTTATCCCAGGTTCTCAAGGCTGGTTCAATATACGTAAATCTATAAATGTAATCCAGCACATAAACAAATTAAAAAACAAAGAGCATATGATTCTCTCAATCGATGCCGAAAAAGCTTTTGATAATATCCAGCATCCCTTCATGATCAGAGCACTTAAGATAATCTGTATAGAAGTGACATTTCTTAAACTGATCGAGACCATCTATAGCAAACCCACAGCCAATATCATATTGAATGGAGTGAAACTGGAATCATTTCCACTCAGATCAGGAACCAGACAAGGTTGCCCATTGTCTCCATTGCTTTTTAACATTGTAATGGAAGTTTTATCCACCGCAATTAGGGAAGAAAGGGCAATCAAGTGTATCTACATAGGGTCAGAAGAGATCAAACTTTCGCTCTTTGCAGATGATATGACAGTATATCTGGAAAACACTAGGGACTTGACTAGAAAACTCTTAGAAGTGATCAAGTAATATAGCAGCGTCTCAAGTTACAAAATCAACATTCATAAATCGGTAGCCTTTATATATACCAACAATAGTCAAGTTGAAAAAACAATTAAGGGCTCTATTCCATTCACAGTAGTGCCAAAGAAGATGAAATATTTGGGATTTTATCTAAAAAAGGACGTGAAAGATCTTATAAAGAGAAGTATGAAACTCCAACAAAAGAAATAGCTGAAAATATTAACAAAAGGAAAAACATACCATTCTCATGGCTGGGAAGAATCAACATTGTTAAAAAGTCCATACTACCCAAAGCAATATCCCTATGCAATCCCTATCAAAGCTCCACTGTCATATTTTAAAGATCTTGAAAAAACATTACTTCGTTTTATGTGGAATCAGAAAAATCCTTGAATAGCCAAGACATTACTCAGAAATAAAAACAAAGCAGGATGAATTATGCTACCAGACCTCAGACTATACTAGAAATCGATAATGATCAAAACAGCATGGTATTGGCACAAAAACAGAGAAGTAGATCTCTGGAACAGAATAGAGAACCAAGAGATGAATCAAGCTACTTACCATTATTTCATCTTTGACAAGCCAGTTAAAAACATTCTGAGGGGAAAAGATTCCTTATTTAACAAATGGTGCTGGGTGAACTGGCTGGCAACATGCAGAAGACTGAAACCGGTCCCACACCTTTCACCATTAACTAAGATAGACTCTCACTGGATTAAAAATTTAAACTTAAGACATGAAAGTATAAAAATACTAGAGGAGAGTGCATGGAAAACCCTTGAAGAAATCGGTCTGGGTGAGTATTTTATGAGGAGGATCCCCCGGGTAATTGAAGCAGCTTCAAAAATACACTACTGGGACTTGATCAAACTAAAAAGCTTCTGCACAGCCAAGAACACAGTAAGTAAAGCAAGCAAACAGCCCTCAGAATGGGAGAAGATATTTGCAGGTTATGTCTCCAAGAAAGGTTTAATAACCAGAATCCACAGAGAACTCAAACGCATTAGCAAGAATAGAACAAGGGATCCCATTGCAGGCTGGTCAAGGGATTTGAAGAGAAACTTCTCTGAAGAACACAGGCGCACAGCCTTCAGACATATGAAAAAATACTCATCATCTTTAATCATCAGAGAAATGCAAATCAAAACTACTTCTAGATATCATCTAACTCCAGTGAGACTAGCTTTTATTACAAAATCCCAACACCAGAGATATTTGTGCGTATGTGGACAAAAAGGAACACTTTTGCACTGCTGGTGGGAATGTAAATTAATACATTCCTTTTGGAAGGAGATATGGAGAACACTTTGAGATCTAAAAATAGGTCTGTCATTCAATCCTGTAATCCCTCTACTGTGCATATACCCAGAAGACCAAAAATCACATCATAACAAAGATATTTATAACAGAATGTTTATTGCAGCCCAATTCATAATTGCTAAGTCATGGAAAAAGCCCAAGTGCCCATCGATCCACGAATAGATTAATAAATTGTGGTATATGCATACCATGGAATATCATGCAGCCTTAAAAAAGATGGAGACTTTACCTCTTTTATGTTTACATGGATGGAGCTGGAACATATTCTTCTTAGTAAAGTATCTCAAGAATGGAAGAAAAAGTATCCAATGTACTCAGCCCTACTATGAAACTAATTTAGGGTTTTCACATGAAAACTATAACCCAGTTACAACCTAAGAATAGGGGGAAAGGGGAAAGGGAGGGGAGGAGAGGGGAAGTGGGTAGTGGGAAGGAGATTGGTGGGATTACACCAGCAGTGCATCTTACAAGGGCATGTGTGAAACTTGGTAAATGTGGAATGTAAGTGTCTTGGCACAGTAACTGAGAGAATGCCAGGAATGCTATGTTAACCAGTGTGATGAAAGTGTGTGTCAAATGGTCTGTGAAGCTAGTGAGTGATGCCCCATGATCATATCAATGTACATAGCTATGATTTAGTAAAAATCAAACAAAAACTATACAAAAAAAAATAAACATTGGGTTCTTTCCTTGGGAACTAGTATGTGACCGTTTTTTTCCTCTCTATTCTTAGCTACAATCCTCCATTCCCATAGCTGTCATTCAGAGCCAGATTTTTGAAAAACATTCTAGTAGTAGCCAAGCACACAACTCTTTACCCTTCACTGGACCTTTAACTTATAACAAATTCTACAAGTACCCTAGAAATGAAAATAAAGGAAATCTATCTAAAAATTTGTTTCATCATTTTATAATCCAGCTCACTTCTTTGTTTGATTTCTATAACCCTTGCTAAATTCCTAAACTATTTTTTTCCCAAAGTAGCCATTGGTTTAAAACAAATATTTGTTTGCCGCATTCCTAAATTTCAATACCAGTGGTAAACTCCACCAGTAGAAATTTAGTTTCCATTTAAAATTATCATCTCTGTGTAGTTATACAGATTAATGTGATATCCATTTTCAATTTGCTTTATATAAATGGGTAACTATAAATAAGATGAAGATAGCTCAGGAAAGAAAGTAAAAATAAAATAGTAATTTTATAATCTAATTTTACTTAATCTTTACTAAATATCTGGATCAAGCTTCGCCTTCCACCTGAGGTAAGCAATATTTATATCATATCTTTGAGCTGTATGCTATGTTAGCTATAAACTGTTTGAAAAAGAAAAGTAATTCAACTGGAAGCTTTACTTTCTCTGTTGGTAATGAAATTGGCCATGCTCAATGTTTCAATTTGAAAGGACAACAGAAGTGGTAATCTCTCTAATTACTAATTGACATTTCATCACAAGTTCCAACATCCTGGCCATCCATTGTTACTAATTCAAATGATGTACTTTCTTGCTTTTGAAAGGGTCTTATTCTTAAGTTCTTTAAGTTTGAGAGCAAAGTACATTTGGCTTTGTTCAAAGGTATTTGAAGACGTACATTATTATTTGAGGCTTTGTATCTTATTGCCATCTATCTTTCTGTTATATATACTAAACAAATTCCTGCAGGTCTAAATCTGGGGCTATATCCATATGCCTAATATTATTCCATTCATTAATATTATTCCTATACATATTAGCTGAAATTTTCAATAGCAATAATGATGAATATAATTTGAAGTGACCGCCAATCTAATAGTAATCATTTTACTTCTTTAATATTCCCTTCTTTAGTCCTCTTTTGTCAACACCATATGCTGCAGTAAAACCTTTCAAAGTTAGCATGGTATTACACATTTTATTAAGTGGATTTTGATTTAAAGGACATCCTGAAAAAGACTACAGATCAGAGGAATCATTCACAATGAAAGGAGATTATTTAAATGGATGTTATGATTAGGAAGTACATGGACAAGGAGACCAGAATATAAAAGATAGGAGATTAACAAAACCTACTATATAAAATTCATTCATTCAAAGAGCAGGAAGTTTTATTTTGTCTTTAGAGATTATTATAGAGTACAAATTGAAAGGAATCAGAAGAAAAAAAGTTAAGAAATTCTCATGTTCATCCTACTGCTTCTCAAGAAGATGAGGAATTTTGGCAATATTTGAAGCCAGAGTTGTGAGGAGATATTAATTATTCCATGAAGTTGCTTCTCCCAGATTCAAGTAGCTGGAAGGCCCTATGAGTCAGCCCTGCTCTCTGAGGCCCAGCATTACTACTGTAGAGAAAAGTTGTGCCTCAAATCACTCTTGCTATTGCTAACAGTGCCAGCCTGTTCTCTGTGGAGCCATTTTTTGGTATGTTTTGCTAAAATAAAATGTTTTTATTTCATGGGAAGAATGTTGCCTAGGACTGATTCAGCATCAGTAGAATGACAGTGACTTCTGTGCCTTAGAAATTCAGGCAGAGTCAGACACTCTTAAATTTCAGAGAATCATATCTCTCTCTCTCTTTTTTTAAATACTTATCCACAATGACCTCCATACAAGGATATGTGTGGGGGGATGGGGAAACAGTAAGAATTTGTAAGGGGATAGAAGAATGTAGGGAAGTGAGAAAGGAAGCCTCAAGTAGATGTTGCTAGGGCCCTACCTATATTCGCTCAAACTCTCTTGGTACTGAATTTCCAATTGTCAGCACCTGAATTTCTTTGCCTGAGAACTTTCTTGGGTCTTCAGAGACTGTTTTGTCCACCTTATGACAGGCTTCAAGTGCCTTGGTGTCTTCTTCACCCCCGCCACATACCAGATATATGACTCTATATGATGAACAGGAGTTGAAATGTAAGTACACCAGTTCCTGAGGTGGAATACCTCTAAGCTGTCCATTCTATGTAGTCTCTTGCACTTTTCTGCTGACCTTATGCTCTAGTCTGATGAAAGTTCTTGTCAATATAATAACATAATAAGATAGACAATCACATAATAGGCAAACTTTCAGAAAGAAAGAATAAGCCAGGCACGTTGGCTCACACATACAATACTAGCACTCTGGGAGGCTAATGCAGGTGGATTGCTTGAATTTAGGAGTTCAAGACCAGCCTCAGTAATACTTAGACCCCATTTCTACAAAAAATAGAAAAACTAGCTGGGCATTGTGGCGAGTGTCTGTAGCACCAGCTACTGGGGAGGCTGAGGCAAGAGGATCTATTGAGCTCAGGATTTGAGGTTGCTGTGAGCTATGATGTCATGGCATTCTAGTCTGGGGTAACAGAGTGAAGTTCTATCTGTCTCCAAAAAAAAAAAAAAGGTAGGAAGTAACTATTATCTGTAGATGTGTATGTAACAGTCTAAGAAAGTGAACTAAAAACCTTTTAGAATTAAAGAGTTTCATAAAATGTCAGGATAAACATAAATACACAGAAATAAATTACTTGCATGCAAACCAGAAAGTACTTTTGAAGTTCAAATATTAAATAAATCATGATATCAAATATAAAGTCTAAAAGGCACAGCTCTAACATGCAGAATCTCTCTGTGAAACTGAACATTTACTGAACAAGAGAAAACATTTGAAAAAATGGAGCAATATGCCATATTGCTGAAAGAGAAAAGCAAATGATTTAGAAATTGTACTTCTTTACAAATTTATTTGAAGCTTTAACACAATCCCATTCAAAAGTCCTATCTTTGTAAATTGACACAACTATTTTAAAGCTTAGCTAAAAAAAGAAAATAGGCAAGAACAATGAAGTAATATAGGAAATTCATAAAGGTTTCAAAACTTACCATAAAGTTATAGTAATCAAGGTAATATCAGCAAAAGGAAAGACACAGAAGTAGCACTTGCCTTGTTCTTGACCTTAGGGGAAAAAGTTATTTTTTTACATTACGTATGATGTTAGCTATAGATTATTTTATAGATGCTTTTTATCCAGTTAAGTCCCACCCCTTCCTATGTTGCTTAGAGTTTTTGTCATGAATGTGGATTGTTTTTTTTCCCCACATGATTTTGTGTCAATTAATATGATTATTTTTGTTCAGCCTGCTGATATAGTGGATTACATGGATTGATTTTCTAATAATAAGCCAGCTTTATATACCTGAAATCAATTCCATTTGGTCTAGTATATTTTCTAATACTTTGTAGGATTTGGTTTATTTAATGTTTTGTTAAGGCTTTGTGTGTCTAAGTATTTGAGAGATTACTACAGATTACTTGTTTTATGTTGTTCATATCTGGTTTTGGTAGAAGAAAAGTGCTGGTCTCATAAAATGCGTTTGGAATAAGTTTGGAAGTGTCTCCTCTCCTTTTGTTATGTGGAAGATATTGTTAAAATTGGTATTAATTCTTATTTAAATATTTGGCAAAAGTCTCCAATAAAACCATCTTTGCCTGGAGATTTCTCTTTCTGGATATTTTTAATTATAGATTCAGGTTCTTTAACGGTTTAAAACTGCTCAGATTATCTAATTCATCTTGGTTCAGTTTTGGCAATTTATGATTTTCAAGAAACTGATCATTTCTTCTAAATAAACTTGGAAGCATAAAGTTATTTATAGAGTTTCATTTTAATAGCTTAAAAATATGTAGTGTTATTCTCTGTTTCATTTTTCATTGTGGTAGGATTTATGTTTTTCTCTATTTTTATCCTTGTCAGTATTTGCTGTGATCAGAATGATTGTGTCTCTCCATTCATTCACATGCTGAAACCTAATTGCCAATGTGATGGTAATAAGAGATTGGGAAGAATGTTAGCAAGATGGCGGAATAGACAATTCCCTAGGATCACTTCCTCACAAAAGAACAGCTAGAAACTTTTCAAAGACAATAACAATATGTTGAGTTCAACAGAACTCAAGGAAGAAACAGAAACACCCTGGGCACACAGAATTAAGAGAAGTCATTGTCCTTTCAAACTGTGCTGTCCATTCCTCAAGCTGGCATAATGCCACTCACACAGAATTTCCCTAGAACTATGATTTCCAAAGTAAGAGGAGGGAATTGGAAGTGAAAATTCAATCTCTTCACTGATCTGATAATCTTCATGGGAAGCTCACTGTGGTCCCATCTTGCAAGAACCACAAGGAGTGCAAAAGGGATGAAACATTTGGGGTGAACTTGGAACAAAGATCTGGGAACTGACAACACCGATTGTCATGTAGATCCTGGTAACTATTCTGAGCTCTGATCAACAGGGATGCCATGTTTAAGAGATTGGATTAAGCCCTACTATTGCAGGGGACACAATGACACAATCCTGTGGTAAGGCCTGAATCCCTGGCAGGATTTTCTGCAAAGCCAAGCTGCTTCTGTGGAGCCTTTTCCTGGCCTGAAAATGACTAAAATGTGAGGAATAAGTTCCAGTGTCCACTTAAGTATTACCTAGAATGAGAAAAAGTGGCAAGGCAGCAATATAGTTCCAGGCCAATACTATACATTTTCTCAAATTAGGAAATAATGGTAGGGCAGTAATTTAATTCTAGTGCTCACTGTAATTCCTCCCAGAATAGAAAGAAATAATATCCAGCATTTAAATTTAGTTATTAGATAGTAAAGGTCTAACACCATCAAAGAACACCTGCAAAAGTGGAAGAAGCAGCTATCTCCTCAAATTAATAAGCATCTATGTAAAGAACTGTGAACAAAGAAAAATATAGCACCACCAAAGAAACCAACAGAGCTCCAGCAATGGACACAAATGAATTTATAAAATGTTGGACAGAGAATTCATAATAATATCCTTAAACAAGTTCAGGAAATCACTAGAAACTATGGATAGAAAACTAAATTAAATTCAAAAGATAATATAGCAATAAGAGATACTTGAGAAATAAAAATAATTTAAAAAACAATAAAAATTGTAGAAATAAAGAATATAATATATGAGCTAAAAAAATCATCGGAAAGTATCAATGACAGACTAACCAGAGTAAAGAAGCACCAAGTTTGAAGACAAAACATACAATTATTGAGAGACTAAAAAAGAGAAAAAGATTGGACAGCGCCTGTGGCTCAAAGAAGTAGGGCGCCAGCCTCATATGCCAAAGGTGGTGGGTTCAAACCCAGCCCTGGACAAAAACTGAAAAAAAAAAAAAAAAAAAAAAGATTAAAAAATAGTGAAGTAGGGCGGTGCCTATGGCTCAAAGGAGTAGGGCACTGGCCCTGTATGCTGGAGGTGACAGGTTCAAACCCAGCCCTGGCCAAAAACTGCAAAAAAAAAAAAAATGAAAAAGGCTTATGAAAATTATGGAACACTACAATTATCCATGATGGGATTTTCTGAAGGAAATGAAAGAGAAAAAGGCCTAGAAAGCACTTTCCAGGAAACAAATGGGAAGATATCCTACGCTCATGAATTAGAAGAATTAATTTTGTTAAAATGTCCATACTACCCAAAGCTGTACAATTACCCAGATTTTTTTTTATTTATTCTTTTTTTTTCTTTTTTTTTATTGTTGGGGATTCATTGAGGGTACAATAAGCCAGGTTACATTGATTGCAATTGTTAGGCAATGTTCCTCTTGCAATCATGTCTTGCCCCCATAAAGTGTGACACACACCAAAGCCCCACCCCCTCCCTCGTCCCTCTTTCTGCTTTTCCTCCCCCCCCCATAACCTGCGTACATTAATATGATCATGGAGCACCACACACTTGGTTCATAGATCGTTTGACACATTTTCACCACACTAGTTAACATAGCTTTCATAGCATTTTCTTAGTTATTACCCAGATTCAATCCAATCTCTATCAAAATACAAATGACATTCATCACAGAAATAGAAAAAAAATTGTAAAATTCATATGAAACCATAAAAGACCTCAAATAGCCAAAGCAATCTTGAAGAAAAAGAAGAAAGTTGAAGGCATCACACTACCAGACTTCAAAATATACTAGAAATCTATACTATAGCATACTACAGCAGAGTACTGGCATAAAAACAAACACACAGACCAATGGTACAGAATAAAGAACCCATAAATAAATCCATACGTTTACAGCTTATTTTTGACAGTCACCAAGAACATGCATTGAGGAAAGGAGAATATTTTCAATAAGTTGTTCTGGGGATGGGGAGAGGAGGTAAGATGGACAACTGGAGCCAGCTTTCAACAGAGGCTCCCTTCCAGAGGGAGCGATAATGGACAGAATGAACTTAATGAAGCTGAAGATCAGGAGCTGAGCTAAAAAAGAAGATTGATGACTGCACATCCTCCTGCTGAGGCAAGCTGTGACATCAAGGAAACAAATTCCACATACAAAACCTACTGCCAAGTGGGTGAGAGACCCCTCTCCCAAGAGAGTGGCTCACTGTGTATTCTCTATAAGTAAGCAGTGGACAAAAGACCTCTTATTTTACCCCATGGGAGAGAGCTGCTAAACACTGGGCCTTCTTCTCCAGAGAGGTCCCACCTGTGAGCCTAGGCATTCTCCTACCCAGCATAATATTGAACAAATATATTCCCCACAATTCTGAAGTCCAAGTTCACGCTTTCCCCCTTACCTAGTGGTCTGAAAGCCTGTCCCCTGCAGAGGCCAGAGTGTCTGGCAACTCCTTGAGCATTCCTGGGCATTGTGCAGGCCACTGAACAGCTGCATGAAAACAGTGACTCAAGTGGAAGTTGGGAAGAGTGGGGAGAGAGTGACATGGGAGAAAGAAAAGCACTGCACTGCTGCAGGAGGCAGCGGGGCTCATGCCCCAGGTCAGACTTTGGTGGAGCACATCCCCTATTCTGTTGACCACCAGAGGGAGCTGGGCTTCAAACCCTCAGGATTGCCAGTAGTGGAGTGCAGCTGTGGCAGGGGTGCAGAATGTGTGGGACAGAAAAATCCATGCAACAGTGCCCACTGGTCTGCCCTGGAACAGAATCTGTTTGAGCATTTCCAAGATTCTGTTGAACACTGGAGATAAATGGGATTTAGCTCTTTGGGGTTGCTGGTGGCAGTGTGCAGCAGGGGAGGAGGCACTGACTCCCCTTTGACTCTAGCAGGTGCTTATCCCTGGTGACATAGCTCACTAGATGGAGCTGGCCCCCAGGCCCATGGGGTTACCAGTGGCAGTGCGTGGCTGTCATGCAAGGTGGAAACAGAGGCACCAACCCCCCTGGACTGACTCTTTGGCTAGGTATGATTTCCTGACTCCATTAAGCACTGGAGGTAGACAGACTCCAGCCTCTTGGGTTTTTAGGACAGAGCTGCCTGTGGATCGCAGCTGTCAGGTTGCCAGAGACCTTTTGAACTCTCCTGGTTGAGCAGTGATTGTACTGTCTGAGACAATAAGATTGGAACTCTTGACCTGGGCTGTCCACCCAGGGATGCTTCAAGGTTGAGCTGTGATTGTGTTGTAGTGGTAGGGATGGATTCTCTTCTCCAGTGGTCCCTGGTGGGGTGGGATGTCTCAGTTGCTTGTATCTCTCTTCAGCTGAAATTTCAGCCTAAATCCACAACTCATTAGGATCCGATAGAGACTAGCTGACTATAAAACAGAGTCGACTAGCCCTATCACACCAATCAGGTCCTCAGAGTCTCTGGCTCAGCCTTGAAAGGGACCTTTGTAAAGCTGTAAAGGGAAAAAGCCACAATCACTAGACCCAGCTCTTTAGTAAACTACAATTGGTTAACTGCAATTCCTGGAGCTATCAATACAATCTCACCCTACCAGTTTTACTAGCCAAACTGCAGAAAATAATCATGGGGTGGAACCAGCAGAAGAACTCTGGCAACATGAATAATCACAGTAGATCAACTCCCCCAAGGAATGACAAAGGATATTCATCAGAAGATACCATTCATAAACAAATGGCTGAATTGTCAGAAATAGAATTCAGAATATGGATGGCAAATACAATGAATAGAATGGAGGAAAATATGGAAAGGGAAATCCAAAGTGTTGTGCAAAAGTTGTCTCAAGAAATTAATTAATTCAAAGACAAAATCACCAAGGATATGGACATAATCAGAAAAGAGTTAGCTGAGCTCAAGGAAATGAAAAAAGTTATTCAAGGAGCTTCAAAATACAATAGAATCCCTCAGTAATAGAGTTTATCAGGCAGAACAAAGGATCTCTAAAATTGAAGACAAAGCTTCTGAATATCCCAAGTGCTCAAAGAGGCAGAGAAATGGAGAGAAAAAACTGATCATTCCCTGAGAGTTGTGGGATCACACCAACAGATCAAACATTCATCTTATAGGAATTCCTAAAGGAGAAGAGGATGATCATAAAGGCACAGAAGCCAGAGAACTTCCCAAGCATTAAAATTATAAAGAAATTCAGATAGTAGGCAGTTTCAGAATCGTAGCCAGACTCAATACAAATAAAGCATCTCCTAGACACATTGTAATTAACTTTGCTAAAGTTAATATGAAGGAGAAAATTCTGCAAGCAGCCAGACATAATAAAAGCATTACTTACCAAGGGAGAAATATTAGAAAGACTGCAGATATATTAGTTGAAAACTTTCCATCCAGAAGAGGATGGTCTTTGAACTTCAATCTCCTAAAAAAAAACAACTTTCATCCCAGGATCCTGTATCCAGCTAAACTGAGTTTCTTTTGTGATGGAGACATCAACTTTACTGACATCCACATGTTGAGGAAATTTGCCATAACTAAACCAGCTCTCTAGGATATTCTCAGACTCATTTTCCATAATGACTAGCACACTGGTTTAACACAAAAGTAAACTCACCCAGAAATTATTGAACAAAATCCAACTTCCACAATGGTGAAAGGATTAAAAATATTCACTGCACATTTGAAAAACCTGACACCCAAAACACTACTATGCCTATCAATTCTCTCGATTAACCTGAATGGCTTAAATTGTCCTTTAAAGAGGTACAGGTTGGCTGATTGGATACAAAAACTCGGGCAAGTTATCTGTTGCACATAAGAGACTTGTCTTACCCTGAAGGGTAAAAAAAGACTCAGGGTTAAGGGATGGACATCCATAATGCAGGCAAATGGAAATCAGAGAAAACCAGGGGTTGCAATTCTATTTGCAGATACAATAGGATCTAAACCAAGAAGATAAGGATAGACACTACATATTTGTCAAGGAAAACACTGAACATGAAGATATTTCAATAATTAACGTTTATGCACCCTACCAGCATGCTCCTCATTTTATAAAGCAAACCCTAACAGATATGAACAATTCAATATCTTCCTGCGCTATAATACTTGGAGATTTTAACACCCCTTAGGCAGTTGTAAATTGATCCTCCAAGAAGAAACGAAACAAAGAAAGAATAGACTTAAACTTGACCCTATAATAAATGGACTTAACAGACAACTACAGAACATTTCATCCTAACACAACTGAATACATATTCTTCTCTTCAGCCCACAAATCATCTTCAAAATTTGATCATATCTTAGGACACAAGTCTAATCTCAACAAATTTAAGAGTAGAAATGATTCCTTGTATCCTCTTGGACCATTATGGAATAAAAGTTGAACTCAATAGCAACAGAAATTTTCATACTCAAAGTCATGGAAACTAAATACCATTAGGGTGAATGATAGCTGGGTCAAAGATGTGATTAAAAAGGAAATCACCAAATTTTTGGAACAAAATGATAATGATGACACAAATTATCAAAATCTGTGGGATACTGGAAAGGCAGTCCTAAGAGGGAAATTTATAGTGTGGGAAGCCTTCATTAAGAAAACAGAAAGAGGAAGTCAACAACTTAATGGGTCACCTTAAGCTACTTGAAAGGGAAGAACATTCCAACCCTAAACCCAGTAGAAGAATAGAAATAACCACAATTACAGCACAATTAAATAAAATTAAAAACAAAAGTATCATTCAGAAGATCAATGAAAAAAAGTTCATTTTTAAAAAAATATTAACAAAATTTATAAACCTTTGGCTAGCCTAACAAGAAAGAGAAAAGTAAAATCTCTAATATCACCAATCAGAAATGATAAAGGAGGAATAGCAGCAGACACCTGAGAAATTCAAAAAATACTCAATAATTACTAACAAAAAGTGTATTCTCAGATATCAAAGTCTAGAGGAAACGAACCAATATCTGGAAGCACACCACCTTTCTAGATTCCACCAGAAAGAATTAGAAATTTTGAATAGACCTATATCAAGCACTAAAATAGCATTAACAGTTGGAAATCTCCCAAAAAAGAAAAGTCCGGGACCAGATGGCTTCACATCAGAATTCTATGAAGCCTTTAAAAAGGAACTAGTACCTATATTATAGAACCTTTTCCAACACATAGAAAAAGAAGGACTACTTCCCAACACATTCTAGGAAACAAATATCACCTTGATCTCCAAACCAGGAAAGGACCCAACAAAGAACAAAAATTATAGACCAATATAATTAATGAATACCAATGCAAAAATATTCAGTAAGATCCCAGCAAACAGAATTCAACAACACATCAAAAAATTATACACCATGATCAAGTTGGTTTTATCCCAGGGTTACAATGTTGGTCCAGCATATGTAAATCTAAAAATATAATACATCACATCAATAAAATAAAAAACAAAAACAAGGACCATATGATTCTCTCAATTGATGCAGAAAAAGCCTTTGATAATATCCAGCATCCTTTCATGATCAGAACACTTAAGAAAATAAGCATAGAAGGGACAATTCTTAAACTGATAGAGGCCATCGACAGCAAACCCACAGCTAATATATTGAACGGAGTAAAATTGAAAACATTTTCACTCAGACCTAGAACTAGACAAGGATGCCTATTGTCACACACTATTCAACATAGATATAGAAGTCTTAGCCATAGCAATCAGGCAAGAGAAGGTGATCAGGGGTATCCAAATGGGGTCAGAGGAGTACAAACTCTCACCATTTGTGGATGACATAATCTTATACCTGGAAAACTCCTGGGACTCAACTACAAAAATCTTAGATGTGTTCAAGGAATACAGTAGCATCTCTGGATACAAAATCAATACTTACAAATCAGTAGCTATTATATATACCAACAACAGTCAAAGACTCTATTCCTTTTACAGTAGTGCCAAAGAAGATGAAATATCTGGGAATGTACCTAACAAAGAATGTGAAAGATCTCTACAACAAGAATTATGAAACTCTGAGAAAAGTAATAGCTGAAGATGTTAACAAATGTAAAACCATACCATGCTCATGGCTGGGAAGAATCAACACTGTTAAAATGTCTATACTATCTAAAGCACGCTACAGATTTAATACAATCCCTATTAAAGCACCAATGTCACACTTTCAAGATCTTGAAAAAATAGTACTTCATTTCCCAATACATTACTCAGAAATAAAAACAAATCAGGAGACTTAAGGCTATACTATAAATATTTAGTAATCAAAACCACATGGTACTGACACAAAAATACAGAGGTAGATATACGGAACAAAATAGAGAACCAGGAGATGAACCCCAGCCAGTTATCATTATTTGGTCTTTCATAAGCCTATCAAAAACATTCTTTGGGGAAACATTCCGTATTTAACAAATGGTGTTGGGTGAAGACTGAAACTGGACCCTCACCTTTCACCTCTAACAAAAATTTATTCTCACTGGATGAAATACTTAAACTTAAGACATGAAACATTAAAATACTAGAAGAGAGTGCAGGGAAAATTCTTGAGGAAATTGGCCTGGGAAAATAGTTTATGAGAAAGAACACCCCCCCCCAGCAATGGAAGCAACATGAAACATATATATACATATATATAATCACACACAGTTTCATATGAAAGATAAAACACAATTATAGACCAGGATGAAGGAGGGAAGAAGAGGTGCAGGGGAAAGGGCAGGTTGGATGGATGGAGGGTAATCAGTGGGGCCACACCTATGGTGCATATTGCAAGGGTACATGTCAAATCTATTAAGTGTAGAGTATAAATGTCTTAACACAATAATTGAGTAAGTGAGGTGAAGGCTGTGTTAACCAGTTTGATATAAAGATTCCAAATTGTATATAAAATCAGCACATTATACCCCATAAATGCATTAAGGTATACAGTTATGATTTAATAAAAAAATTACTGGGATCTGATCAAACTAAAAAGCTTCTGCATAGCCAAGAGCACTGTAAGTAAAGCAAACAGACAGCCTTCATAATAGTAGAAGATTTTTGTAGAATATGTTTCCAACAAAGGTCTGATAACTAGAATCCACAGAGAACTTAAACTAATCAATAAGAAAAGAACAAATAACCCCATTTCATTGTGAGCAAGAGATTTGAACAGAAACTTCTATGAAGATGAAATGTGTATGGCCAACAAACACGTGAAATAATGCTCAACATCTTTATTTATTTATTTATTTATTTATTTTATTAAATCATAGCTGTGTACATTAGTATGATCATGGGGCACCATACACTTGGTTCATAGACCGTTTGACACATTTTCATCACACTCGTTAACATAGCTTTCATGGCATTTTCTTAGTTATTTTGCTAAGACCTTTACATTCCACATTTACTAGGATTCACATATACCCTTGTAAGATGCACCTCAGGTATAATCCCATTAATCCCCCTCCCTCCACCTACCTCCCCCCTCCCTCCCCTCCCTTTCCCCCTTCTCCCTATTCTTAGGTTGTAACTGGGTTATAGCTTTCATGTGAAGGTTCTACATTAGTTTCATAATAAGGGTGACATCTTTAATCATTAGAGAAATGCAAATCAAAATCACTTTGAGATATTTGCATCAGAATGTTTATTGCAGCCAATTCATAATTGCCAAGTCATGGAAGCAGCCCAAATGCCCATCAACCCATGAATGGATAAACAAATTGTGTTTTATGTATACCATGGAAGACTATGCAGCCATAAAGGAGGATGGAGACTTTACATCTTTTATGTTTACCTGGATGGAACTGAAACATATTCTTTTTAGTAAAGTACCTCAAGAATAGGGAAAAAAGTATACAATGAACCCAATACTATTATGAAACCAATATATAATAATAACCTACACATTCATACAAATGATAAAACACAATTATAATCCAAAAAGAAGGAGGGAAGAGGAGGGAGAGGGGAGGGGAGGGAGGAAGGCATGAGGAGGAAGGGTATTTTGTGGGTTCTCACCCATTTTGTACAATGCAATGATATATTTCAAATCAATTAAGAGTAGAGTATAAATGTCTGACCACAACAAATAAGTAAGTGTAGTGATGGCTATGTTAAACAATATGATGTAAGCATTCCACATTGTATATCTAATAAGCACACTGTACCCCATAAATGTACATGGTTATGATTTAATAAAAAAATGTTATGTTTGAGTAATTGGATATCCATGTACAGAAGAATAAAACTAGGCACTTGTATCTCTCACCATATACAAAAAGCAAATAAAAATAGATTAAATATTTAATGGCCTGAAGTTATGAAACTACTAGAAGAAAACATAGGGAAAATTCTTCAGGACATGAATCTGGTAAAGGATGTTTTTGGTAGACCTCAAAAGCACAGGCAACACTATTAAAAATAAACTAATGGGATTACATCAAATTAACAAGCTTCTGCACAGCAAAGAAATCAATAGAGTGAAGAAGAAACCTACAGATGAAAAATATAATAATAACAAGATATTGCTCTAATAAGGGATTAATAACTAGAATACATATATTAAATTCAACAATTTATTAATGAAAAGAACAAATAATCTTGCTAAATAATGGGCAAAATGGCCAATGGGTATATTAAAAGTGCTCAACATTACTAATAATCAGGGAAATGCAAATCAAACCACAACGAGACATCATCCTACCCCAGTTAAAATGGCCCTTATTACAAAGGCAAAAATTACATGCTGATGACGCAGAGAAAGAGGAATGCTAGTACACTGTTGGTGGGAATGTAAATTACTACAGCAACTATGGAAAACAGTATGAAGCTTCCTTAAAAAATAAAAAGTGATTTACCATATGATTCTGAAATCCCACTACAAAAGACAGGACATCAGTTATCAAAGAGATATATGATCTCTTACGTTTATTGCAGCACTATTCACAAAAGCCAAAATATGGAATCAATCTAATTGTCCATTAGTGGATAAATGGATAAAGAAAATGTGGTTATATATACTCAATGACATAATTTTCAGTGATAAAAAAGAATGAAATTCTGTCATTTGCAACAACACTGATGGAACTTAAGGACATTATGGTAAGGGAACTTAAGGACATTATGGTAAGTGAAATAAGCCAGGTACAGAAAGACAGATATTACATGTTCTCACTCCCAACTGGAAGCTAAAAACGTTGATCTAATGAAGATGGAGAGTAGAATAATGGTTACCAGAAGCTGGAAAGGTTGTAGAGAAGGCAAGGATGAAGAAAGTTTGGTTAGTCGGTACAAAAACAAAGTTATATAGAAGAAATACATTTTAGTGTCCAATAGCACAGAAGGGTGACAATCGTTAATGATATGCTATTGTTTATTTCAAAATAGCTGGAAAATTTGAAATGTTCCCAACACAAAGAGATGAAAAAATGTTTGCATTGATAGATATTCTAATTACCCTCATTTTATCATTATACACTGTATGCATAAATCACAATATCACATATACCTCATCAATATCTACAGTTATTACGTATCCATTAAAAAGAGGTGGAGCAATTGTGAGGTGATTATGTCATGATGATTCTGTCATCACGAATGAGATTAGTCCCCTTATAAAAGATGTCCATGGGGCTCAGCACCTGTAGCACAGTGGTTATGGTGCCAGCCACATACACCAAGGCAGGCAGGTTTGAACCCAGCCCAGGCCAGCTAAGCAAGAATGACAACTGCAACAGAAAAATAGTCAGGTGTTGTTGTGGGTGTCTGTAGTCCCAGGTACTTGGGAGGCTGAGGCAAGAAAATCACTTAAGCCCAAGAGTTTGAGGTTGCTGTGAGCTGTGACGCCACAGCACTCTATCAAGGGCAATATAGGGAGACTGTCTCAAAAAAAAAAAAAAGATGCCAATGGGAGCTTATTTGTCCCTTCCATTGTTACATGATGCAGCAAGTATGCACTATCTATGAGGAACAGGCTCTCAGTAAATACAAAATCTTTATTGACTTTGATCGTGGCTTTCCTAGTTTCCTGGACCATGAGAAATAAATGTTCTCTTGTTTGTAAGCTATCCGGTTTATGGTATTTTGTTATAGAAACCCAAGCAGACTAAGATAGTATTACTAGAGTTTTATCAATTCCTCATGAAATCTGTATATCATATTTGGTGATTGCATCGAAAATTGTTATAATAGCTGATATTCAAAACAATGATGTCTATAACTGAGAAAGGGAAAGGTGCCTAAATGGAAATGAAGTTTCAAAATTACATTTGAATTGCTAAAATATTGATAATTTTAGATTATGATGACGTAAATATGCATATTGGAACATATAGAACAAACACTCCCAAAATTATTCAAAGAGATACACTCAAAAACAATATAAATAAATCAAAATAGAATCCTAAAAAAATGTTCAAGTAGGGGTGGAGACAAGATGGCTGACTGAAGCCAGCTTTCCACAGAGGCTCCCATCCAGAAGGAGAGTTAAAGGACAGAAATTTAGTAAGCAACCTGGTGGATTAGAGCTGCACCAAGAGAGAAGGTTGAAGAATGCACATCAACCCTGCTGAGGTGAGATGCAACCCCAAGGATACAAACAAAAGGTACAAAATCCATCACTAAGTGGACAGGAGTCCCCTCTCCCATGAGAACGGCTCGGAGTGCACCACAAACAAAAGAGCGGAGTTCAAAGGTCCTCCCACTACGCTCCACAGGAGAGACCCTCTAAAAACTGGACCTACCTCCCCTCCTAGGGTGCCACAGAGTTCTCCTGCCAGGCATAAAACTGTATAAAACTGTATATATTCTCTACCTGCAACTCTGAGCTCCCAGAACTCCCCTCCACTCTCACTGTGAGGTCTGGAGGCCTGTCGCCCACGATTCCAGATTCTTGGGTGATTTCTTGAGGGGTGTGGACAGGGCCTGAACTGCAGCTGGTCAGTGCTAACTCTGGGGCACAGGAGTGAGGAGAGGATGGTCGGCAGAGAGGGAACCACATTGGAGCGGCGGTGCCCCAAGGTACAGAGCAGCAGCCGTCTTTTAGCAACAATAGGGCTCACTCCCAGATATTCTGAAGCCAAACCTCCTGTCTCCCTGGGCAAACAGAGGAGGCCGGGCATCTACTCAGGTGGCAACCACAATGGAACAGAACTGGGATGGAAATGCAGGCACTGGGAGTAAAGGGTTTGCCTGAGGCGGTACTGGCCTGGGTGGAGCACAGAGACTAGAAATGCACGCACAGAGCCAGGAAGTTCCCAGGGCGGGGCTGACCCAGAGGACCGCTTTGCTGAGCCTAAGATGCACCCGGCCCTCAAGGGGATCATCAGCCTATAGACAAAGGAAGACAGGAGGCTAGAACTGACAGGTAACCAATTACAAACCTGCAGGAGCAAAGACAGGGCCTGAGGTGCAGGCTCTGGGAACTCAAAACAGCTTCTCTTCTGCAGGGGAATTTAGCAGGGACAGAAACAAATTCCCACAAAGTTGTTCTGTTCTGTTCTGTCAGTAACATCAATCAGGGGCGGGGCTGGAACTGAGTGAACACCCCCAAGCCTCCATCAAGTGCCCAAGGTTGTCAGGCCTCATCTCCCTCTGCTAGATAGAGGCAGAGCACAGCTGCCTGGCTGAGCAGAAGTAGATTTCCTTGTGATTCAGGCCATGCAAACCCCTGGAGTATCTGTTCACTACAGGCAACTGGGTCAAAGCCCGGCAGGACTATCAGTGACTGGGTGTGACAGAGGTGCAAGGTGGGTAAGGAGGCATCAACATTCCCAGACTGATCTGTTTTCTGGGTGGGTTCTCCTGAATCCACAGAGAACTGGAGCAAGCCATATCAGAGTAGTCAACAGACCCCTGCGATCTAGTTGCCAGAGACCTTTTAACCTCTCCCACCTGAGACAGGTGCTGACTGAGACAACTGATTTGGACCTTTTGAACTGAGCCAATAGCCTGAGGACTATTCAGGTGGTGCCCTGGGTGTGTGGTTGTAGGAAGGTTTGATTTTCCTTTTCCAATGGTTGCCCGTGGGGGGCGGGGTGACTTAATTGCTGTTATTTCTCCACAGCTGAGACTTCAACCCAGAGTAACTGTTTCACTAGGGTCAAAGAGAGACCAGCTGAAAACAAGACAGAACCACTTAGCCCCACCAAACCAAAAAGGTCCCCAGTTTCTCAGGCCATAGCACTGTACAGGTCCTCGACAAAGCTCCAGGGGAAAAATCAAACAGTGTAAAACAATCATGGGGCAGAATCAGCGGAAAAACTCTGGTAACATGAATAACCAGAATAGATCAACCCCCCCCAAGGAAAGATATAGCAGATGTAACTGAAGATCCCATTAATAAACAGATGGCCGAGATGTCAGAAATCAAATTCAGAATTTGGATTGCAAACAAGATTAATAAAATGGAGGAAAATTTGGAATTAGAAATTCGAGCAGCAATTCAAAAGTTGGAATTAGAAATTTGAGGAGAAATTCAAAAGTTGTCTCAAGAATTTAACAAATTTAAAGACAAAACCACCAACAATTTTCATGCACTGAACCAAGGATTTGCAGCCCTTGAATATCTGAAAAATACAGTAGAATCCCTCAGTGACAGAGTGGAGCAAGCAGAAGAAAGAATTTCTGAAATTGAAGACAAAGCCTTTGAATGCTCCCAAACTCACAAAGAGGAAGAGAAATGGAGAAAAAAAAACGAATCATTATTTCAGAGAGCTATGGGATAAATTGAAGAAGGCTAATATCCACATCATTGGAATCCCTGAAAGTGATGAAGTGGCCTCGCAAGGCACAGAGGCCCTTCACCATGAAATTATGAAAGAGAATGTTCCAGACATGCCAAGAGATTCTGAAATTCAGATAGCAAACAGTTTCAGAAACCCAGCACGACTCAATCCCAATAAGACATCCCCCATGCATGTCATAATTAACTTCACTAAAGTGAATATGAAGGAGAAAATTCTGAAATCAGCCAGACGTAAGAAATCCATTACCTACAAAGAGAAGAATATTTGAATGACTGCAAATCTCTCTGCTGAATGTTTTCCAGCCAGAAGAGGGTGGTCACCGACTTTTAATCTCCTAAATCAAAATAACTTTGAACACTGGATCCTGTATCCAGCTAAACTGAGTTTCATTTATGATGGAGAAATTCAATACTTTAATGACATTCATACATTGAAGAAATTTGCCCTAACCAAACCAGCTCTTTAGGATATTCTCAGACCTATCTTCCAAAATGACCAGCCCAATCCTCTACCACAAAACAAACTCACTCAGAAACCTTTGATCAAACTCCAACTTCCACAGTGGCAAAAGGATTAAAAATGCCCACTGGAATTCTGAAAAACTTGATACCCAAAATTTTACCAGACTGATCAATATTCTCCATTAATGTGAACAGCTTAAAATGTCCTCTAAAGAGGCACAGGTTAGATGACTGGCTACAAAAACTCAGGCCAGATATTTGTTGCATACAAGAGTTACATCTTACCTTAAATGACAAATATAGATTCAAGGTGAAAGGATGGTCATCCATATTTCAGGCAAATGGTAATCAGAAAAAAATCAGGTGTTGCAATTTTATTTGCAGATATGAAAGGCTTTAAACCAACAAAAGTAAGGAAGGATAAGAATGGTCACTTCATATTTGTTAAGGGTAATACTCAATATGATGAGATTTCAATTATTAATATCTATGCACCCAACCAGAATGCACCTCAGTTTATAAGAGAAACACTAACAGACATGAGCAACTTGATTTCCTCCAGCTCCATAATAGTTGGAGATTTCAACACTCCCTTGGCAGTGTTGGATCGAACCTCCAATAAGAAGCTGAGCAGAGAAATTTTAGATTTAAACCTAACCACCCAACATTTCATCCCAACAAAACTGAATACACATACTTCTCATCAGCCCACGGAACATACTCCAAAATCAATCACATGTTAGGCCACAAGTCTAACCTCAGTAAATTTAAAGGAATAGAAATTATTCCTTGCATCTTCTCAGACCACCATGGAATAAACTTTGAGCTCAGTAACAACAGGAATCTGCATACTCATACAAAAACATGGAAGTTAAATAACCTTATGCTGAATGATAGCTGGGTCAGAGAAGAGATTAAGAAGGAAATTGCCAAAGATTTGGAACAAAAAGCCAATGAAGACACATATTATCAGAACCTCTGGGATACCGCAAAGGCAGTCCTAAGAGGGAAATTTATAGCACTGAAAGCCTTCCTCAAGAGAATGGAAATAGAGGAAGTTAACAACTTAATGGTACATCTCAAGCAACTGGAAAAGGAAGAATATTCCAACCCCAAACCCAGTAGAAGAAAAGAAATAACCAAATTTAGAGCAGATTTAATGAAACTGAAAACAAAAGAATTCTACAACAGATTAATAAATAAAAAGGTTGTTTTTTTTAAAAGGTCAATGAAATAGATAAACCTTAGGCCAACCTAATCAGGAAAAAAAAGAGTAAAATCTCTAATTTTGTCAATCAGAAATTCAAAAAATCCTTAGTGAATATTACAAGAAACTTTATTCTCAGAAATATGAAAATCTGAAGGAAATTGACCAATACCTGGAAGCATGTCAACTCCCAAGACTTAGCCAGAATCAAGTGGACATGTTGAACAGGCCCATATCAAGTTCTGAAATAGCATCAACCATACAAAATTTCCCTAAAAAAAAAAAAAAAAAAAAAAAAAGCCCAGGTCCAGATGGCTTCACTTCAGAATTCTACCAAACCTTTAAAGAGGAATTAGTACCTATATTACTCAACCTGTTCCAAAATGTAGAGAAAGAAGAAAGACAATCCAACACATTCTATGAGGCAAACATCACCCTGATCCCCCAAACAGGAAAAGACACAATAAGAAAAGAAAATTATAGACCGATATCACTAATGAATATAGATGGAAAAATATCCAAGAAGATCCTAACAAACAGAATACAGCAACACATCAAACAAATTATACGTCATGACCAAGTCGGTTTTGTCCCAGGGTCTCAAGGCTGGTTCAATTTACGAAAATCTATAAGTATAATACAGCACATAAACAGCACATAAACAAATTAAAAAAACAAAGAACGTATAATTATCTCAATTGATGCAGAAAAAGCTTTTGATAATATCCAGCATCCCTTCATAATCAGAACAGTTAAGAAAATTAGTATAGAAGGGACATTTCTTAAACTGATCAAGGCCATCTACAGCAAACCCACAGCCATTATGGTATTGAATGGAGTTAAATTGAAATCATTTCCACTCAAATCAGGAACCAGACAAGGCTGCCCATTGTCTCCACTGCTCTTTAACATTGTAATGGAAGTTTTAGCCACTGCAATTAGGGAAGAAAAGCGATCAAGGCTATCCATATAGGGTCAGAAGAGATCAAATTTTTGCTCTTCGCAGATGGTATGATTGTATATCTGAAAAACACCAGGGATTCTGCTATAAAAGTCTTAGAAGTGATCAAGGAATATAGCAGCGTCTCAGGTTACAAAATCAACATTCATAAATCGGTAGTGTTTATATATACTAACAATAGTCAACAGTGTAACCTGGCTTATTGTACCCTCAATGAATCCCCAACAATAAAAAAAAAATAGTCAAGCTGAAAAAACAGTTAAGTACTCTATCCCATTCACAGTAGTGCCGAAGAAGATGAAATAGTTGGGAGTTTATTTAACAAAAGACGTGAAAGATCTCTATAAAGAGAACTATGAAACTCTAAGAAAAGAAATAGCTGAAAACATTAACAAATGGAAAAACATACCATGCTCATGGCTGGGAAGAATCAACATTGTTAAAATGTCCATACTACCCAAAGCAATATACAATTTTAATGCAATCCCTATTAAAGCTCCACTGTCATACTTTAAAGATCTTGAAACAATAATACTTTGTTTTATATGGAATCAGAAAAAGCCTCAAATAGCCAAGACAGTACTCAGAAATAAAAACAAAGCAGGAGGAATCATGCTACCAGACCTCAGACTATACTATAAATCGATAGTGATCAAAACAGCATGGTATTGGCACAAAAACAGAGAAGTAGATGTTTGGAACAGAATAGAGAACCAAGAGATGAATCCAGCTAATTACCGTTATCTGATCTTTGACAAGCCAATTAAAAACATTCAATGGGGAAAAGATTCCCTATTTAACAAATGGTGCTGGGTGAACTGGCTGGCAACCTGCAGAAGACTGAAACTGGACCCAAACCTTTCACCATTAACTAAGATAGACTCTCAGTGGATTAAATATTTAAACTTAAGACATGAAACTATAACAAAACAAGAAGAGAGTGCAGGGAAAACCCTTGAAGAAATCGGTCTGGGGGAGTATTTTATGAGTAGGACCCCCCAGGCAATTGTTGCAGCTAAAAAATGCACTACAGGGACCTGATCAAACTAAAAAGCTTCTGCGTAGCCAAGAACACAGTAAATTAAGCAAACAGCCCTCAGAATGGGAGAAGATATTTACAGGTTATGTCTCTGACAAAGGTTTAATAACCAGAATCCACAGAGAACTCAAACGTATAAGCAAGAAAAGAACAAGGGATCCCATCGCAGGGTGGGCAAGTGACCTGAAGAGAAAGTTCTCTGAAGAAGACAGGCGTGCAGCCTACAGACATATGAAAAAAATGCTCATCATCTTTAATCATCAGAGAAATGCAAATGAAAACTACTTTGAGATATCATCTAACTTCAGTACCATTAGCCCATATCACAAAATCCAAAGACCAGAGATGTTGGCGTGGATGTGGAGAACAGGGAACACTTCTACACTGCTGGTGGGAATGCAAATTAATACATTCCTTTTGGAAAGATGTTTGGAGAACACTTAGTGATCTAAAAATAGATTTGCCCTTCAATCCTATAATTCCTCTAGTAGGCATATACCCAGAAGACCAAAAATCACTTCATAACAAAGATATTTGTACCAGAATGTTTATTGCAGCCCTATTCATAATTTCTAAGTCATGGAAAAAGCCCAAGTGCATATCGATGCACGAACGGATTAATAAATTGTGGTATATTTATACCTTGGAGTATTGTGCAGCCTTGAAGAAAGATGGAGACTTTACCTCTTTCGTGTTTACATGGATGGAGCTGGAACATATTATTCTTAGTAAAGTATCTCAAGAATAGAAGAGAAGGTATCCAATGTATTCAGTCCTACTATGAAACTAATTTATGGCTTTCACATGAAAGCTATAACCTAGTTATAACCTAAGAATAGGGGTAAGGGGGAAAGGGAGGGGAGGGAGTGGGGAGGTTAGCAAATGGAGGATGACTGGTGGGATTATACCTGCGGTGCATCTTATTATTGTATATGTGTTACTTAGTAAAAGTAGAATGTAAATATCTTAACACAATAACTAAGAAAATACCAAGAAGGCTATGTTAACCAGTGTGATGAAAATGTGTCAAACGGTCTATAAAACCAGTGTATGATGCCCCATGACCGCATTAATGTACAAAGCTATGATTTAATAAACAAAAAAATGAGAAAGATGTTCAAGTAGTTGGATATTTTCTCAGGAAAAAGGAAACAAAACCAGAGTGAACAAACAAAACAACAAAATGGCAGACTCAAATGCTATAGTATCAGATGTTACTTTAAGTGTAAATATCATAAATATACTAATCAAACGACATGGTTTGGCACAGTGGATTTTTAAATGAGCACAAATCAACTATATGTTGTATATAGAAACTTCAAATTAAACTGTATGGGTAAGTACAAAGTGAAAGGATGAAAAAATACATTCTAGCATTATTCAAAAACAGAATGGGAGGCCAGGCGTGGTGGCTCACATGTATAATCCTAGCCCTCTGGGGGGCTGAGGTGAGTGGATTGCTTGAGCTTAGGAGTTCGAGACCAGCCTGAGCAAAAGTAAGATCCTATTTACTAAAAAATAGAAAACAGCTGGGCGCTATGGTGGGCATCTGTAGTCTTAGCTACTTGGGAGACTGAAGCAAGTGGATTCCTTGAATCCAAGAATTTGAGGTTTCTCTGAGCTATGATGATGACATACAACTTTACCCTGGGTGACAGAGTGAGATTCTGTCTCAAAAATTAAAATTAAAAAATTAAAAAACAGACTGGGATTGGCTATATTAATACATGATAAACTACACCTCAGAAGAAGTAAAATTATCAGAGACAAAGAGAAATATTTTACAATGATAAAAGGATCAATCCATGAGGAAGACATAATAATCCTAAAAGTGTACACAATAGTAAAGTATCAAAATACACAATAATTAAAACTTTAAAAACTTTTTACTTTTTTTATTAAGTCATATACACATAGATCATGAATACATTTATACTTATGTGGGGCAAACATGATAGAGCTGAAAGGAGAAATACACAAACCCACAATTACAATTGAATTTTAACTTTCAGAACTAATCTATTTTCTTCTTTTTTTTTTGCAGTTTTTGGCCAGGGCTGTGCTCGAACCCACCACCCCTGGTATATGGGGCTGACACCTTGAGCCACAGGTACCACCCAAAACTAATCTATTTTCTCTTTCTCTCTCATTCTCTTCCTTCCTGCCAGCCTTCCTGCCTTCCTTTTCTTCTCTCTCTCTCTCTTTCTCTCTCTCTCTGTTCTTTCTCTCTCATTCTTTCTTCATTGTAGCAAGGGAGTCTCACTCAGTAACCCAAGAAAGAGTGCAATGTTGCAATTATAGTCTATTGCAGCCTCAGACTCCCAGGTTCCAGGAACCCTCCTGAGGGTACTTCAGCCTCCTGATTACCTGGGAATACCTGGATATTTTTCAAAACTATATTTTTGATGTGTTTTGGTATGGATTTCTTTGTGTTTATTCTTTTTTTTTTTTTAAATATGGAACGCTTCACAAATTTGCATGTCATCCTTGCACAGGGGCCATGCTAATCTTCTCTGTATTGTTCCAATTTTAGTATATGTGTTGCCAAAGCGAGCACTGTGTTTATTCTTTTATAGTTCACTCAGCTTCTTGAATCTATAGGTTTGCATCTTTTGCCAAGTTAAGGAAATTTTCAGCCTAATTTCTTCAAATACTCCTTTAGTCCCAATTCTCTTCCCCTTCTCTTTCTGATAACCTGATAATACAAATGTCAATTTTTTTCTTATTATACAACAAGTTCCTGAGGTAATACTCACATCTCTCCTGTCTATTTTCTCTCTTTTGTTTTAATATTGAGTGAATTTTAGTGATGTGTCTTTAAGTTCACTGATTCTATTCTTTTTACTTTTCTTTTTGTTTCATAATATAGGGCGTACAAATGTTTTGTTATGTGGAATCCTTGTATAATGCGTAAGTTGGGCCTTTTAGTGTGTCTAAAATCGAGTTCACTGTGCTCAACAGGTAAGTTTTTACCCCTCACTCCCTCCCACACCCGTGATGATGACAACCGTCTACCATGTCGGCTTGTGAGCTGCCCACTGTGATCCATAGATGGTGCCATTTGTTGCCCTATGTGGCTTGAGTTTATTACTGTTTGTGCCCTTTGGCACTGGCAATTATGAGCTTACTCTGGCTTGAGGGCTGCCAGATGTTCAGATGCACAGATGGTAGAATTTGTCAGCTGTGTCCTGGCTTGAGGCCAGCTCCACCCATGTCCACAAATGGTGATGATTTTCATCTGGTACTAGCTTGAGAACTCTCTGGGTTAGACATGCAGGCAGCCTTGTTTGTAGGTTCCTGTGGCTTGAGCATAGTTACACCCATAACTGTATATCACTGTGTATAGGCAGCAGTGATTGACAATCCATTCAGCTTGAGCGATGCACCATTTTGATCCTCTGGCTGCAGTGTTTGTTGACCTGGTGATGGCTTGACCCTTGCCCTGCCCATGTTAACAGGCTGTGGTGATTGTCGCCCTCCTCAAATCCCTCAGCTCCAGAGGGGGCAAGCGGCATCTCCCCCACAGTTCTCATGAGAGTGTCTGGCCTCCTGAATATGGTGATGGGAGATATCAGCCACAGGTCTGACCACTTACAAGAAGCAATGTTCTAGGTATAGTGTTTTTAAGTATCACCAGCCATAGCGCCCAGGGTTTGAGAACCAGTTGGCCACATTGTGCCCATTCTCCAGAACTCTACACAGTCTCCAGGTGAAACCTTATGTCAGGCCTGGGGCCTTCTGAAGTGGAGGGCCCTCCTGCAGGTGGGATAGCAATTATCATGAAGAGAATGTGGAGCCCAGGATTCTCCCCTCTGTACCACATATGCCTTCCTCTTCCCTTGGTCCCTCCAAACACAAAGCATGTCCTTTGTCTTCTTTTCCCTTCATTTTAGGTTCATAATGATCTCTTTGGATTCATAATGGTCTCTCTTATACAATGGGTCTGAAGGTGGAAATCCACTCACTATCTTTAATTTTCTCCATGATAGTAGCACAAACAGGCTGCTTCTAGTCTTTCATTTTGTATTTTGCCTCTATTCTATTCTTTATCATTTCAATTCTATTATTGGGTTCATTAAGCCAGTTATTTATTTCTGTTATTATATTTTCAAGTTTTATAACTTCCACTAAGCTAATTTCACTCGGTTTTTTCTTTCCTCAAATTTCTTATCTTTTATTTGTTTTGAGATAATTTTTAATTGATTGCTGAAGCATTTTATGAATAATTTAGCTCTGTCTTGGCATTAGTTCAGAATCTTTTCTCATTACCTTGTGATTTTCTTGGAACTTGGTTGATGGGTGATTTTCAATTGCACCCTAAACATTTTGTCTAGTGTCTTAGCAAGAACTGCATCTCATTTAAATTCTTTACTTCAGCAGCCACTCTTATTAAGTTTTATATTTATTCCAGTCCTGCTTTTGTGGGCTGTTTTATAGTACAGTTTAATCTGTGGAAGCTTTGTACAGTTGTTTTTGTTTGCTTGCTTTACCTTGTGCTGTTGGAATTCTCAATGGTTCCTGTTGGTGCTGCCTGAAGAGGTAGAAGGAACTTCTTCAGGCTGAGCTGTCAGATGTCTCTCAGTGAGGAGAGGATTCTTAGGCTACAAGGACAAAAAGATTTCCCTGCCTGGGCATTTGTTGTGATGGGATCCCTTTTCTCAAATGACCGCAGTTGATTCAGTGTTTCTTGGCTAATGAGGGGGCATCTCAGGTCTAAGGAGATAGAGGCTTTCTGAACCTGGCTAGTTTTTGTGGCAAGATCTCTCTTGTCAGTTCTTCCTCAGTATGTCTCAGTAGGAGAAAGGAGTCTTAGTCTCACTGGGGAAGGAGAATACTTCACTTGACTGCTTATTGTTAGCAGGCCTCTCACCAAGCCTCATGGGCAGTGGTTCTGTGCTCACCTGGTATGTTTAGAGGGATTCTTATTCAATTTAGGCCTGCCTTATTTTTAAGGATGGAGATTGGGAAATTCAGGATCTGTGTCAAATTCTTCTATTGGATATAGGAACATATGATATTCTGCCACTGTGTAATTTCTTCACTCTTGTAGTCCCAAACCAGGGACTTCTTTCCACCTTTCAGGGTTCTTTTTTGGTTGTTTTTTGCATTATTTGCAGGATTTAAAACATCAATTTGTAGGTGGGGATGAGTAGGAGAAAATGGATCTATGCTATCCTATCCAGACTGGAATTCCCAACTGCTTTTTGACAAAAGTACAAAAGCAATTTGATCGAGAATTATCTTTGTCACAATGGTCTGTATAGTGGACCCTGCAGAAAACAAACACACAAAAATGCATAAAATTTTTAATGCACACCTTATACAAAATTTAAATAAAACTACAAGATAAATCATTCTATATTGATATAAATATGTGATTAAAAAAACAAACAAATGGAGAGAAAGGAACACTTTTACACTGCTTGTGGGACTGCAAACCAATATAACCTTTTTGGAAGCAAGTATGGAGAAACTCCAAAGAACTCAACCTAGACCTCCCTTTTGATCCTGCAATCCCATTACTGGGCATCTATCCAGAAGGAAAAAAAAAACAAACCTTTTATCATAAGGACATTTGTACTAGACTGTTTATTGCAGCTCAATTTACAATTGCCAAGATGTGGAAACAGCCTAAATGCCCCCCAACCCAGGAATGGATTAACAAGCTTTGGTACATGTATACTATGGAATATTATTCAGCCATTAAAAAAATGGAGACTTCACAGCATTTGTATTAACCTGGATGGAAGTGGAACACATTATTCTTAGTAAAGCATCACAAAAATGGAGAAGCATGAATCCTATGTATTCAATCTTGATTTGAGGACAGTTAATGGCAATTAATGACACAATGAGGGGGGAAGAGGAGAGCAGAGAGAGAGAGAGAGAGAGAGAGGAGGGACTGGGGTGGGGGATAGGAAAAGCTGAGAGAGGAAAGGAGGGAGGGGGTGGGGTCTCAGTGTGTGACACATCTTGTGCCCTCAATGAATTCCCAATTAAAAAGAATGTGGGCAGGGCCTGTGGCTCAGTGGGCAGGGCACCGGCCCCATATACCGAGGGTGGCGGGTTCAAACTCGGCCCTGGCCAAACTGCAACAAAAATTAGCTGGGCACTGTGGCGGGTGCCAGTAGTCCCAGCTACTTGGGAGGCTGAGGCAAAGGAATAGCCTAACCCCAGGAATTGGAGGTTGCTGTGAGCTGTGATGTCACAGCACTCTAGGGTGGGCGATAAAGTGAAACTCTGTCTCTACAAAAAAAAAAAAAATGTATTCCTTGACATGGTATGGTGAGAAAAGTACTACATATCTTTGAGATTTTTTCCCCTTAAACCTGTAATACTAGTCTAATTATGGAAAGAACACAAGAAAAAAAAATTCAGAGTCAGTCTACAAAATAGTCTAAGGAGACATGACAATTAAATAAAATGCAGTAGCCTGGATTGTGTCCCAGAAAAGAAAACAGAGTATAATGGAAAAACTGGTAAGATCTGAATAACATAAAATTCAGTTTTTTAAAAAATCTTAAGTTATAAAATATGTCCTTATATCAATAATGTGAACCACCATTAATTTAGCTTCATTGAATTTTAATTTAATAAAATGAACTCTATTATTGAGTATTTACCAATGAAAACTATCATTGTATTCTTAAATGACTTCATATAGCAAAGGCATTAACTAAAAGATACTAAAATTAATATTGCTTGAACTAAATGGAATATTTCCACTGGCTACACAAGAGAATATTACCCTTACTCTTTAATTGGTATCTTATCTCTTTTTCTCACTTTTCTCCCTGGAGGTGTTTCTCATTTCTTTTCATGTATTTCTTGTTTTCCCTATTTCCTGTTGTGTTTGCTCCCTTAGATATTTTACACTGCCTTATAATCTCATTTTATTTATTAGATAGGTGATTTTCTCTAGAATTATATAAATGGTGTAATCACTAAAGATTTTTCAACCTCTCATTTGTTGCTCTGAGCTCAGAATCACAATATTGAGGGCTGCTGAGCACAATGGATGTTATTATCTGCAGAGAAATAAAACAGAGCCTTCAAAATCACAAAGTCTGCTCAGCACCTGTAACTCAAGTGGCTAAGGTGCCAGCCACATACACCAGAGATGGCGGGTTCAAATCCAGCCCGGATCTGTCAAACAACAATGACAGCTACAATTGAAAACAGCTGGGCGTTGTGGCGGGTGCCCATAGTCCCAGCTACTTGGGAAACTGAGGCAAGAGAATCGGTTAAGCCCAGGAGTTGGAGGTTGCTATGAGCTGTGATGCCACAGCACTCTACCCAGGCAACAGCTTGAGGCTCTGTCTCAAAAAAAAAAAAAATCACAAAGTCATATTTCTTTGCATTCCAGGCAGTTACAAAGAATGCAAATGGCTGTTTGCTAAATATAAAAATTAATCTTTGTTTGTTTAAATTTATTTGCTTCCTATAAGGCAAAAGGATAAGACAGAAAGTTCTAGAAGTAGATGAAGCCTTTACCTGTTTGCCTATTGTCTGCTAAAATTTACTTTATCCTATATTTTCTTTATTCATAAAACAAACAATGTAATTTTGACAAAACACATCTGTTCTTCAACTATGCTATACAATGCAACACCTGGTAAGCATATTGCATTCTATGGTTCCCAGAATCCTATTGTTCCTTAAACACATTCTTGGGGGTTAGAGAGTAAGGATTTTTTTTTTTAATTTTTTTTATTAAATCATAACTGTATACAATGATATAAGGATTTTTTTTTTATTAAATCATAACTGTATACATTGATATGATCATGGGGCATCATACACTCGCTTCATAAACCATTTGACAGATTTTAATCACAGTGGTTAACATAGCCTTTCCGGCGTTATCTCAGTTACTGTGCCAAAACATTTACATTCTACATTTACCAAGTTTCACAAATACCCCTGTAATATGCACCACAGGTGTGATCCCACCGATCCCGCTCCCTCTACCCACCACCCCCCCCTTTCCTACTTCCCCCTATTGTTAAGTTGTAGCTGGGTTATAGATTTCATGTGAGAGTCCCAGATTAGTTTCATAGTAGGGCTGTGTACATTGGGTACTTTTTCTTCCATTCTTGAGATACTTTACTAAGAAGAATATGTTCCAGCTCCATCCATGTAAACATGAAAGGTAAAGTCTCCATCTTTCTTTAAGGCTGCATAGTATTCCATGGTATACATATACCACAATTTATTAATCCATTTGTGGATCGATGGGCACTTGGGCTTTTTCCATGACTTAGCTATTATGAATTGGGCTGCAATAAACATTCTGGTACAAATATCTTTGTTATGTTGTGATTTTTGGTCTTCTGGGTATATGCCCAGCAGAGGAATTACAGGATTGAATGGCAGATCTATTTTTAGATCTCTGAGTGTTCTCCATATATCTTTCCAAAAGGAATGTATTAATTTGCATTCCCACCAGCAGTGCAGAAGTGTTCCCTTTTCTCCGCATCCACGCCAACATCTCTGGTCTTGAGATTTTGTGATATAGGCTAGTCTCACTGGAGTTAGAAGATATCTCAAAGTAGTTTTGATTTGCATTTCTCTGATGATTAAAGATGATGAGCATTTTTTCATATGTCTGAAGGCCGTGCACCTGTCTTCTTCAGAGAAGTTTCTCTTCAAATCCCTTGCCTAGCCTGTGATGGGATCCCTTGTTTTTTTCTTGCTGATGCGTTTGAGTTCTCTGTGGATTCTGGTTATTAAACCTTTGTCAGAGATATACCCTGCAAATATCTTCTCCCATTCTGAGGGCTGTCTGCTTGCTTTGCTTACTGTGTTCTTAGCTGTGCAGAAGCTTTTTAGTTTGATCAAGTCCCAGTAGTGTATTTTTGAAGCTGCTTCAATTGCCCGGGAGGTTCTCCTCATGAAATACTCACCCAGACCAATTTCTTCAAGGGTTTTCCCTGCATTCTCCTCTAGTATTTTTATAGTTTCATGTTTTAAGTTTAAATCTTCAATCCAATGAGAGTCTATCTTAGTTAATGGTGAAAGGTGTGGGTCCAATTTCAGTCTTCTGCAGGTTGCCAGCCAGTTCACCCAGCACCATTTGTTAAATAGGGAATCATTTCCCCACTGAATGTTTTTAATTGGCTTGTCAAAAATCAAATAGCGGTAAGTAGCTGCATTCATCTCTTGGTTCTCTATTCTGTTCCAGATATCTACTTCTCTGTTTTTGTGCCAATACCATGCTGTTTTGATCACTATCGATTTGTAGTGAAGTCTGAGGTCTGGTAGTGTGATTCCTCCTGTTTTATTTTTATTTCTGAGGAATGTCTTGGCTATTTGAGGTTTTTTCTGATTCCATATAAAACGAAGTAATGTTTTTTCAAGATCTTTAAAATATGACAGTGGAGCTTCAATAGGGAGTGTGTTGAAATTATATATTGCTTTGGGTAGTATGGACATTTTGATAATGTTGATTCTTCCCAGCCATGAGCATGGTATGTTTTTCCATTTGTTAACATTTTCAGCTATTTCTTTTGTTAGAGTTTCATAGTTCTCTTTATAGAGATCTTTCACGTCTTTTGTTAGGTAAATTCCCAAATATTTCATCTTCTTTGGCACTACTGTGAATGGGATAGAGTCCTTAACTGCTTTTTCAATTTGACTGTTGTTGGAGTATATAAAGGCTACCGATTTATGAATGTTGATTTTGTAACCTGAGACGCTTCTGTATTCCTTGATCACTTCTAGGAGTTTTGTAGTAGAGTCCCTAGTGTTTTCCAGAGACACAATCATATCATCTGCGAAGCGCGAAAGTTTGATCTCTTCTGACCCTATATGGATACCCTTGATAGCCTTTTCTTCCCTAATTGCGGTGGCTAAAACTTCCATTACAATGTTGAAAAGCAATGGAGACAATGGGCAGCCTTGTCTGGTTCCTGATCTGAGTGGAAATGATTCCAATTTAACTCCATTCAATATGATATTGGTTGTGGGTTTGCTGTAGATGGCCTCTATCAGTTTAAGAAAAGTCCCTTCTAGACCAATTTTCTTGAGTGTTCTGATCATGAAGGGATGCTGGATATTATCGAAAGCTTTTTCTGCATCAATTGAGAGAATCATATGGTCTTTGTTTTTTAATTTGTTTATGTGCTGAATTACATTTATAGATTTACGTATATTGAACCAGCCTTGAGACCCTGGGATAAAACCAACTTGGTCATGATGTATAATTTGTTTGATGTGTTGCTGGATTCTGTTTGTTAGGATCTTGTTGAATATTTTTGCATCTATATTCATTAGTGATATGGGTCTATAATTTTCATTTCTTGTTGGGTCTTTTCCTGGTTTGGGGATCAGGGTGATGTTTGCTTCATAGAACGTGTTGGGTAGTCTTCCTTCTTTTTCTACATTTTGGAACAGGTTGAGTAATATAGGTACTAATTCCTCTTTAAAGGTTTGGTAGAATTCTGACGTGAAACCGTCTGGTCCCGGGCTTTTCTTTTTAGGGAGGTTTTGTATAGTTGATGCTATTTCTGAACTTGATATGGGTCTGTTCAACATTTCCACTTGATTCTGGTTAAGTCTTGGAAGGTGGCGTGCTTCCAAGTATCGGTCTATTTCCTTCAGATTTTCATATTTCTGAGAATAAATTTTCTTGTAATATTCATTAAGGATTTTTTGGATTTCTGATGAGTCTGTGGTTATTTCGTCTTTGTTGTTTCTGATTGATGATATTAGAGATTTTACTCTTTTTTTCCTGATTAGGTTGGCCAGAGGTTTATCTATTTTATTGACCTTTTCAAAAAACCAGCTTTTTGATTTATTGATCTGTTGTATTATTCTTTTGTTTTCAATTTCATTTAATTCTGCTCTAATTTTGGTTATTTCTTTTCTTCTACTGGGTTTGGGGTTGGAATGTTCTTCCTTTTCCAGTTGCGTGAGATGTCCCATTAAGTTGTTAACTTCCTCTCTTTCCATTCTCTTGAGGAAGGCTTGCAGTGCTATAAATTTCCCTCTTCCAACTGCCTTTGCGGTGTCCCAGAGGTTCTGATGGTTCGTGTCTTCATTGTCGTTTTGTTCCAAAAAATTGGCGATTTCTTTCTGGATCTCATCTCTGACCCTGCTATCATTCAGCATAAGGTTATTTAACTTCCACGTTTTTGTATGAGTATGCAGATTCCTGTTGTTACTCAGTTCAGGTTTTATTCCATGGTGGTCAGAGAAGATGCATGGAGTAATTTCTATTCCTTTAAATTACTGAGGTTGGACTTGTGACCTAAGATGTGATCGATTTTGGAGTAAGTTCCATGTGCTGATGAGAAGTATGTGTATTCAGTTTTGTTGGGATGAAATGTTCTGTAGATGTCTGCTAAACCTAAATATTGGATGGTTAGGTTTAAATCTAAGATATCTTTGCTCAGCTTCTTTCTGGAGGATCGATCCAACACTGCCAAGGGAGTGTTGAAATCTCTGACGATTATGGAGCTGGAGGAAATCAAGTTACTCATGTCTGTTAGAGTTTCTCTTATAAATTGAGGTGCATTCTGGTTGGGTGCATAGATATTAATAATTGAGATCTCATCATATTGAGTATTTCCCTTAACAAATATGAAGTGACCATTCTTGTCCTTCCTTACTTTTGATGGTTTAAAGCCTACTGTATCTGGAAATAAAATTGCAACACCTGCTTTTTTCTGATTACCATTTGCCTGAAATATGGATGACCATCCTTTCACCCTGAGTCTGTATTTGTCTTTTAAGTTGAGATGTGACTCTTGTATGCAACAAATATCTGGCTTGTTTTTTTGTATCCAGTCAGCTAACCTATGCCTCTTTAGAGGACAGTTTAAGCCATTCACATTGATGGAGAGTATTGATAAGTCTGGTGGAATTTTGGGTATCGAGTTTTTCAAAGGTCCAGTGGACATTTTTAATCCTTTCGCCAGTGTGGAAGTTGGAGTTTGATCCGAAGTTTCTGAGTGAGTTTACTTTTGTGGTATAGGATTGGGTTGGTCATTGTGGAGGATAGGTCTGAGAATATCCTGAAGAGCTGGTTTACTTATGGCAAATTTTTTCAACATATGAATGTCATTGAAGTATTTAATTTCTCCATCATAGATGAAACTCAGTTTAGCTGGATACAAGATCCTGGGTTGAAAGTTTTTTTGCTTTAGGAGATCAAAAGTTGATGACCAGCCTCTTCTGGCTTGAGAAGTTTCAGCAGAGAGATCTGCAGTTATTCTAATATTCTTACCTTTGTACGTTATAGTTTTCTTTCGCCGGGCTGCTTTGAGAATCTTCTCTTTCATGTTAACTTTAGTGAAGCTAATTATAATATGTCTGGGGGATGACTTATTGGGGTTGAATCGTGCTGGGGTTCTGAAGCTGTCTGCCATCTGAATTTCAGATTCTCTAGGCAGGTCTGGAAAATTTTCTTTCATAATTTCATGCAGAAGGGCCTCTGTGCCCCTGGAGGCCACTTCATCGTTCTCAGAAATCCCTGTAATTCTTATGTTGCTTTTTTTCGAATTATCTGAGAGTTCTCTGAGTGAGTGATCCGTTTTTGCTCTCCATTTCTCTTCCTCTTTGAGAGATTGGGAGCGTTCGAAGACTTTATCTTCAATGTCAGAAATCCTTTCTTCTGCTTGCTCCATTCTGTTACTGAGGGATTCTACTGTATTTTTCATATCTTTGAGGGCTGTAAGTTCTTGCTTCAGTGTGTCTAAGTCTTTGGTGGTTTTGTCTTTAAATTCGTTAAATTCTTGAGACAATATTTGAATTTCTCCTCGAATTCCTAATTCCATTTTATTAATCTTGTCTGCAATCCAAATTCTGAATTCGATTTCTGACATTTCAGCCAGTTGTTTATGAATGGGATCTTCAATCATCTCTGCCGTATCTTTTCTTGGGGGGGTTGATCTATTCTGGTTATTCATGTTACCAGAGTTTTTCCGCTGATTCCACCCCATGGTTATTTTACTCCCTTTGGTTTTTCCCCTGGGGTTTTATCAAGGGCCCGTACAGTGTTGTGGCCTGAGAGACTGGGGCCCTGTGTGGTGTGGTGGAGCAAAGTGGTTCTGTCTTGTTTTCAGCTGGTTTCTGTTCGATCCTATTGCAACTTCTACTCTGGCTTGAAGTGTCAGCTGTGTGGAAAAATCAGCCATTAAGTCACCCCACCTGCCCACCTCTGGCCCCAGTTGGAAAAGGAGAATCAAACCTTCCTACAACCGCACACCCAGGGCACCGCCTGAAAAGTCCTCAGTCTATTAGCTCAGTTCAAAAGGTCCAAATCAACTGTCTCAATCGGCACCTGTCTCGGGTGTGAGAGTTCAAGAGGTCTCTGGGAACTGGATCACAGGGCCCTGGTGACTCCTCTGACACGGCTCACCCCAGTGCAGCGTGGAGTCAGGAGGAGCCACCCAGCAAACAGAGCAGTCTAGGAAGGTTGACGTCTCCTTCCCCACTTTGCCCTTCCGTCGGACCCAGTCACTGGTATCTCTGCAGATGGCTAACCCAGTTGCCTGCAGTGAACAGACACTCCAGGGGTTTGCACCTGCCTGAATCGCAGGGAAGTCTGCCAGGCCCCCGCAGACTGCCGCTATCTAGCAGGAGGAGATGGGGCCTGACATCTTTGAGTGTTTGATGCAGGTGATAGGAAGGTGATGTTCACTCAGGCTTAGCCCCGTCCCTGATGGATGCTGCTAACACATCAGATAACTTTGCGGGGTTCTGTCTCTGTTCCTGTCGAAATCACCTACAGAAGACGGGCTGTTTTGAGTTCAAACATCTTTGCTGTTGGAGGTTTGCGTCCGATCACCTCTCTGGGTCCGCCCCACCCTGGAAGCTTCCCGGGTTTGTGAGCAGTGTCAGGAAATCTCCCGCTCACCAGTGGCCTCCTCTGGTTGCCCAGGGAGACAGGGGGTGTGGCCTCAGAATATCCAGAAGTGAGCGTTCTGCCGTTAAAGAAAAAACGGCTGTTGATCTACCTCCAGGGAACTGCTGCTCTGGTGTGGGCACTCAGGCGACCCTTTTCTCCTCTGTCTCGCCCCCCAGAGTCAGCACTGAGCGGCCGCAGTTTGTGCTGGGTCCACACCCCTCAAGAGATCCCCCAAGAATCAGAACTCTTGGGGGATAGGCCCCCAGATCCCGATTGGGAGTGGGGTGGGGGAAGCTAGAGTTTCATTCAGTTTTACGCAACAATACGGCCCGGAGAGGGCTCCTACACTGCACCACAGGGAAGTGCTGCCAAGGCTTGATTTCCCTCAGCAGAGTGCCCTCTCCTTGCTCCCGCGTCCCAGAGTCAGCGCTGACCTGACGCAGCTCAGGCACTGTGCACTCCCCTCGAGAAATCACCCAAGGATCCAAACTCCTGGGGGATAGGCCCTCAGACCCCAAGTGAGAGTAGGGGCTCTCAGCTCTCAGTGGGGAATCTAGAGTCTTATTCAGTCTTGTGCCCCATAATGTTGCCCGCGGAGGTTTGCTGCACTGCACCGCAGGGAAGTGCCGCGAGGCATGACTCCCCCTCAGCCCGGTGCCCTCTCCTCACTCGCGTGCCTCAGAGTCAATGCTGACCAGTCGCAACTCGGGGACTGTCCACTCCCCTTGAGAAATCACCCAAGGATCCGAACTCCTGGGGGACAGGCCTCCAGACCTCAGTGGGTGGGAGGGGAGCTCCGGGAGGGTTGCCGGCGAAGGATTCCCAAAGTTTTATTCAGTTTTATGCCTGGCAAGAGAATGCCACGGCACCGCAGTAGTGGAGGTAGGTCCAGTTTTTAGAAGGTCTCTCCCGTGGAGTGTAGTGGGAGGGCCTTCATTTTCTGCCCGTTTGTTTAATTGTGGGGCTCTTGAGCCCATCTCATGGGGGAGGGGGACTCCCGTCCGCTTGGTTGTGGATTTTGTACCTTTTGTTTGCGTCCTTGTGATCACAGCTTGCCTCAGCGGTGTTGATGTGCGTTCTTCAACCTTCTCTCTTGGTGAGGCTCAAGTCCACCAGGATACTTACTAAATTCCTGTCCCTTAACTCTCCTTCTGGACGGGAGCCTCTGTTGAAAGCTGGCTTCAGTCCGCCATCTTGTTGAAACTTCAGGATTTTTTTTTGTTTTAACAAATTAAAAGTTTGAAATCAATGCCAATCTAAAAATTTGTAAAGAGACTTAATCTTGATCCTCTAACTGGATGACTACTTCATCACCAAGTACTTCCAAAGAATTCCAGGAACCCAAAATGTTTATGATACTATTCACAAGTAAAGGCCAAGTATATTAGTGCATGATGCATGAAGGTCTTTTTCAGTGTTTCAAATAGAGAACTGAGTCATCAGACACTTCTCGGAGGAAAAGTTTTATCAAACAAAATGAGTAAGAGCCATTATAGTTAGGACTATATTCACAATGCCAATGAGTTAGTTCATTGTGCAATCATTTTCTATATATAAGAAAAAGGTAAAAATAGTAAGCAGTAAATATTCAATAGCACTTTTATCATGAGAATATTTCTTTGACCTTGGGTCATACAAAGGTCTGGGATTTTTTCTAGATTAATATGGGAGTATGTACAATTATTTTACTGTTAGCCTTTGTAAGTTTGAAGTGCAAGTTGTAGGTATGCCATTCACCCAGGAAGTGTGCAATATACCATTGCAGTGTACCTATTGGGTGAGAACCTACCCAACCCTATTCCTCCCTCCCTACTACTTTAATTTATTTTTCTCTGTCATGTATGCATGTAGGTGTTAATCTACTAGTTCCAATTTAGTACAGTGTATATGTGATGTTTCTTTTCTTATTCTTGTGATAGTTTATTTAGGAGAATGGTCTTCAATTCATTTAAGGTTGTTACAAAAGATACAAAATCTCCATTTAGTTATGGCTGAATAGTATTCCGTAGTCTATGTGTACCACAATTAATCCATTCATGTGTGTTGAAGAGCACTTGTGTTGTTTCCACATCTTTGTGATTGTAAATTGTGCTGCTATAAACATTCAAAAATGAATGTCTTTATGAAGAAATGCTTTTTTCAGGGGAGTAAACACCTAGTAGTGGAATTGCAGGATCAAATGATAGTCTCCTTTTAGTTCTCTGAGGAATCTCCATACTACCATCCATAGAGGATATACTAGTTTACAGTCTCACCAAGAGTGTATGAGTGTTCCTTTCTCTCTTCACCTATGACAGCATCTGTTGCTTTGGGACCTTATGATGTGGATCAATTCTCACTAGGGTTAGGTAATATCTTAATGTGGTTTTGATTTGCATTTATTTGATAATTATGGATTATGAGCATTTTTTCAAGTGTTTGTTGGCCATTATGTTTTCCTCCCGAGAAAAGTTTCTGTTCATGTCTCTTGCCCAGTTGTTAATGAAGTTGTTTGATCTTTTCTTATTCATTTGCTTGAATTCTTTGTAAATTCTGGTTATTAGCCTTTCATCACATTTGTAGCATTGGAATTTCTTCTCCCTTTCTGTAGGTTGTTTCTTTGCTTTGTTGATTATGTCTTTAGCTCTACAGGAACTTTTTAACACAATCAGGCCCCCATTTATTTATTCATTTTGGTTGCTGAAATTACATTTTGGATCTTCTTTATAAATTCTTTTTGTAGGCCAATATCATTAAGTGTTTTTTCCACATTTTCTTCTAGAATTTTTATACTTTCACATCTTAAGTTTAAATCTTTTACCCATGATAAATTAATTTTTGTGAGTGGCAAGATGTGTGCATCCAGTTTTAGCCTTTTACATGTGGCTAATAAGTTCTTCCACCAATATTTATTGAATAGAGATTCTTTTCCCCAGTGTATACCTTTGTTTGCTTTGTCAAAGATCAGATGGAAATATGCAGCTGGTTTCATCTGTAGAGTCTCTGTTCTGTTCCATACATGTATATCTCTATTTTTATGCCAGGACCATGCCATTTTGATAACTATAGACCTGTCATATAGCCTGAAGTGTGGTAAAGTGATGCCTCCTGATTTCTTCTTATTTTGTAGAGTTGTGTTGGTTATTCAGGCCTTTTTTCTGATTCCGTATGAAATACAGAACTATTTTAAGATCTACAAAGTATGACATTGATATTTTAATGGTGAATGCATTGAATCTATAAATCACTTTGGGTAGCAGACATTTTAATAATGTCGATTCTTCCCAGCTATGACCATGATATCATCTTTCATCTGTTAAAAACCTCTGCAATTTCTTTCTTTGGTGTTTCACAGTTCCACTATAGAGAACCTTCACATCTTTTCTTAAATATATTCCAAGGCATCTCATTTTCTTTTATGCTACTGTGAAGAATAATAGGCTCCCAGCAAAGTAAAACTACCTAGAAATGAAAGGACAAAAACTAGCTCCAACAATGGCCTAAGTGATAAAACAAAGCAACAGAGTCCCACACCAACAGGACAAATAAAAATCCACCCTACTTATCAACTTTCTCAATAAATTTAAATGTCTTGAATTCTCCACTGAAGAGACATAGGCTGGTTCATTGGATAAAAAATATAAGCCAACTATGTTCTTAGATAAAAAACCAAGTATCTTCTATCTTCAGGAAACACATCTAACTCCCAAGGACAGATCAAGACTCAGGGTAAAGGATCAGAAAATAATATATCATGCAAATGAAAACCAAAAGAAGGTGGAAGTTGCAATTCTCATTACAAATACCATTGACTGTAAAGAAACAAAAATAAAGAAAGACAAAGATGGACATTATACATTGGTCAAGGAAACAACTCAACAAGAAAGCATATCAACCCTAAATATCCATGTACCCAACTTAGGAACTCCCAAATTTTACTTGATCTAAACAAAATAATAAACGCTAACACCATAATAGTCAGGGACTTCAAGACCCTGTTGGCAAAACTGGACAGATCCTCTAAGCAGAAATTAAACAAAGAAACTTTGAACACCTGGCTTATTGTACCCTCAATGAATCCCCAACAATAAAAAAAAAAGAAACTTTGAACATAAGCATGACCCTAGAACAAATAAGTTTCATAGACATCTACAGAACATTTCACCCCAATACTACTGAACATATGTTCTTTTTTTTGTTTGTTTATGTTAATTGGTCTGAGACCTCACCTACTGAATATATGTTATTATCAGCACATGGATCATTCTCCAAGATTGATCATATCTTAGGTCACAAAATAAACCTCAACAAATTAAAAATATATAAATTATGCCTTATATTTTTATAGACCATAAGGGAATAAAACCAGAAGTCAATTCCAATAGAAATACTCATCCCCACATAAAGTCATTGAAATTAAATAAGTTATTCCCAAGTGATAAGTTGTGTCAACTTATTAAATAAGTTATTCCCAAGTGATAGTTGAGGAGGAGATAAAGACATAACTCATTAGATTTCTTGAACATAATGACAGTGAGTCCACAAACTATAAAAACCCATTAGGTATTCCAAAAGCAGTCCTGAGCAGAACATTTATTGCCATATATTCCCACATCCAGAAATTAGAAAGAGTGCAAAGAATAATCTAATGAATCGCCTTGCAGAGCTAGAAAAGGAAGAGTAATCCAAACCCCAACCCAGTAGAAGAAAAGAAGTAACCAAAATAAGATCAGAACTAAGTGGAATAAAAAAAGCAAAAGAACCATTCAGAAGATTAACAAAGCAAAAAGTTTGTTCTGTGAAAAGATAAACAAAATTAATAAGTCTCTGGATAGATTAACCAAAAACAGAAAAGTAAGATCTCTAATAACCTCAGTCAGAAACAAAAACATGGAAATAACAAAAGATACAATGAAAATACAAAATATTTTGAAAATGTAGAGAACATGGACAAACACCTGGACTCACACTACCTCCCAAGACCCAGCTAGGAAGAAATAGAACTTTTGAATTGACCAATATCAGGCACCGAAATTGAAAAAATAATAAAATTCTTCCAACAAAAACAAGCCCCAGACCAGATGGATTCACACCAGAATTTTATCAAACCTTCAAAGAAGAGCTGGTACCTATATGCCAGAATCTATTTCAAAGCATTGAGAAAGAAGGAACCCTACCAACTCTTTCTACAAAGCAAACATCATTCTGCTATCAAAGCCAGGAAAGTACCCAACAAAAAAGGAAAACTATGGACAAATATCTTTAATGAATATAGATTCAAAAATAGTCAATAAAATCTTAGCAAATATAATTCAGCTACACATAAAAAATTCATTATGGGTGGACTTCATCCCAGGGATGCAAGACTGGTTGAACATACACAGATCTATAAACTTAATACATCAAATAAACAAAAGTAAAAATAAAGACCATATGATACTCTTGATAGACGCATAAAAAGTATTTAACAAAATTCAGCATCTTTTTTGATAAGAAAACTGCAGAAAATTGGAAGAGATAGGACATTCCTTAAACTGATAGAGGCCATCTACAACAAACCCACAGTCAACATCATATTGAACAGAGAAAAGGTGAACATTCCTTAAACTGATAGAGGCCATCTACAACAAACCCACAGTCAACATCATATTGAACAGAGAAAAGGTGAAAGCATTGTGTTTAGAAGTAGAATAAGCCAAGGATGTCCACTATCACCACTACTATTCAGCATCATGCTGGAAGTCCTAGCCAAAGCAATCAGATAAGATAAGGACATCAACGGTATCCAAATGGAGGCAGAGGAGGTCAAACTATCACTCTTTGCTGATGATATTATTTTATACCTAGAAAATACCAAGGACTGAACCAAGAGACTCCTGGAGTTGATAAAGAAATACAACAATGTTTCAAGATATGAAATCAATGTACACCTAAGTAGCCTTTACATATACCAATAACAGTCAAGCAGAGAATCAAATCAAAGATCCAGTAACATATTTTTAATTTTTCAGTATTAAATTTTGTAGTGCAGTATTAAATCAATTATATCATCAAAGTAAGGATTGGTGATTTAAAATTTGATCACTCTTAAATTGAAAAATTGTACTAGTAAAAATAGCAGTGAAACATGATGACTCATCATTCTCAGTATTGAAACAATCAACTTACCAAAAATTATGAAATATTCAAATATATCCATTTTCATTAAAGCCAACATCATCTATTTAGTTTTGGGAAAACACTCTTGATCATATTAAGTTAGTATTTTAAATGTTTTAAAATTTTATGTTTTGCTTATGTTTAATTTATAATTCATTACTATTTGACAATTATCTATTTAGTTTTTGGCTACACATAGTTTAGAAACATTTCCAATAACGACTAAAATCAAGAATGTAGCAATGAGCGCAAGATGTGTTAGGACACAGCAGATCAAACAGTGTAGAGAGTAAATAATACCAAGAGTGTAATGATCAGTAATTTTAGGTGATAGAAGGCAATCTAAACTGGACAAAAGATATTGAATTCAACAGAATAATAAATAGAACAATGATAGTTAATTAATCCAGCATCATTATATAGAGGGGGATGGAATAGAGATGGCATAGAGCCATGGAGGAAGTATGTTACAGAAATCTAGACACAAAGTGATGGGGATTTGACTTATAAAAATGGTAAAAATAATGGATAAGCATTTTGAAATAAAATAATTATAACATTTTGTACCACAAAGCCACCTGGAATATAAACATAATTACTTTGATTTGATTTGGGGGATTCTTCTTTTTTCACAGAGGAAAAGATACTCATCCTGGAGGCACAATAAGATCTTACAGTTAAAAGACAAGAAATTTTGTGCTGGATCTGGTATTTATTTGCTGGCATTTATATGTTCTTTGTGGTCTCAGTTCTCATCTATAAATAAAATGCTTTAGCTAGAAGTGTGGTTTTCAAATGCTCCTTGGCCCCTAGCACTAGAAACTCTTCTTCTAAGAAACATGACACCTTGCACAAGACTAAAAAAGGTAAGAAAGATAAAGCGGGCCAGAAGTTTTGTAAAACTTTCTATATATGTTTACCAAATGATCCAGCCATTCTGGGTAAACACTCCCAGTATGTGCTCAAGAGAAATGAAAGTACATATCAATATAAAGGCTCTACAAGAATGTTCATGTCTGCTTTGTTTGTAATAACTAAAGGCTGGAGACAGCAAAATATCCATTACAAGATACATAGATAAATAAATTGTGCCATCTCCATACAATGGAACATTATTCAACAATGAAAATGAATTTGCTTTGGGTACATGCAACACATGTGAATCTCCAAATAACTGTGCTTAGTGAAAGAAACCCAACAGAAGAATGTACATATTAGGCTTGGCACCAGTAGCACAGTGGTTATGGCGCCAGCCTTATACACCCAGGCTGGCAGGTTCGAACCCAGCCTGGGCCATCTAAGCAACAATGACAACTGCAGCAGAAAAATAGCTAGGCTTTGTGGTGGGTGCCTGTAGTCCCAGTTATTTGGGAGGCTGAGGCAAGAGAATCACTTAATCCCAAGAGTTTGAGATTGCTGTGAGCTGTGACGCCACAGCACTCTACCTAGGGTAACATAGTGAGACTCTGTCTCAAAAAAAAAAAAAAGAAAGAAAGAATGTGTATATTATATGATTCAATTTGTAAAACTCTAGGCATTTTGAACTATTTCAGGTCAGCAAAATTGGATCAGTGGTTGCTGCAGGATGGATGGAGAGACAGATGGAAAGAGGAGTGATGGATGTGTTCACTATTTTGATTGTGGTGATGGCTTCATGGATGTATATATGTCAAAATTTATCAAACTGTGTGTTGATTATAGCTCAATAAAGCTGTTTTTTTTTTTTTTAAGGCAATCCTGAGCATTGTCAGCTGGTCACTAGTGTAGTTGCTTTCAATTAAGGCATGGTGTCCCAACACTGGACACAATTTCACAAAATACTGATATCAGAGAAGGACTCTACATGACTGTGATGTAGCAAAACAAAAGAAAGATTATTCAATAATTATGCCTGAGCAGATATATAAACAAAAACTTTAGACAACCACAGAATACTCAAACATTACTTTCCCAGTTAATGAGAACAACAAATGCTTTTTCTTCAATGAATACTCCAGCCCCATTTTTTCTCCTACCTCCTAGTTAAAAATTAAAGTAGTCAATCATCAAATTTCACCATATTTCTGGCCACAGCTAATCCAAAACAGATTCTTTCCTCCTTAACATTCCCACCAAAAAAATTAAACACAAGTTGCAATCTTATACTAAGCCTCTCCACCCCTCCTCTGTTTCCTCTTTCAGACAAGGCCCACAGTTTCTCCATGGTGTTTAGTCTTCTTTACTGTGTCACCAATAAACCTAACCTTACTGATTAAAATTCTTTCTGGTGATCTTTGGCTAGTGAGCATAACAAAGAAGGACTTGAAAGTAGAGGCCTCTAAAGTGTGAGACATAGTGAGCCTCTCTTATATGTTCCTCATTTCCTCTGAACATGAGCAGCTTTTTGGAAGCCACTGAGATAAATAATCTCAAAGGAATACTAAAATCCACATTTTGATGATGTTGATGATGCTAATATCAGTTCCTAGAGATGATGATAGCCTTTATTCATCTATTTAATCAAGACATTCTCTTGAAATAACTGAAATTTCTATTTTAAAATTAATATTGTGCCTGAGAATGGTGATCAACAGAGTTAGCATAGAAGCTATTATTTGTAGAGAAAACAAAAGTTTAAAATATTAATTTGTATCATTTTGATGTCTCTTTATAAGTTTATTATTTTTTTCTCAGCACTCTTAATTTTCCTCTACATATGGTCTGTGGCACTGGGGAGAAAAGCTCAATTTTTGCTGACTCAAAAGAGATTGATCCATGAATGTGCTTTCCTTAGCTTCCTGCTCATAGATGCTCTTGTCCTGCTATTTTACTGAGTTGTTTCTGTCCCTGGATTCTCATCTGGAATAAGCATATAGGGAATTGAAATGAAGAACAGACTTGAATATTTGGGATGCTTTCCAGAATGCACTGGCCAAGATGGAAAGCTGTGATGGGACAAAGAAAATTTGATTAGCAAGACGGTATTTTTAGAACTTTAAATGTACCCAAATGTCAAATTTACTTTTTTAAAAAAGGCACACACACACCTTTTTTCTCCTCTACCTATACTGTCGTTTCAAATTGTGTGTTATAAGAAGGAATTTTTACCTCATTTTCTGTCATTTATGTGTGTGCAACAGCACAGTGATAGAAATCTAAGATTAAAAGAATAGTGAAATTATAAAAGTGGCTTTTGATGTGTGCCTACAATTCTTTGCTTTTAGGATAAAGAGTTGTGGGACAGAAGTAGTGAAAGCAGAAGAAAGAAACCATCTTCCTAGTCATATTCATGCACACAAGCATGGCAATTTTGGCAGCATAGCTTATATTTGGGGACAAGTTGGGGTGAGATAGACAGAGATAAAAGTCTGAAACTTGTCAATAGAGATAGGGAAGCAAGAGTTTAGGAAAGAAGGAAAGTTTTAGCTTCACTTATAGTTAGAAACTTTCAAAAGAACTTGATTTTCCATAGTTTTTCAACCTTTTTAAAGATTGAAAACATTTATTATCTCATTGAAAATTGAGAAAATTCCATTGAGATGAATACAGCTGATAAAACTATAAAATGTGAATTTATTTAGGACATAATTCTCTGTAGTCAGAAGGCTAAGATTCATGTATTAGCAAAGCCATTTGCCAGTTCCACTAACTTTGGACAATTTGCAAAACCTATCTAAACCTTACTATCCTTTTTTGAAAACTTAGTACCTATTTTAAATAGTATCTTTGAGGATTATATAACAGATGAAAAGTTCTTAGCATAGGACCCATTACCTTAGAGGCATTGTATAAAGATTTGTTAGTATTACTATCACAGCTACTATTCACTGAAAAGGACTGTAATTGAACTGAGCACTATTTTCATTGGAAGAAGCAATTTAATTCTTCTAGCTATTTTCTTAGTATTTATTTCCATATTTCTAAATAGTATACTATGCTATTTATTAATTTTCCATTTTAAGCATCATATATTAATTCCTTGTGATAAAAATCTTAGAACTTCACATTCTTTATTATTTTTTTTTTGTAGAGACAGGGTCTCACTGTACCGCCCTCGGGTAGAGGGCCATGACGTCACACGGCTCACAGCAACCTCTAACTCTTGGGCTTACATGATTCTCTTGCCTCAGTCTCCCAAGCATCTGGGATTACAGGCACCCGCCACAAAGCCCAGCTACTTTTTTGTTGCAGTTTGGCGGGGGCTGGGTTTGAACCCGCCACCCTCGGCATATGGGGCCAGTGCCCTATTCACTGAGCCACAGGCGCCGCCCGAGAACATTCTCACATTACTCCTTATTAACCTCCCTTTGTGTGCCTCTCCTCATTCTTCTTCTTCTTCATCTTCTTCTTCTTTTTTTTTTTTTTGCAGCTTTTGGCCAGGGCTGAGTTTGAACCCACCACCTCCGGTATATGGGGCTGTCATCCTAATCCTTTGAGCCACAGCCACGGCCCTGTCATTTTTCTTCTTCTTTTTTTGTTTTTTGTAATTCAGATTATTATGAGAGTACAAACGATTAGGTTAAAATGTTTGCATTTGCATTTGTTAGGTAAGGTCCCTGTCATCATTGTGTCCATATAGGATGTGTACCATATACCCTTATGTTGTGCCCATTAGGTGGGAGCACACCAATCCCCTTCCCCCCTCCCCGCTCCCAACTTCCTTCTCCTCCACCCAACTTTTATTTATTTATTTATTTATTTTTTATTAAATCATAACTGTATACATTGATATGATCATGGGGCATCATACACTCGCTTCATAAACCATTTGACACATTTTTATCACAGTGGATAACATAGGCTTTCTGGCGTTATCTCAGTTACTGTGCCAAAACATTTACATTCTACATGTACCAAGTTTCTCAAATACCCCTGTAAGATGCACCACAGGTGTGATCCCACCGATCCCCCTCCCTCTACCCACCCACCCCCTTCCCACTTCCCCCAATTGTTAAGTTGTAGCTGGGTTATAGCTTTCATGTGAGAGTCCCAAATTAGTTTCATAGTAGGGCTGTGTACATTGGGTACTTTTTCTTCCATTCTTGAGATACTTTCCTAAGAAGAATATGTTCGAGCTCCATCCATGTAAACATGAAAGAGGTAAAGTCTCCATCTTTCTTTAAGGCTGCATAGTATTCCATGGTATACATATACCACAATTTATTAATCCATTCATGGATCGATGGGCACTTGGGCTTTTTCCATGACTTAGCTATTATGAATTGGGCTGCAATAAACATTCTGGTACAAATATCTTTGTTATGTTGTGATTTTTGGTCTTCTGGGTATATGCCCAGCAGAGGAATTACAGGATTGAATGGCAGATCTATTTTTAGATCTCTGAGTGTTCTCCATATATCTTTCCAAAAGGAATGTATTAATTTGCATTCCCACCAGCAGTGCAGAAGTGTTCCCTTTTCTCCGCATCCACGCCAACATCTCTGGTCTTGAGATTTTGTGATATAGGCTAGTCTCATTGGAGTTAGATGATATCTCAAAGTAGTTTTGATTTGCATTTCTCTGATGATTAAAGATGATGAGCATTTTTTCATATGTCTGAAGGCCGTGCGCCTGTCTTCTTCAGAGAAGTTTCTCTTCAAATCCCTTGCCCAGCCTGCAATGGGATCCCTTGTTTTTTTCTTGCTGATGCGTTTGAGTTCTCTGTGGATTTTGGTTATTAAACCTTTGCCAGAGATATACCCTGCAAATATCTTCTCACATTCTGAGGGCTGTCTGCTTGCTCTGCTTACTGTGTTCTTAGCTGTGCAGAAGCTTTTTAGTTTGATCAAGTCCCAGTAGTGTATTTTTGAAGCTGCTTCAATTGCCCGGGGGGGTTCTCCTCATGAAATACTCACCCAGACCAATTTCTTCAAGGGTTTTCCCTGCATTCTCCTCTAGTATTTTTATAGTTTCATGTTTTAAGTTTAAATCTTTAATCCAATGAGAGTCTATCTTAGTTAATGGTGAAAGGTGTGGGTCCAATTTCAGTGTTCTGCAGGTTGCCAGCCAGTTCACCCAGCACCATTTGTTAAATAGGGAATCTTTTCCCCACTGAATGTTTTTAATTGGCTTGTCAAAAATCAAATAGCGGTAAGTAGCTGCATTCATCTCTTGGTTCTCTATTCTGTTCCAGATATCTACTTCTCTGTTTTTGTGCCAATACCATGCTGTTTTGATCACTATCGATTTGTAGTAAAGTCTGAGGTCTGGTAGTGTGATTCCTCCTGTTTTGTTTTTATTTCTGAGTAATGTCTTGGCTATTCGAGGTTTTTTCTGATTCCATATAAAACGAAGTAATGTTTTTTCAAGATCTTTAAAATATGACAGTGGAGCTTTAATAGGGAGTGCGTTGAAAATATATGTTGCTTTGGGTAGTATGGACATTTTGATAATGTTGATTCTTCCCAGCCATGAGCATGGTATGTTTTTCCATTTGTTAACATTTTCAGCTATTTCTTCTCTTAGAGTTTCATAGTTCTCTTTATAGAGATCTTTCACGTCTTTTGTTAGGTAAATTCCCAAATATTTCATCTTCTTTGGCACTACTGTGAATGGGATAGAGTCCTTAACTGCTTTTTCAATTTGACTGTTGTTGGTGTATATAAAGGCTACCGATTTATGAATGTTGATTTTGTAACCTGAGACGCTGCTGTATTCCTTGATCACTTCTAGGAGTTTTGTAGTAGAGTCCCTAGTGTTCTCCAGATACACAATCATATCATCTGCGAAGAGCGAAAGTTTGATCTCTTCTGACCATATATGGATACCCTTGATCGCCTTTTCCTCCCTAATTGCAGTGGCTAAAACTTCCATTACAATGTTGAAAAGCAATGGAGACAATGGGCAGCCTTGTCTGGTTCCTGATCTGAGTGGAAATGATTCCAATTTAACTCCATTCAATATGATATTGGCTGTGGGTTTGCTGTAGATAGCCTCTATCAGTTTAAGAAAAGTCCCTTCTAGACCAATTTTCTTGAGTGTTCTGATCATGAAGGGATGCTGGATATTATCGAAAGCTTTTTCTGCATCAATTGAGAGAATCATATGGTCTTTGTTTTTTAATTTGTTTATGTGCTGAATTACATTTATAGATTTAAGTATATTAAACCAGCCTTGAGACCCTGGGATAAAACCAACTTGGTCATGATGTATAATTTGTTTGATGTGTTGCTGGATTCTGTTTGTTAGGATCTTGTTGAATATTTTTGCATCTATATTCATTAGTGATATTGGTCTATAATTTTCTTTTCTTGTTGGGTCTTTTCCTGGTTTGGGGATCAGGGTGATGTTTGCTTCATAGAACTTGTTGGGTAGTCTTCCTTCTTTTTCTACATTTTGGAACAGGTTGAGTAATATAGGTACTAATTCATCTTTAAAGGTTTGGTAGAATTCTGACGTGAAACCATCTGGTCCCGGGCTTTTCTTTTTAGGGAGGTTTTGTATAGTTGATGCTATTTCTGAACTTGATATGGGTCTGTTCAACATTTCCACTTGATTCTGGTTAAGTCTTGGAAGGTGGCGCACTTCCAAGTATCAGTCTATTTCATTCAGATTTTCATATTTCTGAGAATAAAGTTTCTTGTAATATTCATTAAGGATTTTTTGGATTTCTGATGAGTCTGTGGTTATTTCGTCTTTGTTGTTTCTGATTGATGATATTAGAGATTTTACTCTTTTTTTCCTGATTAGGTTGGACAGAGGTTTATCTATTTTATTGACCTTTTCAAAAAACCAGCTTTTTGATTTATTGATCTGTTGTATTATTTTTTTTTCAATTTCATTTAATTCTGCTCTAATTTTGGTTATTTCTTTTCTTCTACTGGGTTTGGGGTTGGAATGTTCTTCCTTTTCCAGTTGCGTAAGATGTCCCATTAAGTTGTTAACTTCCTCTCTTTCCGTTCTCTTGAGGAAGGCTTGCAGTGCTATAAATTTCCCTCTTAGAACTGCCTTTGCAGTGTCCCAGAGGTTCTGATAGTTTGTGTCTTCATTGTCGTTTTGTTCCAAAAAATTGGCGATTTCTTTCTTAATCTCATCTCTGACCCAGCTATCATTCAGCATAAGGTTATTTAACTTCCATGTTTTTGTATGGGTATGCAGATTCCTGTTGTTACTCAATTCAAGTTTTATTCCATGATGGTCCGAGAAGATGCATGGAATAATTTCTATTCCTTTAAATTTACTGAGGTTAGACTTATGACCTAAAATGTGGTCAATTTTGGAGTAGGTTCCGTGGGCTGATGAGAAGTATGTGTATTCAGTTTTGTTGGGATGAAATGTTCTGTAGATGTCTGCTAAATCTAAATATTGGATGGTTAGGTTTAAATCTAAGATTTCTTTGCTCAGCTTCTTTCTGGAGGATCGATCCAACACTGCCAAGGGAGTGTTGAAATCTCTGATGATTATGGAGCTGGAGGAAATCAAGTTGCTCATGTCTGTTAGAGTTTCTCTTATAAATTGAGGTGCATTCTGGTTGGGTGCATAGATATTAATAATTGAGATCTCATCATATTGAGTATTACCCTTAACAAATATGAAGTGACCATTCTTGTCCTTCCTTACTTTTGATGGTTTAAAGCCTACTGTATCTGCAAATAAAATTGCAACACCTGCTTTTTTCTGATTACCATTTGCCTGAAATATGGATGACCATCCTTTCACCCTGAGTCTGTATTTGTCCTTTAAGTTGAGATGTGACTCTTGTATGCAACAAATATCTGGCTTGAGTTTTTGTATCCAGTCAGCTAACCTATGTCTCTTTAGAGGACAGTTTAAGCCCTTCACATTGATGGAGAGTATTGATAAGTCTGGTGGAATTTTGGGTATCGAGTTTTTCAAAGGTCCAGTGGACATTTTTAATCCTTTCGCCAGTGTGGAAGTTGGAGTTTGATCCGAAGTTTGTGAGTGAGTTTACTTTTGTGGTATAGGATTGGGTTGGTCATTGTGGAGGATAGGTCTGAGAACATCCTGAAGAGCTGGTTTACTTATGGCAAATTTTTTCAACATATGAATGTCATTGAAGTATTTAATTTCTCCATCATTGTTGAAACTCAGTTTAGCTGGATACAAGATCCTGGGTTGAAAGTTTTTTTGCTTTAGGAGATTAAAAGTTGATGACCAGCCTCTTCTGGCTTGAAAAGTTTCAGCAGAGAGATCTGCAGTTATTCTAATATTCTTACCTTTGTACGTTATAGTTTTCTTTCGCCGGGCTGCTTTGAGAATCTTCTCTTTCATGTTAACTTTAGTGAAGCTAATTATGATATGTCTGGGGGATGACTTATTGGGGTTGAATCGTGCTGGGGTTCTGAAGCTGTCTGCTATCCGAATTTCAGATTCTCTAGGCATGTCTGGAAAATTTTCTTTCATAATTTCATGCAGAAGGGCCTCTGTGCCCTTGGAGGCGACTTCATCATTCTCAGAAATTCCTATAATCCTTATGTTGCTTTTCTTCGAATTATCTGGGAGTTCTCTGAGTGAGTGATCCATTTTTGCTCTCCATTTCTCTTCCTCTTTGAGAGATTGGGAGTGTTCGAAGACTTTATCTTCAATGTCAGAAATCCTTTCTTCTGCTTGCTCCATTCTGTTACTGAGGGATTCTACTGTATTTTTCATATCTTTGAGGGCTGCAAATTCTTGTTTCAGTGTGTCTAAGTCTTTGGTGGTTTTGTCTTTAAATTCGTTAAATTCTTGAGACAGTTTTTGAATTTCTCCTCGAATTCCTAATTCCATTTTATTAATCTTGTCTGCAATCCAAATTCTGAATTCGATTTCTGACATTTCAGCCAGTTGTTTATGAATGGGATCTTCAATCATATCTGCCGTATCTTTTCTTGGGGGGGTTGATCTATTCTGGTTATTCATGTTACCAGAGTTTTTCCGCTGATTCCGCCCCATGGTTATTTTACTCCCTTTGGTTTTTCCCCTGGGGTTTTATCGAGGGCCCGTACAGTGTTGTGGCCTGAGAAACTGGGGCCCTGTCTGGTGTGGTGGAGCAAAGTGGTTCTGTCTTGCTTTCAGCTGGTTTCTGTTCGATCCTATTGCAACTTCTACTCTGGCTTGAAGTCTCAGCTGTGTGGAAAAATCAGCAATTAAGTCACCCCGCCTGCCCCCCTCTGGCCCCAGTTGGAAAAGGAGAATCAAACCTTCCCACAATCGCACACCCAGGGCACTGCCTGAAAAGTCCTCAGTCTATTAGCCCAGTTGAAATGGTCCAAATCCACTGTCTCAATCGACACTTGTCTCGGGTGGGAGATTTCAAGAGGTCTCTGGGAACTGGATCACAGGGGCCTGGTGACTCCTCTGACACGGCTCACCCCAGTGCAGTGTGGAGTCCGGAGGAGCCACCCAGCAAACAGAGCAGTCTAGGAAGGTTGACGTCTCCTTCCCCACTTTGCCCCTCCGTCGGACCCAGTCACTGGTATCTCTGCAGATGGCTAACCCAGTTGCCTGCAGTGAACAGACACTCCAGGGGTTTGCACCTGCCTGAATCGCAAGGAAGTCTGCCAGGCCCCCGCAGACTGCCGCTATCTAGCAGGAGGAGATGGGGCCTGACATCTTTGAGTGTTTGATGCAGGTGATGGGAAGGAGGTGTTCACTCAGGCTTAGCCCTGTCCCTGATGGATGCTGCTAACAGAACAGAACAGAACAGAACAGAACAGACAACTTTGCGGGGTTCTGTCTCTGTTCCTGTCAAAATCGCCTACAGAAGATGGGCTGTTTTGAGTTCAAACGTCTTTGCTGCTGGAGATTTTCATTCGAACACCTCTCTGGGTCAACCCCGCCCTGGAAGTTTCCCGGGTTTGTGAGCCGTGTCAGGAGATCCCCCGCTCAGCGGTGGCCTCCTCTGGTTGCCCAGGGAGACAGGGGGTGTGGCCTCAGAATATCCAGAAGTGAGCGTTCTGCCGTTAAAGAAAAAACGGCTGTTGATCTACCTCCAGGGAACTGCTGCTCTGGTGTGGGCACTCAGGCGACCCTTTTCTCCTCTGTCCCACGCCCCAGAGTCAGCACTGAGCGGCCGCAGTTTGTGCTGGGTCCACACCCCTCAAGAGATCCCCCAAGAATCAGAACTCTTGGGGGATGGGCCCTCAGACCCCGATTGGGAGTGTGGGGGGGGAAGCTAGGGTTTCATTCAGTTTTACGCAACAATACAGCCCGGTGAGGGCTCCTGCACTGCACCGCAGGGAAGTGCCGCCAAGGCGTGACTCCCCTTCAGCCCAGTGCCCTCTCCTCACTTGCGCGCCTCAGAGTCAATGCTGACCAGTCGCAACTCGGGGACTGTCCACTCCCCTTGAGAAATCACCCAAGGATCCGAATTCCTGGGGGACAGGCCTCCAGACCTCAGTGGGTGGGAGGGGAGCACCGGGGATTCAGGGTTGCCGGCAAAGGATTCCCAAAGTTTTATTCAGCCCTATGTCCGGCAGGAGAATGTCATGGCACCCCAGTAGGGGAGGTAGGTCCAGTTTTTAGAAGGTCTCTCCCTGGAGTGTAGTGGGAGGGCCTTTAATTTCTGCCCACTTGTTCAATTGTGGGGCTCTTGAGCCAGTCTCATGGGGGAGGGGGACTCCCGTCCGCCTGGTGGTGGATTTTGTACCTTTTGTTTGCGTCCTTGTGATCACAGCTTGCCTCAGCGGTGTTGATGTACGTTCTTCAACCTTCTCTCTTGGTGAGGCTCAAGTCCACGAGGACACCTACTAAATTCCTGTCCCTTAACTCTCCTTGTGGACGGGAGTCTCTGTTGAAAGCTGGCTTCAGTCCCCCATCTTGTCTCCCTCCGTCCTCCTCCACCCAACTTGAACTAAATTGAGTTTTTCTCTTGTGTGGTCATGTATTAGTTCATCAACTGGCTTCATATTAGTGTTTAGTACTGCCCCGGCCCGCGGGGAATTCAACGGGGACCTGGGAAACAAAGGGGTCAGTCGAATGAGGGGACAAGAGACATGAAAGAATGAGAGCAAGTCAAGAGTCTGATCAAGCTCTGAAGAGTTTATTGTTTCAGCTGGGCTTATAAGCATTCAAACGAGGAAGTAACTAAGGGCTATTCCTAACAGGTCAGGGAGGGGGCTAGTTTTTGGAAAATTACTAGGAGAAGGACCCTAAGGCGGGGGGTGCATTTTTGAGGAGATATGCAAGGGGAAAGTACTGTTGCTGTTTACGGTTGAATTCCTGAGAATAGTTTGCTCGTAAAATCAAGATAGCAAGGGGCATTTTTGTGATATGCTTTGGCTCCCAGCAGAGTACATTGGGTATTTGTTTTTCCATTCTTGTGGTACATTGATAAGGAGAATGTTCTCCAACTCTGTCCATGTGAATACAAAAAAATGTAAAATCCCCATCTTTTTATGGCTGAATAGTATTCCCTAGTATACATCTACCATAATTTATTAATCCATTCCTGGGCTGATGGGCATTTAGGTTGTTTCCACATCTTGGTGGTTATAAAATGAGTTGTGATAAGGTATCTAGTACAAGTGTCCTTATGATAAAATGACTTTTTTTCTTCTGGAGAGATGCCTAGTAATGAGATCACAGGATCAAATAGAAGGTCTATTTTGAGTTCTTTGAGGATTCTCCATACTTCTTTCCCAAAAGGCTGTACTAGTTTGCAATTCCACCAACAGTGCATAAGTATACCCCTCTCTTCACAGCCATGTAAGTATCCGCAGCTTTGAGGCCTTGTGATGTGGGCTATTCTCAATGGTATTAGGTGATACCTAAAAGTGGTTTTGATTTGCATTTATGTGATGATTAAGAAGATGAGCATTTTTTATGTGTTTATTGATCATCATTCATCTGTCCTCTTGGGAAAATGTTCATGGCACTTGCCCATTGATTGATGGGGTTGTTTGTTCTTTTCCTATAGATTTTCTTGAGTTCTTTGTATAATCTGATCACTAGCCCTTTATCTGATTTGTACCAGGTGAATATCATCTCCCATTTGAAGGTTGTATATTTGCTTTGTTAATTATGTCCCTAGCTAATCAGAAGCTTTTTAACTTGATCAGGTCCCATTTATTTATTTTTGTTCTTGTTGCAGTTGCCAATTGGGTCCTCATAAATTCTTTCCTAAGGCTGATATCACTAAGAGTGTTCCCATACTTTTCTCCAGGGATTTTTTTTATTTCATGTCTTAGATTTAAATCTTTTATCCTGTGATTTAATTTTTGTAAGTGGTGACAGATAAGCATCCAGTTTCAGTCTTTCTTATTATAACTATCCAGTTCTCCCTGCACCATTTATTAAATATGAATTATTTTTCCAATGTAAGCTTTTGTTTGGTTTGTCGAAGATCAGATGGCCATATGAGGCGGTCTCATCTCCAGCCTCTAAATTTTGTTACATAGATTTATGTCTCTATTTTTATGCCAATATCATTCTGTTTTGATCACTTTAGTTTTGTAGTATAACCTGAAGTTTGGTAGAGTAATGCATCCAGATTTGTTTTTATTTTGTAGAATTGCAGTGGGTATTTGTGTTTTTTCCTGCTTCCATGTGAATCAAAAGACTACTGTTTCATGTTCATCAAAGTTTAATAGTGGTGTTTTAATAGAAACTGCATTAAATCTGTAGATCACTTTGGGTACGACAGACATTTTAGCAATATACATTCTTCCAACCATGAGCATGGTATGTTTTTTTATTTGTCAATGTCTTCTGCTATTTCTTTCCTCAGAGTCTCATAGGTCTTTTGTAGATCTTTTGTAGAGATCCTTCACATCCTTTGTTAAGTATATTACAAAGTATTTCATTTGCTTTGAAGCTACTGAGAAGGGTATTGTGATTTTGATTTGATTCTCAGCTTGACTATTGTTGGCATATATGAAGGTTACTGATTTATGGACATGGATTTATATACCAAGATGTTACTGTATTTCTTGTTCACTTCCAGGAGTCTCATGGTTGAGTCCCTGGGGTTTTCTAAGTACAAAATCATATCATCTGCCAAAAACAAACGCTTGACCTCCTCTTTCCCCATTTAAATACCCTTGATATTCTTCTCCTGCCTGATTCTATTGGCTAGGTCTTGTGTTAAATAGTAGTGGCAATAGTGGACATCTCTATCTGGTTCCAGTTTTAAGCATAAGTGCTTTAAGTTTTACTCCATTTAGTATGATTGGCTGTGGGTTTTTCATAGATGGCTTCTACCAGTTTAAGAAACGTCCCATCTATTCCTGTTTTCTTGAGTGTCTTCATTGGAAAGGGATGCTGAATTTTATTGAATGTTTTTTCTGCATCTATTGAGAGTATCATATGGTCTTTGTTTCTGTTTCTATTCATGTAGTGAAGTAAGTTTATGGATGTTCATATTTTGAACCAGCTTTGCATCCCTAGTATAGAGCCCACCTGATCATGATGTGTAATTTTTTACTGTGTAGTTGTATTCTATTTGCTAGGATATTATTGAGTATTTTTTGCATTGATATTCATTAATGATATTGGTCTGAGGTTTTCTTTTTTTGTTGTTTCCTTTCCTGGTTTTTGATATCAGGGTGATATTTGCTTTGTGGAAGGAGTTGGGAAGGGTTCCTTCCTTTTCTGTGTTTAGAAATAGGTTCTACTATAGATACAATCTCCTCTTTGAAGGTTTGGTAAAGTTCTGGTATAAAACCATCTGGTCCAGGACTTTTTTCATTTGAAGCTTTTTTATTGTTGTTATAATTTTGGTGTTTGAGTGTTTTATACCTTCCTGGTTAAGTCTAGGGAGGTGGTATAATTCCAGGTAGTGGTCCAAATCTTCTATGTTTTCAAATTTCATAGAGGCTTTTGGAGCATGCAGTGATGATCTTTTTTATCTCTGTGGTATCTGTTGTTATCTTTCCTTTTTCATTTCTGTGAGGTTATTAGAGATCTTACTTTTATGTTTCTAGTTAATCTGGCCAATGGTTTATTGATTTTATTTATCTTTTTCAAAGAACTAACAGTTTCTTCCATTAATCTTCTGAATAATGTTTTTGTTTCTGAATTTAATTTATTTCTGATCCAATTTTGGTTATTTCTCTTCTTCTGCTAGAGTTAGATTTTTCTTCCTTTCCAGTTCCTTGAGATGATCCATTAGGTTGTTGATTTGTATATGACTATTTCATGTGATAAATTTCTCTTTTAGTACTGCTTTTGTTGTATCCTATAGGTTTTGATAGCTCATGGCTTCGTTGTTGTTTTGTTCAAGGAATTTAGTGATTTCATTTTTAACTCTTGACCCAGATATCATTTAGCATAAATTTGTTTAGTTTCTATAACTTTGTGTGGGGATGAAGGCTTTTGTTGGAATTGAGTTCTACTTTTATTTCACTGTGGTTCAAAAACACACAAGGTATAATTTCTATTCATTTTTAATTTTCTGAGGTTTCATTTGTGTCCTAGGATATAATCCATTTTGGAGACTGATCCATGAGCTGATGAGAAGAGCGTATACTCAGTATTTGGGGCATGGAATGTTCTGTATATGTCTTTTAAGCCCATTTGCTCTAGAGTTGTGTTTAAGTTCTTTTTTTTTTTTGTTTAACTTCTGCTTGAAGTATCTGTCTAGATTGTCAGTGGACTGTCATGATTCTTTTGATGATTCCTCTCCATGTGTGTTTTCTACTTATTTTTTTAAATTCTAAGTTACAAAGTTAGGGTGTCCCTAATTAATTTTTCAGATGTATTCTGGTTGGGCTTTATTAGTCAGTTCACATGAGAGAGTTGGTGCCTGCAGTGTGGAGCCTGGGCCAACGAGGTGGCATACCTCTGTGGCAGCTATAATGCCAATCAACAGGCTCTAGAGCCATTTGAGTGGTGACCAGTGTCTGCACTGGCTGCTGTTAAATGCAAAGCTCGACACGCCCTTTTGGGGCTTGCCAGCATGAAGTGACAGGTCCTTGATCTACCAATTGGATTTATATACTGTTATATTTTATATGTATATATAAATATACTATTATAAAGGGAAATTACAAACATATTTCACTTATAAATGAGGATGAAATATCCTAAACAACATATTAACAAGTTGAATTAAAAATTATTGTTCAGGGAGGTGTCTGTGGCTCAGTGAATAGTGCGCTGGGGTCCCATATACTGAGGGTGGTGGGTTCAAGCCCAGCCCCAGCCAAACTGCAACAAAAAAATAGCTGGACGTTGTGGCGCACTTGTAGTCCCAGCTATTCTGGAGGCCGAAGCAAGAGAATAGCCTAACCCAAGAGCTGGAGGTTGCTATGTGCTGTGACACCACAGCACTATACCAAGGGTGATAAAGTGAGACTTTGTCTCTAAAAAAATAAATAAATAAATAAATAAAAAGTTATTGTTCAAACAATGTACTTTAGTCAAAATTAAATACAATTTATGTGAGAATTAGTCACTATTTTCTTTTCTTTTTTTATATCTTTTCGTTTCCCTCATCCCAGCTCTCCTTCTCTCTCTGTCTGATCCACCAGCTCCTTGATCCACCAGTTGCTCTGCAGGTTTTGGGACTAGTTGGTTGCCACATCTGGGGAGCTGATATCAGGTTCATATGCACTGGGGGGTGTGGCTCTTCACATCTATTCTGAGACCTGCTGATTTGTGGCAGCTACTTGTTGTTCTGCAACCTGCTCAGTAGATTATTAGCACCATTTTGATGCCTAATCTGAGCGGCTAATGTCAGGTTCAGAGGCCCCAGGTTGTGGCGTTCACCCCACTCCATCCAGGAACTGCTGAAGCAAACTGGTCACTGCTGCACAGCTGCCTGCTCAGCAGAGATTTAGTCCTTTTTGGATGCTGAAATAGGTAGGTTGATATTAGTTTCAAGGGCCCCAGGATGGGGAGTTCACCATGCCCCTTCCAGGGCCTGTCAAATTGGTGTAGCAGCTTTGTCTTCTGCTGACCCACTCAGCAGGGTTTTAAGGCTATTTGGTTACTAAAAGTGTCAGGCTGGAATCTGATCTAAAGGCCCGAGGACATGAAGCTCTCCACTCCCCTTCACTACTGACCATTTAAATGAGCTGCTTCTTTCTCCTGTGGCCATTCCTGTTCATAGACAGTCAAAGCTGCCTTTCAGGGCTACACACAGTGGGTCTCTGAGGACCAGGCTTCTTTCTTCTAAGTCCGGAGAAGTGTGGTGGGAGGCAGGGCTTCAAAGGTGAAGCTCCTAGGCCATGGGAAATGTGCAAATGGGTGAAATCATCCCAGAGGGTGCAGTCAGAATCATCCAGGTGGAAGCTAGGCATAGCCAAAGCACCGATCTGCCAGTAATGGATTTTATTTTATTTTTTTTTTTTTTTTTTATATTTTATTTTTTTTATTTATTTTTTTTTTTTTGCTTTTTTTTTTTTTAATTTTTTTATTAAATCATAAGTGTATACAATGATATGATTATGGGGCATCATACACTCACTTCATAAACCATTTGACACATTTTTATCCCAGTGGTTAACATAGCCTTTCCGGCGTTATCTCAGTTACTGTGCCAAAACATTTATATTCTACATTTACCAAGTTTCGCAAATACCCCTGTAATATGCACCACAGGTGTGATCCCACCGATTCCCCTCCCTCTACCCACCCCCCCCTTTCCCAGTTCCCCCTATTGTTAAGTTGTAGTTGGGTTATAGCTTTCATGTGAGAGTCCCAAATTAGTTTCATAGTAGGGCTGTGTACATTGGATATTTTTTCTTCCATTCTTGGGATACTTTACTAAGAAGAATATGTTCCAGCTCCATCCATGTAAACATGAAAGAGGTAAAGTCTCCATCTTTCTTTAAGGCTGCATAGTATTCCATGGTATACATATACCACAATTTATTAATCCATTCGTGGATCGATGGGCACTTCGGCTTTTTCCATGACTTAGCAATTATGAATTGGGCTGCAATAAACATTCTGGTACAAATATCTTTGTTATGTTGTGATTTTTGGTCTTCTGGGTATATGCCCAGCAGAGGAATTACAGGATTGAATGGCAGATCTATTTTTAGATCTCTGAGTGTTCTCCATATATCCCTCCAAAAGGAATGTATTAATTTGCATTCCCACCAGCAGTGCAGAAGTGTTCCCTTTTCTCCGCATCCACGCCAACATCTCTGGTCTTGAGATTTTGTGATATAGGCTAGTCTCATTGGAGTTAGATGATATCTCAAAGTAGTTTTGATTTGCATTTCTCTGATGATTAAAGATGATGAGCATTTTTTCATATGTCTGAAGGCCGTGCGCCTGTCTTCTTCAGAGAAGTTTCTCTTCAAATCCCTTGCCCAGCCTGCGATGGGATCCCTTGTTTTTTTCTTGCTGATGCGTTTGAGTTCTCTGTGGATTCTGGTTATTAAACCTTTGTCAGAGTTATACCCTGCAAATATTTTCTCCCATTCTGAGGGCTGTCTGCTTGCTCTGCTTACTGTGTTCTTAGCTGTGCAGAAGCTTTTTAGTTTGATCAAGTCCCAGTAGTGTATTTTTGAAGCTGCTTCAATTGCCCGGGGGGTTCTCCTCATGAAATACTCACCCAGACCAATTTCTTCAAGGGTTTTCCCTGCATTCTCCTCTAGTATTTTTATAGTTTCATGTCTTAAGTTTAAATCTTTAATCCAATGAGAGTCTATCTTGGTTAATGGTGAAAGGTGTGGGTCTAATTTCAGTCTTCTGCAGGTTGCCAGCCAGTTCACCCAGCACCATTTGTTAAATAGGGAATCTTTTCCCCACTGAATGTTTTTAATTGGCTTGTCAAAAATCAAATAGCGGTAAGTAGCTGGATTCATCTCTTGGTTCTCTATTCTATTCCAGATATCTACTTCTCTGTTTTTGTGCCAATACCATGCTGTTTTGATCACTATCGATTTGTAGTAAAGTCTGAGGTCTGGTAGTGTGATTCCTCCTGTTTTGTTTTTATTTCTGAGTAATGTCTTGGCTATTCGAGGTTTTTTCTGATTCCATATAAAACGAAGTAATGTTTTTTCAAGATCTTTAAAATATGACAGTGGAGCTTTAATAGGGAGTGCGTTGAAAGTATATATTGCTTTGGGTAGTATGGACATTTTGATAATGTTGATTCTTCCTAGCCATGAGCATGGTATGTTTTTCCATTTGTTAACATTTTCAGCTATTTCTTTTCTTAGAGTTTCATAGTTCTCTTTATAGAGATCTTTCACGTCTTTTGTTAGGTAAATTCCCAAATATTTCATCTTCTTTGGCACTACTGTGAATGGGATAGAGTCCTTAACTGCTTTTTCAATTTGACTGTTGTTGGTGTATATAAAGGCTACTGATTTATGAATGTTGATTTTGTAACCTGAGACGCTGCTGTATTCCTTGATCACTTCTAGGAGTTTTGTAGTGGAGTCCCTAGTGTTTTCCAGATACACAATCATATCATCTGCGAAGAGCGAGAGTTTGATCTCTTCTGACCCTATATGGATACCCTTGATCGCCTTTTCTTCCCTAATTGCGGTGGCTAAAACTTCCATTACAATGTTGAAAAGCAATGGAGACAATGGGCAGCCTTGTCTGGTTCCTGATCTGAGTGGAAATGATTCCAATTTAACTCCATTCAATATGATATTGGCTGTGGGTTTGCTGTAGATAGCCTCTATCAGTTTAAGAAAAGTCCCTTCTAGACCAATTTTCTTGAGTGTTCTGATCATGAAGGGATGCTGGATATTATCAAAAGCTTTTTCTGCATCAATTGAGAGAATCATATGGTCTTTGTTTTTTAATTTGTTTATGTGCTGAATTACATTTATAGATTTACGTATATTGAACCAGCCTTGAGACCCTGGGATAAAACCAACTTGGTCATGATGTATAATTTGTTTGATGTGTTGCTGGATTCTGTTTGTTAGGATCTTGTTGAATATTTTTGCATCTATATTCATTAGTGATATTGGTCTATAATTTTCTTTTCTTGTTGGGTCTTTTCCTGGTTTGGGGATCAGGGTGATATTTGCTTCATAGAACGTGTTGGGTAGTCTTCCTTCTTTTTCTACATTTTGGAACAGGTTGAGTAATATAGGTACTAATTCCTCTTTAAAGGTTTGGTAGAATTCTGACGTGAAACCGTCTGGTCCCGGGCTTTTCTTTTTAGGGAGGTTTTGTATAGTTGATGCTATTTCTGAACTTGATATGGGTCTGTTCAACATTTCCACTTGATTCTGGTTAAGTCTTGGAAGGTGGCGTGCTTCCAAGTATCGGTCTATTTCCTTCAGATTTTCATATTTCTGAGAATAAATTTTCTTGTAATATTCATTAAGGATTTTTTGGATTTCTGATGAGTCTGTGGTTATTTCGTCTTTGTTGTTTCTGATTGATGATATTAGAGATTTTACTCTTTTTTTCCTGATTAGGTTGGCCAGAGGTTTATCTATTTTATTGACCTTTTCAAAAAACCAGCTTTTTGATTTATTGATCTGTTGTATTATTCTTTTGTTTTCAATTTCATTTAATTCTGCTCTAATTTTGGTTATTTCTTTTCTTCTACTGGGTTTGGGGTTGGAATGTTCTTCCTTTTCCAGTTGCGTGAGATGTCCCATTAAGTTGTTAACTTCCTCTCTTTCCGTTCTCTTGAGGAAGGCTTGCAGTGCTATAAATTTCCCTCTTAGAACTGCCTTTGCAGTGTCCCAGAGGTTCTGATAGCTTGTGTCTTCATTGTCATTTTGTTCCAAAAAATTGGTGATTTCTTTCTTAATCTCATCTCTGACCCAGCTATCATTCAGCATAAGGTTATTTAACTTCCATGTTTTTGTATGGGTATGCAGATTCCTGTTGTTACTCAATTCAAGTTTTATTCCATGATGGTCCGAGAAGATGCATGGAATAATTTCTATTCCTTTAAATTTACTGAGGTTAGACTTGTGACCTAAAATGTGATCAATTTTGGAGTAAGTTCCGTGGGCTGATGAGAAGTATGTGTATTCAGTTTTGTTGGGATGAAATGTTCTGTAGATGTCTGCTAAATCTAAATACTGGATGGTTAGGTTTAAATCTAAGATTTCTTTGCTCAGCTTCTTTCTGGAGGATCGATCCAACACTGCCAAGGGAGTGTTGAAATCTCCAACGATTATGGAGCTGGAGGAAATCAAGTTACTCATGTCTGTTAGAGTTTCTCTTATAAATTGAGGTGCATTCTGGTTGGGTGCATAGATATTAATAATTGAGATCTCGTCATATTGAGTATTACCCTTAACAAATATGAAGTGACCATTCTTGTCCTTCCTTACTTTTGATGGTTTAAAGCCTACTGTATCTGCAAATAAAATTGCAACACCTGCTTTTTTCTGATTACCATTTGCCTGAAATATGGATGACCATCCTTTCACCCTGAGTCTGTATTTGTCTTTTAAGTTGAGATGTGACTCTTGTATGCAACAAATATCTGGCTTAAGTTTTTGTATCCAGTCAGCTAACCTATGCCTCTTTAGAGGACAGTTTAAGCCATTCACATTGATGGAGAGTAAGGATAAGTCTGGTGGAATTTTGGGTATCGAGTTTTTCAAAGGTCCAGTGGACATTTTTAATCCTTTCGCCAGTGTGGAAGTTGGAGTTTGATCCGAAGTTTCTGAGTGAGTTTACTTTTGTGGTATAGGATTGGGTTGGTCATTGTGGAGGATAGGTCTGAGAACATCCTGAAGAGCTGGTTTACTTATGGCAAATTTTTTCAACATATGAATGTCATTGAAGTATTTAATTTCTCCATCATAGATGAAACTCAGTTTAGCTGGATACAAGATCCTGGGTTGAAAGTTTTTTTGCTTTAGGAGATTAAAAGTTGATGACCAGCCTCTTCTTGCTTGAAAAGTTTCAGCAGAGAGATCTGCAGTTATTCTAATATTCTTACCTTTGTACGTTATAGTTTTCTTTCGCCGGGCTGCTTTGAGAATCTTCTCTTTCATGTTAACTTTAGTGAAGCTAATTATGATATGTCTGGGAGATGGCTTTTTGGGGTTGAATCGTGCTGGGGTTCTGAAGCTGTCTGCTATCTGAATTTCAGATTCTCTAGGCATGTCTGGAAAATTTTCTTTCATAATTTCATGTAGAAGGGCCTCTGTGCCCTTGGCTGCCACATCATCAGCCTCCGAAATTCCTATAACCCTTATGTTATGTTTTTTCGAATTATCTGAGAGCTCTCTGAGTGAGTGATCCGTTTTTGCTCTCCATTTCTCTTCCTCTTTGAGAGATTGGGAGCGTTCGAAGACTTTATCTTCAATGTCAGAAATCCTTTCTTCTGCTTGCTCCATTCTGTTACTGAGGGATTCTACTGTATTTTTCATATCTTTGAGGGCTGTAAGTTCTTGTTTCAGTGTGTCTAAGTCTTTGGTGGTTTTGTCTTTAAATTCGTTAAATTCTTGAGACAACTTTTGAATTTCTCCTCGAATTCCTAATTCCATTTTATTAATCTTGTCTGCAAACCAAATTCTGAATTCGACTTCTGACATCTCAGCCAGTTGTTTATGAATGGGATCTTCAATCACATCTGCCGTATCTTTTCTTGGGGGGGTTGATCTATTCTGGTTATTCATGTTACCAGAGTTTTTCCGCTGATTCCGCCCCATGGTTTACTCCCTTTGGTTTTTCCCCTGGGGTTTTATCGAGGGCCCGTACAGTGTTGTGGCCTGAGAAACTGGGGCCCTGTCTGGTGTGGTGGAGCAAAGTGGTTCTGTCTTGTTTTCAGCTGGTTTCTGTTCGATCCTATTGCAACTTCTACTCTGGCTTGAAGTCTCAGCTTTTGTTTGCGTCCTTGTGATCACAACTTGCCTCAGCGGTGTTGATGTGCGTTCTTCAGCCTTCTCTCTTGGTGAGGCTCAAGTCCACCAGGATACTTACTAAATTCCTGTCCCTTAACTCTCCTTCTGGACGGGAGCCTTTGTTGAAAGCTGGCTTCAGTCCGCCATCTTGTCTCCCTCCAGTAATGGATTTTAAAAAGCTGCAGTTTCTTCCTGTTGTTAGGGGCGGGGGGCGGGGAATCTGCTGCTCACCATATACTTCTCAAGATTTCCCAGAATGGGATTGACTGAGGCTTCAGGGCCATGAAAAAGAGGCTGGGTTCCTGCCAGATATGGAGGGGAGGCAGGGTCCATCTCATTTACTGCTCCTGAGCCCTGCTGCTCCATAAGCAAGTCAATGACCTGTCATTCACCATGGATGTGGTAAGAGAGACGCTGACCTCCACAATATTTGTTTATGTGATCACTATGGGGAGGACTGAACGCTGTTTTTGATAAATATATGTATACCATGTATATTTGCTCTAACCATCGCCAATTTATTTTCTCTTTGCTTCCACTTTTTTCTAAAATCTTTTGGATTATTGGACCCATTTTTACCATTTCAATGCAATTTATCTATTGCTATCCTGACTATATCTCTTTTATTTTATTTTGTTTATTTTTATTTATTTCATTCTACTTCATCTGGATATACCTGATTTCACTTATAAATGAGGATGCAATATCCTAAACAACAAATCGACAAGTTGAATTAAAAATTATTGTTCAAATAATGTACTTCAATCAAAATTAAATCCAATTTATGTGAGAATTAGTCACTATTTTCTTTTCTTTTTTTTTCCCTTACCTTCCCCCACCCCCCTTCTCTCCCTGTCTACTCTCCCCTTCCCTCAACCCCACCATGCCATTGTCATTCATTGTTCTCATATCAAAGTTGAATACATAGGATTCATGCTTCTCCATTCCTGTGATGCTTCACTAAGAATAATGTGTTCCACCTCCATCCAGGTTAATACAAATGCTGCAAAAATCTCCATTTTTTTAAATGGCTGAATAGTATTCCAAGGTATACATATACCACAGCTTGCCAATCCATTCCTGGGTTGAGGGACATTTAGGCTGTTTCCACATTTTAGAGATTGTAAATTGAGCTGTGATAAACAGTCTAGTACAAGTGTCTTTATAATGAAAGGTTATTTTTTCCTTCTGGATAGATGCCCAGTAATGGGATTGTGGGATCAAACGGGAGGTATAGGTTGAGTTCTTTGAGGTTTCTCCATACTTCCTTCCAAAAACATTGTTTTATTTTGCAGTGCCACCAGCAGTGTAAAAGTGCTCCTTTCTCTCCACATCCGGGTCAGCATCTGCACTTTTGAGATTTTGTGATATGGGCCATTCTTGCTGGGGTTAGATGATATCCCAGGGTGGTTTTACTTTGCATTTCTCTAATAATTAGGGATGATGAGCATTTTTTCATATGTTTGCTAGCCGTTTGTCTGTCTTCTTTAGAGAAGGTTCTGTTCATCTCTCTTCCCCATTGATGTATGGGATTGTTGGTTTTTTCATGTGGATTAATTTAAGTTTTGTATAGATCCTAGGTATTAAGCTTTTGTCTGATTCAAAATATGCAAATATCCTTTCCCATTGTGTAGGTTGTCTATTTGCTTTGGTTGCTGTCTCCTTAGCTGTACAGAAACTTTTAAGTTTAATTAAATCCCATTTGTTTATTTTTGTTTTTGTTGCAATTGCCATGGCAGTCTTTACTTCATAAAGTCTTTCCCCAGGCTGATATCTTCCAGTGTTTTTCCTATGCTTTCTTTGAGGATTTTTATCATTTTATGCCTTAAATTTAAGTCCTTTATCCATCTTGAATCAATTTTTGAGTGAAGAAAGGTGCCAGGTCCAGTTTCAATCTTTTACATGTGGATATCCAGGTCTCCCAGCACCATTTATTGAATAGGGAGTCTTTCCCCCAAGGTATGATCTTGTTAGGTTTATCGAAGGTTGTAAGTTGTTGGTTTCATTTCCTGGTTTTCTATTAGATTCCAAATGTCTATGTCTCTATTTTTGTGCTAATACCATGCTGTCTTGACCACTATGGCCTTGTAGTACAGCCTAAAATTTGGTATGCTGATGCCCCTGGCTTTGTTTTTATTACTAAGAACTGCCTTAGCTAGATGGTTTTTTTTTCTGGTTCCATACAAAATGCAGTCTGGAAAATAGGATGTTGGTATTTTAATAGGGATGGCGTTGAATTGGTAGATTGCTCTGGGAAATATAGGCATTTTAACAATGTTGATTCTTCCCAGGCACGAGCATGGTGTGCTATTCCATTTGTTAAAGTCCTCTGTTATTTCCTTTCTTAGGGTTTCATTATTTTCTTTATAGAGGTCCTTCACCTATTTTGTTAGGTATATTCCTAGGTATTTCATTTTCTTTGAGGCTATGGTGAAGGGAGTTGTGTCCTTAATTGGCCTCTCATCTTGGCTGTTATTGGCATATACAAAGGCTACTGACTTGTGGACATGGATTTTATATCCTGAAACATTGCTGTATTTTTCGATGACTTCTAGGATTCTTGTGGTTGAGTCTTTGGGGTTCTCTAAGATCATACCATCAGCAAAGAGGAAGAGTTTGACCTCCTCTGCTCCCATTTGGATTCCCTTTATTTTCTTGTCTTGCCTAATTGCATTGGCTAGAACTTCCAGCACTATTTTGAATAGTAATGGAAACAGAGGACAACCTTGTCTGGTTCCGGTTCTAAGTGGAAAAGCTTTCAGTTTAACTCCATTCTGTAAAATGTTAGGTGTGAGTTTGTCATAGATAGCTTCAATCAGTTTAAGAAATGTGCCACCTTTGCCTAAGCTTTTCAGTGTTCCAACTACAGAAGGATGCTGGATTTTATCAAATGCTTTTTCTGCATCTATTGAGAGGATCATATGGGCTTTGTTTTTACTTCTGTTGATATGGTGAAAAACATTTATGGATTTACGTATATTAAACCAGCCTTGTATCCCTGGGATGAAACCTACTTGATCATGATGTATGACTTTTTTGATGATAAGCTGTAATTTATTGGCTAAGATTTTGTTGAGAATTTTTGCATCTATATTCATTAGTGAAATGGGTCTGAAGTTCTCCTTTTTAGTTGCGTCTTTTCCTGGTTTTGGTATCAGGGTGATGTTTGCTTCATAGAACGTGTTGGGGAAGATTCCTTCCTCCTCAATTTTTGGGAATAATTTCTGCAGTATATGAATAAGCTCTTCTTTGAAGGTTTGATAGAATTCTGGTGTGAAACCATCTGGACCAGGGCATTTTTTTGTTGGGAGTTTTTTTTATTGTTTCCTTTATCTCAGTGCTTGAAATTGGTCTGTTTGGGAAATCTATTTCTTCCTGGCTAAGTCTAGGGAGAGGGTGTGATTTCAAATATTGATCCATTTCCTTCACGTTGTCAAATTTCTGGGCATATAGTTTCTGGTAGGATTCAGAGATAATCTCTTGTATCTCTGTGGCATCAGTTGTTATTTCCCCTTTATCATTTTTGATTGAGATTACGAGAGATTTTACTTTTCTGTTTCTAGTTAGTCTGGCCAAAGGTTTAACTGTCTTATGTTGAATGACAGTTGGGTATAGGAAGAAATAAAAAAGGAAATCATTAACTTCCTTGAGTATAACAATGAAGATACAAGTTACCAAAACCTGTGGGATACAGCAAAAGCAGTCCTGAGAGAAAATTTTATCGCTTTAGAAGCCTACAGTTGAAAAACAGAAAAAAAGTACATCAACAAACTCACAAGCTATCTTATGTAATTGGAAAAAGAATAATCTAAAAATCCAGCAGAAGAAAAGAAATATCTAAAATTTAATCAGAGATTAATGAAATTAAACAAAAGAATCATTCATAAAATTAATGAAACAAGGAGTTAGTTTCTTGAAAAAAAAATAAAATAGATAAACCTTTGGCCAAACTAATTATTAGAGAAATGCAAAGTAAAACCACCCTGGGATATCATCTAATCCCAGCAAGAATGGCCCACATCACAAAATCTCAAAACTGCAGATGCTGACGCGGATGTGGAGAGAAAGGAGCACTTTTACACTGCTGGTGGCACTGCAAAATAAAACAATGTTTTTGGAAGGAAGTATGGAGAAACCTCAAAGAACTCAACCTATACCTCCCGTTTGATCCCACAATCCCATTACTGGGCATCTATCCAGAAGGAAAAAATAACCTTTCATTATAAAGACACTTTACTAAGAAGAATATGTTCCAGCTCCATCCATGTAAACATGAAAGAGGTAAAGTCTCCATCTTTCTTTAAGGCTGCATAGTATTCCATGGTATACATATACCACAATTTATTAATCCATTCGTGCATATTACAGGGGTATTTGCGAAACTTGGTAAATGTAGAATATAAATGTTTTGGCACAGTAACTGAGATAACGCCGGAAAGGCTATGTTAACCACTGGGATAAAAATGTGTCAAATGGTTTATGAAGTGAGTGTATGATGCCCCATAATCATATCATTGTATACACTTATGATTTAATAAAAAAATTAAAAAAAAAATAAAGACACTTGTACTAGACTGTTTATCACAGCTCAATTTACAATCTCTAAAATGTGGAAACAGCCTAAATGTCCCTCAACCCAGGAATGGATTGGCAAGCTGTGGTATATGTATACCTTGGAATACTATTCAGCCATTTAAAAAAATGGAGATTTTTGCAGCATTTGTATTAACCTGGATGGAGGTGGAACACATTATTCTTAGTGAAGCATCACAGGAATGGAGAAGCATGAATCCTATGTATTCAACTTTGATATGAGAACAATGAATGACAATGGCATGGTGGGGTTGAGGGAAGGGGAGAGTAGACAGGGAGAGAAGGGGGGTGGGGGAAGGTAAGGGAAAAAAAAGAAAAGAAAATAGTGACTAATTCTCACATAAATTGGATTTAATTTTGATTGAAGTACATTATTTGAACAATAATTTTTAATTCAACTTGTCGATTTGTTGTTTAGGATATTGCATCCTCATTTATAAGTGAAATCAGGTATATCCAGATGAAGTAGAATGAAATAAATAAAAATAAACAAAATAAAATAAAAGAGATATAGTCAGGATAGCAATAGATAAATTGCATTGAAATGGTAAAAATGGGTCCAATAATCCAAAAGATTTTAGAAAAAAGTGGAAGCAAAGAGAAAATAAATTGGCGATGGTTAGAGCAAATACACATGGTATACATATATTTATCAAAAACAGCGTTCAGTCCTCCCCATAGTGATCACATAAACAAATATTGTGGAGCTATTCCATCTCCTGGATATTCCAAGTGTCTCTGCAGCAGCCTCTGTCACCCTGTGACTTGCAGTTCGCAGATTCCACCAAGAACTTTGGACAAGAGAGCACAGCTTCATGGACAAGAACTTTGGACAAGAGAGCACAGCTTCGTGGACTCCAAGACAAGGGACAGCTGCCTTCTTTCGGAAACTTCGCGGACTGTTTCTGGCTTGAGCCTCCCACAGTGCTGGGATTACAGGCGTGAGCCACCGCGCCCGGCGTGGTCCACAGGCACGAGAACTTAAAGAACAAGAGGAAGTGAAAGGAAAATTAGGGCAAGGAAACAGATAAAAGAAATCACCCATGAGGAAGAATCAGCAGAAAACTCCAGGCAACATGAAGAACCAGTCCAGAACAACCCTGCCAAGGGACCATGAGGTAGCTACTGCAGAGGATTCCACCTATACAGAAATGTTAGGAATGACAGAAAGGGAATTTAGAATACACATGTTGAAAACAATGAAAGAAATGATGGAAACAATGAAGGAAACTGCTAATAAAGTGGAAAATAACCAAAAGGAAATCCAAAAACAGAATCAAATCAGAGATGAACGATATGAAGAATATAAAAAGGATATAGCAGAGCTGAAGGAAATGAAACAGTCAATCTGGGAACTTAAAGATGCAATGGAAAGTATCAGCAACAGGTTAGACCATGCAGAAGAAAGAATTTCAGAAGTAGAAGACAAAGTTTTTGAGATAACTCAGATAGTAAAAGAGGCAGAAAAGAAGAGAGAGAAAGCAGAACGTTCACTGTCAGAATTATGGGACTTTATGAAGCATTCCAACATACGAGTTATAGGAATTCCAGAAGGGGAAGAAGAATGCCCCAGAGGAATGGAAGCCATACTAGAGAATATTATAACAGAAAATTTCCCAAATATCACCAAAGATTCTGACACACTGCTTTCAGAGGGATATCGGACCCCAGGTCGCCTCAACTCTAACCGAGCTTCTCCAAGACACATTGTGATGAACCTGTCCAAAGTCAAGACAAAAGAAAAGATTCTGCAAGCTGCCAGGAGTAAGCGCCAGTTGACCTACAGGGGCAAATCCATCAGAGTGACCGCAGACTTCTCTAATGAAACTTTCCAAGCAAGAAGACAATGGTCAGCTACCTTTAATCTACTTAAACAGAACAATTTCCAGCCCAGAATTCTGTACCCTGCTAAGCTAAGCTTCAAAATTGATGGAGAAATGAAATCATTTACGGATATACAAACATTGAGGAAATTCGCCACAACAAGACCGGCTCTACAGGAAATACTTCAACCTGTTCTGCACACTGACCACCACAATGGATCGGCAGCAATGTAAGAACTCAGAAATTAAAGGACAGAACCTAACATCCACACTGATGCAAAAGATAAAACTAAGCAATGGACTCTCACAAAATAAGATGAATAGAATACCACCACACTTATCAATTATCTCAATAAATGTTAATGGCTTGAATTCCCCACTGAAGAGACATAGATTGGCTGAATGGATTAAAAAACACAAGCTATCCATTTGCTGTCTGCAAGAAACACACCTGGCTTCAAAAGACAAATTAAAGCTCCGAGTCAAGGGTTGGAAGACAATTTTTCAGGCAAATGGAATTCAGAAGAAAAGAGGAGTTGCAATCTTATTTTCAGATACATGTGGATTTAAAGCAAACTAAAGTCAAAAAAGACAAAGATGATCACTTTATATTGGTCAAGGGAAAAATACAACAAGAAGACATTTCAATTCTAAATATCTATGCACCCAGTTTAAATGCTCCCAGATTCTTGAAACAGACCTTACTCAGTCTGAGCAATATGATATCTGATAATACCATAATAACAGGGGACCTTAACACTCCCCTTACAGAGCTGGACAGATCCTCTAAACAGAAATTAAACAAGGATATAAGAGACTTAAATGAGACCCTAGAACAACTGTGCTTGATAGACGCATATAGAACACTCCATCCCAAAGATAAAGAATATACATTTTTCTCATCACCCCATGGAACATTCTCCAAAATTGATCATATCCTGGGACACAAAACAAATATCAACAGAATCAAAAGAATTGAAATTTTACCTTGTATCTTCTCAGACCATAAGGCACTAAAGGTGGAACTCAACTCTAACAAAAATGCTTGACCCCACACAAAGGCATGGAAACTAAACAATCTTCTGTTGAATAACAGATGGGTGAAGGCTGAAATAAAACAGGAAATCATAAACTTCCTTGAGCATAACAACAATGAAGACACAAGCTACCAAAACCTGTGGGATACTGCAAAAGCAGTTTTGAGAGGAAAATTCATCGCTTTAGATGCCTACATTCGAAAAACAGAAAGAGAGCACAGCAACAATCTCACAAGAGATCTTATGGGATTGGAAAAAGAAGAACAATCTAAGCCTAAATCAGTAGAAGAAAAGAAATATCCAAAATCAAATCAGAGATCAATGAAATTGAAAACAAAAGAATCGGAGGCGGAGCAAGATGGCAGCCGAGTAACAGCTTCCTTGCATCTGGGCACCATGAGTCTGGGGAGATAGGACTCCAGGCATCTCTGGCTGGTGGGAACTGCCTATCATCACTCCTATGAAGATACAGGGAGTCAGCGAGAGACTTCTGGACCCCCAGAGGAGGACTAAAACAGTGGAAAACCGGCAAGTGGTCGCGTGTGTTCAATCCGTCTAAACCCGCCCACAACTGTAAGTTCAGTAGCAGCGAGACTGCAAACCAGAAAGGCCTTACCTGTGAACTGTTTTGATGTCCTTGGACTTGGCCCTGAGTTGAACTGCCTTGGGGAAGGCCTGAGCGGGAGTGCGGAGAACTTTGGCCGTTGTCTAGGGCCCCAGTCTGAGCCGCTGAGCCAGACGGAGCTAATAGTGTTTGGCGGTGGGTCACACGGATCCATTGTCAGTGATCTGCCACGGCAAGCTCCGCCCTCAGGGTCGCAGAGCTAGAAACGGGTGGGAGCTGGTAACCCAGCAACCAAGTAGCCTAAGGGTGGGGTTTGAGCCGCCTTGCAGCCCTAACCCTCAGGGGCAGAGTGAGACCGGTTTTGGCACACTGAGTAAGTGGATAGCCACTTCAGCAGCGATTCCAGCGAGAAAGCTGGGAAAGCTTCTGCTCAGCAAGTTTACAAGTTCAAAGTGCCTTTTAAGTAGGCTGAAGAGAGATTTAGGGTGTCTACCTGCTGGGGTTTGAGAAATCAGTAGCCTCCAGTCGTATCAGAACTGTGACTAACATCTCATACCCCAGAAGACCACGTGTTGCCCAGACAATATTCAATAACATATACAAACTGCTTTGTTTTTGGTTGTGTATTTTTTTCTTCTTTTTTTTTTGGTTTGGCTGTTTTTTTTTGTTTGTTTATTTTGACGTTGCTGATGTTCTTTTGTTTTTTTAATTTCAATCTTTTCCACACAGATCCCTTTTTCTTTCTCAATTTTCCTAGTTTAATTATAATTTCCCATTGCTGCCTTTTTTAATAACTTCAACTTCATTTTTGCTAGTGTTTCTACCGATATAATTTGGTTTTTCACCCAATTTTATCCCCGTAAAGTTTTCTGTTTGCTTCTTTTGGTTTGATTTATAGCATTTTTGTCTTTCCTCTCTACTTGGAGGAGGTGGGGTACTGTGTCTGATCAGGTTACAAAGAGCTGCTGACCTCAAGGGAACCACGCAACTGGGCACCCCCAGAAGGTGGGGTTTTTTAAGGTTGTGTCAAAGTACCCTACTGTACACCTATATTGCCCTGTCTCCCTCTTTCTGTGCCTCTCTTCTTTTTGTCAATATTCCTTATACCCACCCCCTCTCCTTTCTCTATCTTTCTTTTTTTCTTATCACTCGGTCCTCCTTTCTTTCATCCTCTTTTTTTGCTCTTCAACCGTCTCACCCTTCTGGTCCTGTAACCCTTAGTCCACAGGCACAAGAACTTAAAGAGCAAGAGGAAGTGAAAGGAAAATTAGGGCAAGGAAACAGATAAAAGAAATCACTCATGAGGAAGAATCAGCAGAAAACTCCAGGCAACATGAAGAACCAGTCTAGAACAACCCCACCAAGGGACCATGAGGTAGCTACTGCAGATGATTCCACCAGTATAGAAATGTTAGGAATGACAGAAAGGGAATTTAGAATACACATGTTGAAAACAATGAAAGAAATGATGGAAAAAATGAAGGAAATTGCTAATAAAGTGGAAAATAACCAAAAGGAAATCCAAAAACAGAATCAAGTAAGAGATGAACGATATGAAGAATATAAAAAAGGTATAGCAGACCTGAAGGAACTGAAACAGTCAATTAGGGAACTTAAAGATGCAATGGAAAGTATCAGCAACAGGTTAGACCATGCAGAAGAAAGAATTTCAGAGGTAGAAGACAAAGTTCTTGAGATAACTCAGACAGTAAAAGAGGCAGAAAAGAAGAGAGAGAAAGCAGAACGTTCACTGTCAGAATTATGGGACTTTATGAAGCGTTCCAACATACGAGTTAAAGGAATTCCAGAAGGGGAAGAAGAATGCCCCGGAAGAATGGAAGCCATACTAGAGAATATTGTAAAAGAAAATTTCCCAAACATCACCAAAGAGTCTGACACACTGCTTTCAGAGGGATATCGGACCCCAGGTCGCCTCAACTCTAACCGAGCTTCTCCAAGACACATTGTGATGAACCTGTCCAAAGTCAAGACAAAAGAAAAGATTCTGCAAGCTGCCAGGAGTAAGCGCCAGTTGACCTACAGGGGCAAATCCATCAGAGTGACCGCAGACTTCTCTAATGAAACTTTCCAAGCAAGAAGACAATGGTCAGCTACCTTTAATCTACTTAAACAGAACAATTTTCAGCCCAGAACTCTGTACCCTGCTAAGCTAAGCTTCAAAATTGACGGAGAAATCAAATCATTTACGGATATAAAAACATTGAGGAAATTCGCCACAACAAGACCAGCTCTACAGGAAATACTTCAACCTGTTCTGCACACTGACCACCACAATGGATCAGCAGCAAAGTAAGAACTCAGAAATCAAAGGACAAAACCTAACCTCCACACTGATGCAAAAGATAAAACTAAGCAATGGACTCTCACAAAATAAGACGAATAGAATACTACCACACTTATCAATTATCTCAATAAATGTTAATGGCTTGAATTCCCCACTGAAGAGACATAGATTGGCTGACTGGATTAAAAAACACAAGCCATCCATTTGCTGTCTGCAAGAAACACACCTGGCCTCAAAAGACAAATTAAAGCTCCGAGTCAAGGGTCGGAAGACAATTTTTCAGGCAAACAGAATTCAGAACAAAAGAGGAGTTGCAATCTTATTTTCAGATACATGTGGATTTAAAGCAACTAAAGTCAAAAAAGACAAAGATGGTCACTTTATATTGGTCAAGGGAAAACTACAACAAGAAGACATTTCCATTCTAAATATTTATGCACCCAATTTAAATGCTCCCAGATTCTTGAAGCACACCTTACTCAGTCTGAGTAATATGATATCTGGTAATACCATCACAACAGGGGACTTTAACACACCTCTTACAGAGCTGGACAGATCCCCTAAACAGAAATTAAACAAAGATGTAAGAGATTTAAATGAGACCCTAAAACAACTATGCTTGATAGATGCATATAGAACACTCCACCCCAAAGATAAAGAATATACATTCTTCTCATCACCCCATGGAACATTCTCCAAAATTGATCATATCCTGGGACAGAAAGCAAATATCAACAGAGTCAAAAGAATTGAAATTTTACCTTGTATCTTCTCAGACCATAAGGCACTAAAGATGGAACTCAACTCTGACAAAAATGCTCGACCCCACACAAAGGCATGGAAATTAAACAATCTTCTGTTGAATAAGAGATGGGTGCAGGAAGAAATAAAACAGGAAATCAATAACTTCCTTGAGCATAACAACAATGAAGACACAAGCTACCAAAACCTGTGGGATACTGCAAAAGCAGTTTTGAGAGGAAAATTCATCGCTTTAGATGCCTACATTCGAAAAACAGAAAGAGAGCACATCAATAATCTCACAAGAGATCTTATGGAATTGGAAAAAGAAGAACAATCTAAGCCTAAACTCAGTAGAAGAAAAGAAATATCCAAAATCAAATCAGAGATCAATGAAATTGAAAACAAAAGAATCATTCAGAAAATTAATGAAACAAGGAGTTGGTTTTTTGAAAAAATAAATAAAATAGATAAACCATTGGCCAGACTAACTAGAAATAGAAAAGTAAAATCTCTAATAACCTCAATCAGAAACGATAAAGGGGAAATAACAACTGATCCCACAGAGATACAAGAGATCATCTCTGAATACTACCAGAAACTCTATGCCCAGAAATTTGACAATGTGAAGGAAATGGATCAATATTTGGAATCACACCCTCTCCCTAGACTTAGCCAGGATGAAATAGACCTCCTGAACAGACCAATTTCAAGCACTGAGATCAAAGAAACAATAAAAAAGCTTCCAAATAAAAAATGCCCTGGTCCAGATGGCTTCACTCCAGAATTCTATCAAACCTTCAAGGAAGAGCTTATTCCTGTACTGCAGAAATTATTCCAAAAAACTGAGGAAGAAGGAATCTTCCCCAACACATTCTATGAAGCAAACATCACCCTGATACCAAAACCAGGAAAAGACCCAAACAAAAAGGAGAATTTCAGACCAATCTCACTCATGAACATAGACGCAAAAATTCTCAACAAAATCCTAGCCAATAGATTACAGCTTATCATCAAAAAAGTCATTCATCATGATCAAGTAGGCTTCATCCCAGGGATGCAAGGCTGGTTTAACATACGCAAGTCTATAAACGTTATCCACCATATTAACAGAGGCAAAAATAAAGATCACATGATCCTCTCAATAGATGCAGAAAAAGCATTTGATAAAATCCAGCATCCTTTTCTAATTAGAACTCTGAAGAGTATAGGCATAGGTGGCACATTTCTAAAACTGATTGAAGCTATCTATGACAAACCCACAGCCAATATTTTACTGAATGGAGTAAAACTGAAAGCTTTTCCTCTTAGAACTGGAACCAGACAAGGTTGTCCTCTGTCACCTTTACTATTCAACGTAGTGCTGGAAGTTCTAGCCAATACAATTAGGCAAGACAAGGAAATAAAGGGAATCCAAATGGGAGCAGAGGAGGTCAAACTCTCCCTCTTTGCTGACGACATGATCTTATACTTAGAGAACCCCAAAGACTCAACCACAAGACTCCTAGAAGTCATCAAAAAATACAGTAATGTTTCAGGATATAAAATCAATGTCCACAAGTCAGTAGCCTTTGTATACACCAATAACAGTCAAGATGAGAAGCTAATTAAGGACACAACTCCCTTCACCATAGTTTCAAAGAAAATGAAATACCTAGGACTATGCCTAACGAAGGAGGTGAAGGAAGTCTATAAAGAAAACTCTGAAATCCTCAGAAAGGAAATAGCAGAGGATATTAACAAATGGAAGAACATACCATGCTCATGGATGGGAAGAATCAACATTGTTAAAATGTCTATACTTCCCAAAGCAATCTACCTATTCAATGCCATTCCTATTAAAATCCCAGCATTATACTTTCAAGATTTGGAAAAAATGATTCTGCGTTTTGTATGGAACCGGAAAAAACCCCGTATAGCTAAGGCAGTTCTCTGTAACAAAAATAAAGCTGGGGGCATCAGCATACCAGATTTTAGTCTGTACTACAAAGTCATAGTGCTCAAGACAGCATGGTACTGGCACAAAAACAGAGACATAGACACTTGGAATCGAATTGAACACCAAGAAATGAAACTAACATCTTACAACCACCTAATCTTCGATAAACCAAACAAGAACTTACCTTGGGGGAAAGACTCCCTATTCAATAAATGGTGTTGGGAGAACTGGTTGTCTACATGTAAAACACTGAAACTGGACCCACACCTTTCCCCACTCACAAAAATTGATTCAAGATGGATAAAGGACTTAAATTTAAGGCATGAAACAATAAAAATCCTCAAAGAAAGCATAGGAAAAACACTGGAAGATATTGGCCTGGGGGAAGACTTCATGAAGAAGACTGCCATTGCAATTTCAACATCAACAAAAATAAACAAATGGGACTTCATTAAACTGAAAAGCTTCTGTACAGCTAAGGACACAATAACCAAAGCAAAGAGACAACCTACACAATGGGAAAGGATATTTGCATATTTTCAATCAGACAAAAGCTTGATAACCAGGATCTATAGAGAACTCAAATTAATCCACATGAAAACAGCCAACAATCCCTTATATCAATGGGCAAGAGACATGAATAGAACTTTCTCTAAAGATGACAGATGAATGGCTAACAAACACATGAAAAAATGTTCATCATCTCTATATATTAGACAAATGCAAATCAAAACAACCCTGAGATATCATCTAACCCCAGTGAGAATGGCCCACATCACAAAATCTCAAAACTGCAGATGCTGGCGTGGATGTGGAGAGAAGGGAACACTTTTACACTGCTGGTGGGACTGCAAACTAGTACAACCTTTCTGGAAGGAAGTATGGAGAAACCTCAAAGCACTGAAGCTAGACCTCCCATTTGATCCTGCAATCCCATTACTGGGCATCTACCCAGAAGGAAAAAAATCCTTTTATCATAAGGACACTTGTACTAGACTGTTTATGGCAGCTCAATTTACCATTGCCAAAATGTGGAAACAGCCTAAATGCCCACCAACCCAGGAATGGATTAACAAGCTGTGGTATATGTATACCATGGAATACTATTCAGCTATTAAAAAAAATGGAGACTTTACATCCTTCGTATTAACCTGGATGGAAGTGGAAGACATTATTCTTAGTAAAGCATCACAAAAATGGAGAAGCATGAATCCTATGTACTCAATCTTGATATGAGGACAATTAATGACAATTAAGTTTATGGGGGGGGAAGCAGAAAGAGGGATGGAGGGAGGAGGGTGGGGCCTTAGTGTGTGTCACACTTTATGGGGGCAAGACATGATTGCAAGAGGGACTTTACCTAACAATTGCAATCAGTGTAACTGGCTTATTGTACCCTCAATGAATCCCCAACAATTAAAAAAAAAAAGAAAACAAAAGAATCATTCAGAAAATTAATGAAACAAGGAGTTGGTTTTTTGAAAAAATTTATAAAATAGATAAACCATTGGCCAGACTAACGAGGAATAGAAAAGTAAAATCTCTAGTAACCTCAATCAGAAATGATAAAGGGGAAATAACAACTGATCCCACAGAGATACAAGAGATCATCTCTGAATACTACCAGAAACTCTATGCCCAGAAATTTGACAATGTGAAAGAAATGGATCAATATTTGGAATCACACCCTCTCCCTAGACTCAGCCAGGAAGAAATAGAGCTCCTGAACAGACCAATTTCAAGCACTGAGATCAAAGAAACAATAAAAAATCTTCCAAGCAAAAAATGCCCTGGTCCAGATGGCTTCACTCCAGAATTCTATCAAATCTTCAAGGAAGAGCTTATTCCTGTACTGCAGAAATTATTCCAAAAAATTGAGGAAGAAGGAATCTTCCCCAACACATTCTATGAAGCAAAAATCACCCTGATACCAAAATCAGGAAAAGACCCAAACAAAAAGGAGAATTTCAGACCAATCTCACTCATGAACATAGACGCAAAAATTCTCAACAAAATCCTAGCCAATAGATTACAGCTTATCATCAAAAAGGTCATTCATCATGATCAAGTAGGCTTCATCCCAGGGATGCAAGGCTGGTTTAACATACGCAAGTCTATAAACGTTATCCACCATATTAACAGAGGCAAAAATAAAGATCACATGATCCTCTCAACAGATGCAGAAAAAGCATTTGATAAAATCCAGCATCCTTTTCTAATTAGAACTCTGAAGAGTATAGGCATAGGTGGCACATTTCTAAAACTGATTGAAGCTATCTATGACAAACCCACAGCCAATATTTTACTGAATGGAGTAAAACTGAAAGCTTTTCCTCTTAGAACTGGAACCAGACAAGGTTGTCCTCTGTCACCTTTACTATTCAACGTAGTGCTGGAAGTTCTAGCCAATACAATTAGGCAAGACAAGGAAATAAAGGGAATCCAAATGGGAGCAGAGGAGGTCAAACTCTCCCTCTTTGCTGACGACATGATCTTATACTTAGAGAACCCCAAAGACTCAACCACAAGACTCCTAGAAGTCATCAAAAAATACAGTAATGTTTCAGGACATAAAATCAATGTCCACAAGTCAGTAGCCTTTGTATACACCAATAACAGTCAAGATGAGAAGCTAATTAAGGACACAACTCCCTTCACCATAGTCTCAAAGAATATGAAATACCTAGGACTATGCCTAACGAAGGAGGTGAAGGACCTCTATAAAGAAAACTCTGAAATCCTCAGAAAGGAAATAGCAGAGGATATTAACAAATGGAAGAACATACCATGCTCATGGATGGGAAGAATCAACATTGTTAAAATGTCTATACTTCCCAAAGCAATCTACCTATTCAATGCCATTCCTATTAAAATCCCAGCATTATACTTTCAAGATTTGGAAAAAATGATTCTGCGTTTTGTATGGAACCGGAAAAAACCCCGTATAGCTAAGGCAGTTCTCTGTAACAAAAATAAAGCTGGGGGCATCAGCATACCAGATTTTAGTCTGTACTACAAAGCCATAGTGCTCAAGACAGCATGGTACTGGCACAAAAACAAAGACATAGACACTTGGAATCGAATTGAAAACCAAGAAATGAAACTAACATTTTACAACCACCTAATCTTTGATAAACCAAACAAGAACATACCTTGGGGGAAAGACTCCCTATTCAATAAATGGTGTTGGGAGAACTGGATGTCTACATGTAAAAGACTGAAACTGGACCCACACCTTTCCCCACTCACAAAAATTGATTCAAGATGGATAAAGGACTTAAACTTAAGGCATGAAACAATAAAAATCCTCCAAGAAAGCATAGGAAAAACACTGGAAGATATTGGCCTGGGGAAAGACTTCATGAAGAAGACTGCCATGGCAATTGCAACAACAACAAAAATAAACAAATGGGACTTCATTAAACTGAAAAGCTTCTGTACAGCCAAGGAGACAATAACCAAAGCAAAGAGACAACCTACACAATGGGAAAGGATATTTGCATATTTTCAATCAGACAAAAGCTTGATAACTAGGATCTATAGAGAACTCAAATTAATCCACATGAAAAAAGCCAACAATCCCTTATATCAATGGGCAAGAGACATGAATAGAACTTTCTCTAAAGATGGCAGACGAATGGCTAACAAACACATGAAAAAATTTTCGTCATCTCTATATATTAGAGAAATGCAAATCAAAACAACCCTGAGATATCATCTAACGCCAGTGAGAATGGCCCACATCACAAAATCTCAAAACTGCAGATGCTGGCATGGATGTGGAGGGAAGGGAACACTTTTACACCGCTGGTGGGACTGCAAACTAGTACAACCTTTCTGGAAGGAAGTATGGAGAAACCTCAAAGCACTCAAGCTAGACCTCCCATTTGATCCTGCAATCCTGTTACTGGGCATCTACCCAGAAGGAAAGAAATCCTTTTATCATAAGGACACTTGAACTAGACTGTTTATTGCAGCTCAATTTACAATCGCCAAAATGTGGAAACAGCCTAAATGCCCACCAACCCAGGAATGGATTAACAAGCTGTGGTATATGTATACCATGGAATACTATTCAGCCATTAAAAAAAATGGAAAATTGGAATCATTTCCACTCAGATCAGGAACCAGACAAGGCTGCCCATTGTCTCCATTGCTTTTCAACATTGTAATGGAAGTTTTAGCCACCGCAATTAGGGAAGAAAAGGCGATCAAGGGTATCCATATAGGGTCAGAAGAGATCAAACTCTCGCTCTTCGCAGATGATATGATTGTGTATCTGGAAAACACTAGGGACTCTACTACAAAACTCCTAGAAGTGATCAAGGAATACAGCAGCGTCTCAGGTTACAAAATCAACATTCATAAATCGGTAGCCTTTATATACACCAACAACAGTCAAATTGAAAAAGCAGTTAAGGACTCTATCCCATTCACAGTAGTGCCAAAGAAGATGAAATATTTGGGAATTTACCTAACAAAAGACATGAAAGATCTCTATAAAGAGAACTATGAAACTCTAAGAAAAGAAATAGCTGAAAATGTTAACAAATGGAAAAACATACCATGCTCATGACTAGGAAGAATCAACATTATCAAAATGTCCATACTACCCAAAGCATTATATAATTTCAACGCACTCCCTATTAAAGCTCCACTGTCATATTTTAAAGATCTTGAAAAAACATTACTTCGTTTTATATGGAATCAGAATAAACCTCGAATAGCCAAGACATTACTCAGAAATAAAAACAAAACAGGAGGAATCACACTACCAGACCTCAGACTTTACTACAAATCGATAGTGATCAAAACAATATGGTATTGGCACAAAAACAGAGAAGTAGATATCTGGAATAGATTAGAGAACCAAGAGATGAATCCAGCTACTTACCGCTATTTGATTTTTGACAAGCCAATTAAAAACATTCAGTGGGGAAAAGATTCCCTATTTAACAAATGGTGCTGGATGAACTGGCTGGCAACCTGCAGAAGACTGAAATTGGACCCACACCTTTCACCATTAACTAAGATAGACTCTCATTGGATTAAAGATTTAAACTTAAGACATGAAACTATAAAAATACTAGAGGAGAATGCAGGGAAAACCCTTGAAGAAATTGGTCTGGGTGAGTATTTCATGAGGAGAACTCCCCGGGCAATTGAAGCAGCTTCAAAAATACACTACTGGGACTTGATCAAACTAAAAAGCTTCTGCACAGCTAAGAACACAGTAAGCAGAGCAAGCAGACAGTCCTCAGAATGGGAGAAGATATTTGCAGGGTATAACTCTGACAAAGGTTTAATAACCAGAATCCACAGAGAACTCAAACGCATCAGCAAGAAAAAAACAAGGGATCCCATCACAGGCTGGGCAAGGGATTTGAAGAGAAACTTCTCTGAAGAAGACAGGCGCACGGCCTTCAGACGTATGAAAAAATGCTCATCATCTTTAATCATCAGAGAAATGCAAATCAAAACTACTTTGAGATATCATCTAACTCCAATGAGACTAGCCTATATCACAAAATCTCAAGACCAGAGATGTTGGCGTGGATGCGGAGAAAAGGGAACACTTCTGCACTGCTGGTGGGAATGCAAATTAATACATTCCTTTTGGAAAGATATATGGAGAACACTCAGAGATCTAAAAATAGATCTGCCATTCAATCCTGTAATTCCTCTGCTGGGCATATACCCAGAAGACCAAAAATCACAACATAACAAAGATATTTGTACCAGAATGTTTATTGCAGCCCAATTCATAATAGCTAAGTCATGGAAAAAGCCCAAGTGCCCATCGATCCACGAATGGATTAATAAATTGTGGTATATGTATACCATGGAATACTATGCAGCCTTAAAGAAAGATGGAGACTTTACCTCTTTCATGTTTACATGGATGGAGCTGGAACATATTCTTCTTAGTAAAGTATCCCAAGAATGGAAGAAAAAATACCCAATGTACACAGCCCTACTATGAAACTAATTTGGGACTCTCACATGAAAGCTATAACCCAGCTACAAGTTAACAATAGGGGGAAGTGGGAAAGGGGGGGGTAGAGGGAGGGGAATCGGTGGGATCACACCTGTGGTGCATATTACAGGGGTATTTGCGAAACTTGGTAAATGTAGAATGTAAATGTTTTGGCACAGTAACTGAGATAACGCCGGAAAGGCTATGTTAACCACTGTGATAAAAATGTGTCAAATGGTTTATGAAGTGAGTGTATGATGCCCCATGATCATATCATTGTATACAGTTATGATTTAATAAAAAAATTAAAAAAAAATGGAGACTTTACATCCTTCGTATTAACCTGAATGGACGTGGAAGACATTATTCTTAGTAAAGCATCACAAGAATGGAGAAGCATGAATCCTATGTACTCAATTTTGATATGAGGACAATTAATGACAATTATGGTTATGGGGGGGGAACAGAAAGAGGGAAGGAGGGAGGTGGATGGGGCCTTGGTGTGTGTCACACTTTATGGGGGCAAGACATGATTGCAAGAGGGACTTTACCTAACAATTGCAATCAGTGTAACCTGGCTTATTGTACCCTCAATGAATCCCCAACAATAAATAAAAAAAAACAAACAAAACAAAAAACAAAAAAAACACAAATATTGTGGAGGTCAGCATCTCTCTTACCACATCCATGGTGAATGACGGGTCATTGACTTGCTTATGGAGCAGCAGGGCTCAGGAGCAGTAAATGAGATGGACCCTGCCTCCCCTCCATATCTGGCAGGAACCCAGCCTCTTTTTCATGGCCCTGAAGCCTCAGTCAATCCCATTCTGGGAAATCTTGAGAAGTATATGGTGAGCAGCAGATTCCCCGCCCCCCGCCCCTAACAACAGGAAGAAACTGCAGCTTTTTAAAATCCATTACTGGCAGATCGGTGCTTTGGCTATGCCTAGCTTCCACCTGGATGATTCTGACTGCACCCTCTGGGATGATTTCACCCATTTGCACATTTCCCATGGCCTAGGAGCTTCACCTTTGAAGCCCTGCCTCCCACCACACTTCTCCGGACTTAGAAGAAAGAAGCCTGGTCCTCAGAAACCCACTGTGTGTAGCCCTGAAAGGCAGCTTTGACTGTCTATGAACAGGAATGGCCACAGGAGAAAGAAGCAGCTCATTTAAATGGTCAGTAGTGAAGGGGAGTGGAGAGCTCCATGTCCTCGGGCCTTTAGATCAGATTCCAGCCTGACACTTTTAGTAACCAAATAGCCTTAAAACCCTGCTGAGTGGGTCAGCAGAAGACAAAGCTGCTACACCAATTTGACAGGCCCTGGAAGGGGCATGGTGAACTCCCCGTCCTGGGGCCCTTGAAACTAATATCAACCTACCTATTTCAGCATCCAAAAAGGACTAAATCTCTGCTGAGCAGGCAGCTGTGCAGCAGTGACCAGTTTGCTTCAGCAGTTCCTGGATGGAGTGGGGTGAGCGCCACAACCTGGGGCCTCTGAACCTGACATTAGCCGCTCAGATTAGGCATCAAAATGGTGCTAATAATCTACTGAGCAGGTTGAGAACAACAAGTAGCTGCCACAAATCAGCAGGTCTCAGAATAGATGTGAAGAGCCACACCCCCCAGTGCATATGAACCTGATATCAGCTCCCCAGATGTGGCAACCAACTAGTCCCAAAACCTGCAGAGCAACTGGTGGATCAGACAGAGAGAGAAGGAGAGCTGGGATGAGGGAAACGAAAAGATATAAAAAAAGAAAAGAAAATAGTGACTAATTCTCACATAAATTGAATTTAATTTTGACCAAAGTACATTATTTGAACAATAATTTTTAATTCAACTTTTTAATATGTTGTTTAGGATATTGCATTCTAATTCATAAGTGAAATATGTTTGTAATTTCCCTTTATAACAGTATAATTTTTCCAATTTTAATATCAGGTAAATCCAGATGAAGTCGAATGATTTTGAAGTATTTCTTCTTTTTCTATTGTCTATAAGATTTGGCAGGATATGTTTTTTGAAATTATCTTCTATTTTTATTTTTAAATATTAATTGTCTATTATTTGAGACTTTGGAAAGAAAAAAAAGAAGTTAACTTAAAAATAAAATAAATTATTTTAACATTCTCTGAACTTCTCATCATCCAATAATCCCTTAATTTCATTCTCACTTCTAGAGTACATTTTTAATGATTGTACAATTTGGGTTGTCAGCTCTTTTATTTCAATGCTTGTAAATATTTGCCAAGGGGAAAGGCCAAGATGAAAGACTAGAAGCAGCCTGCACAACATTGCTCTCATAGAGAGTGTCAAAAGTGGGGAATAAATATTTGCTTTTGCATTGATGGTCTAAGAGAGTTCACTGTGAGTCAAAGGGAGAAGTAAAGAGTAAAATGAAGAAGATAGAAATGGGATGACCTGCTGAGTAGGATTAGAAGTACTTGGGAAGGTGCTTATATGGGGGGAAGGAATAAAGTGAGAACTTAGGACTCCACGCTTTACCTAAAGACACTGCAACTAGAGCAGTAGAAGGGCCTCTTCTCTGTAGTAGGCTTCCAGATTGATAAGGAGACATGACTGAAGGTTGTTCAGCAGCATTACTCCAGAAAGAAGGCGCAGCTGGCTCACAAGCCCCAGGCCCTATGGCTGGTGGCATAGTGATATCCCAATAATAAAGTGTTACATTTACCCGGGGGTCAGATCCATAACTACTATCTCCCCCTTGCTCCTGCTGATTGGGACTGGGACAGGGAGTCCTGGAACTCCCATGATTTGTGGGCAAGTGCCATGTGCCCCTCACCCACTGCTGCCAAGGGACCTGGGTGGAGCAGGAGACCACAGAGCCAGTGTCCACTCATTGGCTTAAGAGGAGGATCTTGCTGAGCCACTTCCTACAGGACTCAAAAGTACTATGAGCCTATAACCCTCACTGATTACTGCCCACTGTTAGGGTGGCTGGTTCACCACCACCACCACCTGAGAGTCTCCAGCCAGGGCACAACTACGGCCTTTGGACCTGGGTGAACTGCTTGCAATGGGAATCCTACCACACAGACTCATGCCATCCTGCCCTGCTCTGTGGGCCCACTCTATCCCATGGGCCTTCTCTGCCTCATGTGTACTCTGAGCCCTGTGTGCACTGACACTCTGCCCATACACGGGACACTGTGGACTGCCCCATCCCGAGAATGTACACACTATAGGCATGCTCTGCCTTATGCACTCACATCATCCTACAGGCCACCTCTGCCTCATATCTGTGCCTTGGACTAATGGCCTCCCACTATAGCAGCCCTGTGACAAACACAGGGGAAGTGGAACATGTAGAAGGGCAGCATTGTTAAAGGCTCACAGTGCATTTTCACCTCTTCTCCCTTGTCAAATTTCTGGAGTAGGACTCAAGCACACCATCCAGGGACTCATCTCTATCTTCACTGAGAAACAGAGGTGTCAGTAGAGAACAGGTGTACTATGTCTGCTATTAGTTTTAAGCTGACAGAAGAGGTCTCAGATGAGAAGAAACCAGAATAAGAACTCTGGCAACATAAAAAACAAGCTGTATTGACCCTTTGACTGGATTAGAACAGCTTTTCAGTAATAAACTCCAACCAAATGGAAATCGTTGAAATGATGAATATGGAATTCAGATTATAAATGGCAAGTGAGATGAATAGGATTGAGGAGAAGCTAGAAAACCAACACAAAGAAACAAAAAAAATGGGGATAAAAAATTTTACTAAAGAGATAGATAACATAAGAAAATATTTAATAGAAATTAAAGAATTGAAGAATCATTTCAATTCAAACAATTTCAAAATACAGCAGTTTTAACAGAGTAGTCCAAGTAGAAGAAAGAATTTCAAAGATTAAAGACAAGGCTTTCTCATTAACCCAGTCAGTCAAAACTGTGGAAAAAGAATAAAAAAGAAAGAACAGTCAATGTGAGAAATGTGAGACTTTGTAAAATGGGCTAATATAACAACCATAGGTATACTTAATGGAGAAAAAGAAAAAATAAGAAAGCATGAAAACATATTTGAGTGACTAATTGAGGAAAACTTCTCTGGTATCACTAGAGATTTAGATATCCACATACAAAATGGTCATTTAATACCTGGAAGATTCATAAAAAATAGGACCTTGCCAGGACACATGTCCTCAGTCTGGCCAGAGTGAAGGAGAAAATCCTACAAACTATGAGATAAAAGCAACAAGTTACTTAACAAAGGAAGACATATCAGATGAACAGCAGACTTCTGTGCAGATATTTTATAAGTCAGAAGGGATCGTTATCTCATTTTAGTCTTCTTAAACATAATTACCAAGAATTTTGCATAGTACAATATGAAGTGGTATAAATGAAGGAGAAATACATTTTTTTCCCAGACAGGCAAACATTAAAGGAATTTGTCACCACTAAACCTATCCTACAGGAAATATTTTAAAGTACTGTATACATGGAACAGATTGATATACACCAATGCAAAAACACGTGGTAAGGGTCACATTTATAAAACATTAACAAGGGATAAAACAAAACACTTAGGGATCTTTCAATATGATGAATATAACAGTATCTCACACATTAACAGTAGCATTGAATGTAAATATTCTTAATGTACCACTTAAAATATGTAGACTGGGTGAATGGATGAAAAAACACAACCCAAATATATGTTGTTTCCAAAAAAACCTCATATAACTCATAAGGATTCTCAGTGATTCAAGATAAAGGGATGGGAAAGAAAAAGGTTCCACATAAATGGAAACAGGCGTACTTATTCTTATATCAGATAAAATAGACTTTAAATGAATAATAGTAATAAAATACCAAGACAGTCATTATAAAGGGAGCAATTCAGCAAGAACATATAATAATATTAAATATGCAAGGTCTGAAAATTAAGTTGATGAACTTGCAGCCATCTGCTTAATTTCACAGCACTATACAAACAGCTCAGTAAGGTTTCATAACCCCAATATATCAGTGTCTTACAGCTGTGTTTGTGTTAACATGTGGCAGTCATGTCATGAGTGTCATTCATTATTATTGTTGCATGTTTTGTGTGCTGTCATGAGAATGTTGAAGTTTGAATTAAAGCAAAAACAAACATATCTAAATTTCTTGTTTAACTTGGCAAAAGTTGAAGAGAAATCAAGGACATATTAATCCAAATTATGGGGATAGTATCATGAAGAAAGCAAGAGTGTATAAGTGATTAACCATTTTTTTTCGGAGAGGAAAGAAAACATCACTGATGGATAGAGGTCAGGGAAGCCAGTAATAAGCAGAACTAGGAAAAATATTGCAAAAATCATTGGCTAACTTTGAGAAGAATAGCAGACCAACTAACCATTGTCAGAGAAACAAGAAAATTTTAACTGAAAATTTTGGTATGATAAAGGTGTGTGCAAAAATGGTCCTGAATGTGCTCACCAATGAACAAAGGCAAAGGATAACTGAAGTTTTCCAAGACCTTTTAGAGAGGCAAGACTATATTTTGGGCTATGTTATCACTAGTGATGAAACATGGGTGTACCAATACAACCCTGGAAGAAAGCATTAAAGTACACAGTGGAAGCCAGCCAATTCTCTAGGACCAAAAAGTTTCACCAGTCCAAATCAAAAGTTAAAATGATGTTGCTAACCCTTTTGGATATTAGAGAGATTATTCATTATGAATTGGTACCAATGAACAAACAGGTAACTGAGACTACTATTTGAAAGTGTTGAAAAGGCTGTGTGTAAAAATTAGACAAAATGATCTGAACCTGTCGCCAACATTCATAGTTGTTGCATCATGACATGGCACTATCTGTGAGGGAAATTTTAGCCAGTAAAAAAACAACTGTATTGGAACCCCCTGCAGTCATCTGATCTGGCCCCCAAGGACTTTTTTCCTTACCCAAAGATAAAGCAAATATTTAAAGGAGGATATTTTGATGACATTTGGGGCATCAAGGGTAATACAATGATGACTTTTATGCCCATCCCAGAGAAAGAGTTCCAAAATTGCTTTGAAGGGTGGGATAGTCTCTGGTGTGGGTGCTTAGCTTCCCAGAGAAGTACTTTGAAGGTGATCATCGTGATATTCAGCAGTAGGAGATGTAGTACTTTTTGTAGGATGGGTTGCATCCTTGCATATACACCTAATGCAGGAGCACCCGGATTAATAAAACAGTCTACTAAATCGAAGCAAGGAAATTAACCCTTTCCAATCCTATGTCAGACCTTGTCTGATGTAACGGTTTTCCTGTTCTGCTCTGATGTTCGAAAACATCTGGCACACCGCAGCTCAAGGGAGTGTGCATACCCAAGGAAGTAAGGTAAAGAATGTTAGTATTTTGACAATAAATAAAAAGAACTTTATGTAGATGAGAACACAGTAGGTTTTAAAGAAAGGATTCAATTAAAGTGCCACAATATGAAGAAGCTTACAAAGAGGGGCCTACAATTTTTTTTGCCTGTGGTTCAGAGAATGGTTATATGTTTTCTCACATTCCCTATTATGGCAAGACAACAACAGAAAGTCTTCTTTATCCTGATGTGCCATTTATTTATTTATTTATTTTTTTTCAATATTGTAAAAGATATTTCTCTGCAGATTTATTTATTTATTTTTTATTAGATCATAACTGTGTACATTACTGCAATTATGGGGTACAATGTGCACACTCTATATACAATCTAGAATGTTCACATCAAACCGGTCAACATATCATTCACCTCACTTATTCAATTGTTGTGTTTAGACATTTGTACTCTACTTTTAATATATTTGACATGTACACTTGCAATATACACAGTAGGTTAAGGTCCCACTGATTACCCTTCCTCCACCCATTGGATTTTTTGTAATTAAAAAGTCCTAATTTTGGGTGATGTGCCATTTATGTCTCGAATAGTGATTCATTTGGCACAAGTTTCACAAGCACATACAAGTGGTTCAGGCTATCACATGTGTACTGACAGAGTCTCCACAAGACCTTGACTTGCTCAGGAATTGCATAAAATGAAAATACAGGTAACAAGAACAGTTATGGCTTCTAAGAAGGATTTTCCAAGTAATATGACAAAGAAGAAACTTCAGAAATATGAATTATGTGTCTATTATTGTGCTATAAAATTGATGTGCCTCTCATTCCATGTGCAGTGACAGTGCAGAGTGCATTCTTTGACCCTCAAGCACAGTTGATCACTGGTTATAGGAAGAAACAGCCTAATCAATTTGAAAAACTGGCAGTTATTTTAAAATACATGTTTATGAGAGGAGTGGACAGAGCTGATCAGTATTGTGGATGTTATGGATTTAATAAGATGTCTTACAAATGATGGAAAAATTATTCTCCTGGCTGATGGAAGTTGTAGCTGTGAACAGCTACAGCTTTTACTCATCAGATAACAAGAAGAATGGATAAAAAGTGCAGCTATACCTTTTGTATAGGAGACATCTCATCACTCTAGCAATACGAGGAACAGAAATTCAAAGAAGAGGGGAAGAGCATTGTCTTCTGACACCGAGGAAAGACTAAATGGGAAGATGCATTATATAATGCCAAATGAAAAAAAAATCCAATCAACAAAATATTACATGGTTTGAAGCAGAAGAAATGAGAAAGATAAAAGGAAAGAAAACATTTTTTACTATGGAACATGTAAAAAAAAAAAAAAAGCCTGGAATTCATTTTGAAGATTACTTCAAGAAGCGTGACACTCAAAATATTATAAAAAATGAAAATGAAAACACTTTGTTTTATGTAACCTAAAATAGATTATAAAATTAGGTGATTTCTCATTTGTTTTTCTCCTTTAAAACTGTAGGATAATCGGGAGCAAATAAACTGACAGACTTTTACAGAACATACTACCCAAATATTGTAAAATGTTCATTCTTCTCATCAGCACATGGGATATTGTCAAAGATAGGTCATATGTTAGCCCACAAAATGAGTCTCAGCAAGTTTTAAAATATCAAAAACTTACCATGTATTTTCTCAGATAACAGCGGAATGAAACTAGAAATCAATCTCAAATCTTCATGAATACATGGAAATTAAACAGCATGATGCTGAATAATCCTTGGATTAATGATTAAATTAAAATAGAAATAAAAAGATTTTTGAACAGAATGACAAAGATGACACAAACATCCAAAATCTATGGGATACACTAAAAGCACTGTTAAGGGGGAAATCCATAGCCTTAAAGCTTACATGAAAAAGACAAAGTGATCGGGTGGTGCCATCCCCATATGCTGGAGATGGCGGGTTCAAACCCAGCCCTGGCCAAAAATTGCAAAAAAAAAATAGAAAAGAGAAAGAAAAAGTGGTCACAAATTAACCACTTAATGTCAAACCTAAAGGAACTAATAAAAGAACAACCAAATCCAAAACTAGCATAAGAAAAGAAATAATAAAGCTCAGAGCAGAATTAAATGAAATGGAGACCAAAAATTAAATAAATAAATAAAAACAGTACAGAGGAGCAATGAAACAAAAAGTTAGTTCTTTGAAAAGATGAACAGAGTTCATAGACCACTAGCTCAGTTAAACAGAAATAAAAGAGAAAGGACACAAATAAGCTCAATTGGCAATAAAAAGTAGACATTAAAACTGATACCAGAGAAATACAAAATACCATTTGTGGCTATAATGAAAACCTCTATGCACAAAGACTAGAAAATTTGGAGGAAATGGATAAATTGTTGGAAACATGAAACCTTCCAGACTTGAACCAGGAAGAAATATAAATTCTCAACAGACCAATAATGAGCAACAAAATTGAAGTAGTAATAAATGTAGCTCCCTACAACCATAGAAAAAGCCCCAGACCAGATGCATTCATAGCCATATTCTATCAGACCTACAAGGAATAATTGGCATCTGTTCTACTGAAAATATTACATAACATTGAGAAGGAAGGAATCTTCCCTAACTCAATCAAAGATGTTAGTTAGTATCACCCTGATACCAAAGCCAAGAAAGGATAGAACAAAAATAGAAAACTACATATCAATATGCCTTATGAACATAGATGCAAATTTATCAACAAAATACTAGCAAACTGAATTTAATAATATACCAAAAGCATATCTCACCATGATCAAGTGTGTATTTTCCCAGGGGTGTAAAGATGGTTCAATATATGCAAATCATAAAATGTGATTCATCACATAAACACAAATGAAAACAAAGACCATGGCTCAGTGCCTGTATCTCAGCTGCTAGGGTGCCAGTCACATACACTGGAGTTGGCGGGTTCGAACCCAGCCTGGGCCTGCTTAACAACAATGACAACTACAAACAAAGTAGCCAGGCATTATGGCGGGCGCCTGTAGTCCCAGCTCTTTGGGATACTGAGACAAGAGAATTGCTTAAGCCCAAGAGTTGGAGGTTGCTGTGAACTGTGACACCACAGCACTCTACTGAGGGCAACATAGTGAGACTCTGTCTCAAAACAACAACAACAAAAAAAAACAAAGACCATGTAATCATCTCAATAGATACAGAAAAAGCAGCTACTACATCTCCAGCACCCTTTTATGATAAAAAACCCTTAACAAAGGTGTAGAAGAAACATACCTCAGAATTTTAAAAGGCATGTATGACAAACCCATAGCCAACATTCTACTGAATGGGGAAAAGTTGAAAGCACTCCCCTAAAGAATTGGAATAAGACAAGAATGCCCACTGTTACCGCTTCTAATCAAGATAATACTGGAAGTCCCAGGCAGAGCAATCAGTCAGGAGAAAGAAGTAAAGGACAATCAAAAATTGAGAAAGGAGCAGTAAACCTATCGCTGTTTGTCAATGATTTGATCTTATACTTAGAAAACTCTAAAGATTTCTCCAAAATACTCTAGAATTCATAAACAAATTTAGTAAAGTCTCAGATTACAAAATTAATGCACATAAATCAATAACATTTCTATATACTAACAAAATAACAGTCAAGCCAAGAGTCAAATCAAGAAATCAATACCATTTATTATAGGTGTAAAGAAAATAAAATACTTAGGAATATAGTTAAACAAAAAGGTGAAAGATCATGACAAGAAGTACAAAACAATGATAAAAGAAATCATAGATGATACAAACAAATTGAAAAATATCCCATGCTCAAAGTTTGAAAGAGTCTATATTGACAAAATGTCCATACTGTGCAAAGTGAATTACAGATTCAATGCAATTCCCATCAAAATACCAATATTGGAGGAATCACACTACCAGACCTCAGACTTTACTACAAATCGATAGTGATCAAAACAGCATGGTATTGGCACAAAAACAGAGAAGTAGATATCTGGAATAGAATAGAGAACCAAGAGATGAATCCAGCTACTTACCGCTATTTGATTTTTGACAAGCCAATTAAAAACATTCAGTGGGGAAAAGATTCCCTATTTAACAAATGGTGCTGGGTGAACTGGCTGGCAACCTGCAGAAGACTGAAATTAGACCCACACCTTTCACCATTAACTAAGATAGACTCTCATTGGATTAAAGATTTAAACTTAAGACATGAAACTATAAAAATACTAGAGGAGAATGCAGGGAAAACCCTTGAAGAAATTGGTCTGGGTCAGTATTTCATGAGGAGAACCCCCCGGGCAATTGAAGCAGCTTCAAAAATACACTACTGGGACTTGATCAAACTAAAAAGCTTCTGCACAGCTAAGAACACAGTAAGCAGAGCAAGCAGACAGCCCTCAGAATGGGAGAAGATATTTGCAGGGTATAACTCTGACAAAGGTTTAATAACCAGAATCCACAGAGAACTCAAACGCATCAGCAAGAAAAAAACAAGGGATCCCATCGCAGGCTGGGCAAGGGATTTGAAGAGAAACTTCTCTGAAGAAGACAGGCGCACGGCCTTCAGACATATGAAAAAATGCTCATCATCTTTAATCATCAGAGAAATGCAAATCAAAACTACTTTGAGATATCATCTAACTCCAATGAGACTAGCCTATATCACAAAATCTCAAGACCAGAGATGTTGGCGTGGATGCGGAGAAAAGGGAACACTTCTGCACTGCTGGTGGGAATGCAAATTAATACATTCCTTTTGGAGGGATATATGGAGAACACTCAGAGATCTAAAAATAGATCTGCCATTCAATCCTGTAATTCCTCTGCTGGGCATATACCCAGAAGACCAAAAATCACAACATAACAAAGATATTTGTACCAGAATGTTTATTGCAGCCCAATTCATAATTGCTAAGTCATGGAAAAAGCCGAAGTGCCCATCGATCCACGAATGGATTAATAAATTGTGGTATATGTATACCATGGAATACTATGCAGCCTTAAAGAAAGATGGAGACTTTACCTCTTTCATGTTTACATGGATGGAGCTGGAACATATTCTTCTTAGTAAAGTATCCCAAGAATGGAAGAAAAAATATCCAATGTACACAGCCCTACTATGAAACTAATTTGGGACTTTCACATGAAAGCTATAACCCAACTACAACTTAACAATAGGGGGAAGTGGGAAAGGGGGGGGTGGGTAGAGGGAGGGGAATCGGTGGGATCACACCTGTGGTGCATATTACAGGGGTATTTGCGAAACTTGGTAAATGTAGAATATAAATGTTTTGGCACAGTAACTGAGATAACGCCGGAAAGGCTATGTTAACCACTGGGATAAAAATGTGTCAAATGGTTTATGAAGTGAGTGTATGATGCCCCATAATCATATCATTGTATACACTTATGATTTAATAAAAAAATTAAAAAAAAAAAAAAAAAAAAAAAAAGAAAAATACCAATATTATTTTTTACAAATCTAGAAAAAATGACCCTAAACTTCCTATGGAAACAAAAAGATGGCCAAATAGCCAAAACAATTCTAAGCACAAAACAACAAATCTGGAGGCATCACATCATTTTACTTCAAATTATACTACAAGGCTATAGCTACCAAAATGGCATATTACCTAGACACCTATACCAATGGAACAGAAAAGTACCCAGAAATAAAAACATACAGCTATAATCAACTGATTTTTAACAAAGTGGACAAAAATGTACACTTGGAAAAAGATGCCTTATTCAATAAGCAGTGCTGGGAGAACTGGACAGCAACATGTATATTTGATCTTTGACAAGCCAATTAAAAACATTCAGTGGGGAAAAGATTCCCTATTTAACAAATGGTACTGGATGAACTGGCTGGCAACCTGTAGAAGACTGAAACTGGACCCACACCTTTCACCATTAACTAAGATAGACTCTCACTGGATCAAAGATTTAAACTTAAGACATGAAACTATAAAAATACTAGAGGACAGTGCAGGGAAAATCCTTGAAGAAATCGGTCTGGACGAATATTCTATGAGGAGGACCCCCCCGGGCAATTAAAGCAGCTTCAAAAATACCCTACTGGGACTTGATCAAACTAGCTTCTGCACAGCCAAGAACACAGTAAGTAAAGCAAGCAAACAGCCCTCAGAATGGGAGAAGATATTTGCTGGTTATGTCTCCAACAAAGGTTTAATAACCAGAATCCACAGAGAACTCAAACGCATTAGCAAGAATAGAACAAGGGATCCCATCGCAGGCTGGGCAAGGGGTTTGAAGAGAAACTTCTCTGAAGAAGACAGGCATGCGGCCTTCAGACATATGAAAAAATGCTCATAATCTTTAATCATCAGAGAAATGCAAATCAAAACTACTTTGAGATACCATCTAACTGCAGTGAGACTAGCCTATATCACAAAATCCCAAGGCCAGAGATGTTGGCATGGATGTGGAGAAAAGGGAACACTTCTGCACTGCTGGTGGGAATGCAAATTAATACATTCCTTTTGGAAAGAGATATGGAGAACACTTAGAGATCTAAAAATAGATCTGCCATTCAATCTTGTAATCCCTCTACTGGGCATATACCCAGAAGACCAAAAATCACATCATAACAAAGATATTTGTACCAGAATCTTTATTGCAGCCCAATTCATAATTGCTAAGTCATGGAAGAAGCCCAGGTGCCCATCAATCCACAAATGGATTAATAAATTGTGGTATATGTACACCATGGAATATTATGCAGCCTTAAAAAAAGATGGAGACTTTACCTCTTTCATGTTTACATGGATGGAGCTGGAACATATTCTTCTTAGTAAAGAATCTCAAGAATGGAAGAAAAAGTACCCAATGTACTCAGCCCTACTATGAAACTAATTTAGGGTTTTCACAAGAAAGCTATAACCCAGTTACAACCTAAGAATAGGGGGAAGGGGGAAAGGGAGGGGAGGGAGGGAGGAGTGGGGTAGAGGGAAGGGGATTGGTGGGATTACACCAGCGGTGCATCTTACAAGCGTATATGTGAAACTTGGTAAACGGTCTGTGAAGCTAGTGAATGATGCCCCATGATTATATTAATGTACACAGCTATGATTTAATAAAAAAAATTTAAATACATGCTTTACCAATAGGAGTGAAAATTAGTACACCCCTCTTTTGCAAAGAACTTGGCTACCTGTTACTTTTTGTAAAGATAATATTATTTTCACTAAAAATTACAATTTTGTAAATTCAAAAAAGAAAAAGAATAATGGAACTCTATCCCCATGTCTCACCATACACAAAAATTGACTTAAGATGGATTAAAGACTTGAAACAAACAAGCAAAAAATTTCAGAAAAAAAATACAGGAAAAACTTTTCTAGACATTAGCCAACTCAAAGACTTTATGACTAAGACCCTAAAAGCAAATATAGCAACAACAAAAGTAAATAAAATGTACTTAATTAAACTAAAAAGTTTCAGTACAGCAAAGGAAATAGTCAACAGAGTAAACACACAACCTACAGAAAGGTAGAAAATGTTTGCAAATTATCTATCCAACAAAGGGCTAATATCCGGAATCTACAACAAGCACAAACAAATCATCAGGAAAACAAGTAACTTCATTAAAATATGGTCAAAAGATAAGAGGAGTTTTTGTTTTTCTCAAAAGAAGTTAGAGAAATGGACAATAAATATATGAGAAAGAAGCTCAACATTACTAAGTAATAGGGAAATGCAAATTAAAACAGCAATGAGATGCCACCTTACTTCTGTCAGAATGGCCATTAATAAATCTCAAAAACAGTAGATATTGGAATAGATTCAGTAAAAATTGAACACTTATACACAGTTTGTGGGAATGTAAATTTGTACAACCTTTATAGAAAACCACATATAAATTCCTCAAAGAACTAAAAGTAGACCTTTCATTTGATCCAGCAATTCCACTACTGGGTATCTACTCAAAGGAAAAGGCAAAAAAGGCATTTTAATCAAAAAGACATCAGCCCAGAATGTTTATTGCAGCACAATTCACAATTGTAATGATACCCAAACAACCTAAGTGCCCATCAATTGATGATTGGATAAAGAAAGTGTAGTATACACAGATGGTGCCAGAAAATGTGTACACATTTTAAGAAAGAAAAAAAAAACTGTATTAAAATTGTAATACTCGGGCAGTGCCTGTGGCTCAGTGGGCAGGGTGCCAGCCCCATATACCTAGGATGGCGGTTCAAACCCAGCCCTGGCCAAACCGCAACAAAAAAATAGCCAGGCGTTTGGTGGGTGCCATAGTTCCAGCTACTCTGGAGGCTGAGGCAAGAGAATCGCCTAAGCCCAGGAGTTGGAAGTTGCTGTGAACTGTGACGTGACAGTACTCTACCAAAAGCAACAAAGTAAGACTCTGTCTCTTAAAAAAAAAAAATTGTAATACTCAACATATACTGATAATAAAAGATGAATACAAGTCACGTTTATCACTCTTTGTAATTGGAGAAGTCATAAGTAACTGGAGTATTACTAATTAAATAGTCATTTTCCTTGCTTAAAACGTGTATACACTTTTGGCACCATCTATTTATACTAAGAAGTACTACTCAGTCTTAAAAAGGAATGAAATAATGCCTTTTGCAGCAACTTTCATGGAGCTGGAAACCACTATCCTAAGTGAAATATCTAAATAATGGAAAAGCAAATACCACATGTTCTTACTTATAAGTGGGAGATAAACAAGGGATATATATGGTCATAAAGAGGTGTAATGGATATTGGAAACTCAGGAGGAGGGAAGGTGGAAAGAGGGTGAGTAATAAAAATGTATCTATCTGTTCCTATCTGATACAACATACAATATTCTGTTAACAGGTACACTGAAAGCCCTTATTTCAGCAAGTTACAATTCATCCATGTAACAAAAATCATTTGTATGTCCTAAATTTTTTGAAATAATGAAAGGAAAGACTTTCTTAAAAAAAAAAAATTAGTCTGCCACTTTTGGCATCAATAGTCTCACATGAGAAATCCAGTTATTTGGATTGTTACTCTCCTATATAATGTGTACTTTTTCTCTGGCTGCTTTAAGATTTTTTCATTGTTTTTTACTGTCAGCCCTTTTACTATGATATGTCTGGGCATGGATTTCTTTCAGTATATCCTTTTTTAAGTTCCCTCAGCTTCCTGAATATTCAACCTTTGGACATTGTCAGCCATTATGTATTTCAATAATCTTTTTTCAGCACCTTACACTTGTTCTTCTCCTTCTGAAACTCCAATGACATCAATGCTAGAACTTTAGTGTGGCTTCACTGTATGGCTTTAATGTTTCTACACCTTTTATCCCTCTGCTGTCCAGATTAGATAATTTCTATTTATCTGACTTCAAGTCTCTGACTCTTCTGTCATTTCCATTCTTCCATTGAGTGCATCCAGTGAGTTTTTACTTAAATTATTTTCTGTTTCCATTCTAAAATTTTTATTTTGTTATTTATATCTTCTCTTTCTTCAATAATACTTTCTACTTTCAATTTTGTTTCAAGAGAATCAATGAGTATTGATCAAGGCATTTTTAAAATAGATTTTTAAAAGTCTTTATCAGATAATTTCAAAACCCATACCATCTTGGTATTGGCATTTGTTAATAATACTTTCGATTTCACATAATATTGGAATGTACCTGAACATTTTGAATATTATATCATGAGTCTCTGGGTCTTGTTTATATTCTATAAAAATGTAGGCATTTTTGTGTTAGCAAGCACTTGACCTGCTTAAGTTCAAGCTGCAACTTCCAGCTCATGTTCTTATGGACTCTGGTTTCAATTTTCAAATACTTTCCATTGTTATTTAGATCTGTCTTGCATGTGTACCACCCACTGGTCTATATGATACATGGGCAAAGGCTTGTGTATTTGTTTACTTATCAGTGTTTTTGGCACATTAATTATAACTTTATTCATTCATGCACACATGAGAGGTGGGTGAGCCAGAAGTTCATAAAAAGTTTTATAGAACTGTTTTCCTGAGATTCTCCTTTCAACTATCAACTTGATACATTTCACTTCCCTGGGGTCTTCTTTTTGGTCCAATTGCCAGAAGTCACTCACTTCCATGATTATCCCACAGCCAAGCGGTGGGAGGATTGAGATAGTAAAACAAACACAATAGGTTTGGGTCTGTCCTCAGGAGCTGAAGCTGCACCATACGGGAGAGTAAGTATGTTTGCCCTCAGAGATTTTTGTCTCTGCTGTTTCCCATTGACAGGTACTTTTGTGGCTGTCATTGCCCTACCATAAAGCTGTCTTAGGTCTGAGGCATGAGGGAACAGTAAAAAAAGGACAGAAAAAAATGAGGAATTTCATCCATAATCTTAAGAGTTTCCTTCCTTGCCCCACGAGCCACACTAGAAAACGTTCCTGTTTTTTTTTTTAAGTAACTATACATTTAATTGATTATTTAATAAAGTTGTTTAAGTGAAAATGTGTGGCTTTCAGTGGAGGGGTCTACTAGTAGTAAGCTGGTTTTCAAATCTGTCATTGTTAGTAGAAATCTCAATATTGCTTCCTTCCTCTCTTCTTGTTGAAGGACTGGGATTGGTTTATAATATACTTTTTTTTTTTTTGAGACAGTCTCACTCTGTTATCTTTGGTAGAGTGTCATGGCATCATCTTAGCTCACAACAACCTCAAACTCTTGGAATAAAGAGATCCTCTTGCCTCAATCTCCCAAGAAGCTGGGAATACAGGTGCCCACCCCCCCCCATGACTACTGGCTAGTTTTTCTATTTTTTTAGTAGAAATAGGGTCTTGCTCTTGCTCAGGCTAGTCTCAAACTGAACTCAAGTGATCGACCCGCCTCAGCCTCTCAGGGTGCTAGGTTTACAGGCATAAGCCACTATGGGCCCAGCTTACAGAAAACTTTTCATTAAGCTCACTCTCTACACTATAATGCTCTCTTCTGGGTTTTGTGTTTTGTTAAGTTCAAGCCATATGATACTAGGAGGGAAAGTGGTTACTTGGTGCTGATCTGTTGCTATTCTGAATTCTGATGTTCTTTTCTATTCTGCCTACTAATACTTACTTTTCAGAGTCTTCAAACAGATGCAAAAAAAGAAACAAAAAACCCCAGATGCTTCATGAATTCTTTTCAGGTTTTATAATGCATTCTATACTGAGAAAAGCAGGTGGAGTGTGTTTAACTCCATCTTACCAAAACCAGAACCTTTATGATACATATTTTTTCAAATTAATTTTGCTGTATATTCTTCAGTTGTGCATAAATTTTCTGGATTATTTCTTTGATGACACTCTTTATTCTCTTTAATGTATTCTTAGAACTTCTATCATCAGAGACTATTGTAGAAATACAATAGAAATAATAGACTATCTATTATCTATGGCTTCTTAAATTTTCTTATTTTATTTTTCTTATTTTCCACCTCATACATTTACTGCATTTTATAAAATTTCCCACTACTATTCCAACCACTCATATTTTTAATTGCTAGAAGATCTTTGTTGTGGGATAAATTGTGTCCTCCAAAAACATATGTTCAGGCTACACCCCTGCTACCTATAAATATAATCTTATTTGGAAACAGTGACATAAATAAATGGATAATCAACTGTGTAGTCATATGTCACACCTATGAATGTCATAATGAGATAGTATTTAACTCCAATTCTTAGAAAAAAATTAAAATTTTGACAGTATCAAAAATTGATACTAATGTACAACAATAGAAATTGGTGAACATGTTATTATATCACTACTTTTGGAAAACAACTTGGTAAAATCTAGTAAAGTTAAAGATCAACATACATGAAGATGCAGCATGTGCACCCTTAGTCATTTAACTTGAGGGTATTCTAGCTCTCATATAAAACAAGTGTACAAAAATGCACTTAATAGAAGTCCCTGTAATAACAACAACAACAACAAAAAAAAATCTATATGCTCATTTATAGGAAATTTAATAAACAAAATATGTTATCTTTATACAATGAAATGTTATACTGAAGTAGAATGAATGAATTAGAGCAACAAATACCAACATAAGAAAATAAAACAAATAAAATATCAGTGGGAAAAGAAAAGCAAATTATGGAAGTATAAATACAATATATAGTCTTCCCATGAAATTCCTTTCTTATAGTTTAAAAATAAGTAAGCAATAGTATATATTACTAAAATATATTAATAAAATTATTGTTAATATAGAGCCATACCTATATATTTGTATATATGGGAAAGATTATATGTACGTGTGTGTACGTGTGAATTATTTTATGTGTGTGTATTAGTCTACAACTGCATCGATGAGATTTAATTTCTTAAGTTGAATAGTGGATGCCTGGTTGCTATCCTTTACACATTTAAAAAATTTATATCAAAGGCCAAAAGCTTGAAATCTGCTTGTGTTTCTTGTCACATTAGTGCGTCTACTTGTGAGAAGAGAACCAGCCAGAGCAGCTCACAGGTATCTTTTACTGTAGCTCCTCCAACCTTTTCTTTCCACCATGTATACTACAGCCATCAACTTTGGCAATTCAGGTGTTATTCAAATATATAGGGGGCCAAAAAAGCATATACATCTTAAGAAAGGAGAAAGCTGCATTAAATTTGTAATACTCAATATATACCAATAACAAAAGATGAATACAAATCAAGTTGAGCATCTCTGGTAATTGCAGAAGTCAAATCTGACTCGAGTATTACACATTTAATACAGTGATTTTTTTTTTTTATTCTTAAAATGTGCATACGTTTTTGGCACCATCTGTGCCAAAAATCTGTATCTTAGATTTTTCCTAATATTTTTTTCTTTTCTAATTCTCTTTCTTCTGTCTCAAATGCCTTTCTCTATACACATACCACACATATACCAACATATTATCTTTTCAAGACACACCTCAGTCCTGCTAAAAGAAACTTCTCAATGCAGTGCTGTTCTGGATCTAGCTTATACCAGCTTGCAAAAGCCAGTTGTGACATTTTAAGAAATTTTTAATCTAGTCAACATCACATTGCTTCTTTAAATCAGCCATGGTGAAAGTATTTATACTAGGGAAATTGGAAATGATACAAATCAGGGCTTTTATCCACATGGAGTCAGTTGTTAAACCTTTAGCAGTATGTGCACTGCCAACCTCTCTTGATATCCTTCCTTTCTCTATACTTTCTTGGGAGTCTGTAGCAAACATTACTGTTTACCTTGCATTCGACTTTTTAGTGAATGCATTGGTCTCTCCCATGTCATTCATTGTTAGCCACTCTAGGGTGCAGAGGAGATCTCATTCATTCTCATATCTCCCACAACACCCAGCAAACACCCTTCTGTAGGATAGGTACTCAATAATTTTGATAAGTTGAATGAACCCCCCCAAATAAAAACTCTTAAAATTCATTTTCATTTTCCAACCAATACTGAATTGGGGATGTACATTATTTCCATTGGAGGTATGGCAAGTCATATGGCAATGAGTGGAGTTAGAAAATCCAGTTATAAGGAAGGGGAAAATAAGGTTTTTTAAATAATTCAGTTCATAATACTTCTACTCACACTTTTGCTTAATCCTAATAATCATTGAATTTTGACTATCAGGGGAACACTTCTTTATTTTTACAAAATTTATTTTTCTACTATATTGATACAATCAAGGCTTGCATGCTTTTTAATTATTTACAGTTTGAAACAACAAAAATTGTTATTTATTTTAGAAAGTTTCCTGAAAACAATAGAGATTACTACAAATATATATATATCAAAATATTTTTACGTTGTTATAGTTAAAGGAGTTTGAGAATAAAAATATGAGAAAAATCATCACTTTCATATGCAGCAGTATAGCAGTCTATATACAGTAGAAGACTTCCCTCACAAAGTATAAACTTTAAAAAAACCCCTGCTACATGAGATATTTAATTATTTTTAATGTATCAATGAGCCTGAGTTAGTAACTACTGCTCAGGGATTAAATCAATTTGAAGCAGAAACTCAGGGAGGCAAAGGAAACATTAATTTAGCTTGGATATTGAGACAGCATCTGCTAAACCAAGTGAACTTGAGCTGAAGATGTCTTGGCCTCACAGACATAGGGAATAGCCTAGCCAGAGTAGACAAATAGGAGATCATCCATATGCCTGCACACCTGTATAATGCTAGAACTCCACAGTCTATACCTTGAAAACAGTATGGAATTACTTACCCCTTACCTCCAGGGGACTAAAGTAATGATTCTTTTTTTTTTTTTTTTGGTAGAGACAGAGTCTCACTTTACTGCCCTCAGTAGAGTGCCATGGTGTCACACAGCTCACAGCAACCTCCAGCTCTTGGGCTTACGTGATTCTCTTGCCTCAGCCTCCCGAGTAGCTGGGACTAAAGGTGCTCACCACAATGCCCAGCTATTTTTTGTTGTTGTTGTTGCAGTTTGGCCGGGGCTGGGTTTGAACCCGCCACCCTCGGCATATGGGGCCAGTGCCCTACTCACTGAGCCACAGGCGCCGCCCTAAAGTAATGATTCTATTAAAATTTGGTGATAAATGGAGGAGGGGAATCTCTCTTGAGAATATATGTAATAATAGGTAATTCTTCATGTGGGATTGCAATTAGAATTCATACAACCTGTGCAATCCAATAAAATATAAGGATATTTAGTTAAAGTGGTCCTGGACTGAAAATGTTCTAGGTGCTTGACAGAAATAAATATAAATATTTCAATAAACAGTTTCAACCCTCACCTCAAAAAATTCTCTTACATCAAGTTGCTAAAACTATGAGGTCACAGTCAAAAGAAGTAAAACATCAAACATGGTAAATACAAAGTAGCAGAAATAACAGAGCACAGAAATCGGACCCAGAATAACACAAGTAATAAATTATTAAACACACAGTAAGTTTCTAATAGGTTTAATGCTTTCCAAAATAAAAGAGGGCATTAAATATGAATGAAGAACAATAAACTATGCAAATGGACATTAGAATAATAATTAAATCATCTCAATGTGTCAGCAATGTAATTGAAATAAAAACCTCAATGAATAGGTTTAAGATATGTATACTGGGGGAGAGAAGTAAGATGGCTGACTCAGAGGCAGCTTTCAACAAAGGCTTCTGTACAGAGGAGTGATAACAGACAGAATGAACTCAATGAAGTTGAAGGCAGGGAGCTGAGCTAAGAAAGAAGATAGATAAGTGCACATCACCTCAACAGAGGTAATCTGCAACTCCAAGAAAATAAATTCTAGGTACAAAGCTCATAGCCAAGAGGACAAGAGACCCCTCCCTGAAGAGAGAGGCTCATGGTGTGTTCTTTGCAAAGTAGCAGGGAACAAAGGACCTCTTTTTTTATCCCTCAGGAGAAAACCACTAAATACCAGGCCTCTTTATCCAGGGAGGTCCAAATCGTGAGCCTAGGCATCATCCTGGTCAGCATAAAATTGAACAAATATTTTCCCTACAACTCTTAACTCTTGGTCCACTCTTACCCCCTTGTCTGGTGGACTGTAGGCCTGACCTCTGCAGAGCCCAGAGTGTTTAGCAAATCTGTGAGAGGCCTGAGCATAGTGTGGGCCACTGCACAGCAGGACAGAAAGAAGCAGTGACTCAAGTGGAAGTTGGGGTGCTTAGGGAAAAAGGGACATGCAGAGAGAGAGACCCAATGCACCACAGAAGTGCTCATGCCCCTCCCTCGGTCAGACTTTGGCAGGACAAACTCGTGAGGCAGTTTCTCACCAGAAGGAACTGGGCTTCAGCCCCTCCGGGTTGCGAGTGGCAGTGAGTGGTGGGGGGCAAGGCACTGACTGCCCAGGAGAGAGAAACATATTGCTATGGTACATGGCAGTGGGAGTAGGCGCTGATGACTCTGGTCTGAATTTGGAGGCACACTTCTCTGAACTCGTTGTCCACCAGAGGGAACCAGGCTTTAGACCATCCAAATTATCAGTGGCAGTGAGTGGTGGAGTGAGGCACTGACTGCTCCAGAGAGAGAAACACATTGTGAAGGTGTACAGCAGGAGCAGAAGGCACTGATGCCTCCGGGCTGAATTTGGAGGCATACACCCCTGATCCTGTTGCCCATGAGAGGGAACCGGGCTTCAGCTCCTTAGGGTTGCCAGGGGTGGTGTGTGGCAGGGGAAGAGGCCCTGACTCCCCTCTGACTTGGGAGAGTATTCCACCCTGACTTTGTTGCTCACTGGAGGGAATCAGGCTCCATGATGGGGGGGGGGTTGCCAGCAGCAGTGCCTGGTTTGGGGGGATATCCTGATACCTCTAGACTGAATCTTCAGTGGGTGTACCATCCTGACCTCATTGCTCACTAGAGGGAACCAGACTCCTGACCCTCAGGTGTATGGGATGGAACTACCTGTGGATCCATACTGTTGGGTCTCTGGAGACACCTTGAACTCTCCCTATTGAGCAGGGATTGTATTGCATGAGACAATCAGATTAGAACTTCTGACCTTGGCTGTCAACCCAGGGACCCTCTGAGGTTGAGCAGAGCTCATTTTGCAGTGGGAGGAACTCATTTTCCTCTTCCAGCTGTTGCTGGTGAGGACTGGGATGTCTCAGTTGAACAAATATTGAACAACTCCATTTCTCTCCTTCATCCTGGGCTATCGTTGTGTTCTATCTTTCATAAGAAAGTCTGAGTAAAAATAAGTTGGTTTCAAAGAAGTACTGAGTACATTGGATACTTTTTCCTCCATTCCTGAGATACTTTACTCAGGAGAATATGTTCCAGGTCCCTCCATGTAAACATAAAAAAAGGTAAAGTCTCCATCTTCTTTTAAGGCTGCATAGTATTCCATGGTATACATATATGACAATTTATTAATCCATTCATGGGTTGATGGGCACTTGGGCTTCTTCCATGACTTGGCTATTACGAATTGAGCTGCAATGAATAATCTGGTGCAAATATCTTTTCTGCAGCACAAAAATAAGTAAGTGAGGTGATGGTTATGATAACTAGTTTAACATAAACATTCCACATTGTATATCAAATCATTACATTGTACCCCATGCAGTTAATATTTGATAAAAATTAAGTAAAACAAAAGATATGTATACCATGGAATAGTATTCAGCCATAAAAAGATGGAGACCTTACATCTTTTGTATTAACCTGGATGGAGTTGAAACACATTCTTGGCTGGGAGTGGTGGCTCACATCTGTAATCCCTGGACTTGGGAGGCTTAGGTGGGTGGATTGCCTGAGTTTGTGAGCTCAAGACCAGCCTGAGCAAGAGTGAGACTCTGTCTCTAAAAAAAAAAAAAAACTCTAAAAAAAAATAGTTGGGCATTGTGGCAGGTGCTTGTAGTCCCAGCTACTTGGGAGGCTGAGGCAATAGAATCACTTAAATTGAAGAGTTTGAGGTTGCTGTGAGCTGTGATGCTACATCGCTCTACTAAGGGCAACAAAGTAAAACTCTGTCTCAGACCTTTACATTCCACATTTACTAGGATTCACATATTTCCTTGTAAGATGCACCGCAGGTGTAATCCCATTAATCCCCCTCCCTCCACCTACCTCCCCTCTTAGCAAAATAACTAAGAAAATGCCATGAAAGCTATGTTAACTAGTGTGATGAAAATGTGTCAAACGGTCTATGAACCAAGTATATGGTGCCCCATGATCATACTAATGTACACAGCTATGATTTAATAAAAAAATAAATAAATAAATAAAAATAAAATAAAACTCTGTCTCAAAAAAAAAGAAATAAAATAAAAAGAAACACACACTTTTTAGTAAAGTATCACAGGAATGTAAAAGAAAGTATCCAATGTACTCAATACTAATGTGAAGCTAGTAGACAAACTAATACATGCCCATAGAAAAGAAAAACTCAATTTAATTCAAGTTGTGGGGAGGGGGAAGAAGGGAGGCAGAAGTTGGGAGGAGAGAGGGGGATTGGTATGCTCCCATCTACTGGGGGCAAAGTAAGGGTATATGGCATACCTCCTGGGTGCAGGATACAACTACAACAGGGACTTTACCTAACAAATGCAAACATTTTGACCTTATTATTTGTACCCTTATATTAATATGACGTTTTTAATGTTAGAGACCCCTTTATATGGAGCCATAGCATGTGGGCAAATTCTACAGGTTTCCCAGAAAGTTAGGGTCTTTTGGCATGAGCTTCTCAGGGGGATGAGGCAAGCCAAATCCTTTTTGTCTTGGTCTTAGGAGGAGAGGAGGAACAGGAGGGGAAAAGGTTCATATGTGGCTGCATTAGGCCCCACAACAGAGACCAATTTTACTTGGATAGGTAGCTTCCTATTTAGTTACCATTTTACAACCAGACCTTTGAGCTTAGGGTAGAGCTTATCAAGGAAGAGGGACACTAGGAGAGAAATGGTGTGGGAAAGGAGGGAATGGGGGAGGTTTGACAGAGGGTAAAAGGCAGGATCACACCTATGGAGCATATGACAAGGGTACAAGTCAAATCTGTCAAGTATAGAACATAGATGTTTTGGCACAATAGTCAAGTAAATGAAGTGAAAGCTGTGTTGATTGGTTTGATCTAACACTCCGTGATCTAACCACGTCACATTGTATAAAAAAAAGATCAGCACATTGTACCCCACATATGCGTGAATGTATTCATGATCTATGTGTATTTGACTTAATTAAAAAAAAAGAGGAACACCAAAGCAATTGCAGTTTCCAGGGCACAATACCTATATTACATCTATGAAAAGCATATACAGCTTGAAGGCAAAGCATCTAAATCCCTAGAAATCAAGGATCCCATTTCTACACTAAATCTTAGGTCCCCCAAAGGAGGAAAATGCTATGGGACTGGGTGGTGCAACACTTCCATGAGGCAAAATTGTAAAGGCAACCCAATGCTAATCAGCCCATAACCCGCAGGAGTTTTATCCCTTAGTGGCAAGTGTTCACATAGCTCCAAGTGTCTAAATATGCAAAAAAAGGAGTAGCTTCTTCCATGAATAACCATTTCTTGTAACCAGTGGTCAGCCACTCCTAAAAATACAGCCCTGAACAAATGACTCAAAATCAACACAAATAATAAATATGCATGGGATCAAAACCAAGAAGCTCTGTATGGCTTTAACCAAGTTCTCCAAAAAGAGAGTTAAAAAAAACCAAAAAAACGGAAAACAGTTGCAACCTTTCCAAGATCCATACCCCTCCCAAGCACAGCTTAAAGAAAAGAAAGTTTTGATAGCTTCAAATAGAGAATAATTCATATTTTTCTCTGCCCATGTTTTCTATGGTCTTAGCTTCTCAGCATTTTACACAAAGACCAAATTTTCCATGTGCCCCATAAATAGGTTAAAAGAAACAAGAAAGCAAAAGTTATCCATGGGGGGAAAAAGGATTAATAACAAATGGACACCTTAAAATTTCAATTCACACAAATAACATAAACAAATAATATAAACTATTTCTTATGAATGCCTCTTTCTTCTGAGTTTGAAGGATTTACTTTTGGGGGGGATAAATTATGAAATTTATTTATATTTTACCTTTTGAAAAGCCAGAACATAACAAATTTCACTGTCTGGAATGTCATCTTATTAGAAATACATGAAGCGCACTTAATACAAGGAAATAAGTTTCTTGGTACCACCAGTGAGATGGACATATGCTCTCATTAGTTCCCTCAAAGGAGAGTTTTGTCAAATTTCCCTCCTAACCTCTACTGAGATGATTTTAATCCAAGAAGGTAAATAGTTTTTTTTCCAATGTGTCCTTGGGAGAATTTACATTTTTAAGGCTCTGGTTTCCTGATGAGGAATAGGAGCTATAGGCCAATGTTCTACCCTATACTCAGTAGTGCCCCTCTTTATGACTAAATGACACAGAAAGGCAAAGACTTCCAGCTGTACATGCTTTTCACAGGTATAATATAGGTATTGTGCCCTGGAAAAGAAAAGAAAGGAAAAGACTTTCTAAGAAGAGAAGGGTCAGACAAAACGAATCTTCATACCCAAAATGCACCAGAGTTGATATACCTAAGACTAGTTATGCAAACCCTTTTATCCCATTAATCTTAAATTTGGAAAGGAAAAAAAGGTAAACAGTGATTTTTGCTCTCCACACAATTGAATTCCACAGAGAGATACATGTACTGGTAAGAAATTCATACCCTTCTGCCAACTTGTCAGGTTCTGGGTTCCCTTGACCGTGGCTTCAAAAAAGCAGAGTGGTTTTGGTTATCCTGTTCACAGTGCCAAAACTATTAGGGTCAAGAAAAAACTTTCCCTTCCCCTTCTGAAGGTCCACTGAAAATCAACTGACAGATTAATAGGAGAAAAGGCATACAAATTTTTATAACTGCACATGAGAGAGAACTAACAGAGTGATTAACCACCTTCCAAAGGGATACAGATGCTTATATACCCTTTTCTTAGGGGAAAGAGAGATGGGAAAGTGTGGTTGATTTTCGAGGGGAGTAAATGATTTTTAAGGGAATTTAATGGGCTTGATAAACATACAATGTCCTGGGGAAAAGTCTTTTGGGCCTCTAGAGAAGACAATGGTTTGTGACAAAAGTCAATCCAAGTAAGTTTACAGACTTCCATCTCTCTTCCTATGATGAGAGTTCAGTTATTTAGAAGTCAGGGAAGGATCCAGGGATGAATACTTCCTTCTTTGAAGAGTCTGAAATTTAGGCAGAAATGGGCACTTCAGAGAAAAACTTCATTCTGTGCCTTTGGAGAGACAGAGGATCCAGAGACAGGAATGGGAGGATCAGAGAGACTTTAAAGTTTCTTTTCCAGTTCAGCATATAAAAGCACTATATTGAGGGTATTAGCGCCTGAGCCATAACAGTATTAAATACTTAAGCTTATCAATGAAATTCTAACTAATTGTTGCAATGTAATTTCAATCAAATCTCAAGATGATTATTTTTAAAAACATGAAAATCTTATCTCAAAATAACAAGATTGACTTACTTGAAATCAAGAGTTATTATCAAGGTATATTAATAAGATGATAAAGTATTGGCTCAGAAATAAATACATTCATTGATGAACCAAAATAGAGTTCGCAGAAACCATCTAATTTATATATGGAAACTTGATATGTGACAAACTTTTTATTGAAAATGAGTGCAGAAGGACAATAGACCTTTCAACAAATAATGACATGACAACTGGTTATCTAAATGGAAATATATATGGCTTCTACATTGTAGAAAACACAACAATCAATTACATTGGAGTTAAGTGTTTATTGTGCAAAGCACAAATTTCATAAAAAATTTAAGAGACCAGGTTTTGAGTCTTATATGGCAAATTTCTTAAACAAAGACCCCAAAGGGTGGTGCCGGCCCCATATGCCGGAGGTGGCGGGTTCATAGGCAGCCCTGGCTAAAAAAACTGTAAAAAAAAAAAAAGTTCCAACAAAGACCCCAAAATGTAAATAATTAGGTAAATGTTGATAAATTTAACTATGTTAAATTTGAGACTTTCTGAAGATAGTTCACAGAAATGAAAAGCCACAAACTGAGAGAAGATACTTTGAAACAAACATAACAGAAAAAAATTAGTACCTAGAATATGTAAAGAACTCTAACAAATCAATAATGAAAAGATAAATATCCAGAATAAAGAGAGAAAGACATTATAAATCTTAAGTAGGTACTTCGTAGAAGAAGTAATATTAGTGGCTATTAAATATATGAAAAGGCAATCAATTTTATTAGTAACTGAAGAAAAGTGAATTCAAACTGCTATGAAGTAGATACTATCATATGCTGGCCAGCTGGACAAAATTAAAAATTCTGACAATATCGTACACTGACTGGAGGGGAATGCAATACATTTTTATATACAGTGTATGACATTTCCTTCTTTGAAGGGTTTAAATTACTTTGAAAACAACTTTATCAGTACTTAATAAAATATAATGTGGATACTCTGTGGGCCAGAAATTGATTACTTTAAGTACATATCCTAGAGAAATAATGTACATACGTATTAGACTGCATTTACAAAAACGTTCAGATCTGTAATGAGAATTGTTTTCAATTGCACAAAAACTGGAAACTGTTCTAGGAATACATCAACACTAGAACAGAAAAATAAAACTTGTTGCATATTTATACTGTGGAATAAAACTTAGCAATGTAAATGGGTGAAATGCAATTACATGTGGCAATGTCTATGAATCTTTGAACCAATCCTCTGCCAAAAAAAAAATGTTGCAGAAGAATATATACACTATATTGAAAGTATAAATTTCAAAAAATCATGTAAAATTTAATTTTATTTTTAGGGATATACATGTATGTGGTAAACTCTTAAGGAAATCAAAGAGTGACCCCTAAGGAGGAAGCACTGAACTTGCAATGAAGTAGTTCTCACAGGGGATATCCTATATATTACTTTTTTAAAAAATGTATTTTAGATTACTATGAAACTACAAATGATTAGGTTACATTCTTTGTGTTTGTTAGGTAAAATTAAAGTTGTCGTTGGTCGCTTCACCCAGGAAGTTGTGCTGTATACCCTTCCACTGTGCCCATTAGGTAAGGGTTTGCCAATCCCCCATTTCATCACTCTCCTCTTCACCCCTCTCCAATCTATTCTCCATTTGAATTTAATTATGTTTTTTTCTTGTGTGAGTGTGTAGTTGTTTATCTATTGGTGTCATATTAGTATTGAGTACATTGGATACTTGCTTTTCCATTTCTGTGATACTTTACTAAGAAGAATGTTCTTCAACTTCATCCAGGCAAATACAGAAAATGTAAAGTCTCCAGCTTCTTTTATGGTGGAATAGTACTCCATGGTATACATATACCACAGTTTATTAATCCATTCACAGTTTGATGGGCACTTGGGTTGATTCCACATCTTGGTGATTGTGAACATTGTAGTATCCTTATGGTAAAATGATATTTTTTTTTCTTCTTGTTAGATAACTAGTAATGGGGTTGTGGGAGAAAATGGAAGGTTTTCTTTTAGCACTTTAAGGATTCTCCATACTTCTTTCTACACAGGTTGTATTAGTTTGCAATCCCACCAACAATGTAAAGATGTTCCCTTCTCTCCACATCCACACCAGTACCTAAATCTTTGAGACTGTGATCTGACCTATTCTCAGTGGGGTTAGGTGATATCTCAGGGCGATTTTGATCTGCATTTCTCTGATGATTAGGGATGATGAGCATTTTCTCATATGTTTGTTGGCCATTAATCTATCTTCTTCATAGACGGTTCCATTCATGTATCTTTCCCAGGGATAGATGGGATTGTTTGCTCTTTTTTGTTGATTAATTTGAATTCTCTGTAGATTATAGTTATCAGTCTTTTGTCATATTCGCAGCATGCAAATATCTTCTCCTATTCTGACGGTTGTCTGTTTGCTTTAACTGTTGTGCCCTTAGCTGTGCAGAAGCTTTTTGGTTTGATCATGTCCCATTTATTTATTTTTGGTGTTGCTGCAATTGCCAAAGGAGTCTTCTTCATCAAATCTTTGCCAAGGCTGAAATTGTCAAGAGTTTTTCCCACACTTTCTTCGAGAATTTTTATTGTTTCATGCCTTAAATTTAAATCTTTTATCCAGTGAGAGTCAATTTTTGTAAGTGGTAAGAGTTGCAGTTCCAGTTTCAATCTTAATTGAGGTGGATATATATATGGGTATTCCTTATATTATTTTCATTTGACATATTTGGTAAGTGTTCTTCTATTACTTCTCAGTATTTAATAAAAACTATTTTAACAACATGAGAGAATTAGTGTATATGTCTGTGTTTACATAGGCAAATTGCTGGAGTTGACCTTATAGGTTGAGCATAGAATATGATTTGATTTATACATATTACAATCAGTCCTCTTCTGTTAACTGTGCCTGAGATTTAAAATTTGAGAGTCATATCTTTGTTCAAGCCTTATTTCTCTGAATTTACCTTAGAAATTCCGAAAGTCCACAGTAGAGATAGATTCTGGACAGAATGGTATTCACAAGGTCAGAATGACTTAAATAAATCAGCATGAATTCAACCATAATTTTTGTTTCATAAATCATAGTCTAATAGAAATTAACTAAAAATTATATGTTCTGAAGGTTCTGAAGCTTGGGAGGAGAATGTGACAAAGGTTTAAAAAGAGAACAGCATTTTTTGGTTGAAAATTTATGAACTACTGAAACTGTTCTTTTTCTCAAACATTCACTTTTCTCTCATTGCTGTTGGTCATTCTTGTTACTTAATTTCTAATTTTCCTGGTAACCTAACACACTTTAATATGTTACTAAAGATGTTGAGAGAGAAACCAATTTTCCTAATGTTGACAGTATTAAAATCAATAAGGAAAATAGGAATATGTGGATCTGAATTTGAATAATTAATATTTACCAATCCCCTTCTGCATTTTTGTACTATGTCTTGATATGCAATTCAGTTCTTTTTTTTTATTAAATCATAACTGTATACATTGATATGATCATGGGGCATCATACACTTGCTTCATAAACCATTTGACAGATTTTTATCACAGTGGTTAACATAGCCTTTCCGGCGTTATCTCAGTTACTGTGCCAAAACATTTACATTCTACATTTACCAAGTTTCGCAAATACCCCTGTAATATGCACCACAGGTGTGATCCCACCGATCCCGCTCCCTCTACCCACCCCCCCTTTTCCCCCTTCCCCCTATTGTTAAGTTGTAGCTGGGTTATAGCTTTCATGTGAGAGTCCCAAATTAGTTTCATAGTAGGGCTGTGTACATTGGGTACTTTTTCTTCCATTCTTGAGATACTTTCCTAAGAAGAATATGTTCCAGCTCCATCCATGTAAACATGAAAGAGGTAAAGTATCCATCTTTCTATAAGGCTGCATAGTATTCCATGGTATACATATACCACAATTTATTAATCCATTCGTGGATCGATGGGCACTTGGGCTTTTTCCATGACTTAGCTATTATGAATTGGGCTGCAATAAACATTCTGGTACAAATATCTTTGTTATGTTGTGATTTTTGGTCTTCTGGGTATATGCCCAGCAGAGGAATTACAGGATTGAATGGCAGATCTATTTTTAGATCTCTGAGTGTTCTCCATATATCTTTCCAAAAGGAATGTATTAATTTGCATTCCCACCAGCAGTGCAGAAGTGTTCCCTTTTCTCCGCATCCACGCCAACATCTCTGGTCTTGAGATTTTGTGATATACGCTAGTCTCACTGGAGTTAGAAGATATCTCAAAGTAGTTTTGATTTGCATTTCTCTGATGATTAAAGATGATGAGCATTTTTTGATATGTCTGAAGGCCGTGCGCCTGTCTTCTTCAGAGAAGTTTCTCTTTAAATCCCTTGCCCAGCCTGCGATGGGATCCCTTGTTTTTCTCTTGCTGATGCATTGGAGTTCTCTGTGGATTCTGGTTATTAAACCTTTGTCAGAGATATACCCTGCAAATATCTTCTCCCATTCTGAGGGCTGTCTGCTGGCTTTGCTTACTGTGTTCTTAGCTGTGCAGAAGCTTTTTAGTTTGATCAAGTCCCAGTAGTGTATTTTTGAAGCTGCTTCAATTGCCCGGGGGGTTCTCCTCATGAAATACTCACCCAGACCAATTTCTTCAAGGGTTTTCCCTGCATTCTCCTCTAGTATTTTTATAGTTTCATGTTTTAAGTTTAAATCTTTAATCCAATGAGAGTCTATCTTAGTTAATGGTGAAAGGTGTGGGTCCAATTTCAGTGTTCTGCAGGTTGCCAGCCAGTTCACCCAGCACCATTTGTTAAATAGGGAATCTTTTCCCCACTGAATGTTTTTAATTGGCTTGTCAAAAATCAAATAGCGGTAAGTAGCTGGATTCATCTCTTGGTTCTCTATTCTATTCCAGATATCTACTTCTCTGTTTTTGTGCCAATACCATGCTGTTTTGATCACTATCGATTTGTAGTAAAGTCTGAGGTCTGGTAGTGTGATTCCTCCTGTTTTGTTTTTATTTCTGAGTAACATCTTGGCTATTCGAGGTTTTTTTCTCATTCCATATAAAACGAAGTATTGTTTTTTCAAGATCTTTAAAATATGACAGTGGAGCTTTAATAGGGAGTGCGTTGAAATTATATATTGCTTTGGGTAGTGTGGACATTTTGATAATGTTGATTCTTCCCAGCCATGAGCATGGTATGTTTTTCCATTTGTTAACATTTTCAGCTATTTCTTTTCTTAGAGTTTCATAGTTCTCTTTATAGAGATCTATCACATCTTTTGTTAGGTAAATTCCCAAATATTTCATCTTCTTTGGCACTACTGTGAATGGGATAGAGTCCTTAACTGCTTTTTCAATTTGACTGTTGTTGGTGTATATAAAGGCTACCGATTTATGAATGTTGATTTTGTAACCTGAGACGCTGCTGTATTCCTTGATCACTTCTAGGAGTTTTGTAGTAGAGTTCCTAGTGTTTTCCAGATACACAATCATATCATCTGCGAAGAGCAAAAGCTTGATCTCTTCTGACCCTATATGGATACCCTTGATCGCCTTTTCTTCCCTAATTGCGGTGGCTAAAACGTCCATTACAATGTTGAAAACCAATGGAGACAATGGGCAGCCTTGTCTGGTTCCTGATCTGAGTGGAAATGATTCCAATTTAACTCCATTCAATATGATATTGGCTGTGGGTTTGCTGTAGATAGCCTCTATCAGTTTAAGAAAAGTCCCTTCTAGACCAATTTTCTTGAGTGTTCTGATCATGAAGGGATGCTGGATATTATCAAAAGCTTCTTCTGCATCAATTGAGAGAATCATATGGTCTTTGTTTTTTAATTTGTTTATGTGCTGAATTACATTTATAGATTTACGTATATTGAACCAGCCTTGAGACCCTGGGATAAAACCAACTTGGTCATGATGTATAATTTGTTTGATGTGTTGCTGGATTCTGTTTGTTAGGATCTTGTTGAATATTTTTGCATCTATATTCATTAGTGATATTGGTCTATAATTTTCTTTTCTTGTTGGGTCTCTTCCTGGTTTGGGGATCAGGGTGATGTTTGCTTCATAGAACGTGTTGGGTAGTCTTCCTTCTTTTTCTACATTTTGGAACAGGTTGAGTAATATAGGTACTAATTTCTCTTGAAAGGTTTGGTAGAATTCTGACGTGAAACCATCTGGTCCCGGGCTTTTCTTTGCAGGGAGGTTTTGTATAGTTGATGCTATTTCTGAACTCGATATGGGTCTGTTCAACATTTCCACTTGATTCTGGTTAAGTCTTGGAAGGTGGCGTGCTTCCAAGTATCGGTCTATTTCCTTCAGATTTTCATATTTCTGAGAATAAAGTTTCTTGTAATATTCATTAAGGATTTTTTGGATTTCTGATGAGTCTGTGGTTATTTCGTCTTTGTTGTTTCTGATTGATGATATTAGAGATTTTACTCTTTTTTTCCTGATTAGGTTGGCCAGAGGTTTATCTATTTTATTGACCTTTTCAAAAAACCAGCTTTTTGATTTATTGATCTGTTGTATTATTCTTTTGTTTTCAATTTCATTTAATTCTGCTCTAATTTTGGTTATTTCTTTTCTTCTACTGGGTTTGGGGTTGGAATGTTCTTCCTTTTCCAGTTGCGTGAGATGTCCCATTAAGTTGTTAACTTCCTCTCTTTCGGTTCTCTTGAGGAAGGCTTGCAGTGCTATAAATTTCCCTCTTAGAACTGCCTTTGCAATGTCCCAGAGGTTCTGATAGTTTGTGTATTCATTGTCATTTTGTTCCAAAAAATTGGCGATATCTTTCTTAATATCATCTCTGACCCAGCTATCATTCAGCATAAGGTTATTTAACTTCCATGTTTTTGTATGGGTATGCAGATTCCTGTTGTTACTCAATTCAAGTTTTATTCCATGATGGTCCGAGAAGATGCATGGAATAATTTCTATTCCTTTAAATTTACTGAGGTTAGACTTGTGACCTAAAATGTGGTCAATTTTGGAGTAAGTTCCGTGGGCTGATGAGAAGTATGTGTATTCAGTTTTGTTGGGATGAAATGTTCTGTAGATGTCTGCTGAATCTAAATATTGGATGGTTAGGTTTAAATCTAAGATTTCTTTGCTCAGCTTCTTTCTGGAGGATCGATCCAACACTGCCAAGGGAGTGTTGAAATCTCTGACGATTATGGAGCTGGAGGAAATCAAGTTACTCATGTCTGTTAGAGTTTCTCTTATAAATTGAGGTGCATTCTGGTTGGGTGCATAGATATTAATAATTGAGATCTCGTCATATTGAGTATTACCCTTAACAAATATGAAGTGACCATTCTTGTCCTTCCTTACTTTTGATGGTTTAAAGCCTACTGTATCTGCAAATAAAATTGCAACACCTGCTTTTTTCTGATTACCATTTGCCTGAAATATGGATGACCATCCTTTCACCCTGAGTCTGTATTTGTCTTTTAAGTTGAGATGTGACTCTTGTATGCAACAAATATCTGGCTTGAGTTTTTGTATCCGGTCAGCTAACCTATGCCTCTTTAGAGGACAGTTTAAGCCATTCACATTGATGGAGAGTATTGATAAGTCTGGTGGAATTTTGGGTATGGAGTTTTTCAAAGGTCCAGTGGACATTTTTAATCCTTTCACCAGTGTGAAAGTTGGAGTTTGATCCGAAGTTTCTGAGTGAGTTTACTTTTGTGGTATAGGATTGGGTTGATCATTGTGGAGGATAGGTCTGAGAATATCCTGAAGAGCTGGTTTACTTATGGCAAATTTTTTCAACATATAAATGTCATTGAAGTATTTAATTTCTCCATCATAGATGAAACTCAGTTTCTCTGGATACAAGATCCTGGGTTGAAAGTTTTTTTGCTTTAGGAGATTAAAAGTTGATGACCAGCCTCTTCTGGCTTGAAAAGTTTCAGCAGAGAGATCTGCAGTTATTCTAATATTCTTACCTTTGTACGTTATAGTTTTCTTTCGCCGGGCTGCTTTGAGAATCTTCTCTTTCATGTTAACTTTAGTGAAGCTAATTATGATATGTCTGGGGGATGGCTTATTGGGGTTGAATCATGCTGGGGTTCTGAAGCTGTCTGCTATCCGAATTTCAGATTCTCTAGGCATGTCTGGAAAATTTTCTTTCATAATTTCATGCAGAAGGGCCTCTGTGCCCCTGGAGGCCACTTCATCATTCTCAGAAATCCCTGTAATTCTTATGTTGCTTTTTTTCGAATTATCTGAGAGTTCTCTGAGTGAGTGATCCGTTTTTGCTCTCCATTTCTCTTCCTCTTTGAGAGATTGGGAGCATTCGAAGACTTTATCTTCAATGTCAGAAATCCTTTCTTCTGCTTGCTCCATTCTGTTACTGAGGGATTCTACTGTATTTTTCATATCTTTGAGGGCTGTAAGTTCTTGCTTCAGTGTCTAAGTCTTTGGTGGTTTTGTCTTTAAATTCGTTAAATTCTTGAGACAATTTTTGAATTTCTCCTCATTCCTCATTCTCCGAATTCCTAATTCCATTTTATTAATCTTGTCTGCAATCCAAATTCTGAATTCGATTTCTGACATCTCAGCCAGTTGTTTTGGAATGGGATCTTCCATCACATCTGCCGTATCTTTTCTTGGGGGGGTTGATCTACTCTGGTTATTCATGTTACCAGAGTTTTTCCGCTGATTCCGCCCCATGGTTATTTTACTCCCTTTGGTTTTTCCCCTGGGGTTTTATCGAGGGCCCGTACAGTGTTGTGGCCTGAGAAACTGGGACCCTGTCTGGTGTGGTGGAGCAAAGTGGTTCTGTCTTGTTTTCAGCTGGTTTCTGTTCGATCCTATTGCAACTTCTACTCTGGCTTGAAATCTCAGCTGTGTGGAAAAATCAGCAATTAAGTCACCCTGCCTGCCCACCTCTGGCCCCAGTTGGAAAAGGAGAATCAAACCTTCCTACAATCGCACACCCAGGGCACCGCCTGAAGAGTCCTCAGTCTATTAGCCCAGTTCCAAAGGTCCGAATCAACTGTCTCAATTGGCACTTGTCTCAGGTGGAAGGGTTCAAGAGGTCTCTGGGAACTTTATCACAGGGGCCTGGTGACTCCTCTGACACAGCTCACCCCAGTGCAGCGTGGAGTCAGGAGGAGCCACCCAGCAAACAGAGAGTCTGGGAAGGTTGACGTCTCCTTCCCCACTTTGCCCTTCCGTCGGACCCAGTCACTGGTATCTCTGCAGATGGCTAACCCAGTTGCCTGCAATGAACAGACACTCCAGGGGTTTGCACCTGCCTGAATCGCAGGGAAGTCTGCCAGGCCCCCGCAGACTGCTGCTATCTAACAGGAGGAGATGGGGCCTGACATCTTTGAGTGTTTGATGCAGGTGATGGGAAGGAGGTGTTCACTCAGGCTTAGCCCCATCCCTGATGGATGCTGCTAACAGAACAGACAACTTCGCGGGGTTCTGTCTCTGTTCCTGTCGAAATCGCCTACAGAAGATGGGCTGTTTTGAGTTCAAACGTCTTTGCTGTTGGAGGTTTGCGTCTGATCGCCTCTCTGGGTCCGCCCCGCCCTGGAAGCTTCCCGGGTTTGTGAGCAGTGTCAGGAAATCCCCCGCTCACCGGTGGCCTCCTCTGGTTGCCCAGGGAGACAGGGGGTGTGGCCTCAGAATATCCAGAAGTGAGCGTTCTGCCGTTAAAGAAAAAACGGCTGTTGATCTACCTCCAGGGAACTGCTGCTCTGGTGTGGGCACTCAGGCGACCCTTTTCTCCTCTGTCTCGCGCCCCAGAGTCAGCACTGAGCGGCCGCAGTTTGTGCTGGGTCCACACCCCTCAAGAGATCCCCCAAAATTCAGAACTCTTGAGGGACATGTCCCCAGACCCCGATTGGGAGTGGGGGGGGGAAGCTAGAGTTTCATTCAGTTTTATGCAACAATACGGCCCGGGGAGGGCTCCTTCACTGCACCGCAGGGAAGTGTCGCCAAGGCTTGATTTCCCCTCAGCAGAGTGCCCTCTCCTCGCTCATGTGTCCCAGAGTCAGCGCTGACCTGACGCAGCTCAGGCACTGTGCACTCCCCTCGAGAAATCACCCAAGGTTCCAAACTCCTGGGGGATAGGCCCTCAGACCCCGAGTGAGAGTAGGGGCTCTCAGCTCTCAGCGGGGAAGCTAGAGTCTTATTCAGTCTTGTGCCCCGTAATGTTGCCAGGGGAGGGTTGCTGCACTGCACCGCAGGGAAGTGCCGCGAGGCATGACTCCCCCTCAGCCCAGTGCCCTCTCCTCACTCGCACGCCTCAGAGTCAATGCTGACCAGTCGCAACTCGGGGACTGTCCACTCCCCTTGAGAAATCACCCAAGGATCCGAACTCCTGGGGGACAGGCCTCCAGACCTCAGTGGGCGGGAGGGGAGCTCCGGGTGTGTTGCCGGCGAAGGATTCCCAAAGTTTTATTCAGTTTTATGCCTGGCAAGAGAACGCCACGGCACCCCAGTAGGGGAGGTAGGTCCAGTTTTTAGAAGGTCTCTCCCGTGGAGTGGAGTGGGAGGGCCTTTAATTTCTGCCCGTTTGTTTAATTGTGGGGCTCTTGAGCCGGTCTCATGGGTGAGGGGGACTCCCGTCCGCTTGGTGGTGGATTTTGTACCTTTTGTTTGCGTCCTTGTGATCACAGCTTGCCTCAGCGGTGTTGATGTGCGTTCTTCAACCTTCTCTCTTGGTGAGGCTCAAGTCCACCCGGATACTTACTAAATTCCTGTCCCTTAACTCTCCTTCTGGACGGGAGCCTCTGTTGAAAGCTGGCTTCAGTCCGCCATCTTGTCTCCCTCCTCCGCAATTCAGTTCTTGACTTGCTAAAACTGGCTGTGGATAGAGAGAAAAAGGTCTGCTAAATTTATTCTAAATATTGAGACAGAGTAATATTTCCTTTGCCAAATTGAGGTATAATCTAAAGGTGTGGGTTTTTAAAAATTAATACATTCTTAAAGTGCATATTGAAGTATAATATATACTCTATTCTGAGCCTGAATCAATATTGACAATTTCAAGTATTGAGCACATTTGTTAATCCCCAGGAAAATAAAAAATAATTAGTGTAAATAAAAACAAACTTTGGATTTCAGGGGTTTTTTTGTATGAAAATTCTCCTACAGGACCTGGGGAGGGGTAGTGTTTACTGGGAATAAGTATGGAAAGAAATGTTTCATCTGAAGAGAAATCTATTGGAAATTGAGAGTGTGAAAATACAATGATAGATTAAATTTGTTCGAAGCTATTGCAGGAAGGATATCGAATATTGGAAATATATAATAGAAGGAAATATATAATAGAATATATAAATAGAAGGAAATTGAATATTCAATGAGTGGCTATATAGTCACGCACTTTTGCCAAAAAGAGGAAAGAACAGAGAAAATAGTATTTTTTTAAATCATAGAAGACTTAAAGGACCTTGAATTGAGTTTGATGAATGATATTGGATTTACCCATGACTACATAGCTAATGTCCTTTTTAAGAGCTTCAGTGCTGAGTTGCTTACCACAGAGGACAAGCAGTGCCAACTCTGGAGCTTTGCCTTGTCAGTATGGCAACTCTACCATATGCTGGCTCTGTTGATTACATATGGCTCTGTGCCACCGTTATGAGCCTGTGTAGTGTCCCCTCCATAGCACTTGGGAACATGAAAAAATAAAATAAAGGACACTGCATTTAAAGAGAGAAAGATTACCAAGAGTGCTTTGTTTTCCTAAAAACTTTGTTTTTCATCACTTTCCTTGAAAATTAGAAATGAAGAAAAGGCAAATGGCACTTTTAGGAAAAATCTCAACTATCTGCTTTCCTAATTTTAGTCTGGTTTTCATCCCCACATAGTTATATTCAGCTCGTATAACCATCCTGTGTGGTAGCTGTTATCATTTCCATTTCACAGATGGGGAAATACAGGAGATTGAGGGACTTGATCAAGGTTATACATGTAGCTAGCACTTACCTGAGCTGCAACCAGTCCTCTGCCCCAGTCTCAAGTCCCTTTGAAAAAACTAACACTTTCATACTGCTGAATTATCCCTGAATTGGAGCTTATCAGACGTAAGTTGTAAACTAATAGTGATATTCCACAGAGTAATATGCTTCTAATAGAGATAACACACCATATTATCAAACTGGTTAACATTTAATGTATATATATATTTGGTATTTTCAAGCCTTGGGCTCAGTGAATTATATACATTATCTCAATTTATTTTTAAAAGGAATCTGCAAGGTAGGTATGTTACCAATATTTGACAGATAATGAAAAAGGTTCAGAGAGAGAGAGAATAAATTACTTAAGGGCAGCCAAGTCTTTTTGGGTGGGGAGTAGGGATGGCTACAACCTCTGTCTTAAACTTAACATTTGCGTTGTTAGCATATGTTTTTGCTTAGCTTGCTTATTACAGAAGAAGTAAAATGTCACAGTTTTCCAAAGATGATGTCATTCATTCACATTTTACTTAAGACATAACAGTTCATATTACTGAGTTCTATAACCAATACAGAAGTAATGCAGGCCACTTCCACACCTGGCCGTAAAACTTCCTATCTATCTCACTTTCTTTCCTTTCTGTAGAAACCTTGCAGGCCACATATTGCAAGGAATTATACAAAGTTATTAAAAGGTAGAAGAAACCTAGGTCTATTAATGGCCATGTGAAGAAGCTTTGTCTCCTGCTGAATGACTATAATACAATGACAAAGAGACATAACATTTAATTTTATTAAGCCTTTGAGGGTTCAAAAATTATCTGTTACAGAAGATGTCATCACCTTCACTGACTATAATCTATTTTAATTATTCTGGTAGAATAAGAATCCAATAGAGTCTGAAATGTGGGCTTGAAGACATAGAGGGTTTCCCACAAATCTTAGGAATAACCAGCTGGATAAAATAAAGAGGAAAGAAATAATACACAAACACTTCCAGTGAGTCCCTTGCAATAAAAAAGTGTAAAATTGTTAGGAAAGTGTATTACCATCCCAATAGTGAAGAAAGGGCAATCTACATCACAAAGAACAAAAAGTGAGAAGAGACAGGGAGTATATGAAAAACAAGAGCATGGCTCGGTGCCTATAGCTCAGCAGCTAATGCGCCAGCCTCATACACCAGAGCTAGTGGGTTTGAATCCAATCCGGGACTGCCAAACAACAATGACAACTACAGCAACAAAATAGCTGGGCATTGTGGTGGATGCCTGTAGTCCCAGCTGCGTGGGAGGCTGAGGCAAAAGAATCGCTTAAGCCCAAGAGTTTGAGGTTGCTGTGAGCTGTGATGCCATGGCACCCTACCCAGGGCGACAGCTTGAGACTCTGTCTCAAAAAAAAAAAGGGCAAAGAGCAAAGCTATCTAATTGGCCACAAGCTATCACATGAGTTTCTGGAAGTGTGGAAAAAGATCATCTGAGGGATCTTCCTTCAGACTATCATTATTTCTGAAGTGGAGAGGGAAACAGAGTTCCCTGAACCCCTTCACCTTAATCGATAGCCTTCACTTCCCTGTGGATTCAGTGAATTATGTGCCTGTGGTATTTGGAGGGTGGAGAATAGAGGGAAGCTCTGCTTGAGTTCAATAATTGAAAAAATTATCATTTGATTCCCTATTTAACAAATGGTGCTGGGTGAACTGGCTGGCAACCTGTAGAAGATTGAAACTGGACCCACACCTTTCTCTTCCTTCCTTTCTTTCTTTCTTTCTTCCTTCCTTCCTTCCTTCCTTCCTTCCTTCCTTCCTTCCTTCCTTCCTTCCTTCCTTCCTTCCTTCCTTCCTTCCTTCCTTCCTTTCTTTCTTTTTTATTAAATCATAGCTGTGTACTCTAATGTGATCATGGGGCATCATACACTGGTTTTATAGACCATTTGACATATTTTCATCACACTGGTTAACATAGCCTTCCTGGCATTTTCTTAGTTATTATGTTAAGACATTTACTTTCTACATTTACTAAGTTTCATGTATACCCTTGTAAGATGCACAGCAGGTGTAATCCCACCAATCACCCTCCCTCTGCCCACCTTACCCTCCCTCCCCTCCCTCTCCCCTTTCCCCATATACTTAGGTTATAACTGGGTTACAGCTTTCATGTGAAATCCATAAATTAGTAGGGCTGAGTACATTGGATACTTTTTCTTCCATTCTTGAGATACTTTACTAAGAAGAATATGTTACAGCTCCATCCATGTAAACATGAAAGAGGTAAAGTCTCCATCTTTCTTTAAGGCTGCATAACATTCCATGGTGTACATATACCACAATTTATTAATCCATTCGTGGATCGATGGGCACTTGGGCTTTTTCCATGACTTAGAAATTATGAATTGGGCTGCAATAAACAAACATTCCGGTACAAATATCTTTAAGGCTCCATAATATTCCATGGTGTACATATACCACAATTTATTAATCTATTTGTGGATTGATGGGCACTTGGGCTTTTTCCATGACTTACAAGTATGAATTGGGCTGCAATAAACACTCTAGTACAAATATCTTTGTTATGATGTGATTTTTGGTCTTCTGGGTATATGCCTAGTAGAGGAATTACAGGATTGAATGGCAGATCTATTTTTAGATCTCTTTTCCAAAAGGAATGTATTAATTTGCATTCCCATCAGCAGTGTAGAAGTATTCCCTTTTCTCCACATCTTCGCCAACATCTCTGGTCTTGGGATTTTGTGATATGGGCCAATCTTACTGGAGTTAGATTATATCTCAAAGTAGTTTTGATTTGCATTTCTCTGATGATTAAAGATGATGAGCATTTTTTCATATGTCTGTAGGCCATGTGCCTGTCTTCTTCAGAGAAGTTTCTCTTCAAGTCCCTTGCCCAGCCTGCGATGGGATCACTTGTTCTTTTCTTGCTTGTATGTTTGAGTTCTCTGTGGATTCTGGTTATTAAACCTTTGTCAGAGACATAACCTGCAAATGTCTTCTCCCATTCTGAGGTCTGTCTGCTTGCTTTACTTACTGTGTTCTTGGCTGTGCAGAAGCTTTTTAGTTTGATCAAGTCCCAGTAGTGTATTTTTGAAGCTGCTTCAATTGCCTGGGGGATCCTCCTCATAAAATACTCACCCAGACCGATTTCTTCAAGGGTTTTCCCTGCACTCTGTTCTAGTATTGGTGGACCCACACCTTTCACCATTTACTAAGATAGACTCTCACTGGATAAAAGATTTAAACTTAAGACATGAAACTATAAAAATACTTGAAGAAAGTGCACAGCCAAGAACATAGTAAATAAAGCAAGCAGACAGCCCTCAGAATGGGAGAAGATATTTGCATGTTATACCTCTGATAAAGGTCTAATAACCAGAATCCACAGAGAACTCAAATGTATAAGCAAGAAAAGAACAAGTTATCCCATCTCAGGGTGGACAAGGGATAGAGAAACTTCTCTAAAGAAAACAGATGCACGATCTACAAACACATGAAAAAAAGCTCATCATCCTTAATCATCAGAGAAATGTACATCAAAACTACTTTGAGATATCACCTAACCCCAGTAAGAGTAGCCCACATAACAAAATCACAAAACCAGAGATGTTGGCCTGGATGTGGAGAAAAGGGCACACTTCTACACTGCTGGTGGGAATGCACACTAATACGTTCCTTCTGGAAGGACGTTTGGAGAATACTTAGAGACCTAAAAATAGACCTGCCATTCGATCCTATTATTCCTTTACTAGGTTTATACCCAGAAGACCAAAAATCATAATATAACAAAGACATCTGTACCAGAATGTTTATTGCAGCCCAATTCATAATTGCTAAGTCATGGAAGAAGCCCAAGTGCCCATCAACCCATGAATGGACTAGCAAATTGTGGTACATGTAGACCATGGAATATTATGCAGCCTTAAAGAAAGATGGAGACTTTACCTCTTTCAAGTTTACATGGAGGGAGCTGGAACATATTCTTCTCAGGAATGGAAGAAAAAGTATCCAATGTACTCAGCCCTACTATGAAGTTAAATTATAGCTTTCACATGAAGGCTATAACCCAACCATAGCACAAGACTATGAGGAAAGGGCCAAGGAAGGGGAAGGGAGGGGGGAGATTAGGGTGGAGGGAGAGTAATGGGTGGGGCCACACCTACGGTGCATCTTAGAATGGGTACAGGTGAAACTTACTAAAGGCAGAATACAAATGTCTACATACAATAACTAAGAAAATGCCATGAAGGCTACGTTGAAGAGTTTTATGAGAATATTTCAGATTGTATATGAAACCAGCACATTGTACCCCTTGATTGCGCTAATGTACACAGCTATGATTTAACAATAAAAAATAAAGAAAGAAAGAAAGAAAGAAAGAAGGAAAGTGAAAGAAAATAATTGAAAAAATTAAAAGTAAGTTGCCTTTGTCCTTTAACAAATCATACCATTCCAGGAGTCCATTATTCTGTAATTTTATCATTCTCAATTTGTGAAAGAGAATATAGAAGACACCAAGAAACCAAGTGTAGACCAAAAGGGATTCTGTCCATTTGAATTGTGAGCTTCAATTAAATTATTAATAAGGCTTCCTTTTGCTCTTCTGGAAACATACCTTTAATATATGAGTATGTTGGATATTTATACCTCTTCCAATACATTGTAAGGAGATTATAGGGATGGATGGATAGATAGATAGATAGATATAGACATTGATCTGAACTTCTAACAAAAGGCAGGAATGACTACTCTGTTCAACCTTGGAAAGTGCCAATGAATCCCTTCCAGAATGTTCATGAAAATTTTTCTAGTAGCAGCATTTTCATTACAGGATTAAGGATCTAATGAGACTGCCAGGTTCTAAATTAAATTGCTTTGCACTTTTTCTCTGTCTTTCAAATGAAATCATACTTCATGAAACTATCTGATAAGCAAAATAAAATTTAAGTATACAGCAATCACTTAACCTCTAATTTATTCTTACAGGATTTTATTTTTTTCTTACAGTATTTATATGAGATTTGTGGAAGAGTTCATGGTTGAATTCCCTATTACCTATATTTATTTTTTTCTAATATTTATTTCACTGTTCCTAGGAGAGGAAACTCACATGTTAGACAAGAGACTCCAATCAGAAATCACTTATTATCATTTGCATTTCAATGAGGCACAAAGCCATATTGGAAATTTAACATTAATGTGCTGGGATATTTGTGTCGACTACAGGCATAAGCCATCCATGGGTTCATACTGTAGAGCCTACTAATCCCCTTCTCATAAGCTGATTTCTAAAACCCAATGAGTTTAAATGGTCTCATTTCTGTTTTTTTTTTTTATTAAATCATAGCTGTGTACATTGATATAATCATGGGGCATCATTCACTAGCTTCACAGACCATTTACCAAGTTTCACATATACCCTTGTAAGAAAATGGTCTCATTTCTATAAAAAAAATTTTAAACTCAAAATTAATTCTGGATGTATTAAAATCATGTAATAATGAATTAACCTTACCCAAAGCCTTTGACCTCAGCTTCTAATCTTTGAGGCCTTGGAATATGCTGCTTGATAAGCATGTCATTGTTTACCTGCGGACCTTGGGCCATACTGCATAGGCAAATGATATGATTTGTGGTGGGGGCTTTGGATAATGAAGTATAACCTTACCTCCAGAGGGCCTGGAGATTAAAGAGTAGCTATGTGTCAGTAGTCAAATATGTCTACATGATTGGGATCCAAGAAAACTCTGAATACCAAGGGTCAGGTGAGCTTCCCTGGTTGGCAATATTCTGTGTGTATTGTCACACATTATTGCCAAGAAAAATAATCACTGCTTATTGACACTGGAAGCTTCACATTTGGAACTTTCATGGAATTTGACTCACCTATCTCTTCCCATGACAGATTTTAATCTGTGTCCTTTCACTGTAATAAACTGTAACTGTTAGTATCAGTGAGTATTTTGAGCTCTATAGCAAATTATTGAGCACAAGGGCATTCTTAGGTACCCTAAACCTGCAGTTGGTTTCAGGTGTCAGGGTGGTCTTACGGATTTCTGAACTCTGTAGACACAATGCCAAATGCCAAATGTCTTCAGAAAGAATATGCAAAATTGTATAATAACTAGCAACATTTTTTGGCAAAGCTTGATTACAGTGTTGATTCCTATAGATATTGTGCTATTAGGAAGTTTCTTGATCTCTCTGTTATTATTCTTCATAGCAAAATGTCCACAATACCACACAAACATCATAAAACTAGCTTTTAACTAAAATTATGACTTTGATTAGTAAAACATGTAAATAATTTTCCAGGTTATAAAAACTTTTTTAAATTACAAAATATTAACGACATACAAATGTTTTAGGTTACATGGGTCATTTTTGTAATGCTTGAGTCATGGCTGTAGGTGAGCTCATCATGTAAATAGCATTCATAGTACCCATTAGGTTTGATTTGTGGCTGATTTCCACTGAGTTTTACTTCCCTTTATGGACATGTGTGCTCATTGGTTAATTCCAATTTAATAGTAAGCACATGTGGTATTTGTGGGTTTTTTTTTTCTTTTCTTGAGATACTTCACTTAGGAGAATGAGCACCAGTCCCATCCAGATTGTTTCGAAAAGGTATTAATTCATCTTTTTATGGCTTTAGTGGTACTCCTTGGTGTACATATCGTACATTTTATTAATCCATTCGCTAGTCAAGGAACACTTGAAATTGTGTCACAGTAAACATTCAAGTGCTAGTGTCTTTTTGATAAATTTACTTCTTTTCCTTTGGGTAGATACCAAGTAGTGAGATTGCTGGATCAAATAAATGCTAGATCTACTTTTAGTTCTTAGGGGAATCTCCCTACTGTTTTCCACAGAGGGTGTACTAATTTGCAGTTCCTCCAACACAATATAAGTATTCCTTTGTCTCTGCATCCATGCCAGTATCTGTTGGTTTGGACTTTTTAATAAATGCCATTCTAAGTGGAGTAAGGTGATATCTCATTGTTTTAATTTGCATATCCCTGATTATTAGTGACATTGAGCAGTTTTTCTTGTATTTATTAAAAGATTTGTTTTTCTTCTTTTAAGAAGCTTCTATTCATGTCTTTTGCCCAATTTTTAATAGGGTTGTGTAATTTTTTCTTGATGATTTGCTTGAATTCTTTGTATATTCTTGTTATTAGACCTTTATAAAATGTGTAGCTTGCAAATATTTTCTCTCATTGTGTAGGTTGCATATTTGCTCTGCTTATTGTTTCCTTAGCTGTGCAGAATTATTTTAATTTACTCAAGTGCAATTTATTAATTTTGTTGTTGTCATGATTTTCATTGGCATCTTTTTCATAAATTCTTTGCCAAGACTGATATCTAGAAAAGTTTTTCCTACATTTTCCTCTAGAATTCTTATGCTTTCATGCTTAGATCTAAGTCATTTATAATTTTTTTTTTTTTTTGCAGTTTTTGGCCGGGTCTGGGTTTGAACCCGCCACCTCTGGCATATGGGGCTGGCGCTCTATTCCTTTGAGCCACAGGCACCACCCAGTCATTTATACATTTTGGATTAATTTTTTGAGTGGTGAGAGGTAGGGGTCCTATTTTATCCTCCTTGTGGCTATCCAATTTTCCTAGCACCATTTATTGAATACAGTTCCTTTTCTCCATTGTATGTTGTTATTTGCTTTGCCAAAGATTAGTTTGTTGTGGGTATATGGTTTTATATATGATATTTCTGTCCTGTTCCATTGGTCTGTGTCTCCATTTTTGTTTCAATAACAAGCTGTTTGGGGTATTATAGCCTTGTAATATAGTTTCAAGTCTGGTAAATGTGATGCCTCCAGATTTCATTTTGTTTAAGGTTACCTTGGTGTTCAGGTTCTTTTTTATGGGTAAAAACAAAGTATAGAATTATTTATCTAGATTTGTGAAGTGTGGTTTTGGTAATCTGATGGGGATTGCATTGAATTTGTAAATCACATTGGGTGATATGGGCATTTTAACAACGTTGATTCTACCTATCCATGAGCATGATATGCTTCTCCATTTTTTTGTATCTTCTATGATTTCTTTCCTTTAAAGTTTTATAGTTCTAGCTTTGTGCAGTGGCAGTATCATAGCCAATGAGGTTTATCCAAGGCATGATTATTGCTAATTGAAAACTTTTCCCAATACTCTGCCATGACGACTTGCGATATAGTCATCACTGGCAATTTTTGATGGTCTCTACAGAGACTGAATTAAAAAATAAATAAATGAATTTTCATAGTTCTCCTTGGAGAACTATGGAGATATTTCACCTCCTTGGTTAAGTATATTCCTAAGCATTTTATTTTCTTTGTAGCTATTGTGAATGGTATTGAGTCTTCAATTTGACTCTCAGCTCGACTATTATTAGTATATAGAAATGCTACTGATTTAGGTACATTGATTTTGTATCTTGGGACTTTCCTGAATTTATTTATCAATTCCAGGAAACTCTTGGTGAAATCTTTGGTATTTTCTAGATACAAGATCATATAATTAGCAAGGAATGATAGTTTGACCTCATCTTTCCCTATTTAGATATGCTTTATACTCTTCTCTCATATGAGTACCCTGGCTAGGTTTTCCAGCTTTATGTTGAATAGGAGTGGTGACAATGGGCATCATTGTTTTGTTCCAGTTCCTAGAGAGAATGCTTTCAGAATGCATTCACTATGATGTTGGCTGAGGGTTTGTCATATATGGCTTTTCTAATTCTGAGGTATGTCCCTAGTATGTCTAGTTTATTGAAGGGTTTATTATAAAATGGTGCTGGATTTAGTCAAATGTCTTTCCTGCATCTATTGCCATGAGTATATATCTTTGGTTTTGCTTTTGTTTATGTGGTGAATCACGTTTATTGATTTATGTATATTGAACCACCCTTGTATCTCTAGGATGAAGTCCACTTGGTCCTGGTAGATTTTTTTTTTTTTTGTCCTCATCTAAAGAACTAGTAATAAAAGTAAGAAGATTTGTTTTTCATGTGCTATTGAATTTGGTTTTCTAGTATTATATTGAGAAATTTTGCATCTTTATTTACAAGGGATACTGATCTGTCATTTTCTTTTTATGTGTGTGTGTCCATACCTGGCTTTGGTATCCAGGTGATACTGGCTTTGTAGAATGAGTTGGGGAAGACTCTCTCCTTCTCAGTGCTATGTAATAATTTCTGCATTATAGGTACCAGTTCTTCTTTATAGATTTAGTAGAATTCAGATGTGAATCCTATGGTCTGCAGCTTCTTTTGTTGAAAAACTTTTCATTACTACTTAAATGTCACTGCTCATTTATTGTCCTGATCAGAAGTTCTATTCCTTCCCGATTGAGTGTGTGGAGGTTATGTGTTTTCAGAAATTGGTCCATTTCCTCTATAATTACTAATTTATATGCTAGAGATTTTCATACTATTTACAGATAATGTTTTCCATTTCTTTTCTATCAGTTGTAATATCTCCTCTTTCATTTCTGATTGAGGTTATTTGGGCCCTTTCTCTTCTATTCCTTGTTCATCTAGCAAGAAGTCAATAAATTGTATTTATCTTTTCTAAGAACCAACTTTTTTTTCCTCTGGCCTTTTGTATTAGTTTTTAATTTTCCATTTATTTTATTTCTCACTTTTTTAAACAAATAACTTTGTTATTTGGTTTTTTTCTTCTGGCCTTGGGTTTTGTTTGCTCACCATTTGCCTGTTCCTTGACATGTGACATTTGGTTGTTAATTTGTCACCTTTCTGACTTTTGGATGTGGACATTTAAAGGCATGAATTTTTTCCATAGATTCCCTTTGTTTAATCCCACAGATTTTTTTAACTTAATTTTTATTAAATCATAACTATATACATTTATGGGGTACAATGTGATGATTCGACACAAAGGAAAACAAAGACATTTGCCCCAGAATGTTTATTGCAGCTCAATTCACAATAGCCATGTCATGGAAGCAGCCTAAATTGTTAGGCTAGCCAAAAGTTTATCAATTTGATTAATCTTTTCAAAGAACTAACTTTTTGTTTCATTGATCTTCTGAATGATTCTTTTGTTTTAAATTTCATTTAATTCTGCTCTAATTCTGTTTTTTTTTTTTTTCTTCTGCTGGATTTGGGGTTGGATTGTTCTTCCTTTTCTAATACCTTGAGATGTATCCATTAGGTTGTTGATCTCTTTCCATTTTCTTGATGAAGGTTTCTAATGCTATAAAATTTCCACTTAGGACTGCTTTTGCAGTATCCCACAGGTTTTGATAATTTGTGTCATCAGTATCATTTTCTTCCAACAGTTTGGTGATTTCCTTCTTAATCTTGTCTTTGACCCAGCTATCTTTCAGCCTAAGGATGTTTAGTTTCCATGACTTTGAGTATGAAGATTTCTGTTTCTGTTGAGATCAACTTATTCCATGATGGTTCAAGATGATACAAAGAATCATTTATATTCTTTTAAATTTGTTGAGATTAGACTTGTGCCCTAAGATATGATAAATTTTGGAGATGATCCATGGGCTGATGAGAAGAATGTGTATTCAGTTTTATTTGGAGGAAACATTCTACAGATGTCTGTTAAGTCCACTTGTTCTAAGGTCAAGTTTATTATTTATTTGTTTAGTTTTTTTCTTGTAGGATCTATCCAAAACTGCAAAAGGGGCATTAAAATCTCCAACTATTATAGTGCAGGAAGATATCAAATTGTTCATATCCAATGGGGTTTTCTTTATAAATTGAGGAGCATTTAGGTAGGGCACATCAATGTTAATTATCAAAATCTCTTCATATTCAGTATTTCCCTTGACAAATATGCAGTGTCCATCCTTTGCTTATCTTTGCTGGTTTAAATCTTATTGTACTGCCAAATAAAATTGCAACTCCTGCTTTTTTCTGCTTTCCATTTGCATGTATTATTGTCCATCCCCTCACCCTGAGTCTTTTTTTTATCCTTTGAGGAAAAATGAGTCTCTTAAAGTCAACAGATACCAAAAAAAAAAAAAAAAAAAAAGTCAACAAATACCTGGCCTGAGGTTTTTTTGTTTTTTTTTTTTGTTTGTTTGTTTTTATATAGTCAGCCAAACTGTGCCTCTTTAGAGGGCAGTTTAAGCCATTCCCATTAATTGAAAGAATTGATTATCAAAGGCTAGTGAATATTTTTAATACTTTCACCATTGTGGGAGTTATATTTTGTTTTATAAATTCTGGGTGAGTTTACTTTGGTAGTAGACCATTGTGCTGGTCATTATGGAAAATGGGTTTGAGTATTTCCTCAAGAGCTGGCCTAGTTATGGCAAATTTCCTCAACATATGTATATCAGTAAAGCATTAGATTTCTTCATCACAAATGAAACTCAGTTTAGCTGGATACAGGATCCTAAGCTGAAAATTGTTTTTTTGTAAATTGTTTTTTACTTACAATGTGTCTAGGAGATGCTTTATTTGGATTTGCTGGGGTTCTGAAACTGTCTACTATCTGAATTTCTCTATCACTTGCAATGCTTGAGAAATTTTCCTCCATAATATCTTGAAGTAGAGCATCTGTGCCTTTAGGACCATCCTCTTCTCTAGGAATTCCTATAAGTCAGATGTTTGATATTTTCACGACTCTCTCAGAGAATGATCTGTTTTTGCTTTCCATTTCTCTTCCTCTTTGAGTGCTTGGGATCATTCAAGAGCCTTGTCTTCAATTTCAGAGATCCTTTCTACTGCCTGCTGAACTCTATTACTGAGGGATTCTACTGTATTTTGAAGCTCCTCAAATAACTTTTTCATTTCCTTGAGCTCTGCTATCTCTTTTCTGATCATGTTCTTATCCTTGATGATTTTGTTTTTGAATTCATTAATTTCTTGAAACAACTTTTCCACAACTCTTTGGATTTCTATTTCCACTTTTTCCTCCATTCTATTCATTTTATCTGCCATCCATATTCTGAATTCTATTTCTGACAATTCAGCCATTTGTCTATGAATGGCATCTTCTGTTGTATCTCCTTTGTCATTCCTTGGGGGAGTTGATCTACTCTGATAATTCATGTTGCCAGTGTTCTTCTGCTGGTTCCACCCCATGATTATTTTCTGAAATTTGGCTAATAAAACTGGCTGTGTGATATTGGATTTGGGGCCCCACGAAGTGGAGTTGACCATCCCTTTACCAGCAAGCTGGGGCTAGTGATTTTGGCCTTTCCCCTACAGTTTTACAAAGATCCCTTTCAGAGCTATAGCCATAGACTCTGAGGACCTGCTTGGTGTGATAGCACAAGCTGACTCTGTCTTGTATTCAGCCAGCCTCTATCCAATCCTAATGATTTGTGTTATTAGGATGAAATCTCAGCTGGGGAGAGATTCAAGCAACTCTGGAGCCCTGCCCATACCAGCAACAGCTTGAGGAGGAGAATCAGTCTTTCCCGCTATAAAACAACCACCACTCAACCTTGGAGGGTCTCCAAGTTGAAAGCACAGGTCAAGAGTTCTAATTTGATTTTCCCAGGAAGTACAAGCACTACTCAACAGAGAGCATCCAAAGACAGTTCTGTCCCAGTAACCTAAGGGGCTGGAGTCTGGTTCACTCCAATGAGCCATGGAGTCAGAGGTGTACATCCCACCAAAGAATCAGTCCAGGGGAGTCAGTGCCTCCACTCCCTGGCCATGCACCGCTGCTGGAAACCCCAAGGAGCTTCAGCCTAGTTCCCTCCAGTGAGCAATGGAGTCAGGGTGGTGTGCCTGTCAAAGTCAGAGGGGAGTTAGCACCTCTGCCTCTGCCCCCACCACACACTGCCAGTGGCAACCCAAAGGTGCTGGTACCTGGTTCCCTCCAGTGAACAATGGAATCAAGGAAGGGCACCATCGAAGTCTGACCCAAGGCATCAGCGCCTCCACCCACTGTGCACTGTCACAGCATGGTGCATCTCTCTCCCACATGTGTCCCTCTCTCCCCATGTCCTCCAACTTCCACTCAAGTCACTGTTTCCACACTACTATCCAGTAGCCCCCATAATGCCCAGACCTCTTGGGGGAATTGCTAAACACTCTGGGCTGTGCAGAGGGTAGGCCTTCAGCCTGCCAGGCAAGGTGAGAAGGGTGGAGTGGGAGTTCATAATTGTGGGGAAAATATTTGCTCAATTTTATTCTGGGCAGGATGATGCCTAGGCTCACAAGTGGGACATCCCTGAAGAAGGGGGCCTTGTGTTTAGATTTTCTCTTTTATTGGGTTATAATAAGAGGTTTTTTGCAGGGAGCACACAGTGAGCCTCCTGCTTAGAGAAGGCAGCTCACATCCTCTTGGTGATGGGCTTTGTACTTGGAATTTGTTTTCTTGGAGTCGCAGCTTGCCTCAGAAGTTACGATGTGCTCTTGTCTATCTCTTTAAATGAGTGGGTGAGTTTGAGAGCCTTCTCTTCAAGCTCTGAGATTCTTTCTTCTCTTTGGCTTAATATATTGCTGAAACTTGTTGCTTTGTTTTAAAAGTTCTTAAATGATGATGGTCATCATCACTTATACATATATCTTTTCTTATGTTATCTAGTTCTTTGGTGACTTTTCCACTAATTTCCTAAAATTTGGGGGGAGGAATTTTTGTTATTGTTGTTGATTTTCTACTTTCTCTTCAATTCCATTTATCTTATTTGCCATCCATATTCTGAATTCCATTTCAACAATTTCCTTGTTTTTGAAGTTCACTGTTGTAGCTCCATTGTGATCCATTGGGGGTATTGATCTGCTTTAATTTTTCATGTTGCCATGGTTTGTTACTGGTATCTTCTTATGCAGTATGTCTTTCTTCAGCTCAGGGCTAATAGGCTTGCAGGGCACCTCTTCCATTCTGGGAACTCTTCTGTTTTTATCAGAGTAAGTGGATGTCCCTAGATGTTCCCTCTGGAATGTTGAGGTGTCAGGGGATGGTTATGTACAATAGAAACCTATCATGCAGCTTTTTCTAATTTTTTATGTTCATCTCTGAGTTCTTCTGACTATGCTGAATGCTGTTTGTGTTGGGTATTGGGTTATTCACCAAATAGTTATAGGATGTTCCAGTTAGAAGCTGGGCAGGATGATTTTCACTGAGGCTGATGTTGTGTGGATTATTCTATCTAGGATCTTCCCACAGAGGTGGCAGAAGCAGCTATGTGGGCCTATTTAAACAGTTGCCATAGGTTCCTGGCTGTGGATGTTTGCTCATACCAGACCACAGTGTTCTGGTGGCTCAAAGCTGTGGGATCCCTGGCAGGACATTGGATTTTGGGGCTATTCCTCTGGCCCTGATGGGGTAGTAGAAATTTGGGGGTGGTGTTTTGGAACCTAAGTGCAGTGCTGGAGTCTTGTCAATGGTGATTTGGGACTAGTAGGAGCTATCAAAGCACAAAGGCAGAAACATAGGCACCAGCATGAGTGCCTCAGAGCCAGGACTGAGGAGGAGCCTGAGGCTTCTGAGCAATTCTCTGAGCAAGAAGCAGGGATGTACCAGCATTGGTGCTGCTTTGACCTGGAAGGTCAGGGCTAAGCAGGCAGATAGCACTTGGGGCCTGGAGGGTGGTATCAAATTGAATAAGTGGCTTGATCCTCTGCAGCTTAAAGAATGTGCAGATGCCAAGTCAGGACACAAGTTAATTTCAGCGACCTAGGGACCACAGAATTTTCCCAACACTATGCAGCACCTGACAAAGCAGTCATTCAAAGTCTCTAAGGTTGGAGCCGCAGCACCAGACTCAATTCCTGGGCTCAGATTCTATTTCACTGTAGGGGAGAAGTGCTTAGTTTTCAGTCTCAAGATATGTGTCAGGGAAGCATCAGTTAGTCCACTTCCTCTGTAGCCTGGTGTGATTCTGGAACTATGTACCTGAGAACTCAGGATGGCTTTAGCTGCTGTCCAATCCACACTGCATCTGTTGTGTGGTGTAATGGTTGAAAAGACTCCAGTCAGATACACAGTCCAACCAGGTAGAGGTGTGTGGCAGTGAAGAAAACCATCTTACAATTCACAGAGTGCCAGCAGATTGAGCACGATGCCCTAGAGCTCTACCCTCCTATTCTTCCCTGCACATTCTTTGATGTTGTTATAAATATCACCTCATCACCTTTTCCCCCCTCACATCAAGTGCCCTATGTTTCTTCTTTGTGATTTCACAGTGTTGGTTCACAGATGAACTATCCATAAGTAGGCAACTGCCTGCATTTTGCACCTCTTTCCTTGAGATTAGTGTGCTGGCAGGCTAATTCTAGTCCACTATTTTTTCCATCCTAAAACTTTTAAAAATATAATCAAGAGTATGCTAACCTGTTAGTAATATTAGCAGAAATATGGCAGGGGCTCTCCTCAAGTGGCATTTACCATCTAGCGGGGGAGGCCACATTGAATGTAGGCAGGTTTGTCTCCAGAATGCTTGTTTTTAACTACTGCCTTTTCCTTGGAAATGACATCCTGCACCTAAAATTATGACTCTTAAAGTTTGGTTTTTCAATGGTTTTCATCTTATAATTTGTGATAGATTTTGCAAAGAACAATGGCCTTAGGATATAATTAAATTATACTTAATTGTGCAACTAGGAACAAGTGTATTGTGGTAGCTGTTAGCTAATGGAATCTCATTTTCCATCCTGTACTTTCTTTACTGAAATATTGATAAAGAAAAGCCATATAGACGCATGTAAGGTTGCAGTAACACTGGAAATTAATAACTCCCAGATGGTAGAAAAGAATTCTGCTGAACAAAAGAAATAGTCTGAAAAATCCAATGGGTTAGTTCTATCTCTAGAAACAGAATACCTCTTGGCTCTTAAAAAGGAGGTATCTAGTACAGGAAATTGGTTACATAGGAGATAGAAGAACAAAGAAGAAAATAAGTAATAAAAATCAGAGAAGAAATAAATGAAATTGAAATAAAAAAATAAAAATACAACAAAAGGAGGGGACAAAGATGGCTGACTAGAAGCGGCTTTCATGAGAAGTCCCCATCCAGGAGAAACACTGGACTGAAGAGGACTCAGAGTAGTTGCAATTGTGGAATTGAGGACAAGGAAAAGAAATCAAGGTGCTCAGAATCTCCACTGAGACAAAACTGCAAGAATGAAGATGAGAGAGAGGAAGGAAGAGAATAGAGGAAAATTATGGAGCAGTCCAGACTGAGGAAGTTTGGTGCAGAGTGGAAGGGTAAGGAGGTTCCTTCCCCATCTAGGGAGGGCTATCTGCAGACTCACCATGAGCAGCAAACATGAGATCACTCACTTGATGTGAGAGTGCCATGGAGTCCCAATTTTCCTACACACCTCAGAATTTCTACCTCTGGGTGCTCATCCTGGCTGGCAGAACAGTGAACAAATTTTGGCTCCAGATGCATTGCCCACAATGGCCCATCCCTCCCTTTCCTTGTTTGCCTGATAGATTACCTCCTGCATAGGACAGCTTCCCAACACCTGGGTGAGCGGGAATGCTAGCCAGGATGAGAAATCCTGGTGGGAGATTCCCATCCCCAGGCATTAGAAAAGCAAAGGAGATTTGAAACATATACAGTTCCCAAAGTGGCTGACCATGAAAGCAAGGGTTACAGAGGCCACTTTTTCTGTCACCATAAGTGGCCAGATATTTGGCTGGGCAGGGGCATCAGGGAGATGGGCTGTTCCCCCCCCCCAACTAAAAACATGTCTGGCAGAAACTCTGAGGGACTTCTGCATTGTGTGTGGCCTAGTGAACTGAATACATGCCAATCCCACTGCTGGAGGTTATGCTGACTTGGCTGCACTGACCTTGTTGAAATGGAGTCCCTCTTGGGTCTCCCTCTTCCTAGAAGGGAACTCTCCCCACCATCTGGAGTGGCTCTGTTGGCATCTGTGTCTGGTGGGCCCCTTCTGGCTGGTCATCCCCCAGGTCCCCTCTTCAGACTTGAAAAGAGACAGGGCTAGCCTCGGGTGACCCACCCTGGAAAAGTCCAGGAAGAGGACAGAGGGCAAAATCATGGACAAGGGCTGAGACGTTTGTACTCTACTGTAGCCAGGACTCTGGTGACAACCATGGCTCTTTGAATTTCTTTGCACATGGAATGTGCAGGCACAGGGCAGAAACCTGGATTGGAATAGCTGAATGGCCTGCGAATTTTCCTGCCCCCAGCCATGGGGGAGAGCTGTAACAGTTCAAATACGTTACAGCCAGAACATTGGCAGAAAAACCTGGCTCTTTTAAATTGGGTGGAGGGTGGGAATGATACTTGGGCAGGAACAATTTGACTTCCTAAATGGAAGCTGCCTCTGGCCTAGGAGCAACACCTGGAGGTCCACCCCTCAGCCCCATCCCACCCATTTTATCTAAGATCTGGAACAAGACAAGGATGCTGTCACTACTGTTCTTAACATAGTATTGTGTGTTTTAGCTAGAGCAATCAGACAAGAGAAAGAAGTAAAGGACATCCAAGTTAGAAAAGAAGAACTCAAATTATCCTTTTGTTGCAGATGATATGATCTTATGTCTATAGAAACCTAAGGACCCCACAAAAAAAATATTAGAATTTATAAATAAATTCAGTAAAGTTGCAGGACACAGAATCAACATATAAAAATCAGTAGCATTTTTTTTTGTTGTTGTAGAGACAGAGTCTCACTTATTGCCCTCAGTAGAGTGCTGTGGCGTCACACAGCTCACAGCAACCTCTAGCTCCTGGGCCTATGCGATTCTCTTGCCTCAGCCTCCCAAGCAGCTGGGACTACAGGCGCCCACCACAACGCACGGCTATTTTTTTGTTGCAGTTCGGCTGGGGCCGGGTTTGAACCTGCCACCCTCGGTATATGGGGCCGGTGCCCTACTCACTGAGCCACAGGCGCCGCCCCAAAATCAGTAGCATTTCTATATGCCAACAGTAAACAATCTGAAAAGGAAACCAAGAAAGTAATTCCATCTCCAATAGCTATAAATAAAATTAAAATACCCAGGAATATACTTAGTGAAAGAAGTGAACGTTCTCTAGAAAGAAAACTATCAAACATTAATGAAAGAAATTGAAAAGGGTACACAAAATAATGCAAAGATTGCCTATGCTCATGGATTTGATGAATCAATATTGTTAAAATATTAAGACTACCCAAAGCAATCTACAGATTCAATGCAATCCCTATCAAAATACCAATAACATTCTTAGCAGAAATAGAAAATAATAATCCTAAAATTTATATGGAATCACAGGAGACTCCAAATAGCCAAAGCCATACTGAACAAAAAAATCAAAACTAGAGGAATCACATTACCTGACTTCAAGTTGTACTACAGAGATGTAGTAACCCAAATAGCCTGGTACTGGTGTGAAGGTAAAGACATAGACTAGTGGAACACAATAGAAATTGCAGAAATAAATCCATACATCTATAGTGAATTTATCTTTGACAAAGTCGTCGAGAACATACAATGGAGAAATGACAGTCTCTTTAATGAATGGTGCTGGAAAAACTGGATATCCTTATGCAGAAGAATGAAACTAGACCCTTATCTCTCATAATTACAAAAGTTTTTTCAAGTTGTATTAAAGACTTAAATCTAAGACATGAAACTACTAACATAAAATATTGGAGAAATGCTTCAGGATATTGGCCTGTGCAAGGCCTTTTGAGTAAAACCGCCAAAGCACAGGCAACCAAAGCAAAATTGGACAAGTGAGATTACATCAAACTAAAAAGGCTCTGTACAGCAAAGGAAACAATCAACAAAGTACAGAGACAACCTACAGCATGGGAAGAAATATTTGCAAAGGGGCAGAATCTGTGGCTCAAAGGGGTAGGGTGCCGGTCCCATATGCCGGAGGTGGCGGGTTCAAGCCCAGCTCTGGCCAAAAACCACAAAAAAAAAAGGAAATATTTGCAAAGTATCTATGTGACGATGAATTAATAACTAGAATACATGAGGTTGGATAGTTAAGTTCACAAACTCATCCTAGAAAAAGTGCTACATACCTCATTGCTAATATCACTAAGGTCACATTCAAATTAGTCCCTTTGAGAAGGTATGCACCAATGCCAGTGCCTAGTCTACCCTTCAAAGTAATTTTGGAACTTTATTTCTGGAATGGCCATCAGAGCTGCTGTCATACAAGGTCTGACAATTAAATTTGCAAACTCATCCTAGAAAAAAGTATATATATCTAAATCCAAAAGAAGGCAGTTCAGTATATCAAAAAGATACCTGTAATTTCATGTTTGTTGCAGCACTATTCACAATAGCCAAGATTCAGAATCATCCTAAGTGCCCATCAACAGATGAATGGGTAAATAAATGTGGTACATATAAACAATGGAATATTATATAGCTACAAAGAGAATGAAATCCTGCCATTTGCAACAACATGGATGCAACTAGTGAACATTGTGTTAAGTGAAGTAAACTAAGCCCAGAACAAGTCTTGCATATTCTCACTCATATGTTGGAGCTCAATATTAAAACAAGTGATTTTATGTAGACAGAGAGTAGAATGGTAGCTACCAGAGACTGGGAAGGGCAGTGGAAGGTGGGGATAAAGTGTGAATGGCTAATGGGTGCAAAAATATAGTTAGATAGATAGAATGAACAATATTTCATAGTATAACGAAGTCACTATAATCAACAATAAGATAAGGCATACTGTAAAATAACTAAAAGAGTAGAATTGGAATGTTTCCAGAACAGGGAAATGACAGATACCTGAGATGATGGATACACTGATTGATCTGATTTGACTAATACACACTGTGCACTTGTATCAAAGCATCACGTGTACACTGTGATATTATGCAAATATGCACCCATAACAATTAATAATTTTTTTAAATAAAATAAACCAAAAAAGTTGAGCCTAAAAAAAAGATTTATTACATCGGGGAAGGAGAGTATTATATTAACCTGAAGATGCAGAAGATAACCCTACTTTTTAAAAGCTGTGCTACATGTTATAAAAGACAATTTTTAGAAAGAAAACATTGGTTGTTCCTAAGGAAAATAAGGAAAATGTAGATTGTAAGAAGAAAAAAAGTTGAGATGTGAGGAAAATTAGCTTATATGGCAAAGGACTTTATGGACTATGGGCTCAGATAAAGAGGAAAGTAACTGCAAGAGGGAAAAATGGCAAGAGATATAAAAATGTAATAATAAAATTTAGAGCCCAATCAGGAAAGAAGAGATTTAACACTGCTGGAAAGCAATCAGTGGTGAAGAGAAGTGGTGAGAAGCAACAATATCAAAGAAACAGAAGGTAGATTTGAAGACAAGAGCGTGAACACCTGCTTTCCCAGAGAAAATCCATTTTCCTGAAAAAGAAACAAAAGAAATAATACAGTAATTGGTGGTGCAACAGAAGAACACAGTCTTCAACTGCTGAATACAAAAAATGATTAATGAATTGAAACTCGTGTATAACATATTCTGGTGCTAGTTTTCAATTTTGAGAAAAAAGAAAAATGTATCTGGGTAGAAAAATCAGGTTGCTTAAGAAAGAATAAGAATTTGATCAGCTTCATATCTTCCCTGCACCATTAAATTCCAGAGAGCAAGTAATAGCATCTAGCTAATGTTGAAGGGAAAATGGTTGAGAGAGAAAACATTTTTGTCAGGTGAATTTGCTATCTGATTCTGACAGAGTACAAAGTTCAAAAATTAAAATATCCAATTTTCATGAAGCTGATGAGACATTTATTATCTTACACTGTCAGGAGTGGTACCCATGTAATAAAGTTCTTCTGGAGAATATAAGCACACACACACATTATATTTCCAGTTACATGGCAATCTCTCCATATAATCCTTACCCTGGAGTATAAGGATGCATGCAAACTTTATTGAAACATTTTTATCTGTATGAAAAAATGGAAATAACCTATAACTTATCTTAGGTGTATTTGAAATCACTGCTATAGAATGGTCTCTATGATGTCAGTAAATTAAAAACTTCTACAGTGCAATTTATACCATACATTTATGCATAAACCCCCATATAACAAAACTGCATATGTCTCATGTTCATATATGCATCTAAATTCATAGACAAAATAAAAGGATGGGCACAGAACTGATAAAAGCTTCTTTGGAGGAAAAATGAAATTGGCCATACATGGGAGATTGAGTGGAGCAATTTTTTTCATCACATTCTTGGAATCTTTCACAATGGTAATATACTCATGCATTATGTATACATTTTGGATTACTTTAATACTGCTATAAATATATGGAACCATGAAAAAATAAAAATTTAAAATAATTTACAAAAATATATGTGTCTGAAAAAATGGTAGAACTTAATAAAGGAAAAAATAGCCATCAAAATAGATGGTCAATGGCTAGGCACCTGTAGCTCAGTAGTTAGGGCACCAGCCACATACACTGCTGCTGGCAGGTTTGAACCCGGCCTAGGCCTGCTAGAACAACAATAAAAAATACAACAAAAAAATAGCCAGGCATTATGGTGGGTACCTCCGGCTACATGGGAGGCTGAGGCAAGAGAATTGCTTAAGCCCAAGAGTTTGAGGTTGCTGTGAGCTGTGATGCCATAGCACTCTACCAAGGGTGACATAGTGAGAATCTGTCTCAAAAATAAATACATAAATAAATGGTCAAATCAAAAAATGCACATATTTTTGCCCACTTACAATGAATTTAAAAAAAGACAACAATTGTAACTGCATCACAATTTTGTCGATAGGCATCTTGGTGGCCAAAATAAATGAACAAAAATTGAACAACAGCAGAAATAATAAAAACGAAGAAAAACCCACTGGAATTAGTTTCATAGTTTTTATTACTTTTAAGTAAAAAAAAAAAAATGTCCATGGCATCTCAAAGGAAGTGAAACATTTACTCTAAAATATGTTTCAGAGATAGGAGACACTCAAGATGTTGACAACAAGATGTCAGCTACATTAGGTAATGGGCTCTTATAACATTATTCATTGAAATCTGAAGACATAGCAACTCAGTGTAAAGCAGCTCCATAGTAAGAACGAGACAGTTCAGTACAAAGGTGTAGCTTCAATGGGATAAGTCATAGCCTATCTAGCAAATAGATGGCTTGCATATCTTCACAAAAATCTTCTATGAAGACTAATTTTTTCATCAAGGATTTTGACAAATTTTTCAAAGTGGTCTTTTTTAGTCATATCTATTTGGGAATATATATGATGCATGTGAGTATCACTTGAGTAGTACCAATAATCAGATCTAAAAAAAGAAGAGGGAAGAGGAAGAGGTCACTTTCCAGTGTAATGATGGGGAAAACTATGCAAAATTTCTGCTCTGAGTTAGGCCTTTAAAGGATTAAGGAGGTTTTCGGTGGTTGGAGTTTAGGTGGATGGGAGTTAGTGAAGGCACGTCCATGTACAAAAGAGCTATATTAAAAGTACACTAGACTTGAAGTTAAGAGATATGAGTAACAAAATCACATCTTATGAGAAACATGAACAAAACAGCTGAGTTCATAAAGTAGAAGTTCAGTAGGACATTAAAGGCAGGTCTGCTGGATTGAAGTAGATAATTTGTGTAAGGGAACAATAAGAGTTGAGAGTGGGCTGGATTGAACCCTGAGATAGCAACAATCAATATGCTCCTTTTTACTTTGTGTCTACAGAGATTCCAACTAAGTTTCCTGGCAAATAGACAAGAATGGCATATTCTTTGTAAATAAACTGCAAAGAAGCTTAGAATTCATTTAGTCAACTCCTTGATTTCAGAGAAGAAAAATTTGATGCCCACAGAAGTGAAGCATATCACATCTCCTCTTGGAATGTTTCCTTTTTGAAGCCAGAACAATGCTGACAAAATGCCAGACTATTAGGTGATGAGGGAGGTCCTGGATATTCCAGACTAAGCTGAACCCTGAGCAAAAATCATTGTTATTTTAAGTCATTCATTTTTGAGCTTGTTTTGTTACATAACACTAGATAACTGAAACAATGGAGAAAGGTGACTATATATTTTCCAGGCTTCTTTCACTTTTCTAGCAAGAACTATTTTTTTTTTTTTTTTGAGACAGAGTTTCACTCTGTTGCCCTGGCTACAATGTCGTGGTGTTACAGCTTACAGCAACCTCAAACTCCTGGGCTCAAGTGATCCTCTTGCCTAGGCCTCCCAAGTAGCTGGGACTACAGGTGCCTGCCACAACACCTGGCTAGTTTTTCTATTTTTGATAGAGATAGAGTCTCACTCTTGTTCAGGCTGGTCTCTGAACTCCTGAGCTCAGATGATCCACCTGCCTTGGCCTCCCAGAGTATAGGATTACAGGTGTGAGCCATTGTGCCTGGCCTCTAGCAAGAACCTTTTTCAACCCTTTCCTATCTTCTCTCATTCCAGCAAACTTTTTCTCCAAGCAGCTGATATTTCCATCCCTACTTGATTTCCCCAGAGCATTCTTTACTTCTCTACCCCACTATCTCAAATGCATCTTATCTATCCTCTCCTTATCTAGGTTACACATTGTGCAAAAGCAGAAACATAACAAGTAAATGCTTTTTCTCACTAATAAGAACACTGCAGGAAGAAAATTGGCCCTGATCCATCTTATTACTGCAATCATTAGCCAGCACACAGGTGAGTAATTGCCAGATACTGTATATTCCTCAAATTTTTCCTTTCTCAGACTGTAGAGAAAGAGACTGCTCAATCATGGGTGACTGGTGGCCTAGCAAGTGACTCTTCTGACCTTTCTTCCTCTGTCTCCCACCCTACCCCTGTCCTCCTATCCATGGTGTTCTGTGAGGATGACCCCTGATCACATTAAATCCTTCAGGCAAACCTAGTGCTGCCAGTGTAGCTTCCATCACTTCACCCTAGAACAGAGTTAGTCCAAGGTTCCTTTGTGTTCTGGGAGAGAGTGAGATGAGAAGGCAGAATTCATCTTCCTTCCATTTCATCTGGTGGGGTTCCTCTGCTAATAAAGTATCTGAAATTCATAATCCTAAAGTTTGGTTCCCAAAGCACTTAGAGATGTGAAGAAAAGTCAAATTTTTAGAACTAAATTAGTCTTTCCTTGGAAAGTACCCTAGGTCTCATGACAACTGAACTTGGACAAGCAAGGGAGATTGTTTCACAGAAATCAATTTATTTATTAATCTCCTGAGATGGCTATATAGTATCTTCATTTTTATGTTCTGAGATATCAACAGGTTTAACTGATGTTATTTCACAGATGAAATCAATTCAAAAGTAGCAGCAGTGTCTGCTAATTTTCTCATAAGGATTTGAAAGAAGTGTATATGTTCACAGGGAAATTCCAATGGACATGGTTAGGTGGTATTTAAGCTATTATTTATTCCTAGGAAACTTAAGTTATTAAAAAGAACTTATCTCAAAATTTAGAACTGAATGTGAATATCACCTGGGATCTGAGTTAACTTCACAGACAAATCAAAATAACAGAGTTAGGAAGAAGTTACTTATATCTTGCCAGCAATAAAATTCCATTTGTTGTCAATAGAGCTTAATGATGGGAATAAAAAATAACCAGTAACTAATATTAGCTTACTTCCTTACCATTCTTGTAATTCCTATGAGAAAACTGACTTGGTAAAGCAGAATTTTTCTCTGAGTGATTTTGGGAGGGTGTTCATATAATTTGTCATAAAAATTAGAGTAATTTTCAGAGTAAAAGGAGGTTCCACAAATAATTACTAAAGGGCAAGATGCATAAAATAGGATTGTCCTGGGAAACTGTGGATGTGTGGTTTCCATAAACATAGGAATATAAAAAAATTCTGTACTAAAAAATATCCATGCAATTTTTTTTTGTCACTCTCCAAAGGACTACCATTCCAGGGAATCCTTTTAATGTACAATATCTAATGGGCTTCAATAACAGCACTTGTTTTTACTAGCCACACTTTAATGTAAATAAGCATATGAATTTCATCCTTTTTGATAGGTGACAAAATCAAAGCACTGCATAAAGAAGAATTTTACAAAAACAAAAAAAGATGTGGAACTACATCACTAGGCTCTACTTAAAGAGAATTGGGCTGTTAGGGTGGCCTTTTGGGGACAATGGAACAAGATTTCTGAGAGTAGGCTCACATCAGAGAATCTAGAAAGAGATCTGGGCAATGCAGAAGGCAAATTCCATTTGGGCTACAACATTTTCTCAAGCTGTTCCAGAAAAGTCTTTCCTGCATTAAGGTCTACCCACCCCGTGTTCAGTATGGACAAAAGCAAAATGATGTTAAAATGGAAAACCTAGAAGAAAAGCAACAAGGTTTTTGGATTTGATAGTTTATATTCAATAGAGCAGACCAAGAAAAGGTAATGGAGCTGAAATGTGAAAAATTCATAGAAAAGGACTAAATTCGTATTGTTGGAAGTGAAAATCTAGTGAATGCTTTGGTAACAACGTCTTGAAGAGTTCCTCTGATGTGATATTTCTTCAAGTTAACAATGTTGCTGGATTCTGAAGAAAGTGGAGGGGGTAGAGGGAAGTGAAAAAGAGAGAAGAGGTGTCCATGAGCTTAGTGTAGATGCCATCATTAGTCAACTCCATTACCAATCATATGCCAACTGGAGTTATGGAAACAATACTGATTTGTTTAAAATTCAACAGATCAGATTCAGACGAGGAATGTCAATAAATATTTACAGATAGAAAAAAAGGGTTACATTAGTTTCTGTATTTAGTTTCCACTTCTTCCCTCAGGGAACTGGTATAGTATGGCTTAAGTTGGCTTTAGTTAATTTTGTTCAATTTTTTAATCTAAAAGTGCTTTTAAATTTGCAGAAAATTGTAAAAATAGTACAGAGAATTCCCTTATACCCCCGCACCTGATTTCCCCTATTATTACCATCTTATACCATGTGTGCAAAAAATCTATATACATTTTAAGAGATTTTATCTATGTATTAATTTACTTGTCAAAGTTGAATTGAATTATGGTAGCAATGTATAATATGACGTTTGCTTAAATATGGCATTAATCAAATATGGCATCACCATGCAACAGGCAGACAGTCAAAGAAAATGATGGAAGCATGGTTGTTGTTCACAGAGCACAAGACCATTTTGAAGTGGTATTTAAAATTCAACAATGTTGTATTGTGGAAGTATGACTACAATGGAGGTGTCAATAATGCAATAGAACCTCCAACACACCTAAGAATTGCATGCATTCATGTGCCAAAAGAAGTCAATTTACTGGGGCTCTATGTCTGGTGTGGACTGTCATTAAAAAGACTAGTTGGCCCATTCTTTTCTGAAGGTACCATTACTGGTCAAGTGTATCTAGACATGTTATGCACAGCCATTTTATCTGCAATTCATACACTTTTGGGGAATGATCAATTTTACTTCCAACAAGATGGCACCCCACCATTTTCCATGAGATGTGAGAGCTTACTTCAATGAGAATTTGCCAGGACAATGGATAGGACAAATTGGTGTGTTTGAGTTTCCCCCATGTTCTCCTGACTTACACCCCTTGACTTCTACTTATGGAGGACCTTAAAAGAATATGATGTAGTGTATAAAACCAGCTATACCAGTGGTACTTCAGAAAGACATTGAAGCAGCATGCACAGCAATATAAGAGGACACTGGTCAATGTTGCTCAGCCACTCATTCACCATAATCAGAGGTGTCTGGACCCTGATGGAAACCGCTTTTAGTACCTCTTATAATTTGCAGAAATCAAATGTGACTTGTGTTCATCTTTCGTTATTGGTATGCATTAAGTATTACAATTTTAAAACATTTGCCCTTTCATAGCATGTGTATACATTTTTTTAGCACCCTCTGTATTACCATGGTACATTTGTTATAATTATTGAATCGATATTGATACATTATTTACTGAAGGCCATGCTTTATTCAGATTGTTTTGATTTTTATCTACTGTTCCTTTTCTGCTGCAGTATTCCATCCAGGCTACTACAGCGCAGTTAGTCATCATGTCTCTTTAGGTTTCTCTTGGTTATGACAGTTTTTCTGACTTGCCCTGTTTTTGATGATCTTGACAGTTCTGAGAAGTACTAGATATGTACTTTGTAGACTCGCCCTCAATTGGGATTTGTCTGATATTTTTCTCATGTTTAGACTTGGGCTGTAGATTTTGAGAAGGAAGACCATAGAGGTAAAGTGCACTTCTCATCTCATCAGATCAAGGATGCATACTATCAATGTGACTTATCCCTGTTGATTTGATCACCTGACTGAAGTAGTGCTTGTCAGTTATCTCCACTGTACAGCTACTCTTTTTATTTCTCCCTTTCCATACTTATGCCTTAAATATGGCACAGTCCATATTTAAGCACTGAGAAGCTATGTTCTTCCTCCTTGATGAGTACGTTATCTACATCAATTGTTTGGAATTCTGTATGGGAGCTTTGTCCATTCTCAATTTATTTATGTATTTACTCATGTATTCAATCTTTTATAACACTATGGATTTGTGAATATTTATTTTGTACTCTAGGCTATAATCTAATACTTTTTTTGCTGCTCAAATTGTTTCAACTTAAGTCATTAAGAACTCTTTCAGCTAATTCCTGTACCTTTTTGACATATCCCAGCATTGTGGCTATTTTTGTGTTTTGTTTGTACACTTCCTTAGTATCTGGCACTATAAGATATTCCAGGCCCATCTTTGTAGTTCCTGTCCAGTCCTAGAATCAGCCATTTCTCTAAGGAGTCCTGGTTCCTTTCATTGGAGAATGGTGGTAGAAACCAAGATCCGAGTTTCTAAATGTGTTTTGAAGGAAATTTTAAAGGAGTAATTTCAGTTTGGCATGTTACTGGCAGCATTTATATTTCTAATTGCTTTTATATTTATTTAAAAATACATTTTTAGGATGAATTGGTAAATATCTCTTTGGGTGCTAAGAAGTGAAAAGCTATTAAAGATTCTAGGGAGTATTTTAATATATCCAAACAAAAAAAATTAGAGAGATTGAATGAGTATTGAGAGAAAGGAAGGGAGAAAGAGAATGTTCAAGAAAGGTCAAGTGATTCATGTGCCTGTTTTAATAATTGACGATTTTACTAATATGTTTTTGACCTCTGCAATATTTGAAAAGTAATTGAAACCTGTTTCTTCAGTTGAAAGTAAACCCTGAATGCCTTATAAAGAGAGGAAGTGATGTTTATCTTCCTAATGTTTAGTTTTAACAGCATCACTAGGACATTTATAGGTTAGATTTATAAGTCTCAAACTGCATGGAAAAGAACTAGGAGACATTGTTTTCATTGAGAAGATAATTATTTTTCTTTATTGAATACATGAGTAGGAGGTTCATATGCATCATTTTTAGCCTTTTACTGGTTTTAAAACTGTGCATAATTCACTTGGCTTTTCTAACCTTATTTCCTCATCTGCAGAAATGTAGGAATAATATTATTTACTTCTGAGAAGATAAAAATTAAAATAAAAATGTATAAAGAACTTAGCAAAATACATATCATAAAATACATGCTAACATTTTTGTCTTTCATTGAATGAAGAGAGGCCTTTAAGCCCACTGGCCTCCAAGTATACCAGAATATTCTTAGTAAATAATATTGATCTTGAGCACTATGGTAGAACACTTCAGCATAAGTGTGATGAACACCATCCTTATTTTTCTTGTCTATTAGTGAAGTCCCTTTTAGGTGGGAAGAGTAGGGAGGCTAAAGGGAATGCACCTTAGAAAAGTTGTATTCCATAGTGTGTTCAACACATTTCCTTAAATAATTAAGAATCTGTCCTGAAAGTCTAGGTATTAGCTTAGTACCTTTTTCTTTTCCCCTTTAGAGGTAGAGCAGATTCCCAAGAAAAGTTTATTGCTTTCAATTGCTTAATACAATATCCTTAGAGACACATTTTCACAGGCTGGAAGCAGATCCATTATTGCATTGAAGTTGGGTGGGGGAGGGCCGGAAGGAAGGAGTGAGGTTCTTCTTCACTAACTGCCTGATTGCTTTTAAATGACCATGGTGTACTGCTGTTAGGGTTCCAGGATGTGTTCATTAAGAATATGATTATGTTTTTTATGACAAAGTTAATTTTAGTTTGAATTTTACAATAACGTGTTCATGCAATTTTATTGCTCTTCAAAACCACCTGAGCTGAGAAGTCTCACTGTGTTAAGAACCACAAGACTGCTAAAGAAAATCAGGTCTTTAATATTTAATAATAGGCAGGCTATAGCCTTTAAACCCATGCTGTCATCTTCTCTGAACGCAGGCCCTGTAAACCAGGAGACCAAATAGGACATAGCTGTTAGTATTTCTCCTTTTCTTTGCAAAGTATTTCTTTGAAAGTGTCTTTGTCCCAAGACTCTAGGATACCGCCCAGATATAAACTGGAGCAGAAGGAACATAGACTAGGAGTGAAAAGGCTAATCTCTAGTCTAGTAATAGCCTAACCTTAAAATTTAATAAAAAAAATAAATAAAAAATTTTGATAAATTACCTCTCCTAATATGGTTTTCTAATTTTGAAAAGCTACAGTCAGGACTCAAACCCCAGACTACTAACTTCTAACCCCAAATCCTCTCCTCTTTACAATATGCTACCCCTCTACTGTTTTATACCTATTTAAATTTCTTGCTATTTTTATTCAAAACACTTCCTTTTCTATTATAGCTTGAGTCATACACAAGTAGTATAGTGTTTTACATATGATAAGGATATTCTTTATTTGCCCTAACATTTCTACTGTATTGTATAGTACCTGACATTTTGTAGGTTCTCAATTATTGCTCATTAAATTGGTGAGCTTTATACTTTTAAATATTCTTAAAATATCTTATCTTAAAATTTGTATTTACTCCCACCAAGAGCATAGAACATTGCAGCTCTTTACACACACTTGACATGTTTGATTCTCTACTGTGAATCTTCAGTCATTTTGATAATGTGCTGTAACCCTGGCTTCTCCAGGTCATATCATGCCTATATGGGGAGGTCTTGCAAATCTGAGAAGGTCCTCTGAATTGGAGTAGTGATAATACTGAGAATATTCACTGGCCCAAAGCAACCCCCAGAAGAGTTGCTTGGACCTCAAGCCAGCCTTTCTTGAAGTCCCCCCTTTTCCTGTGGCTCAGTAAGTCCAGGCTTACAGCTTCTTCTCGGTCATTATAATTCATCTATTGCAGCTGATAGTGACATATCCTTCTGTTTTTATGGGGCTTTAAGGAGCAGGAATTACACTAGAGTTTGACCAGGTGATATAGGTTCTTTGCTGCTTTGTACTCCGCACCCCAACACACACGTGCGTGCGCGCACACACACACACACACACACACAGTGTTCTCAATTAGGAGGCTTCACTATAATTAGTACATGTATTATAGCTCTTTTAATTGAGAGCTTATTGTCAGTTTTGTGCATACCTCATACCTTCTATAGACCCATAGAACAGCTCTCTCACTGTAGGTTGGAAGGTTTGGGGCTGCCATTTGATACTTCGACCAAAGCTGGTATCCTAGTACCCAGGCATAAAAGCAGGGGACATAAATTATTTCTTGCCTCAAAATGTGTCAACTGCCCTTCTCAGTACCCTCACTTGTCCAGAGGATGAATGCAACCTTTGCTGTCATTCTTATTTGAGTCTTCAATCAAAGATCTAAGGGCGAGACCATTATGTCTCTCGAGATTTCTTTTCCTGTGGCTCATCAGGATTGTACTCCTAAGAACACAGGTTGCTATGCCTTGGCATGGACAATTTCTAGCACTAGGCATGCATATTTGCTTCTCAACCCCACATTCTGCAGAACCTCAACTCTAAAAGGTTTTCTCCTTCCCTAAATCACCTTACAAAAGAACTACACTCTGTGTGTTTGTGTTAAAAATAAAGTTTTTATTTGGGCAACTACATTTACATTAGACAATATTTTAAAAGGTTTTAAACTATTTAGAGGCAACCTGAAAGGTCAAAAAAATTCCATGCTTTTAAAAAATACAATGTTCACCACATTCTAAAAATCAGAACTTTTGCACTGAATGTTAAAGCTACACAGGCCATGCCTGCCATTTTCTTTGAAACACATTCTTCTCTTTCCATCCTTCTGAGGTCCTTGGCCTCAAACACTTCCTTTTTGAATTGGAGATTTTAATATGACCTTTTTCTACAATCAGCAAAACCACTGAAAAGTCAAAGAAAACTGAATGGAAAACAGGTAACATGTCACCAGGATTAAGGCTTCTTGCTAGTGCTGGAGGAAAACCTTGACAAGTCTGAGGTCTGGTAGTGTGATTCCTCCTGTTTTGTTTTTATTTCTGAGTAATGTCTTGGCTATTCGAGGTTTTTTCTGATTCCATATAAAACGAAGTAATGTTTTTTCAAGATCTTTAAAATATGACAGTGGAGCTTTAATAGGGAGTGCGTTGAAATTATATATTGCTTTGGGTAGTATGGACATTTTGATAATGTTGATTCTTCCTAGCCATGAGCATGGTATGTTTTTCCATTTGTTAACATTTTCAGCTATTTCTTTTCTTAGAGTTTCATAGTTCTCTTTATAGAGATCTTTCACGTCTTTTGTTAGGTAAATTCCCAAATATTTCATCTTCTTTGGCACTACTGTGAATGGGATAGAGTCCTTAACTGCTTTTTCAATTTGACTGTTGTTGGTGTATATAAAGGCTACCGATTTATGAATGTTGATTTTGTAACCTGAGACGCTGCTGTATTCCTTGATCACTTCTAGGAGTTTTGTAGTAGAGTCCCTAGTGTTTTCCAGATACACAATCATATCATCTGCGAAGAGCGAGAGTTTGATCTCTTCTGACCCTATATGGATACCCTTGATCGCCTTTTCTTCTCTAATTGCGGTGGCTAAAACTTCCATTACAATGTTGAAAAGCAATGGAGACAATGGGCAGCCTTGTCTGGTTCCTGATCTGAGTGGAAATGATTCCAATTTAACTCCATTCAATATGATATTGGCTGTGGGTTTGCTGTAGATAGCCTCTATCAGTTTAAGAAAAGTCCCTTCTAGACCAATTTTCTTGAGTGTTCTGATCATGAAGGGATGCTGGATATTATCAAAAGCTTTTTCTGCATCAATTGAGAGAATCATATGGTCTTTGTTTTTTAATTTGTTTATGTGCTGAATTACATTTATAGATTTACATATATTGAACCAGCATTGAGACCCTGGGATAAAACCAACTTGGTCATGATGTATAATTTGTTTGATGTGTTGTTGGATTCTGTTTGTTAGGATCTTGTTGAATATTTTTGCACCTATATTCATTAGTGATATTGGTCTATAATTTTCTTTTCTTGTCGATAGTGATCAAAACAGCATGGTATTGGCACAAAAACAGAGAAGTAGATATCTGGAATAGAATAGAGAACCAAGAGATGAATCCAGCTACTTACCGCTATTTGATTTTTGACAAGCCAATTAAAAACATTCAGTGGGGAAAAGATTCCCTATTTAACAAATGGTGCTGGGTGAACTGGCTGGCAACCTGCAGAAGACTGAAATTGGACCCACACCTTTCACCATTAACTAAGATAGACTCTCATTGGATTAAAGATTTAAACTTAAGACATGAAACTATAAAAATACTAGAGGAGAATGCAGGGAAAACCCTTGAAGAAATTGGTCTGGGTGAGTATTTCATGAGGAGAACCCCCGGGGCAATTGAAGCAGCTTCAAAAATACACTACTGGGACTTGATCAAACTAAAAAGCTTCTGCACAGCTAAGAACACTGTAAGTAAAGCAAGCAGACAGCCCTCAGAATGGGGGAAGATATTTGCAGGGTATATCTCTGACAAAGGTTTAATAACCAGAATCCACAGAGAACTCAAACGCATCAGCAAGAAGAAAACAAGGGATCCCATCGCAGGCTGGGCAAGGGATTTGAAGAGAAACTTCTCTGAAGAAGACAGGCGCACGGCCCTCAGACATATGAAAAAATGCTCATCATCTTTAATCATCAGAGAAATGCAAATCAAAAGTACTTTGAGATATCATCTAACTCCACTGAGACTAGCGTATATCACAAAATCTCAAGACCAGAGATGTTGGCGTGGATGTGGAGAAAAGGGAACACTTCTACACTGCTGGTGGGAATGCAAATTAATACATTCCTTTTGGAAAGATATATGGAGAACACTCAGAGATCTAAAAATAGATCTGCCATTCAATCCTGTAATTCCTCTGCTGGGCATATACCCAGAAGACCAAAAATCACAACATAACAAAGATATTTGTACCAGAATGTTTATTGCAGCCCAATTCATAATAGCTAAGTCATGGAAAAAGCCCAAGTGCCCATCGATCCACGAATGGATTAATAAATTGTGGTATATGTATACCATGGAATACTATGCAGCCTTAAAGAAAGATGGAGACTTTACCTCTTTCATGTTTACATGGATGGAGCTGGAACATATTCTTCTTAGTAAAGTATCCCAAGAATGGAAGAAAAAATACCCAATGTACACAGCCCTACTATGAAACTAATTTGGGACTCTCACATGAAAGCTATAACCCAGCTACAACTTAACAATAGGGGGAAGTGGGAAAGGGGGGGTGGGTAGAGGGAGGGGAATCGGTGGGATCACACCTGTGGTGCATATTACAGGGGTATTTGCGAAACTTGATAAATGTAGAATTTAAATGTTTTGGCACAGTAACTGAGATAACGCCGGAAAGGCTATGTTAACCACTGTGATAAAAATGTGTCAAATGGTTTATGAAGTGAGTGTATGATGCCCCATAATCATATCATTGTATACAGTTATGATTTAATAAAAAAAAAAAAGAAAAAAAGAAAATCTTGACAAGCAAGATATGAAAACCTCCATTCAGTTAAAGTGTAGGTCCCATTACTGGTTTCACTATAGTCTTACAAGCACAAAAACTGGGAGTATTCTCTGTTTTCTGTTCTTCTATTTTCTGTGTCATATATTATATATGCATAGGGCCTGATGTGAACCAATAGCACTGTACGCTAAATATAGTTGTCTCTATTTCTGCCTCAGTAGCAAAGAAGAGGGGAAGAGACAGCTGGTAAAACAAATGGCTCTTCAACTCATGCTATACCACCTCCCTGGGGGAGATGGTGGAAAATAAATATGGAGACCAGGTCTTTACCTATATCCAAATGTTTACTCATAACAACAGATATCTGTGACATCCTAAGGCTTCTGGAGAGCAAGCCCACCCCTTCCCAAGATGCAGGTTGTAATGTTTTTCAATGTTGGATGCTTTCCAGCTTGTCTGGTGTTTTATTCCTGATTTTGGGTTCAACTGCATAAATTGTACATGATTATATATAGACAATTCTCATTATTCAGAGTAATTATGCTCTGTAAATTTGTGGTGAACTCTGATTTAATGAACTGAGCCATTGCTCCTCAGGGAAATAGAGGTTGAGCCTCTGATCACAACATTTTTGTCAACATATCAATACATAACCTTGTTTGATATGTGTTTAGTTCAATGGCATCTTCTTTAATATATATTATTGATACCCTAACATTGAGCTCATGGCCAGCAGTACTATATACTTCATGCCTGACTGAAGCTTATCTAATTACATGTGGTTTCTCTGCAAGGCACATCACAGCCTTTCTGGGCTTAGAAACACTAGGCAGCACTTTAGCACTACATTTGGGGACCACTTTAAACAGCAAAATCACGAACACAAACCACAGGAAAAAAAAAAAAAACATGGCATGAAATAAATCACCAAAAAGGAGATTTGTTTACAATAGAAGAGATATAACAAAAAGCCAAGGAGTCACCTTGTTAGACCTGAACTGAGGGCATTAGCTTAGGCAGCTTCAATTGTTCACCATCCCATGCCAATCTACCACCTCTCTCTCCCCAAGCAGCCACTGATTTGCTTTCTGTCAGTATAGATTAGTTTGTGTTTTGTAGAGTATTATATAAGTGGGGTCACACAATATTTATTTTTGTCTTTTTTCTCTCAGCATTCTTACTTTAAGCCTCAACCATTTTGTTTTTTCTATATCAATATTTTTTTCTTTTACTTTATTGCAGAGTAGTAAATAAATTATAATAATAAAAATTAAGTGAACATTCCACTTTTTTTTTATCCATTCACATGGTTTTTAAAAATTCTTATGTTGATGGACATTTTGGTTGTCTCTAGTTTTTGACTTTTTTGAAAAAACTGTTATGAACATTTGTGTACAAGTGTGAATGAATGAATATGTGTTTTGTTTTCTTTTGGTCGGCTCATAGAGTAGGTGTAGGTTTAACATTTCAAGAAACTGCCAAACTGTTTCCCAAAATGGTAGTACTGGTTACATTCTTATCAGAAATTTTGAAAGTTCTAGTTGCTCTACATTCTCATCAACACTCAATATGATCAGGTTTTGTTTTGCTTTGTTTTGTTAACTTTAACCATTCCAATATATTTTTACTGGTATGTCGTTGTGGCATTAATTTTCATTTCCATGACAAGTAAAGATGAAGAACATTTTTCCATTTACTTGTTTGCCATTTATTCATTTTCTCTGGCAAAGTCCCAGTTTAAAACTTTGCTCATTAAAAAACTTTTTATTTCTGAAATAATTTTAGATTTACAAAGAGTTGCAAAGTTAGTATGGAGTTCCTATATATTTGTCACTCAGATTTTCCAAATGTTAACATCTTATGTAATTATTTATAAAAAGTAAGAAATTGACATTGCATTAATATCCAACTGCTGACTTTATTCATATTTCATCAGTGCTTCTACTAATGTTCTTTTGCTTTTCCAGTATGTACTCCCCAATACCTCATCACATTTACTTGTCATGCCTTTTAGTCTCCTCTAATCAGGGGGTATTTCTCAATCTTTGCTAGTTTTTCATGACTGTACAACTTTTTCATTATGGTTTGGGATTCACTGAAGGTATGACGAATTAGATTACACTGATTGCATTTGATGACCATGAAACTTTTGAAGAGGAAAAGTCACGTATTTTGTAGAGGAGTTCTTGATTTGAGTTTGTCTGATTTACTCATGATTAGATTGGAGTTATGCATTTGGGGGAAGAAGAACAGAGATGGGAAGTGTGTTTTTCATCATGTCATATCAGGAGTACATGATACCAATATGACTACCTAATGGTGATATTAACATAGATCACTTGATTAAGATGATATCTACACATTTTCCCCTCTGTAACATTGTTATTAATATTTTCCCTTTTATATTCTATTTTTAGAAGCAAGTGACTAAGTCCAGCTCACATTCAAGCTGAGAGGAATTAAGCTCTGCCTCACGGAGGGAGGCATATCTAAAAACATGTGGCCACACCTTAAAACCACCAGAGTAATTAATAATGGAATTAATTTTGTATGATTTCTCTATGAAATATAATATTTAATAGGACATAAGAAATATTTGGGGGAAGATATTTGAATATCTTATTGCTCTTCAGAAATTCACTCACTTTAGCCTTCATTAATGACTCTTCCTTGCAGCAATTTTTAATGCGTTATACTAATGATGATTTTCCATTTGCCTCTTTCCTTCTACACTTATCATTTGAAATTCTTTAGTGAGGAAAATTTTTCTCTTCTCCTTCATACATTTATTTATTCTATCATTAATTTATATCATTACTAATTCATGTATACTTATTTTAGTCTTTGGGGCATAATCCAATATTATACTATTTATTTTGTTGCTCAAATTGTTCTAGATTTGGCCATTAGGGGATCTTTTAGGTTGGCTATTGTGTCCCTTTGCCATTCCCCTATCTTTTTGTTTTGTGAGTGTGACCTTACTTTTTAACATCAGATGAACTCTTAGTTTTTTGTGTGTTTTTCCTGCCTCAACCTTAGAATCAGCCATTTATCCTTTGAGCAAGTCTTTGTTTCTTTCATTGGAGAATGTTATTTAGAAACTAAGATCTAGACTCTGGTTATGATCATTATTATTGGGGTATCATTGCTACTAGAACATTTAGTACATAGAGGTAGGCAATTTTTGTATGTATATTGACCCATTATACATACACACACATGTAAAGACAAATATTACATTTCTGTACTTAAATATATATGAGTATAAAAATTGAGTTCATAGGGGAGCAAAGCAAGATGGCGAACCAGAAGGATCGTTCACCTGATTTCGCTTAGAATGACTGGGGGAAAAGAGGGAATGCAACCATACCTGGCACAGGGACCTTACCCAGAGTCTTAGCTCATGGAGCACAGGAACGAGGTGGTGAGCAGGATACAGTGTATGATCCACAGCAGTGAAAATCTGATGAATTAGGCAAGTGATTGTGACAGGCTGGGATCAATAAGTATGGTGGAGTTCTATTCATCTTTCTTTTCCATGGTGTAAACTATTTTTGATACATTCCACTGCATCTTCACATTTCCTGATTGTCTCCTTCATTTCCTTAAGCTCTGCCATATCCTTTCTATATTCTACATATCTCTCATCTGATCTTTGGCTTTGTGTTTCCATTTTCTTGTCCATTCTTTTCATTGTCTTTATCATCCATATTTTAAATTCCCTTTCTGCCAAGTCCTTTAATTCTTTATAGGTGGAGTCTTCTGCAGTAGCTTCCTCATGGTCCTTTGAGGGGTTTGCTTTGTTTTGGTTTCTCATGTTGCCCAAATTTTTCTGTTGGTTCCTCCTCATGTGTTGACCTCTATCTCCACCACTATTCAACATAGTGGTGGAAGTTCTAGCCAATATAGTCAGGCAAGAGAAGGAAACAAAGGGCATCTAAAAGGAGGCAGAGGAGGTCAAACTCACTCTTTGACAATGATATGATCTTATACTTAAGGAACCTCAAAGACTCAACCACAAGATTCCTGGAAGTGATCAAAAATATAGTAATGTCTCAGGATATAAAATCAACATCCACAAATAAGTAACCTAGGTATAGGCCAATCACAGCCAAGATGAGAAGCTAATTAAGGACACAATTCCCTTCACAGTAGTTTCAAAAAAAATGAAATACCTAGGAATATACCTAACAAAAGATGTGAAGGACTTCCACAAAGAAAATTATGAACCCCAGAGAAAAGAAATATCAGAAGATATTAACAAATAGAAGAAGATAACCATCTTCATGGCTAGAAAGAATCAACATTGTGAAAATGTCTATACTACCCAAAGCAATCTACAGGTTCAATGCAATCCCCATTAAAATAATATCATCATACTTTCAAGATTTGGAAAAATAATGCTTCATTTTGTATGGAACTAGAAGAAATCCCATATAGCCAAGGCAATTCTTAGTAATAAAAAAAAAAGCTGGGGTATCACCCTACCAGACTTTCAGCTATACTACAAGTCCATAGTGATCAAAACTATGAAGCATGGTATTGGCTCAAAAATAGTGACACTGACATTTTGAAAAGAATAGAAAACCATGAAATGAAAGTAACATCTTACAGCCACCTGATCTTTGATAAAACAAACAATAACATACACTAGGGAAAGAATACCTGTTCAATAAATGGTTTGGGGAGAACTGGATAACCATATATAAGAGACTGAAACTTGAACCGCACGTCTCACCACTTACAAAAATTGATTCAAGATGGATAAAAGATTTAAATCTAAGGCATGAAACAATAAAAATCCTCAAAGAAAGTATGGGGAAAACACTTGAAGATACCAGCCTGGGAAAGATTTTATGAAGAAGACTTTTGTGGTAATTGCAACAATAAAAATAAACAAATGAGTCTTAATTCAACTGAAAAGCTTCTATACGGCTAAGAAAACAATAACCAAAGCAAACAGACAACCTTAAGAATGGGAAAAGATATTTTCATAATATGAATTGGTTAAAAACTTGATAACTAGGATCTATAGAGAATTCAAGTTAATCAACAGAAAAAGACACTTTTACACTTCTGGTGGGTTTGCAAACTAGTACAACCTTTTTGGAAGGAAGTATGGAGAATCCTCAAAGAATTCAAATTAGACCTCCCATTTGATCCTGCAATCCCATTACTAGGCATCTACCCAGAAGAAAAAAAAAATCATTTTATCACAAGGACGTTTGCACTAGACTGTTTATCACAGTTCAATCTACAATTGTCAAAATGTGAAAATAGCCTAAATGCCCACCAACCCATGGATTACCAAGCTGTGGTATATGTATACCATGGAATACTATCCAGCCATTAAAAAAGGAGACTTTACATCTTTTGTATTAACCTGGATGGAGGGGGAACACATTCTTCTTAATAAAGAATCACAAGAATGGAGAAGCAACAGTCCAATGTACTCAATTCTAATATGAAGGCAGTAGATGAGCTAATACAGGGGAGGTAGGGGAATGAGCAAGTTGGGAGGTGGAAGAAGGGAGGCATATGAGGGATCATGGTGTATGGCACACCTCTTGGGGGTGTGACACATAATAGGGACTTTATCTAACAAATGCAATCAGTGCAACCTAATTCTTTGTATCCTCAATACATCCCAAACAATAAAAAATAAAAATAAAAAAATTGAGGTCATAATAATATCCCCCACCCTAATTCAGAACCCCAAGGTCATACTGATCTTCCCCCATTACTTATTTGTAATTCCTCTGACATTGAGAAATCTAGGTACCATTATCTATAATTTATTTACCTGTTTAAGTGTATATGGAATGTAGCTTCAAAATTCAGCAGTCCTTTGTGAAACACATAAATCAACTACAGTACAGTGTTTATATATAGTTTTTCCATTTTTAGATTTACAATAACCAGTCAATATATATCCTGGTTGATATTTCTTTATTCATATATCAATATCTACTTTTTGTGTTGCACATTTTCTTACAGAGTCATAATTACTATCATAGTACCATAGAGAATAATTGTGTAACTCTAAAAATTTCCTTTTGCTTACTCTTTTTTGCATTTTTTAATTAAATCATAGCTGTGTACATTAATGCAGTCATGGGGTACAATGTGCTGATTTTATATACAATTTGAAATATTTTCATCAAATATATTTCATCAAAAATAATTTTCAAAAAAATTTTTCATCAAAAATATTTCAAATTGCTTACTCTTTAAAAAGTGAGTTCTTTCTTTTCTGTATTTTATATTCAAGTCCTTTCATAGATATATGCCTTGAAGATATTTTCTCCTAGTTTGTCATCTGCCTTTTCATTTTCCTAACAGTGTCTTTCTAAAGGAAAAAATGTTTTAACTTTAATCAAGTTCAATTTATCAACTTTTTCTTTTATAGATCATGCTTTTGATGTTATATTTTAAAAAGTCATTGCCTAACAGAAGGCTACAAATATTTTCTCCAGTGTTTTCTTCTAGAAGTTTTATGATTTTAGGTTTTATATTTAGGTCTATGAACCATTTGGAATTAATTTTTTTTTTTTTCAGACAGAGTCTCATTCTGTCATCCTGGGTAGAGTGCTGTGGGTGACATCATAGTTCACAGCAACCTCGAACTCTTAGGCTCAAGTGGTCCTCCTGTGTCAGCCTCCCAAGTAGCTGGGACTACAGGCACCCATCACAACACCAGGCTAGTTTTTGTATTTTTTAGTGGAGATGGGGTTCTCACTCTCACTCAGGCTGGTCTCGAACTCCTAAGCTCAAGCTCAATCTACCCACCTTGGCTTCCCAGAGTACTAGGATTTCAGGCAAAGACTACCATGCCCAGCCTGGAATTAATTTTTGAATGTGATGTGAAGTACAGATAAAAGTTCTTCATTTTGCATATCCTATTAGCATGTCCTATGTTTTTTTTTTCAGCACCATTTGTTAAAAAGAGTACCTTTTCTCCACTGGATTACTTTTATACCTTTTCAGAAATTAGTTGTCCATATAAACATGGTTCTATTTCTGAATTGAGTATTTTATTCATTTTCTCTTATTTTCTAGCTTAAAACTAATATCACACTGTCTGGATTATGATAGCTTTATAATAAACCTTAAAATGAGAGAGTATTTGCTCTACATATTTTTAAAATAACTTTATCTATTCTGAGTCCTTTGCATTTCCATATAAATTTTAGGATTAGCTTGTCAATTAAAAAAAATCCCCTTGGTATTTTGATAGGTATCACATTGCATGTATAGATCAATTTGGGGACAGGTGAAATATTAAAAATATTGAATCTTCCAACATTTGAAGTTGTATCTCCCATTTATTTAAGCCTTCTTTAATTTCTCTCAACAATGTTTCCTGGTTTTCATGTCTTGCACAAATTTTAGCAGATTCATTTTGAAGTATTTAATATTTTATGCTATTATAAATATTATTTTAAAGATTCTAAATTCTGATTATTCATTGTTAGTACATATAAATATAACTAACTTATATAGAGATATTATATTTTGCAAACTTGTTAAATTTACTAATGAGTTCTAGTAGCTTTCTAATGCAGTCCATTGGACTTTTACATAGATTATCATGTTTTCTATGAATGACACTTCTTCCTTTTTAGTAGGAATTTATTTTATCTTTTGTTCTTATATGACTGTAAAGCCTAGAACCTACAATACAATTTTACATAGAACTGGTGAGAGAAGATATTCTTATATTTTTCTTTTTTTTATTATTAAACCATAGCTGTGTACATTAGTATGATCATGGGGCACCTTACACATGGTTCATATATCGTTTGATACATTTTCATCACATTAGTTAACATAGCTTTTGTAGCATTTTCTTAGTTATTTTGCTAAGACCTTTACATTCCACATTTACTAGGATTCACATATACCCTTGTAAGATGCACCGCAGGTGTAATCCCATTAGTCCCCCTTCTTCCGCCTCTTATATTTTTCTTGATGGTTAAGAAAAATAATTAAGTATTTAACCATTAAGTATGATGTTCTTTATCAGGTTTAATGTCATTTTTATTCTTAATTTACTAAGAGTTTTAACAGGAATGCGCATTAGATCTCCTCAAATGCTTTGCAGTATGTCTATTCATATGCCCTTTCTATTTTAGCTTTTTTTTTTTGTTCTTGTTGTTAATTTCAGGTTAATGTGAAGGTACAAACAACCAGGTCAAATTATTTGAATTTGTTAGGTAGAGTCCCTCACTTAACTATGTCCTACACCCAAAAGGTATAACATACACTCCTACACTGTACATATTCAGTAGGAGCACCTCAACCCCCTTCCCCACTCTTTCATTCCCCTCCCCCAATTTGAATTAAAATGAGTTTTTCTCCTATGTGGGCATGAATTAGATTGTCTATTGGCTTCATATTAGTACTGAGCATGTTGTATATTTGCTTCTGCATTCTTGTGATACTTTACTAAGAAGAATGTGTTTCAACTCCATCTAGGTTAATATAAAAGGTGTAAAATCTCCATCTTTTTATGATTGAATATACCATTGTATGCATATACCACAGTTTGTTAAGGCATTCCTGAATTTATGGGCATTTAAGGTGTTTCCATGTCTTGGCAATTGTAAATTGAGCTGCAATAAATGATAGAATGTATATGTCCTTAGATACCTAGTAGTGGGATTACATGGCCAAATGGGAGATCTAATTTGAGTTCTCCCAAAGTTGTAGATGTTGGCATGGATGGGGAGAGAGGGGAACACTTTTAGCTTGTTAATATGGTGAAGTCTACTGGCTTATATTGAAATGTTAAACCAACCTAGTATTCTTGCAATATACCTCATTTGGTCACAATGTACTACTATTTTTATATAGTAGAACATCTATAACTTGACCAGCCAAGGGACTGTAAAAAACTGCTCAACATACAGAGAAGATTAACATAAGAAACTAGGCATACTATACTGGTACATAGATGTGGTGGATGTCCAATATATGAAAATTAGGTCAACTTAAGGAGGTGGTCAATGTAGGGTGGTGGTCAATTAGGGAGATTTTATTGTATATTATTGAATTCTATTTGCTAAAATTTTATTTAGAATGTTTACCTTTATATTAATAAACACTATTGGTCTTTTATTTTTTCTGCAATATATTTTTCTGTTTTTTATATTTTATATTTTACTATTATGGTAATGCTGGGATCATACAATGAGTTGCAAAGTGTGCTTTCCTCTTAAGAATCCTGAAAGGTTGAAATTATATATTGCTTTGGGTAGTATGGACATTTTAACAATGTTGATTCTTCCCAACCATGAGCATGGTATATTTTTCCATTTGTTAACATTCTCAGCTATCTCTTTTCTTAGAGTTTCATAGTTCTCTTTATAGAGATCTTTCACATCCTTTGTTACATAAACTCCCAAGTATTTCATCTTCTTTGGCACTACTGTGAATGGGATAGAGTCCTTAATTGTTTTTTCAACTTGACTATTGTTGGTATATATAAAGGCTACCGATTTATGAATGTTGATTTTGTAACCTGGGACACTGCTGTATTCCTTGATCACTTCTAAGAGTTTTGTAGTAGAGTCCCTAGCGTTTTCCATATATACAATCATATCATCTGTGAAGAGCGAAAGTTTGATCTCTTCTGACCCTATGTGGATACCCTTGATCACCTTTTCTTCCCTAATTGCAGTGGCTAAAACTTCCATTACAATGTTAAAAAGCAATCTGTCATACTTTAAAGATCTTGAAAAACAATACTTCGTTTTATATGGAATCAGAAAAAACCTCGAATAGCCAAGACATTACTCAAAAATAAAAACAAAGCAGGAGGAATCGCGCTACCAGACCTAAGACTATACTACAAATCGATAGTGATCAAAACATCATGGTACTGGCACAAAAACAGAGAAGTAGATGTCTGGAACAGAATGGAGAACCAAGAGATGAATCCAGCTAATTACCGTTATTTAATCTTTAACAAGCCAATTATAAACATTCAATGGGGAAAAGATTCCCTATTTAACAAATGGTGCTGGGTGAACTGGCTGGCAACCTGTAGAAGACTGAAATGGGACCTTCACCTCTCACCATTAACAAAGATAGACTCTCACTGGATTAAAGATTTAAACCTAAGACATGAAACTATAAAAATACTAGAGGAGAGTGCAGGGAAAACCCTTGAAGAAATTGGGTTGGGTGAGTTTTTTATGAGAAGGATCCCCCAGGCAATTGAAGCAGCTTCAAAAATACACTGTTGGGACTTGATCAAACTAAAAAGCTTCTGCACAGCCAAGAACACAGAAAGTAAAGCAAGCAAACAGCCCTCAGAATGGGAAAAGATATTTGCAGGTTGTGTCTCCAACAAAGGTTTAATAACCAGAATCCACAGAGAACTCAAACGCATCAGCAAGAAAAAAACAAGGGATCCCATCGCAGGCTGGGCAAGGGACTTGAAGAGAAACTTCTCTGAAGAAGACAGGCCCACGGCCTTCAGACATATGAAAAAATGCTCATCATCTTTAATCATCAGAGAAATGCAAATCAAAACTACTTTGAGATATCATCTAACTCCAGTGAGACTAGCCTATATCACAAAATCCCAAGACCAGAGATGTTGGCGTGGATGTGGAGAAAAGGGAACACTTTTGCACTGCTGGTGGGAATGAAAATTAATACATTCCTTTTGGAAAGAGATATGGAGAATACTTAGAGATCTAAAAATAGATCTGCCATTCAATCTTGTAATCCCTCTACTGGGCATATACCCAGAAGACCAAAAATCACATCATAACAAAGATATTTGTATCAGAATATTTATTGCAGCCCTATTCATAATTGCTAAATCATGGAAAAAGCCCAAGTGCCCATCGATCCACGAATGGATTAATAAATTGTGGTATATGTACACCATGGAATATTATGCAGCCTTAAAGAAAGATGATGACTTTACCTCTTTCATGTTTACATGGATGGAGCTGGAACATATTCTTCTTAGTAAAGTGTCTCAAGAATGAAAGAAAAAGTACCCAATGTACTCACCCTTATGAAACTAATGCAGGACCTTCACATGAAAGCTATGACCCAGTTACAACCTAAGAATAGGGAGAAGTGGGAAAGAGAGGGGAGGGAGGGGGGAGGTAGGTGAAGGGAGGGGGATTAATGGGATTACACCTGTGGTGCATCTTACAAGGGTATATGTGAATCTTAGTAAATGTAAAATATAAAGGTCTTAGCAAAATAACTAAGAAAATGCCAGGAAAGCTATGTTAACTAGTGTGATGAAAATGTGTCAAACGGTCTATGAACTAAGTGTATGGTGCCCCATGATCATACTAATGTACACAGCTATGATTTAATAAAAAAATAAAAAATAAATAAATAAAAAAAAGAATCCTGATAGGTATATATATTATTGGCTTTAATTATTTATTTATTTATTTTATTATTTTATTTTATTTTTTTTTGCAGTTTTTGGCCAGGGCTGAGTTTGAACCTGCCACCTCCAGCATATGGGGCCAGAGCCCGACTCCTTTGATCCACAGGCGCCGCCCCAAAGCAAAAGTTGTTTATTTATTTATTTGTTTATTAAATATTTGATAGAACTCACCAAGGCCCATCTGGGCCTTAAGTTTTTTTTGTGGTAATATTTTCAAACCATACATTAAATGTATTTCATAGTTATAGGGCTATTTGGGTTATATTTTTCCACTTGAATGAACTTTAGTAGTTTTAGTCTTTCAAGAAATGTTTCCATTTCATCTAAATTGTTGAAATTATAGACACACAGTTGTTTTCAAAATTCTCTTATCATCTTTTTAAAATCTGTAGATTCTGTTATGGTGAGAGAATGAACTTTTTTCGTTTATGATATTTAATTTATATCTTCAATATTTTCTCTGAACAGACTGGCTATAGGTTTATCAATTTTCATCAATCTCAAAATTATCTTTTGGTCTTATTCATATTCTCTATCTTTTCTCTGTTAATTAGTTCATTGATATCTGTTCTTTATATTTCCTTTCTTCTATTTATGTTGGATTTTTAATCTTCTACTATTTTATGGGGGAAACTGAAATCACTGATTTTAAATTTTTCTGTTTTTCTAATATGAGCATTTTATATTGCAATTTTTCTCCCAGTGATGTTTTAGTGACACCCAACAAATTTGTATGTATGTATTTTGTTTTCGTTTTTATTAAATTCAATATACTTTTTAATTTATCTTTTACCGTATTCTTTGTACCATGGGTTATTAGAAATGTGTTATTTTCCCAAATATTTAAGGTTATTCCATAATCTTTCTGATACTGATTTCTAATTTAATGCCCCGGGGTCATAGAATACATTTTATGTGACTTTAAATTTTTTATTTTATTTTTTTTTTACTTTAAATTTTTAAAATGTATTAAGACTTTTGCCTTACAGCCTGGAAAATACTTTATCTTGGTAAAGGTTCTATGTGCACTTGAAAAGAATATCACTTAGGAATGGTTTAATCTTTTGGGTCTCATTCTTATCATTTATAATGCAATTCCAAGGCAGTGATTGGTCTAAGGCTAGTTATTCCTCATTATTGAGTTGAGACCTTCCTGAGTACTTTACCAAGCATTCTATGAATTATAAGTTTTCCAGACTGACTGATGGTAACAGACACTAGTCTTGGCCCTGTATGAACGCGATAATTTTGCAAACAACTACATGCCTGTAAATCTTCTGAAGAGTTCTTCAGCAGTCTTGGTTAGTTTCCTCATAACACTCTGCTGAATAACCAGGTTTGGCCCTCTGTAGTTCTCTAGAGTCCTCTCTTTGCCTATTTATATATTGGCAAGATATATTTGATATATTGATATATATCAAATTATTTGATATATTGTCATATAAACTGTATCTGCCTCAACATGCCTAAAGACTTCATTTCTAAAGCACTCAGTCTGCAAGGCTCTATCACAGTTTACCCTGTCTTTAGCATGACTGGAAACTCTCTCAAGGCAGTAAAGTAAAGGAATCTTAGGGATCACTCCATTTATTTCACGTCTCTCAAGAATCATTATCCTCATTGCCTGTTCCAGTGTCTTAAAAAGCAAAATTTTATTTATTTTGTCTCAATTTTGGATTGTTTCAGGTGGTGGAATAAATATAGTTCCTGTAAGTCCATCTTAACTACAAGCAAAAGTTCCACATTTCAGATATAAAATTTTGGTTATAGATATAGTTGAGCTTTCTACATGTCTAACAAGAAAATATTCTAACAAGAAAATCTTTCTACATGTCTAACAAGAAATTAGAAATGTCTAACAAGAAAACATTTCTAACAAGAAAATCTAAACAAATTTATATTATTTAACACACTGTTAATTATCTCTCCCATAATATTGAGAAAAAAATTCTTTAAAAGTATTTTCCAAAATTCAGTTATCTTCTATAGATTCAGATTAATAGAATAAAAAGGCTTATTCAGATAAATCATTTGCCTTGATTGGATAAAATCATGTCTATATTTAGCTGTGATTTAGTGCCTATTTCCAAATGAGAATAAATCTTCCTGAGTAGGGATGCTGGCATCTGTCTGCTCTATTCAGCTATATGTATGGTTATAATTCCCTATCATGATGTAATTTACATTCTATACCTTCACACAAAAAAAGGATTGAGAGCTCCTTTTCTAGCCCAATTGCTCCAGAAACAGCGTAATCATAGTTCTAAGGTCTTCCCTCCCTTCCAAAAAGTATAAGAAGTGTTTTGCTACAAATCAGCATCTAAACTAGATATTGCTGTGGCCTGAGTGCTTGCATCTCCTCCAAATTCATATGTTAAAGCCCTAACTCCCAATGTGATTTAGAGGTAGAGCCTTTGAGAAGTAGTAAAGTTCAGATGAAAGTCATAAAAGTGAGATCTTTGTGATAGAATTAGTTCCCTAATATGAAGAGGAAAAGAGAGACAGAGATGCGTACATTGAGGAATAGCCATGTGAGAACACAGGGACAAAGTAGCCATCTTCAACGCAGGAAAGTGGCCCTTGCTGACACTTTGATCTTGGACTTCCTGGCCTATAGAAGTGTGAGAAATAAATGCCTGTTGTTTAAGCCATTCAGACTATGGCATTTTGTTTTAGCAGCCCAAGCAAACTAAGACAGACATGTAATATCAATGTAAGAAATTTTATTTTCAGAGCTATCTGGAATTCTGAAAAGCTAATTAAATATTCAGCCTATTAATCAGTCTTGGGTCAGCAGTAATAGGATTGCAATATTGAACCAATGTACAGAGATTTGTATAGAGTAATGCATAAAACACTTGCATAAAGCAAGCATAAGAATGTTTTAAAATTAGGGGCGGCGCCTGTGGCTCAGTGAGTAGGGCGCCGGCCCCATATGCCGAGGGTGGCGGGTTCAAACCCAGCCCTGGCCAAACTGCAACAATAAAAAAAATAGCTGAGTGTTGTGGCGGGCGCCTGTAGTCCCAGCTGCTCGGGAGGCTGAGGCAAGAGAATCACATAAGCCCAAGAGCTGGAGGTTGGTATGAGCCGTGTGACGCCACGGTACTCTACCGAGGGCAGTAAAGTGAGACTCTGTCTCTACACACACACACACAAAAGAATGTTTTAAAATTAGTTTACTAATATTTTCTAAAAGATTTTACATAAAACTTCAACTCAGGGGCGGAGCAAGATGGCAGCTGAGTAACAGCTTCCTTGCATCTGGGCACCGTGAGTCTGGGGAGATAGGACTCCAGGCATCTCTGGCTGGTGGGAACTGCCTAGCATCACCCCTATGAGGACACAGGGAGACAGCGAGAGACTTCTGGACCCCAAGAGGAGGACTAAAACAGTGGAAAACCGGCAAGTGGTCGCGTGTGTTAAATCCGTCTAAACCCGCCCACAACTTCCACAGGCACAAGAACTTAAAGAGCAAGAGGAAGTGAAAGGAAAATTAGGGCAAGGAAACAGATAAAAGAAATCACTCATGAGGAAGAATCAGCAGAAAACTCCAGGCAACATGAAGAACCAGTCCAGAACAACCCCGCCAAGGGACCATGAGGTAGCTACTGCAGATGATTCCACCTATAAAGAAATGTTAGGAATGACAGAAAGGGAATTTAGAATACACATGTTGAAAACAATGAAAGAAATGATGGAAACAATGAAGGAAACTGCTAATAAAGTGGAAAATAACCAGAAGGAAATCCAAAAACAGAATCAAATCAGAGATGAACGATATGAAGAATATAAAAAGGATATAGCAGAGCTGAAGGAAATGAAACAGTCAATCAGGGAACTTAAAGATGCAATGGAAAGTATCAGCAACAGGTTAGACCATGCAGAAGAAAGAATTTCAGAGGTAGAAGACAAAGTTTTTGAGATAACTCAGATAGTAAAAGAGGCAGAAAATAAGAGAGAGAAAGCAGAACGTTCACTGTCAGAATTATGGGACTTTATGAAGCGTTCCAACATACGAGTTATAGGAATTCCAGAAGGGGAAGAAGAATGCCCCAGAGGAATGGAAGCCATACTAGAGAATATTATAAAAGAAAATTTCCCAAACATCACCAAAGATTCTGACACACTGCTTTCAGAGGGATATCGGACCCCAGGTTGCCTCAACTCTAACCGAGCTTCTCCAAGACACATTGTGATGAACCTGTCCAAAGTCAAGACAAAAGAAAAGATTCTGCAAGCTGCCAGGAGTAAGCGCCAGTTGACCTACAGGGGCAAATCCATCAGAGTGACCGCAGACTTCTCTAATGAAACTTTCCAGGCAAGAAGACAATGGTCATCTACCTTTAATCTACTTAAACAGAACAATTTTCAGCCCAGAATTCTGTACCCTGCGAAGCTAAGCTTCAAAATTGACGGAGAAATCAAATCATTTACGGATATACAAACATTGAGGAAATTCGCCACAACAAGACCGGCTCTACAGGAAATACTTCAACCTGTTCTGCACACTGACCACTACACTGGATCAGCAGCAAAGTAAGAACTCAGAAATCAAAGGACAAAACCTAACCTCCACACTGATGCAAAAGTTAAAACTAAGCAATGGACTCTCACAAAATAAGACGAATAGAATACTACCACACTTATCAATTATCTCCATAAATGTTAATGGCTTGAATTCCCCACTGAAGAGACATAGATTGGCTGACTGGATTAAAAAACACAAGCCATCCATTTGCTGTCTGCAAGAAACACACCTGGCTTCAAAAGACAAATTAAAGCTCCGAGTCAAGGGTTGGAAGACAATTTTTCAGGCAAATGGAATTCAGAAGAAAAGAGGAGTTGCGATCTTATTTTCAGATACATGTGGATTTAAAGCAACTAAAGTCAAAAAAGACAAAGATGGTCACTTTATATTGTTCAAGGGAAAACTACAACAAGAAGATATTTCAATTCTAAATATTTATGCACCCAATTTAAATGCTCCCAGATTCTTGAAGCAGACCTTACTCAGTCTGAGCAATATGATATCTGATAATGCCATCATAACAGGGGACTTTAACACACCTCTTACAGAGCTGGAAAGATCCTCTAAACAGAAATTAAACAAAGATATAAGAGATTTAAATGAGACCCTAGAACAACTATGCTTGATAGACGCATATAGAACACTCCACCCCAAAGACAAAGAATATACATTCTTTTCATCACTCCATGGAACATTCTCCAAAATTGAGCATATCCTGGGACACAAAACAAATATCAACAGAATCAAAAGAATTGAAATTTTACCTTGTATCTTTTCAGACCATAAGGCACTAAAGGTGGAACTCAACTCTAACAAAAATGCTCGACCCCACCCAAAGGCATGGAAATTAAACAATCTTCTGTTGAATAACAGATGGGTGCAGGAAGAAATAAAACAGGAAATCATTAACTTCCTTGAGCATAACAACAATGAAGACACAAACCACCAAAACCTGTGGGATACTGCAAAAGCAGTTTTGAGAGGAAAATTCATCGCTTTAGATGCCTACATTCGAAAAACAGAAAGAGAGCACATCAACAATCTCACAAGAGATCTTATGGAATTGGAAAAAGAAGAACAATCTAAGCCTAAACTCAGTAGAAGAAAAGAAATATCCAAAATCAAATCAGAGATCAATGAAATTGAAAACAAAAGAATCATTCAGAAAATTAATGAAACAAGGAGTTGGTTTTTTGAAAAAATAAATAAAATAGATAAACCATTGGCCAGACTAACTAGAAATAGAAAAGTAAAATCTCTAGTAACCTCAATCAGAAACGATAAAGGGGAAATAACAACTGATCCCACAGAGATACAAGAGATCATCTCTGAATACTACCAGAAACTCTATGCCCAGAAATTTGACAATGTGAAGGAAATGGATCAATATTTGGAATCACACCCTCTCTCTAGACTTAGCCAGGAAGAAATAGACCTCCTGAACAGACCAATTTCAAGCACTGAGATCAAAGAAACAATAAAAAAGCTTCCAACTAAAAAATGCCCTGGTCCAGATGGCTTCACTCCAGAATTCTATCAAACCTTCAAGGAAGAGCTTATTCCTGCACTGCAGAAATTATTCCAAAAAACTGAGGAAGAAGGAATCTTCCCCAACACATTCTATGAAGCAAACATCACCCTGATACCAAAGCCAGGAAAAACCCCAAACAAAAAGGAGAATTTCAGACCAATCTCACTCATGAATATAGATGGAAAAATTCTCAACAAAATCCTAGCCAATAGATTACAGCTTATCATCAAAAAAGTCATTCATCATGATCAAGTAGGCTTCATCCCAGGGATGCAAGGCTGGTTTAACATACGCAAGTCCATAAACGTTATCCACCATATTAACAGAGGCAAAAATAAAGATCACATGATCCTCTCAATAGATGCAGAAAAAGCATTTGATAAAATCCAGCATCCTTTTCTAATTAGAACACTGAAGAGTATAGGCATAGGTGGCACATTTCTAAAACTGATTGAAGCTATCTATGACAAACCCACAGCCAATATTTTACTGAATGGAGTAAAACTGAAAGCTTTTCCTCTTAGAACTGGAACCAGACAAGGTTGTCCTCTGTCACCTTTACTATTCAACATAGTGCTGGAAGTTCTAGCCAATACAATTAGGCAAGACAAGGAAATAAAGGGAATCCAAATGGGAGCAGAGGAGGTCAATCTCTCCCTCTTTGCTGACGACATGATCTTATACTTAGAGAACCCCAAAGACTCAACCACAAGACTCCTAGAAGTCATCAAAAAATACAGTAATGTTTCAGGATATAAAATCAATGTCCACAAGTCAGTAGCCTTTGTATACACCAATAACAGTCAAGATGAGAAGCTAATTAAGGATACAACTCCCTTCACCATAGTTTCAAAGAAAATGAAATACCTAGGAATATACCTAACGAAGGAGGTGAAGGACGTCTATAAAGAAAACTATGAAATCCTCAGAAAGGAAATAGCAGAGGATATTAACAAATGGAAGAACATACCATGCTCATGGATGGGAAGAATGAACATTGTTAAAATGTCTATACTTCCCAAAGCCATCTACCTATTCAATGCCACTCCTATCAAAATACCAGCATCGTACTTTCAAGATTTGGAAAAAATGATTCTGCGTTTTGTATGGAACCAGAAAAAACCCCGTATAGCTAAGGCAGTTCTTAGTAACAAAAATAAAGCTGGGGGCATCAGCATACCAGATTTTAGTCTGTACTACAAAGCCATAGTGCTCAAGACAGCATGGTACTGGCACAAAAACAGAGACGTAGACACTTGGAATCGAATTGAACACCAAGAAATGAAACTAACATTTTACAACCATCTAATCTTCGATAAACTAAACAAGAACTTACCTTGGGGTAAAAACTCCTTATTCAATAAATGGTGTTGGGAGAACTGGATGTCTACATGTAAAAGACTGAAACTGGACCCACACCTTTCCCCACTCACAAAAATTGACTCAAGATGGATAAAGGACTTAAATTTAAGGCATGAAACAATAAAAATCCTCAAAGAAAGCATAGGAAAAACACTGGAAGATATTGGCCTGGGGGAAGACTTCATGAAGAAGACTGCCATGACAATGGCAACAACAACAAAAATAAACAAATGGGACTTCACTTCATTAAACTGAAAAGCTTCTGTACAGCTAAGTAGACAATAACCAAAGGAAAGAGACAACCCACACAATGGGAAAGGATATTTGCATATTTTCAATCAGACAAAAGCTTGATAACTAGGATCTATAGAGAACTCAAATTAATCCACATGAAAAAAGCCAACAATCCCTTATATCAATGGGCAAGAGTCATGAATAGAACTTTCTCTAAAGACGACAGACGAATGGCTAAAAAACACATGAAAAAATGTTCATCATCTCTATATATTAGAGAAATGCAAATCAAAACATCCCTGATATATCATCTAACCCCAGTGAGAATGGCCCACATCACAAAATCTCAAAACTGCAGATGCTGGCGTGGATGTGGAGAGAAGGGAACACTTTTACACTGCTGGTGGGACTGCAAACTAGTACAACCCTTCTGGAAGGAAGTATGGAGAAACCTCAAAGCACTCAACCTAGACCTCCCATTCGATCCTGCAATCCCATTACTGGGCATCTACCCAGAAGGAAAAAAATCCTTTTATCATAAGGACACTTGTACTAGACTGTTTATTGCAGCTCAATTTACAATCACCAAAATGTAGAAAGAGCCTAAATGCCCACCAACCCAGGAATGGATTAACAAGCTGTGGTATATGTATACCATGGAATACTATTCAGCCATTAAAAAAAATGGAGACTTTACATCCTTTGTATTAACTTGGATGGAAGTGGAAGACATTATTCTTAGTAAAGCATCACAAGAATGGAGAAGCATGAATCCTATGTACTCAATCTTGATATGAGGACAATTAATGACAATTAAGGTTATGGGGGGGGAAGCAGAAAGAGGGATGGAGGGAGGGGGGTGGGGCCTTAGTGTGTGTCATACTTTATGGGGGCAAGACACGATTGCAAGAGGGACTTTACCTAAGAATTGTAATCAGTGTAACTGGCTTATTGCACCCTCAATTAATCCCCAACAATAAAAAAAAAAAAAACAAAAATACTTCAACTCAAAACCCAAGAATTCTCACACTTTTTATTTCTATATAAGAATGACCAGAATTTTATATTTATAGAGAGTTTCCTATTGCCATATTGTCTAAGTTCCAGGTAGCCTATTTATTCATTTCACTGTCCAAATTGAACAAAAATATCATGATTTTTACCCTCATTCTCAGAAATTTTGTCTACGTGATTGAGGTGAACGTCTTACGCATTAGGAGCAAAAATACTTGGATTGTACCCTGCCAGAATGAAGGAAGAGTATCTAGAAGGGAACCTTCTGCCTGGCTGGTGTTGAGGGGATTCAGAAACCTGTAGCTGGAAATGTTAGCTATTGAATTTTGAAACATTTGTCTCTTTCATAGTCTTTTTTGTTCTGCATTTGAGGTTTGAAATGTACACTGATGGAGACTTGAGGCAATTATCAAAATAATTAGAGGGGAAAATCCACACAATAAAAACACATAACAGAAATGCAGTCAAACATTTCAGGTGAAAACAGTGACATATGTATTGGTATTTGCCTGCATTAGTTAGAAAATTTCTTCATTTCTTTTCTTTCTGATTTGTCAGTAAAGACCTGGCAAGAGAATATTCATTTCAACAATGACTCCTGTGTCGCATAGAAATATAATTAGCATGAAAATAATGATCTCCAGTAAGGAAATAATATAATTCATCTAGGAAGAAGTCTTTTTTTGTAAGAGCATTGGTTAACCATATTTTACATTATCCTGAATTTATATTCCAGGTTAATTCAGAATTCAAATTTTAAAATTTAATAAAAGTAATCTGGCTTTAACAAGCCAGGTTGTTATGTAATGTCTGGTAAAATAACTCTTTAGATATGCTTAAATAGTTATTTTTACCTGTCATTATACTTAGAAATGGTTCTCAGTAATCAAGACCTCTATCTTGGATACACCCAAACACATGCAAAAAATGGTGGCTGGCACATAATAACTTTGCCTACATATAGCCATAAATTCATTAGTTAGAGAAGTGTAAAGTTTAGAAAAACATAAGTTTTATTTAACTCATGAAAATGAAAACAATAAAATAGATGTAAAGAGCAAAAGAAATAACATACTAGCTGTAACAGTAGAAATTAATGACATGGAAAAACTAAACAGATATGTCATCAAAACAAAAGTTGTTTTTGGAAAAGATTAATGAGATAGATACACTTCTGGCTAGACTGGTCTGAGAAAAAGAGAGAAAAAAATTCATTAAAAAAAAGGATACTATGGTGGTACCTGTGGCTCAAAGGAGTAAGGTGATGGCCCCATATGTTGTAGGTGGAGGGTTCAAACCCAGCCCCAGCCAAAAACTGCAAAAAAAAAAAAAAATAAGGTTACTAAATAAATACCCAATGTACTCCATACTAATATTAAATCAATATATAAACAATTACATGTCCATAAGAACAATAAAACACTATATAGTCCAGTTCAGGGGTAGAGTGAAGTGGGAGGGGGAATCTGGGAGGACGTACAGCAGAAGGAGGGAGGGCATGAGGTGAGATCTCACCTAATGTGCACATTGTGAGGGTGTATAACATGCCCCCTGGGTGAGGGGCTCTTCTACAAATGGAACTTTACCCTGGAAGTGAGAACAATGTAAACTAAATATTGTATCCTCATATTAACTTGAATAAAGTTTAAAAAAAAAACAGGAATACTATGCAGATTATAAAATAGGAGTACTATGCAAATTATAAATACAAATGCGAACACTAAAATAAAAGTACAAATATCTTAAATGCTAAAAGGTTATAACAAGTAGAAATGATAAACCAAAAAGAGAATAAAACAAGGTAAATATAAAATAAGAGCAAAAATTATAGCATAAATTAATATGAAGAATTGAAACATATCAGTAATATCAATATATGTGAACAGCCTAAACTCACCTATTTAAAGGAACAGATTTTCAAATTGGCATATGGAACAAACCTAATTCTATTTTCTGTACAGAAAAATAATGCAAATGTAGGGATGCCAAAAGTCTAAAAATAAAGTTATGGACAAAAATTTACCTTTGAAATGGAAAAAAATATGACAATAGAAAGTTGCAATAATGACACCAAATTGGAATTTAGGTCCCCAAATAATAAATGAAATAGAAAAAGACATTTTATAGTGCTAAAGGTCCTGATCCAAATTGGAGATACAATATATGAATATCTATGTAGCAAATAATACCCTGTTTCCCCGAAAATAAGACAGTGTCTTATTTTAAGGTGTGCTCCCAAAGATGCGCTAGGTCTTATTTTCAGGGGATGTCTTATCTTTCCTGTAAGTAGGTCTTATTTTCGGAGGATGTCTTATTTTCGGGGAAACAGGGTAGCAATCACCTATATAAAGCAGGAACTACAGAAAATACAAAGAGAAATAAATAGAAATGTACAATTAATAGGAGACTTAACATACCACTGTCATCACAAGACAGGTGAAGTGGTTCATAAATTCACTAATTAATAATTGAAATAGCAAAAGCAATATTCCATACTGAACACTATACACTAACACTAGAAAATATGAGGTCTGACATTTAAATTTGTGAACTCATCTTAGAAAAAGTGCTATATACCTCATTGCTGAGTATAACTGTTGCCACCTTTGAAGTACTCCACTTGGAAAGCTATGAACTAGAGATTATGCCAAAAATGCATTATACTTTTATATTATTTATTCTGCCTTCTACAATGTGTTTAACTGAGTGGTGAATCGTATAAAAGAGCTAGAGAGTTCAGCCTTTATCAGCTGATTTATCTGTAGTTGTTCTTTTCTTGAATTTTAGCTACTGGTGCCTAGCCAAAGGTTTAAACTTTTTTCCAAATCTCAGTATGACTCACAATGAAAATTAAATTTTTCAAAACTGTTGCCCTTAGACGCAAATCTCTGAAATTTGGCAACAGTGGATTTCTCAAAAGGCATCAGTTATAGTAACTATCAGAAAATTTAGTTTATTCATTTCAAAGCAATTTTCTAAAGACATCAGTGTCAAAGAAAGACTGGGAATAATTGAGTTGCTATATGGTTATGAATTTTATCTTATCTTATAAATATTAGACCAAAATGAAAACTGTTAGAAAGAAAAATATGCTTTTTCAGTGTAGTCCTTGAACTGCTTTTTAAAGAAATTATCTAAAACTTAGAATCTGAAAGAATCAATAAATTAAACTGGCAATATTCTAAATAAACATCAAGCTGATTAGATGTCTTATTAACTGTTGATAACTTTGAGGTTTTACTGCCCTTTCTTTAGTGAGGTGTAACAAAAACTTGTGTATTGGTTTTCAAGAGTGGTACCTATGACATGATAAACCATAACAAACATACCCAAATTTCACAATTTGGGGCTCCACTTATTGTTGTTTGTTGAGTAATATCTCAGGGAATGGGGTTAGCAGATGAGAAGGTGATTTTGCCTGGTGGATTTATAAGATGTAAGATTTCTACACACAATTAGTTATACCTACTAACAAACTCACCAAAAACCAGAACATGGTTCATAGGACTGTATTTTTCCATTCTATATGAACCCACTATGACAATTTTTGGTGACCCAATTTCATTTCAAGGTTTTTCTTGATGTTAATATTAGTCTCCTTTTTATAGTACCATTATGTACAGAGAGAAATAGAATGACCTCTGTAATTAGTCCAAAGGCCATCATCCCTGAGGAAAGACTCTGTAACCCCCATTCACGTAAAGATATCTCTAGAGGTTAACTTTTGCTGAAAGTTTCTGTGGAAAACATGAAAATAAGATAACAAGTGAGGATCAAACGACAGGTCTACTTTCAGATCCCTGAGTATTCTCCATACTTCTTTCCAACTCTAGTAGGTATGTATATCCAAAAGACTAAAAATCACATTGTAACGAAGATATTTCCACCAGAGTGTTCATTGAAGCTCGATTCATAATAACCAAGTCATGGAAGAAGCCAAGTGCCCATCAACCCATGAATGGATTAATAAATTGTGGTATATGTACACCATGGAATATTATGCAGCCTTAAAAAAAGATGGAGACTTTACCTCTTTTACATTTACATGAATGGAGCTGGAACATATCCAACTTAGTAAAGTATCTCAAGAATGGAAGAAAAATATTCAATGTACTCAGTACTATTATGAAACCAATTTACAATCAGTCACACTTTCATATGAAGAATAGATCACAACTATGGCCCAAGATGAAGGAGGGAGGAGCGGGGAGGGTAAGGAAGGGGGAGGTCAGATCAAGGGAGGGTGAATGGTGGAATCACACCTATGGTGCATAATGCAAGGGTACATGTCGGATCTATTAGTATAGAGTATAAATGTCTTAACACAATAATTAAGTAAACGAGATGAGGTATATATTAACCAGTGTGATGTAAGTGTTCCTAATTCTATATGAAATCAGTACATTGTACCCCATAAATGCATTAATGTATACATGATCTACGTGTTTGTTTATGATTTAATAAAAAATTTTTAAAAAGATAACAAGTAAAATAATTTCTATTATCTTTAATATAGGTCCATCCAAGTGGAGTATCAAATGAGGCAAAATGATAGAAACTGAAGTCTCACAATATTCATTTATGTCTGTGGTTATATTCATACTTGTAAAGTAAAAACAGCAAATATTTTTGAGCAACCACTAACTAACAGATACAATGCCGGACAGGATGGTGGGCAGGCTTTATCTTTTATTTATTTTTTTTTATTAAATCATAGCTGTGTACATTGATATGATCATGGGGCATCATTCACTAGCTTCACAGACCGTTTGCCAAGTTTCACATATACGCTTGTAAGATGCACTGCTGGTGTAATCCCACCAATCCCCTTCCCTCTACCCACCTCCCCCCTCCCTCCCCTCCCTTTCCCCCTTCCCCCTATTCTTAGGTTGTAACTGGGTTATAGCTTTCATGTGAAAACCCTAAATTAGTCTCATAGTAGGGCTGAGTACATTGGGTACTTTCTCTTCCATCCTTGAGATACTTTACTAAGAAGAATATGTTCCAGCTCCATCCATGTAAACATGAAAGAGGTAAAGTCTCCATCTTTCTTTAAGGCTGCATAATATTCCATGGTGTACATATACCACAATTTATTAATCCATTCGTGGATCGATGGGCACCTGGGCTTCTTCCATGACTTAGCAATTATGAATTGGGCTGCAATAAACATTCTGGTACAAATATCTTTGTTATGACGTGATTTTTGGTCTTCTGGGTATATGCCCAGTAGAGGAATTACAAGATTGAATGGCAGATCTATTTTTAGATCTCTAAGTGTTCTCCATATCTCTTTCCAAAAGGAATGTATTAATTTGCATTCCCACCAGCAGTGCAAAAGTGTTCCCTTTTCTCCACATCCACGCCAACATCTCTGGTCTTGGGATTTTGTGATATAGGCTAGTCTCACTGGAGTTAGATGGTATCTCAAAGTAGTTTTGATTTGCATTTCTCTGATGATTAAAGATGATGAGCATTTTTTCATATGTCTGAAGGCCGCACGCCTGTCTTCTTCAGAGAAGTTTCTCTTCAAATCCCTTGCCCAGCCTGTGATGGGATCCCTTGTTCTATTCTTGCTAATGTGTTTGAGTTCTCTGTGGATTCTGGTTATTAAACCTTTGTCGGAGACATAACCTGCAAATATCTGCTCCCATTCTGAGGGCTGTTTGCTTGCTTTACTTACTGTGTTCTTGGCTGTGCAGAAGCTTTTTAGTTTGATCAAGTCCCAGTAGTGTATTTTTGAAGCTGCTTCAATTGCCTGGGGGGTCCTCCTCATAAAATACTCACCCATCCCGATTTCTTCAAGGGTTTTCCCTGCATTCTCCTCTAGTATTTTTATCGTTTCATGTCTTAAGTTTAAATCTTTGATCCAGTGAGAGTCTATCTTAGTTAATGGTGAAAGGTGTGGGTCCACTTTCAGTCTTTTACAGGTTGCCAGCCAGTTCACCCAGCACCATTTGTTAAATAGGGAATCTTTTCCCCACTGAATGTTTTTAATTGGCTTGTCAAAGATTAAATAACGGTAAGTAGCTGGATTCATCTCTTGATTCTCTATTCTATTCCATACATCTACCTCTCTGTTTTTGTGCCAATACCATGCTGTTTGATATATAAAAAATCATTCACTTATGTTAAATTCTTCCTGCAGTAGACACTTCCACTCCTCTTCAATCCGTTTGGGTCCTTTTAATCACTCTGGACAACACTCCTGAGCTGTAGGATCCTTTTTCTTCCAATATTTGACATCTGAGACTCCCTGGACTCTGAAATTGCTTTCTTGCAAATATTTTTTTTTTTTTTTTGCCTGGGAGTTTATTTCTTATGTAAGTCCCCAATGGGAAACCCTAATTAGTGACTGGTTTGTGGAAAAGCATGAAAGCCCAGACCCTTTGTTCCTTTCAGGACAACAGGAATAGAGTTCCCCTTTGCAATCAGCTGCTTTCAAGGTACTTTGCCTGAAGTCTGAAATTGTAGCCTGACTTGTCCTCTTCACAGTCCCTGCTCACTTTCTTCCAATTTTTAATTGATTTCTTCAAGCAGCAGTTCCTTAATCAATCACTTGCATATTCATACTCATCTCATAATTTGCTTCTGGGGAACACAACCTAAAACACCACTTCCACCCAAAATCTAACAGCTTAAAAATGTGCAAAATCCATAGTAATTTCCTAGAAATGGAAAGAATTACAAATTCTTTAAAGACTCATTTGAAAAGCAGGCAATTGCAATTAGCTATTTGAGGACAAATAGCTAATTGTGGGAGAAGGAATGACTCAGTGGGTCATGATGACCATCCAGAGAGGATTAATCTCAATATGGTATCATTCTTTCTGCACATAAATATATATGGGCATGGGACAATGGTATAATGTGCCAGGTTTTGTCAAGGGCAGAAGCAGAAGCCAAAGGAGGGTGAACGTGTACAGAAAGAGCTTTTTTAATAAGCTTTTTTAAAAATTCAAGAAGAGAAAAATGTGAGAAGTTAGGAGAGAATAATGAAATCATTTTCATTCCCTTCAGATTTCCCATTATCTTTTGTTCTCACTCCATTTTAGGAGAGGCATCTTTTTTATAGTGTTTATATGATATAGATATGGAGAAGTAAAGAAGAGAAATAAATTGGCACTTTATAAAATCTTAAAAAGAGTAACCAAAGAAGTATAACCAGTAATATATTTTAATTAATCTATGAAGTGAGGTTTTAGCTCTCTCCTCCCGGGATAGAGGAAAAAAGCAGTCAAGTCTAATGCTTAAAGAGAAAATAGCCACTCAAACAAAGGAAACAAATATGGACAATCACTATCCAGAAACACAGAATACCAGTGGAATGGACAGGGCATTCTGCTGAAATGAAAGCTTTATTAAAGCAAGAAATGAACACATTCTGTGTTCTGTGCTGTGCTTACCACTGGAACATTGTAAGCTACCTGTACATATTTGTTGAATTGATTATCTTATTAATTAGTCATATTAAAAACATAATTCTACTTTATTTATTTACCAAAGATATGGATCATATGACTTAGCACATAGCAGGTACTCAGAAATACATGTTGAACATACACAGCCTGTTAAGCATGATTTCACTCATAAGAATAATAGTAACAAATGTTTGAAATTATGACTCAAAAAATTTGAGATGTATGAATCTGATAAAAACTACAGAAAGAATTACCTCATATTCAGTCTTAGGCTTGTGAAAAGCCTAGTAATGGCTTTCTATCTTCCCATTTATCCTAAATAGTTAATATAACAGGTTATATTATATTATATATTATATTATAGTTATCATAACTTTGCTTAAATAAATGCTGGGAAATTGTTAAGAATATTTAAAAGATGATAATAGAATTTCATAGATATCTTTGAGGTCAAATGAAATGGGGCTTCCTAGAATGTGGCAAAGGATTAGAAAAAAATGCAAGAGAGAGTTTTTATATGCAATATCTAATCTCACCTATAGACAATTCCCCCAAATTGTAAAGGAATCCTATGACCTAAATTGACCTATGACATTTCTTTTACATATATCTCTTTCTGAGTCCCAACATTCTGCTACCTACTTCCTGATTTCCTTTGGCAGGTTCCAGATCTAAGTTCTTTTTAATAACTTTTATGCTTTTTACTGGATATATGTACTACCCAACAATAGTACACGTTTTATCCCTACTGGAAGAGAGTCTGACAGTCAGTTTACTAACTCATTGACAGAATAGTAACATTTTCTTCAGTTGCATAATGTGGTATGAGTCTAGTAAATGGAATTCAATCTCAATGGATACCTACTGAAGCCCAGTAAGAAATATTATAAAGATAGACATATTTATCATCTATTTATCATCCCCATTTTTAAAGTAAGGAAACTGAACTATAATAATATTAACTAATTTACTCACATGGACCTTTTCATACCAGTCTTGTAATGCAGCTTCTATCACCATTGTGTGGATGAAAAAGCTGGCTCTAAAAGAAGATATGACATTTTTGTACTTTCACAGGATTTAAGATTTCTGCTACAGCTCAAATATCTTGGCCATATCAGATGGTATTTTTTTTTAAAGCTATTGTGTAAGAGCTTTATAAGAAAGCCATATTATTAAATTTTTCTTCTCTTTAAATAGCAAAATTTTCCCTTGTTTAATGAAAATTGTTACTAGAATTAATCAATTATTCCCTGATGAGTTCAATTAATATGCTTAACTTTTTTTAGAGAATTATAGCTCTCAATTCTGGCTTTCTGCCAGCAAGAAGAAAACAGAAAGGAAACAGGATAAGTATGAGGGAAAGAAACAAATGCCATATCCAGGGTGCATCTGAAGGTGAGAGGCACCATTAAACCAAACTGTCTGGACTTTTTGATTCAGATTTTTCTTCACAGAAGCTGAAGCCCTTGGTCCTTTTCAGTCTTGAGACATGGTGTTTTCAAGAAACAAGGAAATGAGTGAAAGAAGGTGAAACACATTTCAGCATTTAGGTATTTCCTTTCTCCTCTTGTTGGACAAAATTATTCTTGTGCCTAAGGAATACTTTTTCATACATGTTAATTGGATGAACACCAGTCATAAACAAAAAACAACTAGTGTAGGTCAGTCAGCAGAATACTACTGAAATCTTCAATGTATCTTTCAAATATAATTAATGGTAAACATATGTATGCCACTCATGACAAAACATGAGAATAAATCACACCAAAATTAAGAAAAAAAATATTTAAGGAAAAAATATTCGAGCTTATGAGAACAAACTTTTTCAACTCAACTTAAATTATTTCCATTAATTATCATATGTGTTATTTCATGTTAGTGAGTGGAAAAGAAAGTAAATACTTCTTTCAAAGATAAAGAATCACACTGAAAGAGGATCCACACCTCTCATCACTTATAAAAGTTAATTCAATATAGATGACAAACTTATGGAATGAAACTATAAGTATTATAGAAGAAAATGTTGGGAAAACTCTTATAGATATCAGCCTAGGCAAATAATTTATTAAAAAGACCCCAAATGCAGTCACAGAAGCAATAAAAATAAATGAATGGAACCTGATCAAGTTAAAAAGATTCTGTGCAACTAATTACGCAATCAATAAAGCAAATAGACACCTAGAATGGGAGAAAAATTTACATGGTATACATCCAATAAAGGTCTAATAATCAGAATGTACAAATAACTCATAAATCAGCAAGAAAAAATTAAACAAACCCATTAAAAATGGACAAAAGACATGAACAGAAACTTTTCAGGGTGGCATCTGTGGCTCCAGGAGTAGGGCGCCAGCCCCATATACTGGGGGTGGCGGGTTCAAGCCCGGCCCTGGCCAAAACTGAAAAAAAAAAAGAAAGAAACTTTTCAAATAAAGATAATGGCCAAAAAAACACATAGAAAAATGCTCTATGTCTCTAATTATCAGGGAAATGCAAATCAAAACCACAACGAGATATCATCTAACTCCAGAGATAATTCCTCTTATCAAAAAGTCCCAAAGCATCAGATGTTGGTGTGGATATGTAGAAAAAGACACTCTTATGCACTGTTGGTGGGATGGCAAAGCAGTACAATCTCTATTTGAAATAGTATGGAGACACCTGAGAAAACTAAAGCAGACCTGTCATTTGTTCTAGTACTTGGTATTTACCCAAAGGACAAAAAAAGAAATTCTATAAAAAGACACATTAACTTGAATGTTTATAGCAGCACAATTCACAATCACAAAGTACCCACCAGTACATAGTGGACTAATAAACCATGGTGCTCTAGTATCTTTTGTAACCACTTGGATGGAACTAGAGACCATTCTTCTAAATGAAGTATTACAAGAATAGAAAAATAAACATCACATGTACTCAATACTAAGTTGGAACTAAGTGATCAACACTTAGGTGCACATATGGAAGTAAAACTCAATGTAAATCAACCAGGTGGGAGGTGCGGAAAAGGGATGGGTAAATTCACACCTAATGGATAAAATCCACATTATATGGGTGAAAGTATACTTATAACTTTGACTCATATGGTACAAAAGTATTATATATACCCAAAATGTTTGTACCCCTGTAATATTCTGATATAAAAAACAGAGATAAAGCTTTGAGATGAGAACCTTCTCTCCCCTTTAAGAAAGTTTTATAGTAACTATAAAACATTCTAGTGATATTAAAACATTCTAGTAGTATTAAAAGTATTTAATAAGTACCTATGCTGAGTCCTGACATAATATTCTATAAGACTTCACAGTAGAGGAAATAGAGGTTTAACATGATTAAAGAAGATTTATATATGGTGTAGTGATCATGTCAGGAACATCAGAGACAATTCTGAAACTACAGGCAAAAGAATTTCTAACCATGATGTTGAACAGCCATTGTAGATAAGAATACTATTACTGAACTCAATTATGCCAGGAGACCAAGATTTGCCTGGGTCCAAGTATTTGAGCCACAGGATTATAATGTGAGAGGCATTCTCACATTGCTTCAATAATCGTTAAGATTTGAGAGATCCTAGCACTTTGGGTGGCCAATGCAGGGGAATCGCTTAAGGCCAGAAATTTGAGACCGGCTTGAGCAATATAATGAGAGTCCCATCTCTCCAAAAACAAAAAAGAAAGAAAAAAAAAAAGAAAAATTAGCTAAGTGTGGTGGTATGTGCCTGTAGCATCAAGTACTTGGGAGACTGAGGCAGGAAAGTCACTTAAGCCCAGTATTTTGATGTTACAGTGAGCTTTGATGATGCCACAGCACTGTATTCTGGGCAAGAAAATAAGACTTAGTCTCAAAAAAAAAAAAAAAAAAAAAGATTTAGCCACCCAAACCACCAAGCCATTAGAAAATAGTTTCTTTTTGGATGTTTCGTTTGTTTCTGTCTTGCTGTTTCCCATAGAGAATGGTAATTCGCTTTTGAAAATAGAGAATAATCCAAAGCCAGTTCAGTGTGGTAGAACACCAACCAATGACCACAAGGGCAATTCAGTCTTGAAAAAATAGGAGAAAATGTTCATAATTTTTTATGTTTAATGTGACTCTTAGATCACTTAACAGCAACCTATACATTAGTTTCTGGCTAAGACATGAAATTCCAGGGTATGTTTTTTTACCTAATGAGCTAGTGATTTTTCATGTAAGTTTCATATTATTTCTTTGAACAGCATTTAGGACAAAATTAAAGTTGACAGTTTTAGTGTATTCATTAAAAAGATATGCATTTCTAAAGGACTTATTTTTAGGAAATAAATTATTTTTCAATATTATCTTTTGACACTTACTTTGTATTTGCTGCACAGGGGATATGGAAGATATTTGTTGGATTATAATGCTAACCTTACCCCCAAAATACTAATTTTTACCTTCTAAATTACTCTATTTTTAAGTCCATTATTTCCTACATTCCTTTGCTGCATGTTCCTTTTCTTCCTGTTACTCATACCTTTTTTTCTCATGAAATAATCAAAGACTTCATTATGTAAGTCCAGAGGCAAGCAGTGTCTTTAAGTGCACCTGTATATGTAGGCCTCATATCATCATAAGAGATTAGTCTTAAGTAGCCAGGCAAACTTTTTCTTCTTTAACCTCTCCTTTGTATCTTTTGGACTCCCACATTTTTCATCAGCACAGATCCTAACATCAGTTTTTGCAACACCTAATTCTGTATTTCAGCTTAGTTTGGGTTTGTATGACAGCTGAGACTAGCTAGAAAGAAGTATGACAAAGCACTACCATATGGAAAGATTTCTATTTACGTGGACACCTTCTTTGAATTGAGCTCATTATGGTGCAGCCTGAAGGACAAGAACTTAGCAAAACAGCAACACAACTGCTATGAAAATTCTATCATCCTTATCAGGCCAATTTCTACCTCACTTTCCCCACCCACTCAGACATCTGGCAGAAGTCCACTCCTTACTGAGTGATTTAGGGGCAAGTTTCTTGACTGCTCTAAGCCTTCTTTTTCTCATCTGTAAAATGAGCATAGTAATAAGGCCTACCTCATCAAGTTTATTTTTTAAAAAGTGTTTTGAAATAAATTGAAAATTACAGAAAAATACAAAGAACTCCTGTGCCCCCTTTATCCGGGGTTTTAATCATAATGTTTTATTTCATTTGCACGCTTTCTCTCTCCCCTCTATCCTTCCCTCCCTTTCTCTGTCATTCATTATCATTAGTCTTTTTTGAGCTCTTTGACAGCCACCTCTGATGTAATGTTAATGTCTCATCACCTCAGAACATGTTAATATATAATTCCTTAAAATAACAACACTCTTCTACATACTGGTATAAATTCCTCCAAATCAATAAATCAAGATTGATGTAACACTAGCATCCAGCACAGACTCCAGTTCAAATTAAAGGCTGAGAACACATCTGTAGTGGCCTGATTTCCTGTCCACCCTACTGCTCTCCACCCATATTCCCTGCAGCTGAGGTTCATTGTTCAACCACTTGTAGGCTGAAGCCTACTTTAGACAGTGGGGGCCAATACCATGCTTAAAGAGACATAATGAATAGTCTGAATTCAGTAACTTGAGACTTTGTCTTGAGTCTCGATTTCGGCGCAGTTCCATTAAAGTTTTCACATTTTTTACCAAGTACCCTTATTTCACCTTCCTATGCTTGAGGATCTGTCTCTAGGGTTGGAGTCAGAGATAACTTTAAATATTCTTGTTTGCAGTGAAAGCCTTTTATATAAAATCACATTGAACCACTACATCTATGTACATAGAAATGCTCAGGTTGGAAATCTGATTCTTCTATTTCCTAGCCATCAGGGATTGTTTAGCCTGTTTGGGTCTCACTTTCCTCATCTATAAAATGAAGCACTGCCTGAGGCAGAGCACTAAAGTCACGTGGTAGAAATATATAAAAAGTAAATTTGGGGTTTTCTTTTATTGTTTGGGATCCGTTGAAGGTACAAAGAATTAGGTTACACTGATTGCATTTGTTAGATGAAGTCCCTCCTTTTTTTTCCTCCCTGTTTTCTTAGCATTTTCTTTTTTTTTATTTACTATTAAGTTATAGCTGTGTACATTAATGCAATCATGGGGCACCATACACTGGTTTTATATACCATCTGACATACTTTCATCACACTGGTTAATATTGCCTTCCTGGCATTTTCTTAGTTATGGTGTTAAGACACATTGTACGTTTAGTAAGCTTCACATGTACCCCTATAAGATGCACCATAGATGTGATCCCACCAATCACCCTTCCTCTGCCCATCCTCCCCCCTCCCCTCCCCTCCCTTTCCCCCTTCCCCATATCCTTAGGTTGTAACTGGGTTATAGCTTTCATATGAAAGCCATAAATTAGTTTCATAGTAGGGCTGAATACATTGGATACTTTTTCTTCCATTCTTGATATACTTTGCTAAGGAGAATATATTCCAGCTCCATCCACGTAAACATGAAAGAGGTAAAGTCTCCATCTTTCTTTAAGGCTGCATAATATTCCATGGTGTACAAATACCACAATTTATTAATCCATTCATGGATCAATGGGCACTTGGGCTTTTTTCATGGCTTAGCAATTATGAATTGGGCTGCAATAAAGATTCTGGTACAAATATCTTTGTTATAATGTGATTTTTGGTGTTCTGGGTATATACCTAGTAGAGGAATTATAGGATTGAATGGCAGATCTATTTTTAGATTTCTAAGTGTTCTCCAAACATCTTTCCAAAAGTAATGTATTAATTTACATTCCCACCAGCAGTGTATAAGTGTTCCCTGTTCTCCACATCTACGCCAACATCTCTGGTCTTGGGATTTTGTGATATGGGCTAATCTTACTGGCGTTAGATGATATTTCAAAGTAGTTTTGATTTGCATTTCTCTGATGATTAAGGATGATGAGCATTTTTTTAATATGTCTGTAGGCCGTGTGCCTGTCTTCTTCAGAGAAGTTACTGTTAAATACCCTTGCTCAGCCTGCAATGGTATCACTTGCTCTTTTCTTCTAATATGTTTGAGTTCTCTGTGGATTCTGGTTATTAAACCTTTGTCGGAGGGGCAGAGACAAGATGGCTGACTGAAGCCAGCTTTCCACAGAGGTTCCTGTCCAGAAGGAGAACTAAAGGACAGAAATTTAGCAAGTAACCTGGCGGATTAGAGCTGCACCAAGAAAGAAGGTTGAAGAACGCACATCAACTCTCCTGAGGCGAGCTGTGACCCCAAGGACACAAACAAAAGGTACAAAATCCATCACCAAGTGGACGGAAGTCCCCTCCCCCATGAGAATGGCTCAGAGTAGCCCATAAACAAATGAGCAGAGTTCAAAAGTCCCCCCATTATACTCCACGGGAGAGACCCTCTAAAAACTGGACATATTTCCCCTACTGGGGTGCCAATGGTGCTCTTCTGCCAGGCATAAAACTGTGTAAAACTGTATATATTCTCTACCTGCAATTCTGAGCTCCTGGTGCTCCCCTCCACTCTCACTCTGAGATCTGGAGGCCTGTCCCCCATGAGTCCAGATTCTTGAGCAATTTCTCGAGGGGTGTGGAAAGGGCCTGCACTGCAGCTGGTCAGTGATGGTTCTCCTTCCCGGGAGTGAGGAGAGGATGCTCGGCTCAGAGGGAACCACGCTTGAGCAGCAGTGCCCCAAGGCACAGAGCAGCAGCCATTTTTGGCAACGATAGGGCTCACACCTGGATATTCTGGTGCCACACCCCCTGTCTCTCTGGGCAAACAGAGGAGGCTGGGCATCTTCTCAGGTGGCAACCACCAGCAGAACAGATGTGGGATGGAAATGCAGACCCCGTGAGTAAAGGGTTTGCATGAGGCAGTACTTGCCTGGGTGGAGGGTGGGGACTAGAAAAAGCATGTGCAGTGATAGCTGACTCCCAAGGCAGGGCTGACCCAGAGAACCACTTTACTGAGCCTAAGACACACCCAGCCCTCAGGGGATCATCAACCTAGACAAAAAAGGGCAGGAGGCTAGAACTGACAGCTAACCATGCTGCACATACAAACCTGCAGGAGCAAAGACAGGGCCTGAGGTGCAGGTTCTGTGAACTCAACACAGCTTCTCTTTTGTAGGGGAATTTAGCTGCAACAGAAACAAATTCTCCAAAGTTGTTCTGTCCTGTCAGTAACATCAATCAGGGGTGGGGCTGGAACAGAGTGAACACCCCCAAGTATCCATCAATCCCCTGAGGGTGTCAGGCCTCACCTCCCCCTGCCAGATAGAGGCAGAGAACAGTGGCCTGGCTGCGGAGACATGGATTTCCTGGCTGATATGTCAGAAATCGAATTCAGAATTTGGATTGCAGAGGTAGGAGGAGACAAGATGGCTGACTGAAGCCAGCTTTCCACAGAGGCTCCCGTCCAGTAGGAGAGTTAAAGGACAAAAATTCAGCAAGTAACCTGGTGGATTTGAGCTGCACTAAGAGAGAAAGTTGAAGAACGCACATCAACCCCACTGAGGTGAGTTGCGACCACAAGGATACAAACAAAAGGTACAAAATCCATCACCAAGCAGATGGGAGTCCCTTCCCCCATGAGAACGGCTCAGAGTGCCCCACAAACAACCGGGCAGAGTTCAAAGTTCCTCCCACTACACTCCATGGGAGAGACCCTCTAAAAACTGGACCTACCTCCCCTGCTAGGGTGCCACGGCGTCCTCCTCCCAGGCATAAAACTCTATAAACTGTATATAGTCTCTACCTGGAAGGGAGATCCCAGCGCTCCCCTTCACTCACAATGACGTCTGGAGGCCAGTCCCGGTTGGCGGAGAGGGGACCGCACCGGAGTGGCAGTTACATGAGGCACAGTGCGACAGCTGTCTTTTGGTGACAATACGGCCAGGCATAAAACTGTGTAAAGCAGTGTGTGTTCTCTGGCTGCAACCCCAGACTCCCAGCGCTCCCCACACTCCCCTCTGCTCTCACTCCAAGGTCTGGAGGCCTGTCCCCCAGGGGTCCAGACTCTTGGGCGATTGCTCAACGGATGTAGACAGTGCTGGGCTGCAGCCGGTCAGTTCAGACTCTGGGGAATGGGAGCGGAGAGAGGATGGTTGGCTGGAAGGGAACTACACCAGAGCAGCGGTTGCCTGAGCCATAAAACAGCAGCCCTTTTTTGCTAGCAATACGGATCACGACCGAGTATTCTGAAGCCATACCCCCTGTCTCCCTGGGCAACCAGAGACTCTGAGTATAGGATTTGCCTGAGGCTACTCCAACTTGCAAACCAGGGAAACTCCCAGGGTGGGGCTGACCCAGAGGTCCACTTGACTAAACCTAAGATGCACATGACCCTCAGGGGATCATCAGCCTATAGACAATACAAGAGCAAAGACAAGCTGATTTGGAACTCAATTCAGCTTCTCTTCTGCAGGGGAACCGCAGAGTTGTTCTGTTCTGTTCTGTCAGTGACATTAATCAGGGGCGAGACTGGACCTGAGTGAAAACCCCGCAACCTTCATCAAGCACCCAAGGTTGTCAGGCCTCACCTCCTCCTGCTAGAGGAGGCAGGGTGCAGCAGCCTGGCAGACTTCCTTGTGATTCAGGCATATGCAAACTCCTGGAGTAACGATTCACAACAGGCAACCGGGTCAGCCAATTGCAGGGCTATCAGAGACTGGGTGTGAAAGTGGTGCAAGGTGGGGAAGGAGGCATCCACCTTCCCAGACTGATCTATTGACTGGGTGGCTCCTCCTGACTACACACAGCACTGGAGCAAGCCACACCAGAGTAGTCACCAGAACCCTGTGATCCAGGTCCCAGAGACGTCTTAAACTCTCTCACCCGAGACAGGTGCACACTGAGACAATTGATTTGGACTTTCTGAACTGAATCAATTGCCTGAGGACAAATCAGGTGGTGCCCTGGGTGCACGGTGGTAGGAAGGTTTGATTATTCTTTTCCAATTGTTTGATGGTGGGGGGTGGGGTGATTTAATTGCTGATATTTCTCCACAGCTGAGACTTCAATCCAGAGTATCTATTTCACAAAGGTGGAACAGAAACAAGCTGAAAACAAGACAGAACAATTTAGCCCCACCACACCAGATAGGGCCCCAGTTTCTCAGGCCACAACACTGTACAGGCCCTTGACAAAGCCCAAGGGGGAAAAATCAAAGGGAGTAAAACAACTACGGGGCAGAATCAGTGGAAAAAATCTGGTAACATGAATAACCAGAATAGATCAACCCCCCAAAGGAAAGATATGGCAGATGTAATTGAAGATCCCATTCATAAACAACTGGCTGAGATGTCAGAAATCGACTTCAGAATTTGGATTGGAGACAAAATTAACAAAGTGGAATTAGGAATTAGAGGAGAAATTCAAAAGTTGTCTCAAGAATTTAACAAATTTAAAGACAAAACCACCAAAGACTTAGACACACTGAAGCAAGAATTTGAAGCCCTCAAAGATATGAAAAATACAGTAGAAACCCTCAACAACAGAATGGAACAAGCAGAAGAAAGGATTTCTGACATTGAAGATAAAGTCTTCGAACACTCCCAATCTCTCAAAGAGGAAAGAAATGGAGAGAAAAAATGGATCATTCTCTCAGAGAGCTCTGAGATAATTCGAAGAAGGCAAATATCCGAATCATAGAAGTTCCAGAAACAGATGAAGTGGCTTTGCTGGGCACAGAGGCACTTCTGCATGAAATTATGAAAGAGAATTTTCCAGACATGCCTAGTGATTCTGAAATTTAGATAGCAGACAGCTTCAGAACCCCAGCACGACTCAACCCCAATAAGACATCCCCCAGGCAGATCATAATTAACTTCACTAAAGTTAATAGGAAGGAGAAAATCCTCAAAGCTGCCAGGGGAAAGAAAACCATTACCTTCAAAGGAAAGAATATTAGAATGACTGCAGATCTCTCTGCTGAAACTTTTCAAGCCAGAAGAGGGTGGTCACCGACTTTTAATCTCCTTAAGCAAAATAACTTTCAACCCCGGATCTTGTATCCAGCTAAACTGAGTTTCATTTATGATAGAGAAATTAAATACTTTAATGATATTCATATGTTAAACAAATTTGCCATAACAAAACCAGCTCTTCAGGATATTCTCAGACCAATCCTTCATAATGACCAACCAAATCTTATACCACAAAAGTAAACTCACTCAGAAACTTCAGATCAAACTCCAATTTCCACCATGGTGAAAGGATTAAAAATGCCCAGTGGACGTTTGAAAAACTCGATACACAAAACTTCACCAGACTTATCAATAATCTTATTTATGTGAACAGCTTAAACTATCCTCTAAAGAGGCATAGGTTAGCTGACTGAATACAAAAACTCAGGCCAGATATTTGTTGCATACAAGAGTTACATCTTAACTTAAAAGACAAATACAGACTCAGCGTGAAAGGATGGTCATCCATATTTCAGGCAAAAGGTAATCAGAAAAAAGCAGGTGTTGCAATTTTATTTGCAGATACAATAGGCTTTAAACCAACAAAAGTAAGGAAGGACAAGAATGGGCACTTCATATTTGTTAAGGATAATATACAATATGATGAGATCTCAATTATTAATATCTATGCACCCAACCAGAATGCACCTCAATTTATAAGAGAAACTCTAACAGACATGAGCAAATTGATTTCCTCCAGCTCCATAATAGTCGCAGGTTTCAACACACATTTGGCAGTGTTGAATCGATCCTCCAACAAGAAGCTGAGCAAAGAAATCTTAGATTTAAACCTAACCATCCAACATCTGGATTTAGCAGACATCTACAGAACATTTCATCCCAACAAAACTGAATACACATACTTCTCAGCAGCCCATGGAACTTGCTCCAAAATCGATCACATATTAGGTCATAAGTCTAACCTCAGTAAATTTAAAGGAATAGAAATTATTCTATGCATCTTCTCGGACCACCAGGGAATAAAACTTGAGCTGAGTAACAACAGGAATCTGCATACTCATACAAAAACATGGAAGTTAAATAACCTTATGCTGAATGATAGCTGGGTCAGAGATTAGATTAAGAAAGAAATCGCCAACTTTTTGGAACAAAACAACAGTGAAGACACGAACTATCAGAACCTCTGGGAAACCGCAAAAGTAGTTCTAACAGGGAAATTTATAGCACTGAAAGCCTTCCTCAAGAGAACGGAAAGAGAGGAAGTTAACAATTTAATGGGACATCTCAAGCAACTGGATAAGGAAGAACATTCCAACCAGAAACCCAGTAGAAGAAAAGAAATAACCAAAATTAGAGCAGAATTAAATGAAATTGAAAACAAAACAATAACACAACAGATCAATAAATGAAAAAGCTGGTTTTTCGAAAAGGTCAATAAAATAGATAAATCTTTGGCCAACCTAATCAGGAAGAAAAGAGTCAAATCTCTAATCTCATCAATCAGAAACAACAAAGACGAAATAACAACAGACTTCTCAGAAATGAAAAAATCCTTAATGAATATTACAAGAAACTTTATTCTAACAAATATGAAAATCTGAAGGAAATTAACCGATACCTGGAAGCTCGTCACCTTCCAACACTTTGCCAGAATCAAGTGGAAATGTTGAACAGGCCCATATCAAGTTCGGAAATAGCATCAACTATACAAAAGCTCCCTAAAAAGAAAAGCCCGTGACCAGATGGTTTCATGTCACAATTCTACCAAACTTCTAAAGAGGAATTAGTACATATATTACTCAACCTGTTCCAAAAGGTAGAAAAAGAAGGAAGAGTACCTAACACGTTCTATGAAGCAAATATCACCCTGATCCCCAAACCAGGAAAAGACCCAACAAGAAAAAAAGTTATAGACCAATATCACTAATGAATATAGCTGCAAAAATATTCAAGAAGGTCCGAACAAACAGAATCCAGCAACACAGCAAACAAATTATACATCTTGACCAAGTCAGTTTTATCCCAGGGTCACAAGCCTGGTTCAATATACATAAATCTATAAATGTCATCCAGCACATAAACAAATTAAAAAACAGAGACCATATGATTCTCTCAATCAATGCAGAAAAAGCATTTGATAATACCCAGCATCCCTTCATGATCAGAACACTTAAGAAAATTGGTATAGAAGGGACATTTCTTAAACTGATAGAGACCATCTACAGCAAACCCACAGCCAATATCATATTGAATGGAGTTAAATTGGAATCATTTCCACTCAGATAAGGAACCAGACAAGGCTGCCCATAGTCTCCGTTGCTTTTTAACATTGTAATGGAAGTTTTAGCCACCACAATTAGGAAAGAAAAGGCGATGAAGGGTATCCATATAACGTTAGAAGAGATCAATCTTTCACTCTTCACAGATGATATGATTGTATATCTGGAAAATACTAGGGACTCTGCTACAAAACTCTTAGAAGTGATCAAGGAATACAGCAGCGTCTCAGGTTACAAAATCAACATTCATAAATCAGTAGCCTTTATATATTGCAACAATAGTCAAGTTGAAAAAACAATGAAGGGCTCTATCCCATTCACAGTAGTGTCAAAGAAGATGAAATATTTGGGAATTTATCTAACAAAGGATGTGAAAGATCTCTAAAAAGATAACTACGAAACTCTAAGAAAAGAAATAGCTGAAAATATTAACAAATGGAAAAACATACCAGGCTCAAGGTTGGGAAAAATCAACATTGTTAATATGTCCATACTAAACAAAGCAATATATCATTTCAATGCAATCCCTATTAAAGCTCCATTGTCATATGTTAAAGATCTTGAAAAAACAATACTTCATTTTATATGGAATCAGAAAAAACCTCGAACAGCCAAGACATTACTCAGAAATAAAAACAAAGCAGGAGGAATTACGATACCAGAACTCAGACTATACTACAAATCTATAGTGATCAAAACAGCATGATATTAGCACAAAAACAGAGAAGTAGATGTCTGGAACAGAATAGAGAACCAAGAGATGAATCCAGCTACTTACTGATATTTAATCTTTCACAAGCCAATTAAAAACATTCAGTGGGGAAAAGATTCCCTATTTAACAAATGGTGCTGGGTGAACAGGCTGGCAACCTGTAGAAGATTGAAACTGGACCCACACCTTTCACCATAACTAAGATAGATTCTCACTGGATCAAAGATTTAAACTTAAGACATGAAACTGTAAAGATACTAGAGTATAGTACAGGGAAAACCCTTGAAGAAATCGGTGTGGGCAAGTATTTTATGAGGAGGACCCACTGGGCAATTGAAGCAGCTTCAAAATTACACCACTGGGAATTGATCAAACTAAAAAGCTTCTACACAGCGAAGAACACAGTAAGTAAAGCAAGCAAACAGCCTTCAGAATGGGAGAAGATATTTGCAGGTTATGTTTCTGGCATAGGTTTAATAACCAGAAATCACAGAGAACTCAAACGCATTATCAAGAATAGAACAAGGGATCCCATCACAGCCTGGGCAAGGGATTTGAAGAGAAACTTTTTTTTCTTTTTATTAAATCATAACTGTATACATTGATATGATCATGGGGCATCATACACTCGCTTCATAGACAATTTGATACATTTTTATCACAGTGGTTAACATAGCCTTTCCGGCGTTATCTCAGTTACTGTACCAAAATCTTTACATTCTACATCTACCAAGCTTCGCAAATACCCCTGTAAGATGCACCACAGGTGTGATTCCACCGATCCCCCTCACTCTACCCACCCCCCTTCCCAATTCCCCCTATTGTTAAGTTGTAACTGGGTTATAGTTTTCATGTGAGAGCCCCAAATTAGTTTCATAGTAGGGCTGAGTACATTGGGTACTTTTTCTTCCATTCTTGAGATACTTTCCTAAGAAGAATATATTCCAGCTCCATCCATGTAAACATGAAAGAGGTAAAGTCTCCATCTTTCTTTAAGGCTGCATAGTATTCCATGGTATACATATACCACAATTTATTAATCCATTCGTGGATCGATGGGCACTTGGGCTTTTTCCATGACTTAGCTATTATGAATTGGGCTGCAATAAACATTCTGGTACAAATATCTTTGTTATGTTGTGATTTTTGGTCTTCTGGGTATATGCCCAGCAGAGGAATTACAGGATTGAATGGCAGATCTATTTTTAGATCTCTGAGTGTTCTCCATATATCTTTCCAAAAGGAATGTATTAATTTGCATTCCCACCAGCAGTGCAGAAGTGTTCCCTTTTCTCTGCATCCACGCCAACATCTCTGGTCTTGAGATTTTGTGATATAGGCTAGTCTCACTGGAGTTAGATGATATCTCAAAGTAGTTTTGATTTGCATTTCTCTGATGATTAAAGATGATGAGCAATTTTTCATATGTCTGAAGGCCGTGCGGCTGTCTTCTTCACAGAAGTTTCTCTTCAAATCCCTTGCCCAGCCTGCGATGGGATCCCTTGTTTTTTTTCTTGCTGATGCGTTTGAGTTCTCTGTGGATTCTGGTTATTAAACCTTTGTCAGAGATATACCCTGCAAATATCTTCTCCCATTCTGAGGTCTGTCTGCTTGCTTTGCTTACTGTGTTCTTAGCTGTGCAGAAGCTTTTTAGTTTGATCAATTCCGAGTAGTGTATTTTTGAAGCTGCTTCAATTGCCCAGGGGGTTCTCCTCATGAAATACTCACCCAGACCAATTTCTTCAAGGGTTTTGCCTGCATTCTCCTCTAGTATTTTTATAGTTTCATGTTTTAAGTTTAAATCTTTAATCCAATGAGAGTCTATCTTAGTTAATGGTGAAAGGTGTGGGTCCAATTTCAGTCTTCTGCAGGTTGCCAGCCAGTTCACCCAGCACCATTTGTTAAATAGGGAATCTTATCCCCACTGAATGTTTTTAATTGGCTTGTCAAAAATCAAATAGCGGTAAGTAGCTGGATTCATCTCTTGGTTCTCTATTCTGTTCCAGATATCTACTTCTCTGTTTTTGTGCCAATACCATGCTGTTTTGATCACTATCGATTTGTAGTAAAGTCTGAGGTCTGGTACTTTGATTCCTCCTGTTTTTTTTTTATTTCTGAGTAATGTCTTGGCTATTCAAGGTTTTTTCTGATTCCATATAAAACAAAGTAATGTTGTTTCAAGATCTTTAAAATATGACAGTGGAGCCTTAATAGAGAGTGCGTTGAAATTATATATTGCTTTGGGTAGTATGGACATTTTGATAATGTTGATTCTTCCTAGCCATGAGCATGGTATGTTTTTCCATTTGTTAACATTTTCAGCTATTTCTTTTCTTAGAGTTTCATAGTTCTCTTTATAGAGATCTTTCACGTCTTTTGTTAGGTAAATTCCCAAATATTTCATCTTCTTTCGCACTACTGTGAAGGGGATAGAGTCCTTAACTGCTTTTTCAACTTGACTTTTGTTGGTGTATATAAAGGCTACCGATTTATGGATGTTGATTTTGTAACCTGAGACACTGCTGTATTCCTTGATCACTTCTAGGAGTTTTGTAGTAGAGTCCCTAGTGTTTTCCAGATACACAATCATATCATCTGCGAAGAGCGAAAGTTTGATCTCTTCTGACCCTATAGGGATACACTTGATCGCCTTTTTTTCCCTAATTGCGGTGGATAAAACTTCCATTACAATGCTGAAAAGCAATGGAGACAATGGGCAGCCTTGTCTGGTTCCTGATCTGAGTGGAAATGATTCCAATTTCACTCCACTCAATATGATATTGGCTGTGGGTTTGCTGTAGATAGCCTCTATCAGTTTAAGAAAAGTCCCTTCTAGACCAATTTTCTTGAGTGTTCTGATCATGAAGGGATGCTGGATATTATCAAAAGCTTTTTCTGCATCAATTGACAGAATCATATGGTCTTTGTTTTTTAATTTGTTTATGTGCTGAATTACATTTATAGATTTACGTATATTGAACCAGCCTTGAGACCCTGGTTTAAAACCAACTTGGTCATGATGTATAATTTGTTTGATGTGTTGTTGGATTCTGTTTGTTAGGATGTTGTTGAATATTTTTGCATCTATATTCATTAGTGATATTGGTCTATAATTTTCTTTTCTTGTTGGGTCTTTTCCTGGTTTGGGGATCAGGGTGATATTTGCTTCATAGAACGTGTTGGGTAGTCTTCCTTCTTTTTCTACATTTTGGAACAGGTTGAGTAATATAGGTACTAATTCCTCTTTAAAGGTTTGGTAGAATTCTGACGTGAAACCATCTGGTCCCGGGCTTTTCTTTTTTGGGACGTTTTGTATAGTTGATGCTATTTCTGAACTTGATATGGGTCTGTTCAACATTTCCACTTGATTCTGGTTAAGTCTTGGAAGGTGGCGTGCTTCCAAGTATCAGTCTATTTCCTTCAGATTTTCATATTTCTGAGAATAAAGTTTCTTGTAATATTCATTAAGGATTTTTTGGATTTCTGATGAGTCTGTGGTTATTTCGTCTTTGTTGTTTCTGATTGATGATATTAGAGATTTTACTCTTTTTTTCCTGATTAGGTTGGCCAGAGGTTTATCTATTTTATTGACCTTTTCAAAAAACCAGCTTTTTGATTTATTGATCTGTTGTATTATTCTTTTGTTTTCAATTTCATTTAATTCTGCTCTAATTTTGGTTATTTCTTTTCTTCTACTGGGTTTGGGGTTGGAATGTTCTTCCTTTTCCAGTTGCGTGAGAAGTCCCATTAAGTTGTTCACTTCCTCTCTTTCCGTTCTCTTGAGGAAGGCTTGCAGTGCTATAAATTTCCCTCTTAGAACTGCCTTTGCAGTGTCCCAGAGGTTCTGATAGCTTGTGTCTTCATTGTCATTTTGTTCCAAAAAATTGGCGATTTCTTTCTTAATCTCATCTCTGACCCAGCTATCATTCAGCATAAGGTTATTTAACTTCCATGTTTTTGTATGGTTATGCAGATTCCTGTTGTTACTCAATTCAAGTTTTATTCCATGATGGTCCGAGAAGATGCATGGAATAATTTCTATTCCTTTAAATTTACTGAGGTTAGACTTGTGACCTAAAATGTGATCAATTTTGGAATAAGTTCTGTGGGCTGATGAGAAGTATGGGTATTCAGTTTTGTTGGGATGAAATGTTCTGTAGATGTCTGCTAAATCTAAATATTGGATGGTTAGTTTTAGATCTAAGATTTCTTTGCTCAGCTTCTTTCTGGAGGATTGATCCAACACTGCCAAGGGAGTGTTGAAATCTCCAACGATTATGGAGCTGGAGGATATCAAGTTACTCATGTCTGTTAGAGTTTCTCTTATAAATTGAGGTGCATTCTGGTTGGGTGCATAGATATTAATAATTGAGATCTCGTCATATTGAGTATTACCCTTAACAAATATGAAGTGACCATTCTTGTCCTTCCTTACGTTTGATGGTTTAAAGCCTACTGTATCTGCAAATAAAATTGCAACACCTGCTTTTTTCTGATTACCATTTGCCTGAAATATGGATGACCATCCTTTCACCCTGAGTCTGTATTTGTCTTTTAAGTTGAGATGTGACTCTTGTATGCAACAAATATCTGGCTTGAGTTTTTGTATCCAGTCAGCTAAGCTATGCCTCTTTAGAGGACAGTTTAAGCCATTCACATTGATGGAGAGTATTGATAAGTCTGGTGGAATTTTTGGTATAGAGTTTTTCAAAGGTCCAGTGGACATTTTTAATCCTTTCACCAGTGTAGAAGTTGGAGTTTGATCCGAAGTTTCTGAGTGAGTTTACTTTTGTGGTATAGGATTGGGTTGGTCATTGTGGAGGATAGGTCTGAGAACATCCTGAAGAGCTGGTTTACTTATGGCAAATTTTTTCAACATATGAATGTCATTGAAGTATTTAATTTCTCCGTCATAGATGAAACTCAGTTTAGCTGGATACAAGATCCTGGGTTGAAAGTTTTTTTGCTTTAGGAGATTAAAAGTTGATGACCAGCCTCTTCTTGCTTGAAAAGTTTCAGCAGAGAGATCTGCAGTTATTCTAATATTCTTACCTTTGTACGTTATAGTTTTCTTTCGCCGGGCTGCTTTGAGAATCTTCTCTTTCATGTTAACTTTAGTGAAGCTAATTATGATATGTCTGGGAGATGGCTTATTGGGGTTGAATCATGCTGGGGTTCTGAAGCTGTCTGCTATCTGAATTTCAGATTCTCTAGGCATGTCTGGAAAATTTTCTTTCATAGTTTCATGTAGAAGGGCCTCTATGTCCCTGGCAGCCACTTCATCATTCTCCGAAATTCCTATAACCCTTATGTTGTTTTTTTTCGAATTATCTGAGAGCTCTCTGAGTGAGTGATCCGTTTTTGCTCTCCATTTCTCTTCCTCTTTGAGAGATTGGGAGCGTTCGAAGACTTTATCTTCAATGTCAGAAATCCTTTCTTCTTCTTGCTCCATTCTGTTACTGAGGGATTCTACTGTATTTTTCATATCTTTGAGGGCTGTAAGTTCTTGCTTCAGTGTCTAAGTCTTTGGTGGTTTTGTCTTTAAATTCGTTAAATTCTTGAGACAATTTTTGAATTTCTCCTCGAATTCCTAATTCCATTTTATTAATCTTGTCTGCAATCCAAATTCTGAATTCGATTTCTGACATCTCACCCAGTTGTTTTTGAATGGGATCTTCCATCACATCTGCCGTATCTTTTCTTGGGTGGGTTGATCTACTCTGGTTATTCATGTTACCAGAGTTTTTCCGCTGATTCCGCCCCATGGTTATTTTACTCCCTTTGGTTTTTCTCCTGGGGTTTTATCGAGGGCCCGTACAGTGTTGTGGCCTGAGAAACTGGGGCCCTGTCTGGTGTGGTGGAGCAAAGTGATTCTGTCTTGTTTTCAGCTGGTTTCTGTTCGATCCTATTGCAACTTCTACTCTGGCTTGAAGTCTCAGCTGTGTGGAAAAATCAGCAATTAAGTCACCCCGCCTGCACACGTCTGGCCCCAGTTGGAAAAGGAGAATCAAAACTTCCTACAATCGCACACCCAGGGCACCGCCTGAAGAGTCCTCAGTCTATTAGCCCAGTTCCAAAGGTCCGAATCAACTGTCTCAATTGGCACTTGTCTCAGGTGGAAGGGTTCAAGAGGTCTCTGGGAACTTTATCACAGGGGCCTGGTGACTCCTCTGACACAGCTCACCCCAGTGCAGCGTGGAGTCAGGAGGAGCCACCCAGCAAACAGAGAGTCTGGGAAGGTTGACGTCTCCTTCCCCACTTTGCCCCTCCGTCGGACCCAGTCACTGGTATCTCTGCAGATGGCTAACCCAGTTGCCTGCAATGAACAGACACTCCAGGGGTTTGCACCTGCCTGAATCGCAAGGAAGTCTGCCAGGCCCCCGCAGACTGCCGCTATCTAGCAGGAGGAGATGGGGCCTGACATCTTTGAGTGTTTGATGCAGGTGATGGGAAGGAGATGTTCACTCAGGCTTAGCCCCGTCCCTGATGGATGCTGCTAACAGAACAGAACAGAACAGACAACTTTGTGAGGTTCTGTCTCTGTTCCTGTCGTCGCCTACAGGAGACGGGCTGTTTTGAGTTCAAACATCTTTGCCACTGGAGAATTGCGTCTGAACACCTCTCTGGGTCGGCCCGCCCTGGAGGCTTCAGGGTTGGTGAGCCGTGTCACCGGTGGCCTCCTCTGGTTGCCCAGGGAGACAGGGGGTGTGGCCTCAGAATATCCAGAAGTGAGCGTTCTGCCGTTAAAGAAAAAACGGCTGTTGATCTACCTCCAGGGAACTGCTGCTCTGGTGTGGGCACTCAGGCGACCCTTTTCTCCTCTGTCCCGCGCCCCAGAGTCAGCACTGAGCGGCCGCAGTTTGTGCTGGGTCCACACCCCTCAAGAGATCCCCCAAGAATCAGAACTCTTGGGGGATGGGCCCCCAGACCCCGATTGGGAGTGGGGCGGGGGGAAGCTAGAGTTTCATTCAGTTTCACGCAATACTACAGTCCGGGGAAGGCTCCTGCACTGCACCGCAGGGAAGTGCCGCCAAGGCTTGATTTCCCCTCAGCAGAGTGCCCTCTCCTCGCTCACGTGTCCCAGAGTCAGCGCTGACCTGACGCAGCTCAGGCACTGTGCACTCCCCTCGAGAAATCACCCAAGGAGCCGAACTCCTGGGGGATAGGCCCTCAGACCCCGAGTGAGAGTAGGGGTTCTCAGCTCTCAGCGGGGAGGCCAGAGTCTGATTCAGTCTTGGGCCCCGTATGCCCAGGGAGTTTTGCTGCACTGCACCGCAGGGAAGTGCCGCGAGGCGTGACGCCCCCTCAGCCCGGTGCCCTCTCCTCACTCGGCGCGCCTCAGAGTCAATGCTGACCAGTCGCCACTCGGGGACTGTCCACTCCCCTTGAGAAATCACCCAAGGATCCGAAGTCCTGGGGGACAGGCCTCCAGACCTCAGTGGGCGGGAGGGGAGAGCCGGGGATTCAGGGTTGCCGGCAAAGGATTCCCAAAGTTTTATTCATCCCTATGTCCGGCAGGAGAACGCCATGGCACCCCAGTAGGGGAGGTAGGTCCAGTTTTTAGAAGATCTCTCCCGTGGAGTGTAGTGGGAGGGCCTTTAATTTCTGCCCGCTTGTTCAATTGTGGGGCTCTTGAGCCGGTCTTATGGGGGAGGGTGACTCCCGTCCGCTTGGTGGTGGATTTTGTACCTTTTGTTTGCGTCCTTGTGATCACAACTTGCCTCAGCGGTGTTGATGTGCGTTCTTCAGCCTTCGCTCTTGGTGAGGCTCAAGTCCACCAGGATACTTACTAAATTCCTGTCCCTTAACTCTCCTTCTGGACAGGAGCCTTTGTTGAAAGCTGGCTTCAGTCTGCCATCTTGTCTCACCCCCTGTATTTGTCTTTTAAGTTAAGATGTGACTCTTGTGTGCAACAAATATCTGCCTTGAGTTTTTGTATCCTGTCAGCTAACCTATGCCTCTTTAGAGGACAGTTTAAGCCATTCACATTGATGGAGAGTATTGAGAAGTCTGGTGCAATTTTGGGTATCGAGTTTTTCAAATGTCCAGTGGACATTTTTAATCCTTTCGCCAGTGTAGAAGTTGGAGTTTGATCCGAAGTTTCTGAGTGAGTTTACTTTTGTGGTATAGGATTGGGTTGGTCATTGTGGAGGATAGGTCTGAGAATATCCTGAAGAGCTGGTTTACTTTTGGCAAATTTTTTCAACATATGAATGTCATTGAAGTATTTAATTTCTCCATCATAGATGAAACTCAGTTTAGCTGGATACAAGATCCTTGGTTGAAAGTTATTTTGCTTTAGGAGATTAAAATTTGATGACCACTCTCTTCTGGCTTGAAAAGTTTTAGCAGAGAGATCTGCAGTTATTCTAATATTCTTACCTTTGTACGTAATAGTTTTCTTTCACCGGGCTGCTTTGAGAATCTTCTCTTTCATGTTAACTTTAGTGAAGCTAATTATGATATGTCTGGGGGATGACTTATTGGGGTTGAATCGTGCTGGGGTTCTGAAGCTGTCTGCTATCTGAATTTCAGATTCTCTAGGCATGTCTGGAAAATTTTCTTTCATAATTTCATGCAGAAGGGCCTCTGTGCCCTTCGAGGCCACTTCATCATTCTCAGAAATCCCAATAAGTCATATATTGCTTTTTTTCAAATTATCTGAGAGCTCTCTGAGTGAGTGATCCGTTTTTCCTCTCCATTTCTCTTCCTCTTTGAGAGATTGGGAGCGTTTGAAGACTTCATCTTCAATGTCAGAAATCCTTTCTTCTGCTTGCTCCATTGTGTTGCTGAGGGATTCTACTGTATTTTTCATATCTTTGAGGGCTGTAAATTCTTGCTTCAGTGTGTCTAAGTCTTTGGTGGTTTTGTCTTTCAATTCGTTAAATTCTTGAGACAACTTTTGAATTTCTCCTCGAATTCCTAATTCCATTTTATTAATCTTGTCTGCAATCCAAATTCTGAATTCGATTTCTGACATCTCAGCCAGTTCTTTATGAATGGGATCTTCAATCACATCTGCCATATCTTTTCTTGGGGGGTTGATCTATTCTGGTTATTCACTCAAGAATCCGAGCTCCTGGGGAACAGGCCTCCAGACCTCAGTGGGCGGGAGGGGAGTGTTGGGGATTTAGGGTTGCCGGCAAAGGATTTTTAAAGTTTTATTCAGTTTTATGCCCGGCAGGAGAACGCCACGGCACCCCAGTAGGGGAGGTAGGTCCAGTTTTTAGAAGGTCTCTCCCATGGAGTGTAGTGGGAGGGCCTTTAATTATTTCTGCCCGTTTGTTTAATTGTGGGGCTCTTGAGCTGGTCTCATGGGGGAGGGGGACTTCCATCCGCTTGGTGGTGGATTTTGTACCTTTTGTTTGCATCCTTGTGATCACAGCTTGCCTCAGCGGTGTTGATGTGCGTTCTTCAGCCTTCGCTCTTGGTGAGGCTCAAGTCCACCAGGATACTTACTAAATTCCTGTCCCTTAACTCTCCTTCTGGACAGGAGCCTTTGTTGAAAGCTGGCTTCAGTCCGCCATCTTGTCTCCCTCCCTGGGCAAGGGATTTGAAGAGAAATTTCTCTGAATAAGACAGGCGCACGGCCTTCAGACATTTGAAAAAATGCTCATCATCTTTAATCATCAGAGAATTGCAAATCAAAACTACTTTGAGATATCATCTAACTCCAGTCAGACTATCCTATATCACAAAATCCCAAGACCAGAGATGTTGGCATGGATGTGGAGAAAAGGGAACACTTCTGCACTGCTGGTGGGAATCTAAATTAATACATTCCTTTTGGAAAGATATATGGAGAACACTCAGAGATCTAAAAATAGATCTGCCATTCAATCCTGTAATTCCTCTGCTGGGCATATACCCAGAAGACCAAAAATCACAACGTAACAAAGATATTTGTATCAGAATGTTTATTGCAGCCCAATTCATAATTGCTAAGTCATGGAAAAATCCCAAGTGCCCATTGATCCATGAATGGATTAATAAATTGTGGTATACGTACACCATGGAATACTATGCAGCCTTAAAGAAAGATGGAGACTTTACCTCTTTCATGTTTACATGGATGGAGCTGGAAAGTATATATTCTTCTTAGTAAAGTATCTCAAGAATGGAAGAAAAAGTACCCAATGTACTCAGCCCTACTATGAAACTAATTTGGGATTCTCACATGAAAGCTATAACCCTGTTACAACCTAACAATAGGGGGAAGTGGGAAAGGGAGGGGAGGGATGGGGGTAGTGGGTTGAGGGAGGGGGTTCAGTGGGATCATACCTGTGGTGCATCTTACAGGGGTATTTGTGAAACTTCTTAAATGTAGAATGTAAATGTTTTGGCACAGTAACTCAGATAATGCCAGGAAGGCTATGTTAACCATTGTGATGAAAATGTGTCAAATGGTCTATGAAGCGAGTGCATGATGCCCCATGATCATATCAATATATATAGTTATCATTTAATAAAAATAAAAAAGAATGGGCCATTGGAAGCAATCAAGGGTGACATGTGGCCAAAAGCCAGCAAGAATCTGAGGCTCCTGGTTCAACAGCTTGCAAGGAACCGAATGTTTACAACATCCACAAGAGCTTGAGAGTGTATCCTTTCCTAGTTGAGCCACATGGAAGTCTGCAGCCTTAGATAACACCAGGATTGTAGCCTTGTGGACAATATAGCAGAGGACATAGCTAAGCCATTATGGAATCCTCACCCCCAGAAAACAGTGAGAAATCACTTTGTACTGTTTTAAGCCACTGAGTTTGTGGTAATCTGTTCCACAGCCATAGAAAATAAACACACCATTAGTCATCTCCCTTTTTTAATGTAGCATGAGTTTCCCCAAATCATGATACCCTCACTAGATTTTAAATAAATATTTTTGTGAAATCTTCTTTTATAAATTATCAACTATCCCATTATTAAGATTGTGGAATGGTGCCAAGGAGTGCTAGTGCATGTATTTAAGACTCTAGGAGATAATTCAGTGACATGCTTCTCTTCCAGCACAATCTGAACCCTACTATTGATCAGCAGACAGCATCCCATGTTGCCATCTTGGCTTCATCCTTCAGTTGGCCATCTTCTAATCTATCTGGAAATTTACAGCTTTGCCTCAGTCATAAGAAAAAGACAAAATGACACAAAAATGAATTATATCTACAGCTGATTAACATAGTCCCTTCTGAGTTTAGTCTTGATAGTTTTTCTTCCAGGGAGCAATCTTTTTTTTAGGATCTTCTCTCCAAATGGATGAATAAGAGTTTAACTAAGTGAAGAGGGAAAAAGTTACAACAAGTCCAGAGTCAACTCTATGATGACATGATGTGAAATAAAGGCAGGAGTGGTATCTATAAAGAGCTGAGTAAGATGGACTAACTCATATCATGGAAAATCATCATAATGAGCATTAAAGATTTAGCTTTTTAACCTGTGAACAATGAGAAGCTGCCAGCAGATTTTAGGAGTGTGAAAAAGGTGACATCATCAAAGTAGCCTTTTGAAAAGATGAGTTTGGCTCAAATGAAGGACTGTATTATAAATATAGATAGAATAGGAGATAATTAAAACAATCTAGTAAGAGGTTATGATAGCCTAAGTGTGATATCAAAGAAAATGGAGAAGAGATGGGAATAATTAGACAGAGGTCCCTAATGTTTATTAGATGTTTGTTTCTTAGCTATTTCTTGTTTCTTAGATATTTTATCTCCCCCATTTTGGAAACATTTTCCAGTTTAATTTGAATTTGCTGGAAGAATTTCCTCAGTTTCTTTAGAAAGGAAGCACAGTTAGCATACTTTCTGCATGTGTGAAAGTGCAGAAAGTATCCATGTGAAAAGGTATCAATATTGCCTTCACAAGTAAATGAGTGCATGAACTCTTGGGCTGTTATATTTTTATCTCAGCATTTTTTAAATGAGATACTCTAACTTCTACCTTTATATAGCAGAAAAGAAATCTGTTTCCCCATGATTATCTGCATATTTGTGCATGCTTTGTTCTTTCTGTCTGGAAGTTTCCAAGATACTTTATCCTGAAATTTCACCAAATATGATTGAGAACATGTATTTTATCTCTTTAATCCTCTTTGGTACTCAATGAACACTTTCTATTCGAAAACTTGACTACTTTTGAGGCTCAGATATGTTTCCTTTCTAAAACTTCTTGAATTATTGCTTCCTTCCCTTCATTTACCTTCTTTCCTTCTGGAATTTCTATTCTGGGCATGCATAAATCTCTTGGCTTATTCTATGATGTATTTTTTTAAAGCTCATCATTTCTATTTCTTCATGTTTATTTTTCTTTTTTTAGATAGTTTCTATATTTGAACTTCCAAATCACCAATTCAGTTTTTAGTCCTGTTGATTTCATTTTTTTTCTCTTCTTTGGAATCTTTAAATTTTAAAATCACTTTTTTTCTAAAACCTTATGATTTCTCATAATTTCTCTGCTGTTTTATTTTTTATAATAATTTTATCACAGATTATTCTTAAGTTTTTTTTTCTTTCTAATGTTAAACCCCTTTCTTTTGAAGTACTAAATTCTCTTAGGTTATCAGTGAATTATCTGTCATTCATTTCAGCAAGTTTATGAATCTGAGAACCTTTGCAGGTGAGATTGTTGTATACTGTCAGGCTGTGGTAGCTTTGCAGAAGAGTGAAAGAAGCAGTTGTTTCATGCTCAAACATTGGTGAGACAACTGAATTGATTGATGCTGAGGACTGTACTACTTAAGTCTTCTCAAAGTGTGAAATTTGAGTAGTTCTTATTTTATTGGCCCATTAGAAAGGGAACAATTCATACCAGCAGTTTTCCTCAAGGGTGGTGAGAATCCACGGGATCAGAAGGGTGTCTAAGGGATACAGTAGTGAGTAAGAAGGAAGGGCTTTTATCTCTACAGTTTTAGGAAATTCCTAGAATCCACTAGCTGCCCTCTCAGAAAGCCTTGGAGACAGCTCTTTATTTTAGGATATGGCAGAAGGAATGGTCTCTTTTCTCCTAGTAATGAAAATCATGCTGCAGAGAAATTTCCTCCTATCCTGGTTTCTGCAAGGTCATCTCTGCTTTATGTTTATCAGTATGAAGCTTGACCCTTTGAGGGCTCCCACTGTATGGAATATGATTTTTCACTTTGTCCTAAGAGACATTCCATATTTCTTATTCCATCAGAACCACTAGAAATGTTGCCTATATATACTCCAACCATTGTGGTGTCCTCATACTTTTCTTGTTTTATATGATCTCTGTTTTATGACCTTTAATGGGAAATAAACTTAACTGGATAATTAAATCCTAAGGATGATTGATTTGAGATTTCTTATCATTAGCTTGCTAGTACCTTGTTTTCTTTAGCTGTATGTTCATGTAGGAGTTGGCATTTAGATTTTAATGTGCTAATAACTGTGTTTGCCTCCTGAGCAGTGTCTTTTAAGGTATTTCCTCCGTTGGTATTTCCTCTTAATAAAGTTAAAATTCTATTTGAATAATAAAAGTAGGATCTCGGATGTACAGAATATCGCCCAGGATCCTATGATGAAAAATAGTTGAGAAAGCAGCCGTTGGGACAGACTGAGGACTTGCAGTTTGTTCAGCGGATTGATCTCCCACAAACTTCAATTCCCACCTGTTGTACTCAACCCAAGAAGACAGCTTGAGACTCTGTCTAAAAAGAAAAACATCATGGAAGATCCTCAGAGTGAACAACAGCAGATGATATGACACCACAACTATGAGAAGGAATAGCTTACAGGCCAGTATCCAAAGCATGAAGAACACCATTTAAAATAGTGACAAGAAGAAAAGAAAGCAGTTGCTGAGAGGAGAAGGGGCAAGATGGCCGACTGGAAGAAGCCTCCAGCATAGGCTCCTGTTCAGAGAGAAGGATAATGTCTGGAGGGTATCCAATTGAACTGAAGACAGAGAGCCCAGCATATAGAGAATAGAGATAACTGCAGATCACCCTTGCTGAGGGAAGCTGTGATTCCAAGAGAACAATCTCCAGGTACAAAACTCAACCGAAAGGAAAAATGCCCAACTCCTCCCCCAAGAAAGCTGCGAGTTATTTTTTCCTTTTCCTTTCACTCTTCATTTGCTCCTGTGGTATTTCTATAGGCAAGTATTGAACTGAGGATCTCTTGTCGCAACCCACGGGTAAGAGCAGTGAGAAGTGGGGACTACTTCCTCCAGAGGGACCCTGAGTTGATGCTGAACATTCTCTTAAAAGGCAGAAAAATTGAACTAACATTTTCCCTGCCATTCTGAACTTTCAGTCAACCATTCCCCCCTAACCGGATAAACCAGATCCCTAATCCCTACAGGGACTGAGGGAGGAGGCTCATGAGCAGCACTCCCCCTCCCAGCCTGCCTGACCTAGTGCCTCGCCCCCTACCCGGGCGGTCCCCCGCTCCCTCCGTGTCTCCAAGGTGCGCCAGCCCCTGGTGCCCTCCCTGTCTCTGTGCCGTGCCTGCCCACCCAGAGACCACTGAGGTCAGTGCATGCCATGCCTACCAGGACAATAGAGGCCGCGCACCAAGCTGCACCCACCCAGAGACCACCAAGGCCGCACGCCACACCCCACCCACCTGGAGACCTCCGAAACTGCACGCCATGCCCGTCCTGCCTCTGTGCCAGGCCCCTGACCTACCAGAATCACCAGTGGAGTAGTGTTCTCCTTCCTGAAGTCACCGTGTGCTGTATACTGCCAGAATCGCATACAGTGTATCCCACCCTGCTACCAGATCCGTGTGCAGCATGCTCCTAGAGCTGCTCTTACAGCCAGAATCCTCTGGTTTTGGCAGTGGCAGTGGAGCAGTGCAGGGGCACTAAAGATCCAGCAACAATAGAATGATCCCTCTGGGGTCTAATCTTGGAGAAACATCCCCCCAACTCTGTGCACTGCCAGAGGAAACCAGAAGTCACTCTATAGGGACACTGGTGCTACAGAGCAGCAGGGGCAAAGACGCGGTGGCTGAGGGAGATACGCATTTGCAGGCCTGGTACCCCCAGGATTAGACTGAGCCCAAGTGGAACACTCTATTGAACAACCGAGGCAGGCAGGCCTCAGCTTCCCCAGGTGGCTGGTAGCTGAGGGCAGTGGCCGGGCCTCAGGAACATTGACCTTCCTTTGACGTTGACAGGCGCTAAGCCCTGGCACTTTGCATTATTGGAGGAAACAGGACTGCAGCCCTGTGGGGTCATCAGTGATTGGGCGTGACAAAGGAACAAAGTGGAGAAAGAGACTCAGCCCCCTGGTCCTACTGTGCTACTGGGAGGGCCTTTCTGACTCCATAGAGCACCGGAGAGAGCCAAATCTGGTAGACCTCTGCTATCTACCTGCTGGAGACCTTTCAAACACTTGCACCTAAGAGTTTGTACTGACAGGGTCAATTGGTTTGGAACCCCTAATTTTGGACAATCACCCAAGGACCCTTTAGGGGATACCCTGGTTGTGCAGTAACAGGAAGGGTCAATTTTCCCATTCCAATTGTTGTATAGGGAGGTGGGGTTTCTTAATTGCTTGTATTTCGTCACAGCTAAGACTTCACCAGAATCACTGATCCACCAGGATCAGACAAGAGCCAGTTGAATACGAGACTGAGCCACCTAACCACACCACACCAAGCAGGTTTCCCCAGCCTCAGACTGTAATACTGTACAGGTCCTTTGCAAAGCTAAAGGGGAAAAAGCTGCAGTCATCAGTCCCAGATCCTTAACAAAGGGCTGGTTAACCACAAACCCAGGAAAACCCAATCCAATCTCACCTTAACAGACCACCTACCCAACAGTGAAAAACAATCATGAGGCAGAATTAAAGGAAAAACTCTGGCAACATTAACAATCAGAGTAGATCAACTTCCCCAAGAAATGATAGAGCAGACACAGCAGAAGATCCTATTGACAAACAAATGGCTAGATAGCAAATAGGATCAACAAAATGGAGGAAATGATGAAATTAGAATTTAAAGCAGAAATTCAAAAGATGTCTCAAGAATTTAACAAATTTAAAGACAAAATGACCAATGATTTTGACATATTAAAGCAAGAAGTTGCAGCCCTCAAAGATCTAAAAAAATACAGTAGAATTCCTCAGTAACAGAATGGAGCAGGCAGAAGAAAGGATCTCCAATATTGAAGACAAAGCTTTTGAAGCTCCCAAACCCTCAAAGAGGAAAAAAAAGTGGAGAACAAAAATGGATCATTCTCTCAGAAAGCTCTGGGATAATTCAAAGAGGTCTAATATTCACCTTATAGGAATACCTGAAAGTGATCAGGTTGCTGCAAAGGATACAGATGTTTTGCTTCATGAAATAATTAAAGAGACTTTTCCAGACATGCCCAGAGATTCTGAAATTCAGATAGCAGACAGTTTCAGAACACCGGCACAATTCAAACCAAATAAAAATTCTTATAGACACATTACAATTAATTTTGCTGAAGTTAATATGAAGGAGAAAATTCTGCAAGCTGTAAGACATAAGAAAATCATTACATACAAGGGGAAGAACATTAGAATGACTGCAGATCTCTCCACTGAAACATTTCAAGCTAGAAGAGGGTGGTCATTGACCTTTAATCTCCTTAAACAAAATAACATTCAACCCAGGATCCTGTATCCAGTTAACTGAGTTTCATCTATGATGGAGAAATTAAATAATTTAAAGACATTCACATGTTGAGGAAATTTGGCATAACTAAACCAGTTCTTCAGAATATTCTCAGACCTATCTTCCATAATGAACAACACAATCCTCCACCACCAAAGTAAAATCACTCAGAAAGTTTTGATCAAATTCTAACTTCCATAGTGGCAAAAGGATTAAAAATGTCCTCTGGACTTTTGAAAAACTCGATACCCAAAACACTGTCAGGTTTATCATTACTCTCAATTAATGTGAATGGCTTAAATTGCCCTCTAAAGAGACACAGGTTGGTGGACTGGATACAAAAACTTAGGCCAGACATCTGCTGTATTCAAGAATCTCACCTTACCTTAAAAGATAAACATAGACTCAGGGTGAAAGGATGGTCATCTATAACTCAGGCAAATGGAAATCAGAAAAAAGCAGGTGCTGCAATTTTATTTGCAGATTCAATAGGCTTTAAACCAAAGTAAGAAAAGACAATGATGGTCAGTTCTTATTTGTTAAGGGCAACACTAAACATGATGAGATGTCAATTATCAACATCTATGCACTCAACCAGAATGTGCCTCAATTTATAAGAGAAACTCTGACTGACATGAGCAATTTGATTTCCCCCAGTACCATAATTGTTGGAGACTTTAACATTCTCTGTCAGTGTTGGATATATCCTCAAAAAAGAAGCTAAGCAAAGAAATTTTAGAATTCAACTTAACCATTTCACATTTGCAGGTAAACATGTACAGAATATTTCATCCTAACAAAACAGAATGCACATTCTTCTCATCAGCCCATGGATCATCCTCCAAAATTGATCACATCTTAGGTCACAAGTCTAATCTCAGCAAATTTAAAAGGATAGATATCATTCCTTGTATTTTCTCAGACCACCACAAAACAAAAGTTGAACTCAGTAAAAACAGAAATCTCCACATGCATACAAAAAAATGGAAACTAAATAACCTCATGCTGAATGATAGCTGAGACATAGACGAGATTAAGAAGGAAATAACCAAATTTTTGGAACAAAACAATAATGAAGAAACAAACTATAAGAACCTCTGGGATACAGCAAAGGCAATCCTAAGAGGAAAATTTATAGCATTGCAAGCCTTCCTCAAGAGAAAGGAAAGAGAGGAAGTCAATAACTTAATGCATCATCTCAAGCAACTGGAAATGGAAGAATTTTCCAACCCTAAACCCAGCAGAAGAAAATAAATAACTAAAATTATAGCAGAACTTAATGAAATTGAAAACAAAAAAATCATACAAAAGATCAACCAATCAAAGAGTTGGTTTTTTGATAAGGTCAATAAAATAGACAAACCGTTGGCTAACCTAACCAGACGTAGAAGAGTAAAATCCCTAATTTCATAAATCAGAAATGATAAAGGCCAAATAACAATGGACTTCTCAGAAATTCAGCAAATCCTTAATGAATACTACATAAAACTCTAGTGTCAGAAGCATGAAATTCTGAAAGAAATAGGTCAATACTTGGAAACATGTAACCCTCCCAGACTTAGCCGGAAAGAAGTGGAAATGTTGAACAAGCCTATAACAAGCTCTGAAATAGCATCAACTATAAAAAATCTCCCCAAAAGAAAGGACTGGGACCAGATGGCTTCACATCAGAATTCTACCAAAGCTTTAAAGAGGAACTAGTACCTATATTATTTAATCTTTTCCAAAACATAGAAAAATAAGGAATACTTCCCAACTCATTCTATGAAGCAAATATCACGCTGATACCCAAACCAGGAAAAGACCCAACAAGAAAAGCAAATTATAGACCAATATCTCTAATGAATATTGATGCAAAAATATTCAATAAGATCCTAGCAAAGAGAATCCAACAACACATCAAACAAATTATACACCATGTCAAGTGGATTTCATCTCAGGGTCCCAAGGATGGTTCAATATATGTAAATCCATAAATATAATACATCACATAAACAAATTAGAAAACAAAGACCATATGATTCTCTCAATTGATGCAGAAAAAGTTTTTGATAATATCCAGCATCCTTTCTTGATCAGAACGCTTAAGACAGTAGGTATAGAAGGAACATGTCTTAAACTGATAGAGGCCATCTACAGCAAACCCACACCAATATCATAATGAATGGAGTAAAATCAAAATCATTTACACTCAGATCAGGAACCAGGCAAGGATGCCCACTGTCTCCACTGCTTTTTAACATTGTAATGGAAGTCTTCACCACTGCAATCAGGCAAGAGAAGGCAATCAAGGGGATCCAAATAGGACCAGAGGAGATCAAATTGTCACTCTTCACAGATGATATGATTATATATCAGGAAAACCAGGGAATCAACTACAAAACTCCTAGAAGTGACCAAGGAATATAGTAACATCTCAGGATACAAAATTAACACTCAAATCTGTAGCCTTTATATACACCAACAATAGTCAAGGGGAAAAAAACAATCAAAGATTCTATTCCCTTTACAATAGTGCCAAAGAAGATGAAATATCTGGGAGTGTATCTAACTAAGGACGTGAAAGATCTCTATAAAAGAACTATGAAACTCTGAGAAAAGAAATAGCTGAAGATGTTAACAAATGGAAAAATATACCATGCTCATGGCTGGGAAGAATCAACCTTGGTAAAATGTCTATACTACCTAAAGCAATTTACAGATTTAACGCAATCTCTATTAAAGCACCTCTCTCATATTTTAAAGACCTGGGAAAATTAGTACTTCATTTTATATGGAAACAGAAAAAAACTCGAATAGCCAAGACATTACTCAGAAATAAAAACGAATTGGGAGGAATCACACTTCCAGACTTCAGACTGTATTATAAATCGATTGTGATCAAAACAGCATGGTACTGGCACAAAAATAGAGAGGTAGATATATAGAACAGAATCAAAGACCAAGAGGTGAACCCAGACACTTATTGTCATTTGATTTTCAATAAGCCTATTAAAAATATACATTGGGAGAAAGATTCCCTATTCAATAAATGGTGCTGGATGAATTGGCTGGCAACTTGTAGAAGACTGAAACTGGACTCACACTTTTCTCCTTTAACAAAAATTGACTCTCACTGGTTAAAGGACTTAAACTTAAGACATGAAACTATAAATATTCTTAGAGAGAGTGCAGGGGAAATCCTTGAGAAAATTGGCCTGGGAGAATACTTCATGAGGAAGACACCCCGGACAATTGAAGCAACATCAAAAATACATTACTGGGATCTGATCAAATTAAAAAGCTTCTGCATTGCCAAGAACACACTAAGTAAAGCAAATAGACAGGCCTCAGAATGGGAGAGGATTTTTGCAAGTTATACTTCCGACAAAGGTCTAATAACCAGAATCCACAGAGAACTCAAACTTATTACTAAACAAAAAACAAGTAGATCCCATTTCATTGTGGGCAAGAGACATGAACAGAAGCTTCTCTGAAGAAGATAGGCACATGGCCTACAGACACATGAAACAATGCTCATCATCTTTAATCATCAGAGAAATGCAAACCAAAACTACTCTCAGATACCATCTAACTCCAGTAAGAGTAGCCCACATCACAAAATTCCCAAGCAACAGATGTTGGCGTGGATGAGGAGAAAAGGGAACACTTCTGCACTGCTGTTGTGAATGCAACCTAGTACGTTCCTTTTGGAAGGAAGTTTGGAGAACACTCAGGGATCTAAATGTAGACCTGCCCTTTGATCCCACAATTCCTCTTCTAGGTGTATATCCAAAGGACCAAAAATCATTTGGCAATAAAGATATTTGCACCAGATTGTTCATTGCAGCTCAATTCATAATTGCCAAGTCATGGAAGAAGCCCAAGTGCCCATTGACCCATGAATGGATTAATAAATTGTGGTATATGTATACCATGGAATATTATGCAGCAGTAAAAAAATGGAGACTTTACTTCCTTTATGTTTACATGGATGGAGCTGGAAAATATTCTTCTTATTAAAGTATCTCAGGAATGGGAAAAAAAAGTATCCAATTTACTCAGTACCACTGTGAAACAATTTTATAATAACTCACACTTGCATATGAAAAATGAAACACAACTTTAGTCTATGATGAAGGAGGGAACGGGAGGGCAGTGATGGGGAGGGGGTGGGAGGAATAGTAGGGGATAGTAGGGGACCACAACTATGGAGCACATTGCAAGTACATTGCATTTGTGTAGAACACAAATGTCCGAATGCTATAATTGGGTAAATGAGATGAAAGCTATGCTGATTAGTATGATGTAAGCACTCCAATTTGTACAAATAATCAACACACTGAAATGGGCATAAATGTATTTATGATCTATGAAAAAAAAAAAAAAAAAAAGAAAGCAGTTGCTCCTAGACATGGCCCGCCTTGAGGCTGAGCTGGAGCAGAAGCACCAACAAGAACTGGAGAGCTACCCTGACAGCAGAAACCTCCATTCTCTTGATACCAGACAGGTTTTGCCCTAGCCAGCTCAGTGGAGCTGAGGGGAGGAACTGCCACCTCCACCCTGGAGCTGTTCGTGCTGCAGCAGCTGGCAGAGGAACCATCGGGTGGGCCCGGGGCTGGGAGGTGCGTGGGGATGGGAGGGCAGCAGGAGGCTCCAGTAGCCAGAGAGGCCAAGCAACTGCTGGAGAGACACCAGCACCTTAGTGTGTCACTCCCCTTGCACTTGCAGCTGAACAGGGAACCCCCATTTCCCAGGCCTGATCAATTTCATGTAGGTTTCTTAGGCCTGGCCAATGTCCTGAATGGACCATATCCATTCATAAATGCATTCATTCACATTGCCTGAGCGAAAGGGACTATATCCATTCATTTGTTACCAATTCCTGGTGTAATGTAACTACAAAGGACCCATGAGACTATATATACTCCTAGACAAAGAACCCAGGTAGAGAGAGAGAGTTTTTTACCCCAACTTGAGTTATTTCTCTCTGCCAGAAGCTTTGGTGTTTTTGTATTCTTTTCTGTAAAATAAATCCTGTCTTGGGCGGCGCCTGTGGCTCAAGGAGTAGGGTGCCGGTCCAATATGCTGGAGGTGGCGGGTTCAAACCCAGCCCCGGCCAAAAAAAAAAAAAAAAAAAGAAAAAAAAATAAATAAATAAATCCTGTCTTACCACTGATCTGTGTTCTGTGGATTCCTTCTTTGAATCACCAAGACCAAGAACCTACTGAAGAGTGAAATTCCGGTATCACTGTCATTAAAGATCTGGCTAAGATAGATCTCGAGAACTGGCATCCACAACTCTAGAGGGCACAGAAGAGGCAAGAAAGAAGGGCCGCCCTCCAAAGAGAGGGCCAAGAGAGAATCACAGAGACCAATAAGGAGCATGTGGCCATCTTCTGCAACAACAAGACGCTTGCCATCATCTTGGGCGCCATGAATCTGAAGATGAAAGTTATCCTGGTAGATGTCTACTGCATGTATGTCGCCATCCAAGATCAGCTGGTGTTCTCCATACAGGGGTCCTCAAACTTTTTAAACAGGGGGCCAGTTCCCTTTCCCTCAGACAGTTGGAGGGCCGGACTATAGTTAAAATAAAAACAACTATGAACAAATTCCTATGCACGTTGCACATATCTTATTTAGAAGTAAAAAAACAAAACAGGAACAAAAACAATCATACCAACTCATGTGGCCCGCAGGCCGCAGTTTGAGGACCCCTGCACAGGGAAGCATGTCGACAACTTTCTGCCCTTCTTCAGCGACCCTGAAACCAGTGAGGCCTAAGGCCGAGAGAATTTCCTGAGATACTGGACAACATTGTGCCCAGTTCGCCTTGAGGAGGCCAGCTCAAGCTGAGAGCCCTGTCAAAGATCCTGCAAACCCCCATTGAGGTCATCCAGGTGGATTTGCCTGCCCTAGTTATCCCTGAGGAGTACACCAGGAAGCCGCTCACCCTGGTCTTCCTGCACTACACCCACAACCTCGGTGAGCACTACAACTCCTTGAAGCCGATGGAGGCCAGCGCCATTGGGGAAGCCCCTCTGCCCCTTTTCTAGGCCCAATCACGCTGCCAAGTATCGGCATCACTGTCTTCACCTCTTCTGGAACTGAGCCACCACGTCTCCTCAGTAGGCTTTCTTTTTTTTCTGATTTTTCTTTCTTCATTTCACTAAAACTTCACTGGCCTTTCTCCTCCTATCTCCCTTCCTTAGCCCTTCTATCCTCTCAGTCCTTTGTTATATCTTTCACGGGGGGGGGGGGAGTTTGGGGAGTTGGAGGGGTAGAGGAGAGGGGACTAATTTCAAGGAAAAAAATCTGCTTTGTACCACCTGACAGGCATAATTTTGACAAGATCTAACCTCTTTTGCTCCTAAAGGTCTTTACCTCCCTCCCCTACTGAGAATGGGTCATGTTGCAAGTAACTTACTTAGAAAAAGTTGGAGTTTCTGTGATCAACATACTTTGTGAATGCCTTTTGCTGAGTTTCTTTGAAAAAAATTATCATTGTTTGCTGTTTACTTAAGTTGGGCTACTGAGGAGATGTCTTAAGCTGTGAACAACAGCTCTGCTTGTACTTTGTTTTGTTTTTTCATCAAAACTTGTGTGAAGGCAGCACCTATGGTTCAAAGGAGTAGGGCGCTGACCCCATATACTGGAGGTGGTGGGTTCAAACCCAGCTCTGGCCAAAAATTGCAACAACAAAATCCTTGTGTGGTTCCAAATTAATTTTAGTTGCTCAGATGGTTGCTAAATTCTAAATAATAGTGTTTGTTAAATTTAGAAGGCAAATGTAAGTGCTGAATATAAGAAATAAATTTATATGAACAGATAGGTTAGGTAAAGTTTACTCTAAAATGTGAAAGATCCAAACTTAATTTCCTCTATCAGAAGCAAGAAGGGATATAACTTTATACAAGTAGTTGATCCATGTCATTATCTCTACAACTGGTATGAAGCAAAGACATGTTGATAGTTTAACTTACTGTAAGGGATAAATATCTGAATGTATTAAGTTTCCTTTATTCTTAGAGATATAAAAGGCTATGACTTTAGTCAAGTAGTTGATCCATCTTATTATATCAATTGCTATGATATGTGAAATACCTCAATTGGTAACTTTGCTTAATTCTTAGAAATAGAAAAGTATTAAAAAAGATTTTTAAAAAGTATTAAAGTAGTTAATTTTGCTGTATCAACAACTGACATGAGGCAAAATGTGAACAACATACCTTGGTTGATATTTGAGACTTGTTAATATCTTGAATTTGCCATAAGAATAGTAAAAGCGTAATGATTTGCAGTAAATAATTTCTTAAAAATGTAATCTTCACATCCTGGATTTCAGTAAAGTTACTTGAATTCATTTAAAAAAATTTTTTGCACATTCCAATGTCCTAAAATAAAATATATAAGTTCAAGAAATGTTTTAATTATGCAATTTGTTTAAAAATAAAAGCAGTTTAAAAATAAAAAAAACTAATTTTTTAAAATAAAAATATTCATCACTACACCACCTTCCCAACCCTCCCACCCCTAAATAGAGACAGACAGACAGGTGTGTGTACTTTAATTTACTGGTGATTCACTTTAGCAGAAAATAAGAGGAAACAAGGAGTCAAAAACACATGCTCAGGCTTTTATCTTCTCAAAATCCTTCTTCTGTGTGGTTGTTTTTTTCTTTAATTTTTAAAAATTTATCCTTTCATCTATAATAAAATTTCCCTGAAGTTAGGAATGTTAGGTAGTATTGTATTTTTAAGGCAATTGTATAATGCAATATTGTGATACAACTCCAATAGATAGTCTTTAAAACCACTTATGGCATTCTAAACATGATTCATAATTAGTAATTGTGTGAGCCAAGCAAAAACACATGCCTTGGAACTAACAACTAAGAAATATGGTTACATTAGCACCAGAAATTGATTTTTTCTCAAGCCGTTTGCCAATTTTGTATTGATTGCTTGCTGTCCTTGAAAATCAAGATACTATTGATCTACATCAAGTACTTTAAGAGTCCTCAAGAAATAGAATGAGACTATGGTAGACTAGCCTATCCAGTTTTAATAATTTACATTTTGTTTCCTTGTTAACTGAATCATCTAGATCATAAAACCTCTCTGATTTCCAAATTGCTTGTAAGCTTTGTGAAGTGGCTTTGGATAGTTTTATGATAAATAATCTTAGAAGATGCTTGACATAACTTAAAGTTTTGAATGTTCTAGTTCTTTACTTAAACAGAAGGAATCTATTTTTCCTTTCTTCTGCTACAAACAACGTGGAAGTTTTACTCTTTATTTTTTGCATTGTATGAGACTAAAGAGACTCAGGTGGCCCTGAGAGCCTTGGAACTGAAATTATTACATAGAGATGACAGCTAGCAAAGTCTCAACCTGGGGTTCAACTTAATTGTTTTTTGTCTATAGGACTCTGTATTATTTATCCCAATACGGTTCCAAAATTATCTGCTTCCCTGCAAAGTAGATGTTCCCTAAGATTACCTTCTGCCTACCAGACTCTTTATTAGTTGAAATGTTTTGTAATAGTTACTGCTTCCGTTTTAGCGCAGCTGGATTCAGAAAGGGAAGGGGGCTGGATACCCAATGTGGATTTAGAAAATGTGGGACTGTATCTTATTGACATGTACTTTAGGAAATAGCTTTGTGTTTTTTCCACTTGCCCTGATTATAAATTTTTGTCACCACATGGGGCACTAATAATCTGTTAAGAACCTGACAAGAAGGACCTCTGACCTGGAACTCTCATTTTAAAGAGTTCCATTCTGGCCCCCTATAAAGGTATCCTACTTCACAAAATGGAATCTGTGAGGTCAGGGGGTCTGAGAATTCTAATTTTAATGAAGATTTGCAGATTTTTATGAAGTATTTTTGTCAATTTAGGAGGATAAAATGCATTTTAATAGTTGACTAGTGTAATTTATAAGATTTATATGTTTAGGTAAATAGTACATGGGCATCCCTTGTACTCTTGACCTGGATCCTACAAATGTTAGGAACAAGCCTGCTTTTCACTAATCCTTTGGAGTCCTTCACCTGACCAATTCCTGGACCAGTTCCAGTGCTACTTTTCTCCCATCACAAAACAAGGCTTTCAATAAGTCCTGGCACTCCCACTAATTAATTATGGGATCGTGGCATGTCATTTCTTCTTAGTCTCAGTTTTTACATCTGTTAAACAAGGAGGTTGAACAAGATAAGCTAAAATTTCCTTTCAGTTATTCTAGCAGGAAGAGTAGAAAAATATTTTTGGCTTTTCAGAGCTTATTGGAGCCTTTAAATCCTTTTAAACCAAGGCTTTTGTGGGTAAAGCAGAGTGGACTCTCAGTGCAGAATGTGTCGTGCAAATGCAATGGCGTTGCACTAGGTTCCCCAACTTGTGCATATGAAAATGAATTTGATGACATGTATAACACCAGTTTACCAAGTTTCTACCTATATGTTTAAGGCAAGAACCTCTACTCTCCTCAAAATTTCACTGAACTGTGGGCATTCCTGGGTTTGGTGCAGGTGAATTTCTTTAAAGTTCTTAGAGTTTTCCACTCTAGATGCAACATTAATGTCTGCTGGAGAGTGTCTTCCCCCCCTGACTGACACACTATGTGTAGACGTGTTTCTGTCTTCATAAATATTCATGACTCCTCCTCTAGTTTGTTAAGTATCTAGATTTGACTACCCTGTTCAGCATAAATTCCTGTTTGTATTGTCCCTCCCTCCTGAAGTACATGCTCTCAGTTTCTCCCTGAAGCTATGCTTCCCAGCTTGCAAGATGGCCAGCCTGTAGGCTGCAACACTTTACAGACAGAATGTATGGTGGTACCAGTGCTCCATCCCCTAATGCCTTCAAGGCTATAGTTCTACAGAATGAGATATAGCCATGGCATGTATCATGCTGACAAGAAGGAATGTTCCTCTTCTTTTCTTTCTTTTTTATTTTTTTGGAAGTTTTTGGCCAGGGATAGGCTTGAACTTCTTTTGATTTTCTTTTCAACTTTGCCCCTGGGATATCAAAGCAGAGGTGAGTATGCTCCCCCTTCTCATACAATCCCATGTGAAAGCAAGGTTTCTCTCAATAGGACTCAGACACAGATCCAAGGATCATAGGATGGGCCCTGACACCAGCTTCAGCATCCCTATGTTTCCCCACATGCTGAATATCTTCAGGTCCTTCCTCCACATGAATAACAATCAGACGGGTGCCCATGGATTAATGGCCCACTAATCTATCAGATACACTAGATGCAAGAACTGGGACATAACAAGTCAGTGAATAAATGAATTAATTAATGACTAAAATACTCAAATACCAGGAATATTATGGAGTGTAGTGATATTAGAGATCAGACATCATTTCTAATATTAGAATACTAGAAATCCATTTAGATGCACATTGCTTTTGGATATGAGCTGTTTGTTTTTGGTCATAGTGAATGGATCTTGTATTTCAGCAGTCAAGAAAGCTAAACATTAATATTCACTGAGTACTTGTGATGTGCCAGAAACTGGGCTACACATTTATACGCATTATCTTACTGCTTTGGGTCTGGGGTTGTCTGCAAAGGGCCAGATAATTAAATAATTTTTAGCTTTGTGAGCTGTAATGTGTCTGTTTCTCTATTCATTTCTGAAAGCCAAAGTATAAAAAAAATGAGTATGGCTGTGTTCCAATAAAACTTTATGTAAAGGGCAGTGCCTGTGGCTCAAAGGAGTGGAGCACCAGCCCCATATACTGGAGGTAGCAAAAAATCTGCAAAAAAAAAACAACTTTATTTATAAAAATAAATAAAGGTTATAGGCTGAATTTGGCCTATATGCCATAATTTTTCTGACCACTGCCTTACAGAATTCATGAGGTTGCAAGAAGCGAAAACAAAATCCTAAACCTCTCAACCAACTGAATGTACCCTCTTCTTGGCCAAGGGGACCATAGAGAAACTTTAAAACTGACTTCCTGGCCATGATGAAAGAGGAGGTCAGACACACCTCATTATAACCCCAACCCTCTTTAACTGCCATCAGACTTTATTTCCTAAGAGTTAAACAGAACCAGACTTTTGAAAAGACTTGCTCCACCCCTTATTTCAATCAACTGCCTAATGGTGCTCCTCTTTTTTGCAGTTCAGGTATGACTGACCAGCATTCCATCCTGATAAGAGACCACTCACTGACCACAGGGTGGTTTTGACCAGTCTGTGGAAGATGCACAATGAAAGTTTTTATGTCCTCTGCTTCACCTTTTCACATCAGAGGACTGAAAACTCCATCCACAGATCATACTTAATGCCACCATTTTTGTATATGCAACCTATGAGGAGGCGTGAAGCTCGATAATGCATGCGCCTGTTTTTCTTTTCATAAATATTGATGACTCCTTCTATAGTTTGTTAAGTATGTATATTTGGCAACCCTGCTCAGCATAGATCCCTGTTCCCATTGTCTCTCTCTCTTGAAGTACAGGATCTTAGCTTCTCCCTGAGTCTATACTTCCTAGCCTACAAGATGGCCAGCCTTCAGGCTCCAATGCATTGTGAGAAATAAAACTCTCCTTTCCAAATTTATGAACCTTGTCATTTCCTCATTCAACAGTAGGTATTGTTAGAATCTTCATTTAACAGACGAGGAAATTGAAGCATCTGAAGAGAGGCTAAGCAATTTTCCCAAGGTCTCAGGTACTAAGGAGAATAACTCAAATTTGAATCTAAGCAGTCTCATTTCAGAACTCATATTCTTTAGTATTGAGTCATTTCTGGCACTTGGTAGTTAATTGCAGATCACTCTCAGGTAGAAAATGTAAGAGCTGGGTCCCTCCTGTGAACCTGCTTTGTGTGTGGGCTTAATGTTTACTTCCTTAGTCATCATCATGGCCAACACAGTGCTTGATATATGCTGATTATCTGTTAAAGGGAAAAAAGCCAGTAATAAATGAAAGGTCATTTTCTCAATTTTTAGCCATCAACTCATGCTTTGAAATATCAAAAGAGGGTAGTGTATGCTCCATGCTAACAACTTTTAATTAGAGAGATGTGGTATTCATGACTTTTTAATTGCACTTATTACTCATTAATTTCATTTTCAACATGGTCCCTCAAGCCAGTTCCACTTTTTATCAGGAGGCCATGAGTCAGTCATAATAATAATGATTATCATAATAATTCCATTAATAGCACATTTATATAATATGTTCTAAGCCACTCACTCTTCCAAACACTTGAATATATTAATTCATTTAATCTTCACATCAACCATTTTACAGATAGAGAAACTGAGGCCAAGAGGGTTTAAGCAGCTTGGCTAAGGACAAAATGCCAGTAAGCAACTCAGCTGGAATTTGAAGACAGGCAGTCTGGATCCAAATTCCAAGCTCTTAATTGCTACTCTTGACAGCCTTGTAGAAAGTACTTTAAAATACACTAAAAAACAAAATTTGTCATTTTGGTTGGTCACCTGCATAGATAGAATGTAAGTTGTATTTGGTGACTGATTATGGGATAGTCTTCTAGAGCCTTCCTTTTTGTCAGGACTATAAGATGCCTTGAGTGTGAAGGGATGGAAAGTCCCCACTACCAGTTTTCTTGTTCACAGTTGACACTGGTCATCTGTGAAGGTGCTAGTGCCCATCCCCTGAGATAATTTAGAGAAGTGATCATTTCAGAGTGTGTGGTGGCAGGAGAAGAGGAGGGACCATGGGGCACCTGGGGAATGACCAGTGATATGGAAGAGAGCATACCACATATTAACATTTTGAGATGGAATTCTAATTAATTAATTAATTCTAAATTGATTTCTACCTTGAATTTTATCACCTGAAATTTTACTCTCTTTGCAGATGTAGCATTTGTGTTGCTGAACCTTCCTTATCTCCTTGAAATTTCCCATTTCCCTTTATAGAGGTCCTTCACCTCCTTCATTAGGTATATTCCTAGGTATTTCATTTTCTTTGAAACTATGGTGAAGGGAGTTGTGTCCTTAATTAGCTTCTCATCTTGACTGTTATTGGTGTATACAAAGGCTACTGACTTGTGGACATTGATTTTATATCCTGAAACATTGCTGTATTTTCTGATGACTTCTAGGAGTCTTGTGGTTGACTCTTTGGGGTTCTCTAAGTATAAGATCATGTCGTCAGCAAAGAGGGAGAGTTTGACCTCCTCTGCTCCCATTTGGATTCCCTTTATTTCCTTGTCTTGCCTAATTGTATTGGCTAGAACTTCCAGCACTATGTTGAATAGTAAAGGTGACAGAGGACAACCTTGTCTGGTTCCAGTTCTAAGAGGAAAAGCTTTCAGTTTTACTCCATTCAGTAAAATATTGGCTGTGGGTTTGTCATAGATAGCTTCAATCAGTTTTAGAAATGTGCCAGCTATGCCTATACTCTTCAGTGTTCTAATTAGAAAAGGATGCTGGATTTTATCAAATGCTTTTTCTGCATCTATTGAGAGGATCATGTGATCTTTATTTTTGCCTCTGTTAATATGGTGGATAACGTTTATGGACTTGCGTATGTTAAACCAGCCTTGCATCCTTGGGATGAAGCCTACTTGATCATGATGAATGACTTTTTTGATGATAAGCTGTAATCTATTGGCTAGGATTTTGTTGAGAATTTTTCCATCTATATTCATGAGTGAGATTGGTCTGAAAACTATGAAATCCTCAGAAAGGAAATAGCAGAGGATATTAACAAATGGAAGAACATACCATGCTCATGGATGGGAAGAATCAACATTGTTAAAATGTCTATACTTCCCAAAGCAATCTACCTATTCAATGCCATTCCTATCAAAGTACCTACATCGTACTTTCAAGATTTGGAAAAAATGATTCTGCGTTTTGTATGGAACCGGAAAAAACCCCGTATAGCTAAGGCAGTTCTTAGTAACAAAAATAAAGCTGGGGGCATCAGCATACCAGATTTTAGTCTGTACTACAAAGCCATAGTGCTCAAGACAGCATGGTACTGGCACAAAAACAGAGACATAGACACTTGGAATCGAATTGAACACCAAGAAATGAAACTAACATCTTACAACCACCTAATCTTTGATAAACCAAACAAGAACTTACCTTGGGGGAAAGACTCCCTATTCAATAAATGGTGTTGGGAGAACTGGATGTCTACATGTAAAAGACTGAAACTGGACCCACACCTTTCCCCACTCACAAAAATTGATTCAAGATGGATAAAGGACTTAAATTTAAGGCATGAAACAATAAAAATCCTCAAAGAAAGCATAGGAAAAACACTGGAAGATATTGGCCTGGGGGAAGACTTCATGAAGAAGACTGCCATGACAATGGCAACAACAACAAAAATAAACAAATGGGACTTCATTAAACTGAAAAGCTTCTGTACAGCTAAGGAGACAATAACCAAAGCAAAGAGACAACCTACACAATGGGAAAGGATATTTGCATATTTTCAATCAGACAAAAGCTTGATAACCAGGATCTATAGAGAACTCAAATTAATCCACATGAAAAAAGCCAACAATCCCTTATATCAATGGGCAAGAGACATGAATAGAACTTTCTCTAAAGACGACAGACGAATGGCTAACAAACACATGAAAAAATGTTCATCATCTCTATATATTAGAGAAATGCAAATCAAAACAACCCTGAGATATCATCTAACCCCAGTGAGAATGGCCCACATCACAAAATCTCAAAACTGCAGATGCTGGCGTGGATGTGGAGAGAAGGGAACACTTTTACACTGCTGGTGGGACTGCAAACTAGTACAACCTTTCTGGAAGGAAGTATGGAGAAACCTCAAAGCACTCAACCTAGACCTCCCATTCGATCCTGCAATCCCATTACTGGGCATCTACCCAGAAGGAAAAAAATCCTTTTATCATAAGGACACTTGTACTAGACTGTTTATTGCAGCTCAATTTACCATTGCCAAAATGTGGAAACAGCCTAAATGCCCACCAACCCAGGAATGGATTAACAAGCTGTGGTATATGTATACCATGGAATACTATTCAGCCATTAAAAAAAATGGAGACTTTACATCCTTCGTATTAACCTGGATGGAAGTGGAAGACATTATTCTTAGTAAAGCATCACAAAAATGGAGAAGCATGAATCCTATGTACTCAATCTTGACATGAGGACAATTAATGACAATTAAGGTTATGGGGGGGGAGCAGAAAGAGGGATGGAGGGAGGAGGGTGGGGCCTTAGTGTGTGTCACATTTTATGGGGGCAAGACATGATTGCAAGAGGGACTTTACCTAACAATTGCAATCAGTGTAACTGGCTTATTGTACCCTCAATGAATCCCCAACAATAAAAAAAAAAAAAAAAAAAGAAAATGGTAATAAAGATTTTACAACTGTTAAAAAAAAAAAAAAAAAGAAATTTCCCATTTCCCTATATGGAGTCCAGCTTCTTATTGTCAACTCCTGTGACTCTTTGCCTAAGAGATCTCTCTGGCCCCCAGATTCCTCTGTCTACATGCCTGGCAAGGTAGAATTTCAAGGAGACTAAGATTCCCTGAAATTATCTCTAACCAATGATTGATGAGAATTGGTGTATAAATATCCCAGCACCATCACCTCTAGTGCATAATAATTTGAAGGCATGTGCACTACGCTGTCTCTCAGAACACTTCAGATGATTAAATTCAAGTTGTCCACAGTAGAAATTGGCTTACTAATTGTATCAGTCAGGATTCCACCAGATAGATAGATAGATGGATAATAATTAGGTAAATGATAAGATTACAAAGAACTGGTTTACCTGATTGTAGGGCCTGGTAAGTCTGAAATCCATATGGTAATTCATCAGGAGGGCCAAGCTGGAGCTCTCAGGTAAGAGCTGATGCTGCTGTCCACAGGTAGAATTTCTACTTTTTCAGGGAAGCACCTCTCTTTAGCTCTTAAGGCCTTCAACTGACTAGGTCAGGCCCACCCAGATTGCCTAGGACAATCTCCTTTACTTAAAAGTATCTGATTATTGACATTAATTACTTCTACAAAATACCTTCACAAAACACCTAGATTAATGTTTGACTAAATATTTGTAGGCTGTTCTCCTTAAGTGTTAGATTTTCCTCTCAAATAAGCTACATGTACTTAAATTCTTGTCTCAGAGTCTTTTTCTAACAGGACCAGTTTCATATAAGAGAACTAGTGTTCTCATGGCTCCTTTCTCCTTCTTGTAAAAATTGCTTTAAAAGGTAAAAGTCTGAATTCATAACTCATTATTGATTTAAATTCTAATTAACTATGATCTTCATCAGAGATAAATACATTTAGAATATTCTCTATCATTGCAAATAATGATGCATCCCATGTGGGCCATGATGGTGTATACTAAGTGTGGGAAAGACATGATGCATTTTTTAATGGAGCCCAAAACATTTATAATTTTTAATACACCTATAATCACAGATACTTACAGATTTCAGAAAATTAAGAAACCACTTCAGCGTTGATGAATTATAAACTACTAAAGGGCAGAATGATCTTTATAAAATACAATTCTAATGAGACCATTTCCTGATGTAAATTCTTTCAATGCCTACTTTTGACTTTTTTGAAAAATATCAAACTCCTTAGTCTGATAGTCAAGATCCACCAGAGCCTACTCTCCACCATTGTCATTACTGCCTGCCATGATCCAAACACGTGGAGCCAGCACTTCTTGCTCATGTGATGTTAACACCTCTCTATAGATTGCTCAAACTGCCTTTGATGTGCTCACAGTTCCTCACTCAGCCCAGAACTGAGCTGGCTAATAGTTATTTTCACTTTCAAAGTCTACTTGTCACTTCATTTGGGATGTCTTCCCTCACCGCCCCACATTCCTGTTTGGACGAGGTGATTCTTCTCTTTGCTCCATCACATCTATCTCATACTTATGTGGTAGCACCTCTAGTACAATCATCTATCTCCTACTTGAGGAAAACCACTGTTATTTTTTAGTCCTCCAGTATCTGATACAAGATAGTAAAAAAAATATTTGAAATTTATTGAATGGACCCAGGTAGCTCCCAGAATCAATATCATGTGTTTCCATTGAACTGAAAGAATATAGAATAGATTTGAAGTGTGACAATTTTCATAAAGTATCTATCATTCTTAAAATAAGTCTTTTTTTTTAATTAAATCATAACTGTATACAATGATATGATTATGGGGCATCATACACTCACTTCATAAACCATTTGACACATTTTTATCACAGTGGTTAACATAGCCTTTCCGGCGTTATCTCAGTTACTGTGCCAAAACATTTACATTCTACATTTACCAAGTTTCGCAAATACCCCTGTAATAAAATAAGTCTTTTAAATCAATCTTTTTTCTGTTTATCTACACTGTTCACACATTTTCATAGATGAAAGAAAATTTTTCCACATGTTGGTAACTCCCATACCACCATCCCTACTCCACTCCCAAGAATATGCACCAAGTCTATTTGTAAGCTTGAAGACTGGTTTTCATGTGTAAGACTGCCATTCATGTAGGAGGCTTCAGAGCAGAGTTTTTCTAGAGATAAACTTTTCAGGAAGGCAAAGATGTCAAGTAATTGCCTGCTAACCAAAGCATCCACTGGATTTTTCCATTTTGAAGCAAAATTATTAATAACAGGAGAGGGTAAACATGGCTGACTAGAGGCAGCTTTTATCAGAAGCTCATGTCCAGAAGGAGGAAAATTGGACTGAAGTGAACTTGAAGTAGTTTAAATTGGGGGGCAGATAACAAGGAGAAGAAATCAGGGTGCTCAGCAACTTCACTGAGACAAACTGTGAGGATGAAGACAAGAAAGAAGAAGGATGAGAACAGAGGACAGTTATGAGGAGAAATTAGACTAGAGTAGCCTGGATCAGACTAGAAGGGTAAGGGGGACCCCTCCCCAGGCAGACCCCTTCCATACCCAGAGGACTCTCCACAAGCAATGAAACAGGAGATCTCTCACCCTACCAAAGAGGCCCATGAAGGACAAAAAGTCCCAGCTTCCCTGCACCTAGTAATATACTCCTCTGGGTCCCCATCCTGCCTGGCAAAACAGTGACTAATTTGGGGTCCAGATGCCTTGTGGTCACAGCCCATCCCCCCTCTTTCATGGGTTGCCAAACAGACTGCCCTGTGGAGGCTTGCTTCACAGAGCATGGGCTAGTTAGAGAGCTAGCTCAGCTCAGACAACCTGGAAAGGCTGCCCCACTCTCAGGCACAAGAAAGGCAAAGGAGCTTTGGACCGTGCACAGCCCCCCCCAACCAAGGAAGCAAAAGTTACAGAGGCCACTTGCTCTGTCACTGGCAACCAGAGAGATCCTTAGCTAACCATAGGAAGAAAAGGAGTAGGCCCTGCTCTACCTACGTGTCTGGTGGGAACTCTAAGGGACCCCTGCATTTTGCAGTATGGTGAATTGAGTGCACCCCTCCCCACAAACACTGTGGGAGGAAAAATGGTGGCTCAGCTACTCTATCTAACTTTGTTGAAGTAGGGTCTCTTCTGAGTCTCCCTCCTGCTAGAGAAGAACTTTCCCTGTCCTCTGGAGTGGCTGTCTGGCATCAGTGCCCAGCAGGCACCTTCTAGAGCAGTACTTCTCAACGTTCCTAATGCCATGACCATTTAATACAGTTTCTCAGATTGTGGTGACCCCTAACCATAAAATTATTTTTGTTGCTATTCCATAACTAACTTTGCTACTGTTATGAATCATACTGTAAATATCTAATATGCTATGAAAATAATTTTATAGCTGGGGGTCACCACAACATGTGGAACAATATTAAAGGGTCACAGCATTAGGAAGGTTGAGCATCACTGTCTAGACTCTAGCAGGCATCCTCAAACTTTTTTTTTAAGACACTTATATTCTACATTTAGTAAGTTTCACATGTACCCTTGTAAGATACACCACAGGTGTAATCCCACCAATCACCCTCCCTCTGCCCATCCTCCCCCATCCCTCCCCTTCCTTTATGCCTTCCCCATATTCGTAGGTTATAACTGGGTTATAGCTTTCATATGAAAGCCGTAAATTAGTTTCATAGTAGGGCTGAGTACATTGCATACTTTTTCTTCCATTCTTGAGATACTTTACTAAGAAGAATACGTTCTAGCTCCATCCATGTAAACATGAAAGAAGTAAACTCTCCATCTTTCTTCAAGGCTGCATAATATTCCACGGTGTACATATACCAAAATTTATTAATCCATTCGTGGATCAATGGGCACTTGGGCTTTTTCCATGACTTAGCAATTATGAATTGGGCTGCAAAAAAATTCTGCTACAAATATCTTTGTTATAATGTGACTTTATGTCCTCTGGGTATATACCCAGTCGAGGAATTATAAGATTCAATGGCAGATCTATTTTTAGATTTCTAAGTGTTCTCCAAACATCTTTCCAAAAGGAATGTATTAATTTACATTCCCACCAGCAGTGTAGAAGTATTTCCTTTTCTCCATATCCACGCCAACATCTCTGGTCTTGGGATTTTGTGATATGGGCTAATCTTACTGGAGTTAGATGATATTTCAAAGTAGTTTTGATTTGCATTTCTCTGATGATTAAGGTAGATGAGCATTTTTTCATATGTCTGAAGGCCACGTGCCTGTCTTCTTCGGAGAAGTTTCTCTTCAAATCCCTTGCCTGCCTGAGATGGGACCACTTGTTCTTTTCTTGCTTATACGTTTGAGTTCTCTGTGGATTCTGGTTATTAAACCTTTGTCGGAGACATAACCTGCAAATATCTTCTCCCATTCTGATGGCTGTTTGCTTGCTTTACTTACTGTGTTCTTGGCTGTGCAGAAGCTTTTTACTTTGATCAGGTCCCATTAGTGTAATTTTGAAGAAGTTTCAATTGCCCGGGGGGGGGGGGTTCTCCTCATAAAATACTCGCCCAGACCAATTTCTTCAAGGGTTTTCCCTTCACTCTCTTCTAGTATTTTTATAGTTTCATGTTTTAAGTTTAAATCTTTAATGCAGTGAGAGTCTATCTTAGTTAATGGTGAAAGGTATGGGTACAGTTTCCGTCTTCTGCAGGTTGCCAGCCAGTTCACCCAGCACCATTTGTTAAATAGGGAATCTTTTCCCCACTGAATGTTTTTAATTGGCTTGTCAAAGATCAAATAATGGTAAGTAGCTGGAGTCATCTTGTTCTCTATTCTGTTCCAGGCATCTACTTCTCTGTCTTTGTGCCAGCACCATGCTGTTTTGATCACTACCGATTTATAGTGTAGTCTGAGGTCTGTTAGCGTGATTCCTCCTGCTTTGTTTTTATTTCTGAGTAACGTCTTGGCTATTCAAGGTTTTTTCTGATTCCGTATAAAATGAAGTATTATTTTTTCAAGATCTTTAAAGTATGACAGTAGATAATAGGGATTGCATTAAAACTGTATATCACTTTTGGTAGTATGGCATTTTAACAATATTGATTCTTCCCAGCCATGAGCATGGTATGTTTTTCCATTTGTTAACATTTTCAGCTATTTCTTTTCTTAGAGTTTCATAGTTCTCTTTAGAGAGATCTTTCACGTCCTTTGTTAGATAAACTCCCAAATATTTAATCTTCTTTGAAACTACTGTGAATGGAATGGAGTCCTTAACTGTTTTTTCAGCTTGACTACTGTTGCTGTATATAAAGGCTATCTATTTATGAATGTGGATTTTGTAACCTGAGACGCTGCTGTATTCCTTGTTCACTTCTAAGAGTTTTGTAGTAGAATCCCTGGTGTTTTCCAGATATACAATCATATCATCTGTGAAGATCGGAAGTTTGATCGCTTCTGACCCTATATGGATACCCTTGATCGCCTTTTCTTCCCTAATTGCGGTGATTAAAACTTCCATTACAATGTTAGAGAGCAGTGGAGACAATGGGCAGCCTTGTGTAGTTCCTGATCTGAGTGGAAATGATTTCAATTTAACTCCATTCAATACGATATTGGCTGTGAGTTTGCTGTTGATGGTTTCTATCAGTTTAAGAAATGTCCCTTCTATACCAATTTTCTTAAGTGTTCTGATAATGAAGCGATGCTGGATATTATCAAAAGCTTTTTCTGCATCAATTGAGAGAATCATATGGTCTTTGTTTTTTAATTTGTTTATGTGCTGTATTATACTTATAGATTTACGGATATTGAACCAGCCTTGAGACCCTGGGATAAAACCAACTTGGTCATGATGTACAATTTGTTTGATTTGTTGCTGGATTCTGTTTGTTAGGGTCTTGCTGAATATTTTTGCATCTATATTCATTAGTGATATTGGTCTATAATTTTCTTTTCTTGTTGGGTCTTCTCCTGGTTTGGGGATCAGGGTGAGTTTTTCTTCATAAAACAGGTTGGGTAATCTCCCTACTTTTTCTATATTTTGGAACAGGTCGAGTAATATACATACTACTTCCTCTTTAAAGGTTTGTTAGAATTCTGACGTGAAGCCATCTGGTCCCAGGCTTTTCTTTTTAGGGAGATTCCGTATATGCTATTTCAGAACTTGATATTGGCCTGTTCAAGGTTTCCACTTGATTCTGCTTAAGTCTTGGAAGGTGACATGCTTCCGAGATTGGTCAATTTTATTCGTATTTTCATATTTCTGGGAATAAAGTCTCTTGTAATATTCATTAAGGATTTTTTGAATTTCTGACGAGTCTGTTGTTATTTCATCTTTGTCATTTATTAATTGATGAAATTAGAGATTTCAATCTTTTTTTCTTGGTTAGGTTAGCCAAATGTTGATCTATTTTATTGACCTTTTCAAAAAGCCAACTTTTTGATTTATTGATCTGTTGTATAATTCTTTTGTTTTCAATTTCATTTAATTCTGCTCTAATTTTGTTTATTTATTTTTTCTACTAGGTTTTGGTTTGGAATATTCTTCCTTTTCCAGTTGCTTGAGATGTCCAATTAAGTTGTTAACTTCCTCTCTTTCCGTTTTCGTGGGGAAGGCTTGCAGTTCTATATATTTCCATCTTAGCATTGCCTTTGTGGTATCCAAGAGGTTCGGATAATTTCTGTTTTCCTTGTTATTTTGTTCCAAAAATTTGGCAATTTCATTCTTAATCTCATCTCTGACCCAGCTATCATTCAGCATAAGGTTATTTAACTTCCATGTTTTTGTATGAGTATGCAGATTCCTGTTATTACTGAGTTCAACTTTTATTCCATGGTGGTCCAAGAAGATGCAAGGAATAATTTCTATTCTTTTAAATTTACAGGAGTTAGACTTGTGACCTAAGATGTGGTGGATTTTGGAGTATGTTCTGTTGGCCGATGAGAAGTATGTTTATTCAGTTTTGTTGAGATGAAATTTTCTGTAGATGTCTGCTAAATCCAAATGTTGGATGATTAGATTTAAATCTAAAAATTCTTTGCTCAGCTTCTTACTGGAGGATCTATCCAACACTGCCAAAGGAGTGTTGAAATCTCCGACTATTATGGAGCTGGAGAAAATCAAGTTGCTCATGTCTGTTGGAGTTTCTCTTATAATTGAGGCGCATTCTGGTTGGGTGCATAAATATTCATAAATGAAATCTCATCATATTGAGTATTACCCTTAACAAATATGAAGTGACCACTCTTATCCTTCCTTACTTTTGTTGGTTTAAAGCCTATTGTGTCTACAAATAGAATTGCACCACCTGCTTTTTTCTGATTACCATTTGCCTGAAATATGGACAACCATCCTTTCTCCCTGAGTCCATATATATCTTTTAAGGTAAGTTGTGATTCTTGTATGCAGCAAATATCTGGCCAGAGTTTTTGTATCCAGTCAGCCAACCTGTGCCTCTTTAGAGGACCATTTAAGCTGTTCACATTAATGGAGAATATTGATAAGTCTGGTAAAATTTTGGGTATCGAGTTTTTTGAAAGTCCAGTGGACATTTTTAATCCTGCCACTGTGGAAGTTCGAGTTTGATCAAAAGTTCCTTAGTGAGTTTACTTTTGTGGTAGAGGATTGGGCTGGTCATTATGGAGGTTAAGTCTGAGAATTTCCTGAAGAGCTGGTTTCGTTATGACAAATTTCTTCAACATATGAATGTCATTAAAGTATTTAATTTCTCCATCATAAATGAAACTCAGTTTAGCTGGATACAGGATCCTGGGTTGAAAGTTATTTTGCTTTAGGAGATTAAAAGTTGATGACCACCCTCTTCTGGCTCGAAAAGTTTCAGCAGAGAGATCTGCGGTCATTCTCATATTCTTCCATTTTTAGGTAATGGATTTCTTATGTCTGGCTGCTTTCAGAATTTTCTCCTCCATATTAACTTTAGTGAAGTTAATTATGATATGCCTGGGGGATGTCTTATTTGGGTTGAGTCATGCTGGGGTTCTGAAACTGTCTGCTATCTGAATTTCAGAATCTCTTGGCATGTCCGGAAAATTCTTTTTCATAATTTCGTGGAGAAGGGCCTCTGTGCCTTGTCAAGCCAATTCATCTCTTTCAGGGATTCCATTGAGGCAGATATTAGCTTTCTTTGAATTATCCCAGAGTACTCTGAGAGAGTGGTCCGTTTTTGCTCTCCATTTCTCTTCCTCTTTGAGAGTTTGGGAGCATTCAAAACTTTGTCTTCAATGTCAGAAATTCTTCCTTCTACTTGCTCCCCTCTGTTACTGAGGGATTCTACTGTATTTTTTAGATCTTTGAGGGCTGCAAATTCTTGCTTCAGTATGTCAAAATCTTTGATGGTTTTGTCTTTAAATTCATTGAATTCTTGAGACAACTTTTGAATTTCTCCTCGAATTTATAATTCTGACTTTTGAATTGCTCCTCGAATTTGTACTTCCAAATTTTCTCTATTTTATTAATCTTGTTCACAATCCCAATTCTGAATTCGATTTCTGACATCTTGGCCAGCTGTTTATGAATGGCTCTTCAATTACATCTTCCATATCTTTCCTTGGGGGGGGGTCGATCTATTCTGGTTATTCAGGTTACCAGAGTTTTTCCGCAGAGTCCACCCCATGATTATTTTACACTGTTTGACTTTTCCCCTGGAGCTTTGTCGAGGACCTGTACAGTGCTATGGCCTGAGAAACTGGGGACCTATTTGGTATAGTGGGGCTAAGTGTCTCTGTCTTGTTTTCAGCTAGTCTCTGTATGACCCTAGTGAAACAAGTACTGTGGGTTGAAGTCTCAGCTGTGGAGAAATACCAGCAATTAAGTCACCCCACCCCCCCACAGGTAACAATTGGAAAAAGAAAATCAAATCTTCCTAAAACCACACCCCCAGGGCACCACTTGGATAGTCCTTGGGTGATTGGCTCAGTTCAAAAGATCCAAATCAATTGTCTCAGTCAGCACCTGTCTCGGGTGGGAGAGTTCAAAAGGTCTCTGGCAACTAGATTGCAGGGCTCTGCTGACAACCCAAATGTGACTTGCTCCGGTGCTCTGTGAAGTCAGAAGAACCCATCCAGAAAATAGGTTAGTCTGAGCAGGTTTATGTGTTCTTCCCCACCTTGTACCTCTGTCACACCCAGTCACTTATAACCCACAGGGCTATGACCCATTGCCTCCAATGAGCAGATATTCCAGGGGTTTGCACCTGCCAGATTCACAAGGAAATCTATGTCTGCTCATCCATGCTGGTGCTCTCTGCCTCTATCCAGCACGGGGAGGTGAGGCCTGTCAACCTCAGACATTTGATGGAGGCTTGGGGTGTTCTCTCAGTTCCAGCCCCGCCCCTGATTGATGTTACTGACAGGACAGAACAACTTTGCGGGAATTTGTTTCTGTCCCTGCTAAATTCCCCTGCAGAAGAGAAGCTGTTTTGAGTTCCCAGAATCTGTGCTTCAGGCTCTGTCTGTGCTGCTGTACCGTCTCAGCTGTTTGTATTCTCAGCATGGTTACCTGCCAGATCCACACTCTGCCTGCCCTCCTTTGTTTAAGCTGATGGTCCCCTGGGGGCCAGGTGCGTCTTAGGCTCAGTAAAGCAGTATTCTGGGTCAGTCCCACCCTGGGAATCTCCTGGCTCTGCGCATGTGTTTTCTAGTCCCCACGCTCCACCCAGGCCAGTTCCACCTCAGGCAAACCCTTTACTCATGGGGCCTGTGTTTTCATCCCAGATCTGTTCCGTGGTGGTTGCCACATGAGAAGATGCCCAGCCTCCTCTGGTTGTCCAGAGAGATGGGGGTGTGACTTTGGAATATCCAGAGGTGAGCCCTATTGCTGCCCAAAATGGCTGCTGCTCTGTGCCTTGGGGCACCGCTGCTCCAACATGGTTCCCTCTCAGCTGACCATCTTCTCCTCACTCCCATGCCACAGAATCAGCACTGACCAGCTGCAATCCAGGCCCTGTTCACACCCCTCGAGAAATCACCCAAGAATCTGGACTCCTGGGGGACAGACCTCCAGACCCCAGAGTGAGAGTGGAGGGGAGTGCTGGGAGCTCAGAATTGCATGTAGAGAATATATACAGTTTTATACAGTTTTATGCCTGACAGGAGAGTGCCATTGCACCCTAGTAGGGGAGGTAGGTCCAGTTTTTAGAGGGTCTCTCCTGTGGAGTATAGTGGGAGGACCTTTGAACTCTGGTCATTTGTTTGTGGGGCACTCCGAGCTGTTCTCATGGGGAAGGGAACTCCTGTCCACTTGTACCTTTTGTTGGTATCCTGGGGTCGCAGCTCGCCTCAGTGGGGTTGATGTATGTTCTTCAATCTTCTCTCTTGGTGCAGCTCTAATCCACCAGGTTACTTGCTAAATTTCTGTCCTTTAACTCTCCTTTTGGATGGGAGCCTCTGTGGAAAGCTGGCTTCAGTCAGCCAGCTTGTCCGAGAAATTCCCTCCTCAAACTTTTTAAACAGGGGGCCAATTCACTGTCCCTTAGACCATTGGAGGGCTGGACTATAGTTAAAAAAAGAAGCTATGAAGAAATTCCTATGCACACTGCACATATATTATTTTGAAGTAAAACAACAAAACAAAACAAGAACAAATACAATCACACCGCCTCATGAGGCCCACAGGCCGCAGTTTGAGGACCCCTGCCTAGAGGTTTAGTACCCAGCTCTCCTCTTGCTGACTAAGAAAAGAGTGGGTCTAGCCTTCGGCAACCTCACTCTGAGAAATCCCAGGAAACAGAGAATAAGGTGAACTCTCCTCCACCAACTATAGGCAAAAACTGTAGAATTTTAAATCTGTTGGGGCCCAGACTTTGGTTATGGGCCATGGCTTTTTGAATATGTTTTACCATGGGGCTGGAACTTTAGCTGGAATAATTTGACAAGCCACAGATCCCCCTCACCCAACTGTAGGTAAGCTGTGGCATTTCAAATTTGTTGTGGCCTGGACATTAGTGAAAACCATGGTTTTTTTAATTTGCCCACAGGGCTGGAACTTTGACTGGAATAGTTCAGCAAACTGCAGATTCCCCTTCCCCAACCTCAGGCAAAAGCCACATAGCATTCCAAATATGTTGCAGCTGAGACTTTAGTAATTGTTTGAGGGTGGGGCTGCCACTTGGGCTATAACAGTGGAACCATTTGGCAAGCTGCAGATGCCCCTCCCTCAACCACCAGTGAAATCTGTGCTGTTTTGAATCTGTTGCAGCTGAGACTTGGGTGAACATCTTTTCTTTCTTTTTTCTTTTTTTTTTTACTTTGTTTGAGGGCAGGGTTGGCATTTTGGCTGCAACAGTTCATCTAACTACCTGGGAGGTTCCCCTGGTACAGGAGTGTCACCTGGAGGTCCTGCCCCTGGCCTCACCTTCCTCACCTCAACCAACTTGGAGAAAGCACAGATGGTTCTCAGAGACCCTCACATGCTGCAGTCCTGAAAAGGAGTTTTGAGAGACTATTGCAAGAAGTATAAGCAACAGATCATCTGAACATTGTGTGGTGAAGGGGAGTGGTGAACAACACATCCTGGGGCCTCTGGATCTGATTTCAGCCCTTCAAGTTTAGTTTCCAAACAAGTCACCTAGGTGCTGCCTAGGGACCATAACTAGATTATCTCTCAATACTAATTTAGGGATAACCTAGCATTCCAAATTAGAAAGTGTAATAAATATGTATATAAACTGAAAGTACACATGGGGAAGAATCAGCAGAAGAACACTGACAACATCAAAAATCAGAGCAGATCAATTGTCCCAAGAAATTGTAGGGATATACACTTGAAAATACCATCCATAGAGCAATTATTGAAGTGGCAGAAACAGAATTCAGAATATGGATGCCAAATAAGATGAATGAAATTTAGGAGAACATGGGAAAAGATATCAAAAAACTCCAAATACTATCTCAAGATATCAGTGAAATTAAAGAGAAAGTCACTAAGGATCTAAACATAATCTGGAAAGATATAGTAGAGAGAGCTTAAGGAATTAAAAGAGGCATTTAAGGAGTTTCAAAACATAGTAGAGAGAGTCTCAGCAACAGAGTAGAACATGGAGAAGAAAGAATATCAGATATCAAAACAAGACTTTTGAACTAACCTAATCTTTCAACGAGAGATAAAAGAATAGAGTAAAAACAGAGCATTCTTTGAGAGAGATACAGGACTACACTAAATGCACGAATATATAAATTAAAGGGATTCCTGAAGAAGAAGAGAATCCTAAAAGCATGGAAGCTCTACTTCTGGAAATCATGGTGGGGAATTTCCCAGGCATTGTGAGAGACCCAGAAATTCGGATATTAGATAGTTCCAGAACCCCAGCACAATTCAGCTCAAACAAAGCATCTCCAGACATATGGTAATTAATTAGGATAAAGTCAAAATGAAGGAGAAAATTCTGTAAGCAGCAAGGCATGAGCAAATTCATACCTACAAGTGGAAAAATATCAAGGTAACAGAAAAATTTTCAGCTGAAATCTTTCAAGCAAGAAGAGGGTGGTCATCTGCCTTTAACCTTTGTAAACAAAATAATTTTCAATGCAGGATTCTGGGCTGAATATGTTTCATATTTGACAGAGAAATCAAATCTTTGACTGACATGGAAACATTGAGGAATTCACTACAACAAGACTGCATCTGAAGAAAGTACTCAGACCCTAGGGTGGCACCTGTGGCTCAAAGGAGTAGGGTGCCACCCCCATATACCGGAGGTGGCAGGTTCAAAACTAGCCCCAGCCAAAAAAAATTGCAAAAAAAAAAAAAAAAGAGAGAAAGAAAAGAAAATCAGCTGACCATCACAATGAACTATAAGCCAGAAACCACTCAATGAGGGCAACTAAATCAGGACAAGAGGAACTGCTCTCCTCAAAAACTAAAGGATGGTTTCTGGCATGTGTTCTCTATCCTAAAACCACATCACCATTTGGTGCCCCAGCAAAATAAATAAATAAATAAATAAATACATAAATAATATTTATACTTATGTTTATATTTATATTTATACACACACACACACACATATTCCTATTATTGTTGTTCCCTTCTGCAATATTTCGTTTTAGGATTTTTTTTCTTTTCTTTTCTCTTCTTCGACATTAAGGTTGTTGTTGGTTATTTGACTTTATATTGTTTTGCCTTGTTTTGTTTTCTTTTGTTTTTGCTAATTTGGTTGGTTGAGTTCTGTTTCTTCTTTATTAAATCATAACTGTGTACATTGATGCCTTTATGGTGTACAGTATACTGATTTAATATACAATGTGATATGCTTACATCAAATTGACTCCCATTTTTACTTTCTTCAAGAGCAAGAGCTTCTGTATTTTTGGTTACAGTATTTTAGCTCCGTTTATTCTGTCTCTCTATTTTACTTCTCTTCTTTTTTCTCTCATTCAGTAGAGACTTCTCTACTTTTCTCATCTTTCCCACATAAATTTCTCATACAACAGCTAAGATATGCCCCTGTTTCTTTTTCTATATCCTTCTTTCTTCTTCCTTAATTATCTGATATGACCGGATTTTTAAATTTCCTTATTTATTCTTAGTTTTTTTATATTTTCTCTGAGTGCTGGGGTGTCATGGCCGTTAGTCTGGCTAGGAGGTCATGGCGGTGATCTGACTCAAGGAGCCCAAGAGATAATGGTCTAGGGAGTCCTTCTACCCTTTGCCTTTGGAAAGACAGTATCAGCACCTCCACTGCTGAATTTTTCTTTATTATCATTATGTTTCTCAAACAAAAGGACAATAAAGCCATAAGCTATCAAAACCTGTGGGATACTACAATTTATTCCATTAAATGCCCACATTCAAAAAACAAAAAAAGCACAAATCAACAACCTAATGGACCATCTCAAGAGACTGGAAATGGAAGAGCAATTCAATCCCAAACACGCAAAAGAAAAACAATAACCAAAATTAGATCAAAATTAAATGCATTTGATAACATAAGAACCATTGAGGTCAGCAAAACAAAAAGTTGGTTCTTTGAAAATATTAATAAAATCAATTAAACCTGGGCCAGATTAACTAGTAATAGCAAAGTAAGATCTCTAAGAACTTCAATCAAAAATGAAAAAATTGGGGGTAGCACTTGTGGCTCAGTGGGTGGGACACCAGCCACATATACAAAGGGTGGCAGGTTCAAACCTGGCCCTGGCCAAACTGCAACAAAACTAACTGGGCATTGTGGTGGGTACCTGTAGTCCCAGCTACTCAGGAGACTGAGGCAAGAGAATTGCCTAAGCCCAGGAAGTGGAAGTTGCTGTGAGCTGTGACACTAAAGTACTCTACCCAGAGCGACAGCTTGAGACTCTATCTCAAAAAAAAAAAAAAAAAAAAAAGAAAGAAAGAATCTTTGTCCTATCTGCATTATTCTTCTTAATCTACATTCATTCTCTTGGTGATATAATTCAGTTTAAAAAAACTTTATTGGAATTCAATTGAAGTAAAATAAACTGAATGAATTAAACATGTATAACTATACATTTTCTTTTCTATAAAAAGAAAAAGAAGAAAAGAAAGAAAAGAAAAGAGGGAAATTAAAATAGATACCACAGAGATACAAAAAATCATCTTTGATTAGTACAAAAAAAACTATGCACAGAAATTTGAAAATGTAGAGGAAATGGACTAATACCTGGAATAACATCACCTCCTTAACTCAACCAGCAAGGATTAGAAACTTTGAGCAGACCAGTATCAAACAATGACATTGTAACAATAATAAAAAAAACTTCCAGACTATCAGACTCAGCCGCGGGGCAGCCGGTCCAGAACAGAGGAAGAGATAACATCAAGATGCCCAAGAGTGAGGAAACTGTACTCCAAAATGATCCCAATAAAGCAAAGTGTGGAGCCCATAATTCTGAAACATCAGAGAAGAACCAAGAAGAGGAAGACTTCTGTTTAAAGAACTACTCTTCTCGTCTAATAGAAACAATTAACGAAGTTTCCAGGATGAGCATTGCTCATGAAATCATGGTAAACCAAGATTTCTACATGGAAGAGAATGTTTTATCTCCGAACAGTCTGGAAGACAGGTTCATGGAGACATTGTGCAATGTTTTTTGGGACCATTTAAGAGAACAACTCTTAATTAATCCTCCCGAATTCACTTGTGCTCTTGAACTTATGACAGAAGTTAAGGAGGTTTTGCTATCACTGCTATTACCATGCCGCATCTGCCTAAAAAATGAGATTAAAGAAGTTCTGGACATGGATCTCCTCAAGCAAGAAACAGAACATGGAGCCCTAGATGTCTCTCATCTCTCTAACTACATTCTTAGTTTGATGACCCTGCTATGTGCACCAGTTCGAGATGAAGCAGTAAAGAAACTACAGAGCATAACAGATCCAGTACAGTTACTGAGGGGCATCTTCCATGTTCTGGGCCTAATGAAAATGGACATGGTGAGCTATACCATCCAGAGCATTCGACCCTACCTGCAGGAATATTCCATCCAGTATGAAAGAGCTAAATTCCAGGAACTCCTTGACAAACAACCCAATCTCCTTGATTACACCAAGAAATGTCTAACCAAAGCAGCCACAGACCTCATTACACCATGTCTGAATTCTCCTGACATCCCCAGCTCCTCTAGCATGGCCTGTTCACCTCCAGACAAGGCAGCTAAGAATTCAGATCCTCCCAATCCCATAATGGTGCTATACCAGGGCTACCTGAATCTCCTCGTCTGGAATCCTGAAAATGAAGAATTCCCTGCAACTCTGCTGATGGACAGAATCCGGGTCCAGGAAATGGGGTCCCATTTGTGCCACTTGACTATATTGGCCTCAGTCTTACTAGTGGCTAGAAGTTTCTCTGGTTCAATTTTATTCAACTCACCTGGATTTGTGGATAAACTGAAATGCATAACCAAGGCTGTGACTGAGGAATTTAACTCCAAGCCTGAAGAAGCTATGTTGAATGTGAGTGAACAGGTGTCTCAGGAAATTAATTGTGGCCTCAAGGACATGGGCTTTACTGCCCTAAGCAGTGAAAACACAGTATGTCTTATGGGACAACTCCAGAACATCACCAAGAAAGAAAACCGTGTCCATAGTATCATTGATCAGCGCCTCCTTTTGTTTCTCAAATGCTGTTTGGTTCGTGGCATGCAGGAGTCTCTGCTACACTTCCCTGAAGGCCTTAATCACATTGAAGGAGAGTTGACAGAACTAGGCCGGAAGTTTGTCAACCTGATGCATCATAATCAGCAGGTATTCGGCCCATACTATGCTGAGATCCTAAAAAATGTCGATACTCTAGCTCAAACACAAGAAATAGAAGTGGAGAGACAAGATGGCGGACTGAAGCCAGCTTTCAACAGAGGCTCCCGTCCAGAAGGAGAGTTAAGGGACAGGAATTGAGTAAGTATCCTGATGGACTTGAGCCAAACCAAGAGAGAAGGTTGAAGAACGCACATCAACACCGCTGAGGCAAGCTGTGATCACAAGGATGCAAACAAAAGGTACACAATCCACCACCAAGCAGATGGGAGTCCCCCTCCCCCATGAGACTGGCTCAAGAGCCCCACAATTAAACAAACAGGCAGAAATTAAAGGCCCTCCCACTACATTCCACGGGAGAGACCTTCTAAAAACTGGACCTACCTCCCCTACTGGGGTGCCGTGGCGTGCTCCTGCCGGGCATAAAACTGAATAAAACTCTAGCTTCCCCGCTGAGTGCCCAGCACTCCCCACCACTCTCACTCAGGGTCTGGAGGCCTGTCCCCCAGGAGTTCGGATCCTTGGGTGATTTCTCAAGGGGAGTGCACAGTGCCCAAGCTGCATCGGGTCAGCGCTGACTCTGAGACAGGCGAGCGAGGAGAGGGCACTCTGCTGAGGGGGATACAAGCCTTGGAGGCACTTCCCTGCGGTGGGGTGCAGCAGCCCTCCTCGGGCAACAATACGGCCGGGCACAAAACTGAACAAAACTCTAGCTTCCCCGCAGAGCACCCAGCACTCCCCCCACTCTCACTCGGGGTCTCGAGGCCTATCCCCCAGGAGTTCGGATCCTTGGGTGATTTCTAGAGGGGAGTACACAGGTCCCGAGCTGTGTCAGGTCAGCGCAGACTCTGAGACACGTGAGCGAATGGAGGGCACTCTGCTGAGGGGGAATCAAGCCTCGGTGGCACTTAACTGTGGTGCAGTGCAGCAGCGCTCCACGGGCAACAATACGGCTGGGCATAAAACTGAATAAAACTCTACCTTCCCCCCCACTCCCACTCGGGGACTGGGGGCCTGTTCCCCAAGACTTCGGATTCTTGGGAAATCTCTCGAGGGGTGTGGACCTGGCATAAACTGCGGCCACTCAGTGCTGACTCTGGGGCATGAGACAGAGGAGAAAAGGGTCGGCTGAGTGCCCAAACCAGAGCAGCAGTTCCCTGGAAGCAGATCAACAGCCGTTTTTTCTTTAACGGCAGAACAGCTCACCTCTGGATATTCTGAGGCCACACCCCCTGTCTCCCTGGGCAACCAGAGGAGGCCACCGGTGAGCGGGGGATATCCTGACACTGCTCACAAACCCGGGAAGCTTCCAGGGCGGGGCCAACCCAGAGAGGTGATGGGATGCAAACCTCCAGGAGCAAGGAAGACACAAACCTCCAGCAGCAAAGATGTTTGAACTCAGAACAGCCCGTCTTCTGTAGGCAATTTTGGCAGGAACAGAGACAGAACCTAGCAAAGCTATCTGTTCTGTTCTGTTCTGTTAGCAGCATCCATCAGGGACGGGGCTAAGCCTGAGTGAACACCTCCTTCCCATCACCTGCATCAAGCACTCAAAGATGTCAGGACCCATCTCCTCCTGCTAGATAGTGATAGACTGCGGGGGCCTGGCAGACTTCCTTGTGATTCAGGCAGGTGCAAACCCCTGGAGTGTCTGTTCAATGCGGGCAACAGGGTTAGCCATCTGCAGAGATACCAGTGACTGGGTCCGACGGAGGGGCAAAGTGGGGAAGGAGACGTCAACCTTCCCAGACTGCTCTGTTTGCTGGGTGGCTCCTCCTGACTCCACGCTGCACTGGGGTGAGCCGTGTCAGAGGAGTCACCAGGCCCCTGTGATCCAGTTCCCAGAGACCTCTTGAAATCTCCCACCTGAGACCGGTGCCGATTGAGACAGTTGATTTGGACCTTTTGAACTGGGCAAATAGACTGAGGACGTTTCAGGCGGTGCACTGGGTGTGCGGTTGAAGGAAGGTTTGATTCTCCTTTTCCAACTGGTGCCAGAGGTGGGCAGGCGGGATGACTAAATTGCTGATTTTTCCACACAGCCGAGACTTCAAGCCAGAGTAGAAGTTGCAATAGGATCCAACAGAAACCAGCTAAAAACAAGAAGGAAACACTTAGCCCCACCACACAATACAGGGCCACAGTTCCTGAGGCCACAACACTCTATGGGTCCTTGATAAAGCCCCAGGGGAAAAAAAAAAGGGAGTAAAATAACCATGGGGTGGAATCAGTGGAAAAACTCCGGTAACATGAATAACCAGAATAGATCAACGCCCCCAACAAAAGATACGGCAGATGTGATTGAAGATCCCATTCAAAAACAACTGGCTGAGATGTCAGAAATCGAATTCAGAATTTGGATTGCAGACAAGATTAATAAAATGGAAATAGGAATTCGAGGAGTAATTCAAAAGTTGTCTCAAGAATTTAACGAATTTAAAGACAAAACCACCAAAGACTTAGACACACTGAAGAAAGAATTTACAGCCCTCAAAGATATGAAAAATACAGTAGAATCCCTCAGCAACAGAATGGAGCAAGCAGAAGAAAGGATTTCTGACATTGAAGATAAAGTCTTCGAATGCTCCCAATCTCTCAAAGAGGAAGAGAAATGGAGAGCAAAAGTGGATCACTCACTCAGAGAGCTTTCAGATAATTCGAAAAAAAGCAATATAAGAATTATAGGGATTTCTGAGAACGATGAAGTGGCCTCCAAGGGCACAGAGGCCCTTCTGCATGAAATTATGAAAGAAAAATTTCCAGACATGCCTAGAGAATCTGAAATTCAGATAGCAGACAGCTTCAGAACCCCAGCACGATTCAACCCCAAATAAGTCATCCCCCAGACATATCATAATTAGCTTCACTAAAGTTAACATGAAAGAGAAGATTCTCAAAGCAGTCCGGCGAAAGAAAACTATTACGTACAAAGGTAAGAATATTAGAATAACTGCAGATCTCTCTGCTGAAACTTTTCAAGCCAGAAGAGAGTGGTCATCAACTTTTAATCTCCTAAAGCAAAATAACTTTCAACCCAGGATCTTGTATCCAGCCAAACTGAGTTTCATCTATGATGGAGAAATTAAATACTTCAATGACATTCATATGTTGAAAAAATTTGCCATAAGTAAACCAGCTCTTCAGGATGTTCTCAGACCTATCCTCCACAATGACCGACTCAATCCTATACCACAAAAGTAAACTCACTCAGAAACTTCGGATCAAACTCCAACTTCCACACTGGCAAAAGGGTTAAAAATGTCCACTGGACCTTTGAAAAACTCCATACCCAAAATTCCACCAGACTTATCAATACTCTCCATCAATGTGAATGGCTTAAAATGTCCTCTAAAGAGGCATAGGTTAGCTGACCGGATACAAAAACTCAAGCCAGATATTTGTTGCATACAAGAGTCACATCTCAACTTAAAAGACAAATACAGACTCAGGGTGAAAGGATGGTCATCCATATTTCAGGCAAATGGTAATCAGAAAAAAGCAGGTGTTGCAATTTTATTTGCAGATACAGTAGGCTTTAAACCATCAAAAGTAAGGAAGGACAAGAATGGTCACTTCATATTTGTTAAGGGTAATACACAATATGATGAGATCTCAATTATTAATATCTATGCAACCAACCAGAATGCACCTCAATTTATAAGAGAAACTAACAGACATGAGTAACTTGATTTCCTCCAGCTCCATAATCGTCGGAGATTTCAACACTCCTTTGGCAGTGTTGGATCGATCCTCCAGCAAGAAGCTGAGCAAAGAAAAAAAAAAAAAGAAATCTTAGATTTGAACCTAACCATCCAATATTTAGATTTAGCAGACATCTACAGATCATTTCATCCCAACAAAACTGAATACACGTACTTCTCATCAGCCCACGGAACTTACTCCAAAATTGACCACATTCTAGGTCACAAGTCTAACCTCAGTAAATTTAAAGGAATAGAAATTATTCCTTCCATCTTCTTGGACCATCATGGAATAAAACTTGAATTGAGTAACAACAGGAATCTGCATACTCATACAAAAACATGGAAGTTAAATAACCTCATACTGAATGATAGCTGGTTCTGAGTTGAGATTAAGAAAGAAATCGCCAATTTTTTGGAACAAAATGACAATGAAGACACAAACTATCAGAACCTCTGGGACACCGCAAAGGCAGTTCTAAGAGGGAAATTTATAGCACTGCAAGCCTTCCTCAAGAGAAAGGAAAGAGAGGAAGTTAACAACTTAATGAGACATCTCAAGCAACTGGAAAAGGAAGAACATTCCAACCCCAAACCCAGTAGAAGAAAAGAAATAACCAAAATTAGAGCAGAATTAAATGAAATTGAAAAGAAAAGAATAATACAACAGATCAATAAATCAAAAAGCTGGTTTTTCGAAAAGGTCAATAAAATAGATAAACCTCTGGCCAATCTAACCAGAAAAAAAAGAGTAAAATCTCCAATATCATCAATCAGAAACAACAAAGACGAAATAACAACAGACTCATAAGAAATCCAAAAAATCCTGAATGAATATTACAAGAAACTTTATTCTCAGAAATATGAAAATCTGAAGGAAATTGTCTGATACTTGGAAGCACGCCACCTTTCAAGACTTAACCAGAATCAAGTGGAAATATTGAACAGACCCATATCAAATTCAGAAATAGCATCAACTATACAAAACCTCCCTAAAAAGAAAAGCCCGGGACCAGATGGTTTCACATCAGAATTCTACCAAACCTTTAATGAGGAATTAGTACCTATATTACTCAACCTGTTCCAAAATGTAGAAAAAGAAGGAAGACTATCCAACACGTTCTATGAAGCAAACATCACCCTGATCCCCAAACCAGGAAAAGACCCAACAAGAAAAGAAAATTATAGACCAATATCACTAATGAATATAGATGCAAAAATATTCAACAAGATCCTAACAAACAGAATCCAGCAACACATCAAACAAATTATACATCATGACCAAGTTGGTTTTATCCCAGGGTCTCAAGGCTGGTTCAATATACGTAAATCTATAAATGTAATTCAGCACATAAACAAATTAAAAAACAAAGATCATATGGTTCTCTCAATCGATGCAGTAAAAGCTTTTGATAATATCCAGCATCCCTTCATGATCAGAACACTCAAGAAAATTGGTCTAGTAGGGACTTTTCTTAAACTGATAGAGGCCATCTACAGCAAACCCACAGCCAATATCATATTGAATGGAGTTAAATTGCAATCATTTCCACTCAGATCAGGAACCAGACAAGGCTGCCCATTGTCTCCATTGCTTTTCAGCATTGTAATGGAAGTTTTAGCCACCGCAATTAGGGAAGAAAAGGCGATCAAGGGTATCCATATAGGGTCAGAAGAGATCAAACTTTCGCTCTTCGCAGATGATATGATTGTGTATCTGGAAAACACTAGGGACTCTAGTACAAAACTAGAAGTGATCAAGGAATACAGCAGCGTCTCAGGTTACAAAATCAACATCCATAAATCGGTAGCCTTTATATACACCAACAACAGTTAAGTTGAAAAAGCAGTCAAGGACTCTATCCCATTCACATTAGTGCCAAAGAAGATGAAACATTTGGGAATTTACCTAACAAAAGATGTGAAAGATCTCTATAAAGAGAAGTATGAAACTCTAAGAAAAGAAATAGCTGAAAATGTTAACAAATGGAAAAACATATCATGCTCATGGCTGGGAAGAATCAACATTATCAAAATGTCCATACTACCCAAAGCAATATATAATTTCAACGCACTCCCTATTAAAGCTCCACTGTCATATTTTAAAGATCTTGAAAAAACAATACTTCATTTTATGTGGAATCAGAAAAAACCTGTAATAGCCAAGACATTACTCAGACATAAAAACAAAACAGGAGGAATCACACTACCAGACCTCAGACTTTACTACAAATCGATAGTGATCAAAGCAGCATGGTACTGGCACAAAAACAGAGAAGTAGATATCTGGAACAGAATAGAGAACTAAGAGATGAATCCAGCTACTTACCGCTATTTGATTTTTGACAAGCCAATTAAAAACATTCAGTGGGGAAAAGATTCCCTATTTAACAAATGGTGCTGGGTGAACTGGCTGGCAACCTGCAGAAGACTGAAATTGGACCCACACCTTTCACCATTAACGAAGATAGACTCTCATTGGATTAAAGATTTAAACTTAAGACATGAAACTATAAAAATACTAGAGGAGAATGCAGGGAAAACCCTTGAAGAAATTGGTCTGGGTGAGTATTTCATGAGGAGAACCCCCCGGGCAATTGAAGCAGCTTCAAAAATACACTACTGGGACTTGATCAAACTAAAAAGCTTCTGCACAGCTAAGAACACTGTAAGTAAAGCAAGCAGACAGCCCTCAGAATGGGGGAAGATATTTGCAGGGTATATCTCTGACAAAGGTTTAATAACCAGAATCCACAGAGAACTCAAACGCATCAGCAAGAAGAAAACAAGGGATCCCATCGCAGGCTGGGCAAGGGATTTGAAGAGAAACTTCTCTGAAGAAGACAGGCGCACGGCCCTCAGACATATGAAAAAATGCTCATCATCTTTAATCATCAGAGAAATGCAAATCAAAAGTACTTTGAGATATCATCTAACTCCACTGAGACTAGCGTATATCACAAAATCTCAAGACCAGAGATGTTGGCGTGGATGTGGAGAAAAGGGAACACTTCTACACTGCTGGTGGGAATGCAAATTAATACATTCCTTTTGGAAAGATATATGGAGAACACTCAGAGATCTAAAAATAGATGTGCCATTCAATCCTGTAATTCCTCTGCTGGGCATATACCCAGAAGACCAAAAATCACAACATAACAAAGATATTTGTACCAGAATGTTTATTGCAGCCCAATTCATAATTGCTAAGTCATGGAAAAAGCCCAAGTGCCCATCGATCCACGAATAGTTTAATAAATTGTGGTATATGTACACCATGGAATACTATGCAACCTTAAAGAAAGATGGAGACTTTACCTCTTTCATGTTTACATGGATTGAGGTGGAACATCTTCTTCTTAGTAAAGTATCTCAGGAATGGAAGAAAAAGTACCCAATGTACTCAGCCCTACTATGAAACTAATTTGAGTCTCTCACATGAAAGCTATAACCCAGTTACAACCTAACAATTGGGGGAAGTGGGAAAGGGAGGGGAGGAGGGGGTGGCGGGTAGAGGGAGGGGGATCGGTGGGATCATACCTGTGGTGCATCTTACAGGGGTATTTGCGAAACTTGGTAAATGTAGAATGTAAATGTTTTTGCACAGTAACTGAGACAGCGCCGGAAAGGCTTTGTTAACCATTGTGATAAAAATTTGTCAAATGGTCTATGAATCGAGTGTATGATGCCCCATGATCATATCAATGTATACAGTTATGATTCAATAAAAAAAATAAAAGAAAAGAAAAAAAAAGAAATAGAAGTGGAATCTATCTGATAGTGCTGGACTCCAGCCATGGCAACAGGGACCCAGGGGAGAGGGCTCAGCATGTTCCTGAGATGATATCAGCTGTGGCCAGTAGAGATGCCAGCCATCTTCCTCACTACAGCCGGGATACAGGGCTGCAGGGGTCAGCATGTAAACATCAGCTGACCCAACCCCCTTCGTTAATAAACTTCTAAGCTGCAAAAAAAAAAACTTCCAAAAACTAAAAGTGCTGACCAGATGGTTTCACACCAGACTTCTTCTAAGCCTTCAAAAGAGACCTAATACCTATATTGCAGAACTATTCCAAAGTACTGAGAAGGAATGAACTGTCCACTACAGGTTTTAGGAAGCACATATCACCATGATATCTAAACCAGAAAAGAACCCAATGAAAAATCAATATTTATTAATGAATATTGATGCAAAAATATTCAATTAAATTATAGAAAACAGAATACAGATACACATTAAAATATTATACAACATGATCAGGTAGGCTTTATTCCAGAGATACAAGGTTGGTTCAATATACATAAATCCATAAATGTAATTCACTACATAAGTAGAAGCAAACACAAGGACCACATGATCTTCTCAATAGATTCAGGGAAAGCCTTTGACAAAATTCAGGATCCTTTCTGGCAGGAACACTTAAGAAAATAGGCATAGATGGGAAATTTCTTAAACTGATAGACGCCATCCACAACAAACACACAGCCAAGATCATACTGAATGAAGTAAAGCAGAAAGCATTTCCACTTAGAACTGAAACCAGAAAATGATGTCCACTATCACCACTGCTATTCAGCACAATGCTGGAAGTTCTGGCCAATGCAATCAGGCATGAGAAGGATATCAGGTATATTCAAATAGAGACAGAGGAGGTAAAACTCTTGTTCTTTGCAGATGGTATGATCTTATACTTAGGAAACCCCAGGGACTGAATCACAAGTCTCTTGGAAATGATGAAGAAAATACAGTAATGTCTCAGGATACAAAAATTAATGTACACAAAGCAGTAGCCTTCATATATGCAATAACAGTCAAGTTGAGGATGAAATCAAAGACACACACAATACCTTTCAAAGTAGCTTAAAAAAATGAAATAGCTGGGAATATACATAAGAAAAGATGTGAAGGATCTCTACAGAAAGAACTACCAAACCTGAGAAAAGAAATAGTAGAAGACATTAACAAATGGAAGAACATACCATGTTCATGGCTGGGAGAAATCAACATTGTTAAAATGTCCATACTACCCAAAGCAATCTACAGATTTAGTGCAATCCCCACCAAAGCACCAATGTCATACTTTGAAGACATTGAAAAAATAGTACTTTATTTCATATGGAACCAGAAAAAAACCAAATAGCCAATGCAATTCTACAAAACAAAAAACAAATCTGGAGGCATCACATTACTAAACCACAGATTATAAGTCTACAGTAATCATAACAGCATGGTATTGACACAAAAATAGAGATATAGACCTACAGAATGGAACAGAGAACCTAAAGAAGAAACCATCCACACCTTGCCATATGATCTTTGATAACCCCAACAAAAGCATATACTGTGGGGGGCAAAAATCCCTATTTTATTTTATATTATTTTTAATTTTTTTATTAAATCTTTTGTACATAGACCATAAATACATTTATGCCCATTTCAGTGTGTTGATTATTTGTACAAATTGGAGTACTTGCATCATACTAATCATCATAACTTTCGTCTCATTTACCCAATTATAGCATTAGGACATTTGTGTTCTACACATGATAGAACCAACTTGTACTTGCAATGTGCTCCATAGTTGTGGCCCCCCTACTATCTCCTACTATTACTCCCACCCCCTCCCCATCACTCGCCCACCATTTCCTCCTTCATCATAGACTAAAGTTGTGTTTCATTTATTTTTCATATGCAAGTGTGAGTTATTATAAAGTTGTTTCACAGTGGTACTGAGTACATTGGACACTTTTTTTCCCCAACCCTGAGATACTTTAGTAAGAAGAATATTATCCAGCTCCATACATTTAAACATAAAGGAGGTAAAGTCTCCATTTTTTTTACTGCTGCATAATAGTCCATGATATACATATACCACAATTTATTAATCCATTCATGGGTCGATGGACACTTGGGCTTTTTCCATGACTTGGCAATTATGAATTGAGCTGCAATGAACAATCTGGTGCAAATATCTTTATTGCCAAATGATTTTTGGTCCTTTGGATATACACCTAGAAGAGGAATTGCAGGATCAAATGGCAGGTCTACAGTTAGATCCGTGAGTGTTCTCCAAACTTCCTTCCAAAAGGAACGTACTAACTTCCATTTCCACTAGCAGTGCAGAGGTGTTCCCTTTTCTCCACATCCACGCCAACATCTGTTGTTTTGGGATTTTGTGATGTGGGCTACTTTTACTGGAGTTAGATGGTATCTGAGAGTAGTTTTGTTTTGCATTTCTCTGATGATTAAAGATGATGAGCATTTTTTCATGTGTCTGCAGGCCATGCGCATATCTTCTTCAGAGAAGCTTCTGTTCATGTCTCTTGCCCACAATGAAATGGGATCACTTGATTTTTGCTTAGTAATAAATTTGAGTTCTCTGTGGATTCTGGTTATTAGACCTTTGTCGGAAGTATAACTTGCAAAAATCCTCTCCCATTCTGAGGCCTGTCTATTTGCTTTACTTAGTGTATTCTTGGCAGTGCAGAAGCTTTTTAATTTGATCAGATCCCAGTAATGTATTTTTGTGTTGCTTCAATTGCCCGGGGTGTCTTCCTCATGAAGTATTCTCCCAGGCCAGTTTTCTCAAGCATTTCCCCTGCACTCTCTCTAAGAATATTTATAGTTTCATGTCACAAGTTTAAGTCCTTTAACCAGTGAGTGTCAATTTTTGTTAGAGGAGAAAATTGTGGGTCCAGTTTCAGTCTTCTACAAGTTGCCAGCCAATTCATCCAGCACCAGGGAATCTTTCTCCCAATGTATATTTTTAATAGGCTTATTAAAAATCAAATGACGATAAGTGTCTGGGTTCACCTCTTGGTCTTCGATTCTGTTCTATACATCTACCTCTCTATTTTTGTGCCAGTAGAATGTTTTTTTGATCACTATCGATTTATAATACAGTCTGAAGTCTGGAAGCGTGATTCCTCCCAATTTGTTTTTATTTCCTAGTAATGTCTTGGCTATTCGAGGTTTTTTTCTGTTTCCATATAAAAACGAAGTACTAATTTTCCCAGGTCTTTAAAATATGAGAGAGGTGCTTTAATAGGGATCACGTTAAATCTGTAAATTGATTTAGGTAGTATAGACATTTTACCAAGGTTGATTCTTCCCAGCCATGAGCATGGTATATTTTTCCATTTGTTAACATCTTCAGCTATTTCTTTTCTCAGAGTTTCATAGTTCTTTTATAGAGATCTTTCACGTCCTTAGTTAGATACACTCCCAGATATTTCATCTTCTTTGGCACTATTGTAAAAGGAATAGAATCTTTGATTGTTTTTTTCCCCTTGACTATTGTTGGTGTATATAAAGGCTACAGATTTGAGTGTTAATTTTGTATCCTGAGATGTTACTATATTCCTTGGTCACTTCTAGGAGTTTTGTAGTTGATTCCCTGGGGTTTTCCAGATATGTAATCATATCATCTGTGAAGAGTGACAATTTGATCTCCTCTGGTCCTATTTGGATCCCCTTGTTTGCCTTCTCTTGCCTGATTGCAGTGGCTAAGACTTCCATTACAATGTTAAAAAGCAGAGGAGACAGTGGGCATCCTTGCCTGGTTCCTGATCTGAGTGTAAATGATTTCGATTTTACTCCATTCATTATGATATTGGTGTGGGTTTGCTGTAGATGGCCTCTATCAGTTTAAGACATGTTCCTTCTATACCTATTTTCTTAAGCGTTCTGATCAAGAAAGGATACTGGATATTGTCAAAAGCCTTTTCTGCATCAATTGAGAGAATCATGTGGTCTTTGTTTTTTTGTTTATGTGATGTATTATATTTATAGATTTATGTATATTGAACCATCCTTTGGACCCTGGGATGAAACCCACCTGGTCTTGGTGTATAATTTGTTTGATGTGTTGTTGGATTCTCTTTGCTAGGATCTTATTGAATATTTTTGCATCAATATTCATTAGAGACATTGGTCTATAATTTGCTTTTCTTGGTGGGTCTTTTCCTGGTTTGGGTATCAGGGTGATATTTGCTTCATAGAATGAGTTGGGAAGTATTCCTTCTTTTACTTGTTTTGGAAAAGATTAAATATTATAGGTACTAGTTCCTCTTTAAAGCTTTGGTAGAATTCTGATGTGAAGCCATCTGGTCCTGGGCTTTTCTTTTTGGAGAGATTTCTTATAGTTGATGCTATTTCAGAGCTTGTTATAGGCTTGTTCAACATTTCCACTTCTTTCTGGCTAAGTCTGGGAGGATGACATGGTTGTAAGTATTGATCTCTTTCGTTCAGATTTTCAGGCTTCTGAGAGTAGAGTTTTATGTAGTATTTATTAAGGATTTGGTGAATTTCTGAGGAGTCCAATGTTATTTGGCCTTTATCATTTCTGACTGATGAAATTAGGGATTTTACTCTTCTACTTCCGTTTAGGTTAGCTAACGGTTTTGTCTATTTTTTTGACCTTTTCAAGAAACCAACTCTGATTGTTTGATCTGTTGTATGATTCTTTTTGTTTTCAATTTCATTAAGTTTTGCCATAATTTTATTTATTTCTTTTCTTCTGCTGGGTTTAGGGTTGGAAAATTCTTCCATTTCCAGTTGCTTGAGATGACCCATTACCTTAATGAGCTCCTCTCTTTCTGTTCTCTTGAGGAAGGCTTGCAACACTATAAATTTTCCTGTTAGGATTGCCTTTGCTGTATCCCAGAGGTTCTGATAGTTTGTTTCTTCATTATTGTTTTGTTCCAAAAATTTGGCAATTTCCTTCTTAATCTCATCTATGACCTAGTTATCATTCAGCATGAGGTTATTTAGTTTCCACTTTTTGTATGTGTGTTGGAGATTCCTGTTATTACTGAGTTCAACTTTTATTCCGTGATGGTCTGAGAAAAATACAAGGAATGATTTCTATTCTTTTAAATTTGCTGAGGTTAGACTTGTGACCTAAGATGTGATCAATTTTGGAGGATGATCCATGGGCTGATGAGAAGAATGTGTATTCAGTTTTGTTAGGATGAAATGTTCTATAGACGTCTATTAGATGCAAATCTTGAATGGTTAAGTTGAATTCTAAAATTTCTTTGCTTAGCTTCTTTCTTTTTTGAGGATCTATCCAATGCTGCCAGAGGAGAGTTAAAGTCTCTAACAATTATTGTGCTGAGGGAAATCAAATTGCTCATGTCAGTTAGAGTTTCTCTTATAAATTGAGGCACATTCTGGTTGAGTGCATAGATGTTGATAATTGACATCTCATCATGTTGAGTGTTGCCCTTAACAAATAAGAACTGACCATCATTGTCTTTTCTTACTTTGATTGGTTTAAAGCCTATTGTATCTGTGAATAAAATTGCAACACCTGCTTTTTTCTGATTTCCATTTGCCTGAGTTATAGATGACCATCCCTTCACCCTCAGTCTGTTTATCTTTTAAGGTAAGGTGAGATTCTTGAAGGCAGCAGATGTCAGGCCTGAGTTTTTGTATCCAGTCAGCCAACCTGTGTCTCTTTAGAGGGCAATTTAAGCTATTCACATTAATTGAGAGCTATGATAAACCTGACAGAATTTTGGGTATCAAGTTTTTCAAATGTCCAGTTAACATTTTTAATCTTTTTGCCACTATGGAAGTTAGAATTTGATCAAAAGTTTTTGAGTGATTTTACTTTGGTGGTGGAGGATTGTGTTGTTCATTACGGAGGATAGATCTGAGAGTATCCTGAAGAGCTGGTTTAGTTATGCCGAATTTCTTCAACATGTGAATGTCATAAAATTATTTAATTTCTCCATTATAGATGAAACTCAATTTAGCTCAATCCAGGATCCTGGGTTGAAAGTTATTTTGTTTAAGGAGAATAAAGGTCGATGACCACCCTCTTCTAGCTTGAATGTTTTCAGTGGAGAGATCTGCAGTCATTCTAATGTTCTTCCCCTTGTATGTAATGATTTTCTTATGTCTTACAGCTTGCAAATTTTCTCCATCATATTAACTTTAGCAAAATTAATTATACTGTGTCTATGAGAATTTTTATTTGGTTTGAGTTGTGCCGGTGTTCTGAAACTGTCTGCTATCTGAATTTCAGAATCTCTGGGCATGTCTGGAAAAGTCTCTGTAGTTATTTTATGAAGGAAAGCATCTGTATCCTTCACAGCAACCTCATTACTTTCAGGTATTCCTATAAGGCGAATATTAGACCTCTTCGTATTATCCCAGAACTCTCTGAGAGAATGATCCATTTTTGTTCTCCACTTTTTTTCCTCTTTGTGTGTTTGGGAGTGTTCAAAAGCTTTGTCTTCAACATCAGAGATCCTTTCTTCTCCCCGCTCCTTTCTGTTACTGAGGGATTCCACTGTATTTTTTAGATCTTTGAGGGCTGCAAATTCTTGCTTTAATGTGTCAAAATTTTTGGTCATTTTATGTTTAAATTTGTTAAATTCTTGAGACATCTTCTGAATTTCTGCTTTAAATTCTAATTTCTTCATTTCCTCCATTTTGTTAATCCTATTTGCTATCCAAATTCTGAACTCAATTTCTGACATCTCAGCCACTTGTTTGTGAATAGGATCTTGTGCTGTGTCTGCTTTTTTGTTTCTTGAGAAAGTTGATCTACTCTGATTCTTCATGTTGCCAGAGTTTTTCTGTTGATTCTGCCTCATGATTGTTTTTCACTGTTGGCTAGGTGGTCTGTTAAGTTGAGATTGGATTGGGGTTTCCTGGGGTTGTGGTTAACCAGCCCTTTGTTAAGGATCTGGGACTGATGACTGCAGCTTTTTCCCCTTTAGCTTTGCAAAGGACCTGTACCATATTACAGCCTGAGGCTGGGGAAACCTGCTTGGTGTGGTGCAGTTAGGTGGCTCAGTCTTGTATTCAACTGATTCTTGTCTGATCCTGGTGGATCATTGACTCTGGTGATGTCTTAGCTGGAGATTGTTGTCTTGAAATCGCACCTTGCCTCATCACGGGTGATCTTTAGTTATCTCTCTTCCCTCTTGGCTGGGCTTCCTGTCTTTAGCTCAATTGGATACCCTCTGGACATTATCCTTGTCTCTGGACAGGAGCCTATGTCAGAGGCTGCTTTCCTTCGGCCATCTTGCCCCTCCTACTCAAGAATCCCTATTTAATAAATAGGGATTTATTTATTAAATAAATAAATCAGCTGAGAGAGGTGGTTAGCCACATATAACCACATAGCCACATATAGCCACATATAGTACATATACTGTACCCCCACCGGTCACCACTTATAAAAATTGTGTCTTGCTGGATAAAAGGTTTAAATTTAAGAAACAAAAATTCTAGAAGAAAGTGTAGAAAAAACTCTTGACGATATTGGCCTGGCATAATATTTTATGAAGAAGACTGCCATGTCAATTGCAGCAATACCAAAAATAAAAATGTGGGATATGATCAACCCTAATAAATTTTTCTGCACAGTGAGGGATACAAAAACGAAAGCTAATGGATAACCTTCAGAACAGAAGAAGATATTTGCATGCTGTGAATCTGACAAAGGACCAATAACTAGAATCTACAAAAATCTCAGACTAATCAACAGGAAAATGGCAAAGAATCCCATGTATAAGTGGATACATGAACAGAATCTTTTCTGAAGAGGACAGACAATTGGCCAACAAACACATGAATAAATGCTCATTGTTCCCAATAATCAGAGAAATGAATATCAAAACCACTTTGAGATATTACTTAACCCAGTGAGAATATCTCACATCACAAAATCCCAAAGTTTCAGATGCTGGCTTGGATGTGGAGAGAAGGCAACACCTTTTCACTCCTGGTGGGATTGCAACCTAATACAGTCTCTATGAAAAGAAGTGTGAAGAATCCTCAAAGAGCTAATAGTAAACCTTATATTTGATCCCACAATCCCATTACTATGTATCTACCCAGTGGAAAGAAATCATTTTACCATAAGGACATTTGTGCTAGAATGTTCACTGCAGCTCAGTTTACAATTGCCAAGACGTGGAAGCAACCCAGATGCCCATCAACTCATGAATGTATTAATAAGCTGTATGCCATGGAATACTATTCAGCCATAAAAAGGATGGAGAATTTACATCTTTAGTATTAACCTGGATGGAGTTGAAGAACATTCTTCTTAGTAAAGTATCACAGAATTGGAAAAGCAAGTATCCAATGTATGCAATACTAATATGAAACCAATAGCTATATGCCAACACAATTAAATATGTTGTTGAACATAATTAAATTTAAGTTGGGGGAGGAGTGGGGATTTGGGGAAGGGGAAAGGGAAAAAAGGAGGGGATTTGGTAAGTTCTCACCTAATGGGAACATTGTAAGGATATACAGCACATCCCCTGGGTGAAGGGCTCAACTACAACTTGAACTTTACCTAAAAAATGCAAAGAATATAACCTAATTATTTTACCCTCATATTAATCTGAAAAGTATTAATAAAAACACATTTCTAATTGGTGGAGTCTCAATTTAAATCTGAAAAATCTAGGAGCCAACTGAAGGAGTTTTCAAGGCATTCTCTATGCATGAGTGACCCACTGGCCCTTTTCCTATTTCTATGAGCCTCCTTTTCCCATGAAGAGATATCCATCTGTATGACTACCTTATCATAGACTTTGAGGCCTAATATGTGCTATATGAATATGTATAGAGAAGAAAAAATGGAGATCATTCTCCCAAGACTTTAAAGTCTTAACATTTAACTTTCAAGAGAAAGAAAGCATTGCCCATTCTCATTTTGAATATTTTACTGTTCATTGTTCCAGCAGAGCTAATAACAATAATAGCAACAACTTCTATTCATCAATCACAATTTATCAGACATTGCACTGAGATGTTTACATACATGTCAGTTTAAAATCATCACAATTAGCCTGTGTGATAGATTCTGTGAGTCCTATTCTATAGCCGAGGAATATATTGGGAGGAAATTTAAGAAATGTGAGTTTAATTCTTAGAAACTCTGCTTTAGATATGATATAATGTGAGTCCTTCTCTGACCTTTAGCTTTAGTTCTGAACCCAAATCTCTGTCTTGATAAAAATGTTGATGATAATGATAATGGTAATTTTAATTTATTGAAGCCCTGATATTCACCATTTGTTTTGCATTTATTTAACCACGTGATGGCACCAGGATTAAAACTCAAGGCAATCTGTACCAGAGTGTTGGATTTTTCCACCGTGGCAGGGACATAGACTGAAGTTTAATCTTGCTTTCTCCAGTTTTCAGAGTAACTGTGGCCTTGCCTGGGGACTCTAGCCATATGATTGGCAGCTGGCTTCTTTCCTGATCTCTGTTGCTTCTTTTCCAGTTGTGAATCTTAGCCTACCTTTTCCCCCAGATCTGTTATGGCAGATCTTATGATGTCATTCACTGCCTGTCAGAAGAGCTTCCTATTACCATGTTCTTGCCTAAGGCACCTGACTACTACCTTCTGTCACCTATTCTCATGCACCCTGCTGATTAGTCTCCCCTCTGCTATAAATGTGGACCTATCCACAAGCACTGACCCACCTCCATTTTTCAGGTCAAAGCCTCAACTTCCCTGGCTTACCCATAGCTTTAAAACTATGAAAGCCCATTCTAAAGAATAAGAGGAAGCCTTGGTCTCTACGATAAATTTATCAATGATAGTGAAGACTCTCTTCCAAATTCCCAAAGTACTTTATATTTATCCCTCTTGAGGCACATAACAATTTCTATCATATTGAAGTACATACACATCTTATATCGAATCTCTCCAGACTATATGTTCTATAAGGGTCAGAAAAAAGTTTAATTCATATTTAAGGTGCTCAAAGAAACATCAAAGTGAGTAATAATTGGTTATCTTGATATGTAACATCCTCACTGACTCATATAATCTTCAAGTACTCAATTCATAAACATTTACAATTTGTTGAGGCAAAGCATTTTTTTCACATATAAAATATTATTAATAATGAAAATTAGGTGATGTTTTAATCCACTAAAATTAATTTAAAAATAATTCACAGAGAATCATTAAGAGAAGAGTATATCTTATGCTGAAGATTGATATTATGTGATATAGAAATGTGTTTTCCTAAGACTTGTAAAATCTTGGACTCTATAAATTCACAGAGTCAAACTGTGAAATTAAAAGTATTTATTCTATATTGAAAATATTCAAGATTCAATATTAGCAGTGAATGAGTATTGAAATTCAAGTAAAATATGAATCAAACCCTACTGAGAGTAATCAAGTACACAATAATCATGGAGATATTCACTGATATGTGTGCCACCATATTGATCTGTTTTACCTGAGTCATTTATCTGGGACAAAAAGAAATTGTACTATTATATCCATGAAGTTAATCAAACACAGTCACCTGCCACATACTGACAATATTGTCAATTTCCAGTTGATTATAAATGAAAAATGGCCCTCCCTGCCACTATCTCCATAAGTGGGCTTATTTTCTTAACCATAATCACCTGAGTCTTTGTAATCTAAAGGCCCAATTTTCTGCCCTCATTTTCATAAAGATTTTTATAGCAGGCACAATACACTCCAGAGGGTAAGTAATGTGCCATACCCTTGGTGCATGCCAAGACTATTTAATTAATTACAAAGAAAAATCTTTTTTTTAAGGCCATCTCTTTTCCACAGCCTGTTCACAAAAATGGCAATAGATATCCATTTAAAATTATTTGGGTGCACACAAAATTATCTTAAACATTGATATCTACTTATATACACACAGTTTTAAAAGAAAATGTTTCTATAAGGTTTATAAAGAAAACAATGGTTAGCTTTCATCTAACGGGAATAATGTAAGGGTATATAACATCCCCTGGGTAAAGGGCTCAAGTACAAACTAATTTTACCCAGCAAAGCAAACAGTGTAACCTAATCATTTGTACCCTCATATTAATCTAAAATTTAAAAAACAAAGAATAAAAAAAGAAAACAATGAATCACTTCCTATACCTTACAAGCTGATGAGCTCCTAAGATTTTAGGAAGCAACCATTTTAAACTACTATGGATCTTTCTTTTGAGGCATACAATATCCCAACTGCTAGTTGTTGATTTATTTTTTTAATTATTTTCAATATTATCTCTTAACTTTGAACCATATGAGATGAAGATTCAGCTGTCTTAGACATAACTTTTCCACATGTAGGGGAAGAATGATAATGTTTTTCTTTAACACTCATAGGTTCTTAGTTGGAATGGACCCCTATAACAAAAGACAGATTAACAAGAGAAAAACAAACAGAAGCATATCAACGTTAGCATGTATATTTCATACATATGTGGGCAATCCCAAGGGATTGAGTAGTTTTCCAAGAAGAGGCTTTAAGTTCCAGTTTATCTAGCATCTTCAACAAAGGACAGTCAATTTTTGAAAAGTGACAAGACAAAGGAAAATGACTTTCAGGCTTTAGGAGTGGCAACAAGGGGAGAGTCAAATAATGGCAGATAAAGGCTAGTTCGTAAAAATAAAGCTTGTTAATATAAATTTCCTTTTGTACCCTCTCCAGATGATAAGATTCTAAAGTTGTCTTCAGTAGTTAATCTTTGTTCCCTCTGGTAGAGAAGGGGACAGGCTACTTTTTGGCTTTGTATATCTTTGTCCTGCTTTTTGGCAGAGGGCAGAAAGCTTTCCTATAATCTACCCCTCCTTAATTGTCTTCAGTTCAATAATCCTTCATAATTGGAGAGGCATATTTTGGCCTCACCCATACCTCAACTTATAGACACAACCATCCCAACTGGGACGTTTCTACTCTCCTTATTCTTTTGAAAAGTGAACATTCTGTTCTGTGTTATTATTATAAACTTAGCATAATTGGTTGAACCACATAGTTGCCAGGCTTATATTCCATTTCTTATAAAATTACTTTTTATAATTTCCCTGGAATCAGTTTTCCTTTTTTCTTTCTTTCCCTTTGATTTTCTTAGTTTTTCTGTGCCATATTTCTCAAAACTAGGTTGGAAAGGGATTTGAGAGAGGGTCTCAAAGTTTGCATGTTGAGATTCTTTCTTTTCTTTTCTTTCTTTCTTTCTTTTTTTTTTTTTTGCCTCACCCTTCCAATTTTGAGTTTGTGATCAACCTTCCACAATGTCTCATGTCCCTGAGAGTGGAGTCTCTCTGGTTTAAATTCTCCACAGAGTAAAATCTTTGGTCTTTATAACAGACCAGGAAGAGAATGTGAAATTCATTCAAGTGCTATTTATGCAGTCTACGTGTCAACCTATTAAAATCTGCTTCCCATCCAATCCCACTTCTGAATATTTTGGAGCTTGTCTGGTTGGACTACATCTACTTCTGTGCCTCCTGTGCTATACAGTCCAAGACATCAACTTTCTCTAATCTTTTAGGGCAATTTTCACTTGCGTAATTTTCTTTCCTGTTTGCATTTCTTTACTGTTGTTTCTTCTCCTATTGTCTTTGTCTTTTCATGAAATAATTCTTTCCTTCCCTTTACTTTCAGCTTAGTGGCTTTGGGGAGAAATGGAAATAAATTATATGTGTTCTATTTACTAGATATTACTATAATTCCTCATTCAAATATTTTTTATTTTTTTAAATTTATATAAATAAATCTGTCACCTAAATTCTCTCTCAATTCAGATTTGGAAGCTCTAAATGTAATAGATAAGTTAGTATCTTATATTCACCTATATACCCTGTTTCCCCCAAAATAAGACAGTGTCTTATTTTAAGGTGTGCTCCCAAAGATGCTCTAGGTCTTATTTTCAGGGGACGTCTTATCTTTCCTGTAAGTAGGTCTTATTTTCGGAGGATGTCTTATTTTGGGGAAAACAGGGTAATTTGGGGGCTCTGGCCACAAATGACAAAATGAATAAGAAGAAAAAGAAGAATCAGATATAGCAGTGAACAAACAAACTCCCTTATGCATTATGGTAAAGTATTCCTAGGACATTGGCTTAATGATGGAACTAAATGTCAAGACAAAGTGATTTGTCAAGACATTTTCTTTACACTGGCTTATTATGCCCTATTGATGGTAAGTTTCTACCCAAAATAACACATGTTCTTGTCATGTAAGAAAACAAACAAAAAACCCAAAACTTCTGCAAATAGTGGATGGTCTCTTAAGTTGAAGGGAAATATTTGATATTTTACCACCCATTTTTTATTCAACTACAAACACCTTGCTCATGCTATCCCACAAAACCCACAGATGACTCCCCATTTTTTTTCAAGGTTTATTTTTTTTATTAAGTCATAAACACATAGACCATGTATATATTGATGCCTTCATGGGGTACAATGTGCTGATTTTCTATACAATTAGGAATGCTTACATCAAACTAGTCAATATAGCCTTCACCTCATTTACTTAATTATTGTGTTAAGACATTTATACTCTATAATGACTCTCGACTTGATAATAACTATAGCCTGTTTGGGAGCCTCTGAGAAACATTTGACCTTGGGACACTTTCTACTTTTGGGAACTTTATAGTTGCACATGGCTTCTCTCTTCTTTCCATCCACTCCATATTTTTTTTTTAATTTTAATCCTACTGCTCATTTTTGTTCTTTGCTGTCATTCACCCCAAAGTCTTCATCCCTTTTCAGTTCATTCTGTGGCATCAACTCTCACCTATAAATGTCCACTTTGTTGAGCTTTCAGTTCCTTCTTTCTGACAATGCTGCAGACAGGCTGGTTGAAGACAACTTCAATTTCCCTGATCTACTTAAATGTTTCAATCACATTAAACAGTTATAACAGATGCTTTCATAAAAGGTTTACTGGGGGTGGATAATAGTGCAGTGATAATACTGCAGTGGATACTATGGTGTGCTACTTGAATCTCTTTGTTTTTCCCCCTTCAGGATTGAGGCACTCATTCCCCAAGCTACTGGGAGTTTAGGCAGCAGAAGGCTCTCCACTAAGATCCTCTCTCAGAAATTTGGAATTTCATAGAGCCACTTTTGCCCAAGTTAAATCTTATCTTCTGGGGAAACTTATTCCTGATGAGTTCCTTCACATCCCACAATGTTGACGTCAAGGAACTTCCCTGTAAACCTCCCTCAGGTGAATATCCAGTTTGGAATCTATTTCTAGGAACTGACTCAAATAGTTGCATATTAATTTGAGCATTTGTGACTAAAGCAAGTAATATTGTCATGAATCCTACTCTCGAAGGGTAGAGTATTTTAAGGACTGGACATTAAAGAGCCAATGTAATAACAATACTAAAGTTGTTGTGTCTGGAATCATATGTTCATTTTTGCAACCTGAATTTACAGCCTATCAACTCCATGACCTTGCTCAATTTTTATTCGGCGTAATGGTGACTTGTTTTTTATGTATACATGGTAATGATAGTATTGCCAATGCCAATATTATCAAATATTATCTTGCATCAAAATCATATAGAGGACTTATTGAAACACGGATGATCAGGCTCAACCCCCAGAGTATCTGATTTAGTAGTTATAAAGTGGGGCCTGAGAATGTGCATTTCTAATGAACCCCTAGGTGATGCTAATTCTGCTGATCTGAAAACCACACTTTGAGATTCATAGCCACAAAGCTATATGGAGATAAAATAAGAAAGCTTCAGCAATGTCATGAGCTTGGAGCATAGTAAGTGTTCAAAACCTTAATGGTCTTTGCTGTTGACATTGGAAAAGCTGTAATTTTCTACTTATGAACTTGAACTGAATTTTTGTGCCTAAAGACAGTTTCAGAAATTGAGAAAAGCAGAGAGGAGCAATAACATCCAAGGAGCTGGTGGCTTTAAACAAATTCCATGGACTATACTGAACCAGAGATAGCCAATCATCAAAATATCAGGAATGTTGAAAAAATGACAAGCTGTAGAATATGCTCTTTGAATGGGGTGAACAGAATACCAAATGCATCTTAACTAGGTCCTGGGGTGCCTATAGTACCATCAACAGCCCTTCCCAAATTCACAGTTCTCTTAATTTCAAGCTGTCAAGAGTGGGGAGACCCATGGAAAGGAGGTGGGGCATGAACTAATCATTTCTAGCTCAACTGCCTTATCTCATTAAGAAAGACAAACTTAATAAATCAAAATATTCTTCTAGCTAAATTGTTTTAATCATTACAAATACTACTTTATATTCAGGACAAGTGGAATGATTCAGTTTATGTAAGTAATTACCAGGTTATTACATGTGGAATGTCTGATGTCCTTAAGTGCTACATTTGACAGTTGATAAACATACCTCTGACACTTCCTTTTTTTATTATGAAGATACATCCTCATTCTTTCAAATGCATGTTTTTGGCTTGGGATTATCTTTCAAATTTTTAGAGAAATTTTTGTGAAACTATGGCTAAGTCAAAGTTTGCCTTATTTTTAAATATGATTTCCAGTGTGGAACCAATGCAACAAAGACAGCTTGAAATATCAACAAAGCGTTTCGGAAAGATGTGGCTAATGAACAAACAGTACATCAATGGTTGGAGAAGTCCCATTCTGGTCATTTTAATCTTGAAAATGAGCCACATTGGTGACCTAAGATCAAGATGGATAATGATGAGCTAATAGCTGCAATGGAAGAGAATCCATCTCAACCTACATGTGATTTAGCAGCAAATTTTGACATTATTATTCCAACAATATGGGACCATTTGAAATAAATTAGCAAGGTAAAGAAACTGGATAGGGGGCGGCGCCTGTGGCTCAGTCGGTAAGGCGCCGGCCCCATATACCTAGGGTGACGGGTTCAAACCTGGCCTTGGCCAAACTGCAACCAAAAAATAGCCGGGCGTTGTGGCGGGCGCCTGTAGTCCCAGCTACTCGGGAGGCTGAGGCAAGAGAATCGCTTAAGCCCAGGAGTTGGAGGTTGCTGTGAGCTGTGTGAGGCCATGGCACTCTACCGAGGGCCATGAAGTGAGACCCTGTCTCTACAAAAAAAAAAAAAAAAAAGAAACTGGATAGGTGGGTTCCACATGAATTAAATGAATGCCAGCAGAGAAATTATCTTGAAGTTTGCCTTTCTTTGCTGTCATGATCAAAAGGTGAACTATTTCTACATTACTTTTTAAAGTTATGAAAAATGGATTATTTTTGACAATAGCAAGCTTTTGGCACAATGGTTGGATAAAGATGAAGTTCTAAGACACAGCCCAAAACTGTATGTTCCTCAAAAAAAGCTAATGGTGTCTGTTTGCTGGTCCAAGGCTAGTATTATCCACTATAGCTTCATAAAGCCTGGTCAAGTGATTACAGCAGATGTCTATTGCAACCAACTGGATGAAATTTTGGAGGACGTTTGCAACTAAGCAGCCAAGATTGGTCAGTATAGACAGGCCAATCCTCTTGCAAGACAATGCTTAACCACATATGACACAAACAATGCTGCTCAAACTATAGAAGGTTTGGAAACTCTCTGTCATTCATTATATTCACCAGACCCAGACCTTGCCACAACTGACTACCACTTCTTCCTGGCTTTGGAACATTTCTAGCAAAGAAAAATATTCAATTCTCAACAAGCTGTGGAAAATGTCTTTCACAATTTTATCACACTCACTCTCCAGGCCTTTTGGCTGCTAGCATAAACAAGCTACATGTTAGGGTGACAAAACTGTACCAATAGTTTAGGTGTATAGTTTGATTAATTGTACTACTTTTTTGTTTGAGATGCAGTAAACTTTTGATTCAAAACCAAACATTTCATATTTAATGACCTAAATACATGCAAATTTAAAGCCCCCCCTCCAACTCCACCCAAAGTGCAATTCCATGAAGCCTACACTCAAGGTCATGAACAATATCGGTTCATTGTGGTCACATTGGGAAAAAGTAATTTGGTAAAGTAGAAAATAGCTAGTATTTTAGATTCTTCAGTACATTTTTCTGCAGCTCTGATCCAGTAAAACTTAGAATAAAATCTAATAAACATTATCTGAGTTCCTACTATGTGCCATATCTTTTGCTAGGTGCTTGTCGAAATGTATCTTCTTTAATCCCCACAACAATAAGCAAATCTACTATTATGTATTATTTTGATAGAAGCTTAATATTAAATAGAATGGAGTAAAATCTACAGGAAGCACAAAAACATCAGAAATCTCTACCTATTATTTTCAGCCAGTGATTTGGTATTTATTTTAAAGAAAAATTGGTTTGGATGCCAGACATATGGACAGTGACTTTCATTTTGTTCCTTTATTTAGCATAGCTCAATGGCTGTAAATTCACGTGTGCATATCAATTAATATAAAGTATTGTACATTCAGAACCAGATGTACCATACCTTATGGTTGATTTAAAGGTTTTTCAAGGATTTTTTGACTAAGGAATTTTCATTTTAACGGCTGACTTCCAAAACTCATTCCTTTATAAAATGAGACTTTTTATGAATATCTTAAGCAAAAAAATTTCCAGCTATCTGAATGCTAAGTATTTCAATATGACTTTTGCTTCTCTTTCATATAGTACAGCAATGGACCCAATCAGCAATAAAGCTGGGACTGCTGTAGTGATGGTCCTAAGGCAATGGCATCCACTTGACTCAGACCTGAAGCCAACCTTCAGGATTATATTGGAATCATTTTAATCAAGTTTTTCAACAGATACTTATTTGGCCTTGAATACATGACAAGCACTGCTCTGGGTGTTAGAGACATAGCAGTAAACAATTCACAATTTGTTTCTCTGAGGGAGTTTGCACTTTAGAATCAGAAGAAACAGACAAATAGCAAATAAATAAATATGTATGTAGTTTGTCATATGGTATTTCATCATGTGAAAGGGATAGAAAGTTCCTATACAGATATTGCTTTATTCAGTATCATCAGAGAAGGAAGAGACTCAAGAGATTGGCATCCTAGAAACAGAATGAAGAAAGTGTTTTTAATAGGAGAGAGTGATCAGCTGCATTGTATGTAAGTGATTGATCCAATAAAATGAACAATAAAAAATAATAATTGGATTTTGCAACAGGAAGGTCACTGATGACCTTTATAAAATAGTTTTGGTAGACTTACGGGTATGAAAGTCTCATCATAGTGGGCTCAACAGAAAGTAAGAGAAGTGAAGAGAGTAAATAAGAAAAATTTATCAGGGAGGTTTTTTTTTATAAATGGCAACAGAGAAGTGGTACAATAGTCATAGGTAAATGGGCAATTAAGGGTATATATATATATATATATACATATGGTATATTTGCATGCTGAGAAGACAGATTCAGTAGACAGGATAAAGTTGATGATGCAAGAGAAAGGAGGACAACTCCTAAGCTCTGTCCTCCAATTAAGAATGGATCACATGCATAAGTAGAAAGTGTGATCTTACACAAAAGGATAAATAGCTCATTCATGTGACATAAGGAAGATGGAGTACAGATACAAAAGATGGGAGATTAATTTAGTGGGAGGATATAAATGTTCCCTTTTGAATACTTCTATTTTCTTAGGTACATAAGGAACAAAACCATCCATTCAGAAAGAGAAAAGCAGGAGATATTGGTAGTTTGTAGACAGAGAAAAAAGCCTCAAAATAATTATCTAAGAGAAGGGGAGAATGAATCAACTTGAGATAAATCATGGAATTTTCTAGCAGCATTAAGGGTGCACTGGAAGTCAGTGTACATGTGAATAGCTTCTGATGAGCTGGCTGACACAGAGCCAGTCTCTAGACTGGCAGGCAGAATGGAGGTCCTAAAATGTTGCACCTCCTCTATCTGAGAATATACTGTGTTATTTCCTGCTTTATATAACTATCTCCATAAATTTCCATGACCTCTGCCATGAAAGAAAGTTGACATCCTTTAGCAGTGACTGCTTCTTTGCATGAATCACAATATGTTCCATTGTGACAAGCAAGCAAGGGTAGAATAATATAGCAATATTCCTCAGACACCTTATTAATACAAAGAAGGTAGATACCCTCCTTATTCATTTTCCAAGAACAAAACAAACAGCTTTCTCTGCTGGAAAGCTGGATATCACTCTGCTAAGGCCTCTAAACCAATGTATCTATACCTACACTGGTTTTCCCCTTCTCCAGTCAGGTTTTCCTCCCTAGTTCATGACCTGACTATCTATTTAATTCCCTGAATATCATTACACTCATATTTATATATGAAAAAAATCATTACTTTGCTTCTAAATTCTTTTTTTTGCTTGTTTATTTATTTATTTATTTTTTATATTTATTTATTTTTATTAAACCATAGCTGTGTACATTAGTATGATCGTGGGGCACCATACACTTGGTACATAGATAGTTTGACACATTTTCATCACATTAGTTAACATAGCTTTTGTAGCATTTTCTTAGTTATTTTGCTAAGACCTTTACATTCCACATTTACTAAGATTCACATATACCCTTGTAAGATGCACCCCAGGTGTAATCCCATTAATCCCCCTCCTTACCCTTCCCTCCCCTCCCTTTCCCCTTTCTCCCTATTCTTAGGTTGTAACTGGGTTATAGCTTTCATGTGAAGGTCCTACATTAGTTTCATAATAAGGGTGAGTACATTGGGAAGAAAAAAGTACCCAATGTGCTTCTAAATTCTTGATGGCTCCTCATTTCTTAAATTATAAGTTTTAAAATCATGAGCATAATATGATAAGCCTTTCATCTGACTCATCTTCCACGTCTCCTCATCTTACACTATCCATTTATATCCCAGACCTACTTATTATGTTAAACAATCATGTCATAAGGTACTTAAGGACTTAAAGAGAAGCCAAGTGGTGTCCGTGGCTCGTACCTGTAATCCTAGCACTCTGGGAGGCTGAGGCAGGATGATTCCTTGAGCTCAGGAGTTTAAGACCAGCCTGAGTAAGAGACCACATATCCACAAAAAAACACACACACACAAAAAAAATCTTGACATCATGGTGCATGGTGGTTGTCCCAGCTATTCAGGAGACTGAAGCAAGAGCATCCCTGAAACCCAGGAGTCTGAGGTTGCAGTGAGCTATGACGATACCACTGCACTCTACTCAGTGCACAGAGTGAGACTCTGTCTGAACAAAAAAGAGAGAGAGAGAGACTCCAAGTAACTCTGATACTTGATAGGCAAAAATTGAGGCTGCTTCCATTAAAATACTTGCCCAGGATTAAATAAGAGAAGAATTTGCCTCCACAGGTGCTAGGGAAGCTTCTCAAACCTTTTCTCCTCACACATAGTTGTATTGCTCTCAATATCTCTCTGTTCTAGAACACAGTCAAAATTAAGAGAACTTCTAAAATTAGATCCTTCTTGCTAATGTCTCAATTGTGGCTCTCGGGTACTATAGTTCAATTTATTTCAACTACAATTATGTTTAAAACAAAGGAAAAAAATAATTTTTAGCATTGTATTATTTCCAGTCTTTCAGAAAGCAAGCGCCAAGTCAGAATTAGAAGTATAAGAGCAATTTCTGAGAAAGATGAAGGAGGGAGGGAGCAGGAGAAAGGAAGAGCTTTCAGACTGGGAGGCAGAACCAACCTTTGTGAATGGAGAAGGGAAGGCAGAAGGGGAGTAGGGGGTAGGAAGAGCCTCAGTCAGCAGTGCAGCTCTAAGAAAGTTTCGGCCAGGGTAATGGGGAGCCCCAGAGCACAGACTTCACACCAGAGAGGTCTTGTGTCAAGCAGAAATAGCCCAGCTTTACTCCCTCTGCCATGTTCTGACATTGGATAGAAACATCTTAGGGAGAGGGAGGCCTTGGCCAGAATGGGTCCCAAAGGTACCACAGCTGGTGGCTTCAGCCAATAGCTCTCCTTACATCGGGTGCAACAGGTTCTCTCTTGTAGACAGGCCTGAGTCTGCACTTTCATGGCTGCCATAGTCATCTACCCATATTCCTGAACCTAACATTCTCTGTTTGCGATCATTACCAACAGGCAAAGTTATCTTCTGAATTCCCACAAACTTTAATATATCAGGTGTTTTGCTGACACTGTTCCTTCTCTCTGTCTTTCCTTTTCTTCTCTGTCTGGTTATCTTCTACTCAGTTTTGAATAATTAGTCAAATAATATTTCTTTTATGACTTCTTACATACTCTATTCCCTTTATGGCCTTTATGTTCCTCATAGATTTTGGTAATATTTTCAGTAAAGCATTTATAATATCTTAGTAAGTTGTTTTCATGTATCTATAGTGCTACATTTGAAAGCTCCTTTACAGAAAAACATATATTTTATTCATTTTTGTGTTCCTAATGTCATGTCACATATACCTAGGTGCCCCAGAGTATCAGTGATGTCACAAGTGGTGTCATGGGGTAGTTTAAATTTTCAGGGAGAAAGGAATGACATAGAACATACTACTAATACAGCTATTAACTTGCCTGAGCCTATCTACTTAATAAGCAGAATTGTTAGGTATTTATCTAGACCTAGAGTTGGAGGGAAAAAATGAAGGGAATACCAAGGGCTCCAGGAATTGAGAAAGTAGGGGAAACTCTGTTCTAACTCTCAATGAGCACAGTACTTGGCACATAACATCTGTTTGACAAATAACTCAACTATTGATTTTAGATAATTTATCTTGCTTGTAAACATTTATTCAGCACATAAATTCTCTGGGCCAGCCATTGTTCTAAGTATATGCATTGTGGTATTTATCCTTCCAACAGCCCTGGGAGGCAATTAGTATCATTATCACCATTCTAAAGATTTGGAAACTAAGATATGGAGTGATAAAGTAACTTTTGCAAGCCTCACAACAAAAACATGTCTTTGAAAATTGCATTCCAAAGTCACTAAATGCTTTACATAAACTGACAGGTTTCCATAATAACAAATGAAGTTGAGGGAAAATAATAAAACCACATTTACTTTCTGCAGTATGTAAAGTAACCTTTTAAGAGTTAAATAGATAAATTAAGAAATATTTATTCAAAAACTATTATTGACTATCTGCTGGGTGAAAAACACAACGAGGAATATGAAGATGAATCAAAAAATAGTTCTGAAACTGAAAATTGTGAAGCAAAGTAATTTTGACAACAGTTTCCTATTTTCAAGATAATTCATAATTCTGATATCAGTCTGCAAATGAGCATTTTCTCTTATGTATACATTTTTTCAGAAGTGATCCTAGGGACTTAGTTGTTTATTCAATTAGCTTCTTCAGGACTCCTTTGATTTAGGTTTTACAATTTATGCTAACAAATGAGCTAACTCTACTTAGGTTTCAGTGGTTTCAGGAAAGCGAGAAAGGATTTTTCACTCCCTCCTTCCTAGTTTAAGAGGGGTCTCTAGTTGGTAAATGAACAGCAGTTGAGGCAATAGGGATCCATGCACATTAAAAGTTGGTTAAACAGCAGGTATAGACAAATGTTTTGCTGCTCTTGGTTAGCAGAGATGGAATTAACAGAATAAAAGTTGCCTTGCAAAAATAACTCCTCAAGTAATCAGTATCAGAATCACCAGAGATGGTTTGAAATAGGGCCTGAAACTTTACTACTGACCCCCCGAATCTGAGTCTTGTGGAATATGCATACCAAGTCTCACACTCTCTAAAATTAAACTAGGTCTAAACCAGTATATTTGTACCACAAAAAAATCAGATTGAGCAATACATTATAATCTGCAGTTGATTCAGGTAAAACTGTGGACTTCAAATTTTGTACTGTTCCAACAGATGGGAGATCTGCTATCCTGTAGGATTCTGATGTTGACTCTGTGTTGAACCACGATCAGTCATTTAACAAGTCTGTCTGAGGTTTCACTTGAAATCAGATGAACTTTTCTCTCATTTTATATTCTCAAAGTTTTATGATTGCCTTTTGCTGAGCACAGTCACAAAATAATTTGAGAGGCCATTATTGGACCCCCTAAAATGGGAGAAAGTGTTATAGATGATGTATATAAAATAAATAACATAAACCCCTGAAAATATAGAAGAAAACCATTAGAAGTCACCATTCTCATACTGTGCACAAGCACATATCCAAAGCTTTCTGAAATTCTGTGTAAATAAATGTAAAGTAAGGAACCTGCTTCTATCCTGAAATTATAATACCGAGAAAAAAGTACCAAACTGAGTAAATGTCTATCTGTAGAAATTGATGAATTTTACATTGTTTTATGGGATATATGTGATGCTATTAATATCAGTGAGGACACAGAATAAATTGAGGAACACAGAAAAAATTTTATCATCATGTAATCCTATTTAATTGTTTTGAATTAAATGTATTTTAAATACACTTAAGTTTTAGATGTAACGATGCAAGTTTAACCTCTTACTACAAATACAAATGTCAATGTAGTACTGGTGATGAGATGAGAAGATGCAAACACTAGCCTTTCATTCCTGTAATCTCCTTCTTTAGAACATTTCAAACTATCAGGAAAAGCAAAGAACTAGATAGATATGGTTAATGTATAAGCCTGGCTGAGATTTTCAAGTGGAAACTAACTTTTTTATAGCCCCTACTATCTTGGTGATGGTTTGGGAAGTTGAGATGGAAGTCAATAAGTTGAACAAATTAATCTCTTTTATAATCTACATTCTTAGAACAGAAGGTAATGTTTTGGAATATGGCCATGGAAACACCTGTTTCCTGATGCCCCAAAAGTATATGCAGAATACTACAGATAAAAATTTCTCATGCACGTGGAAGCAAAAATTTCTCACAAACTTAGAAGCAAAAATTCTCAGCAATATATTGACAAGTTAGACCCAGCAATATACAAGATAAATTATAAATCACAAACAAGTGAAATTTATTCCAAGAATATAAGGGTGGTTTACTATTTGAAAATGAATAACTATGATCTACCATGTTAATGGGGGAAATAAAATCACACAGTCATATCAATTAATGCAAAAAATTGATAAAATTCAATACTATTCATGGTTTCAAAAAATACTGTCAACAGATTGGGAATAGAAGGGAACCTCCTCAGGTTGGTAAAGAAAACATATTTTAAAACCTATAGGTAATATTACACTTAAAATTGAAAGACTGTTTTTCCCCTAACATTGGAAACAAGACAAGAATATCTACGCTTACCACTCTCATTCAGTATAGCACAGAAAGATCGAGGCATTGCAACAAGGCAAGGAAAGAAAATGAATGCACCCAATTAGAAAGAAAAATAAAACTACCCTTATTTTCAGATGACACCATTGTATGTGTAGAAAACACCAAGGAATCTACAAACATCTATAAAAAAATCTCCTAGAACTAATAAGTGACTTTTTTTAAATTTTCACATATACATTTGTTCATTAGGCTTCCACTTTTTGCCTTCACAAAATTAAAAAGGCTTAAACTTTAACAACAATAACAATGTTTATGATAGGGACCAGAAATGAAAACCTCTCAAAGAACGAACAAAGACAAATACATTCAGAAAATAAATCAGATGATGGCCGCAACAAAGTATTAAGCAATAATAATAATAGCAATGCAAAGAAAGTAACATTCACATTGTCAAATAAGAGTATGTCTATTATAGAATGCTTTGACTCTGAGGTTCAGTATGGAGTCATCCATAAACTACTTCTTATTATTTTTCCCAAAGATAATTTCAAAAAATAGATATGCCAAATCTTATAGACAATAGAAAAAGAAGAAATACTTCAAAATCATTCTACTTAATCTGGATACACCTGATACTAAAATTAGAAAAAATATATTATTATAAAGGGGAAATTATAAACATAATTCACAAATTCACTTATTAGTTCTAAAAAATCTCCTAGAACTAATAAGTGACTTTAAGAAAGCAACAGGATGGAGAGTCTACACACACAAAAATCACTTATATTTCTATTTAATAACAACAAACATGGAAACCAAAGTTTAAAAACATATCGTTTACAGTTGAGTAAAAACATATCATTTACAATTGAGTAAAAACATAAAAAAGGTATCTAACAAAACACATGCGGTATCTGTATACTGAAGGCACAAAACACCAAGGAAAGAAAGCAAAGAAGACCTAAACGAATGGAGAGATGAGTTGTGTTCATGGATTAGAAAATTGGTGGGCACCTGTAGTCCCAGCTACTGGGGAGGCTGAGGCAAGAGAATCACCTAAGCCCAGGAGCTGGAGGTTGCTGTGAGCTATTATGCCCTGATACTCTACCAAGGGTGATAAAGTGAGACTCTGTCTCTACAAAAAAAAAAAGAAAAGAAAAGAAAACTTCGTAAAATTTGTAAAGAGGTTGGTTTTACCCACTTTGATCTACACGTTTATGGTGATTCCTATCAAATTCTTTGAAAGGCTTTTTGCAGATACAGATGAGAATATTCTAAATTCATATAAATGATATCTCAAATTTTTTTATTAGTATTAGATCATAGCTGTGTACATTAATGCGATCATGGGGCACCATACACTGGTTTTATAAACAGGTTAATCTCAAAGTTTTGATTTGCATTTCTCTGATGATTAATCAGTGGGACCTCACCTATTGTGCATATTGAAGGGTACATGTCAAATATATTAAGAGTAGGGTATAAATGTCTAAACAAAACAATTAAATAAGTGAAGTGAATACTATGCTAACCAGTTTGACATAAACATTCCAAAATGTATATAAAATCAGCACATTGTACCCCATAAATGCAGTAACATACACAGTTATGATATAATAAAAAAGAAAAGAAAAATGAAAAAAATATATATAAAGAGTCAAATAAACCAGAAAGCTAAAATAATTTTGACAAAGAAGAATTAAGAGAGATAAACCCAAGGTTATGATTTATTGCACAGCTACAGCAATTAAAATAGTATATTCCTGGAGAAGGAACAGATGTATAGATCAATCCAACAGAAGACAGGATTCAAAAATAGACTAGCAACTACATCCAATTGATTTTTTTTCTTTTTTTTTCCCCATTGTTGGGGATTTACTGAGGGTACAAAGAACCAGGTTACACTGATTACATGTGTTAGGTAAAGTCCCTCTTATAATTGTGTCCCGTCTCCAAAAGGTGTGTCACACACCATTACCTCCCAAGCCCCTTCCCTCTCTTTACTCTCCCCTTCCTCCACCCCAACTGTGTACTAGGTCATTAATTGTCCTCATATCAGAATTGAGTATATAGGATTTTTGCTTCTTCACTCTTGTGATGCTTTACTAAGAATAATATGTTCCACTTCTATCCAGGTTAATACAAAAGATGTAAAGTCTCTTTTTAATGGCTAATAAGTTGGACTTCATCAAAATTAAAAACCTTTCTACTAAAGAAACCTATTGTGAAGATAAAAAGACAAACCACAGCTTACCAATCCATTCCTGGGTTCTTGGGCATTTAGGCTGTTTCCACATTTTGGTGATTGTCAATTGAGCTGCAATTAACAGTCTAGTGCAAGTGTCCTTATGGTAAAAGGATTTTTTTCTTCTCAATAGATGACTAATAATGGAACTGCAGGATCAAATGGGAGGTCTAGCTTGAGTCCTTTGAGGATTCTCCATACTTCCTTCCAAAAAAAGGTTGTATTTGTTTGCAGTCCCACCAGCAGTGTAAGAGTGTTCCCTTCTCTCCACATCTGTGCCAACATGTGCAGTTTTGAGATTTTGTGATGTGGGCTGTTCTCACTGGGATTAGATGATATCTCAGGGTGGTTTTGATTTGCATTTCTCTAATAATTAGGAACAATGAGCATTTTTTCATGTTTGTTAGCCATTCGTCTATCTTCTTTAGAGAAGGTTCATTTATCTCTCTTGTCCATTGATAGAAGAGATTGATAGCTTTTTTCATGTTGATTAATTTGAGCTCTCTGTAAATCCTAGTTATCAAGCTTTTGTCCAATTCAACTGATGCAAATATGCTTTCCCATTGTGTAGGTTATCTATTTGCTTTGGTTATTGTTTCCTTGGCTGTACAGAAGCTTTTAAGATTAATTAAGTCCCACTTGTTTATTTGTGTTGTTGCAATTGTCACGGAAGTCTTCTTCATAAATTATTTCCCCCAGCTGATAACTTCAAGTGTTTTTCCCATGTTTTCTTTGAGGATTTTTATTGTTTCATGATTTAAATTTAGGTCTTTTTTCCATGTTGAATCAATTTTTGTGAGTGGAGATAGGTGTGAGTCCAGTTTCAGTCCTTTACATGTGGATATCCAGTTCTCCTAGCACCATTTGTTGAATAAGGACTCTTTCCCCCAGTGTATGTTCTTGTTTGGTTTATTGAAGATTAGGTGGCTGTAAGAGGTTAGTTTCATCTCCTCGTTTTCTATTCAGTTCCAGATGTCTATGTCTCTATTTTTATGCCAATACAATGCTGTTTTGATCATTAGGGCCTTGTAGTACAGGCTAAAGTCTGATAGGCTGATGCCCCCCACTTTGTTTTTATTACTAAGAACTGCCTTAGCTATACAGGGTTTTATCTGGTTCCATACAAAATGAAGAATATTTTTTCCAACTCTTGAAATTACAATGTTGGTATTTTAATAGGGATGGTATTGAATCTGTAGATTGCTTTGTGGGTCCAGTTTCAGTCTTCCACAGGTCGCCAGGCAGTTCACCTAGCACCATTTGTTAAATAGGGAATCTTTTCCCAACTGAATGTTTTTAATTGGCTTGTTAAAGAGCAAATAATGGTAAGCAGCTGGGTTTCATCTCTTGGTTCTCTATTCTGTTCCACACATCTACCTCTCTGTTTTTGTGCCAGTACCATGCTGTTTGCATCACTATAGATTTAAAGTATAGTCTGAGGTCTGGTAGCGTGATTCCTCCTGCTTTGTTTTTATTTCTGAGTAATGTCTTGGCTATTTGAGGTATTTTATGATTCCCTATAAAACAAAGTATTATTTTTTCAAAATCTTTGAAGTATGACAGTAGAGCTTTAATAAGGATTGCATTAAAATCATATATTGCTTTGGATAGTATGGACATTTTAACAATGTTGATTCTTCCCAGCCATGAGCCTGGTATGTTTTTGCATTTGTTAACATTTTCAGCTATTTCTTTCCTTAGAGTTTCATAGTTCTCTTTATAGAGATCTTTCACATCCTTTGTTAGATAAACTCCCAAATATTTCATCTTCTTTGGCACTACTGTGAACGGAATAGAGTTCTTGACTCTTTTTTCAGCTTGACTGTTGTTGGTATATATAAAGGCTACTGATGTATGAATGTTAATTTTGTAACCTGAGATGCTGCTATATTCCTTGATTACTTCTAACAGTTTTTTAGAAGAGTCCCTAGTTTTTTCCAGATATACAATCATATCATCTGCGAAGAGCGAAAGTTTGATCTCTTCTGACCCTATATGGATACCCTTTTCCTCCCTAATTGCAATGGTTAAAACTTCCATTACAATGTTAAAGAGCAGTGGAGACAATGGACAGCCTTGTCTGGTTCCTGTTTTGAGTGGAAAAGATCTCAATTTAACTCCATTCAATACGATATTGGCTGTGGGTTTACAGTAGATGGCCTCTATCAGTTTAAGAAATGTTTCTTCTATACCAATTTTTTTTTTTATTAAATCATAGCTGTGTACATTAGTCTGATCATGGGGCATACCCTTGGTTCATAGACCGTTTGACACATTTTCATCACAATAGTTAACATAGCTTTCCTGGCATTTTCTTAGTTATTTTGCTAAGACCTTTACATTCTACATTTACAAAGATTCACATATACCCTTGTATGATGCACCGCAGATGTAATCCCATTAATCCCCCTCCCTCCACTTACCATCCCCTGTCTCCCCTCCCTTTCCCCCGTCTCACTATTCTTAGGTTGTAACTGGGTTATAGCTTTCATGTGAAGGTTCTACATTAGTTTCATAATAAGGGTGAATACATTGGGTACTTTTTCTTCCATTCTTGAGACACTTTACTAAGAAGAATATGTTCCAGCTCCATCAATGTAAACATGAAAGAGGTAAAGTCTCCATCTTTCTTTAAGGCTGCATAATATTCCATGGTGTACATATACCACAATTTATTAATCCATTCGTGGATCGATGGGAACTTGGGCTTTTTCCATGACTTGGCAATTATGAATAGGGCTGCAATAAATATTCTGATACAAATATCTTTGTCATGATCTGATTTTTGGTCTTCTGGGTATATGCCCAGTAGAGGGATTGCAGGATTGAATGGCAGATCTATTTTTAGATCTCTAAGTGTTCTCCATATCTCTTTCCAAAAGGAATGTATTAATTTGCATTCTCACCAGCAGTGCAAAAGTGTTCCCTTTTCTCCACATCCACGCCAACATCTCTGGTCTTGGGATTTTGTGATATAGGCTAGTCTCACTGGAGTTAGATGATATCTCAAAGTAGTTTTGATTTGTATTTCTCTGATGATTAAAGATGATGAGCATTTTTTCATATGTCTGAAGGCCGTGGGCCTGTCTTCTTCAGAGAAGTTTCTCTTCAAATCCCTTGAGCAGCCTGCGATGGGATCCCTTGCTCTAAACTTGCTAATGCGTTTGAGATCTCTGTGGATTCTGGTTATTAAACCTTTGTTGGAGACATATCCTGCAAATATCTTTTCCCATTCTGAGGGCTGTTTGCTTCCTTTACTTACTGTGTTCCTGGCTGTGCAGAAGCTTTTTAGTTTGATCAAGTCCCAATAGTGATAGTGTATTTTTGAAGCAGCTTCAATTGCCTGGGGGGTCCTTCTCATAAAAAACTCGCCCAACCCAATTTCTTCAAGTGTTTTCCCTGCACTCTCTTGTAGTATTTTTATAGTTTCATGTCTTAGGTTTAAATCTTTAATCCAGTGAGAATCCATCTTGGTTAATGGTGAAAGGTGTGGGTCCAGTTTCAGTCTTCTACAGGTTGCCAGCCAGTTCACCCAGCACCATTTGTTAAATAGGGAATCTTTTCCCCATTGAATGTTTTTAATTGGTTTGTCAAAGATTAAATAATGGTAATTAGCTGGATTCATCTCTTGGTTCTCTATTATGTTCCAGACATCTACTTCTCTGTTTTTGTGCCAGTACAATGCTGTTTTGATCACTATCGAATTGTAGTATAGTCTGAGGTCTGGTAGCGTGATTCCTCCTGCTTTGTTTTTATTTTTGAGTAATGTCTTGGCTATTCGAGGTTTGTTCTGATTCCATATAAAACGAAGTATTGTTTTTTCAAGATCTTTAAAGTATGATAGTGGAGCGTTAATGGGGATTGCATTGAAATTATATATTGCTTTGGGTAGTATGGACATTTTAACAATGTTGATTCTTCCCAACCATGAGCATGGTATATATTTCCATTTGTTAACATTCTCAGCTATCTCCTTTCTTAGAGTTTCATAGTTCTCTTTATATAGATCTTTCATATCCTTTGTTAGATAAACTCCCAAGTATTTCATCTTCTTTGGCACTACTGTGAATTGGATAGAGTCCTTAATTGTTTTTTCAACTTGACTATTGTTGGTATATATAAAGACTACCGATTTATGAATGTTGATTTTGTAACCTGAGATGCTGCTGTACCCCTTGATCACTTCTAAGAGTTTTGTACTAGAGTCCCTAGTGTTTTCCACATATACAATCATATCATCTGCGAAGAGAGAAAGTTTGATCTCTTCTGACCCTATGTAGATACCCTTGATCACCTTTTCTTCCCTAATTGCTGTGGCTAAAACTTCCATTACAATGTTAAAAAGCAATGGAGACAATGGGCAGCCTTGTCTGGTTCCTGATCTGAGTGGAAATGATTCGAATTTAACTCCATTCCATATGCTATTGGCTGTGGGTTTGCTGTAGATGGTCTCTATCAGTTTAAGAAATGTCCCTTCTATACCAATTTTCTTAAGTGTTCTGATCATGAAGGGATGTTGGATGTTATCAAAAGTTTTTCTGCATCAATTGAGAGAATCATATGGTCTTTGTTTTTTAATTTGTTTGTGTGCTGAATTACATTTATAGATTTACGTATATTGAACCAGCCTTGACACCCTGGGATAAAACCGACTTGGTCATGATTTGTTTGATATGTTGCTGGATTCCGTTTGTCAGAATCTTGTTGAATATTTTTGAATCTATATTCATTAGTGATATTGGTCTATAATTTTCTTTTCTTGTTGGGTCTTTTCCTGGTTTGGGGATCAGGGTGATGTTTGCTTCATGGAACGTGTTGGGTAGTCTTCCTTCTTTTTCTACCTTTTGGAACAGGTAGAGTAATATAGGTGCTAATTCCTCTTTAAAGGTTTTGTAGAATTCTGACATGATACCATCTGGTCCTGGGCTTTTCTTTTTGGGGAGATTTTGTATGTTTGATTTTATTTCCAAACTTGATATGGGCCTGTTCCACATTTCCCCTTGATTCTTGTTAAGTCTTGGAAGGTGATGAGCTTCCAAGTATCGGTTCATTTCCTTCAGATTTTCATATTTCTCTGAGTAAAGTTTCTTGTAATATTCATTAAGGATTTTTTGGATTTCTGATGAGTCTGTTGTTATTTTGTCTTTGTCATTTCTGATTGATGAGATTAGAGATTTTACTTCTTTTTTTCCTGATTAGGTTAGGCAATGGTTTATTTATTTTGTTGACCTTTTCAAAAAACCAGCTTTTTGATTTATTGATCTGTTGTATTATTCTTTTCTTTTCAATTTCATTTAGTTCTGCTCTGATTTTGGTTATTTCTTTTCTTCTACTGGGTTTGGGGTTGGAGTGTTCTTCCTTTTCCAGTTGCTTGAGATGTCCCATTAAGTTGCTAACTTCCTCTCTTTCTGTTCTCCAGAGGAAGGCTTGCAGTGCTATAAATTTCCCTCTGAGAACTACCTTTGCGGTGTCCCAGAGGTTATGATCGTTCCTGTCTTCATTGTCATTTTGTCACAAAAATCTGGCAATTTCCTTCTTGATCTCATCTGTGACCCAGCTATCATTCAGCATAAGGTTATTTAACTTCCATGTTTTTGTATTAGTATGCAGATTCCTGTTGTTACTCAGCTCAAGTTTTATTCCATGATGGTCCGACAAGATGCATGGAATAATTTCTATTACTTTAAGTTTACTGAGTTTAGATTTGTGATCTAAGATGTGATCGATTTTGAAGTAACTTCCATGGGCTGATGAGAAGTATGTGTATTCAGTTTTGTTGGGATGAAATGTTATGTAGATGTCTACTAAATCTAAATGCTGGATGGTTAGATTTAAATGTAAAATTTCTTTACTCAGCTTTTTGCTGGAGGATTGATCCATCACTGTCAAAGTAGTGTTAAAATCTCCAACTATTATGGAGTTGGAGGAAATCAAGTTGCTCATGTCTGTTAGAGTTTCTCTTATAAATTGAGGTACATTCTGGTTGGGTGCATAGATATTAATAATTGAAATCTCATTATACTGAGTCTTACCCTTAATAAATATGAAATGACCATTTTTGTCCTTCCTTACTTTTGTTTGTTTAAAGCCTATTGTGTCCGCAAATAAAATTGCAACACCTGCTTTTTTGTGGTTACTGTTTGCCTGAAATATGGATAACCATCCTTTCACCCTGAGTCTGTATTTGTCTTTTAAGTTAAGATGTCTCTTGTATGCAACAAATATCTGGCCTGAGTTTTTGTATCCAATTAGCTAACCTATGTCTCTTTAGAGGGCATTTTAAGCCATTCACATTAATGGAGAGTATTGATAAGTTTGGTGAAATTTTGGGTATTGAGTTTTTTAAAAGTCCAGTGGGCATTTTTAATCCTTTTGCCATTGTGGAATTTTGTAATTTGTTCAGAAGTTTCTGAGTGAGTTTACTTTTGTCGTAGAGGATTGGGTTGGTTGTTATGGAGGATAGGTCTGAGAATATCCTGAAGAGCTGGTTTGGTTATGGCAAATTTCTTCAGCATATGAATGTTATTAAAGTATCTAATTTCTCCATCATAAATGAAACTCAGTTTAGCTGGGTACAAGATCCGGAGTTGAAAGTTATTTTTGCTTTACGAGATTAAATGTTGATGACCACCCTCTTCTGGCTTGAAAAGTTTAGGCAAAGAGATCTGCAGTCATTTTAATGTTCTTCCCTTTGAAGGTAATTGTGTTCTTTCGCCTGGCCACTTTGAGAATTTTCTCCTTCATATTAACTTTAGTGAAGTTAATTATGATCTGCCTGGGGGATGTCTTATTGGGGTTGAGTCGTACTGGGGTTCTGAAGCTATCTTCTATCTGAATTTCAGGTTCTCTAGGCATGTCTGGAAAATTCTGTTTCATAATTTCATGCAGAATGGCCTCTGCACCCAGTGAGACCACTTCATCTGTTTCAGGAATTCCTATGAGTCGGATATTTGCCTTCTTCGAGTTATCCCAGAGCTCTCTGAGAGAACGATCCATTTTTTGCTCTCCATTTCTCTTCCTCTTTGAGAGTTTGGGAGCGTTCAAAGGCTTTATCTTCAGGTGGCACCTGTCGCTCAGCGAGCAGGGCGCCGGCTCCATATACCGAGGGTGGTGGGTTCAAACCCAGCCCCGGCCAAACTGCAACAAAAAAAACAGCCGGGTGTTGTGGCGGGCGCCTGTAGTCCCAGCTGCTCGGGAGGCTGATGCAGGAGAATCGCCTAAGCCCATGAGTTGGAGGTTGCTGTGAGCTGTGTGACACCACAGCACTCTACCGAGGGCAATAAAGTGAAACTCTGTCTCTACAAAAACAAAACAAAACAAAAAAAACAAAGGCTTTATCTTCAATGTCGGAAATCCTTTCTTCTGCTTGGTCCATTCTGTTGCTAAGTGATTCTACTGTATTTTTCATTTCTTTGAGAGCTGCAAATTCTTGCTTCAGTGTGTCTAAGTCTTTGGTGGTTTTGTCTTTAAATTCGTTAAATTCTTGAGACAGATTTTGAATTCCTCCACAAATTCCTAATTCCATTTTGTTAATCTTGTTTGCCATCCAAATTCTGGATTTGATTTCTGACATCTCAGCCAGTTGTTTGTGAATGGGATCTTCAATTACATCTCCCGTATCTTTCCTTGGGGGGGGGGTTGATCTATTCTTGTTATTCATGTTACCAGAGTTTTTCAGCTGATTCTGCCCCATAATTGTTTTACTCCCATTGATTTCTCCCCTGGTGTTTTGTGGAGGACCCATACAGTGCTATGGTCTGAGAAACTGGGGCCCTGTTTGGTGAAGAGGGGCTAAGTGGTTCTGTCTTGTTTTCAGCTTGTTTCTATTTGACCTTAGTGAAACAGTTACTCCGCGTTGAAGTCTCAGCTGTGGAGAAATACCAGCAATTAAGTCACCCCACCCACCACAGCTAACAAATGGAAAAGGAAAATCAAACCTTCCTACAACCACACACCCAGGGCACCACCTGGATAGTCCCCAGGTGAGTGGCTCAGTTCAAAAGGTCCAAATCAATTGTCTGAGTCAGCAGATGCCTTGGGTGGGAGAGTTCAAGAGGTTCCTGGGAACTGGATCACAGGGGTCTGGTGACTGTTCTAATATGGCTTGCTCCAGTGCTGCATAGAGTCAGGAAGAGCCACCCAGTAAACAGATCAGTCTGGGAAGATTGATGCCTCCTTCCCCACCTTTCAGCTCTGTCACACCCAGTCGCTGCTAGCCCCACAGGGCTGTGACCCAGTCATTTGTCTGTAGTAAGCAGATACTCCAGGGGTTTGCACCTGCCTAAGTCACAGGGTAGTCTGTGTCTGCTCGTCTAGGCCACTACTCTCTGTCTTTATCCAGCAGGGGATGGTGTAGCCTGTCAACCTCGGGCACTTGATGGAGGCTGGAGGTTTTCACTTAGTTCCAGCCCCATCCTTAGTTTATGTTACTGGGTGAATGGAATAACTCTGTGGGTTGTTCTGCTAGATTCCTCTGCAGAGGAGAGGCTGATTTGAGTTCCCAGAACCTGTGCCACAGGCCCTGTCTTTAGTCCTGCGGGTTTGTATTCGCAGCATGATCAGTTGTCGGCTGTAGCCTCTTGTCCTCCTTTGTCTATAGGCTGGTGATGCCCTGAAGGCCAGGTGCATCTTAGGCTCAGTAAAGCGGTCCTCTGGATCAGCCCCACCCTGGGAGTTTCCCGGCTCTGCGGGTGTGTTTTCTAGTCCCCGTGTTCCACCCAGGTCAGTGCCGCCTCAGATAAACCCTTTCCTCATACGGCTGTTGCTCTGCACCTCGAGCACCACCGCTCCAGTGTAATTCCCTCTTAGCCGACCGTCGTCTTCTCGCTCCTTTGCTACAGAGTCAGCACTGGTCAGCTGCAGTCCAGGTCCTGTCTACACCTCTCGAGAGTTCACCCAAGAATCTGGACTCCTGGGGGTCAGGTCTCCAGATCACGGATTGAGAGTGGAGGGGAGTTCTAGGAGCTCAGAGTTGCAGGTCGTAACACCAAGCTCATTGAGACCAAATGAACAAATAAACAGATACAAAGGTTACCAGGCACACGGGCCCATAGATACAGAGACAGACAGAAACACATAGACATACAGGCAACAGCCACAACAACAGCAACATAAGAGCAACTGATGGCTTGGGAGAGGTGGGCTACACGTCTGTCCTGTCCGCCATCATGCTCCGCCCCATACCAATTTTCTGAAGTGTTGTGATCATGAAGGGATGCTGTATATTATCAAAAGCTTTTTCTGCATCAATTGAGAGAATCATATGGTCTTTGTTTTTTATTTTGTTTATGTGCTGAATTATATTATATTTGTAGATTTACATATATTGAACCAGCCCTGAGACCCTGGGATAAAATCAACTTGGTCATGTTATTTAATTTCTTTGATGTTTTGCCGGATTCTGGTTGTTAGGATCTTGGTGAATATTTTTGCATCAGTAGTCATTAGTGATATTGGTCTATAATTTTCTTTTCTTGTTGGGTCTTTTCCTGGTTTGGGGATCAAGTTGATATTTGCTTCATAGAACGTGTTTGGTAGTATACCTTCTTTTCTATATTTTGGAAAATGTTTAGTAATATAGGTACTAGTTCCTCTTTAATGGTTTGGTAGAATTCTGATGTGAAGCCATCTAGTCCTGGACTTTTCTTTTTAGGTAGATTTTGTATAGCTGATGCTATTCCAGAACTTGATACAGGCCTGTTCAACATTTCCACTTGATGTCTTGGAAGGTAAGGTGCTTCCAAGTATTGGTCAATATCCTTCAGATTTTCATATTTCTGAGAGTAAAATTTCCTGTAATATTCATTAAGGTTTTCTGAGGAGTCTGTTTTTATGTCGTCTTTGTCATTTCTGATTGATGAAATTAGAGATTTTACCCTTTTTTTCTTGGTTAGGTTAGCCAAAGGTTTATCTATTTTATTGACCTTTTCAAAAAACCAACTTTTTGATTTATCGATCTGTTCTATAATCCTTTTGTTCTCAATTTCATTTACTTCTGTTCTATTTTTGGTTATTTCTTTTCTTCTACTGGGTTTGAGGTTGGAATGTTCTTTCTTTTCCAGTTGCTTGAGATGTCCCATTACACTGTTAACTTCCTCTCTTTGTGTTCTCTTGAGGAAGGCTTGCAGTACTATAAATTTCCCCCTTAGGACTGCCTTTGCAGTATCCCAGTTCTGATAACTCGTGTCTTCATTGTTGTTTTGTTCCAAAAATTTGGTAATTTTCTTTTTAATCTCAACTATGACCCAGCTTTCATTCAGCATAAGATTATTTAACTTCCATGTTTTCGTATGAGTGTGCAGATTTCTGTTGCTACTGAGTTCAACTTTTATTCTGTGGTGGTCCAAGAAGATGCAAGTAATAATTTCTATTCCTTTAAATTACTGAGGTTAGTCTTGTGACCTAAGATGTGATCAATTTTTGATTATGTTCCGTGGGCTGATGAGAAGAATTTGTATTCAGTTTTGTTGGGATGAAATGTTCTGTAGATGTCTGCTAAATCCAAATGTTGGATGTTTAGGTTTAAATCTAAAATTTCTTTGCTCAGCTTCTTCTTAGAGGCTCTACCCATCACTGACAAAGGAGTGTTAAAATCTGCGACTATTATGGAGCTGGAGGAAATCAAGTTGCTCATGTCTGTTAGAGTTTCTCTTATAAAGTGTGGCGCATTTTGGTTGGGTGTATAAATATTAATAATTGAAATCTCATCATATTGAGTTTTACCCTTAACAAATATGAAGTGACCCTTCTTATTCTTCCTTGCTTTTATTGGTTTAAAGCCTATTGTATCTGCAAATAGAATTGCAACACCTGCTTTTTTCTAATTACCATTTTCCTGAAATATGGACGACCATCCCTTCACCCTGAGTCTATATTTATCTTTTAAGGTAAGATGAGATTCTTGTATGCTGCAGATATCTGCCCTGAGTTTTTGTATCCAGTCAGCCAATCTGTGCCTCTTTAGAGGATAGTTCAAGCCATTCCATTAATGGAGAATATTGATAAGCCTGCTAAAATTTTGGGTATCAAGTTTTTCAAAAGTCCAGTGGACATTTTTAATCCTTTCACCACTGTGGAAGTTGGAGTTTGATCAAAAGTTTCTGAGTGAGTTTACTTTTGTTGTATAGGATTGTGCTGGTCATTATGAAGGATAGTTCTGAGAATATATTAAAGAGCTGGTTTAGTTGTGGTAAATTTCTTCAAGATGTGAATGTCATTTAATTTAATTTCTCCATCATAAATGTAACTCAGTTTAGCTGGATACAGTATCTGGGGTTGAAAGTTATTTTGTTTTAGGAGTTTAAAAGTCGATGACCACCCTCTTCTGGCTTGATAGGTTTCAGCAGAGAGATCTTCAGTCATCCTAATATTCTTCCCTTTGTAAGTTATGGTTTTCTTATGTCTGGCTGCTTTCAGAATTTTCTCCTTCATATTAACTTTAGTGAAGTTAATTATGATGTGCCTGGGGATTTCTCATTCGGGTTAAGTCGTGCTGGGGTTCTGAAACTGTTTGCTATCTGAATTTCAGAATTTCTTGGCATGTCTGGAAACCTGTCTTTTATAATTTCATGGAGAAGAGCCTCTATGCCTTGCAAAGCCACTTCATCACTTTCAGGGATTCCTATGAGGTGAATATTAGTCTTCTTCGAATTATCCCAGAGCTCTCTGAGAGAATGATCCGTTTTTGCTTTCCATTTTCTTCCTCTTTGAGAGTTTGGGTGTGTTCAAAAGCTTTGTCTTCAATGTCAGAAATCCTTTCTTCTGCTCGCTCCACTCTGTTACTGAGGAACTCTACTGTATTTTTCAGATCTTTGAGGGCTGCAAATTATTGCTTCAGTGTGTCTAAATCTTTGGTGATTTTCTCTTTCAATTTGTTGAATTCTTGAGAAAACTTTTGAATTGCCCGTGAAATTTGGTGTGGTGTGGCTAAGTGGCTCTGTCTTGTTTTCAGCTGGTCTCTGTCTGACCCTAGTTAATCAGTTACTCTTTGTTGAAGTCTAAGCTGTGGAGAAATACCAGCAATTAAGTCACCCCATCCCCCCACAGGCAACAATTGGAAAAGGAAAATCAAACCTTCCCACAACCACACACCCAGGGTACAACTTGGATAGTCCTTGGGTGATTGGTCCAGTTCAAGAGTTCCAAATGAATTGTCTCAGTCAGCACCTGTCTGAGGTGGGAGAGTTTATAAGAACTCTGGCAAATAGATCACAGGGGTCTGCTGACAACTCAAATATGACTTTCTCTGGTGCTCCATGAGGTCAGGAGGACCCACCCAGAAAATAGTTTAGTCTGGGAAGGTTGAAGCCTCCTTCCCTACCTTGCACCTCTGTCATACCCAATCACTGATAACCCCACAGGGCTGTGACCCAGTTGCCTTCAATGAGCAGATACTCCAGGGTTTTGCACCTGCCTGAATCACAGGAAGATCTATGTCTCCTTAGCCAGTCCACTGCTCTCTGCCACTATCTGGCAGGGGGAGTTGAGGCCTGACAACCTCAGGTGCTTAATGGAGGCTGGAATTGTTCACTCAGTTCTAGCCCTGCCCCTGATTGATGTTACTGACGGAACAGAACAACTTCACAGAATTTGTTTCTGTTCCAGCTATATTTGCCCTGCAGAAGAGATACTGTTAGAGTTCACAGAACCTGTGCCTCAGGCCCTGTCTGTGCCGCTGCCTGGTCTCAGCTGCCGTTTGTATTCCAGCAGCACAGTTAACTGTCAGTTCCAGCCTCTGCCTGCCCTCCTTTGTCTTGGCTAATGATCCCCTGGGGGCCAGGTGCGTCCCATGTTCAGTAAAGCAGTCCTCTGGGTCTGCCTCACCCTGGGAATCTGCCAGTGCTGCTAGTGCATATTCTAGTTTCTGCGTGCTGCCCAGGCCGGTACCGCTTCAGGCAAACCCTTTACTCATGGGGCCTGTGTTTCCCAGATCTGTTCCACCAGTGGCTGCCACTGGAGATGTCCAGCCTCCTCTGGTTGCCCAGAGAGACAGGGGCTGTGACTCTGGAATATCCAGGCAACACCTGTTGTTGCCAAAGCAGCTGCTGCTTTGTGCCTCAGGGCACCACTGCTCCTGTGTGGTTCTCTCTCAGCTGACCATCCTCTCCTTATTCCCGTTCTGGAGAATCAGCACTGACCAGCAGCAGTCCATGCCCTGTCCACACCTCTGAAGAAAATAACCAAGAATTTGGACTCCTGGGGGACAGGCTTCCAGACCTCAGAGTAAGAGTGGAGGGGAGTGCTGGGAGTTCAGAATTGCAGGTAGAGAATAGGTACAGTTTTATACAGTTTTATACCTGGGACGAGAGCGCCATGGCACCTTAGTAGGGGAAGTAAGTCCAGTTTTTAGAGGGTCTCTCCCATGGGATATAATGTGAAGACTTTTGGACTCTCCTCGCTTGTTTGTATGGAGTACTCTGAACTGTTCTCATGGGGGAGGAGACTCCTGTCTGCTTGTTGATGGATTTTGTACCTTTTGTTTGTATCCTTGGGGTCTCAGCTCACCTCAGCAGGGTTGATGTGCATTCTTCAACCTTCTCTCTTGGCACAGCTCTAATCTACCAGGTTACTTGCTAAATTTCTGTCCTTTAACTCTCCTTCTGGACGGGAGCCTCTGTTGAAAGGTGGCTTCAGTCTGCCATCTTGCCTCTCGCCTCCTAGTCACCTTGTTGATTATTGTCTAATGGCTTTGTATTCTCCCTTGTGTTACTATTTCATAATAACTTTGAGCTTTTTACTTTTGGATGTTTGTTCACAGGTAGGTAATGATTATTCCCTTAAATGTATAGAGTACTTTTAAGCATTTCGTGTCGGATAGGTCTAGTGCTGACAAATTCCTTTAGTGTTTGCTTGTCTGGGAAAGACTTTATTTCTTCCTTTATGAGACTTAGTTTTTCAAGGTACAAATTCTTGGCTGACAGTTATTCTGTTTAAGAAGCCTAGATAAGACCCCAATCTCTTTCGGCTTTTATGGTTTCTTGGGATCTTTGTGTTGGTTGCCAACTTTATCTTGGATCGCATTAAGCTTACTTGCAATTCATATTTTGAGTTCATTTTCTGACATTTCAATAATTTCCTTTAGACTGGAAATGCCTTTCCTTTAGGTCTCCAATGCCTTGCTGGAGACCTAGTGCAACTATTTTGGGGGTATTATTAATCTATCTTTTCATATTTCAAAAATTCTTATGTTGATTTCTTCTCATCTGAGGAAGTTGTCACTGCTTGTTTTTTACCTTACTTTTGCTTAGATGGGCATTTTTCCAATTTTAAGGGTTTAAATTCTACACTTAGTAGATTTAACATGTATGCTTGTAAAATGCACCATAGGTGTGGCCCTACAAATTGCCCTTCCCTTCACCCATCCTTCTCCCTTCCCTCCCCTCCCCCTCCTCTTTCTCATTCATCCTGGGCTGTAGTTGGGTTATAGCATTCATATGGATGTGGGGGTTCTCCTTGCAAAGTATTCACACAGGCCCATTTCTTCAAGGGTTTCCCTGCACTTTTTTCTAGTATTTTTTATACTTTCATGTCTTCAGTTTAAATCTTTTATCAAGTGAGAGTCTATCTTTGTTAATGGTGAAAGGTGTGGGTCCAGTTTCAGTCTTCTACAGGTCACCAGCCAGTTCACCGAACACCATTTGTTAAATAGGGAGTATTTTCCCCACTGAATGTTCTTGATTGGATTATCAAATGTCAAATGATGGTAAGTAACTGGATTCATCTCTTGGTTCTCTATTCTGTTCCATACATCTATCTCTCTGTTTTTGTGTCAGTACATGCTGTTTTGATCACTATCGATTTATAGTATAGTCTGAGGTCTGGTAGCGTGATTCCTCCTGATTTGTTTTTATTTCTGAGTAATGTTTTGGCTATTTGAGTTTTTTTCTGATTCCATATAAAACGAAGTATTATTTTTTTGAAGTCTTTAAAGTACGACAGTGGTGCTTTAAAATTGTATATTGCTTCATGTAGTATGGACATTTTAACAATGTTGCTTCTTCCCAGCCATGAGCATGGTGTTTTTCCATTTGTTAACATCTTCAGCTATTTCTTTTCTCAGAGTTTCATAGCTCTCTTTATAGAGATCTTTCATGTCCTTTATTAAGTAAACTCTCAAAGATTTCATCTTCTTTGGCACTACTATAAAAGGAATAGAGTCCTTGACTGTTTTTTCAGCTTGACTAATTTTGGTATACATAAAGGCTACAGATATGTGAGTATTGATTTTGTAACCTGAAATGCTGCTATATTCCTTGATCACTTCTAAGAGTTTTGTAATTGAATCACTGGTGTTTTCCAGATATACAATCATATCATCTGCTTAAAGCGAAAGTTTGATCTCCTCTGACCCTATATGAATACCCTTGGTTGTCTTTTCTTGCCTAATTTCTAAGACTTCCATTACAATTTTTACAATTTTTAAAAGCAGTAGAGACAGTGGGCAACCTTGTCTGGTTCCTGATTTGAGTGGAAATGATCTCAGTTTAACTCCATTAAATTGGCTGTGGGTTTGCTGTAGATGGCATCTATCCATTTAAGAAATGTCCCTTCTATACCTATTTTCTTAAGTGTTCCAATAATAAAAGGATGCTGCATATTATCAAAAGCCTTTTCTGCATTGACTGAGAAAATCATGTGGTCTTTGTTTTTTATTTTGTTTATGTGATGTATTATATTTATAGATTTATGTATACTGAACCATCCTTGAGACCCTGGAACAAAACCCATTTGGTCATGATGTATAATTTGTTTGATGTATTTCTTGATTCTGTTTGCTATGATCTTATTGAATATTTTTGCATCTATATTAATGAAAGATATTGGTCTATAATTTTCTTTTCTTATTGGTTCTTTTCCTGGTTTGGGGATCGAAGTGATACTTGCTTCATAGAATGTGTTGGGAAGTATTCCTTCTTTTCTATGCTTTGGATAAGGTTATGTATATTTATTGCAGCTTAATTTATAATTGTCAAGGTGCAGAAAGTCCTCATCAATCCATTAATGGATTAATAAAGTATTATACACACACTCACACACACACAAACACACACACACCGTGGAATACTATTCAGCCATTAAAAAAGATGAAGATTTTACATATTTTGTAATAACCAGAATGGAGTTGAAACATATTCTTCTTAGTAAAGTATCACAAAAATGTAAATGCAAGTATCCAATATACTCAATACTAATATGAAGGCAGTAGACAAAATAATGCATGCCCACCCAAAAGAAAAACTCAACTCAATTCAAATCAGGGGAGGGGAGAAAGGAGGAGGAGTAGAGGGATTGATGTGCTCCCACTTAATGGGTATAATTTAAGGGTATATTGTACACCTCCTCAATGTGAGACACAACTACAACAGGGACTTTACATAATAAATGCAAACATTGTAACTTAATCCTTTGTACCCTCATATTAATCTGAAATTTAGTATAGTAAATACATAAGCCAGTAGCATAGTAGTTTATAATTTTCATGTATTATATACTATACATTATTTTATGTGTTCCAGCCTTGTTCATAATGTTTCAGCACTCTAGGTTTGTTTATACCAGCATCACTGCAAATACGAGAGTAATGCATTGTGCTATGGTAATGTGACATTTATGACATCATTAGGTCATAGAAATTGTTCAGTTTCATTGTGCACTTATGAGACTCCCTTCATATATACTGTCCATTGTTGACTAAAACATCATTATGGAGTGCATGACTGCATGTAAACCAGAAAAGGAGAGAAAATATATTTTTAACTTTTAGATTAAATGTTGCAAAACTGAGCATTATATTTACAAAATTAATTTTATAATCTATCCACCATGTACCCAAATAATTACAGAATTTCTTCTGAACATTAACAATAAAAGAAAGTTTGCTATATATCTGTTAATGTTCAAAATTACTCTAATACATGAAACCACCAAATGTCATGGCCAAAATGGCTTGATCTAGAAAAATCTTAACAATTTCTTCAGAAGACATCATGGTATTTATTAATAGTAGAAGTCCAATGCACTATCGATTGTGTTAGAGACCCATCTGGTATTTATTTATCAATAGTATGTGTATATTTAGTATTACACACATTTCTCAAAAAGTAGCAATTCATGATAAAGGAAGGACATCAGCACAAGTAGAGAGCATTTAGAAAACCTACTGATTTACAACTGTTGCACTTAAAAGCATCTTGCTAAAACACAAAAACTATAAAACTACCTTTCTTTTTTTTTTCTTTTTTTTTTTTTTATTGTTGGGGATTCATTGAAGGTACAATAAGCCAGGTTACACTGATTGCAATTCTTAGGTAAAGTCCCTCTTGCAATCATGTCTTGCCTCCATAAAGTGTGACACACACCAAGGCCCCACCCCATCCCTCCATCCCTCTTTCTGCTTTTCCTGCCCCCTATAACCTTAATTGTCATTAATTGTCCTCATATCAAAATTGAGTACATAAGATTCATGCTTCTCCATTCTGGTGATGCTTTACTAAGAATAATGTCTTCCACTTCCATCCAGGTTAATATGAAGGATGTAAAGTTTCCATTTTTTTTAATAGCTGAATAGTATTCCATGGTATACATATAACACAATGGCTAACAAACACATGAAAAAATGTTCATCATCTCTATATATTAGAGAAATGCAAATCAAAACAACCCTGAGATATCATCTAACCCCAGTGAGAATGGCCCACATCACAAAATCTCGAAACTACAGATGCTGGCGTGGATGTGGAGAGAAGGGAACACTTTTACACTGCTGGTGGGACTGCAAACTAGTACAACTTTTCTGGAATGAAGTATGGAGAAACCTCAAAGCACTCAAGCTAGACCTCCCATTTGATCCTGCAATCCCATTACTGGGCATCTACCCAGAAGGAAAAAAATCCTTTTATCATAAGGACACTTGTACTAGACTGTTTATGGCAGATCAATTTACAATCTCCAAAATGTGGAAACAGCCTAAATGCCCACCAACCGAGGAATGGATTAACAAGCTGTGGTATATGTATACCATGGAATACTATACAGCTATTAAAAAAAATGGAAACTTTACATCCTTCATATTAACCTGGGTGGAAGTGGAAGACATTATTCTTAGTAAAGCATCACCAGAATGGAGAAGCATGAATCCTATGTACTCAATTTTGATATGAGGACAATTAATGACAATTAAGGTTATGGGGGGGAGGAAAAGCAGAAAGAGGGACAGAGGGAGGGGGGTGTGGCCTTGGTGTGTGTCACCCTTTATGGGGTGTGTGTGTCACAATTTGCTAGGAATTGCAATCAGTGTAACCTGGCTTATTGTACCCTCATTGAATCCACAACAATAAAAAAAAAAACAAGGCCAGGGGCATTAGTCTACCTGACTCTAGGCTGTACTACAAGGGCACAGTGAGAAAACAGCATGGTATGGGCACAAAAATAGAGAAATAGTCATCTGCAATCGAATAAAAAACCATGAGATGAAAATGAAATCTTACAGCCACCTGTTCTTTCATAAAACAAACAAGAAAATTCACTGGGGGAAAGAATCCCTATTCAATAAATGGTACTGGGAGAATTCGATAACCGTGTGTAAAAGACTGAAACTGGACCTGCACCTTTCTCTACTCACTAAAATCGATTCCAGATGAATAAAATATTTTATTGATTTTTATGAATCAATAAAAATCTTTGAAGAAAGTGTGGGGAAGACATTTGAAATATCAGCCTGGGGAAAGATTTTATGAAGAAGACTTCCATGGCCATTGCAACAACAAAAATAAACAAATCGGACTTAGTTAAACTGAAAAGCTTCTGTACAGCTAAGGAAAGACAACAACCAAAGCAAATATACAACTATCAAAATGGGAAAAGATATTTGCATATTATGAATTGGACGGAAGCTTGATAACTAGAATACACTCAAATTAAGCAACAACAATAATAAAAGCCAACAATCCCCTAAATGGGCAAGTGAGATGAATAGAATCTTCTCTAAAGAAGACAGATGAATGTCTAATGAGAATATGAAGAAATGCTCATCATCCCCAATTATCAGAGAAATGCAAATCAAAACCACCATGAGATATCACCTAACTCCAATGAGAATGGCCCACATAACAAAGACTCAAAGCTGCAAATGCTGGCACGGTTGTGTAGAGAAGGGAACACTTTTATGTTGCTGGTGGGACTGCAAACATATACAATCCTTTTGGGAGAAAGTATGGAGAGCCTCAAAGAACTCAAACTAGACCTCCCATTTGATCCTGCAATCCCATTACTAGGCATCTACCTAGAAGAAAAAAAAATCTTTTTACTATAAGGATATTTGCACTAGACTGTTTATTGCAGTTCAATTTACAATCGCCAAATTGTGGAAACAACTTAAATGCCCACCAATCCAGGAACGGATTAACAAGCTGTGGTATATATATACCATGGATTACTATTCAGCCACTAAAAAGGATGGTGGCTTTACATCTTTATATTAATTTGGATGGAGTTGAAATACATTCTTCTTAGTAAAGCATCACAAGAATGGAGAAGCAAGAATCCAATGTACTCAATTCTGGTATGAGGAAAATTGATACTAGTGTATGGCGGGGAATGGAGAATAGGGAAGGGAAAAAGGGAAGACGGAGGGGCATGTGGGGCCACGGGGTGTGACACAACTTTTGGGGGTAGGGCAATATTAAAAGACAGACTTCACTCAGCAAATGCAAGCAGTATAAACTGGCTCATGCAACCTCAACGATTCCCCAACAATAAAAAAAAAAAATATACACACAAAAAAAAAACAATGTTGATTCTTCCCATCCATGAGCATGGTATGTTCTTCCATTTGTTAATATCCTCTGCTATTTCCTTTCTGAGCACTTCATAATTTTCTTTTTTTTTTATTCTCATTTTATTTTATTTATTTATTTTTTTAATTTTTTTATTAAATCATAACTGTATACAATGATATGATTATGGGGCATCATACACTCACTTCATATACCATTTGACACATTTTCATCACAGTGGTTAACATTGCCTTTCCAGCGTTATCTCAGTTACTGTGCCAAAACATTTACATTCTACATTTACCAAGTTTCGCAAATACCCCTGTAATATGCACCACAGGTGTGATCCCACCGATTCCCCTCCCTCTACCCACCCCCCCCTTTCCCACATCCCCCTATTGTTAAGTTGTAGCTGGGTTATAGCTTTCATGTGAGAGTCCCAAATTAGTTTCATAGTAGGGCTGTGTACATTGGGTATTTTTTCTTCCATTCTTGGGATACTTTACTAAGAAGAATATGTTCCAGCTCCACCCATGTAAACATGAAAGAGGTAAAGTCTCCATCTTTCTTTAAGGCTGCATAGTATTCCATGGTATACATATACCACAATTCGTGGGTCGATGGGCACTTGGGCTTTTTCCATGACTTAGCTATTATGAATTGGGCTGCAATAAACATTCTGGTACAAATATCTTTGTTATGTTGTGATTTTTGGTCTTCTGGGTATATGCCCAGCAGAGGAATTACAGGATTGAATGGCAGATCTATTTTTAGATCTCTGAGTGTTCTCCATATATCTTTCCAAAAGGAATGTATTAATTTGCATTCGCACCAGCAGTGCAGAAGGGTTCCCTTTTCTCCGCATCCACGCCAACATCTCTGGTCTTGAGATTTTGTGATATAGGCTAGTCTCATTGGAGTTAGATGATATCTCAAAGTAGTTTTGATTTGCATTTCTCTGATGATTAAAGATGATGAGCATTTTTTCATATGTCTGAAGGCCGTGCGCCTGTCTTCTTCAGAGAAGTTTCTCTTCAAATCCCTTGCCCAGCCTGCGATGGGATCCCTTGTTTTTTTCTTGCTGATGCGTTTGAGTTCTCTGTGGATTCTGGTTATTAAACCTTTGTCAGAGTTATACCCTGCAAATATCTTCTCCCATTCTGAGGGCTGTCTGCTTGCTCTGCTTACTGTGTTCTTAGCTGTGCAGAAGCTTTTTAGTTTGATCAAGTCCCAGTAGTGTATTTTTGAAGCTGCTTCAATTGCCTGGGGGGTTCTCCTCATGAAATACTCACCCAGACCAATTTCTTCAAGGGTTTTCCCTGAATTCTCCTCTAGTATTTTTATAGTTTCATGTCTTAAGTTTAAATCTTTAATCCAATGAGAGTCTATCTTACTTAATGGTGAAAGGTGTGGGTCCAATTTCAGTCTTCTGCAGGTTGCCAGCCAGTTCACCCAGCACCATTTGTTAAATAGGGAATCTTTTCCCCACTGAATGTTTTTAATTGGCTTGTCAAAAATCAAATAGCAGTAAGTAGCTGGATTCATCTCTTGGTTCTCTATTCTGTTCCAGATATCTACTTCTCTGTTTTTGTGCCAATACCATGCTGTTTTGATCACTATCGATTTGTAGTAAAGTCTGAGGTCTGGTAGTGTGATTCCTCCTGTTTTGTTTTTATTTCTGAGTAATGTCTTGGCTATTCGAGGTTTTTTCTGATTCCATATAAAACGAAGTAATGTTTTTTCAAGATCTTTAAAATATGACAGTGGAGCTTTAATAGGGAGTGCGTTGAAATTATATATTGCTTTGGGTAGTATGGACATTTTGATAATGTTGATTCTTCCTAGCCATGAGCATGGTATGTTTTTCCACTTGTTAACATTTTCAGCTATTTCTTTTCTTAGAGTTTCATAGTTCTCTTTATAGAGATCTTTCACGTCTTTTGTTAGGTAAATTCCCAAATATTTCATCTTCTTTGGCACTACTGTGAATGGGATAGAGTCCTTAACTGCTTTTTCAATTTGACTGTTGTTGGTGTATATAAAGGCTACCGATTTATGAATGTTGATTTTGTAACCTGAGACCCTGCTGTATTCCTTGATCACTTCTAGGAGTTTTGTAGTAGAGTCCCTAGTGTTTTCCAGATACACAACCATATCATCTGCGAAGAGCGAGAGTTTGATCTCTTCTGACCCTATATGGATACCCTTGATCGCCTTTTCTTCCCTAATTGCGATGGCTAAAACTTCCATTACAATGTTGAAAAGCAATGGAGACAATGGGCAGCCTTGTCTGGTTCCTGATCTGAGTGGAAATGATTCCAATTTAACTCCATTCAATATGATATTGGCTGTGGGTTTGCTGTAGATAGCCTCTATCAGTTTAGGAAAAGTCCCTTCTAGACCAATTTTCTTGAGTGTTCTGATCATGAAGGGATGCTGGATATTATCAAAAGCTTTTTCTGCATCAATTGACAGAATCGTATGGTCTTTGTTTTTTAATTTGTTTATGTGCTGAATTACATTTATAGATTTACGTATATTGAACCAGCCTTGAGACCCTGGGATAAAACCAACTTGGTCATGATGTATAATTTGTTTGATGTGTTGTTGGATTCTGTTTGTTAGGATCTTGTTGAATATTTTTGCATCTATATTCATTAGTGATATTGGTCTATAATTTTCTTTTCTTGTTGGGTCTTTTCCTGGTTTGGGGATCAGGGTGATATTTGCTTCATAGAACGTGTTGGGTGGTCTTCCTTCTTTTTCTACATTTTGGAACAGGTTGATTAATATAGGTACTAATTCCTCTTTAAAGGTTTGGTAGAATTCTGACGTGAAATCATCTGGTCCCGGGCTTTTCTTTTTAGGGAGGTTTTGTATAGTTGATGCTATTTCTGAACTTGATATGGGTCTGTTCAAAATTTCCACTTGATTCTGGTTAAGTCTTGGAAGGTGGCGTGCTTCCAAGTATCGGTCTATTTCCTTCAGATTTTCATATTTCTGAGAATAAAGTTTCTTGTAATATTCATTAAGGATTTTTTTGATTTCTGATGAGTCTGTGGTTATGTCGTCTTTGTTGTTTCTGATTGATGATATTAGAGATTTTACTCTTTTTTTCCTGATTAGGTTGGCCAGAAGTTTATTTATTTTATTGACCTTTTCAAAAAAGCAGCTTTTTGATTTATTGATCTGTTGTATTATTCTTTTGTTTTCAATTTCATTTAATTCTGCTCTAATTTTGGTTATTTCTTTTCTTCTACTGGGTTTGGGGTTGGAATGTTCTTCCTTTTCCAGTTGCTTGAGATATCCCATTAAGTTGTTAACTTCCTCTCTTTCTGTTCTCTTGAGGAAGGCTTGCAGTGCTATAAATTTCCCTCTTAGAACTGCCTTTGCAGTGTCCCAGAGGTTCTGATAGCTTGTGTCTTCATTGTCATTTTGTTCCAAAAAATTGGTGATTTCTTTCTTAATCTCATCTCTGACCCAGCTATCATTCAGCATAAGGTTATTTAACTTCCATGTTTTTGTATGGGTATGCAGATTCCTGTTGTTACTCAATTCAAGTTTTATTCCATGATGGTCCGAGAAGATGCATGGAATAATTTCTATTCCTTTAAATTTACTGAGGTTGGACTTGTGACCTAAAATGTGATCAATTTTGGAGTAAGTTCCGTGGACTGATGAGAAGTATGTGTATTCAGTTTTGTTGGGATGAAATGTTCTGTAGATGTCTGCTAAATCTAAATATTGGATGGTTAGGTTTAAATCTAAGATTTCTTTGCTCAGCTTCTTTCTGGAGGATCGATCGAACACTGCCAAGGGAGTGTTGAAATCTCCAACAATTATGGAGCTGGAGGAAATCAAGTTACTCATGTCTGTTAGAGTTTCTCTTATAAATTGAGGTGCATTCTGGTTGGGTGCATAGATATTAATAATTGAGAACTCGTCATATTGAGTATTACCCTTAACAAATATGAAGTGACCATTCTTGTCCTTCCTTACTTTTGATGGTTTAAAGCCTACTGTATCTGCAAATAAAATTGCAACACCTGCTTTTTTCTGATTACCATTTGCCTGAAATATGGATGACCATCCTTTCACCCTGAGTCTGTATTTGTCTTTTAAGTTGAGATGTGACTCTTGTATGCAACAAATATCTGGCTTGAGTTTTTGTATCCAGTCAGCTAACCTATGCCTCTTTAGAGGACAGTTTAAGCCATTCACATTGATGGAGAGAATTGATAAGTCTGGTGGCATTTTGGGTATCGAGTTTTTCAAAGGTCCAGTGGACATTTTTAATCCTTTCGCCAGTGTGGAAGTTGGAGTTTGATCCGAAGTTTCTGAGTGAGTTTACTTTTGTGGTATAGGATTGGGTTGGTCATTGTGGAGGATAGGTCTGAGAACATCCTGAAGAGCTGGTTTACTTATGGCAAATTGTTTCAACATATGAATGTCATTGAAGTATTTAATTTCTCCATCATAGATGAAACTCAGTTTAGCTGGATACAAGATCCTGGATTGAAAGTTTTTTTGCTTTAGGAGATTAAAAGTTGATGACCAGCCTCTTCTTGCTTGAAAAGTTTCAGCAGAGAGATCTGCAGTTATTCTAATATTCTTACCTTTGTACGTTATAGTTTTCTTTCACCGGGCTGCTTTGAGAATCTTCTCTTTCATGTTAACTTTATTGAAGCTAATTATGATATGTCTGGGAGATGGCTTATTGGGGTTGAATCGTGCTGGGGTTCTGAAGCTGTCTGCTATCTGAATTTCAGATTCTCTAGGCATGCCTGGAAAATTTTCTTTCATAATTTCATGTAAAAGGGCCTCTGTGTCCTTGGCAGCCACTTCATCATTCTCCGAAATTCCTATAACCCTTATGTTGTTTTTCTTCGAATTATCTGAGAGCTCTCTGAGTGAGTGATCCGTTTTTGCTCTCCATTTCTCTTCCTCTTTGAAAGATTGGGAGCGTTCGAAGACTTTATCTTCAATGTCAGAAATCCTTTCTTCTGCTTGCTCCATTCTGTTACTGAGGGATTCTACTGTATTTTTCATATCTTTGAGGGCTGTAAGTTCTTGCTTCAGTGTCTAAGTCTTTGGTGGTTTTGTCTTTAAATTCGTTAAATTCTTGAGACAATATTTGAATTTCTCCTCGAATTCCTAATTCCATTTTATTAATCTTGTCTGCAATCCAAATTCTGAATTTGACTTCTGACATCTCAGCCAGCTGTTTATGAATGGGATCTTCAATCACATCTCCCGTATCTTTTCTTGGGGTGTTGATCTATTCTGGTTGTTCATGTTACCAGAGTTTTTCCGCTGATTCCGCCCCATGGTTTACTCCGTTTGGTTTTTCCCCTGGGGTTTTATCGAGGGCCCGTACAGTGTTGTGGCCTGAGAAACTGGGGCCCTGTCTGATGTGGTGGAGCAAAGTGGTTCTGTCTTGTTTTCAGCTGGTTTCTGTTCGGTCCTATTGCAACTTCTACTCTGGCTTGAAGTCTCAGCTGTGTGGAAAAATCAGCAATTAAGTCACCCCGCCTGCCCACCTCTGGCCCCAGTTGGAAAAGGAGAATCAAAACTTCCTACAATCGCACACCCAGGGCACCGCCTGAAGAGTCCTCAGTCTATTAGCCCAGTTCAAAAGGTCTGAATCAACTGTCTCAATCGGCACTTGTCTCGGGTGGAAGGGTTCAAGAGGTCTCTGGGAACTGGATCACAGGGGCCTGGTGACTACTCTGACACAGCTCACCCCAGTGCAGCGTGGAGTCAGGAGGAGCCACCCAGCAAACAGAGCAGTCTGGGAAGGTTGATGTCTCCTTTCCCACTTTGCCCCTCTGTCGGACCCAGTCACTGGTAGCCCTGCAGATGGCTAACCCAGTTGCCTGCAGTGAACAGACACTCCAGGGGTTTGCACCTGCCTGAATCGCAAGGAAGTCTGCCAGGCCCCCGCAGACTGCCACTATCTAGCAGGAGTAGATGGGGCCTGACATCTTTGAGTGTTTGATGCAGGTGATGGGAAGGAGGTGTTCACTCAGGCTTAGCCCCGTCCCTGATGCATGCTGCTAACAGAACAGAACAGACAACTTTGTGAGGTTCTGTCTCTGTTCCTGTCGTCGCCTACAGGAGACGGGCTGTTTTGAGTTCAAACGTCTTTGCTGCTGGAGAATTGCGTCTGAACACCTCTCTGGGTCGGCCCCGCCCTGGAGGCTTCCGGGTTTGTGAGCCGTGTCACCAGTGGCCTCCTCTGGTTGCCCAGGGAGACAGGGGGTGTGGCCTCAGAATATCCAGAAGTGAGCGTTCTGCCGTTAAAGAAAAAACGGCTGTTGATCTACCTCCAGGGAACTGCTGCTCTGGTGTGGGCACTCAGGCGACCCTTTTCTCCTCTGTCCCGTGCCCCAGAGTCAGCACTGAGCGGCCGCAGTTTGTGCTGGGTCCACACCCCTTAAGAGATCCCCCAAGAATCAGAACTCTTGGCGGATGGGCCCCCAGACCCCGATTGGGAGTGGGGCGGGGGGAAGCTAGAGTTTCATTCAGTTTCACGCAATACTACGGTCCGGGAAGGGCTCCTGCACTGCACCACAGGGAAGTGCCGCCAAGGCTTGATTTCCCCTCAGCAGAGTGCCCTCTCCTCGCTCACGTGTCCCAGAGTCAGCGCTGACCTGACGCAGCTCAGGCACTGTGCACTCTCCTCGAGAAATCACCCAAGGAGCCGAACTCCTGGGGGATAGGCCCTCAGACCCCGAATGAGAGTAGGGGTTCTCAGCTCTCAGCGGGCAGGCCAGAGTCTGATTCAGTCTTGGGCCCCGTATGCCCGGGGAGTGTTGCTGCACTGCACTGCAGGGAAGTGCTGCGAGGCGTGAGTCACCCTCAGCCCGGTGCCCTCTCCTCACTCGGTGCACCTCAGAGTCAATGCTGACCAGTCGCAACTCGGGGACTGTCCACTCCCCTTGAGAAATCACCCAAGGATCCGAAGTCCTGGGGGACAGGCCTCCAGACCTCAGTGGGCGGGAGGGGAGTGCCGGGGATTCAGGGTTGCCGGCAAAGGATTCCCAAAGTTTTATTCAGCCCTATGTCTGGCAGGAGAACGCCACGGCACCCCAGTAGGGGAGGTAGGTCCAGTTTTTAGAAGGTCTCTCCCATGGAGTGTAGTGGGAGGGCCTTTAATTTCTGCCCGCTTGTTCAATTGTGGGGCTCTAGAGCCAGTCTCATGGGGGAGGGGGACTCCCGTCCGCTTGGTGGTGGATTTTGTACCTTTTGTTTGCGTCCTTGTGATCACAACTTGACTCAGCGGTGTTGATGTGCGTTCTTCAGCCTTCTCTCTTGGTGGGGCTCAAGTCCACCAGGATACTTACTAAATTCCTGTCCCTTAACTCTCCTTCTGGACGGGAGCCTTTGTTGAAAGCTGGGTTCAGTCTGCCATCTTGTCTCCCACCGCATAATTTTCTTTATAGAGGTCCTTCACCTCCTTCGTTAGGTATATTCCTAGGTATTTCATTTTCTTTGAAACTATGGTGAAGGGAGTTGTTTCCTTAATTAGCTTCTCATCTTGACTGTTATTGGTGTACACAGAGGCTACTGACTTGTGGACATTGATTTTATATCCTGAAACATTACTGTATTTTTTGATGACTTCTAGGAGTCTTGTGGTTGAGTCTTTGGGGTTCTCTAAATATAAGATCATATCATCAGCAAAGAGGGAGAGTTTGACCTCCTCTGCTCCCATTTGGATTCCCTTTATTTCCTTGTCTTGCCTAATTGTATTGGCTAGAACTTCCAGCACTATGTTGAATAGTAAAGGTGACAGAGGACAACCTTGTCTGGTTCCAGTTCTAAGAGGAAAAGCTTTCAGTTTTACTCCATTCAGTAAATTATTAGCTGTGGGTTTGTCATAGATGGCTTCAATCAGTTTTACAAATGTGTCACCTATGCCTATACTCTTCAGTGTTCTAATTAGAAAAGGATGCTGGATTTTATCAAACGCTTTTTCTGCATCTATTGAGAGGATCATGTGATCTTTATTTTTGCCTCTGTTAATATGGTGGATAACGTTTATGGACTTGCATATGTTAAACCAGCCTTTCATCCCTGGGATGAAGCCTACTTGATCATGATGAATGACTTTTTTGATGATAAGCTGTAATCTATTGGCTAGGATTTTGTTGAGAATTTTTGTATCTATATTCATGAGTGAGATTGGTCTGAAATACTGCTTTTTGTTTGGATCTTTTCCTGGTTTTGGTATGAGGGTGATGTTTGCTTCATAGAATGTGTCGAGGAAGATTCCATCTCCCTCAATTTTTTGGAATAATTTCTGCAGTACAGGAATAAGCTCTTCCTTGAAGGTTTGAAAGAATTCTGGTGTGAAGCCATCTGGACCAGGGCATTTTTTGGTTGGAAGATTTTTTATTGTTTCTTTGATCTCAGTGCTTGAAATTGGTCTGTTCAGGAGCTCTATTTCTTCCTGGCTGAGTCTAGGGAGAGGGTGTGATTCCAAATATTGATCCATTTCTTTCACATTGTCAAATTTCTGGGCATAGAGTTCCTGGTAGTATTCACAGATGATCTCTTGTATCTCTGTGGGATCAGTTGTTATTTCCCCTTTATCATTTCTGATTGAGGTTACTAGAGATTTTACTTTTCTATTTCTCGTTAGTCTGGCCAATGGTTTATCTGTTTTGTTTATTTTTTCAAACACCAACACTTCATAAAGTCCCATAATTCTGACAGTGAACGTTCTGCTTTCTCTCTCTTCTTTTCTGCCTCTTTTGCTATCTGAGTTATCTCAAGAACTTTGTTTTCTACCTCTGAAATCCTTTCTTCTGCATGGTCTAACCTGTTGCTGATACTTTCCATTGCATCTTTAAGTTCCCTAATTGACTTTTTCAGTTCCTTCAGCTGTGCTATATCCTTTATATCGTTCATCTCTTATTTGATTCTGTTTTTGGATTTCCTTTTGGTTATTTTCCACTTTATTAGCAGTTTTCTTCATTGTTTCCATCATTTCTTTCATTGTTTTCATCATGTGTATCCTAAATTCCCTTTCAGTATTCCGAACATTTCTTTATAGGTTTAATGCTCTGCAGTAGCTACCTCATGGTCCCTTGGTGGGGTTGTTCTGGACTGGTTCTTCATGTTGCCTGGAGTTTTCTGCTGATTCTTCCTCATGAGTGATTTCTTTTATCTGTTTCCTTGCCCTAATTTTCCTTTCACTTCCTCTTGCTCTTTAAGTTCTTGTGCCTGTGGACTAAGGGTTCAATGATTCCTTTTGGTACAGGACCAGAAGGGTGAGAAGGTTGAAGAGCAAGAAAGAGATGAAAGAAAGGAGGACCGAGTGAAAAGAAAAAAAAAATAGAGAAAGAAGAGGGGGCGGGTAAAAGGAATATTGACAAAAAGAAGAGAGGCACAGAAAGAGGGTGACAGAGTAATATAGGTGTACAGTATGGTACTTTGACACAACCTTGAAAAAAAACCACCTTCTGGGGTTGCCCAGTTGGGTGGTTCCCTTGAGGTCAGCAGCTCTTTGCTAACCTGATCAGACACAGTACCCCATCTCCACCAAGTAGAGAGGAAAGACAAAAATGCTATAAATCAAACCAATGCATGCAGACAGAAAACTTTACAGGATAAAATTGGGTGAAAAAACAAATAGTATCGGTAGGAACAGTAGCAAAAATGAAGTTCTAGTTATTGAAAAAGGCAGCAATGGGAAATAATTAAACTAGAAAAATTGAGAAAGAAAAAAGATCTGTACAGAAAAGGTTGAAATTAAAAAACAAAAGAACATCAAAATAAAGAAACAAACAACCAAACCAAAAAAAAAAAAAAAAAAAACACAACCAAAAACAAAGCAGTATGTATATGTTGTTGAATATTGTCTGGGCAACACGTGGTCTTCTAGGGTATGAGATGTTAATCACAATTCTGATACTACTGGAGGCTGCTGATTTCTCAAACCACAGCAAGTAGACACCCTAAATCTCTCTTCAGCCCACTTAAAAAGCACTTTGAACTTGTAAACTTACTGAGCAGAAGCTTTCCCAGGAAAGTGCTTGTCGCTGGAATCACTGCTGAAGTGTCTATCCACTTACCCAGTGTGCCAAAACCGGTCTCACTCTGCCCCTGAGGATTAGGGCTGCAAGGTGGCTCAGACCCCACTCTTAGGCTACTTGGTCACTGGGTTACCAGCTCCCACCCGATTCTAGCTCTGCAACCCTGAGGGCAGAGCTTGCTGGGGTAGATCGCTCACAATGGCTCCCTGTGGCCCACAGCCAAACACTATGAGCTCCGTCTGTCTCAGCGGCTCAGACTGGAGCACTAGACAACAGCCAAAGTTCTCCGCACTACCGCTCAGGCTCTCCCCAAGGCAGTTCAACTGAGTGCCAAGTCCAAAGACACCAAAACAGTTCACAGGTAAGGCCTTTCCAGTTTGCAGTCTTGCTGCTACTGAACTTACAGTTGCGGGTGGGTTTAGACCGATTGAACACACGTGACCACTTACCGGTTTTCCACTGTTTTAGTCCTCCTCTTGGGGTCCAGAAGTCTCTCGCTGACTCCCTCTATCCTCACAGGGGTGATGATAGGCAGATCCCACCAGCCAGAGATGCCTGGAGTCCTATCTTCCCAGACTCACGGTGCCCAGATGCAAGGAAGCTGTTACTCGGCCACCATCTTGCTCCGTCGACCAAAATACTATCTTTCTTATTAATAAAATTAAAAGCTAGAGAAGTTAATTGACCATTCATTTATTTTGCATTTGTGGAGTTGGTATATAGGGCATTGTTCTAAATCTTCGATGACCAATCCCTACTCCTGTTTTTTTGAAGAAGAACATTGTGTGTTTCAAGGGGACATTGGGAAGCCACTGCCATTGGTGGCTTGGTGTTCATTTTTAATATTTTCTATTGTTATAGGCATTAATAAATATAGGTATCTGGGACTTTCAAGGTTTGGCTGGGAACTTTCAGGTGAAGTAGGAAGTCATAACTCTGAAACACCATGAATTTAGAAGGAGCCATTGACAAACTATTTTGCTACTTCACGTGCTTGTAAGATGAGGTATCCTTAGGAAAAGCCACATAAAAATGCTGCAGTTGTGTTATATACAAAGTAGAGATAATTTAATATAAAATGTTATCCTTTGCAGAATGTTGATTGCCTATGTTTTTTCATAAAGACATCTCATCAGAGGGGATCCAGCAGCTGTGAGAAGGCATCCTGTCACCAGTGTTCCAAGATATCCTGGCATACAAAGCTCTCCATGTGCTTGTGGCATCTAAAACATTCGGCATCCTTTTCCTTTTTATTTGTTCTTTCATATTTCCATATGGAATATGGAATATTTTCTTTTCTGGGAATAAATCAAGCATTGGCTTTTTGACACTGGAATTTGAGTATAAACAAAAAGGTCTGCTGAAGTAATGAGGTGCTATTTTTCCATATTCTGGATCAAGGAACCCTAAAGCTCGAACAATTCTATAATTCTATAATGTTAAAATCTCTCTTCAACAGATGGCAGTCATTACAAGTGACCCCAGGGCCTAACTCTAAAGAGGCTAAGATGAAAATTTGTCCAATGCAAAAAAGAAAAAAAGAGAGAGAGAGATTAGGTGGGGAAAAGAAAGGGTCAAGTGCTTTTTTAATCATGTTAGAATTCTCCAATTTGTAAGTTCTATTTCCTTATAATTAGTTTTAAAAAAGTGACTTGGTCATAAAAATTACACCATAAAACTCACTGGGCTTCAGAAATGTAATAGCTACATTTCTTTACTAAGTTCAAAATAATCCCATAACTCTTGTCAGTTGCTTTCAATTCAACAACTTAGAGTTTATTATCACTAAAAGGATAATGGTTATGCTATTTAAATGTACAAAATGCTGCAAACTAAATATATCATGTGGTGCCATGGTCCAAAACAATTGTCAGTGTTATGCACGTTGTGAGTGTTTATTTGTTCATAAATTCATTCCCTCCACAAATATCTATCGAACATCTCCTACATCCTAGGTGCTATTCTAGATGCTGAGGATTTAGTTATAAACAAGAGAGACAAAAATCTCTTTTGTAATAAAGCATACCACTCCCCATGGAAATACATAAACACAGACATACCTGCTAGTGTTAAACGAAGGAATGCAATACTTTAGGAAATGGACAATAGCTCCAATGATCCCCACCTTCTGGCATTCATGCCTTCGTGTAATCTTCTACCCTTGAGTATGGGTGGGACCATGGCTTGCTTTTAACCAATCAAATGTAACAAAGGTGATGGGAGGTGACAATGTGCACCTACTAGAATGTAACTCTCTCTCTCTACCTTCTCCTCTCCCCAGTTTTGAAGAGGCAAGCCACAATGAATGCTAAAGACTCAAGAAACCAATCCCGTCAATAGCCTGAGGGACTCTAAACTAGAACTCAGTCCTAGCCAACACCTTGATTGCAGCTTTTGTGAGACACTAAGCAGAAGACCCAGCTAAGCTGTACCTTGATTCCTGACCCACAGAAACTGAATCTGTTCTGTTTTAAGTTGTTAAGGTTGTGTTTTTTATATGGCAGAGAAAAACAATTCAAACAGAACTGTCACCATGCTTCTGGGACATATTGTTGAATATCACTCTAAAATAACATACAATAAACTCATTTTTGGATAATTAGGTAATGTCCTCTGTGAAGGACTATTTTCAAGATATTATTGGTCAAATAATTGCTTTGTATGAATATATTTCATGCACAGACTTTATGGCTTACACTAATCTGATGGACTGAACCAACCACAAAAAACCAGACTAATATTTACTGAATGAACTAATTTATAAGCAAACCTATGATGATCTCATTTATACTCCCACACAATGATCCAGAACAATGGGCTCATTTAAATTACTTAAATATAAATTTGCTTGATGTGTGTTGACCAATTTACCAAGAACTTTTATTCACCTCATCTCTTGTAATCCTCCCACTACATCAATGACGGAAGAATTTTCCCCAGGTTTACAAGGAAAATACAGCTGAGAGAAGCAGCAAACTAAAGTTATGTAGTCAGTAAGTGTCAGAGGTGGGGCTCAACCCACCAATGTTGTCAGAAAGACAATGCCTTGCTCATTCTAGTCTACCATATCTACCAGTATAAGAAGTTGACTGCTCTATATTTGCAGTCTGCTCTGGCTAAAAGAGTCTTCTAGAGCAGATTCTGATCTGAGGCACCTCTCCTCACTCCTTTACAGGAAAGATAAGCCAGCATCAGTTATCTCTTTTCTATCAGAAATAGCTGTAACCAGCATGTGAACAAAGGGGAATGAAGAAAAGGGCATAGATCCTCCTTACAGTAACTGATTTAGTCCAAACCATTAGCTATATGGCAGGCACTATGCTAGGTACTAAAAATAAAAAGATGAGTAACAACTCCCTTCCCTCAGCTCTACCACCATTACCAGGAACTTTTAGTCTGGGAGACAGAATTTACATTATTTCATCTTGATATGTTGAGACTTAAGAGAGGAGGCTTACTATAAGGGCACTATATTAATCACAGTGGAACATTGAATCTAACTATGGCTTTAAATGATGTCTTCTGAGAAGAGAAGGACCCTTAGTGGAGGTCTTCAAAGGGAAGTAAAATTTTAATTACTTGTTCCAGGCAAAGGAAATCAGTAGGCAACTTATGGAAGCAGGAAGCAACTTGCAATGTACAGGAACTCTCAACAGTTGAGTGTTAATAATAAATGAAGCAAGGGCATGAAGTAGCCAGAGAGTCATCAATAAAAATCAAAGATTAAATTGCATATGTGCTTGATATATGAAATGCTGCATACTGAAAGACAATAATTTTAACAAAAACTGAAGTAAGTTCAATTATGATCCCCATTTTCTGTCTTTTTTTTTATTGTTGGGGATTCATTGAGGGTACAATAAGCCAGGTTACACTGATTTCAATTGTTAGGTAAAGTCCCTCTTGCAATCATGTCTTGCCCCCATAAAGTGTGACACACACCAAGGCCCCACCCGCTCCCTCCGTCCCCAATTTCTAGAATTAAAAAAAAAACAGGCTGACAAAGGCTAACTTGCACAAGTTCCCACAGCTAATATTTGATTGAGTTGAATTTTAAACTCTTGGTCTCAGAAAATAATTCTCCAAAATGAAGGCTTCAGAAGTAGCTCTCTCTGACCTTTTTTTGCCTTCCTGTCTCTTGCATTCTTTCTCTAACTGAGATTAGCCAAAGAAACTAGAAGCCCCACTTCCTGAGGATGGCTAACAGAAAAGATACCACATTTTCCCCCAAAACCTCCATAAATCCTAAAAATATTACTCTAATTTTATCCCTCCCCTTTCTGTGTAAAAAGTGGCCATAATGAAATTATCTGACATACTTTTTTTAATTGTAGGTATTAAGAATCCCATTCCAGAGAGGGTCCAGCTCCATACTTAGAAGAAAGGAATTCATGCATGCACAGAGAGGCTGAGAAGAATCCATAAAGACAGCCCTTTTTAGGATTCCCCATTAATTATATCATCACTAGATTATACTCTTTATGTTCAGCCACATTTCTACACAGCTGGCTCTGCTTTGTTGAACCTAAGCATAAAAATGGACAGTTTCCTATGTATCTTTGGTTCTTCATTCTGAAGTTTCCCATGTCATATAAAACTATGATCAAATAAATGTGTATACCTTTTCTCTTATTGACCTTCCTTTTGTCAGTGTTTTTCAAAAAACATTCAGAGAGTGATGGGAAAGTTTTCCCTAGGCCCCTACAAAACCCATGTAATTCCAAACTCTTAGCCAAATCCCAAATTGCACTTCTAGGTAGCAGACAGATCTAAAGAAGATTGAACTTAATTTAGCCAATAGCAGAGGTTAAGAAACTTTTATACAAAGAACAAAATGATAAATATTTTAGGCTTTGTGGGTCATATGTCTCTGTGAAACTTGTCAATTTTGCCGTGCTAGTGAGAAAGCAACCACAGACAATACATGAATGAATGAACATGGCTGTGATCCAATAAAACTTTATTTACAAAAATAGGCATCAGAATGGGTTTAAGGGGAGGCGGAGTATGATGGTGGATGAGACGGATGTGTAACCCACCTCTTCCAAGTCATCGGGTGAGAGGAAGAGGGGTCTGGACCCTTTCCCCGCATGGATTGTTAGTGTGGACAGACAGCTGGAGACATGCAGTGAATTGGCAGATTGCTGTATATGAGGTGTAATTTAAAACCACGGACTCTGTTGTAGAGAATTTCCCTGCTTGGCCATGCTGGCCGGCGGGCCCCTCCCTCAGGGAGGACAGCAGTTTGCAATTCCTAGCAAAACCCAATTGACGAAAATTTATTCCTGAGCTGAGTGTGGCACCTGAAAGGAGAGCCAGTCAGAACCACAAGGAACTAAGCAACCCGATAGAAAATTGAAGGGAAGGGATCCCACCTGGGAAACAGACATTTTGAATTATCCAAAATGGTGGACACCTTCCACCAGAATAACATGAGTGATTAAATAGATCAGACCATTCCTGGTGGGGAATATTGGAGTGGGCTGGCAGTTCAGGCTGTGTGGTGAACTGGCGTGTGGCTGGACTCAAAAGTCCAGATTCAAAAGTGAGACTCTGAGCCACAAAAACTGAGGATAAGGTTTCCGTGTGCTGCAGCCTCAGGGCCGGCGGTGGCTGAGGGGCCGGCAGCAACTAAAGCCAGGGGCAGCCAGCACCCTCCCCCACAGCCGATTGCAGTCGCCAGTTTGCAAGAGAACGTGGGAGCAGAGTGGAAAGATTTGTGAAGTGCAGACTCTTGCACTGAGTTGGGAGGTTGGATAGGAGTGCTGTCTGGAACAGAGCAGCTGAGGTTGCACAACACTTAGGTAATAAACTTTTACAGAAACTCCAAAATGGCAACCGGCCAGGTAAGGTGGTTACCGTGGTAACAGTATAAACTGTGAATCAGGTAAAAGCCTGGGACCCACTCACAGTGCCACCTGGTGTCCAGAAAGTAAATTGCATTAAAAATACATTTCTACAAAAGTCAATCCCTACATCATACATATAGATGTATATTTCTACATATATATGAGAATAATACTTTTGTGGTTGCTGCCTTTTTTTTTCTTTCTTTCCTCACTATTTTCTTGGAGGAGCTATTGTTAATTTTTATTATTTTATATATATATATATATATATATATACACTTTATTATTTTTAGTTTTTCTACTTCTAATTTTTTCTTTCTTCTTTTTTAACATTTTTATGAACACCGGTTCTTTTTTCTCTTCCATCTCTCTTCCTCTTCTTTCCTGCTTATGGTTTCTGAGAGTGCTTACATCAGATTTTTAGAGGTTTTTTTGTTTGTCCATTTTGTTTGTGTGATTTTTACCTTTTTTTGAATTACTTTACGATTATCATTATTTTTATTGTAGTTGTTTTTTGTTATTGTCGTTGTTGTCTGTATGTCTATGTGTTTCTGATTGTTTGTGCATTTATGGGCTTGTATGTCTGGTAGCCTTTTTATACATTTATTTGCTCATTTGGTCTCAATGAGGTTCGTGTTTCAGCCTGCAATTCTGAGCTCCAAGCAATCCCCTCCACTCTCACTCTGAGGTCTCGAGGCCTGTCCCCCAGGAGTCCAGATACTTGGGTGATTTCTCAAGGGGCGTAGACAGGGCCTGGACTGCAGCTGGTCAGTGCTGATTCTGCAGCATGGGAGTAAGGAGACGACGGTCGGCTGAGAGAGAATCATGTAGGAAAGGCAGTGCCCTGAGGCACAGAGCAGCAGCCATTTTTGGCAACAATTAGGCCTACCCATGGATATCCCAAAGCCACATCCCCTGTCTCCCTGGGCAACCAGAGGAGGCTGAGCATCTTCTGAGATGGCAACCACCACAGAACAGACCTGGGACTGAAACATAGGCTTTGTGAGTAAAGGGTTTGCCTGAGGTGGTATCAGCCTGGGTAGAGCACGGGGACTAGAAAACACATGCGCAGAGCCAGGAAATTCCCAGGGCAGGGCTGACCCAGAGGACTGCTTTACTGAGCTTAAGATGCACCTGACCCTTAGGGGATCATCAACCTATAGACAAAGAAAGGCAGGAGGATAGAGCTGACAGCTAACAATGCTGTGAATACAAACCTGCAGGGGTAAAGACAGGGCCTGAGGCACAGGTTCTGGGAACTCAAATCAGCAATTTAGCAGGGACAGAAACAAACTCCCACAAAGTTGTTCTGTTCTGCCCATAACATCAATCAGAGGGGGGGCTGGAACTGAGTGAACACCCCCCAGCCTCCAAAAAGCGCCTGAGGATGTCAGGCCTCACAGCCCCATGCTGGATAGAGGCAGAGAGCAGCGGCCTGGCTGAGCAGATACAGATTTCCTTGTGATTCAGGCAGGTGTAAACCTCTGCAGTATGTGCTCACTGGAGACAACCGGGTCACAGCGCTGCGTGGCTATCAGTGACTGGGTGTGACAGAGGTGCAAGGTGGGGAAGGAGGCATCAACCCTCCCAGACTAATCTACTTGCTGGGTGGGTTCTCCTGACTTCACAGAAAATGGGAGCAAGTTATAGCTGAGTTGTCACCAGACCCCTGCAATCCAGTTGCCAGAGACCTTTGAAACTCTCCCACCTGAGCCAGGTGCTGACTGAGACAATTGATTTAGACCTATAGAACTGAGTCAATCGCCCAAGGACAATTCAAGTGGTGCCCTGGGTGTGTGGCTGTAGGAAGGTTTGATTTTCCTTTTCCAATTATTGCCTATGGGGGAGAGCAGGGTACTTAATTGCTGGTATTACTCCACAGCTGAGACTTCAACCCAGAGTAACTGTTTCAATAGGGTCGAACAGAGACCAGCTGAAATCAAGACAAAACCTCTTAGCCCAACCACACCAAATATGTTCCCAGTTTCTCAGACCGTAACACAGAACAGGTCCTCAACAAAGCTCCAGGGGAAAGGTCAAATGGTGTAAAGTAATCGTAGTGTGGAATCAGTGGCAAAACTCTGGTAACATGAATAATCAGAATAGATCAATCCCCCCAAGAAAAGACAAGGCACATGTAATTGAAGAAACAATCGAAAAACAGCTGGCTGAGATGTCAGAAATTGAATTGAGAATTTGGATTGCAAACAAGATTAATAGAATGGAGGAAAATTTGGAATTAGAAATTCGAAGAGCAATTTAAAAGTCAGAATTAGGAATTCAAGGAGAAATTCAAAAGTTGTCCCAAGAATTTAATGAATTTAAAGACAAAACTGCCAAAGATTTTGATGCACTGAAGCAAGAATTTTCAGCCCTCAAAGATATGAAAAATACAGTAGAATCCCTCAGTAACAGAGTGAACCAGGCAGAAGAAAGGATTTCTGACATTGAAGACAAAGAGTTTGAAGACTCGCAAACTCTCAAAGAGGAAGAGAAATGGAGGGCAAAAAAGGATCATTCTCTCAGAGAGCTCTGAGATAATTCAAAGAAGAATAATATCCGCCTCATTGGAATCCTCAAGTGATGAAGTGACCTCACAAAACACAGAGGCCCTTCTCCATGAAATTATGGAAGAGAATTTTCCAGACATGCCTAGAGATTCTGAAATTCAGATAGCAGACAGTTTCAGAACTCCAGCACGACTCAATCCCAATAAGACATCCACCAGGCATATCATAATTAACTTTACTAGTGTTAATATGAAGAAGAAAATTCAGAAAGCAGCCAGATGCAAGAAATCCATTACCTACAAAGGGAAGAATATTAGAATGACTGCAGATCTCTCTGCTGAAACCTTTCAAGCCAGAAGATGGTGCTCATCAACTTTTAATCTCCTAAAACAAAATAACTTTCAAACCCGGATCCTCTATCCAGCTAAACTGAGTTTCATTTATGATGGAGAAATTAAATACTTTAATGACATTCAGATGTTGAAGAAATTTGCCATAAGCAAGCCAGCTCTTCAGGATATTCTCAGACTTATCTTCCATAATTAACAGGCCAATCCTCTACCACAAAAGTAAACTCACTCAAAAACTTTTGATCAAACTCCAACTTCCACACTGGCGAAAGGAACAAAAATGTCCACTGGACTTTAAAAAAACTTGATACCTAAAATTTTACCAAACTTATCAATATTCTCCATTAATGTGAATGGCTTAAACTGTCCTCCAAAGAGGCACAGGTTAGGTGACTGGATACAAAAATTCAGGCCAGATATTTGTTGCATACAAGAGTCAAATCTTACAGTAAAAGATAAATATAGACTCAGGGTGAAAGGATTGTCATCCATATTTCAGGCAAATGGTAATCAGAAAAAAGCAGGCATTTCGATTCTACTTGCAGACACAATAGGCTTTAAACCAACACAAGTAAGGAAGGATAAGAATGGTCACTTCATATTTGTTAAGGGTAATACTCAATATGATGAGATTTTCATTATGAATATTTGTGCACCCAACAAGAATGCACCTCAATTTATAAGAGAAACTCTAACAGACATGAGCAACTTGATTTCCTCCATCTTCGTAATTATCTGAGATTTCAACCCTCCTTTGGCAGTGTTGTAATGATCCTCCAAAAGGAAGTTGAGCAAATAAATTTTAGATTTAAACCTAAACATCCAACATTTGGATTTAGCAGACATCTACAGAACATTTCATCCCAACAAAACTGCATACACATACTTCTCATCAGCCCACGGAACATACTCCAAAATCAATCTCATCTTAGGTCACAAGTCTAACCTCCATAAATTTAAAGGAATAGAAATTATTCCTTGCATCCTCTCGGACCACCATGGAATAAAAGTTGAACTCAGTAACAACAGGAATCTGCATACTCATACAAAAACATGGGCGTTAAATAACCTTATGCTGAATGATAGCTGGGTCAGAGATGAGATTAAGAAGGAAATTGCCAAATTTTTGGAACCATATGACAATGAAGGCATGAATTATCAGAACTTCTAGGATACCGCAAAGGCAGTCCTAAGAGGGAAATTTATAGCACTGCAAGCCTTCCTCAAGAGAACATAAAGAGAGGAAGTTAACACCTTAATGGGACATCTCAAGCAAGTGGAAAAGGAAGAACATTCCAACCCCAAACCCAGTAGAAGAAAATAAATAACCAAAATCAGAGCAGAATTAAATGAAATTGAAAACACAAGGATTGTACAACAGCTCAATTGCCGCGGACCACCCTGTCGGTGGGCTTCAGTCCGAGGGAAAGCAGGGAAACGGAGTCAGGTTGGTTGAAAGGTCGACGCAGGAATGACAGTCTGCCACACAGCACTTGGTGAAGTATGCAGCTGTACTTTACTGAGTTTTAAGTATGGTTTTTATACAATTTACACAAAGCATTACAGGTTACACAAAGTATTTTTACAACTTGCTGACCTTTACAAGTTATATTTTAAGTTTGCAAACGTGGGTAGTTATCCATTACTATTTTTCAATATCCTGCCCTTAAGGAGAACAAAGGTTAGTGGTTATCAGCGAAAACTATTTGCTTCCTCTTGCTTCCTCTTGCTTCCTCTTATCTGAGGAATGTTAGTATAGTGTAATTCTTTACATTTGTGTTTAAGTAATAGTAAAGGCATAATTTGTTTTAAGGCTCTTATTAGATATATAAATTTTAAGTTAATGTTGGTTATATATACTTTTATTATGTGCTTATTATTAATCATATGTGCTTATTCTATTGTGATTTGATTGATTAGAAATGTAGTGAAGTAAGATGTTTTTTAAGGAAAGTTTTACTGTGGGTGGTGATGGTGCATGTCGTGTTGGAACATCTTGTTTGCTGTGCCTGCATTGTCTTAGCCCACTGGCGTTTATGGTGGGGACTTGCTTTTGTGCAGGCTTACTTGGAGCCACTGAGTCTGGCACAGTCATACTTCTAGTGCTGTTTCTGGATCAACTATCATTGTGTTCATTCTTTAAAACCTTATTGCTTACTTATCAGGACAAACAGACATTCAGCTTAACATACACGTACACTGTAACAGAAAGCCATACCCTTAGGTTAATGCGACAAAAAACAGCATGCTGGGCAACATCTCTGTCGCTGCGCACACTGGGGGTACTGGGGGCTTCGCTCCAGGGAGCACAGACCTCCTTTCCGTTGTTTTACAACGCGGACAGCGCCACCTCGCTGCGGCTTGGTGCCGAGGGTGCGGCATAGCCCCCTTTTTTGTTTTTGAAACGCATTTCAAAGAGTTCTTGGCGTATGGTATTGACAGAAGAAAACAGACATCGAATAAGACATGGTAACAGTAACACAACACAGAATATCAGGCAAGCAATAATAGCTATGAACACAATATACTGGACCCAGGTTAATGGATTTAGTGTCTTAAAATTATCATTAAGAGACTGAGCCAGAGCATCTAGTGATGAGACAGGTAAATGAGCTTGACTTATAGCTGTAATGTCTTCCCGTAAATTAAGTAAATCATGTGTTATATCATTATCTTTCCAAACTCCTTGAAGATGTGCCTGCACTTTGGACCATGATTCAGACAGGTTATATGGTAAAGGAGTTACACAAATGGCTTGAAAAGCAGAATGGCATTTAGTTTGTAGCTTCTGTTGTATAAATTTTATATCTTGCCCCAACGCTAGAACTACTTCTTCTAATACATTTAGTTTTGCTTCTAGCTTATTATCAATGCTGGCCTGTGTCAGCAAGGCTAGAGTTACATTATTGCTTAAAGTATTGACAAAGTGCGCTGTATGAACTTGTTGTACTAAGGCCGTAGTGGCTACAGCAAAGGTAGTGACTATAGAAATCAAAGCTAAAATGCCTAGAATTAATGCTGCTACAAATCTTTTAGGTCTAATTAGTTCATTAAGTGTTTGTAATACTTGTAAAGCAGAATTATCATACCAAGGATCATCTTGCAAATCTACAGGCAACATCACATAAGAAGGTCTTTTTACAATTAACACAGAATTAAACACTCTTTCTTTAAACAAATCAGTAGAAGTAATGCAGTTTGTTACTTTACATGCAGTACAGGTTACTTGGTAAGAATTTTTCAGTTGAGTGATTGTAAGATAAGTGTTAGGAGCTAACAATAATGCATACGGATAACCAACACAGACTCTAACTGATACTGCCGTGGGTTTGCTCATACCCGGTTTCTTTTCTAATATCATATCAGATGCAGCAACAAGTCTAAACAAATCATAATGTATTTGAGTTTTATTTTGATCTTGTGCAACCCATATGGGTTCAACTAAACCGGGTGAGAACCATCGTCTGATAGGTTGAGAGGCATCAGACCACTTATACTGGTGATATTTCTCTGGATTGTTAAACAAATATTCTTCATAATCATAACAGCAAGAAGTAGCAGAATAATCCCAGATTATTACTTTTGAGTTAACAGGAAAATGTTTACTAGCTGCATTCGAAAATCCACAAGAAAGCCAAGTAGGAGTTTTTGTCAATGATGATTCCCAAAATTGATTTATATCTCTATATTTTTCCTTACAATTAGGAATAGGTAACCAGTTTACTTGTTGAAAAGTTTCATCATAAGTGGGAGTTCCTATAGTTTGTAATTCATATTCCCAAATATAACGTTTATTTGCATCATTAGGATCTGGGGCATCAGTTAAGAACACTCTATAACTGGTAGGTAAACAAAAAGGAGGGGCTTTGCCTCTTAATGTAAAGCAGATGGGTGCAGAGTCTGCTCTTCCAGTAAAATTAACTAAAGTTGAGGCATGCCCTCTGGACTCTGAGTCCTGTAATCCTCCTAACCGGAGGGTGTCATTAGTTAAAATCTTAATAGGATCTTGATCTAACCAGCCCACCGGGTGGAGTAGTGGTGGGTTGGGAATGTATGCCCAATAGGCGGCACCCTCTGCTACAGGACTAGATATCAAAGATAGGAAAGCTGTAAAGTACATTACAGGAGTTAAAGGGTTATTCTGTGCTAACAATAGTTGCTTAGCTTGTTTAACTAAAGCTCTAACTTGAGTCCACGTGATCTTGGACGCTCCTTGTGGCTGGACTTTTACTTTGTTCATCTGTTGCGCCAGGCTCCGTATCCGACGCAGGCGTCTCTTCTTGCGCCGAATTCTCCGGGGGAGATGGTCTGATGAGTCGATCTGGGATCCAGATGGGGGATTCGGCATCCTGGGGAAACACACAAGCATATCCTCGTCCCGAGGTGATTAAAACATCGGGGCCTTTCCATTGCCCTGATAATAAATCTTTCCACATTACTCTTGGAAACACAGCGGCTGATTTTGGCTGCCAATGAATTAAAGCTGGTGTTTGATTGTTAGAATTTACATTTAAATGATTTAAAACAAATAAAGCATGAGATAAAATATGATGAGGAGAGAAATATGTATGAGCCTTTTGCAGGCGTTCAATCTGTAATTTTAATACTTGATTAGTTCTTTCCACAATAGCTTGACCCTGGGGATTGTAAGGGATCCCCGTGGAATGAGCAATTTTCCATTGAGCACAAAAGTTGGTAAATGCTCGAGAAGTATAGGCAGGAGCATTATCTGTTTTTAGTTGAAGGGGTACACCTAACTGCTGAAAACAGTTAAACAAGTGTTGAACAACATCCTTGTAAGCCTCGCCAGTTCTTGCAGAGGCACAAATATAATGTGAAAAAGTATCCACAGTGACATGTACATATGTTAATTTTCCAAAACTGGGTACATGTGTAACATCCATTTGCCATAAAACATTGGGGCGGAGGCCCCGAGGATTAACTCCAAATTTTAAAGGGTGATGAGTAAGGGGGCATGCTTTACACCGCAAGACTATTTGTCTTGCCTGTTCCCTGGTAATATGAAACATTTTTCTTAATGCATTAGCATTTTGATGATGTAAAGCATGACTATCTTCAGCTTCAGTAACTGATGCCACTACGGTTCGTGTTAAGAGGTCTGCAGTGGCATTTCCTTGGGCCAAAGGCCCAGGTAAATTTGTGTGTCCTCTTATGTGACCAATATAAAACTGGTTATTTCTTTGTTGAACTAAAGTTTGTAGTCGTTTTAATAAAGGTAAAATAGTTGAAGTTCCTGTTAAAAGAGCAGTCTCAAGGGCTGGAAAAAGGGAAGCAACATATTTAGAATCTGTATATAGATTAAACTTTTGTGTAAAGTTTTCGAAAGCAGTGATTAAAGCCCATAGTTCTGTCTGTTGAGCAGAAGATTGTGCCACCTCTTTTATGAGAGGTGGCAAGCCTGGACTAAAAACCACAGCTTTTCCTGTTGAAGAGCCATCTGTGAACAAAGTGATTACTTCAGACAGAGGCTGTCTGGAACACATAAGAGGAAACACAAGTGAAACTGTTCTTGCAAATTCAATTAAAGGATGTTTTGGATAATGATATAAAATTTGACCTGTGTATCCTTGTAAAGCTAAAATCCAATCTTCATTATTTTGAAATAATTGTTCTATTTGGTTTTTATTATAAGCAGTTACAATTACATGAGGTTCTTTACCAAATAATTCTCGTGATCTTTTTCTTCCTTTATCTATAAGCAATGAAATTAAATACGGATAGTCTGCAATGATTTTAGCTTGAACATGTGGTAAATGAATCCATTCTAAAATGCCTTCCTGCCACAGGCAGGCTGTAGGAGTATATTCAGTAGAAAAAATAAGTAAAGACCATGGGCTTTGATAATTTACTTGTTTAATTTTTGCTTGGCTAAGGGCTTGTTCTACAACTTCTATGGCCTGTAAGGCCTCCTTAGTTAATTGTCTCGGGGAGCGTGGATTTGGGTCCCCCTGTAAAATTGCAAATAAGGGGCTAAGAGTTCCTGTAGTAATCTTCAAATAAGGTCGAATCCAATTTATGTCCCCAAAGAGTTTTTGATAATCATTAAGTGTTTGTAGTTTATCTCTTCTTATCTGTACTTTCTGTGGAGTGATATAATCTGAATGAATCCACTGACCTAAATAGCTAAGAGGCTTGTCTCTTTGAATTTTTTCTGGAGCAACAATTAGGCCAAACTTAGTTAATTGTACTATGGCTTGTTCTAGCATAAGCTGTACTTGTGCCTGGTGTGGATGAGCCAATAAAATATCATCCATATAATGAATGATGTAAGCATTTGGAAATTGTGCTCGCAGTGCTGCCAAAGCAGCAGCCACAAACTTCTGACATAATGTAGGACTATTCTTCATACCCTGAGGTAAAGTTTTCCATTGATACCTTTTAAAAGGTTCCCGTAAATTTAGTGAAGGAACACTAAAAGCAAAACGAGGGCAATCTTCAGGATGCAGGTTAATGGTAAAAAAGCAATCCTGTAAATCAATAATTATAATTGGCCACCCTTCAGGTACAGCTACAGGGGACGGAAGTCCAGGTTGTAAGGCTCCCATGTCTTCCATAATGGCGTTTACTGCCCTTAAATCCTGTAAAAGTCTCCATTTGCCAGATTTTTTCTTTATCACAAACACAGGAGTGTTCCACGGGCTAGTGGATTCTTCTAGGTGCCCTCTATCCAATTGTTCTTGTACTAAAATTTGTAATGCCTGTAGTTTTTCTATTGTTAGGGGCCACTGACTAACCCATACAGGCGTGTCCGTTAACCATCTTATTTTGCAGGCATAATTTTCTGCAGTGGCCCCTATGAAAAATGCTGGTCATTTAACTGATCAGAAGTAACTAGTTTCATATCCATAACATGTAAGAGGTCTCTGCCCCATAAAGTATATGGTAAAGAGGGTAGCACATATGGCTGCATAAAACCCTTTTTTCCTTCATATTCCCAAGCAAGATAAGCCGTACTTTGCATAACTCCAGAAACTGAACCGAGACCAACTAATGAAGAACCGGTTCTCTGAACTGGCCAAGATTGGGGCCAATCAGAAGCCACAATACAGGTTCTGTCAGCTCCTGTGTCCATTAGTCCTTTAAATATCTTACCTTCTATCTTTATTTTTAGGAATGGTCGATCATACAAATCATGAATAAGGGCCACACATTCTTGATCAGTAGATCCGAACTGGCCCTGTCCCCTAGTTGATTTTAAATGAGAGGCAGGGAGTGACACATATGGTAGTAGCAGTAATTGTGCAATTCTTTGTCCTTTGTGTATTTGAGTGGTTTCTACTAAAGCTTTAACCATGACTTTAATTGTGTTTTGAGTGTCTGAATCAATTACTCCTGGAATAACTTCAAAATGTTTAGTATAATTGGAACTCCTTCCTATTATAAGACCAACAGTTCCTGGTAATAACTGTCCTTTGACGGCAGTAGGAATTAAAGTGACACCATCCCATTTAGATAAAATTACATCTTTTTCACTAGCAAGATCTAAACCAGCACTGCCAGGAGTTCCTCGCGGAAGGTCATGAATAGTAAATTCAGGGGCTTGAGGATTCAATGTAGATAAAGGCTGTGTTTCATTAACTACAGCCTGCTCTCCCTTGGGGCCTGGGCTGGGAGAATGCCCCTTATCTAGTTTTTTGACCTTTGTGTGTTGTGCTCTTCAGCAGTAATAGCACCCTTGTCAGACAAGGGGGTCCCATCCTTATGAAACTTAGATTTACATTCATTTTTCCAGTGTCTGCCCTTCTTACAGCGAGGGCATAAGCCTGGGGGATCCCCCCTTGGCTTATTGGTGTTGGACCGTTTACAGTCCTTCTGAATGTGTCCCGGTTTTCCACAATTGTAGCAAGTAGGCACTGCATGTGGCGGGTCACAACTATAACAAGTATTGCTAGGGTTTTGTTGTCCCCTTCCTCCTTTATTAAAGGAATTTTTCACATATGAGCTAAATTTCTGACCTTGCATTGCTGCAGCAAATGCCATACCTTGGACAATTGCTGGTGAGGCATCTATACATGCTTTAACATAATCTTGTAATGTGCCTGTCTTTCTGACAGGGCGTATTAGATCTTGGCACAGCGTGTTCGCATTTTCCCAGGCCAATTGCTTGAGCAATAATGTTGTTCCCTCAGATGGTGGGAGCATTCTATTGATGGCTTCTTCCAGCCGAGAAATAAATTCAGGGTATGTTTCTTCCACACCCTGCTTAATGCCTGCTAAGGTAGTACTTTTGGTTCCCGGAGGGGGGAGCTTACGCCAAGCACTAATGGCATTTTTTGTTATGGCTTCCAGAAATTGGCGGGGGATGGCCGTCTGTGTCTGAGGAGATGCAAAATCATCAGTTCCTAATAGCATAGCCATAGTGGGCTTAGGTCCCTTTCTACCAGAAAATTGAGTAATAGTATCTTTTGACCTATCTTCATATTCAGTTCTCCATAAGACATAATCACCAGGTAATAAAGTGGCTTTAGCTGTTTGATGCCAATCATAGGGAGTAAGCCAGAGGCTTCCAACTAAGTCTACAATCTGTAAAGTATATGGAGCAGAAGCGCCCGAAGTACGGACAGCCTGCTGCAATTCTTTCAATGTTTTAAGAGGCAGAGGTTCCCACACGGGGTCCCCACCGTCATTAGCTGACACTTTCACTGGAAAAGCGAAAGTAAAATCCCCTTGTTTCCGTGCTTCCTGCACTGCGCCCTGAAAACCTCGGGCTTCCTGCCTTGCGTTCTGAAAACCCATGGGAGGCAAAGGTGGCCAAGGGGCACGAGAGACCCTTTTAGCAGGACGTGCCTTTGTCATGCTTACAAACGCCATGGGGGGCTCATTATCATGATCAAAGAAATCCCCTTCCTCATCTTGTTTGGCCATTTCATCTGCTAAATCCCAATCATCATTATCAGACAAATCATCATTTTGTGGCGGTGGTGGCAATAGCTTTTTTAGAGTCGGCGCGGAGGGGACTACTCCCTCAGTACATGGCGCCGGCTCAGGCTCCGCAAGAGCCTCTGGAGGTACTTCATCATAAATGGGTGCTGCTTTAACTTCAGGGCTTTCAGCCTCAGAAGCGGTTTCCCTTATAAATGCCTCCAAAAATGTATTGTCAGTTAAAAGTTCTCTAATTTGCAACCATAAGGAAAAGGCTTGTGGGGGCAAAGTTTGCTCCCCATGCGCCTGCACATGAGCTCGCATTTCCCGTCCCACTCTTTTCCAATCAGATAGAGATAGCGATCCCTCCTCCACGAACCAAGGACTAACCAATTTTATAAAATGCATAAGCTCCTCCAACCTTTTGAGGGACACATGAAACCCATTTTTAACCGACAAACGCTGTAACATGACACCGAACATACGTTCTTCCTTAACCAATGCGTGCCCCATGGTACCTGCTGATTGCTCACACTTAACCGGTCAGCCTTTACCGGCGGGACTGCAGCTCCCTGGTGAGAGTCGCCTTCAACCTGAGAAAAGATAGAAGAGGGGGAAAGAATACCTGTCCGTTGTCCCTGTTCGGGGCGCCACCTGCCGCGGACCATCCTGTCGGTGGGCTTCAGTCCGAGGGAAAGCAGGGAAACGGAGTCAGGTTGGTTGAAAGGTCGACGCAGGAATGACAGTCTGCCACACAGCACTTGGTGAAGTATGCAGCTGTACTTTACTGAGTTTTAAGTATGGTTTTTATACAATTTACACAAAGCATTACAGGTTACACAAAGTATTTTTACAACTTGCTGACCTTTACAAGTTAAACGTGGGTAGTTATCCATTACTATTTTTCAATATCCTGCCCTTAAGGAGAACAAAGGTTAGTGGTTATCAGCGAAAACTATTTGCTTCCTCTTGCTTCCTCTTGCTTCCTCTTATCTGAGGAATGTTAGTATAGTGTAATTCTTTACATTTGTGTTTAAGTAATAGTAAAGGCATAATTTGTTTTAAGGCTCTTATTAGATATATAAATTTTAAGTTAATGTTGGTTATATATACTTTTATTATGTGCTTATTATTAATCATATGTGCTTATTCTATTGTGATTTGATTGATTAGAAATGTAGTGAAGTAAGATGTTTTTTAAGGAAAGTTTTACTGTGGGTGGTGATGGTGCATGTCGTGTTGGAACATCTTGTTTGCTGTGCCTGCATTGTCTTAGCCCACTGGCGTTTATGGTGGGGACTTGCTTTTGTGCAGGCTTACTTGGAGCCACTGAGTCTGGCACAGTCATACTTCTAGTGCTGTTTCTGGATCAACTATCATTGTGTTCATTCTTTAAAACCTTATTGCTTACTTATCAGGACAAACAGACATTCAGCTTAACATACATGTACACTGTAACAGAAAGCCATACCCTTAGGTTAATGCGACAAAAAACAGCATGCTGGGCAACATCTCTGTCGCTGCGCACACTGGGGGTGCTGGGGGCTTCGCTCCAGGGAGCACAGACCTCCTTTCCGTCGTTTTACAACGCGGACAGCGCCACCTCGCTGCGGCTTGGTGCCGAGGGTGCGGCACTCAATGAATCAAAACGTTGGATTTCTGAAAAGGTCATTAAAATTAACCTTTGGCTAACCTAACAAGAAAAAAAATAGTAAAATCTCTAATTTCATCAATCAGAACGAAAAGACGAAATAACAACAGATTCCTCAGAAATTCAAAAAATCCTTAATGAATATCATCAGAAACATTATTCCCAGAAATATGAAAATCTGAAGGAAATTGACCAATACTTGGAAGCATGTCACCTTCCAAGACTTAACCAGAATCAAGAGGAAATGTTGAACAGGCCAATATCAAGTCCTGAAATAGCATCAACCATACGAGATCTCGCTAAAAAGAAAAGCCCAGAACCAGATGGCTTCATGTCAGAATTGTACCAAACCTTTCAAGAGGAACTAGTACCTATATTACTCAACCTGTTCCAAAATGTAGAATAAAAAGAAAGACTACCCAACACGCTCTATGAAGCAAACATCACCCTGATCCCCAAACCAGGAAAAGACGAAACAAGAAAAGAAAAATATAGACCAATATCACTAATGAATATAGATGCAAAAATATTCAACAAGATCCTAACAAACAGAATCTAGCAACATGTCAAACAAATTATACATCATGACCAAGTCGGTTTTATCCCAGGGTCTCAAGGCTGGTTTAATATATGTAAATCTATAAGTATAATCCAGCACATAAACAAATTAAAAAACAAAGACCATATGATTCTCTCAATTGATGCAGAAAAAGCTTTTAATAATATCCAGCATCCCTTCATGATTAGAACACTTAAGAAAATTGGTATACAAGGGACACTTCTTAAACTGATAGAGGCCATCTATAGACAACCCACAGCCAATAATGTATAGAATGGAGTTAAACTGAAATCATTTTCACTCAGATCAGGAACCAGACAAGGCTGCCCATTGTCTCCACTGCTCTTTAACATTGTAATGGAAGTTTTAGCCATTCCCCTTAAGGAAGAAAAGGCTATCAAGGGTGTCCATATAGGGTCAGAAGAGATCAAACTTTCACTCTTCAATGATGATATGATTGTATATCTGGAAAACACCAGGGATTCTACTACAAAACACTTAGAAGTGATCAAGGAATACAGCAGCGTCTCAGGTTACAAAATCAACATTCATAAATTGGTAGCCTTTATATATACACCAACAATAGTCAAGCTGAAAAAGCAGTCAAGGACTCCATTCTGTTCACAATAGTGCCAAAGAAGATGAAATATTTGGGAGTTTATCTAACAAAAGATGTGAAAGGTCTCTGTAAAGAGAACTATGAAACTCTAAGAAAAGAAAAAGCTGAAAATGTTAACAAATGCAAAAACATACCATGCTAATGGCAGGGAAGAATCAACATTGTTAAAATGTCCATACTACCAAAAGCAATATACAATTTTAAGCAATCCCTACTAAGGCTCCACTGTCATACTTTAATGATCTTGAAAAAATAATCCTTTGTTTTATACTTCTACACTGCTGGTGGGAAATCAGAAAAACCCTCAAATAGCCAAGATATTACTCAGAAATAAAAGAAAGCAGGAGGAATCAAACTACCAGACCTCAGACTATACTATAAATTGATAGTGATCAAAACAGCATGGTACTGGCACAAAAACAGAGAAGTAGATGTCTGGAACAGAATAGAGAACCAGGAGATGAATCCAGCTACTTTCCATTATCGGATCTTTGACAAGCCAATTAAAAACATTCAGTGGGGAAAAGATTCCCTATTTAACAAATGGTGCTGGGTAAACTGGCTGGCAACCTGCAGAAGACTGAACCTGGACCCTTTCACCATTAACTAAGATAGACTCTCGCTGGATTAAAGATTTAAACTTAAGACATGAAACTGTAAAAATACTAGAAGAGAGTGCAGGGAAAACCCTTAAAGAAATTGGTCTGGGAGAGTATTTTATGAGCAGGAACTCCCAGGCAATTGAAGCAGCTTCAAAAATACCCTACTGCCCCTGATCAAACTAAAAAGCTTCTGCACAGCCAACAACACAGTAAGTAAAGCAAGGAAACAGCCCTCAGAATGGGAGAAGATTTTTGCAGATTATGTCTCCGACAAACATTTACTAACCAGAATCCAGAGAGAACTCAAACGTATAAGCAAGAAAACAAGTGATCCCATCGCAGGCTGGGCAAGGGACTTGAAGAGAAACTTCTCTGAAGAAGACAGGCGCGCGGCCTACAGACATATGAAAAAATGCTCATTATCTTTAATCATCAGAGAAATGCAAATCAAAACTACCTTGAAATACCATCTAACTCGAGTAAGATTAGCCCATATCACAAAATCCCAAGACCTGAGATATTGGCGTGGATGTGGAGAAAAGGGAATACTTCTACACTGCTGGTGGGAATGCAGACTAATACATTCCTTTTGGAAAGATGTGTGGAGAACACTTAGAGTTCTAAAAGTAGATCTGCCATTCAATCCTATAATTTCTCTACTAGGTATATATCCAGAAGACCAAAAATAACATTATAACAAAGATATTTGTACCAGAATGTTTATTGCAGCCCAATTCATAATTGCTAAGTTATGGAAAAAGCCCAAGTGCCCATCGATTCACTAATGGATTAATAAATTGTGGTATATATACACCATGGAATATTATGCAGCCTTAAAGAAAGATAGAGACTTACTTCTTTCATGTTTACATGGATGGAGCTGGAACATATTCTTCTTAGTAAAGTATCTCAAGAATGGAAGAAAAAGTATCCAATGTACTCAGCCCTGCTATAAAACTGATTTATGACTTTCGTTTGAAAGCTATAACTCAGTTATAACCTAAGAATATGGGGAAGGGGGAGAGGGAAGGGAGGGAGGAGGGAGGATGGGCAGAGGGAGGGTGATTGGTGGGATTACACCTGCGGTGCATCTTACAAGGGTACATGTGAAACTTAGTAAATGTAGAATATAATTGTCTTAACACAATAAGTAAGAAAATGCCAGGAAGGCTTTGTTGACCAGTTTGATGAAAACATATCAAACTGTATAAAACCAGTGTATGGTGCCCCATGATTGCATTAATGTACACAGCTGTGATTTAATAATAAAAAAAAAATCAAAAAAAAAAAAAAGAATGGGTTTAGGCCATAGGTTAGCAACTCCTGACTAATAGGAAACTTTTAAAGGTTTTTAACCAAGGAATGGACATGATCAGTTTCGACAGAACTGCTCTAAATAGTCTGATGATTCATGCTAGAAACATCCACAGGGCATCAAAGTCTGGATGAAATGATGCCTTCTGGCAGGTGCGAACAACTGAGACTTCACTATGTCTTGTCATATGTTCACTTGTCATTCATTTTTATCCCCTATTCCTCAAATATTATTGAGGTCATACCATATTTTAGGCAGTGTTAGGCATTAGGGATATAACAACAAACAAAAATAGTTACTTCTCAAATGATGCTTACATTTTAGTGAGAGGAAGACAAATACACACACATAATATGTTAGGTTATAATAAGTGCTATTGAGAAAAGGAGTTTAAGGATGAATAGTACTTGGAAAATTTTATTCCATATTAAGTAGTTAGGAAGTCACTCTGATAATGAGACATTTGAACAAAGATTTACAGAAAATGAGGAAATGAATCACATGAAAGTCTGGAGGGACTGGCAAATTTAAAACCCAACGTAGGAGCATGCCTGGAGCATTTGGAAAGCAGGAGGGGTATTGGTATGGTTGGAGTCTACTTAGCAACAGGGTGTGATAGGAGATGTACGCAGGGGTCAGATCAGAATAGGAAGACCAAAAGAGTATATTTAAAGGGCTGGGGTTTGGTTTAAGGTGTGGCTTTCAATGTTGTGACCTTGTTGAGATTGGGCAAAGTTTGGAACTTAATGGCTTAGGGTTGGTAGACACAAGGTCTTGAAGCAAGTCTTGGTAAGTAAACTATTTAATAAATGAATTATTTCTAAGAAGTACTGACTGTTATCTCAGATAAATTGACTTACAGTAATATCCTGAAGTAAAGACTGAAGCTATTTATTTATTTATCATTCCTGGGCAAAGTTTTCCTGGCACAAATAACTAGGTCATGGTTACATAGGTGATCTCAGTTCTTAGTTCTAATTGCTGTGTCATGTTGGCATAGGTTGACACATTTCTCCTACACTTAAAAATATATTGCATCGTGAGATGTATTTTACTATCTTAATCTGTTTGTGTTGCTATAGCAGAATACCACTGACTAAGTAATTTATAAGAGAAATTCATTGACTCAGTTATGAAGGCTAGGAAGTCCAATAACAAAGTACCAGTATTTGGTGAGGGTCTTCTTCCTGCATCATCAGATGGCAGAAGGGCAAACAGAAAAGGGGACCAACCTTGACCTTTTTTAAAAGGTATTAATCCTACTGTTGCAATGGCAATTAAATTTCAACATTAGCTTTAGAGGGGATAAACATTCAAACTATAGTAGGTACATTTTAGAGTTCAGGAAAGAGACAATAGTGTTAATATACTGAGTACCTGTGTGAGGTTTTTTCATGCATCATCTAGTTTAGTCTTAATGACATACCTATGTGATAGGTAATATGTTCTAAGATTGGATGTGAAAACTGAGGATCTGAGAGTTAATATGCCTGTCAGTCCATTCATGTTGCTATAACAAAATACCACGGATTAGGTAATTTATAAATAGTAGAAATTTATATCTCATAGTTCTGAAGGGTGACAAGTCCAAGATCAAGGTGCCAGCAGATTTAGTGCCAGGTGATGGCTACTCTCTGCTTCCAAGAAGGCACACATTCTTGTTGTGTCCTTACATGGCAGAAAGTGAACCCCAAATGAATCTAGCTACTTCCCTTCAGCCCTTTAATAAGACACTAATCCATTCCTCATGATGGAGTACTCTTGACCTAATCAACTTTTAATGACAACACCTCTTAATATTACTGTTTTGGGGATTAAGTTTTAACATGAATTTTGGAGGAAATATGAACATTCAAACCATTTCAATGCCCAAGGTCACATACCTAATACGTGACAAGGCCAGAATTAAAACCCAGATTTTTTTCCTCCAAAATCCATATACTTAGCCACTGCAAAACACTACCTCCATAAAACAAAATAAAAAACTGTGTTTTTAATCTTTAAAGAAAACTAGTCTGCAATTATGTGAAACTTTTCAGTCTAGAAATATGATTTATCTATTATAAATGAGAGATCTGCTAAAAACTACTGGTCTTTTTTGTAAAATACATTTTTACTATTTGAACAAAAAATATAAGTACAGTTATTTTGGACAAATAAAATACAAATACAGTTATAAAATACACTTATATACTTTTAAACTATACTTGCTAAAATATAAGTATGATTTTTTTGGACAAAAAAATATAAGTACATAAATAAGGTACAAATGGCCTCTGATGTTTTTTCTTTTCTGGAGATGACAGCAGGAAGAGTCGAGCCTAGCAACTAAAAAAATACAACAAGCTAGACAGATCTTTATGGAGCTCAAACAGGGGAAAGGACAATTAGAATGCAACCTTGAGTAGCAGTAATAAAAATAAAAACAATAATGGTAATATATTTTAAAAGAACAGTTTGTAATGACAAAGATCATCTCCTTAATCAAGCTCTTGTCAGGCTCCTTTGAACTGTCTTTTTAAATAGGCCCTGATTTAGGGGCTTTTCCATGAGAAATAAAGATAAAATCCTAAGCCTACCAACTGACCTAACAGACCTCCTTTTGTCCAAGGGGAACCCAGGGAAACCTTAAAACGGAGTTCCCAGCCATAAGGGGTTGAGAGCTGAGACACATTTATACCTTCTCCCTCATTAACTCATATCAGGCTTTCTTTCCTAAAGGTTAAAGAGACCTGGCTTTTTGGAAAGACTTCTTCCACCCTTGATTTCAGCCAACCACCAGATGCTGCTCCTCTCTTTTTGTGGTTTTCACACTACAACTGAACAGCATCCCTTCCTAACAATAGACCACTGATCACAGAGTGATTCGGACAAGTCTTTGGAGGCTGTGCAAGAGTGTTTTCATATCCTCTGCTTTACCCTTTGACAGCAGAGGGCTGAAAACTCCACCCTTGGATGATGCTAATGCTGCCATTTTCTGGACATGGATCCCATAAAGTATCATGAAGCTCAGTTGCACATGCTTACACCTTCTTTCATAAATATTTATGGCTCCTCCTATCCCTTGTTAGATATGTATATTTGGCCACCTTGCTCAGTATTAATTCCTGTTCCCATTGCCTTTCTCTCAAAGCACATGCTCTTAGTTTCTGGCTGGAGGCTACACACTCCAGCCTGTAGCAATGGCCACCCTGTAGACTATAACCTTTTATGAAAAATAAAGCTCTTCTTTCCAAATTTATGAACCTTCTCATTCTTTAGTTGAAAGCTGTCTTTTTCTCTGCATTGTTCAATTTTAATAAGAATCCTGATAATTTTTTTTAGCCAGAACACCCCACCCTCGATATCTGATAACTCTCAATATCTTGTAGGATCCTTCATCAGCTTCCAGGTGATATTTGATTATCCTTGCTTTCCTTTAGCAAGAATCCTGTTAGGTGGGTTTCCCCAGTATCTCCCTCATCTCTGATGTATTCTGTCAGTATTTTTCTATCCATTGACTCCACCATGTTTCTTGGGTATAAATTCCACTTTTCCATGTTATATTTAAAGTTGAGCCCAATCTCTCTCTCCACTGCCAAACTCCATTGCAGTGTTCCCTACACCTATCCCAATAGTCCTGACTATAGTTTGCCTTACTGGTCTTTAATAAGTGTCCTGAATAATTTTTGTCTTTAACAATAATAAAATAATACAACATAAATAATAATGTATCATATCCTTACAAAACATCTTATCCATACCTCATTTAATTTTCCCCTTAACCCAGTGAGGTGGGCACTATTGTTATCCCACTTCCCAGATAAGGAAGATGAGGCACTGAGCTTTTAGGTACCTCACCCAGGTCAGATAGTTACCATAAATAAAACCTTATATGGAAGCCTATCTAATCTTAATGCTATTCCTTCTAACCATTAGTCTAGATGTGTCCTGACTCTAGACTCTCTAAATTATGAGAAATGAGGTCTTTTCCCATAGGCAGTCAACAAGTAAAAACATGTATGCAGATAGAAAAGAACACTGCTGGTGGGATTGCGAATTAGTATGTTCTCTATGGAAAACAGTATGGATATTTTAAAGAACTAAAAGTAGACCTACCACTGAATCCCGCAATCCCACTATTGACTATATTTACACAAAGGAAAAGAAAAAGGTTTTTATCACCTGCATTCAGATGTTTATTGCAGCACAATTCATGATTGAAAAGATGTGGAATAAACTCAATTCATGAATGGATCAACAAAATGTGGTATATGTAAACCAGGGAATACTACAATTGTTTGCAACAATTTGGATGTAGGCTGGAGGCCATTATCCTAAATGAGGTATCTAAAGAATGCAAAACAAATACCACATGTACTCACTATTAAATTAGAACTAACCAATGAGCTCTCGTGTTCTTTTTTTTTATTATTAAATCATAACTGTATACATTGATATGATCATGGGGCATCATACACTCGCTTCATAGACAATTTGACACATTTTTATCACAGTGGTTAACATAGCCTTTCCGGCGTTATCTCAGTTACTGTGCCAAAACCTTTACATTCTACATATAACAAGTTTCGCAAATAGCCCTGTAAGATGCACCACAGGTGTGATCCCACCGATCCCCCTCCCTCTACCCACCCCCCCTTTCCCACTTCCCCCTATTGTTAAGTTGTAACTGGGTTATAGCTTTCATGTGAGAGCCCCAAATTAGTTACATAGTAGGGCTGAGTACATTGGGTACATTTTCTTCCATTCTTGAGATACTTTACTAAGAAGATAATGTTCCAGCTCCATCCATGTAAACATGAAAGAGGTAAAGTCTCCATCTTTCTTTAAGGCTGCATAGTATTCCATGGTGTACATATACCACAATTTATTAATCCATTCGTGGATCGATGGGCACTTGGGCTTTTTCCATGACTTAGCTATTATGAATTGGGCTGCAATAAACATTCTGGTACAAATATCTTTGTTATGTTGTGATTTTTGGTCTTCTGGGTATATGCCCAGCAGAGGAATTACAGGATTGAATGGCAGATCTATTTTTAGATTTCTGAGTGTTCTCCATATATCTTTCCAAAAGGAATGTATTAATTTGCATTCCCACCAGCAGTGCAGAAGTGTTCAATTTTCTCCGCAACCACGCCAACATCTCTGGTCTTGAGATTTTGTGATATAGGCTAGTCTCACTGGAGTTAGATGATATCTCAAGGTAGTTTTGATTTGCATTTCTCTGATGATTAAAGATGATGAGCATTTTTTCATACGTCTGAAGGCCGTGCGCCTGTTTTATTCAGAGAAGTTTCTCTTCAAATCCCTTGCCCAGCCTGCGATGGGATCCCTTGTTTTTTCTTGCTGATGCGTTTGAGTTCTCTGTGGATTCTGGTTATTAAACCTTTGTCAGAGATATATCCTACAAATATCTTCTCCCATTCTGAGGGATGTCTCCTTGTTTTGATTACTGTGTTCTTAGCTGTGCAGAAGCTTTTTAGTTTGATCAAGTCCCAGTAGTGTATTTTTGAAGCTGCTTCAATTGCCCGGGGGGTTCTTCTCATGAAATACTCACCCAGACCAATTTCTTCAAGGGTTTTCCCTGCATTCTCCTCTAGTATTTTTAGTTTCATGTTTTAAGTTTAAATCTTTAATCCAATGAGAGTCTATCTTAGTTAATGGTGAAAGGTGTGGGTCCAATTTCAGTCTTCTGCAGGTTGCCAGCCAGTTCACCCGGCACCATTTGTTAAATAGGGAATCTTTTCCCCACTGGATGTTTTTAATTGGCTTGTCAAAAATCAAATAGCAGTAAGTAGCTGGATTCAGCTCTTGGTTCTCTATTCTGTTCCAGATATCTACTTCTCTGTTTTTGTGCCAATACCATGCTGTTTTGATCACTATCGATTTGTAGTAAAGTCTGAGGTCTGGTAGTGTGATTCCTCCTGTTTTGTTTTTATTTCTGAGTAATGTCTTGGCTATTCGAGGTTTTTTCTGATTCCATATAAAACGAAGTAATGTTTTTTCAAGATCTTTAAAGTATGACAGTGGAGCTTTAATAGGGAGTGCGTTGAAATTATATATTGCTTTGGGTAGTATGGACATTTTGATAATGTTGATTCTTCCTAGCCATGAGCATGGTATGTTTTTCCATTTGTTAACATTTTCAGCTATTTCTTTTCTTAGAGTTTCATAGTTCTCTTTATAGAGATCTTTCACGTCTTTTGTTAGGTAAATTCCCAAATATTTCATCTTCTTTGGCACTACTGTGAATGGGATAGAGTCCTTAACTGCTTTTTCAACTTGACTGTTGTTGGTGTATATAAAGGCTACCGATTTATGGATGCTGATTTTGTAACCTGAGACGCTGCTGTATTCCTTGATCACTTCTAGGAGTTTTGTAGTAGAGTCCCTAGTGTTTTCCACATACACAATCATATTATCTGCGAAGAGCGAAAGTTTGATCTCTTCTGACCCTATATGGATACCCTTGATCGCCTTTTCTTCCCTAATTGCGGTGGCCAAAACTTCCATTACAATGCTTAAAAGCAATGGAGACAATGGGCAGCCTTGTCTGGTGCCTGATCTGAGTGGAAATGATTCCAATTTCACTCCATTCAATATGATATTGGCTGTGGGTTTGCTGTAGATGGCCTCTATCAGTTTAAGTAAAGTCCCTTCTAGACCAATTTTCTTGAGTGTTCTGATCATGAAGGGATGCTGGATATTATCAAAAGCGTTTTCTGCATCGATTGAGAGAATCATATGGTCTTTGCTTTTTAATTTGTTTATGTGCTGAATTACATTTATAGATTTACGTATATTGAACCCAGCCTTGACACCCTGGGATAAAACCAACTTGGTCATGATGTATAATTTGTTTCATGTTTTGCTGGATTCTGTTTGTTAGGATCTTGTTGAATATTTTTGCATCTATATTCATTAGTGATATTGGTCTATAATTTTCCTTTCTTGTTGGTTCTTTTCCTGGTTTGGGGATCAGGGTGATGTTTGCTTCATAGAACGTGTTGGGTAGTCTTCCTTCTTTTTCTACATTTTGGAACAGGTTGAGTAATATAGGTACTAATTTCTCTTGAAAGGTTTGGTAGAATTCTGACGTGAAACCATCTGGCCCCGGGGTTTTCTTTTTAGGGAGGTTTTGTATAGTTGATGCTATTTCTGAACTTGACATGGGTCTGTTCAATATTTCCACTTGATTCTGGTTAAGTCTTGGAAGGTGGCGTGCTTCCAAGTATCGGTCTATTTCCTTCAGATTTTCATATTTCTGAGATTAAAGTTTCTTGTAATATTCAATAAAAATTTTTTGGATTTCTGATGAGTCTGTTGTTATTTCGTCTTTGTTGTTTCTGATTGATGAGATTAGAGATTTTACTCTTTTTTTCCTGATTAGGTTGGCCAGGGGTTTATCTATTTTATTGACCTTTTCAAAAAACCAACTTTTTGATTTATTGATCTGTTGTATTATTCTTTTGTTTTCAATTTCATTTAATTCTACTCTAACTTGGGTTATTTCTTTTCTTCTACTGGGTTTGGGGTTGGACTGTTCTTCCTTTTCCAGTTGCTTGAGATGTCCCATTAAGTTGTTAACTTTCTCTCCTTCCATTCTCTTGAGGAAGGCTTGCAGTGCTAGAAATTTACCTCTTAGAACTGCCTTTGCGGTGTCCCAGAGGTTCTGATTGTTTGTGTCTTCATTGTCGTTTTGTTCCAAAAAATTGGCGATTTCTTTCTTAATCTCATCTCTGACCCAGCTATCATTCAGCATAAGGTTATTTAGCTTCCATGTTTTTGTATGAGTATGCAGATTCCTGTTGTTACTCAATTCAAGTTTTATTCCATGATGGTCCGAGAAGATGCATGGAATAATTTCTATTCCTTTAAATTTACTGAGGTTAGACTTGTGACCTAAAATGTGGTCAATTTTGGAGTAAGTTCCGTGGGCTGGTGAGAAGTATGTGTATTCAGTTTTGTTGGGATGAAATGTTCTGTAGATGTCTGCTAAATCTAAATATTGGATGGTTAGGTTTAAATCTAAGATTTCTTTGCTCAGCTTTTTGCTGGAGGATAGATCCAACACTGCCAAAGGAGTGTTGAAATCTCTGAGGATTATGGAGCTGGAGGAAATCAACTTGCTCATGTCTGTTAGAGTTTCTCTTATAAACTGAGGTGCATTGTGGTTGGGTGCATACATATTAATAATTTAGATCTCATCATAGTGAGTACTACCCTTAACAAATATGAAGTGACCATTCTTGTCCTTCCTTACTTTTGATGGTTTAAAGCCTACTGTATCTGCAAATGAAATTGCACCACCTGCTTTTTTCTGATTACCATTTGCCTGAAATATGTATGACCATCCTTTCACACTGAGTCTGTATTTGTCTTTTAGGTTGAGATGTGACTCTTGTATGCAACATATAGCTGGCTTCAGTTTTTGTATCCAGTCAGCTAACCTATGCCTCTTTAGAGGACAGTTTAAGCCATTCACATTGATGGAGAGTTTTGATAAGTCTGGTGGAATTTTGGGTATCGAGTTTTTCAAAGGTCCAGTGGACATTTTTAATCCTTTCGCCAGTGTGGAAGTTGGAGTTTGATCCGAAGTTTCTGAGTGAGTTTACTTTTGTGGTATAGGATTGGGTTGGTCATTGTGGAGGATAGGTCTGAGAATATCCTGAAGAGCTGGTTTACTTATGGCAATTTTTTTCAACATATGAATGTCATTGAAGTATTTAATTTCTCCATCATAGATGAAACTCAGTTTCGCTGGATACAAGATCCTGGGTTGAAAGTTTTTTTGCTTTAGGAGATTAAAATTTGATGACCACCCTCTTCTGGCTTGAAAAGTTTCAGCAGAGAGATCTGCAGTTATTCTAATATTCTTACCTTTGTACGTAATAGTCTTCTTTCACCAGACTGCTTTGAGAATCTTCTCTTTCATGTTAACTTTAGTGAAGCTAATTATGATATGTCTGGGGGATGACTTATTGGGGTTGAATCATGCTGGGGTTCTGAAGCTGTCTGCTATCTGAATTTCAGATTCTCTAGGCATGTCTGGAAAGTTTTCTTTCATAATTTCATGCAGAAGGGCATCTTTGCCCTTGGACGCCACTTCATCGTTCTCAGAAATCCCTATAATTCTTATATTGCTTTTTTTCGAATTATCTGAGAGCTCTCTGAGTGAGTGATCCGTTTTTGCTCTCCATTTCTCTTCCTCTTTGAGAGATTGGGAGCGTTCGAAGACTTTACCTTCAATGTCAGAAATCCTTTCTTCTGCTTGCTCCATTCTGTTGCTGAGGGATTCTACTGTATTTTTCATGTCTTTGAGGGCTGTAAATTCTTGCTTCAGTGTGTCTAAGTCTTTGGTGGTTTTGTCTTTAAATTCATTAAATTCTTGAGACAACTTTTGAATTTCTCCTTGAATTCCTAATTCCATTTTATTAATCTTGTCTGCAATCCAAATTCTGAATTCGATTTCTGATATCTAAGCCAGTTGTTTATGAATGGGATCTTCAATCACATCTGCCGTATCTTTTCTTGGGGGGGTTGATCTATTCTGGTTATTCATGTTACCAGAGTTTTTCCGCTGATTCCGCCCCATGGTTATTTTACTCCCTTTGGTTTTTCCCCTGGGGCTTTATCGAGGGGCGGTACAGTGTTGTGGCCTGAGAAACTGGGGCCCTGTCTGATGTGGTGGAGCAAAGTGGTTCTGTCTTGCTTTCAGCTGGTTTCTGTTCAATCCTATTGCAACTTCTACTCTGGCTTGAAGTGTCAGCTGTGTGGAAAAATCAGCAATTAAGTCACCCCGCACGCCCAAGTCTGGCCCAAGTTGGAAAAGGAGAATGAAACCTTCCTACAACCGCACACCCAGGGCACCACCTGAAAAGTCCTCAGTGTATTAGGCCAGTTCAAAAGGTCCAAATCAACTGTCTCAATCGGCACCTGTCTCGGGTGGGAGAGTTCAAGAGGTCTCTGGGAACTGGATCACAGGGGCCTGGTGACTCCTCTGACATGGCTCATCCCACTGAAGCATGGAGTCAGGAGGAGCCACCCAGCAAACAGAGCAGTCTGGGAAGGGTGACGTCTCCTTCCTCACTTTGCCCCTCCGTCATACCCAGTCACTGGTATCTCTGCAGATGGCTAACCCAGTTGCCTGTAGTGAACAGACACTCCATGGGTTTGCACCTGCCTGAATCACAAGGAAGTCTGCCAGGCCCCCGCAGACTGCCGCTATCTAGCAGGAGGAGATGGGTCCTGACATCTTTGAGTGCTTGATGCAGGTGATGGGAAGGAGGTGTTCACTCAGGCTTAGCCCCGTCCCTGATGGATGCTGCTAACAGAACAGAACAGAACAGACAATTTTGCGGGGTTCTGTCTCTATTCCTGCCGAAATCGCCTACCGAAGATGGGCTCTTCTGAGTTCAAACGTCTTTGCTGCTGGAGGTTTCACCTCTGTGTGTCGGCCCCGCCCTGGAAGCTTCCCGGGTTTATGAGCAGTGTCAGGAAATCCCCCGCTCACCTGTGGCCTCCTCTGGTTGCCCAGGGAGACAGGTGGTGTGGCCTCGGAATATCCAGAACTGGTCGTTCTTCCGTTAAAGAAAAAACGGCTGTTGATCTACCTCCAGGGAACTGCTGCTCTGGTGTGGGCATTCACCTGACCGTTTTCTCCTCTGTCTCGCGCCCCAGAGTCAGCACTCAGCGGCCGCAGTTTATGCTGGGTCCACACTCCTCAAGAGATCCCCCAAGAATCTGAACTCTTGGGGGATAGGCCCCCAGACCCCGATTGGGAGTGGGGGGAAGCTAGAGTTTCATTCAGTTTTATGCCCGCCCGGGGAGGGCTGTTGCACCGCACCACACGGAAGTGCCGCCAAGGCTTGATTTCCCCTCAGCAGATTGCCCTCTCCTTGCTCACGTGTCTCAGAGTCAGTGCTGACCTGACGCAGCTCGGGCACTGTGCACTCCCCTCGAGAAATCACCCAAGGTTCCGAACTCTTAGGGGATAGGCCTCCAGACCCTGAGTGAGAATAGGGGCTCTCAGCTCTCAGCGGGGAAGCTAGAGTTTTATTCAGTTTTGTGCCTGGCCCCATCATGTTGCCCAGGGAGGGCTGCTGCACCTAATCCGCTGGGAAGTGCCGCCGAGGCATGACTCCCCCTCAGTAGAGTGCTTTCTCCTCGCCCGCGTGTCTCAGAGTCAGCGCTGACCAGTCGCGGCTTGGGCACTATGCGCTCCCCTTGAGAAATCACCCAAGGATCCGAACTCCTGGGGGACAGGCCCCCAGACCCCGAGTGAGAGTGGGGGGGGAAGCTAGAGTTTCATTCATTTTTATGTCTGGCCGTATTGATGCACGGGGAGTGCTGCTGCACCGCACCACAGGGAAGTGCCGCCGAGGCATGACTTTCCCTCAGCCCGGTGCCCTCTCCTCACTCGTGTGCCTCAGAGTCAATGCTGACCAGTCGCAACTCGGGGACTGTCCACTCCCCTTGAGAAATCACTCAAGGATCCGAACTCCTGGGGGACAGGTCTCCAGACCTCAGTGGGCGAGAGGGGAGTGTTGGGGATTCACGGTTGCCGGCAATGGATTTTTAAAGTTTTATTCAGTTTTATGCCTGGCAGGAGAATGCCACGGCACCCCAGTAGGGGAGGTAGGTCCAGTTTTTAGAAGGTCTCTCCCGTGGAGTGTAGTGGGAGGGCCTTAATTTCCACCCACTTGTTTAATTGTGGGGCTCTTGAGCCGGTCTCATGGGGGAGGGGGACTCCCGTCCGCTTGTTGGTGGATTTTGTACCTTTTGTTTGCATCCTTGTGATCACAGCTTGCTTCAGCGGTGTTGATGTGCGTTCTTCAACCTTCTCTCTTGGTGAGGCTCAAGTCCACCAGGATACTTACTAAATTCCTGTCCCTTAACTCTCCTTCTGGTCGGGAGCCTCTGTTGAAAGCTGGGTTCAGTCCGCCATCTTGTCCTCCCCAGCTCTCATGTTCTTAGAGGGAGTAAAACTCAATGGAAATCAAGTAGGAAGAAGGAATTTAAAGAGGATGGGCAAAAACCTACTCAACCAGTACAATGAACACTATCGGGGTGACAGGCACACGTATGGCCCTAATATAAGTAAGCACTTCAAAAGTGATCCATGTAATATGAACATCTGTACCCCCATAATACTTCAAAGAAAAAAACATGCAGTTGCGGTGATGCATTTTACCTTCTAAAAACACAGACCATAGGAGCAGTGCGAGACCTTCATTTCAAGTACAACTTAAAAGTGATTTCACCAAGCATTTTTTAATCTGAATAAAGGAAGACAAGGAAGTCAGGATGAGCCTCAAAACTTAAATTTAGTAAAAAGGCCACAAAAGGAAGCTTTTGCATCCCTATGGGGTTTCTTTGTGTGTGTGTGTGTGTGTGTGTGCTCACATAAGTGCGTGAACATGGGAAGGAAAGAGAAGGTGGAAGAAAGCTCTGCAGGTGATAAAAATGACCACAACTTAATGCTTAGGAAGACATCCTGATGGGAGAAATTTCCTCTTAAGGGAGCAGAGAGGATAACAATAATAGCAAATATTATGATAATTGAGTGTTTACTGCATGCCAAGCAGAGTTCTAAGTGCTAATTTTTTTAAATTATTACCTAATTTTATCTGATGATTCTAACAACAACACTATGAGGCATATGTTTAGAAATCAGCCTTGCCTTGTATGAAGAAATATAATGTAACTTCAAGGGGAAGTCAAACTGGAGGGATAACTGTTGTATTTAGATGAAATAAAATTAGGGTAGAATAGGTAAATGTCTGTTGCCTATAGATTTATATATGTTTGTATAATTGCTGGAGAAAGGGATTTTAAAATTTACTCAAATAGAACTCTACCTATTATTTTTTTCAGTTATTTATTGAAAATGAAAGGCAGTTGTATCACACCCTTCCCCTACCCCTCAAATTGAATAGCATTTCTATAAGATAAATATTTAGTGACTCTTAAAATAGAAACAAAACAAAAGAAAAACAGAAAAAGAAAACCTCAGGGTATCTGAATTTTTTCTGGATAAATGAGTGTTCTTTAAAATATTCAAGCAAATATTCATATCAAATAAAATTCAATAGAAAGAGAAAAATTGTATATCTTCTTATTTATTATAACTATAGATATGTTACATATGTATAGCATAGAAGACCAGAAGGTACCACTGCAAAATAGGCCTCTTTGGCATGAAGATTATTTTGAGCTAATTATTCTGAGAAATTGCAGACATGGGAGAAGTTCTAAAAAACGGAGATGCTACTCTTTCTCTATAAAGCAAATCTCCATTTGTAAGGGTATCTCCCTCTCTGTAACCAGAAAGAGAAGGCTGAATCTAAATCACTAGAAGTGCTTTTCAATAAAGAAGGCACCTACTTAAATCGGTACAACAGAGGGGGAGGAGACAAGATGGCTGACTTCAGCCAGCTTTCCACAAGGCTCCCATCCAGTAGGAGAGTTAAAGGACAAAAATTCAGCAAGTATCCTGGTGGATTTCAGCTGCACTAAAAGAGAAGGTTGAAGAACGCACATCAACTCCACTGAGGTGATCTGCGACCAAAAGGATACAAACAAAAGCCCCAGGGTCCCAGTGCTCCCTGCACTCCCCTCTGCTCTGGCTCCAAGGTCTGGAGGCCTGTTCCCCAGGGGTCCAGACTCTTGGGCGATTGCTCAAGGGGTGTAGACAGTGCTGGACTGCAGTCGGTCAGTGCAGACTCTGGGGTACGGGAGCAGAGAGAGGACAGTTGGCCAGAAGGGAGCTACACCAGAGCAGCGGTTGACTGAGCCATAAAACAGCAGCCCTCTTTTGCTAGCAATACGGCTTGCTACTGAATATTCTGAAGCCACACCCCCTGTCTCCCTGGGCAACCAAAGACTCTGAGTATAGGATTTGCCTGAGGCTACTACAACTTGCAAACCAGGGAAACTCCCAGGACGGGGCTGACCCAGAGGTCCACTTTACTAAACCTAAGATGCACCTGGCCCTAAGGGGATCATCGGCCTATAGACAATACAAGAGAAAAGACAAGCTGATTTGGAATTCAATTCAGCTTCTCTTCTGCAGGGCAACTGCAGAGTTGTTCTGTTCTGTTCTGTCAGTAACATTAATCAGGGGCGAGACTGGACCTTGAGTGAAAACCCCCCAACCTTCATCAAGTGCCTGAGTTTGTCAGGCCTCACCTCCTCCTGCTAGAGAGAGGCAGAGCGCAGCAGCCTGGCAGACTTCCTTGTGATTCAGGCAGGTGCAAACTCCTGGAGTACCAATTCATTATAGGCAACTGGGTCAGCCAACTGCAGGGCTCTCAGTGACTGGGTGTGACAGCGGTGCAAGGTGGGGAAGGAGGCATCCACCTTCCCAGACTGATCTATTGGCTGGTTGGCTCCTCCTGACTCCATGCAGCACTGGAGCAAGCCACAGCAGAGTAGTCACCAGACCCCTGTGATCCAGTTCCCAGAGACCTCTTAAACTCTCACCCGAGACAGGTGCAGACTGAGACAATTGTTTTGGACTTTTTGAACTGAACCAATCGCCTGAGGACAGATCAGGTCGTGCCCTGGGTGCACAGGGGTAGGAAGGTTTGATTTTTCTTTTCCAATTGTTTGCCAGTGGAGGATGGGTGACTTAATTGCTGATATTTCTCCACAGCTGAGACTTCAATCCAGAGTAACTGTTTCACTAGGGTGGAACAGAAACCATCTGAAAACAAGAGAGAACCACTTAGACCCACCACACCAGACAGGGCCCCAGTTTCTCAGTCCACAACACTGTACAGGCCCTCGACAAAGCCCCAGGCAAAAAAATCAGAGGAAGTAAAACAACCATGGCGCGGAATCAGTGGAAAAACTCTGGTAACATGAATAATAGATCAACCCTCCTCCCAAGGAAAGATATGGCAGATGCAATTGAAGATCCCATTCATAAAAAACTGGCTGAGATGTCAGAAATTGAATTCAGAATTTGGATTGCAGACAAGATTAACAAAGCGGAATTAGGAATTCGAGGAGAAATTCAAAAGTTGTCTCAAGAATTTAACGAATTTAAAGACAAAATCACCAAGGCTTAGACACACTGAACCAAGAATTTACAGCCCTCAAAGCTATGAAAAATACAGTAGAATCCCTCAGCAACAGAATGGACCAAGCAGAAGAAAGGATTTCTGACATCGAAGATAAAGTCTTTGAACGCTGCCAAACGTTCTTTGAGAAAAAAGGAATAGAAATGGAGAGCAAAAATAGATCATACTCTCAGAGAGTTCTGGGATAATTCGAAGAAGGCAAATATCCGTATCATAGGAGTTCCAGAAACAGATGAAGTGGCCTCGCTGGGCACAGAGGCCCTTCTGCATGAAATTATGAAAGAGAATTTTCCAGATATGCCTAGAGATTCTGAAATTCAGATAGCGGACATCTTCAGAAACCCAGCATGACTCAACCCCAATAAGACATCCCCCAGGCATATCATAATTAACTTCACTAAAGTTAATATGAAGGAGAAAATCCTCAAAGCTGCCAGGAGAAAGAAAACCATTACCTTCAAAGGGAAGAGTATTAGAATGACTGTAGATCTCTCTGCTGAAACTTTTCAAGCCAGAAGAGGGTGGTCACCAACTTTAAATCTCCTAAAGCAAAATAACTTTCAACCCCGGGTCTTGTATCCAGCTAAACTGAGTTTCATTTATGATGGAGAAAATAAATACTTTAATGACATTCATATGCTGAAGAAATTTGCCATAACCAAACCAGCTCTTCAGGATATTCTCAGACCTATCCTCCATAATGACCAACCCAATCCTCTAATACAAACGTAAACTCACTCGGAAACTTCAGATCAAACTCCAATTTCAACACTGGCGAAAGGATTAAAAATGCCCAATGGACTTTTGAAAAAATTGATACCCAAAACTTCACCAGACTTATCAATATTCTCCATTAATGTGAATGGCTTAAACTGTGCTCTAAAGAGTCATAGGTTAGCTGACTGGATACAAAAACTCAGGTCAGATAACTGTTGCATACAAGAGTCACATCTTAACTTAAAAGAGAAATACAGGCTCAGGGTGAAAGTATGGTCATCGATATTTCAGGCAAATGGTACTCAGAAAAAAGAAGGTGTTGCAATTTTATTTGCAGATACAATAGGCTTTAAACCAACAAAAGTAAGGAAGGACAAGAATGGTCACTTCATATTTGTTAAGAGTAATAATCAATATGATGAGATCTCAATTATTAATATCTATGCACCAAACCAGAATGCACCTCAATTTATAAGAGAAACTCTAACAGACATGAGTAAGATGAGTTCCTCCAGCTCCATAATCGTTAGAGATTTCAACACTCCTTTGGCAGGGTTGGATCGATCCTCCAATAAGAAGCTGAGCAAAGAAATCTTAGATTTAAACCTCACCATCCAACATTTGCTTTTAGCAAACATCTACAGAACATTTCATCCCAACAAAACTGAATACACATACTTCTCATCAGCCCATTGAACTTACTCCAAAATCGATCACATCTTAGGTCACAAGTCTAACCTCAGTAAAGTTAAAGGAATAGAAATTATTCCATGTATCTTCTTGGGCCACCATGGAATAAAACTTGAGCTGAGTAACAACAGGTATCCGCATACTCATACAAAAACATGGAAGTTAAATAACCTTATGCTGAATGATAGCTGGGTCAGAGATGAGATTAAGAAAGAAATCACCAATTTTTTGGAACAAAACGACAATGAAGACACAAACTATCAGAACCTCTGGGACACCGCAAAGGCAGTTCTAAGAGGGAAATTTATAGCACTGCAAGCCTTCCTCAAGAGAACGGAAAGAGAGGAAGTTAACAACTTAACAGACAATCTCAAGCAACTGGAAAAGGAAGAACATTCCAACCCCAAACCCAGTAGAAGAAAAGAAATAACCAAAATTAGAGCAGAATTAAATGAAATTGAAAACAAAAGAATAATACAACAGATAAATAAAACAAAAAGCTGGTTTTTTGAAAAGGTCAATAAAATAGATAAACCTCTGGCCAACCTAATCAGAAAAAAAAGAGTAAAATCTCTAATCTCATCAATCAGAAACAACAAAGACGAAATAACCACAGACTCATCAGAAATAAAAAAAATCCTTAATGAATACTACAAGAAACTGTATTCTCAGAAATATAAAAATTTGAAGGAAATTGACCAATACTTGGAAGCTCGTCACCTTCCAAGACTTAGCCAGAATCAAGTGGAAATCTTGAACAGGCCCATATTAAGTTCGAGATAGCATCAAACATACAAAACCTCCCTAAAAAGAAAAGCCCGGGACCAGATGGTTTCCACATCAGAATTCTACCAAACTTTTAAAGAGGAATTATTACCTATATTACTCAACCTGTTCCAAAAGGTAAAAAAAGAAGGAAGACTACCTAACACGTTCTATGAAGCAAACATCACCCTGATCCCCAATCCATGAAAAGACCCAACAAGAAAAGAAAATTATGGAACAATATCACTAATGAATACAGATGCAAAAATATTCAACAAGATCCTAACAAACAGAATCCAGCAACACATCAAACAAATTATACATCATGAACAAGTCGGTTTTATCCCAGGGTTTCAAGGCTGGTTCAATATAGGTAAATCTATAAATGTCATCCAGCACATAAACAAATTAAAAAACAAAGACCATATGATTCTCTCAATCGATGCAGAAAAAGCTTTTGATAATATCCAGCACCCATTCATGATCAGAACACTTAAGAAAATTGGTCTAGAAGGGACTTTACTTAAACTGATAGAGGCCATCTACAGCAAACCCACAGCCAATATCATATTGAATGGAGTGAAATTGGAATCATTTCCACTCAGATCAGGAACCAGACAAGGCTGCCCATTGTCTCCATTGCTTTTCAGCATTGTAATGGAAGTTTTAGCCACCGCAATTAGGGAAGAAAAGGCGATCAAGGGTATCCATATAGGGTCAGAAGAGATCAAGCTTTTGCTCTTCGCAGATGATATGATTGTGTATCTGGAAAACACTAGGGACTCTACTACAAAACTCCTAGAAGTGATCAAGGAATACAGCATCGTCTCAGGTTACAAAATCAACATTCTTAAATCGGTAGCCTTTATATATACCAACAATATTCAAGTTGAAAAAATAGTTAAGGACTCCAACCCATTCACACTAGTGACAAAGAAGATGAAATATTTGGGAATTTATCTAACAAAGGACGTGAAAGATCTCTATAAAGAGAACTATGAAAATCTAAGAAAAGAAATAGTTGAAAATATTAACAAATAGAAAAACATACAATGCTCATGGGTGGGAAGATCAACATTGTTAAAATGTCCATACTACCCCAAGCAATATATAATTTCAATGCAATCCCTATTAAAGCTCCACTGTCATACTTTAAAGATCTTGAAAAAACAATACTTCATTTTCTATGGAATCAGAAAAAACCTCGAATAGCCAAGGCATTACTCAAAATAAAAACAAAGCAGGAGAAATTACGCTACCAGACCTCAGACTATACTACAAATCAGTAGTGATCAAAACAGCATGGTATTGGCACAAAAACAGAGAATTAGATGTCTGGAACAGAATAGAGAACCGAGAGATGAACCCAGCTACTTACTGTTATTTAATCTTTGACAAGCCAATTAAAAACATTCAGTGGGGAAAAGAATCCCTATTTAACAAATGGTGCTGGGTGAACTGGCTGGCAACCTGTAGAAGACTGAAACTGGACCCACACCTTTCACCATTAACTAAGATAGACTCTCACTGGATCAAAGATTCAAACTTAACACATGAAACTACAAAGATACTAGAGGAGATTTCAGGGAAAACCCTTGAAGAAATCGGTCTGGGCGAGTATTTTATGAGGAGGACCCTTCAGGCAATTAAAGCAGCTTCAAAAACACACTATTGGGACTTGATAAAACTAAAAAGCTTCTGCGCAGCCAGGAACACAGTAAGTAAAGCAAGCAAACAGCCCTCAGAATGGGAAAAGATATTTGCAGGTCATGTCTCTCATAAAGGTTTAATAACCAGAATACACAGAGAACTCAGACACATTAGCAAGAATAGAACAAGGGATCCCATCGCAGGCTGGGCAAGGGATTTGAAGAGAAACTTCTCTGAAGAAGACAGGCGCACGGCCTTCAGACATATGAAAAAATGCTCATCATCTTTAATCATCAGAGAAATGCAAATCAAAACTACTTTGAGATACCATCTAACTCCAGTTAGACTAGCCTATATCACAAAATCCCAAGATCAGAAATGTTGGCACGGATGTGGAGAAAAGGGAACACCTTTGCACTGCTGGTTGGAATGGAAATTAATACATTCCTTTTGGAAAGAGATATGGAGAACACTTAGAGATCTAAAAATAGATCTGCCATTCAATCCTGTAATCCCTCTACTGGGCATATACCGAGAAGACCAAAAATCACGTCATAACAAAGACATTTGTACCAGAATGTTTATTGCAGCCCAATTCATAATTGCTAAGTCATGGAAGAAGCCCAAGTGTCCATCGATCCACGAACGGATTAATAAATTGTGGTATATGTACACCATGGAATATTATGCAGCCTTAAAGAAAGATGGCGACTTTACCTCTTTCATGTTTACATGGATGGAGCTGACACATATTCTTCTTAGTAAAGAATCTCAAGAATGGAAGAAAAAGTACCCAATGTACTCAGCCCTACTATGAGACTAATTTAGGGTTTTCACATGAAAGGGGATTGGTGGGATTACACCAGCGGTGCATCTTACAAGGGTATATGTGAAACTTGGTAAATGGTCTGTGAAGCTAGTGAATTATGCCCCATGAATATATCTATGTACACAGCTATGATTTAATAAAAAATAAATAAATAAATAAACAAAAAACAATTCGGTACAACAAACATTACCCTTATTTACCATGTTTTTCCTGGTCACATCCCCATAACTGCTCCCCTCCACACCTTTCTTCCTTTGTTCCAGCTTAATATGGTATTTAAACCTGAATGAAAAGTCACAGTGAGAGATTTACTTGTCACTCTGAGTATCTCTCGTGTGTACACGAGGTGTATGTTAATAAGTTTCTGCTTGTTTTTCTCTTGTTAATCTGGCTTTTCTTACAGGGGGTCTATCCTATTAACTATTAAGGGTAGAGGAAAATTTAGTTTTTCCTGCCCTAAATTCAAATGATCTCTTTAGTTTACACCACAAACTGAGGCAAAGAGATATTTCTTCCCATGTGAAATTAATCCCCAGCCATACTCAAAAGAAAGAAAACATAAAATGGAAGAAAGTTTAAGTTTTGTTGGGATGAAATGTTCTGTAGATATCTGCTAAATATAAATATTGGATGGTTAGGTTTAATTCTAAGATTTCTTTGCTCAGCTTCTTGCTGGAGGATCGATGCAACACTGCCAAAGGAGTGTTGAAATCTCCGACTATTATGGAGCTGGAGGAAATCAAGTTACTCATGTCTGTCAGAGTTTCTCTTATAAATTGAGGTGCATTCTGGTTGGGTGCACAGATATTAATAATTGAGATCTAATCATATTGAGTATTACCCTTAACAAATATGAAGTGACCATTCTTGTCCTTCCTTACTTTTGTTGGTTTAAAGCCTACTGTATCTGTAAATAAATTTGCAACACCTGCTTTTTTCTGATTACCATTTGCCTGAAATATGGATGACCATCCTTTCACTCTGAGTCTGTATTTGTCTTTTACGTTAAGATGTGACTCTTGTATGCAAGAATTATCTGGCTTGAGTTTTTGTATCCAGTCAGCTAACCTATGCCTCTTTAGAGGACAGTTTAAGCCATTCACATTGATGGAGAGTATTGATAAGTCTGGTGGAATTTTGGGTATCGAGTTTTTCAAAGGTCCAGTGGACATTTTTAATCCTTTCGCCAGTGTGGAAGTTGGAGTTTGATCCGAAGTTTCTGAGTGAGTTTACTTTTGTGGTATAGGTTGGGTTGGTCATTGTGGAGGATAGGTCTGAGAATATCCTGAAGAGCTGGTTTACTTATGGCAATTTTTTTCAACATATGAATACCTCTTTCATGTTTACATGGATGGAGCTGGAACATTTTCTTCTTAGTAAAGTATCTCAAGAATGGAAGAAAAAGTACCCAATGTACTCAGCCCTACTATAAAACTAATTTGGGGCTTTCACATGAAAGCTATAACCCAGTTACAACCTAACAATAGGGGGAAGTGGGAAAGGGAGGGGAGGGAGGGGGGTGGTGGGTAAACGGAGGGGGATTGGTGGGATTATACCTGCGGTGCATCTTACAGGGTTATTTGCAAAACTTGCTAAATGTAGAATGTAAATGTCTTGGCACAGTAACTGAGATAATGCCAGGAAGGCTATGTTAACCATTGTGATGAAAATGTGTCAAATGGTCTATGAAGCGAGTGTATGATGCCCCATGATCATGTTAATGTACACAGCTATGATTTAATAAAAAAAAAGAAAGTTTCACTTTTAATGAAATCAAGAAAGAGCCCAACAACAATCTATCACCTAAAAGAGTATCAGCCAAATGCAGTGTAACTTGAAACTAAATAGGCATATCAAGATAGACCAAAAATTCTCCATATATTGAGAGGTAATTGGTAATAAGCATCAAGGATATATCACATGCCAAGAAATATTCTAAGTATTCAATAATCTGTTCCTAACAACCATGTGAGGGAGATACTATTATTATCATCATTTGTAAGCAATGAAACAGAGGCACAGAGAAGGTAAGTAACTTCACCAAGATCACACAGCTACTAGTTACTGGGACCATAGTTTGAACTCTGCAATTTGAGTCGAGTACAAAGCTCTCCAAATATAAGTGGCACAAAAGTCCTTTGTTAACAAAGCAAGCTCTTGTTCAGGGCTGGACTGCAGTAGGGGAGCTCTTTGAAGTTACTCAAAGACAGAATGGCAGGGGAGGCAACCCTGAACAAACACCCCTCTCAGAAAAAAACAAGTGATCAGTCAGCATGGCAGCAAGGGGTTGATGGTGGTAGGGAAGACAGCCAATTTGTAACCTTTACTCTTTGTCAGGGGAAGAAGAGCAAGTGTCAAGTCATCACTCAAAAAGCCTGTAGCACGGCTTAGTGCTCATAACGCAGTGGTTATGGCACTGGCCACAAGCACAAAGGCTGGCCCGTTGGAACCCTGCCCAGGCCTGCTAAACAACAATGACAACTGCAACAACAACAAAAAATAACCAAGTGTTGTGGTGGGTGCCTATAGTCCCATCTACGTGGGAGGCTGAGGCAAGAGAATCACTTAGGCCCAAGTGTTGGCAGTTGCTGTGGGCTGTGATATTACATCACTCTACAGAGGGGGAGAGAGTGAGATTCTGTCTCAAAAAAAAAAAAAATGCCTATGGCACATGGGGCTTTACTCCAAGACTGTTAGGACAATTTTGACAGACTGTGCTATGAAATCCATGCAAACCAGTTCTGAGATTTTTGATTTCAATCCAAGTGAGCTGAAGCCTAATGTGCCCTTCACCACACAGTTCTTCAGTAAGCAAATGGTCTGTAACAAATGTCTCCCAGAGTATTTTGAATATAGCTTTTATATCATTATGCCAAGGATGGATTACTAACAATGTATGGCATTGGTAATGTCATTACAACATAGTGGGGAGCAAGGGGGCAGAAGAGGGAGCCTTTCTTCACTCCAGGAACCAGAATAAATTTCAAAGATATGATATACTTAAACATAACAAAATGGAACTTTTAAAATCCTGAAGAAACTATGAGATATTTTAAGCAATACAGTCAGGATTTTCAGTCAAAAATATTTAAGACCACTACTATGTCAGTTAAAAAAAAAAGCAAGGGCGGCACCTGTGGCTCAAGGAGTAGGGCACCGGTCCCATATGCCAGAGGTGGCGGGTTCAAACCCAGCCCTGGCCAAAAACGAAAAAAAAAAAAAAAAGCAATATATTCCTGTCTCCAGTATATCTGTTTCTTTAGTGTATATATTCTACATTATATATACACATATATTATAAATAAAACATAGATTTATGCCAATAATTATAGTCATTCACCATCCCGTAACTTTATATATATCTATAGAGATCTATATAGATATAGAGATCTAGATAGATATAAATTCAATCCTCACAACAAGAAGAGGCACATGTCTAGAAATAAACTGTTCTGTCTTTAGAGAGTCAATGTGTGATAATAATGCTAAACTATACATAATAGATCACTTCATCCTATATAATATTTATACTGTCATGCATTACTTAATAATTGGGATGTGTTTTGAGAAATATATCAAGTGGTTTCATTATTGTGCAACATCACAGCATGTACTTACACAAACCTAGATGGTATAATCCACTATGCAGCTAGGCATATGATATAGCCTATTACCTCTAGGCTACAAACCTGTATAGCACGTTACTATATGGAATACAATTGGAAATTATAACACAATGATAAATATTTGTGCATATAAACATATAAAAGGTACAGTAAGAATATGATATAATCTATGGGACCAGTGCCATGTATGTATGTTTATGGTTGACTAAAATATTGTTATGTGGTGTATAACTGTATATAAGTGTATATACTGTCCTCCTCGGTATCCATAAGTAATTAATTCCAGAACCTCCCTCAAATATCAAAATCCAAGCATTCTCAAGTCCCTGATATAAAATGGTATAGTATTCGAATATAACCTACACCCATCCTTCTGTATGCTTTCAATTATCTCTAGATTACTTATAATACCTATGTACTGTTTAGGGAACAATACAATGTAAGTGCTATATAAATAAATAAAGCAATATACTGTATTGTTTAGGTAATAATAATAAAGAACAAAGTCTGAACATGCTTAATACTGATGCAATTTTTCTCTAATTATTTTAATCCGTGCTTGGTTGAATCCATGGATGCAAACCCCACAGATTTGAAGGGCCAACTATATATACACAAAATGAATATATAATATGTAGTCTTAGAGACAGGTGAACAACCATTTACAATTGTAGACATAAATCCATTTTTCAAGTAGTCTTGATAATTGTGAATACTTGGGGCCAACATTTTGCACATCTGATGAGATTGTCAGTATTTTTCACCCCACAATGTAACTAATGAAGAACAGAAACAATGAGTATCAGAGGGCCAAGAACAGGAGAGCGAGTCATCTAGTTGTAAAACACTCCAGCCACCCATATAATGGATATTACTGATGCTTTACACTGTTGCTGATATGGCTTCTGTTGATGGTGAGGATGCCCTAACATTTTCTGCATTGCTGAATTACTCTCGCCAGTCTCAAAGCACACACCCCAAAAGGTAGAATCTGGGTTACTAGTCTGTGGCTGGCTACCCTGGGGTGGAGAGCAGAAGAAATTTTTCAAATTCTACATGAAATGGCAGTTTCTACATGCCAGGTTCTACATGAAATGGCAGTTTCCCAACAATAGAAAGGGGATAGACGCTGAATAGCTGCAATAATGAAAACTGTCCACTATTGCATGCCTTATCAATTCATAGTGGCTGAAAGCATGGGCACAGAGTCAATAGACTGGGATCAAAAACTGGATTAGTATTTGCCAGCTCTATAACCTGACTACTTTTCTTAATGGGGTTCTACCAGAGAATTAAGCATGGATGTCCTGACCCAATTGTTCTATGTAATGCATTAATTTCTCTCTTATGTGTCCTACTTGGAAGAATTGAGAAAATAGCCATTTGAATCTTTTTTTTTTTTTTTTGTGGGTTTTGGCTGGGGCTCGGTGTGAACCTGCCACCTCCGGCATATGGGACAGGCGCCCTACCACTTTGAGCCACAGGCGCTGCCCTTGAATCTTTTTCTTTAGAGCTTACTTTTCTCACTGAACTCCTTATGAGAGAAGCTGCAGGGTTAAATAAAACATTTATCTTTTTATGCGTGTTTTTGGATAAAAATTGTGCTTGTTTATAATTTTTAAAGAGAAATTAATGAGCTAAAACGTGAAGCACTTAGAACAATGCAAAGCACAATAATAAATGTCACTGCTATCAATATCATATTCATATTTAATTTTCCACTTCTGCCTATAGCATAGATGCTCAGTAAATCATTGAGAAATAAATGGATATGCATGGGTGACAAGGAACAGCAGTGGTGTGAAAAATAAATTAGGGGAGACAGGAGGTAGAAAGGCTGTTTGAAACCTGATAGAATAATAACTCAAAGAGGTAAGTAAAGAAGCTGTGAAATGGGGAAACAGTAGTGAAAATGGAAAGAACAAAGAGATATGACTTGGAATCTGATAGAGTATGGGGAGTGAAAATTAACTCAGACTTGCAAACTTGAATAATTGAGTGAATGAATGATGGAGTCATTCATAGAAAGGAAAAATTTCCAGGGAAAAATTATGAGCTCAGTTTGTGACATGAAGGTAATGAATCTTAAAAGTAATTAAAAGGGGAGACATTTATTCAAAACAATTCTGATATCTTTTTACATTCCCAGAACAGTGCCACATTTGGTATCTTGGTCATATGGTTGTAAGTCAAGAAGACAATTGTTATTACCTTTGAGAGAAAAAGTAGGAGGGTACAGGAATTTACTATTGTAATATAGGGAAATACCATGGAATTAATGGGAAAGAATACAGCACAGTCTCAGAAAGAGAATTCTTGAGAAAGAAAGCCATCAGATACCCAGAAAGGACTCTGTATTAGGGTCTTCTTTCATGGGTTGGCTTTCTCATTCTCTCACTGCAGACAAACCATTTCTGCTATTTAGTCCACATGCCAGGAGGTGGCTAGGCCTCTGTAGCAGATATAAGTGTTCTATCTATACCCCTTCCAATACTATTATACTCTTTTTATGGATTCCTAGCTTTTGGCATGCTATCCTTCCAATTAGTTCACACCTACAAATCTGTTTCAGGTCTGCCAAGAAGGTCCTGGAATCCCATTTGCCTGAACGTAGAAGAGATGGAAGTGTCTGAGAATTTATCTTGCCCTCACTTCTAAGGTGGCTCTTAGCCAATGATAACGGCTAAAGGTATATGAACATCTTGCCTCCTTGTTTTCTAATCAAGAAAACTCTAAGGCTTACCTTATACTCCACTGTAGAGTGAGATTGAATTCCCCTACCCTCTGCAGGGTACTTTTGCTTACTGCCTTAACCTGCCTTGTTTCTATTGATGCCTTACTGATATCTACTGTGATTATTTACTTAGTGATTTACTCACAGTGTATTTTCATCTCAGGGTGTGCTTCTGGGGAACACAACTGTATGAATTGATTTGTCTTTCCCCAAAATGATACATTGGAATAAAGTTATTGCAGATGTAATTATTTGTATAAGACAGTTAGAGTGAAGCCTGATCCAACATGAGTGGTGTCCTTATAAAAAGGAGAAATTTGGATATACATGCAGATATGTACAAACAAGGAGAAAATGGCCCTGAAACCAGAGTGATGTGTCTACAAGCCAAGGAATGCTAGGAGAAGCAAGAGAGGTTGAGAAGGAAAGCTCAGGTAGAGCAGGGTCTTGATTATGGACTTTCGGCCTCCAGAACTCAGAGAGAATAAATTTCTGTCATATTAAGCCACTGAGTTTTTGGTGCTTTATTGTGGCAGCCCTACAATTAGCCCTAGAAAGCTAATACACTACTTGACAATAGCCATGCTCCCATGTCTTTCTACCTCTTCTCTTTAAGGGATAGTAGACTGACACTAGATTCTCTTCGCTTTTATTCCAAATTCTCAGGGTACAGATTCTAATTGGATCATCCTGGTCCTTCAACTATATCTGCAAGGTGGGTAACATTTTGTAAACACCTACTATGTGATTAAAAGAAAGCAGTTTCCATAAGAAAGAAAGGGCATTATTTGTCCCATGGACAGGAGAGATACCCCAATGGCCACTACAAAAAGAATTTTCAGAATGGAATTTTCTGAGAAAACTATACAGTCCTAAGGCCAAACTAGCAAGTATCCAACAAAAACTGATGAGAGAGTTTGGTGAAATTTTTCACATTCGAAAGCTGTTCTGAAGGCTTCTTATCTTTTTTTTTTATTATTAAATTATAGCTGTGTACATTAATGCAATCATAGGGCACCATACACTGGTTTGGAGAACGTTTGACACATTTTCATCACACTGGATAACATAGCCTTCCTGGCATTTTCTTAGTTATTGTGTTAAGACATTTACATTCTACATTTAATAAGTTTCACATATACCCTTCTAAGATGTACCACAGGTGTAATCCCACCAATCACCGTCCCTCTACCCACCACCCTCCTCCCCCTCCCCGCCCCTCCCTCCCCTCCCTTTTCCCCTTCCCCCTATTCTTAGGTTATAACTGGGTTATAGCTTTCATGTGAAAGCCCTAAATTAGTTTCATAGTAGGGCTGAGTACATTGGCTCCGTTTTCTTCCATTCTTGAGATACTTTACTAAGAAGAATATGTTCCAGCTCCGTCCATGTAAACATGAAAGAGGTAAAGTCTCCATCTTTCTTTAAGGCTGCGTAATATTCCATGGTGTACCTATACCACAATTTATTAACCATTCGTGGATCGATGGACACTTGGGCTTTTTCCATGACTTAGCAGTTATGAATTGGGCTGCAATAAAAATTCTGGTACAAATATCTTTGTTATAATGTGATTTTTGGTCTTCTGGGTATATGCCTAGTAGACAAATTATGGGGTTGAATGGCAGATCTGTTTTTAGATCTCTGAGTGTTCTCCAAACATCTTTCCAAAAGGAATGTATTTGCATTCCCACCAGCAGTGTAGAAGGGTTCCCTTTTCTCCACATGCATGCCAACATCTCTAGTCTTGGGATTTTGTGATATGGGCTAATCTTACTGGAGTTAGATGATATCTCAAAGTAGTGTTGATTTGCATTTCTCTGATGATTAAGGATGATGAGCATTTTTTTCATATGTAGGCAGGCTGTGCACCTGTCTTCTTCAGAGAAGTTTCTCTTCAAGTCCCTTGCCCAGCCTGCAATGAGATCACTTGTTCTTTTCTTGCTTATATGTTTGAGTTCTCTGTGGATTCTGGTTATTAAACCTTTGTTGGAGACATAACCTGCAAATATCTTCTCCAATTCTGAGGGCTGTTTGTTTGCTTTACTTACTGTGTTCTTGGCTGTACAGAAACTTTTTACTTTGATCAGGTCCCAGTAGTGTATTTTTGAAGCTGCTTCAATTGCCTGGGGGGTCCTCCTCATAAAATACTCACCCAGACCGATTTCTTCAAGGGTTTTCCCTGCACTCTCTTCTAGTATTTTTATAGTTTCATGTCTTAAGTTTAAATCTTTAATCCAGTGAGAGTTTATCTTATTTAATGGTGAAAAGGGTGGGTCCAGTTTCAATCTTCTACAGGTTGCCAGGCAGTTCACCCGGCACCATTTGTTAAATAGGGAATCTTTTCCCCACTGAATGTTTTTAATTGGCTTGTCACAGATCAAATAACGGTAAGTAGCTGGGTTCATCTCTTGGTTCACTATTCTATTCCAGACATCTAATTCTCTGTTTTTGTGCCGGCACCATGCTGTTTTGATCACTATCGATTTATAGTATAGTCTGAGGTCTGGTAGCGTGATTCCTCCTGCTTTGTTTTTATTTCTGAGTAACGTCTTGGCTATTCAAAGTTTTTTCTGATTCCATACAAAATGAAGAATTATTTTCTCAAGATCTTTAAAGTATGACAGTGGAGCATTCAAAGGGATTGCATTAAAATTGTATATAGCTTTGGGTGGTATGGACATTTTAACAATGTTGATTCTTCCCAGCCATGAGCATGGTATGTTTTTCCATTTGTTAACGTTTTCAGCTATTTCTTTTCATAGAGTTTCATAGATCTCTTTATAGAGATCTTTCACGTCCTTTGTTAGATAAACTCCCAAATATTTCATCTTCTTTGGCACTACTGTGAATGGAATAGAGTCCTTAACTATTTTCAGCTTGACTATTGTTGGTATATATAAAGGCTACTGATTTAAGAATGTGGATTTTGTAACCTGAGACACTGCTCTATTCCTTGATCAATTCTAAGAGTTTTGTAGTAGAATCCCTGGTGTTGTCCAGATATACAATCATATCACCATTGAAGAGCAAAAGTTTGATCTCTTCTGCCCTATATGGATACCCTTGATTGCCTTTTCTTCCCTAATTGGAATGGCTAAAACTTCCGTTACAATGTTAAAGAGCAGTGGAGACAATGGGCAGCCTTTTCTGGTTCCCGATCTGAGTGGAAATGATTTCAATTTAACTCCATTCAATACGATATTGGCTGTGGGTTTGCTGTAGATTGCCTCTAATCCCTTCTGTACCAATTTTCTTAAGTGTTCTGATCATGAAGGGATAATAGATATTATTAAAACATTTTTCTGCATTAATTTAGAGAATAATATGGTCTTTGGTTTTTAATTTGTTTATGTGCTGAATTATACTTATAGATTTACATATATTGAACCAGCCTTGAGAACCTGGGATAAAACTGACTTGGTCATGATGTATAATTTGTTTGATGTGTTGCTGGATTCTGTTTGTTAGGATCTTGTTGAATATTTTTGCATCTATATTCAGTAGTGATATTGGTTTGCAATTTTCTTTTCTTGTTGGGTCTTTTCCTGGTTTGGGGATCAGGGTGATGTTTGCTTCATAGAATGTTTTGAGTAGTCTTCCTTCTTTTTCTACATTTTTGAACAGGTTGAGTAATATAGGTACTAATTATTCTTTAAAGGTTTGGTAGAATTCTGACGTGAAGCCATCTGGTCCTGGGGTTTTCTTTTTAGGGAGGTTTTGTATGGTTGATGCTATTTCTGAACTTGATATGCACCTGTTCAACATTTCCACTTGATTCTGGCTAAGTCTTGGAAGGTGACATGCTTGCAAGTATTGGTCAATTTACTTCAGATTTTCATATTTCTGAGAATCAAGTTTCTTGTAATATTCATTAAGGATTTTTTTGGATTTCTGAGGAGTCTGTTGTTATTTTGTCTTTGTCGTTTCTGATTGATGAGATTAGATATTTTAATCTTTTTTTCCTGGTTAGGTTAGCCAAAGTTTTATCTATTTTATTGACCTTTTCAAAAAACCAACTTTTTGATTTATTGATCTGTTGTATAAATTCTATTGTTTTCGATTTCATTTAATTCTGCTCTAAGTTTGGTTATTTCTTTTCTTCTACTGAGTTTGGGATTGGAATGTTCCTCCTTTTCCAGTTGCTTGAGATGTCCCATTAAGTTGTTAACTTCCTCTCTTTCTGTTCTCTTGAAGAAGGCTTTCAGTGCTATAAATTTCCATCTTACCACTCCCTTTGTGGTATCCAAGAGGTTCTGATAATTTGTGTCTTCATTGTCACTTTGTTCCAAAAATTTGGCAATATTTTTTAATGTCATCTCTGACCCAGCTATCATTCAGCATAAGGTTATTTAACTTCCATGTTTTTGTATGAGTATGCAGATTCCTGTTATTACTGAGTTCAACTTTTATTGCATGGTGGTCGGAGAAGATGCAAAGAATAATTTCCATTCCTTTAAATTTACTGAGGTTAGATTTGTGACCTAAGATGTGATCGATTTTGGAGTATGTTCCGTGGGCTGATGAGAAGTATGTGTATTCAGTTTTGTTGGGATGAAATGTTCTGCAGATGTCTGCTAAATCCAAATGTTGGATGGTTAGGTTTAAATCTAAAATTTCTTTGCTCAGCTTCTTATTGGAGGATCGATCCAACACTGCCAAAGGAGTTTTGAAAGCTCCAACTATTATGGAGATGGAGGAAATCAAGTTGCTCATGTCTGTTAGAGTTTCTCTTATAAATTGAGGTACATTCTGGTTGGGTGCATAAATATTAATAATTGAGATCTCATCATATTGAGTATTACCCTTAACAAATATGAAGTGACCATTCTTATCCTTCCTTACTTTTGTTGGTTAAAGCCTATTGTATCTGCAAATAGAATTGCAACATCTGCTTTTTTCTGATTACCATTTGCCTGAAATATGGATGACCATCGTTTCACTCTGAGTCTATATTTGACTTTTAAGGTAAGATGTGACTCTTGTATGCAAGAATTATCTGGCCTAAGTTTTTGTATCCAGTCAGCTAACCTATGCCTCTTTAGAGGACAGTTTAAGCCATTCACATTAATGGAGAATATTGATAAGTCTGGTAAAATTTTAAGTATCATGTTTTTCGAAATTCCAGTGGACATTTTTAATACTTTTGCCACTTTGGAAGCTTGAGTTTGATCAAAAGTTTCTGAGTGAGTTTACTTTTGTGGCAGAGGATTGGGGTGGTCATTTTGGAAGATAAGTCTGAGAATATCCTTAAGAGCTTGTTTGGTTATGGCAAATTTCTTCTACATATGAATGTCATTAAATTATTTAATTTCTCCAACCTAAATGAAACTCAGTTTAGCTGGATACAGGATCTGGGGTTGAAAGTTATTTTGCTTTAGGAGATTAAAAGTCAATGACCACCCTCTTGTGCCTTGAAAATTTCAGCAGAGAGATTTGCAGTCATTCTAATATTCTTCCCTTTGTAAGTAATGGATTTCTTATGTCTGGGTGGTTTCAAAATTTTCTCCTTCACATTAACTTTAGTGAAGTTAATTATGATATGCCTGGGGGATGTCTTAGTCAGATTGAGTTGTGCTGGGGTTCTGAAACTGTCTGCTGTCTGAATTTCAGAATCTCTAGGCATGTCTGGAAAATTCTGCTTCATAATTTCATGGAGAAGGGCCTCTGTGCCTTGTGAGGCCACTTCGTCACTTTCAGGGATTCCAATGAGGCAGATATTAGCCTTCTTTGAATTATCCCAGAGCTCTCTGAGAGAATGATCCATTTTTGCTCTCCGTTTCTCTTCCTCTTTGAGAGTTTGGGAGCGTTCAAAGGCTTTGTCTTCAATGTCAGAAATTCTTTCTTCTGCTTGCTCCACTTTGTTACTGAGGGATTCTACTGTATTTTTCAGATCTTTGAGGGCTACAGATTCTTGCTTCAGTGCATCAAAATCTTTAGTGGTTTTGTCTTTAAATTCATTAAATTCTTGAGACAAGTTTTGAATTTCCAAATTTTCCTCCATTCTATTAATCTTGTTTGCAATTCAAATTCTGAATTCAATTTTTGACATTTCGTCCAGCTGTTTATGAATGGGATCTTCAGTTACATCTGCCATATCTTTCCTTTTGGGGGTTGATCTATTCTGGTTATTCATGTTACCCGAGTTTTTCCACTGAATCCACCCTATGATTGCTTTACACCATTTGATTTTCCCCTAGAGCCTTGTCGAGGACCTGTACAGTGCTATGGCGTGAGAAACTGTGGACCTCTTTGGTGTGGTGTGGCTAAGTGTTTTTGTCTTGTTTTCAGCTAGTCTCTGTTGGACCCTTGTGAAACAGTTACTCTGGGTTGAAGTCTCAGCTGTGGAGAAATACCAGAAATTAAGTCACCCCGCCCCCACATGTAACAATTGGAAAAAGAAAATCAAACCTTCCCATAATGACACACCTAGGGCACCACCTGAATAGTCCTCTTGTGATTGGCTCAGTTCAAAAAGTCCAAATTAATTGTCTCAGTCAGCACCTGTCTCAGGTGGGAGATTTTAAAAGGTCTCGGGCAACTGGATTGCAGGGGTCTTGTGACTACTCAGGTATGGCTTGCTCCATTGCTCCATGGGGTCAGGTGGACCCACCCAGTAAATAGATCAGTTTGGGAAGGTTGATTCCTCCTTCCACACCTTGCACCTCTGTCACACCTAGTCAGTGATAGCCCCGCCGGGCTGTGACACAGTTGCCTAGTGGACAGATACTGCAGGGGTTTGCACCTGCCTGAATCACAAGGAAATCTATTTCTCCTCAGTCAGACCACTGCACTCTGCCTCTATCTAGCAGGGGGAGGTAAGGCCTGACATCCTTGGGCGCTTGATAGAGGCTGCGGTGTGTTCACTCAGTTCCAGCCCCTCCCCTGATTTATGTTACTGACAGAACAGAGCAACTTTGCGGGAATTCGTTTCTGTCCCTGCTAAATTCCTCTGCAGAAGAGAAGCTGTTTTGAAGCTGCTCATCTGGCCCTGTCTTTGCTCCTGCAGGTTTGTATTCAGTTAGCTGTCAGTTCTAGACACCTGTCTTCCTTTGTCTATAGGCTGACAATCCCCTGAGGGCCGGGTGTGTCGTAGGCTCAGTAAAGCCGTCCTCTGGGTCAGCCCCACACTGGAAACTTCCCAGCTCTGTGCATGTGTTTCTAGTCCCTGTGCTCCACCCAGGCTGGTACCACCTCAGGCAAACCCTTTACTCAGAGGGCCTGCATTTCTGTCGCAGATCTGTTCTGTGGTGGTTGCCACCTGAGTAGATGCCTGGCCTCCTCTGGTTGCCTAGGGAGACAGGGTGTGTGGCTTTGAAGTATCCAGGAGTGAGCCCTATTGTTGCCAAAAGACTGCTGTTACTTTGCCCCTTCGGGCACCACTGCTCCAGCGTGATTCCATCTCAGCGGACCATCCTCTCCTCACTCATGTGCTGCAGAGTCAGCACTGACCAGCTGAAGTTTAGGCACTGTCCACACCCCTTGAGAAATCACCCAAGTATCTGGACTCCTGGAGGGCAGGCCTTCAGACCTCAGAGTAAGAGTGGAGGGGAGTGCTGGGAGCTCTTATTTGCAGGTAGAGAATATACACAGTTTTATACAGTTTTATGCCTGGCAGAAGAATGCCATGGCACCCTAATAGGGGAGGTATGTCCAGTTTTTAGAGGGTGTCTTCTGTGAAGTGTAGTGGGAGGACCTTTGAACTCTGCCCGTTTGTTTGTGGGGCACTCCAAGCTGTTCTCATGGTGAGGGAGACTCCCATCTGCTTGGTGATGGATTTTGTACCTTTTGTTTGTATCCTTGAGGTCACAGCTCACCTCAGCAGGGTTGATGTGCATTCTTCAATCTTCTCCTTTGGTGCAGCTCTAATCCACCAGGTTACTTGCTAAATTTCTGTCCTTTAACTCTCCTTCTGTACGGGAGCCTCTGTGGAAAGCTGGCTTCAATCAGCCATCTTGTCTCCGCCCCGTCAAAACTTATGCTAAATTTTTTGGGGGGAACAACAGTGGAAGATGTGGTGTAAAAGACCTAACTCTTCATTTTCTGCAGTAATGAATCTACAGATAATAATTGGTGTACAAATACATCAACTGGCATATCCAAAGGGCTTCCCTCTCTGTTTATCATGGAGATGAATCCAAATCCCAGGCGCACATTGAACCACTTGCAATAGCCAGTCCCATGCAAAACCTGGGAAGATTCTTCCTCTGCCGGCTCAGACAGTTTCCCTGGGTTTTTTCCACCACCTTTGCTCACCCTGCGTGCATTTTTTTCATTTAACTCCGTTTTTCAGCCACATATTACAGTACAGCCCGCAATACTTGTTATGTGGCTGATTTAACACTGATCTCATTTACAAACAGAAATTTTCAGAAAAACCAGTCTCTCCAGCCGACACAAGGAGGAAAGAGAAATCGTGAACATGGGTAGATTAATGCCCTGAAAGTTTCTAAAACATGTGATTTGAAAAGGCTTTAAAGTTGATTAGTGTTGCCATTTTTACTTCTTGATTCTACTTCTCAATAGCAACAATGCATGCTACAGAATAATGTTAATTCAGAATGAACAACAAATCTTGCTGTGCACTGAAACATGAGGTCAATTTATGTCAAATTTTGTTGCACGAGGATCAAAACTTAATAAACAGAAATCTTAACCAGTGTACCTATGAATTTGTCTAGCAGAACAGTATTTTATCTTTTAAGCCAACTCTAAAAGGGAGAAAAAAAGAGATGAAGTTAAGGTAAGTTTCCTTTGCTTTTGTCTTATGATTCAAACTGAAAGCAGAACATTTTGTACTCAGGCTCAAAGAGTGAATTTCATTTCTACTATCTCAGCAGCAATTTGAATCTTATTCAAAGTTGATTGTTTTCAAGCAGTTACTAGCTTACAAGCATTTATTAATGGACAGGCACTGAGTCTCATTTTTCTTCTACTTCCTCTACTAATCTAGTTATGAAATGTAATTTTCAGCAACTCTGAACATATGTGTAGTGAGATGAAATGCAATTTGTTTATTACAATATCCATCTAACATTTCTTTTTAAATAACATTTATTTTCATCCAGGTAAACATAAAAGATGTAAGGGAGAGGGGAGGGGAGGAAGGAGGATGGGAGGAGAGAGAGTATTTGGTGGAACCTCACCTGTTATGCACAATGCAATGGTACATTTCAAATCTATTAAGAATCTATTAAGAATAGAGTATAAATGTCTGATCACAACAAATAAGTAAGTAAGGTTTTAGTTATGTTAACCAGTTTGATGTAAGTATTCCACATTGTATATCAAATTAGCACGCTGTACCCCATAAATGTACACAGTTATGATTTAATAAAAACAAAACAAAACAAAACAAAACAAAATACAGCTGTGCAAGCAAAGAACTGAAAAAATAAGTAACATTTATTTCCTCCTTTAGGGTATAGGAATTTCAAAGGGACCCCAGGTACTTGAAGCTTCTTCTAGAGTAGAAGCAGTATTGCCAGCCTCTGAGTGGAGGTTTTTCCATGTTGTTGGTGATCATCAGAAAATGAATTTTAGAATGTACCATGTAAGTAAGAAAGTGACAGCTTTTTATTTAAAGTGAAAATACACTCTCAGGGAAGAAAGCAGGCAGGCCTGAAAAAGAGTAGCTGCACATGGAGGAAGTGGTTTTAGAGCTTTTGTAGTTTTACTAATTGAGAGGAGGAATATTCAAGACCAGGAAGTTGGTTTTCATTAAGAATTTAGGTAGTAATTTTTAGGATTGGGTTCCTTCCCATTTTCTTACATTATATTCTTGTCTCGGAACTGCTGTGGTGATTTCAAGTGCAGAGAAATTTTGAAATCGCAATGTAAATATTATTTGTAATCAGTCAAAATACACATAGGCCAGGAAGTGCCCGTAGCTCAGTCAGCAGGGCGCCACCTACATACACCAAGGGGGGTGGGTTTGAACCCAGCCTGGGCCAGCTAAAACAACAATGACAACTGCAACAAAAAAATAGCTAGGCATTGTGAAGGGCTACTTGGGAGGCTGAAGCAAGACAATCACTTAAGCCCAGGAGTGGGAGGCTGCTGTGAGCTGTGATGCCATGGCACTCTTCCCAGGGTGACAGCTTGAGATTCTGTCTCAAAAAAAAAGAAGAAGAAGAAGAAGAAGATTCACATAGGGTGACAGAGATAGCTGACAACCAAATTGAAGCTAGTTCTTGCCTGTGGTTATCAGACCCTCTACTTAGCTTCTTCTTGCAGGTTGTTTACTTTGATACCTGCCCCTGTATCCAGTCTCAGCCCTATTTCCTAGTCTCCTATCCTAACAGTAATGGCTTTCTAATTATATTATCTAAATATTTGACTATCACTGTCAGTTACCCAGAAGCAGATATTGCAATGAGGATTCAAAAGCAAGTGCTTTATGAAGTTCTTCCAGGAGAACCTGTCAAAAGAGTGAGGAAAACAGGAAAGGGAAGGGGAAGAAAGCAAGAAAGGATGTGATTTTAGGCCAAGTTGTACCTCAGCCTGATCCTAAGTCACAACTTAGAATTTATGCTATTTCGGGGTTAATAGACGTGTTTTCTCACTCCTACACCAACCAGTCATTGAATGAAAGTCACTGCAGGTAGGGGTAGAAGGAGAAGAGTATGTCAATTCTCAGGCACTTCAAACTTTTTGCTTCTGTGGCAAAGCAGACCCAGTAGGTTAAGGGCAGTCTTCCAAAGAGAATCATAGATATATCCTATTAAAATCAAAATACACAGAAACGGGAAAAACAGTGCTTAGAATTGCTAAAAGTGATCCAGCAGTGTATTTGATAACTTTTTTATGCCAGCCACCTTCTAACTGACTTCATTAAAATAGAAAATGCAGGGTGATGTCTTTGGCTCAGTGAATAGAGTGCTGGCCCCATATACTGAGGGTGGCGGGTTCAAACCCAGCCCCAGCCAAATTGCAACAAATAATAGTCTGGCATTGTGGTGGGCACCTGTGGTCCCAGCTACTTGGGAGGGTGAGGCAAGATAATTGCCTAAGCCCAAGAGCTGGAGGTTGCTGTGAGCTGTGATGACACAGCACTCTACTGAGGGTGACAAAGTAAGACTCTGTCTCTTAAAAAAAAAAAGAAAGAAAGAAAAGAAAAGAAAAAAGAAAATACAGTCTTTTGGCCCAGCTGCTCCCCAACCTCCAATGATCTTCTTTAGCCTTCTGCACTGTAGCACCTGTAGCTAGCCCAGACTCCGGGGTCACCACATCTCAGCCTGAACATCAGTGTCTACAGTCTCCACTAACTTGACAGGGTGGATTCAACATAGACTAATTGTTTGCTCTTATTTAATTTGAAATTGGATTGATTTGTGACATGGGCTAAATTGAAGGCAACACTACTTAATAATATTCCAGTCTGAATTGTCAGAATTTCAGTGTTTGTTAATCCGTTGGATATTGTGATATTTAAATTTTATTTCCTTGATTACTAAATAGGTCATAAAATATATTTATGACTGCTTTGATTTTTATGCTATTCTAAATATTATCTTTATTTGGATTCCATTTTCCTTTTTTTTAAATAAACTTTTTGAGATACAATTTACACAGACAGATAAGATGCATCCATTTTATATGTGTGGGTCAATGAATTTTGACAAATGTAGGCACCTATATGACCATAACTATCTCAAGAAATAGAACTTTTCTCTCACCCCCAGGAACTTCCCTTATGGCCACTTGCAAATCTTCATCCCTAATTCCCATCACTGAGCAATGACTTGTCTTTCTTTCACTAGATTTAGATTAGTTTTGCTTGTTTTGGAATTTAATATAAATATAATCATATAAGAAACATTTGTGATAGCCAGTATCCAATGATCTCTGCTTTAGCTCCTATCCACATGGTAGCAGGATTGGCCTGTGTGAGCAACGGCATATAAGGTCTAACAATGAAGTTTGCAAACTTAATCACTGTGCACTTACTTATACTAGAAGTACTATGCAAACAAGTCAGTAAGGTTTCATAACCTTGATATACTAGTGTCTCACAGCTATGTTCATGTCAACATGTGACAGTGCATTGCTGGGTGTGTTCATTATTGTTGCTCCTTGTTTTTGTGTGTCATCATGAGAATGTCAGAGCTTGAATTACAGCAACAAACAAACATTACATTTATTGTTAAATTTGGCAATAATGGAAGTGAAATCAGGAATATGTTAGTCCAAGTTTATGGGGATAATGTAATGAAGAAAACAGTAGTGTACAAACTTTTTGCTTCTATGGAAAAGCATATCCATTAGGTTAAGGGCAGTCTTCCAAAGAGAAGCATAGGTAGGTGCTGTTAAAATCAAAATATACATGGCGGCACCCATAGCTCAGTGTGTAGGGTGCCAGCCACATACACACAGGCTGGTGGATTCAAACCCTGCCAGGGCCAGCTAAACAACAATGACAACTGCAGCAGCAACAACAACAACAAAATAGCTGGGCATTGTGGCAGGTGCCTGTAGTCCCAGCTACTTGGGAGGCTGAGGCAAGAGAATCACTTAAGCCCAAGAGTTTGAGGTTGCTGTGAGCTGTGACGCCATGGCACTCTACCAAGGTTGACATAGTGAGATTCTGTTTCAAAAAACAAACAAACAAACAAAAAAATCAAGGGCGGCACCTGTGGCTCAAGGAGTAGGGCGCCAGTCCCATATGCTGGAGGTGGTGAGTTCAAACTCAGCCCTGGCCAAAAAAAAAAAAAAAAAAAAAAAAATCAAAATACAGAGAAACTGGAAAAACCGTGTTCAGAATTGCTCAAAGCGATCCAGCAGTATACTTGATGGATCAGTATTTTTCTGAGGAAAGAGAAAACATCACTGATGAAGAGAGGTCAAGGCAGCCAGTAATGAGCAAAACTGATGAAAAATTGCAAAAATTCATCAAATTGTGTGTCAAAATCATCAGCTGACTGTTAGAAGCACAGCAGATCAAGTAAACATTGATAGAGAAACAGGAAAATCTTGAAAAATCTTGAAAACCTTGGCATGAGAAAGCTGTGCAGAAATGGTCCTGAAGGAGCTCACCAATGAACACAAGCAGGCCCTTTCCAGGCCCTTTTGGAGAGATGAGATGATGTTTTGGGTTGTGTTATCACTGGTGATGAAACGTGGGTGTACCAATATGACCCTGAAACAAAGTGTCAAAGTGCACAATGGAAGTCAGCCAATTCTCCATGACCAAAAATGTTCGATCAGTTTGAATGAAGAGTCAAAATAATGTTGCTAACCTTCTTTGATATCAGAAGAATTATTAGTTATAAATTTATACCAACTGGACAGTTAACCAAGACTACTATTTGGAAGTGTTGAAAAGGCTTTGTGCAAAGGTAAGACAAAAACTCCCTGAACTTTTTGCCAGCATCTCATGACTCTTGCACCATGACAATGAACCAGCTCACATGGCACCATCTGTGAGGGAGTTTTTAGCCAGTAAACAAATAACTGTATTGGAAACCCCCCCTTCACCTGATCTGGACCCCAGTGATATTTTTCTTCACCTTATAATAAAGAAAATATTGAAAGGAAGACTTTTGGATGACATTCAGAACATCAAAGGTAATATGACAACAGCTCTGATGGCCAATCCAGACAAAGAGTTCTGAAATTGCTTTGAAGAGTAGACTAGTTGCTGGCATCAATTCATAGTTTCCTAAGGGGAGTACTTCAAAGGCGACCATAGTGATATTTAGCAATGAAGTATGTAGCACTTTTTCTCAGGCGAGTTTACAAACTTAATTGTCAGACTTTGTATATAACAGAAGTAATTGTATGTCACTTCTGAGGTTAGGTTATAAAACACATACCAGCTTCCATCTTGAATATTTCACTCTCACTCTGTTGGGTCACTTGTTCCAGGTGAAGCTACATCCTGAACAGCCTGATGGAGAGACACATGGCAAGGAACTGAAGCCTTCTGTCAAAAGCCATGTAGCCATGTAGGTGATTTAACTTGGAAGCAGATCCTCTACCTCTAGTCATGTCTCCATCTGTATCTTAATTGCAACTTCCTAAGAGCCACTGAGAACTATCTGGCTAGGTCATTCCCATACTCCTAACCCAGAAAATTGAGATAATATGTTGTTTAAATCATTGAGTTTGGGGCCAGTATTATGCAGCAACAGATAACTAATATGTCACTCTTTTATATTTAGCTTGTTTTACTCAGTGTAACATTTTTGAGATTCATCAATGTTATTACATAAATCAATTGTTCTTTTTTATTCCTGAGTGATATTCCATCATATGACTATAATAATATTTATTTAAATATTGCCAGCCAGACAGAGTGGCTCACGTTTATAATCCTAGCACTCTGGGAGGCCGAGGCAAGTGGATCCCTTGAGCTCAAGAGTTTGAGATTAGCCTGAGCAAGAGAAAGACCCCATCTCTACTAAAAATAGAAAAAATTAGCCATGCACTGTGGTAAGTGCCTGTAGTCCCAGTTACTTGGGAGTCTGAGCCAGGAGGTTTGCTTGAGCCCAGGAGTCTAAGTTTGCTGTGAGCTGGGCTGACATCATGGAACTCTAGTTTGGACAACAGAATGAGACTCTTAAGAAATATACATCGGCAGTGCCTGTGGCTCAAAGGAGTAGGGCACCAGCCCCATATACCAGAGGTTCAAACCTGGCCCCAGCCAAAAACTTCAAAAAAAAAAAGAGAGACCATGGAATATTATGCAGCCTTAAAGAAAGATGGAGACTTTACCTCTTTCATGTTTACATGGATGGAGCTGGAACATATTCTTCTTAGTAAAGTATCTCAAGAATGGAAGAAAAAGTACCCAATGTACTCAGCCCTACTATGAAACTAATTTAGGGTTTTCACATGAAAGCTATAACCCAGTTACAACCTAAGAATAGGGGGAAGGGGGAAAGGGAGGGGAGGGAGGAGGGAGGTGGGTAGAGGGACGGGAATTGGTGGTATTACACCAGCGGTGCATCTTACAAGGGTATATGTGAAAATTGGTAAACGGTCTGTGAAGCTAGTGAATGATGCCCCATGATTATATCAATGTACACAGCTATGATTTAATAAAAAAAAAAAGAAATATGTATCATTGCTGATGATGTGGGTTCAGGGTATGTTACTCCAACATATGGCACCTTGGCCTATTGAACATACTAAGCTGAAAGAATCTGAGAAATGGCACATTCAGAAAGGATTTTCTGATCATTCTCTGAAGCAGATCATAAAACCCCCATGTAAGGAACCCTCTGTGGGAGAACAATATGAAGGATTGTTGAGCTGCAGATAATTAAGAAGGAGCAGATATAGAGAAGCTCTCTGCCCTTCACTTGCTTGAAAGAAGAACACAGATTTACAAAGACTAAAGGTATCCTTCCTGCCTTCCAGGGACAGCAAAGTTTGACCACTGAAGATTTAGACTCTCATTAATCTGGAAACGGTAACAGAGGAATCTACATAAACAAGCTTTTCTAACTAGCTTTTATCTGCCATTTATTTACCTTCTCCCAAGTTGCTGACCCCAAGGATTCCAAGCACCTTTTCTGTCTTGTCACTTCTAAAAATTTACTGTTCTTTGTTGAGGCTTGCATTCAAAGCCACTTCTTTGGAAAATAGTCAATCCCTGGGTGCTCCCATGTATGTATGAAATATACAGGTTACTAAATACCTGTTTGTTTTGCTCTTGTTGTTCTGTCTTTTGTAACAAGGATCCATTCCAATAAGAAACTATGGGGTTGTTTTTCCCCTTCTTATTCCTATATGCCTAGGAAAGGAATATCTGAACAAAATGCCTTACGAAGTATCCCCAGTTTACTACTCTTAGCTCACATCCCTTTGACCTACCATATTTTTTCACAACTCTACACTCTTCATCAAACCTGATATGAAAACATTCACGTTTGATTTGCTTCATTGGGTCTTCATTTCCTTATTACACAAGCTCCTGTGTCACATATAACTTAAAAAAATGTGTATGTTTTTCTTTCATCAATCCGTCTTTTGTTACAGGGTCCCCAGGCAAGAACTCAGAAGGATAGAAGGAAAAGTATTTTTCTTCTTCTACACTGATATGTAGAAATGCAATTCTTTTTATTAACATTTGTGTTCCACAAACTTTCTAAACTGTAATTGATTCTAAAAATTTAGTTGTATATTCATCTTGATTTTCTAAATGCACATTGTGTCATCTGTGAAAAATGATAGCATGATTCTCCTTTCCTAGACTAATAACTTTTATTTCTTTTGCTTGCTCTACTTCACTGACCAGGGCACCTAATACAATAAAGGATGGATATAAGGATAACAGCATCTTTATCTTATTTCTGATATGAAGGAGAAAGTTGAAGCTGAATTCACCATTAAGTATGATGATTGCTTTAGATTTGCTCATGTTCAATAACAGTGTTAAAAAATGAACACATGTTGAATTTAATTGTTTTTTCCCTAAATCTATTGATATAATTATATATGCAATGTGTGTGTGTCTTCCTTAATCTGCTAATGTGGTAAATTATATAAATTCATTTTCTAATGTTTTGCCATACTTGGATTCCTAGGATACTGACAATACAGAATGATATATCATCTTTTTTCAAATATTGTAAATTATGTTTAATATTTTACATAGCTGTTTTATATTCATGAATAAGATTTACCTTTAATTATTTATTCTTGTATTGCCTTTGAATGACTTTGAACATTAAGTTTATACTAGCTTCATAAAATAGTTCAAAGTATGTTTCTCCATTTGTTTTATTGGAAAAAATTTGTATCAAATTAAAATTATTTCTTTCTTGACTATTTTCTGGAACTCCCCATCAAAGATTCCTGATCTGGATATTACAAATTTTTGATCACTGGTATTATTTAATAATTTTAGGTTTTTTAGTTTTTCTGGAACATTTTGGAAAGTGTGGTAGTAATTAGGGCTGTTAACAGATAGTCCTGTTATCCTACTTCCAGGCATTCAATGGAATCATATTGTTCCACTGTCTTTGAAATTAGGTGCCTGCTCTACCTGCCTAGACCTGAAATGGGAACAGAAGCAACAAGTGTCATTTAGTCAGCAGCACTGAATAGCTCTCACAAAACTCTGCCATGCTTTTCCTCCTTTGTTGAGCACCCAGAAAAAATGGAATTTTGGTCAGCCTGAGTCTCTGAGTAAATATGATGAATGGAGGGCACTGCCAAGTGCATGGTAATGTATAATGAATGACAAATAAACTTTTGTTGTGTGAAGCCTCTGAGATTATGAAAAAAATCTCATTTTAATACATTAAAGTTGTTTATAACTTGAACATATTACATCATAATCTACCCAAGCTGGCTGATTCTGTATTTTCCTAGAAATTTGTATATTTATTTAGATTTACTAATTTTGCTTATAAACCTATTCATGAGATCCACTTAGATTTTTTTATTGTTAAACCATAGCTGTGTACATAGTATAATCCAGGGGTACAATGCAATGTGCTGGTTTCATATACAATCTAAAATATTCTCATCAAACTGTTCAACATAGCCTTCATTTTCTTAGGCATTTTCTTAGTTATTCTATGTAGACATTTGTATTCTGCATTTAGTAGGCTTTGCCTGTACTCATTCTAAGATGCACTGTAGGTGTGGCCCCTCCCATTGTCCTTCCTCCACCATAACCTCCCCCCTCCCTTCACCTCCCTTGGACCTTTTCCCATATTCTTGTGCTATAGTTGGGTTATAGCCTTCATATGAAAGCTAAAAATTAGCTTCATAGTAGGGCTGAGTACATTGGATACTTTTTCTTCCATTCTTGAGATACTTTGCTAAGAAGAATATGTTCCAGCTCCATCCATGTAAACATGAAAGAGGTAAAGTCTCCATCTTTCTTTAAGACTGCATAATATTCCACGGTATACATGTACCACAATTTGCTAATGCATCCATGGATTGATAGGCACTTGGGCTTCTTTCGTGACTTAACAATTATGAATTGGGCTACAATAAACATTGTGGTACAGATGTTTTCGTTATATTGTGATTTTTGGTCTTCTGGGTATATACCTAGTAAAGGAATTATAGGATCAAATGGCAGCTCTATTTTTAGATCCGTAACTATTCTCCAAACATCCTTCCAGAAGGAATGTATTAGTGTGCATTCCCACCAGCAGTGTAGAAGTGTGCCCTTTTCTCCACATGTACGCCAACATCTCTGGTTTTGGGATTTTGTTATGTGGGCTACTCTTACTGGGGTTAGGTGATATCTCAAAGTAGTTTTGATTTGCATTTCTCTGATGATTAAGGATGATGAGCTTTTTTTATGTGTGTATAGATCATGCATCTGTCTTCTCTAGAGAAGTTTATCTTCAAGTCCTTTGCCCACCTGATCCCACAAATGGGATCACTTGTTCTTTTCTTGCTAATACATTTGAGTTCTCTGTGGATTCTGTTTATTAAACCTTTATCAGAGGTATAACCAACAAATATTTTCTCCCATTCCGAGGGCTGTCTGCTTGCTTTACTTACTATGTTCTTGGCTCTGCAGAAGCTTTTTAGTTTGATCAGGTCCCAGTAGTGTATTTTTTTTTTTATTTTATTTATTTATTTTTTTTATTAAATCCTAGCTGTGTACATTACTATGATCATGGGGCACCATACACTTGGTTCATAGACCGTTTGACACATTTTCATCACACTAGTTAACATAGCTTTCCTGGCATTTTCTTAGTTATTTTGCTAAGACCTTTACATTCTACATTTACTAACATTCACATATACCCTTGTAAGATGCACCACTGCTTCAATTGCCTGGGAAGTCCTCCTCATAAAATATTCACCCAGGCCGATTCCTTCAAGAGTTTTCCCTGCACTTTCTTCAAGTATTTTAATAGTTTCATGTCTTAAGTTTAAATCTTTTATCCAGTGAGAGTCTATCTTAGTTAACGGTGAAAGGTGTGGGTCCAGTTTCAGTCTTCTGCAGGTTGCCAGCCAGTTCACCCAGCACCATTTGTTAAATAGGGAATCTTTTCCCCACTGACTGTATTTAACTGGCTTGTCAAAGATGAAATAATGGTAAGTAGCTGGATTCATCTCTTGGTTCTCTATTCTGTTCCAGACATCTACTTCTCTATTTTTGTGCCAGTACCATGCTGTTTTGATCACTATCAATTTATAGTACAGTCTCAGGTCTGGTAGCATGATTCCTCCTGCTTTGTTTTTATTTCTGAGTAATGTTTTGGCTATTCGAAGTTTTTTCTGATTCCATATAAAACGACGTATTGTTTTTTCAAGATGTTTAAAATATGACAGTGGAGCTTTGTCAGGAATTGCATTAAAATTATATATTTCTTTGGGTATTATAGATATTTTAACAATGTTGATTCTTTCCAGCCATGAGCATGGTATGTTTTTCCATTTGTTAACATCTTCAGCTATTTCTTTTCTTAAAGTTTTATAGCTCTCTTTATAGAGATATTTCACGTCCTTTGTTAGAAGAATTCCCAAACATTTCATCTTCTTTGGCACTACTGTGAAAGAAATAGAGTCCCTGACTGTTTTTTCAGCTTGGCTATTGTTGGTATATATAAAGGCTACAGATTTATGGGTGTTGATTTCGTAGCCTGAGACATTGCTGTATTCCTTGATCACTTCTAAAAATTTTGTAGTAGAATCCCTAGTATTTTCCAGATATACAATCATGTCTTCTGAAAAGAGTGAAAGTTTGATCTCTTCTGACCCTATGTGGATACCCTTGATTGCCTTTTGTTCCCTAATTGCAATGGCTAAAACTTCCATTACAATGTTAAAGAGCAATGGAGACATGGGCAACCTTGCCTGGTTCCTGATCTAAGTGGAAATTATTTCAATTTAACTCCATTCAATACAATATTTGCTGTGGGTTTGCTGTAGGTGCCCTCTATTAGTTTAAGAAATGTCCCTTCTGGGGCGGCACCTGTGGCTCAAGGAGTAGGGCACCGGTCCCATATGCCGGAGGTGGCGGGTTCAAACCCAGCCCCGGCCAAAAACCACAAAAAAAAAAAAAAAAAAAAAAAAAAAGAAATGTCCCTTCTATACCAATTTTATTAAGAGTTCTGATCATGAAGGGATGCTTGATATTATCAAAAGCTTTTTCTGCATTAATTGAGAGAATCATATGGTCTTTATTTTTTAGTTTGTTTATGTGCTGAATTACATTTATAGATTTACATATATTGAACCAGCCTTGAGGCCCTTGGATAAATCCCTCTTGGTCATGCTGTATAATTTTTTTGATGTATTGTTGGATTCTGTTTGTTAGGATCTTATTGAGTATTTTTGAATCAATGTTCATTAGTGATTTGGTCTATATTTATTTTTTTCTTGTTGGGTCTTTTCCTGGTTTGGGGATCAAGGTGGTGTTTGCTTTGTAGAATGTGTTGGTAATATTCCTTCTTTTTCTATATTTTGGGAAAGGTTTAGTAATATAGGTAGTAGTTCTTTAAAGTTTTGGTTGAATTCTGATGTAAAGCCATCTGCTCCTGGGATTTTCTTTTTAGGGATATTTTGTATAGTTGATGCTATTTCAGAACTTGATATAGGCCTGTTCAACATTTCCACTTTGTTCTGGCTAAGTCTTGGTAGGTGGCATACTTTCAAGTATTGGTCTATTTCTTTAAGATTTTCATATTTCTCAGAGTAAAATTTCTTATAATATTCATTAATGATTTTTTGAATTTCTGAGGGGTCTGTTGTTATTTCATCTTTACCATTTCTGAATGATGAAATTAGAGATTTCACTCTTTTTTTCCTGGTTAGGTTAGCCAAAGGTTTATCTATTTTATTGATCTTTTCAAAAAAAACAACTTTTGGATTTATTGATCTCTTGTATAATTCTTTTGTTTTCAATTTAATTTAATTCTGCTCTGATTTTGGGTATTTCTTTTCTTCTGCTGGGTTTGGGGTTGGAATGTTCTTCCTTCTCTTGTTGTTTAACATGTCCCATTAAGTTTTTTTTTTTTTTCTGATTTTGGCCAGGGTGGGGTTTTGAACCCACCACCTCTGGCATATGGGGCCGGCACTGTACTCAGTTGAGCCACAGACGCCATCCCCTTTAAGTTATTAACTTTCTCTCTTTCAATTTTCTTTAGGAAGCCTTGCAGTGTGATAAATTTCCCTCCCTTTGCAGTATTCCAGAGGTTCTGGTAATTCATGTCTTCATTGTTGTTTTTTCCAAAAATTTGGTGATTTTCTTCTTAATCTCATCTATAACCCATGTATCCTTCAGCATAAGGTTATTTAGCTTCCATATTTTTGAATGGGTATTCAGATTCCCATTGTTGTTGAGTTCAACATTTATTCCATAATGGTCTGAGAAGATGCAAAGAATAATTTCTATTTTTCTAAATTTGCTGAGGTTAGATTTGTGGCATAGGATGTGGTCAATTTTGGAGTATGTTTCATGGGCTGATGAGAAGAATGTGTATTCAATTTTGTTGGGATTAAATATTCTGTAGATATCTGTTAAGTCCAGATGTTGAATGGTTAATTTTAAATCTAAAATTTCTTTGCTTAGCTTCTTTTTGGAGGATCTATCCAGCACTGCTAATTGGGTGTTAAAATCTCCAACTACTATGCTGCAACTGGAGGAAATCAAGTTACTCATGTCTGTTAGAGTTTCTGTTATAAATTGAAGTGCATTCTGGTTGGGTCCATGGATATTAATAATTGAAATCTCATCATATTGAGTATTACCTTTAACAAATGTGAAATGTCCATTCTTATCCTTCCTTATTTTGGTTAGTTTAAAGCCTATTGCGGCTGCGAATAGGAATTGCAATGCCTGCTTTTTTCTGTTTTCCATTTGCCTGGAATATAGATGACCATCACTTCACCTTGAGTGTATATTTGTCTTTTAGTGCAAGATGAGATTTGTGTATGCAGCAGATATCTGGCTTGAGTTTTTGTATCCAGTCATCTAACCTGTGCCTCTTTAGCAGACAATTTAAACCATTCACATTAATTGATAATATTGATAAGCCTTTCGAGAGTCCGGTGGACATTTTTAATCCTTTTGAGACTGTGGAAGTTGGAATTTGATCAAAATTTTCTGGGTGGGTTTACTTTTGTGGTGGAGGATTACACTGGTCTTTATGGAGGATATGTCTAAGAATATCCTTGAGAGCTGGTTTAGATGACAAATTTCTTCAACATGTGAATGTCATGAAAATATTTAATTTCTCCATCATAAATGAAACTCAGTTTAGCTGGGTACAGGATCCTGGTTTGAAAGTTATTTTGTTTTAGGAGATTAAAAGTCGATGACCATCCTCTTCTAGCTTGAAAGCTTTCAGCAGAAAGATCTACAGTTATTCTACCTATCCCTTGTGGGTAATGGTTTTTTTTTGTCTGGCTGCTTTCAGAGTTTTCTCCTTCATATTTACTTTAGTGAAATTGATTATGGTGTGACTGGGGGATGTCTTATTCGGTTGAGTCGTGCTGGAGTTCTGAAACTGTCTGCTATCTGAATTTCAGAATCTCGTAGCATGTCTTGAAAGTTCTCCTTCATAATCTTGGAGAAGAGACTCTGTGCCTTGTGAAGCCACTTCATCACTTTCAGGGATCCCTATAAGATGAATATTGGTTTTCTTCAAATTATCCCAGAGCTCTCTGAGAGAGTGATCAGTTTTTGCCCTTCATTTCTCTTCCTGTTTGAGAGTTTGGGAGCGTTTGAAAGCTTTGACTTCAATGTCAGAAATCCTTTCTTCTTCTTGCTCCATTCTGTTACTGAGGGATTCTCCTGTGTTTCTCAGATCTTTGAGGGCTGCAACTTCTTGTATCAATGTGTCAAAATCTTTGGTCATTTGGTCTTTGAATTTGTTGAATTCTTGAGTCATCTTTTGGGTTACTGCTTGGAATTCTAATTCGATCTTATTTGCTATCCAGATTCTGAATTTGATTTCTGACATCTCAGCTATTTGTTTGTGTATGGGATCTTATGGTGTGTCTGCCCCATTGATCCTTGGAGGAGTTGATCTACTCTGATTATTCATATTGCCAGAGTATTTCCATTTATTTCGCCTCATGATTGTTTTTCACCATTGCCTTTGGCCATCCTCAGAGTTGGGGAGGTGTCTCTCCAAGATTATACTCCAGTGGGATCACTCTATTGTTGCTGGATCTTTGTGGGGAGTGACCCTGTGTAGCTGCTCTGGGGCTGCCCCAGCCAGGGAGTTCTAGTTGTGAGAGCAGCTCCACAGTGTGACACATCTGGATCCAGCAACAGGCAGGGGGTGCTGCACACGGTTCTGGGAGTGCCTGATGCCCAGTGACTTTGGCACAGAGGACCCAAAGCTCCCACAGTCTCTGGCCAGGAGAAGGGCTCCACACAGAGGCAGGGAGGGTTCTGAAGGGCATGCGGCTACCAGAGTCCCTGGCCAGACAAGCAGGCAGGTGTGGAGGCAGGGAGGGTACAGGAGGGAGGATGGGGGGTTGCGCAGCTCCCAGAGTTCCTGGTCAGGGTGTGCGGAGGCCCGACGTGTCACGGGTCCTGGTGTAGCTCTTATGGAAGTACGGGCAGGCACTGATCTTGGGTGGTAGGTCGTGATGCAGCTCTTACGGAGGTCTGGGCAGGTGCCGGTCACAGGTCTCAGCGCAGCTCTTCCGGAGGTTCGGGCGGGCACCAATCATGGGTCGTAGCACAGCTCTTATGGAGGCAAGTTATCTTATTTTAAATGCTTATGTTACCTTACATTTGAAGATAGATGGTGAGTTTATTTGCTTAGCATGCACGAGAGCCTGTAGAACCATGTGGCGAGTTTGGGTAGCCAGGAAGGGAGGTCAGATCCTCTTACATTTTAATGCACATATGCTAAATAGTAATACTTTTTCATTCTTGATATTATTTGTGCCTTTCCCCATTTATCCCAGTCTTTTCTTTTCTAGTTCAAAATTTCTAAAATTTACTAGTTTTTAAGAAAAGAACTTCTTTTTCTTCTTTTTCTCCTTTTTTTTTTTTCTTGCAGTTTTTGGCCAGGGCTGGGTTTGAACCCACCACCTCTGGCATATGGGGCCGGCACCGTACTCCTTTGAGCCACAGGCAAAACCCTAAAAAAATAACTTCTTTTGTTGATCATCTTTATTTTATGGTTGCTTTCTGTATCATTTAATTTCTGTTCTTTATGACTTCAGTGCTTTATTGCTCCTCCTTCATTAACTTCTTAAGATAGTCATTTGCATCCTTAATTTTCTGCCTTTCTTAGTTTCTATCCTAAGGCAACAACTTTTTTTTCTACGTGCTACTTTAGGTGCATCACATAAGTTTTTATATGTCAGGGTTTCAACATCATCTAGTTTAAAACATTTTCTTATTTCCATGATAATTTCCTTTTTATTTTAAAAATGCCTCTAATAAGTTGTATGTATTTACATTGTTTTTATTCTGTTTTACAATCTTTTAGTTGGAACATTAATTCACTTACATTTATCACAATTACTGATATACTTGTATTTTCTTATTTTGTGCTATTTATTGCACCATCTGGATTTCTTTAAATTGATTCATTTTTGTCAATTCATATTTTAAATCTTGATTAATTCATAAGTAATATTCTTGGGTATTGTCTGTGGCTCAAGGAGTAGGGTGCCAGTCCCATATACCAGAGGTGGCGGGTTCAAACCTGGCCCTGGCCAAAAACTGCAACAACAACAACAACAGTAATATTCTCTTTTTCTTTTCTTTATTGGCTACACTAGAAATTTTAACAGACATGATTAACATAAAAATCTGAAGCTAATCAATATAATTCTCTTCCTTCTGAATAACATACTTAAACTTCACTTGTACTCCTCTCTTTATTTACATATTTTTTGACTTGTAAGTCTATATTTTTAAAATTTCAATTGACATATATTGTCCTATACAATTTAGTTTATTCATATTTACCCATTTTGTTTCCTATTTATTCTTTCTTATTGCTCAGATCCTCCATCTAGGAAATTTTTCCCTCTTCCTCAAGAATGCCTTTCAGAATTTCTGTTAGTGAGAAGCTATTATTCATAAATTCATTCTCTCTCTCAAGAAATTTCTTTACATTTTCTATACTCCTGAAATACGTTTTTACTTAGTATACAATATGATGCTGGCATTAATTGTATCCATTGCAATGGAAATATAATTTCCTTATTTCTTACCTCAAATGTCTTCTCTTAAAAAAATCAGTAATGGCCAGGTGCGGTGGCTCACTCCTGTAATCTTCACAGTCTGGGAAGCAGAGGGAGGTGAATTGCCTGAGTTCATGAGTTGGAGACCAGCCTGAGCCAGAGCATGACCCCAATCTCTACTAAAAATAGAAAAAACTAGCTGGGTGTTGTGGTGGGTGGGCACCTGTAGTCCCAGCTACTCAGGAGGCTGAAGCAAGAGGATCGCTTGAGCCCAGGAACTTGATGTTGCTGTGAGCTATGATGCCACGGCACTCTACCCAGGGCCACAAAATGTGACTCTGTCCCAAAAAAAAAAAGAAAAGAAAAAAGAAAAGAAAAGAAAAAACAGAAACAGACTAATTATCATTCTTTTGAAGGTCACTAAGGACTAGTTAACATTACATTGAAGATAATTTAGCTCATTCCCATCAACCTCCCTTCCCATCCCAAATGTTTTTTAAGATTTTTGTGTTTGGTATAATGCAGATTTATAATGCTCTGTGTATTTCTTTTTATAAGACCTTACTTATAATTTGTTTGGGTTCCATTCACCTGTGGATTATTGAACTTGAATCATCCTATAAAATTAACAGTAATTATCTCTTCAAATATAAATTCTGCTTTACTCACTAACTGTCCTCTATGTTTCCCTCCACTCTGGGTAGAGTGCCCTGGCATCTTTGTAGCTCACAGCAACCTCAAATTCCTAAGTTCAAGGGATCCTATACCTCAGCTTCGCAAGTAATTGGGACTACAGGCATGTGCCACCATGCCGAGCTACTTTTTTTTATTTTTAGTAGAGATGGGCCCTCACTGTTGCTCAGGATTACTCTTCTCTACTTTTTAAACCTTGATTGGACATTTAAAAACTTATCCTTTGGCCAGCGCAGTGGCTCATACTTGTAATCCTAGCACTCAGGGAGGCTGAGGTGGATGGATAGCCTGACCTCACAGGTTCAAGACCAGCCTAAGCCAGAGTGAGACCTCATCTGGGCAAAATAGCTGGGCATTGTGCAGGCGCCTGTAGTCCCAGCTACTCAGGAGGCTGAGGCAAGAGAATTGCTTGAGCACAAGTGTTTGAGGTTGCTGTAAGCAATGACACCATGACACTCTACTGAGGGCGACAAAGTGAAACTCTGTCTCAACAATAAAATAAAATAAAATAAATTCTTTTATGTCCTTTGCAACTCTTTTTTATTTTCTATTTCTTTTCTTTTTGTGCTTCATCCTGATATATTTCTTTGGAACAATCCACATTTTCACTAATTCTAGCTTCACCTGTGTTTAATTGACTAATAAATGCATTCATTTCATTTTTAATTTCACTTATTATATTTTCATTTTTTTAAATATCTATTAGGTACTTTTACAAATATGTTTTGGGAACTTTTTAAAAGTTTCTCTATACCATGAATAGTTTTCAAGTTTATCTTTTATTAAGTATCCTCTATACAATATCTTATAGAACTTTCCACAGAGGCTCCCATCCAGAAGGAGAATTAAGGGGCGAAAATTTAGCAAGAAACCGGGTGGATTTGAGCTGCACCAAGAGAGAAGGTTGCAGAACGCACATCAACCCCACTGTGGTGAGCTGTGACCACAAGGATGCAAACAAAAGGTACAAAATCCATCACCAAGTGGACGGGAGTCCCCCCTCCCCCACAAAACCAGCTCAAGAGCCCCATAAACACACAAACAACAAATGGGCAGAAATCAAAGGCCCTCCCACTACACTCCATGGGAGAGACCTTCTAAAAACTGGACCTACCTCCCCTACTAGGATGCCATGGCATCCTCCTGCCAGGCATAAAACTGTATAAAACTGCAAATATCCTTTACCTGCTACCCTGCACTCCCAGCACCCCCCCCTCCACTCACACTGAGGTCTGGAGGACTATCCCCCAGGAGTTCAGATTCTTGGGTGATTTCTCGAGGGTTGTAGACAGTGCCTGAGCTGCAGCTGGTGAGCACTGACTCTAGGGCATGGGAGTGAGGAGACGGCAGTCGTCTGAGGGGGAGCTAAGCCAGGGCAGCACTTCTCCTAAGTGTCTTGCAACAGCCCTCCTTGTGCAGCAATACAGCCAGGCATAAAACTGAGTAAAACTGTGTATCTTCCCCACTCACAATGCTGAGCTCCCAGCGCTCCCCTCCACTCTCGCTCTGGGGTCTGGGGGCCTGTCCCCCAGGAGTCCAGATTCTTGGGTGATATCTCGTGGGGTGTGGACAGTGCCGGAGCTGCACTGACTCTGGGGCACAGGAGCGAGGAGAGGATGGTCGGCTGGAAGGGAACCACTCCAGACTGGCGGTTCTCTGGGAGGCGGAGGGGCGGCTGTCTTCTGGCAGTGGTACGGCCAGGCATAAAACTGTGTGTAACTGTGTGTGCTCGCTACCTGCAGCTCTGGGCTCCGAACACTCCCCTTCGCCCTCACCCTCCTTCACCCTCACTCTGAGATCTGGAGGCCTGTCCCCCAGGAGTCTGGAATTTTGGGTGATCTCTCAAGGGGAGTGTGGACAGAGCATAAACTGCGGCTGGTCAGTGCTGACTCTGGGGCATGGGAGTGAGGAGAGAAGGGTCGTCTGTGTGTGAGCCACAACAGAGCTGCGGTTCCCAGAGGTGGATCAACAGCCATTCTTTTTTAATAGCAAAATGCCCCACTCCTGGATATTCTGAAGTCAGACCCCCTGTCTCCCTGGGCAAACAGAGGAGGCCACCTGTGAGTAAAGGATTTCCCAGAGGCTACTCACAATCCTGGGAAGCTTCGAGGGCAAGGACAACTCAGAGAGGTAACCGCATACAAACATCCAGCAGCAAAGAGGTTGGAACTAAGAACAGCTTATCTTCTGCAGGCGATTTTAGCAGGAACAGAGACAGAATCCCACATAGTTGTTCTGTTCTGTTCTGCTCAGTTCTGTCAGTAACATTAATCAGGGGTGGGGCTGAGCCTAAGTGAACACCCCCTGACCTTCATCAAGCGCCCGAGGATGTCAGGCCTCACCTCCTCTTGCTAGATAGCGGCAGAGTGCAGAGGCCTGGCAGATTTCCTTGTGATTCAGGCAGGTGCAAACCACTGGAGTATATGTTCACTACAGGCAACTGGGTCAGCCATCTGCAGTGATATCAGTGACTGGGTCTGACAAAGGGGCAAGGTGGGGAAGGAGGCATCAACCTTCACAGACTGATCTATTTGCTAGGTGGCTCCTCCTGACTCCATGCAGCACTGTAGTAAGCCATGTCAGAGTAGTCACCAGACCCCTGTGACCCAGCAACCAGAGACCTCTTGAACTCTCCCACCCGAGACAGGTGTCGACTGAGACAATCGATTTGGACCTTTTGAACTGAACCAATAGACTGAGGACTTTTTAGGAAGGTTTGATTTTTCTTTAACCAATTGGTGCCAGAGATGGACAGAGTGACTTAATTGCTTTTTTTTCTCCACAGCTGAGACTTCAACCCAGAGTAAATGTTTCACTAGGGTTGAACAGAAACCACCTGAAAACAAGACAGAACCACTTAGCCCCACCACACCAGACAGGGCCCCAGTTTCTCAGGCTACAACATTGTACGTGCCCTCGACAAAACCCCAGGGAAAAACCAAAGGGAGTAAAACAACCATGGGGTGGAATCAGTGGAAAAACGCTGGTAACATGAATAACCAGAATAGATCAACCCCCCCCAAGGAAAGATATGGCACATGTAATTGAAGGTCCCATTTATAAACAACTGGCTGAGATGTCAGAAATCGAATTCAGAATTTGGATGGCAGACAAGATTAATAAAGTGGAATAAGGAATTCGAGGAGTAATTCGAAAGTTGTCTCAAGAATTTAACGAATTTAAAGACAAAACCACCAAAGATTTAGACACACTGAAGCAAGAATTTGCAGCCCTCAAAGATATGAAAAGTACAATAGAATCCCTCAGCAACAGAATGGAGCAAGCAGAAGAAAGGATTTCTGACATCGAAGATAAAGCCTTTGAACACTCTTAAACTCTCAAAGAGGAAGAGAAATGGAGAGAAAAAACGGATCATTCTCTCAGAGAGCTCTGGAATAATTCAAGAAGGTCAATGTACGAATAATTGGAATTCCTGAAACCTATGAAGTGACCTCGCTGGGCACAAAGGCCCTTCTGTATGAAATTAAGAAAGAGAATTTTCCAGACATGCCTAAAGATTCTGAAATTCAGATAGCAGACAGCTTCAGAACCCCAGCACGACTCAACCCCAATAAGACATACCCCAGGCATGTCATAATTAACTTCACTAAAGTTAATATGAAGGAGAAAATCCTCAAACCTGCCCTCAGGAGAAAGAAAACCATTACCTTCAAATAAAAGAATACTAGAATGACTGCAGATCTCTCTACTGAAACCTTTCAAGCCAGAAAAGGGTGGTCATCGAATTTTAATCTACTACAGCAAAATAAGTTTCAACCCAGGATCTTGTATCCAGCTAAACTGAGTTTCATTTATGATGGAGAAATTAAATACTTTAATGACATTCATATGTTGAAGAAATTTGCAATAACCAAACCAGCTCTTCTGGATATTCTCAGACCTATCCTCCATAATGACCAACCCAATCCTATACCACAAAAGTAAACTCACTCAGAAACTTCGGATCAAACTCATACTTCCACACTGGTGAAAGGATTAAAAATGTCCACTAGACCTTTGAAAAACTCGATACCTAAAATTTCACCAGACTTATCAATATTCTCCATCAATGTGAACGACCTAAACTGTCCTCTAAAAAGGCATACGTTGGATGACTGGATACAAAAACTCAGGCCAGATATTTGTTGCATACAAGAGTCACATCATAACTTAAAAGACAAATACAGACTCAGAGTGAAAGGATGGTCATCCATATTTCAGGCAAATGGTAATCAGAAAACAGCAGGTGTTGCAATTTTATTTACAGATACAATAGGCTCTAAACCAACAAAAGTAAGGAAGAATAAGAAGGGTCACTTCGTATTTGTTAAGGGTAATACTCAATATGATGAGATTTCAATTATTAATATCTATGCACCCAACCAGAATGCACCTCAATTCGTACGAGAAACTCTAACTGACATGAGCAACTTGATTTCCTCCAGCTCCATAATAGTCAGAGATTTCAACACTCCTTTGGCAGTGTTGAATCAATCCTCCAATAAGAAGCTGAGCAATGAAATTTTAGATTTAAATCTAACCATCCAACATCTGGATTTAGCAGACATCTACAGAATATTTCATCCCAACAAAACTGAATACACATACTTCTCATCAGCCGATGGAACCTACTCCAAAATGGATCACATCTTAGGTTACAATCTAACCTCCATAAATTTAAAGGAATAGAAATTATTCCTTGCATCTTCTCAGACCACCATGGAATAAAACCTGAGCTGAGTAACAACAGGAATCTGCATACTCATACAAAAACATGGAAGTTAAATAACCTTATGCTGAATGATAGCTGGGTCAGAGATGAGATTCAGAAAGAAATTGCCAATTTTTTGGAACAAAACGACAATGAAGACACGAACCATCAAAACCTCTTGGACACCGCAAAGGCAGTTCTAAGAGGGAAGTTTATAGCACTGCAAGCCTTCCTCAAGAGAACAGAAAGAGAGGAAGTTAACAACTTAATGGGATATCTCAAGCAACTGAAAAGGAAGAACATTCCAACCCTAAACCCAGTAGAAGAAAGGAATAACCAAAATTAGAGCAGAATTAAATGAAATTGAAAACAAAAGAATAATACAACAGATCAATAAATCAAAAGGCTGGGTTTTTGAAAAGGTCAATAAAATTGATAAACCTTTGGCAAATCTAATCAGAAAAAAAAGTAAAATCTCTAATCTCATCAATCAGAAACAACAAAGACAAAATAACAACAGACTCCTCAGAAATCAAAAAAATCCTTAATGAATATTAGAAGAAACTTTATTCTCAGAAATATGAAAATTTGAAGGAAATTGACTGATACTTGGAAGCACGTAACCTTCCAAGACTTAGCCAGAATCAAGTGGAAATGCTGAACAGGCCCATATCAAGTTCAGGAATGGCATCAACTATACAAAACCACCCTAAAAAGAAAAGCCCGGGACCAGATGGTTTCACATCAGAATTCCAACAAACCTTTAAAGAGGAATTAGTACCTATACTACTCAACCTGTTCCAAAACGTAGAAAAAGAAGGAAAACTACCCAACAAGTTCTATGAAGCAAACAACACCCTGATCCCCAAACCAGGAAAAGACCCAACAAGAAAAGAAAATTATAGACTAATATCACTAATGAATATAGATGCAAAAATATTCAACAAGATCCTAACAAACTGAATCCAGCAACACATCAACAAATTATACATCATGACCAAGTTGGTTTTATCCCAGGGTCTCAAGGCTGGTTCAATATACGTAAATCTATAAATGTAATTCAGCACATAAAAAAATTAAAAAACAAAGACCATATGATTCTCTCAATCGATGCAGAAAAAGCTTTTGATAATATCCAGCATCCCTTCATGAACAGAACACTTAAGAAAATTGATAAAGAAGGGAAATTTCTTAAACTGATAGAGGCCATCTACAGCAAACCCATAGCCAATATCATATGGAATGGAGTTAAATTGAAATCATTTCCACTCACATCAGGAACTAGACAAGGCTGCCCATTGTCTCCATTGCTTTTTAACATTGTAATGGAAGTATTAGCCTCTGCAATTAGGGAAGAAAAGGCGATCAAGGGTATCTATATAGGGTCAGAAGAGATCAAACTTTCGCTCTTCGCAGATGATATGATTGTATATCTGGAAAAAAATAGGGACTCTTCTAAAGAACTGTTAGAAGTGATCAAGGAATACAGCAGCATCTCAGGTTACAAAATCAACATTCATAAATTGGTAGCCTCTATATACCAGTAATAGTCAAGTTGAAAAAACAGTTAAGGACTCTATCCCATTCACAGTAGTGCCAAAGAAGATGAAATATTTGGGAATTTATCTAACAAGGATGTGAAAAATCTCTATAAAGAGAACTATGAAACTCTAAGAAAAGAAATAGCTGAAGATGTCAACAAATGGAAAAACATACCATGCTCATGGCTGGGAAGAATCAACATCGTTAAAATTTCCATACTACCCAAAGCAAGATATAATTTCAATGCAATCCCTATTAAAGCTCCACTGTCATACTTTAAAGATCTTGAAAAAACAATACTTCGTTTTATATGGAATCAGAAAAAACCTCGAATAGCCAAGACATTACTCAGAAATAAAAACAAAGCAGGAGGAATTACGCTACCAGACTTCAGACATTACTAGAAATCGATACTGATCAAAACAGCATGGTATTGGCACAAAGATAGAGAATCAGATGTCTGGAACAGAATAGAGAACCAAGAGATGAATCCAGCTAATTACCATTATTTCATCTTTGACAAGCCAATTAAAAACATTCAATAGGGAAAAGATTCCCTATTTAACAAATGGTGCTGGGTGAACTGGCTGGCAACCTGTAGAAGACTGAAACTGGACCCACACCTTTCACCATTAACTAAGATATACGTTCACTGGATTAAAGATTTAAACTTAAGACATGAAACTATAAAAATACTAGAGGAGTGTGCAGGGAAAACCCTTGAAGAAATCGGTCTGGGCGAGTATTTTATGAGGAGGACCCCCTGGGTAATTGAAGCAGCTTCAAAAATACACTACTGGGACCTGATCAAACTAAAAGTCTTCTGCACAGCCAAGAGCACAGTAAGGAAAGCAAGCAAACAGCCCTCAGAATGGGCGAAGATATTTGCAGGTTATGTCTCCAGCAAAGGTTTAATAGCCAGAATCCACAGAGAACTCAAACACATTAGCAAGAAAAGAACAAGGGATCCCATAGCAGGCTGGGCAAGGGATTCAGACATATGAAAAAATGCTCATTGTCTTTAATCAGCAGAGAAATGCAAATCAAAACTACTTTGAAATATCATCTAACTCCAGTGAGACTAGCCTATACCACAAAATCTCAAAACCAGAGATGTTGGCATGGATGTGGAGAAAAGGAACACTTTTTTACTGCTGGTGGGAATGGAAATTAATACATTCCTTTTGGAAAGATATATGGAGAACACTTAGAGATCTAAAAATAGAGCTGCCACTCAATCCTGCAATTCCTGGCATACACCCAGAAGACCAAAAATCACATCATAACAAAGATATTTGTACCAGAATGTTTATTGCAGCCCTATTCATAATTGCTAAGTCATGGAAAAAGCCCAAATGCCCATTGATCCATGAATGGATTAATAAATTGTGGTATATGTACACCACGGAATATTATGTAGCCTTAAAGAAAGATGGAGACCTTACCTCTTTCATGTTTACATGGATGGAGCTGGACCTGAGGTGCATCTTACAAGGGTATATGTGAATCCTAGTAAATGTGGAACATAAAGGTCTTAGCAAAATAACTAAGAAAATGCCACGAAATCTATGTTAACTAGTGTGATGAAAATGCGTCAAACGGTCTATGAACCAAGTGTATGGTGCCCCATGATCATACTGATATACACAACTATGATTTAATAAAAAAATAAAAAAAAAGAATGGAAGAAAAGTACCCAATGTACTCAGCCCTACTATGAAACTAATTTAAGGCTTTCACATGAAAGCTATAACCCAGTTACAACCTAAGAATATGTGGAAGGGGAAAGGGAGGGGAGGGATGGGGAATGGGGGTAGACGGAGGGGCATTGGTGGGACTACGCCTGTGGTGCATCTTACAAGGGTATATGTGAAACTTAGTAACCGTGGAATGTAAATGTCTTAGCACAATAACTAAGAAAATGCCAGGAAGGCTATGTTAACCACTGTGATGAAAATATGTCAAACAGTCTATGAAGCTAGTGTATGATGCCCCAAAATCATATCTATGTACACAGCTATGATTTAATTAAAAAAATATATCTTATAATTTTTTCTGATAATTTCATCACCTAAAGTCGTGGATTGGGGTATAAATTCCTGTTGTCTATTTTTTTCTATTCATTATGCCTTGTTTTTTGTTTGTACTTGACTTTTATGTATGTATATATTTAATATTTATTTATATATTATAAGCTACTTGCTTTCTAGACAAGCATTTAGATGAGCTCTTTGATATCCAGCATGAATATATTGAAAAGATGTGTATCTACTTCTACTCAGTACTCAAATGCTTATATCTAAATTCATGGCTTAAAGCATTTTTGACTACTTTAATGATTTAAGTTGTACATCACAAAAGGTCTGACTTATGGTTACAACATTTTAAGAATACTTTTTCATTTTTTTTTTCAGAGCCAGGTTTCTGGGGCAGGGGAATAGGGTAGATTTCCTCTGTTCACACTTTATTGATTGTATGATAATATAGCTTTATGAGACCATCAGTTTATGAGACAGAAGTCACTTGTACTTTTATACTTGGGAAGATCCTGGGCTTTGTATAACCTCCTCAATCCCCTACCAGGATATAGTCTGTCAAATCTGGCTAATGTCCTCAAGGCAACAGTGACTTCAGTGGTCTTCTTTCCCTTTAGCTTTCTGTCTCCCTTAGATTTGGGACTTGATCATTTTATGTTTGTTAGCTCTTTAATGCTTTTAAGTATTTGTAACTTTGTTTAGATTTTAAAATGCTTTAGTGGAGGGCAAGCCTACATTTTTGACCTGTTGTATTACCGTAATCCCCTGTTTATACCCAGAATGGTTTGACCTGGAAGCTAGAGTTTTATAATTATTATTATTATTAACAGTATTTCTAGATTAGCATAATTTTGAAGGTATTTTTCTTCTTCTTACTGCTTGGGATTTGGGGTGGTGGTAGGTATTTGGCTAATTATCTACTTGTTGATAATAGTGCCCAAACTCAGAACATGATATCTCAAAGTATGGTGCCATGGCATGCTGAGTTGAGGTGAAGGAGATTGGGAGAGCCTCAGAAGAAGAAAGGTGTCTCTGACTTTCCCTTGCCTCTTTCTCTCCCCTGAAGCAGATCATAGATACTAGGATTTTTCTCAACTGCCTAAAACAATCCATAAAACCTAGAAAGGTCACTCTCTGACCATTTCCATTCTTTCCTAAATATCATCATATGACAGTATTCTGTCCCATACCTTTGGGGTAAGGTATGTCATGGAGAGATACAAAAAAAAAAAAAAATCTGGGAGACAGGACTTTCTGAGTTCCCCTCAGTCTACTACTATTAGATCAGACTCATTTTATTTAATCATACTTTTATATGACTGCCATTCTTCATCAGACCTAAACATAAAAGCACATAATTTTTCCTGGGTCATTGGATCTTCATTTCTGAAGGCTCTGTGTCATGTAAAACTTTTATTAAATAAATTCGTTATGCTTTTCTCTTATTAATCTATCTTTCATTACAAGGATATGTCAACTAAAGAATGATGAGGTTCATAAATTTGGAAAGAAAAGCTTTAATTCTCATAAAGGGTTGTGGCCTGCAGGGCAACCATTTTGACAAGACAGGAAGCATAGCCCCCGGCCAGAAGCCAGACATAAGTACTCAGGAGAAAAGCAATGAGTCAACAAGGGCACCAAATATATGTTTTTTAACAAGTTATAGGAGTAATTGTGAATGTTTATGAAAGGAGAAAAATGCACATGTGGAATTGAACATCATATTTCTTTGTGAAATCCATGTTCAGAGAATGGAAGCATCAGTATAATCCAAGGGTAGAATGTCTGGCCCTCTGATGTCATAAGGTGAAGCAAAGGACACAAAACCTCTCTCTGTGCAGCCTCCATAGACTTGTCCAAATCACTCTGTGGCCAATGGTTTCTTATCAGGAAGGAATACTGGTCAGTTATGCTGAAACTACAAAAGGGAGGAGCAGCATTAGGCAGCTCATTGAAATCAGTGGTGAAGTGAAATGTTCCAAAAAGCTAGGTTTTTTAACCCTTAGAGACGAAAGCCTAATGGTGGCGGTGGGAGGGGGATAGTTATAGTGAGGTACATTTGACCGCCCATCCTATCATGAGTGGGAACTCACTTTTAAGGTTTCTCTGGATTTCCCTTGACCAAGAGCGGATCCTTTCAGTTAGTTGGGAGGCTTAGCATTTGTTTTTTATTTCTCATGTGTCAGTCATAAACCTAGTGATGGGTACAGAAAATATATTACTTCTTCTCCCTTACAATAGTGATGCGTTTGTATATTTGGCCCAGAAAAATAAAGTTCTATGGATAATTTTTATGCTGATGAAATTCATTGTAATGGAACATTTCACATTAGTATTATATATGCTTTTCAATTTAAATACACGTGAAAATGGGTCACGTGTATTTTACAGATGGGAACCAGGACTACTTTGTTACTTGATTCTTTTATTTTATTTTATTTTTTTTTCCAATTTATTTATTTTTTTATTAAATCATAGCTGCGTACATTAGTATGATCATGGGGCACCATACACTTGGTTCATAGACCGTTTGACACATTTTCATCACACTAGTTAACATAGCTTTCCTGGCCTCTTTCATGTTTACATGGATGGAGCTGGAATGTTACTTGATTCTTTATGGAATACTATCATAGAGTAAGTTCAGGGTTGTCCACTCATTTTTATTCTCTGCTGCAAATAGAAGATGAAGAGTTGTCATGAGCCGCACATTGAATAAGAAAATGCTAATGAAAGCTGATGATCAAAAAATAAAAGGTCCATGCATATTTATTACAATATCTCACACCACAGATGAGCAAAAATTCCTCAGAATAATCAAATAATCTGCACCCATGCCATAGGCTGGACAGCCCTGATAGGTAGTCCCTGACTTATGATGGGTTCAATTTACAATTTTTGACCTTATCATGGTGTGAAAACTATACACACTCCAACTTTTAACTTATGATGGAGTTTATCTGAACAAAACCTGATCAGTAGTCAAGGAGCATCTGTACTCCATAGATATTTGTGGAATGAGTAAGTTAATGAAATTGTTGAAGTATTCTATTCTGCATTTTCTGCCTCCTCTACTGACTACCATTACAGTTTTCTTTTTTCTCTTTTTGTTTTGTGGAAGTCAATTTATTTTTTAAAAATCCATCTAAGGGCAGCGCCTGTGGCTCAGTGAGCAGGGCGCCGGCCCCATATGCGGAGGGTGGCGGGTTCGAGCCCAGCCCCGGCCAAACTGCAACGAAAAAATAGCCGGGCGTTGTGGCGGGCGCCTGTAGTCCCAGCTACTCGGGAGGCTGAGGCAAGAGAATCGCTTAAGCCCAGGAGTTGGAGGTTGCTGTGAGTGTGTGAGGCCATGGCACTCTACCAAGGGCCATAAAGTGAGACTCTGTTTCCACAAAAAAAAAAAAAAAAAAATCTATCTAAAATGTTCTACTGTAATATAATCTAAGAGTTATTTGTGTGGTAAAAGAAGAGGGCTAGCAGTTAAAATTCCCCAGGAGAGCAGAGTAAAAAGCAAAACAGTTGTAGGTATTCTGTAAAATTTTGATTAGCCAGGGAACTCCTATGAAGAGATCTGACTGTTAAAAGCAGAGCTTCCTAGCCGGGCGTTGTGGCGGGTGCCTGTAGTCCCAGCTGCTTGGGAGGCTGAGGCAAGAGAATCGCTTAAGCCCAGGAGTTGGAGGTTGCTGTGAGCTGTGTGAGGCCACGGCACTCTACAGAGGGCCATAAAGTGAGATTCTGTCTCTACAAAAAAAAAAAAAAAAAAAAAAAAAGCAGAGCTTCCTCTCCCACTTCCCTTTGAATAGAATAATGTACATGAAAAGCATGTATGAAAGAGGGGAAGCATAATCTTAGGAAGTGTGCTATTTTATTATTTCTTCCATGATGAGCTAGGCTGACAGACATATACTATCTACACCAGTGATTTTCAACCTGCGTGCCATGAGAGGATCTTAGGTGTAATGTGAAAAGATCATTAATTCTTTTCTTTTCTTTCTTTTTTTTTGAGACAGAGTCTCACTGTTGCACAGGGTAGAGTGCCAGAGCATCATAGCTCACAGCAACCTCAAACTCTTGGGCTAAAGAGGTAATAGCTGCAACTACAGGAATGCACCACCACATCCAGCTAGGTTTTTATTTTCTATTTTTAGTAGAGATGGGTGTCTAGCTCTTGTTCAGGTCGGTCTCAAACTCCTGAGTTCAAAGGATCCACTTGCCTCGGCCTCCCATAATGCTAGGATTATAGCCATGAGCTATCACACCCAGCTATGAGTTGGTTGATTATTATGAGCTTAAAATATGTTATAATTAGTAGAGGAATTATTGAATCTTGAACACCTTAGTATTAGCCCTATAAAATGTATGCCATAATCATTAAAATCTGATAAAATTGATGTAAATGCTCATCATGAATGCATGAATGTATACACAATCTATGTGTTTATGGTTTAATAAAAAAAGGAATTCACTTAGTTAATAACATGTCATATCTTTCATAAGAATAAAAGTTGACGGAGGGAGGGTGATTGGTGGGATTACACCTACAGTGCATCTTACAAGGGTACATGTGAAACTTACTAAATGTAGAATATAAATGTCTCAACATAATAACTGAGAAAATGCCAGGAAGGCTATGTTAACCAGTGTGATGAAAATATGTCAAATGGTATATAAAACCAGCGTATGGTGCCCCATGATTGCATTAATGTACACAGCTATGATTTAATTAAAAAAGAATAAAAGTAGAAATCTATACATATGAAAAAGATTACCCACTATGAAAAATATCTTTATATGCTATCATTTGTCTTATACAAAGTTCACTTAGGGTAGGTTGAACTTCTTTGATTTGACAGTTTTCTTCAGATTTTGCACAGCTAGTAAAGGACAGCTCTTGTCATTCTGCTGAACCATTTAAGAACATAATGAACATACCAAACAAACCATTTGTAACATTCTTTCTTGCTCATAAGTACCACTTTATGGGTTGTAAAATGAAGACAAGTCCTTTAGTGCTATCTACCAGTTGCCTCAGGAACAATAAAGACAGGGTACAAGAGATATCTTTTCAGTTGTATGATTCTAAATTTGAGGTCTGAACTTGCAGGAAAACAGCATCATAATAATTTTCAGATGAAAACACAATTGTCTGAAAATAAGAAAGATCCAGAGAGTAGCAATAGCATATAGCGACCTTAACAGAATGGTTTCATAATGAACAGTGGGAAGTCAGTTCTTTATGTCAGTTAGCTTACAGTTGTCTCTGATCATGGAGTTACCAAAAGCAGATAAGAACATAAAAATTAACAGACTCTTTTGATAATGTATGGTCAGGGTGAGTGAGACAAAAATTATTTGCCATCTGGGTAGAATATGCTGAAAGCAAAGAGTATCTTTTTATTGCCTCACAATCAGAACAGACAGCACTCTAAAGACTTTTTTATTTTGTCTTCTGTGCTACCAGCATTTCCTCTCACTTGAACATAAAATTTCTTTTTTTTTTTTTGGCCGGGGCTGGGTATGAACCCACCATCTCCGGCATATGGGACCGGCGCCCTACTCCTTGAGCCACAGGCGCCGCCCTGAACATAAAATTTCTTAACAAGTAAAATATACATGCATCTATGTCATACTACAAAGATAATAGATTACAACATAATTTGAAAATTTAAGCTGTAGCTTTCAACCTTTGTAAACACATAAGAAACTATTTTTTCTATGTTCCCAAATATGGTTAAATATAAATGAAAACTATTGCTTAATGACCACTTTTTCTGTCCTACATTTATGTTTATTAAAACTTGACACAAACAAAACCTGAACAGAAAAATTCTAAGTCACTCATTACTTTGAAACAGTAATGTTGACAGACATTATAGCCTAGGACCCCTTCTTCCTCTGTCATGGCCATGTCCACTTCCTCTGCCTCAACCTTGGCTTCTTCTTGCAATAGTTTCTTTTTTCTTAAATTTCACCTTAGGCTCAACATCCACAAGTAGTGTATCCAGAGGTAAGCTGTCTGGTAGAATAAAATATCAAATGTTATTTCCTTGAATACTCAGTGTTTTAGCTGTACAGGTTTCTGTCCTTCAGGGTCATTTTCATATCTTTAAGATGTGAAATGAATATGCTGATATCTACACCTGTGATTGTTCCATGGCCCTGTGCCCCACTCTTCAATTCAATAGTTACTGTTAAATCAAAAGTCTTACATGCTTCATCCCAGTGGTGCTGGCACCTTTGAGTCAGACAGCAAACAGAATCCAGCGGTCAATTGAGGGCTAACCAACTGTACATATAGATAGCCAGAAACTATTTAGTGACCAATTACTTTTGCTCTATTATTTTATTAGTATGCTCTTATTATTTTATATCTACTCATTTTGATTTCTTTAAAATTTTTCCAGGTAACTTAAAAGTATTTATTTATAATATTTATAGAAGATCTAAAATATCTTCTAAAGATCTAAAAGATCTGGGCGGCTAAGTGGGCAGGGCACCAGCCCCATATGCGGAGGTTCAAACCTGACCCCAGCCAAACTGCAACAACAACAACAAAAAGATCTAAAAGATCTTCTAATATTTATAGAAGATCCAAAATTATAATTGTGAGATCCTTAATTAGCTAATTAATAATTAATTAGTAAATTAACAGTGCAGTCATTGTTGATATTACAAAAAAAATTTCTCAGAAAACTGTAACATCCCCAAATTTTACTCAGGTAGTGAAAATGGTGTAATTCATGTATCCTGGAATGTCGCTTAGAGTTCACAAAAACAACAACAACAAAAAAAATCAGAAGGATATTAGTATATTCAATTTAATTGAATATTCATGTTTAAATTTACATTTTCCTAGAGTTTTTGTATCAGTAATGATCACTTATCTGACCCCATAAAAAAAGTATAGGAAAATCTCAAATATACTATTTTGTGAGAAAATAAAATAAAATATTGTATATACCAAATACTAAACTATACTAAAAGCAAAAAAAAAAAACATGTAACTATCTTCAAAACAATGCTAACAAGGCAGTTTAATAGTACATGACCTACTGTAAGAGTAATAAAACAAATTTGATAATCCTCTTATTAATCAGATAATATTAAAACTATTTCAATTTTGCTTAAAATACTTCATTTAGAATAGTTTCTTAAAATTGGCCTGCTAGGCTTGGCAAGGGACTTGAAGAGAAACTTCTCTGAAGAAGACAGGTGCGCAGCCTACAGACATATGAACAAATGCTCATCATCTTTAATCATCAGAGAAATGCAAATCAAAACTACTTTGAGATATCATCTAACTCCAGTAAGATTAGCCTATATCACAAAATCCCAAGACCAGAGATGTTGGCGTGGATGTGGAGAAAAGGGAACACTTCTACACTGCTGGTGGGAATGCAAATTAATACATTCCTTTTGGAAAGATGTTTGGAGAACACTTAGAGATCTAAAAATAGATCTGCCATTCAATCCTATAATTCCTCGACTAGGCATATACCCAAAAGAACAAAAATCACATCATAACAAAGATATTTGTACCAGAATGTTTATTGCAACCCTATTCATAATTGCTAAGTCATGGAAAAAGCCTAAGTGCTCATCGATCCACAAATGGATTAATAAATTGTGGTATATGTACAGCATGGAATATTATGCAGCCTTAAAGAAAGGTGGAGACTTTACCTCTTTCATGTTTACATGGATGGAGCTGGAACATATTCTTCTTAGTAAAGTATCTCAAAAATGGAAGAAAAAGTACCCAATGTACTCAGCCCTACTATGAAACTAATTTAGGGCTTTCACATGAAAGCTATAACCCAGTTACAACCTAAGAATAGGGGGAAGGGGAAAAGGGAGGGGAGGGAGGAGGGAGGTGGGCAGAGGGAGGGAGATTGGTGGGATTACACCTGTGGTGCATTTTACAAGGGTATATGTGCAACTTGGTAAATGTGGAATGTAAATGTCTTAGCACAATAACTAAGAAAATGCCAGGAAGGCTATGTTAACCAGTATGATGAAAATGTGCCAAATGGTCTATGAAACCAGGGTATGGTGCCCCATGATCACATTAATGTACACAGCTATGATTTAATAAAAAATAAAATAAAATAAATTGGCCTGCTACTATTGCTCCTTTCTTTCTTTCTTATCTCCGTTACCTAAAGTTCACTCATGTACCTAAAACTTAATTCTTCCCTTGTGAGCATATTTTTTTTCTTTTCAGTTTCTCCCCTTTTGTCTATGAGTTTTTGAGACCATTTATTCTAAAAGTTTATAAACTTAGTTCCAAGACCAATTAGAATATAAGCTCCATTAAATGTGATAAATTTAATAACCTTGTTAATTTCCTGCCAGATTAGGCCATTTAGATTCACAAAAATGGTAACTAAGAAGGGTGATCCCTTTATGCTCTATACAGCCCCAACCTCAGGAAAGAACTTGCCTCAGCTGCAGGGAGCTGTATCAGGGATATCTTAGCCACAAATTTTCCTCTACTATTCTGATCTATGTGGAGATATAAATGGATATAAATGTCTGGCCACCTCCATTCAACAGAGAACTCAGAACGCCACTCTAGAGTGCCCCATAGGGCTGCCCCAAACTATTGTTTGGTTTACATTATAGCTTGGACCTTCTCCCTCTGACCATGCCTGCTTGAGCCCCCTACCTTTCACATGTACTGATCAATTCATAAATATTCTGCATCCCAAACTCTATGTCAGGAAATTCCTGGCCTGGCTCAGGAAATTGTCTTGATCTTTAACATCACAGAAAAAGATAGCACGCTTTTGTAATATTACCCTCCATTTCTTCTTCATCTCAAGATAGATCTGTTCATTTATGTTTGAATTTCATGTTTTCTTGGTGCATACAGATGACCAATTCCTCTAACCAATTATCTTTAAGTTTTCAGAGATACTTTAAACAAATAGGCAGCTGTATATCTACAATCTCTCTTATCACACACAGAAATGACTATTTACAGACACTAGCTGACATGAAAGATTGCTAGGCAACATATGAAAACATAGCTAAAAGAAAAATAAAATAAGACAAATATTTTGTGGAGGAAACGCAGAAAAAATTCCCGGAACAAAAAGAAATAAATAATTATTTTCTTACTGTTCCTTTGCTAGGGGCTGTGGTTATCTCCTTGTAACATAATTTAATACACTGACAAAAGCCTGTGGAAACATACCGAACTCTTCTTTCCTCCACTTCTATGCCACATCCTTCAGACATCAAATGACCTTTCAAGGCACTCATGAAAAGAGCAGTGTTGGAGACATTTACTTACTGTAACTGCCCAAACTATTAAGACACCAAGTACACTGTTGCCAAACTCCCTCTCCAAGTTTCTCAAAGTTTTTATTTTTTTAACTCTCAACAAGTTTTATTTTATTTTATTTTTTTAGTCTCAAGATTTTATTTGATTTTATTAAATCATAACTGTATACATTGATATGATCATGGGGCATCATACACTCGCTTCCTAGACCATTTGACACATTTTTATCAGAGTGGTTTACATAGCCTTTCCGGCATTATCTCAGTTACTGTGCCAAAACCTTTACATTCTACATCTACCAAGTTTCGCAAATACCCCTGTAAGATGCACCACAGGTGTGATCCCACCGATCCCCCTCCCTCTACCCACCCACCCCTTTCCCACTTCCCCCTATTGTTAAGTTGTAACTGGGTTATAGCTTTCATGTGAGAGCCCCAAATTAGTTTCATAGTAGGGCTGAGTACATTGGGTACTTTTTCTTCCATTCTTGAGATACTTTACTAAGAAGAATATGTTCCAGCTCCATCCATGTAAACATGAAAGAGGTAAAGTCTCCATCTTTCTTTAAGGCTGCATAATATTCCATGGTGTACATATACCACAATTTATTAATCCATTCATGGATCTATGGGCACTTGGGCTTTTTCCATGACTTAGCTATTATGAATTGGGCTGCGATAAACATTCTGGTACAAATATCTTTGTTATGTTGTGATTTTTGGTCTTCTGGGTATATGCCCAGCGGAGGAATTACAGGATTGAATGGCAGATTTATTTTTAGATCTCTGAGTGTTCTCCATATATCTATCCAAAAGGAACGTATTAATTTGCATTCCCACCAGCAGTGCAGAAGTGTTCCTTTTTCTCTGCATCCACGCCAACATCACTGGTCTTGAGATTTTGTGATATAGGCTAGTCTCATTGGAGTTAGATGATATCTCAAAGTAGTTTTGATTTGCATTTCTCTGATGATTAAAGATGATGAGCATTTTTTCATATGTCTGAAGGCCGCACGCCTGTCTTCTTCAGAGAAGTTTCTCTTCAAATCCCTCACCCAGCCTGCGAAGGGATCCCTTGTTTTTTTCTTGCAGATGCATTTGAGTTCTCTGTGGATTCTGGTTATTAAACCTTTGTCAGAGATATACCCTGCAAATATCTTCTCCCATTCTGAGGGCTGTCTGCTTGCTTTGCTTACTGTGTTCTTAGCTGTGCAGAAGCTTTTTAGTTTGATCAAGTCCCAGTAGTGTATTTTTGAAGCTGCTTCAATTGCCCGGGGGGTTCTCCTCATGAAATACTCACCCAGACCAATTTCTTCAAGGGTTTTCCCTGCATTCTCCTCTAGTATTTTTATAGTTTCATGTCTTAAGTTTAAATCTTTAATCCAATGAGAGTCTATCTTAGTTAATGGTGAAAGGTGTGGGTCCAATTTCAGTCTTCTGCAGGTTGCCAGCCAGTTCACCCAGCACCATTTGTTAAATAGGGAATCTTTTCCCCACTGAATGTTTTTAATTGGCTTGTCAAAAATCAAATAGTGGTAAGTAACTGGATTCATCTCTTGGTTCTCTATTCAGTTACAGATATCTACTTCTCTGTTTTTGTGCCAATACCATGCTGTTTTGATCACTATCGATTTGTAGTAAAGTCTGAGGTCTGGTAGTGTGATTCCTCCTGTTTTGTTTTTATTTCTGAGTGATGTCTTGGCTATTCGAGGTTTTTTCTGATTCCATATAAAACGAAGTAATGTTTTTTCAAGATCTTTAAAATATGACAGTGGAGCTTTAATAGGGAGTGCGTTGAAACTATATATTGCTTTGGGTAGTATGGACATTTTGATAATGTTGATTCTTCCTAGCCATGAGCATGGTATGTTTTTCCATTTGTTAACATTTTCAGCTATTTCTTTTCTTAGAGTTTCATAGTTCTCTTTATAGAGATCTTTCACGTCTTTTGTTAGGTAAATTCCCAAATATTTCATCTTCTTTGGCACTACTGTGAAAGGGATAGAGTCCTTAACTGCTTTTTCAACTTGACTGTTGTTGGCGTATATAAAGGCTACTGATTTATGGATGTTGATTTTGTAACCTGAGATGCTGCTGTCTTCCTTGATCACTTCTAGGAGTTTTGTAGTAGAGTCCCTAGTGTTTTCCAGATACACAATCATATCATCTGCGAAGAGCGAAAGTTTGATCTCTTCTGACCCTATATGAATACCCTTGATGGCCTTTTCCTCCCTAATTGCGGTGGCTAAAACTTCCATTACAATGTTGAAAAGCAATGGAGACAATGGGCAGCCTTGTCTGGTTCCTGATCTGAGTGGAAATGATTCCAATTTAACTCCATTCAATATGATATTGGCTGTGGGTTTGCTGTAGATGGCCTCTATCAGTTTAAGGAAAGTCCCTTCTAGACCAATTTTCTTGAGTGTTCTGATCATGAAGGGATGCTGGATATTATCAGAAGCTTTTTCTGCATCAATTGAGAGAATCATATGGTCTTTGTTTTTTAATTTTTTTATGTGCTGAATTACATTTATAGATTTACGTATATTGAACCAGCCTTGAGACCCTGGGATAAAACCAACTTGGTCATGATGTATAATTTGTTTGATGTGTTGCTGGATTCTGTTTGTTAGGATCTTGTTGAATATTTTTGCATCTATATTCATTAGTGATATTGGTCTATAATTTTCTTTTCCTGTTGGGTCTTTTCCTGGTTTGGGGATCAGGGTGATGTTTGCTTCATAGAACGTGTTGGGTAGTCTTCCTTCTTTTTCTACATTTTGGAACAGGTTGAGTAATATGGGTACTAATTCCTCTTTAAAGGTTTGGTAGAATTCTGACATGAAACCATCTGGTCCCGGGCTTTTCTTTTTAGGGAGGTTTTGTATAGTTGATGCTATTTCTGAACTTGATATGGGTCTGTTCAACATTTCCACTTGATTCTGGTTAAGTCTTGGAAGGTGGCGTGCTTCCAAGTATCAGTCAATTTCCTTCAGATTTTCATATTTCTGAGAATAAAGTTTCCTGTAATATTCATTAAGGATTTTTTGGATTTCTGATGAGTCTGTTGTTATTTCGTGTTTGTTGTTTCTGATTGATGATATTAGAGATTTTACTCTTTTTTTCCTGATTAGGTTGGCCAGCGGTTTATCTATTTTATTGACCTTTTCAAAAAACCAACTTTTTGATTTATTGATCTGTTGTATTATTCTTTTGTTTTCAATTTCATTTAATTCTGCTCTAACTTTGGTTATTTCTTTTCTTCTACTGGGTTTGGGGTTGGAATGTTCTTCCTTTTCCAGTTGCTTGAGATGTCCCATTAAGTTGTTAACTTCCTCTCTTTCCATTCTTTTGAGGAAGGCTTTCAGTGCTAGAAATTTCCCTCTTAAAACTGCCTTTGCAGTGTCTGAGAGGTTCTGATAGTTTGTGTCTTCATTGTCATTTTGTTCCAAAAAATTGGCGATTTCTTTCTTAATCTCATCTCTGACCCAGCTATCATTCAGCATAAGGTTATTTAACTTCCATGTTTTTGTGTGAGTATGCAGATTCCTGTTGTTACTCAGTTCAAGTTTTATTCCATGATGGTCTGAGAAGATGCATGGAATAATTTCTATTCCTTTAAATTTACTGAGGTTAGACTTGTGACCTAAAATGTGGTCAATTTTGGAGTAAGTTCCGTGGGCTGGTGAGAAGTATGTGTATTCAGTTTTGTTGGGATGAAATGTTCTGTAGATGTCTGCTAAATCTAAACATTGGATGGTTAGGTTTAAATCCAAGATTTCTTTGCTCAGCTTCTTGCTGGAGGATCGATCCAACACTGCCAAAGGAGTGTTGAAATCTCCGACGATTATGGAGCTGGAGGAAATCAAGTTACTCATGTCTGTTAGAGTTTCTCTTATAAATTGAGGTGCATTGTGGTTGGGTGCATAGATATTAATAATTGAGATCTCATCATAGTGAGTATTACCCTTAACAAATATGAAGTGACGATTCTTGTCCTTCCTTACTTTTGATGGTTTAAAGCCTACTGTATCTGCAAATAAAATTGCAACCTCTGCTTTTTTCTGATTACCATTTGCCTGAAATATGGATGACCATCCTTTCACCCTGAGTCTGTATTTGTCTTTTAGGTTGAGATGTGACTCTTGTATGCAACAAATATCTGGCTTGAGTTTTTGTATCCATTCAGCTAACCTATGCTTCTTTAGAGGACAGTTTAAGCCATTCACATTGATGGAGAGTATTGATAAGTCTGGTGGAATTTTGGGTATCGAGTTTTTCAAAGGTTCAGTGAACATTTTTAATCCTTTCGCCAGTGTGGAAGTTGGAGTTTGTTCCGAAGTTTCTGAGTGAGTTTACTTTTGTGGTATAGGATTGGGTTGGTCATTGTGGAGGATAGGTCTGAGAACATCCTGAAGAGCTGGTTTACTTATGGCAAATTTTTTCAACATATGAATGTCATTGAAGTATTTAATTTCTCCACCATATATGAAACTCAGTTTAGCTGGATACAAGATCCTGGGTTGAAAGTTATTTTGCTTTAGGAGATTAAATGTTTATGACCACCCTCTTCTGGCTTGAAAAGTTTCAGCAGAGACATCTGCAGTTATTCTAATATTCTTACCTTTGTACATAATTGTTTTCTTTCACCAGACTGCTTTGAGAATCTTCTCTTTCATATTAACTTTAGTGAAGCTAACTATGATATGTCTGGTGATGACTTATTGGGGTTGAATCGTGCTGGGGTTCTGAAGCTGTCTGCTATCTGAATTTCAGATTCTCTAGGCATGTCTGGAAAATTTTATTTCATAATTTCATGCAGAAGTGCCTCTGTGCCCTTGGAGGCCACTTCATTGTTCTCAGAAATCCCTATAATTTTTATATTGCTTTTTTTCGAATTATCTGAGAGCTCTCTGAGTGAGTGATCCGTTTTTGCTCTCCATTTCTCTTCCTCTTTGAGAGATTGGGAGCGTTCGAAGACTTTATCTTCAATGTCAGAAATCCTTTCTTCTGCTTGCTCCATTCTGTTGCTGAGGGATTCTACTGTATTTTTCATATCTTTGAGGGCTGTAAATTCTTGCTTCAGTGTGTCTAAGTCTTTGGTGGTTTTGTCTTTAAATTCGTTAAATTCTTGAGACAACTTTTGAATTTCTCCTCGAATTCCTAATTCCATTTTATTAATCTTGTCTGCAATCCAAATTCTGAATTCGATTTCTGACATCTTAGCCAGTTGTTTATGAATGGGATCTTCAATCACATCTGCCATATCTTTTCTTAGGGGTGTTGATCTATTCTGGTTATTCATGTTACCAGAGTTTTTCCACTGATTCAGCCCCATGGTTATTTTACTCCCTTTGGTTTTTCCCCTGGGGCTTTATCGAGGGGCCGTACAGTGTTGTGGCCTGAGAAACTGGGGCCCTGTGTGGTTTGGTGGAGCAAAGTGGTTCTGTCTTGTTTTCAGCTGGTTTCTGTTCGATCCTATTGCAACTTCTACTCTGGCTTGAAGTGTCAGCTGTGTGGAAAAATCAGCAATTAAGTCACCCCGCCCGCCCCCCTCTGGCCCCAGTTGGAAAAGGAGAATGAAACCTTCCTACAACCGCACACCCAGGGCACCGCCTGAAAAGTCCTCAGTCTATTAGCCCAGTTCAAAAGGTCCAAATGAACTGTCTCAATTGGCACCTGTCTCGGGTGGGAGAGTTCAAGAGGTCTCTGGGAACTGGATCATAAGGGCCTGGTGACTCCTCTGACACGGCTCACCCCAGTGCAGCGTGGAGTCAGGAGGAGCCACCCAGCAAACAGAGCAGTCTGGGAAGGTTGACGTCTCCTTCCCCACTTTACCCCTCCGTCGGACCCAGTCACTGGTATCTCTGCAGACGGCTAACTCAGTTGCCTGTTGTGAACAGACACTCCAGGGGTTTGCACCTGCCTGAATCGCAAGGAAGTCTGCCAGGCCCCCGCAGACTGCCGCTATCTAGCAGGAGGAGATGGGGCCTGACATCTTTGAGTGTTTGATGCAGGTGATGGGAAGGAGGTGTTCACTCAGGCTTAGACCCATCCCTGATGGATGCCGCTAACAGAACAGAACAGAACAGACAACTTTGCGGGGTTCTGTCTTTGTTCCTGCCGAAATCGCCTACAGAAGATGGGCTGTTCTGAGTTCAAACATCTTTGCTGCTGGAGGTTTGTGTCCTCTTTGCTACTGGAGGTTTGCCGATCACCTCTCTGGGTAGGCCCTCCCCTGGAAGCTTCCCAGGTTTGTGAGCAGTGTCAGGAAATCCCCCGCTTACCCGTGGCCTCCTCTGGTTGCACAGCGAGACTGGGGGTGTGGCCTCAGAATATCCAGAAGTGAGCGTTCTTCCGTTAAAGAAAAAACGGCTGTTGATCTACCTCCAGGGAACTGCTGCTCTTGTGTGGGCACTCAGCCGACCCTTTTCTCCTCTGTCTCGCGCCTCAGAGTCAGCACTGAGCGGCCGCAGTTTATGCTGGGTCCACACCCCTCAAGAGATCCCCCAATAATCCGAACTCTTGGGGGATAGGCCCCCAGACCCCGATTGGGAGTGGGGGGAAGCTAGAGTTTCATTCAGTTTTACGCCCGCCGGGGGAGGGCTGTTGCACCGCACCACAGGGAAGTGCCGCCAAGGCTTGATTTCCCCTCAGCAGAGTGCCCTGTCCTTGCTCATGTGTCTCAGAGTCAGTGCTGACCTGACGCAGCTCGGGCACTGTGCACTCCCCTCGAGAAATCACCCAAGGATTCGAACTCCTGGGGGATAGGCCTCCAGACCCTGAGTGAGAGTAGGGGCTCTCAGCTCTCAGTGGGGAAGCTAGAGTTTCATTCAGTTTTATGCCTGGCCGTATTGTTGCCTGGGGAGGGCTGCTGCACTGCACCACAGGGAAGTGCCGCAAAGGCGTGAGTCTCCCTCAGCCGAGTGCCCTCTCCTCACTCGCATGTCTCAGAGTCAGCGCTGACCAGTCGCGGCTTGGGCACTGTGCACTCCCCTCGAGAAATCACCCAAGGATCTGAACTCCTGAGGGATAGGCCCCCAGATCCCGAGTGAGAGTGGGGTGAAGCTAGAGTTTCATTCAGTTTTATGCCTGGCCGTATTGATGCACAGAGAGGGCTGCTGCACCGCACTGCAGGGAAGTGTCGCCAAGGCGTGACTCCCCCTTAGCCGGGTGCCCTCTCCACACTCGCATGCCTCAGAGTCAGCGCTGACCAGTTGCAGCTTGGGGACTGTCCACTCCCTTTGAGAAATCACCCAAGAATCTGAACTCCTGGGGGACAGGCCTCCAGACCTCAGTGAGTGGGAGGGGAGTGTTGGGGATTCAGGGTTGCTGGCAAAGGATTTTTAAAGTTTTATACAGTTTTATTCCTGGCAGGAGAATGCCATGGCACCCTATTAGGGGAGGTAGGTCCAGTTTTTAGAAGGTCTCTCCCGTGGAGTGGAGTGGGAGTGCCTTTAATTTCTGCTCGTTTGTTTAATTGTGGGTCTCTTAAGCCAGTCTCATGGGGGAGGGGTCTCCCGTCAGCTTGGTGGTGGATTTTGTACCTTTTGTTTGTGTCCTTGTGATCACAGCTTGCCTCAGTGGTATTGATGTGAGTTCTTCAACCTTCTCTCTTGGTGTGGCTCAAATCCACCAGGATACTTACTAAATTCCTGTCCCTTAACTCTCCTTCTGGATGGGAGCCTCTGTTGAAAGCTGGGTTCAGTCCGCCATCTTGTCTCCCCCCCTCAAAGTTTTTATTGTCAGACTTTTGACAAGTAAAAACTCTAAAACTGAGCTCAAATGCCATATCTCATCAAAAACACCAATTAACAGCAGCATTTGCATAACAGTAAGGCTAAAGAGATACGAAGATCTCAATGTCATTTTTGGTGCAGTGTTGCTTGTTTTAGAGCTGTTCTTGCTTCACTGTGGTAGGTACTAAAATGGTGAATCTCCAAATTCTTAAAAAATGTATATGATGATTGTAAGAGGGACTTTACCTAACAAATGTAATTAGTGTAACCTGGTTTCTTGTACCCTCAATGAATCCCCAACAATAAAAAATAAATGAATAAAAATAAAAAAACATATATGATAAATTCATTATGTAAGAGTTTATTTTTAGTTTGCTGCAAGAAACTAGTCCTCTACATCAGACAAGTAAATGACTTTATCCTTGGTAGAGACACAGGAAAAGAACTGATTATGAAATTATTGTTAAACTAAGCAACAAGATGAAAAAAAATGTTTGCTGAAAGATATTTAGACTGCTGCCATATAGATAGCTGGGTAAATTAGTGAATAACATCACCAATTTTTTAAATTTTCATTTGTGTTTATCAATCAATGCCGAATAATTATCAGTATTAATAATTACTTCTCCAAAGGAGATTTGAAACTACATTACACCAGGTTTGAGTCATATCTTTTCCCTTTGCTCATCTATAATCAAAATTCTGCTATCTGCAAGGCCAAACTCAATACTTCCTTTGAACAGAAATGGCATTCCAAGGTGGAAGTGGATAACAGGAACAAAGAGGTATTGTTAAGAGAGTAGATACACAAAGATGTAGAAGAAAAAGTAGTATGGCAATGCAGAAGTCAGGATGAGATCTACCTAACTCAGGTAGGTATCAATTGCTAGGGACATATGGGAACAAGATTCCAGAGTTAGAAGTTCCCCCACATTTTTTTCAAGTGGATGAATTAAGATTCTTTTTTTACAGTTTTGTCCGGGGCTGGGTTTGAACCCACCACCTCCGGTATATGGGGCTGGCGCCCTACTCCTTTGAGGCATAGGTGCTTCCCTAAGATTCTTTTTTTAAATTTAATTCATATTCACTTGGCTAATTACTGTGTAGAAATCCTTTTTTCAAGTATCTTCCAGACCAAGGTAAGTGAGGAAGCTCATGACCTGCTGTCTTCCTGGTCCATAATGTTTTTTTAATCAGAAAAGGGCAACTGTTTGGGTAACCACAGGTGTATTTCTGATTACAGTAAAGATTTTTTGATGTACTGAAACTCCATTGGAGTAGAGAGTAAGTGGGGCTCTTTTATCCTTTGCAGTGCAGCAGAGTGCACCTTTTACATGATCTCTTGTGCCAAAGAGAGAGATGAAGGACAGAGTATTTTTAAAGTCTCCAACTACTCATAGAAAAAATTATTGACATTGGAAAAAAATACAGACTAACGAACCCACTACTAAATGTTATCTATCTTATAGCTGTAAACTTGCACTATTTATAAGGTAGACAGACACTAGATATATGTAGCTATTTGAATTTGAATTGGTTAAAATAAAAATTAAGGATTCAATTTCTCAGTCACACTAGCTACATTTCAATTGCTTGACAGACATATGTGGCTAGAGTCTACAAATTTACAGAGCATTTCCATCATTGAAGTATCCTGTATGGGAAAGTGTTACTCCAAATAAGACAATGTCTAAACAAAACCCAAACTAACGTGCCCATTATTAAATGTCTTATTGTTAAAAACACACAAGCATGTATGGAAAGTGTGTATATATGTATAAAAATTCTATATAACAGTATATTTTAATTAAAAACAATAGTCCACTGCCAATTACCATAATGCCTTATTTTAATATATTTTCTTCAACTTGCATATATAATTGTATACACTCACATTTGTATATACCACATTATATTATGCTGGTTTTACTTAACATTATATAAAACATTCTGTTTATGCTTCTACATAATCTTAATTCTCATTTAATTCTTTCATAATATTCCATCATGTTGCTGTACCATAATTTATTAAACCATTTCTCTGATGTTACACATTGTCTTAGTGCCTTTTTCTTTCTTTATCCTGATTTAGGTTACAAGCCATTTTCTGTGTGTAAATGTTTCTGCTGTTCTCTTGTATTTCATAACCACCTCCTCTACTCACATATGCTTTACAGCAGCTACCTCATTTAGAGCCTCTCTATTTCCCAGAATATAAAGCTGTCTCTGACAAATTTAATCTAACAACACTCAACACAAATAGTTTATGGAAAGCAGTTGATTTAGCAGTTATTTTGATTGTGTGCCTTTGGTGGATGACCTTGATTTAATTGTGCAATTTTCATTATGCTATAGTTTTCATTTCTTTGTATCCTATAATGCTTTTGAACTCAGGGACAGTCTCCAGAATAATAGAAGTCATATTAACCAGCAGGAATAAATGTTGGACCCTATTTTCTTTTCACCTGCAAGATCAGTCCTCCCCCATCCCTGAGGTGTATTTCTAATAGCGCTAGTGAGACTGGAATCTGGTGTCTCAGTTGTGTCTACTCTGTGCCTATGTTACTCACCTATTTCCCATTACTTACACCAAGAACTAAGATCTAGGATTCCACGGGCCTCTTCATGGCCTCTTATCCAAGCCTAAAGCAAAGATTGAGACCCATACTACTTTGCCATTCTTTCCAATGTACAGTCTCCAAGACTGGTGCTTGCTTCACCTATTAAGGTAAATATTAGGAGAGAGCCCAAGGTCTCACTTTGGAATCTAAGTTTCATGGGTATAGCATTCACACAGAATCAGACAATCCAAAAGACTTACACTTCACATGTATGGCTTTAACAAAGGCAAGTGCAGCAAAAGAAAGAGAATAAAGTCAAACACTGATGTGTTCGATATGTCCAAAATAGCTCCCAGAGTCCTTTCTCGGTTGCAAAAGACATGCTTTGCATTCAAATTATGAGCTGCTGAGACAAGTTCAAGATAGTTTTAGGGAAGAGAAGACACAAGTTTACTGAAGGGTCATTTATACTCCACCAATCATAATGTAGAAAAGTAAGCACAGATATCGCCAAGGGATTTTTGAACTTTAAGTAGTGCATTATGAATCATTAACTAGCACATTTCATCCCTATATAAGAAAAGGGTCAGTATCAAATTTTCTGACATCTCTGGAGACAAGCATTTTTTTTAATTGTTGGGAATTCATTGAGGGTACAAAGAACCAGGTTACACTGATTGCATTTGTTAGGTAAAGACCCTCTTATAATTGTGTCCTGTCCCCAAGAGGTGTGTCACACCCCATGACCTCTGACCCCCTCCCTCCTTCTCTCTTCCTACATCCCTCTTCCCCCACCCCCATAATGTACTAGGTCATCAATTATCCTCATATAAGAATTGAGTGCATAGGGTTCTTCCTTTTCCATTCTTGTGATGCTTTACTAAGAAAAATGTGCTCCACTTCCATCCAGTTTAATAGAAAAGATGTAAAGTCTCCATCTTTTTAGTGGCTGAATAGTATTTCATGGTATACATATACCACAGCATGATAATCCATTTCTGGGTTAGTGGGCATTTAGGCCATTTTCACGTTTTGGTTATTGGAAACTGAGCTGTGATAAACAGTCTAGTGCAAATGTCCTTATGATAAAATGATTTTTTTTTCTTCTGGGTAGATGCCTAGTAATGGGATTGCATGATCAAATGGGAGGTCTGGTTTAATTTATTTGAGGATTCTCCATCCAAAAGGGTTGTATTAGTTTGCAGTCCCACCAGCAATGTAGAAGTGTTCCCTTCTCTCCACATCCATGCCAGCATCTGCAGTTTTGAGATTTTGTGATGTGAAACATTCTCACTGGGGTTAGGTGATTATCTCAGGATAGCTTTTATTTGCATTTCTCTGATAATTAGGGTCAATAAGAATTTTTTCTTATATATGCTTGCTTGCCATTCATCTATCTACTTTAGAGAAGGTTCTATTCATTTCTCTTTCCCAGTGATATAAAGGATTGTTGACTCATTTATTTATTTATTTATTTATTTATTTATTTATTTGAGACAGAACCTCAAGCTGTCACCCTGGGTAGAGTGCCATGGTGTCCCAGCTCACAGCAACCTCCAACTCCTGGGCTTAAGTGATTCTCTTGCCTCAGCCTCCCAAGTAGCTGGGACTACAGGTGTCCACCACAATGCCCAGCTATTTTTTGTAGTTATCATTGTTGTTTAGCAGGCCCAGGCTGGATTCAAACACACCAGCTCTGGTGTATGTAGCTGGTGCCTTAGCCGCTTGAGCTACAGGTGCCCAGCCAAAAACTTAGATGAACTGGTATATTTAATACTCCAAGGTATAATATTTATTATCACTTTACGTATTGTGGTGTTTATTTTTAATTTTTTTTTTTTTTTTTTTTTTTGCAGTTTTTGGCCAGGGCAATGTTTGAACCCACCACGTCTGGTATATGGGGCCAGCGCCCTACTCCTTGAGCCACAGGCACTGCCCCAGGATTGTTGATTCTTTTTATGTTGATTACTTTGCGCTCTCTGTAGATCCTAGTTATCAAGCTTTTCTCTGATTCATAATATGCAAATATCCTTTCCCATTCTGTATGTTGTCTATTTGCTTTGGTTGTTGTCTCCTTAGCTATACAGAAGCTATTCAGTTCAATTAAGTTCCATTAATTTATTTTTGTTGTTGTTGCAGTTGCCATGGAAGTCTTCTTCAGAAAGCCTTTCCCTAGGCCGATATCTTCCAAGTGTCTTCCCCATACTTTCTTGGAGGATTTTTATTGTTTCATGTCTTAGATTTAGATCTTTTATCCATCTTCAATCAATTTTTGTGAGTAGAGAAAGGTGTCAAGTTTCAGTCTTTTACATGTGGATATCCTGTTTTCTCAGTACCATTTACTAGCTCAGTCTAGGTGCAAGTTAACCCTATCCTCATACATTGGGATAAACTATACACACACACACACACACACACACACACACACACACACACACACAGCTTATAGCATATAGTATTTATATGAAGGCTGTCTGGAAAGTAGCCATATATGTCTCTATTTTTGATGGTACATGGCCATATTATATCCTGCTGATTTTACTTAACATTATGAAAGAGACCGCTTATGCTTCTACATAATTTCAATTATCATTTTAATTCCTTCATGATATTCCATTGTGTTGCTGTACCATAATTTATTAAACCATTTTGCCAATTTATACATTCCCTTAGTGTTTATTTCTTTCTTTATCCTGATTAAAGTTACAAGGCATTTCCTTGGAATCAATATAAACATATATGTCTCTATCATTCATAGTACATGACTGGATGCTTTCTGGATGTCCTGTATATTCACACACACACACACAAGGTCTGACAATTAAGTTTGAAAACTCATCCTAGAAAAAATGCATTTTACCTCATTGCTGGATATCACTCTGGTCACCTTTGAAGTACTCCCTGTGGTAAGCTATGCACCAACACCATTGCCTGTTCACTGCACCATTCCACTGTTCAAAGCAATGTTGGAGCTCTTTTTTTCTGGAATGACCATCAGAGCTGTTGTTGTTGGAAGTCTAACAATTAAGTTCACAAACTTGCTTAAGTTGTCGACACTGTACAAACAACTCAGTAAGATTCCATAAACTAGGTGTATAAATGTCTCACAGCTATGCATGTGTCAACATGTGGCTGTGTCTTGTTCAGTGGCATTCATTATTGTTGTTCCATGTTTCTTTGTGCATATATGAAAACTTCCCCTTGGGAAAGGGAGTACTTGGAAGGTGATCACAGTGAAATATGCAGCAATGAGGTATATAGCACTTCTAGGATGGTTTGGTGAAGTTAATTATTAAATCTCATCTGTGTATGTGTGACAGCATGTGTATCCTCAATACGTTGATTTCCTTTATCACCATTGCTTTATGCAACAAGTACTTAGTGCAACAAGGAGCTTGCTGAAGAATATATGTCAAGTCTCACAAAAGTTGCTTGGGTTTATTGCTTTTCTTCAGGCTGAGGGTCTTAAAGTTAAGAAAGCCTTTGAACTTTGATTAACTTATTGAATAGCTAGAAGAAGTTGGGATAAGAAAAAGTATCTGGGAGCTATATTATCAAAGACACCCTCAATTGCCATTAGAAAAGTGCTGCAGGGCATTTCCTGGCAGAGGGGTAAGTAGCCATTCAGTTCACTTTCTTATCCAACTTTGAAAGAGAAAAAATATAGGAAAATATTTCCAGCAACCTTTCTGTGTACTTTTCTCAAGAAACCAGAGCTGTCCATAGGAAAATGAAACGTGCTAAACTCCACTTTTATAGCCATGTTTGGCTAGAAACCTACTGCTATGGCTTTTTGCTCTTTGGAACTATATTAATTTGCTAGGATTATGGTAACACTCTTCCTCAACTATATTCTAACCTCTCACAACTTCCTTCAACTACAAAACTTGGTGCTGGAGCCCCTAGGACTGAGCATCCCAGAGTGACCATGGCACTGGTAAGGAGGATTGGGAAAGAGCTGACATGTGGGGCTCCTGGCCAGAATTTGGACAATAAGCATTGCATCAGACATCATGGGGGGAATTTTTGTCTTTTTGCTTTTTCCTTTTTTACTTTTTAAAATATGGGGAGGGAAGAGAAGGGGGAACATAAGCCCCTGTTGCTGTCAAAATGAGAATTTATTTGTATAAATATTTTCTATAAAATTTTTCCAATTGAAAAGTAAAGAAAAAAATTCTTGGTATAGTGGCTCACACCTGTAATCCTAGCACTCTGGGAGGCTGAGGCAGATAGATTGCTTTAGTTTAGGAGTTTGAGACCAGCCTAAGCAAGAGAGAGACCTCCATCTCTATAAATAGGTAGGCATTATGGATGGCACCTGTAGTCTAAACTACTCAGGAGACTGAGACAAGAGGATGTCTTGAGCCCAGGAGTTTGAGGTTGCTGTGAGCTATGATGTCATGGCACTCTAGCCAGGGTGAGAGTAAGACTTTTAGATGAATTTTTATAATAATGCATGCTTATATTAGAAATTAGAAAATGTGTCTCAAATCAATAATCTCAGTTTTTACATTAAAAAACTAAAAAAAGGAGAGAAAAATAAACCAAGAGCAAGAAGGCAAGAAATAATAAAGATGAGAGTGAAGTCAAAGAAATTCAAACAGAAAAACAATAGAGAACAATGATGGAACATGTTGATGGGTCTTCGAAAAGATAAAACTAATAACTTTCTAGTAAGACTTAAAAGGAAAAAAGATAAAAAGCACAATTTGCCAATATTAAGAAAAGAAGAGCTTATATAACTGCAGACACAGATAGTAAAAGGATAATCAGAAAATACTACAAACCACTCTATTTAGTAAAGTTTGATAATTTAGATTAAATGGGCCAATGTCTTGAAAACCATAAACTATTAAAATTCACTCAAGTTGAATCATAAAACTTATTAAAGGGGTTTAATCTCTAAGTAAAATCCTTTAAAATTAAAACCTTTAAGTCTTTGGGGCTTCATTGGTGAATTTTACCAAACATTTAAAGAGAAAACAACCAAAAGAGAGAGAGAGAGTGAGAAACAACATAAAATTCACAAATTGTTTTCCAGAAAATAGGAAAAGAAGAAACATTTCCCCCAAAATGTTATGATATCTACATTACCCTGAAAACAAAACCAGTTGAGAGAAAGAGGAAAGAAAGGAAAGAAAAGAAAGGAAGGAAGGAAGGAAGGAAGGAAGGAAGGAAGGAAGGAAGGAAGGAAGGAAGGAAGGAAGGAAGGAAGGAAGGAAGGAAGGAAGGAAAGGGAGGGAGGGAGGGAGGGAGGGAAGGAAGGAAGGAAGGAAAGAAGGGAGGAAGGGAAGGAGAGAGGAAGGAAGGAAGGAAAAAGGGAAATTCATATACCAAGATCTTTCATGAACATAGACATAAAAATTCTCAAAAAATTAGCAAATTGAATCCAGCAATACATAAAAAGTATAATACACCATACCAAGTAGGAGTCATCCTCAAAATGCAGAGCTAGTTTAATATTCAAAATTAAAGGGGGTGGAGCAAAATGGGAGATGAAAGACATCTCCTTGCTGGTTAATTGTAATGAGACAGGGGAAAGTGGAAATCAGCCACCTCTGGCTGGGGGAATCTGCGCAGAAACATCACTCCAGGGGCACACAGAAGCAGCAGGAGACTTCAGGAGCCAATGAGGAGGCCTGGAGCTGAGTAAACCGACACAGAAGGGAGATGCTTAGTATGGGCAGAGGCCAGCCAGTTGGTTGGCTCTCCCACAGAGGGCTGGAGATAGGAAAGGGCTGTCCTGCAGTATTTTGATTTTGGACCAGGTTGCTCAGTGGAGCAAAATGTAGACTCAAACATTATCCAGTGGCCAGAGCTAAACACCAGGTGGGGGTGGCTCTCTCATCTGCTTAGCTACTGATGGGGTGCCACCATTGTGGGAAGACTTCACATGCAGGCGGAACCGTCCACAGGGTCCTAGTGCATGGCCAATTCTGACATGCCTGCTGAACTTGAGCAGCCATCCTTTGGGTGAGCTGAGCGGGCCCTGCACCCCCTGGGAGATCTGCTTTGCTATCAGGGAATACACTGTGTGATGGGCTTCCTGGGAAGTCTGGCAAGAGATATGGGACCCCAGTCCCATCGGGACTGAATGCTGACAAAGTGAACAGGCCCAAATTGAGGGCACAGAAGTTAGGAAGACATGATCCTGTCTCTTTTGTAACTAGTGAGTGGCTTCTGACACCAATCATATACAATTAATCTAGTATGTGTTCTCCATCTCCTAACACCCCAGTGCCACCTGCTGTCCAGACAATATATTACTATATATGTGTGTGCGTGTGTACATACATACACACATACATATTGTTTTACATATTTTGCTTTTATCAATTTTTTCCTAATTTTATCTTTTATTTCTATTTTTTTTTATATTTTTGTTTAGTTTTTCTGCTTGGTTGTATCTTTATTTTTTCACTTTTACTTTTTTCAATAGCAAGTAGTCCTCCATTTTTATAACAGTATTTCAGCACATTTTATTCTTTCATTCTTTTTTATTTCTCTCTTTTGGTATAAATTTTTCTACTTTTCTCATCTTTCTCACATAAGTTTTTCATACAACAGCTAAGATAACTCTGTTTTTTTTTTCCTCTTCTTTATCTTACATAATTATATTTTAATTTTGACCTATTTTTCTCATTTTTTTCTCTCTCTGAGGGCTGGAGAGTGATGGAATTGGTCTGGCTCAAGGAGACCATAAGCTCATAAGTATGGGGCATCCTTTTAGCTGTGTCCTTTGAAAAGATGGCATTGGTGGGTACTACTGTGATACATTGCTGATTTATTTCTATATTGGAAAATGTAGGGTATTGCTTTAGCCCAGGCTGGTAAGGTGCTACTGACTTAGAGGGACCCACCTAGCCCAGCCCCCAAAGTCCTAGAGCTATGGGTATGGTTAAAGTACATCACAGAACACTGCCATTACTCCAATCACTCTCTTTCTCTCTTAGTGTCCTTTTCCTCTCCTTTTCTGCAATTCTTTCTTTCCACTCCCTTCTTTTTTCCCCCACTTTGCCTTTTTTTCTTTCTTCCTTCTCACTCTTTACACTTATCTTCCTTTTGGCCTTATACCAAAAGGCCACTTCAACACCTAAGCTCTGAGACAAAGAAATTTAAAGTGAAGGAGGTAGAAAGAAGGAAAAGTAGGGGAAGGGAGTGAACAAGAAGGAAACACACATGAGGAGGAACAAATAGAAAAAGTCAGACAACATGAAAAACAAGAGTAGAGCAACCCGCCTTAAAGGGATCATGAGGTAGCCACCACAGAGGACACCACCTGTAATGAATTAATGGAAATGACAGAAAGGGAAATTAAAGTATGGATGGCAAAGTAAATAAAGGGAATTGATGAGAAACTGGAAAAACAGAACCAAAATATGGATGAAGGAAATAAAGACTATAGAAAGAATATGGTGGATCTTGAGGACTTACAGGAGTCAATTGGGAAACTTAAAGACGCAATAACATATTAGACCACAGAGAAGAAAGACTCTCATAGCTAGAGGAGAAAGGTCTTTAGCTAACTCAGGCAGTTAAAAGGGCAGAAAAGAAGAGAGACAAAGTAGAATATTTCCACAGAGAATACTGGGACTTCATGAAGTGTTCAAACATATGAATTATAGGTATTCCTGAAGGAGAAGAAGAATGTCCCAAAGGAATGGAAACCCTACTGGAGGATATCATAAATGAAAATTTTCCAAGTATCACCAAAGATTCTGAAACACTCCTTTAAGAGGGATATCAAAATATGGGTCATCACAACACAAATAGAGCATCTCCAAAATACATTGCATTGAACCTGTCCAAAGTCAAGCCAAAAGAGAAAATTCTGCAAGCAGCCAGGAGTAAGCGCCAATTGTCTTATGGGGCAGATCCATCTGGGTGATAGCATGCTTTTCAGTTGAAACTGTATAAGCCAGAAGAGAAGTATCAGCTACCTTTAACCTTCTTAAACCAAATTTCAGCCCAGAATTCTGTATCCTGCTAAACTATGCTTTCAAATCAATGAAGAAATCAAATTTTTTACTAAAATGTTTACTCTGTAAAAGCCCATATAAAGAGGATGAAAAGGCAATCTACAGACTGGGAAAAAATACTTGCAAACCAGTATCTGACAAAAGACTATTGTGTAAAACAGCGATTTTCAACTGATGTGCCATGGCACACTGGTGTGCCATGAAAAAAATTAAAGATAATTAATTAGATTATTTCTGAAAGAAGTTCATAGCACAATAAGTATATTCTTTTTAAAATTCTTTTTTATGATTAATATAATTTAAGTGTGCCGTGGAAGTTTAATTGTAAGTTCAAAGGTACCATGAGATATAGAAGGTTGAAAAACACTGATGTAGAATATACAGAAATCTTAAAGCCTAACAGGAAAACCACATACAATCTAATTAGAAAGTGGGCAAAGATTTGAAGAAACATTTCACCAAAGAGTATATACATATGGCAAATAAGTATATGAAAAAACATTCAAGACCATTAGCCAGAAAAATTCAAATTAACAACAAAATGAGATACCATTACACATCTACCAGAATGGCTAAAATAAAACAAAGAAGTGATAGCACTGAATGCACTGAATCACCTGCATTGCTGATGTGACTGTAAAATGGTACAGGGACTCTGGAAAATAGTTTGCCATTTTCTTATACAACTAAACTTGCCACTACCAGATGACTCAGAAATTATACTGTTTGGCATAACCAAAGTTATGAAAATAAGGTCTTATAAAAACTTGTACATAAAGCTTAATATGTAAGTGTTGGAAATTCAAACCAGCCCAGATGCCCTTCAAGGAGTGAATGGCTAAACAGGGTATGTATACACTAAATAAAAAGCAACAAACTATTGGTAAATACAACTTGGAGAAATCGTTGAGAAATCATACTGCATGTAAAACGCTAATCCCAAAAGGTTACATACTGAACTACATTATACCTAAATATTGCAGTAAAACATTTTATTTTATTTTTAATTAACAAATAATGATTGTATACATTTATTAGATATCAATGTCAATATCCTGGTAGTGTTATTACTAAGTACACTTTTACAAATTTTTATCATTGTTAGAAACTGGGTAAAGTATACAAGAGACATCTCCACATATGTTTTACAACTGCATGTGAATTTACAATTATCTCAAAAATTTCAAAAAAAAATTGCAAAGTGCCAGAACATACACTTCACCAAAGAACATATAAGATGAGCATATAAAGATGTCAAATGAACTTGACCCTTGCAACATGAACCGTAAGAAGTAAAGAGTATAAATGTCTTAACACGATAATGAAGTAAGTGAGGTGGAGGCTATGTTAACCAGTTTGATGTAAGCATTCCTAATTGTATATAAAATAAGTACATTGTACCCCATAAAGGCACCAATGTATACATGATCTATGTGTTTAGACTTAATAAAAAAAGAAAGATATCAAATAAGAAAAAAATGATGTCAAGTAAGCACATGAGAAGGCATTTGTCATCTTTAGCTATTAGAAAAATGCAAATTAAAATAATGATACCATTACATGCCTATCACAATGACTAAAAAAGAAATACTGACAATATTACAATATCAACTATTTGCAAAGTTGTAAAACAACCAAAACCCTCATACATTACAAATGGGAATGCAAAATGGGAAAGCTACTCTAGAAAACAGCTTGGCAGTTTCTTATAAAGTTAAACATGCATTTACCATGTGATCTAGAATCTTATTCCTTGGTATTTACCCCAAAGAAATATGAAGTTATGCTTATACAAAAACCAATGTATGAATGTATATTGCAGCTCTATTATTAATTGTGCCAATCTGCAAACAACCTATACATCCATCAAATGGTGAATACACAAACTGTGATATAGCCCTGCAATGAAAAGGAATAAACTATTGATACCTGGAATACATCAATTATGTCATTATGTCAAGGACCTTATGTTGAGTGAATGAAACAAGTCTGTTATATACTGTGAGACTCTTTGTGTAACACTTTCTGGAAAGACAAAACACATCAGTGGTAGCCAGAGTTGGGAGAGGGGAACAGGGTGTGACTATAAAGGAATAGCATTAGGTCATTTGGGGGGGCAATAATGGAACTTCTTTGTGTCATGACTGTGGCGGTTAGATACATGAACTTATACACCTACTAAGCCTCACAAAAATGCATGCCCAAAAGGTAGGGGTAGTAAAAAAATTGCACGTAGCCTTCCATAAACAATAGCCCTTCCCAGCAATTTGTACTCAATCCTTCAAGTGCCCTATAGTAGTTACTCAGAGACCTGAAGGCTCAGTGCCTAGTTACTTTTATGTTTTATCTTAATCTCAAAATTTCTATTCTGCCTTTCAAGGAAGTTAGAGAACAGAGAAATTGGAGAGGATGTTTCAGTTCCCTTTCCAAAATTTTGCTTCCTTTCTTCATATATGGCATAGAAAAAATTATATAATACTCCCTTAAAGTAGTGCAAGCCCCAGTTTTATTACTTTCTCTTCTTAACCCCAAATTGTACATTTACAGTGAATGCTTCTTAGTTTCTTTCTCACATAAGCAATTTGCCTCCTTAAATGGAATTTTATGCCACTTGGATTTCACAGAATGATTCCACTTAGAAAACCTTTATTATTAGAAAAATCTTATTGTTACAAGCAGTAACTTAAAGTCATATTTTTACGCAGTCAAAATAATTCTTAAAATAAGTCTTTTTCCTAAAGAGTTGAATCCACAAACACAATTACATTTTTTCTTTTGCCTACAATTTAAACTAATTTCATTAAAACACCAGTATGGTTATTTCCTTTCAATTTTTAAAACATTGGCTTGTTATAAGGTAGTGTGACATTGAATACATTCATTTTGAAATAAATTTGTAAATTAGGAATTGTCAAGAATTTAGGAGCATTACCAAAAACATACCAGTTTGTTGAAAACGACATCATAATTAAAGGATTCTGTTTCCCCTCAGTCTTCTATCCATCTCAATGTTGAAATGGAAGTTCCTTTGGACTAGTTTGCTTCCTCGTAATTGTAAAGCCCTGTTATGTGTGTACCTACCACTCACTGGACACTCAGGAACACTTTATTGAGACAAAGAAGTAGAGGGGTCACTGAGATGCTTAGTTAAAAGTGCAATTTGAAACTTGGACTTTACTTTATAAACGCAAACAATGTAACCTGATCATATGTACCTTCATATTAATCCAATTTTTTAAAAAGTATATACGATAGACCAATTAATTGATGTGGTTGTCTGGTCCAGAGAAAGAAATTAAAGGAGCATCACACAAGGAAAAAAAAAAAAGGAAAGTCCTGGATCTGACACTAATCAAAGGGATGAACTGTGACAAATTATTTAATCTTGCTGGCCCTCTGTTTTCTCATCTATAAAATGAGGATATTAACATTTTGTAGATTGTGGTGAGGATTAAAGATATTTTATGCAAAGTGTTCGGCATTTAGTGCTAAAAATAAGTGCCATTTTTACCTCCTCACATCATTGCCAAATGTCATCACTGCTTTTTAAACACCAGGTACTTAAGAAAGCATTCATGGATCAATTTCCTAAGTAAACAAGTTTTCCCATTACCATACCCAAACATAAAATGTATTTTGACTTTCCACACACTAATCCCTATGTAAATTGAGTAACTCCTTACTTCCACATAATTCAAACACCTGAACCTTATGCTTATTCATTTAGATAAATGTTTGTTATTCAATTATCTGTGTATCATGAACATTGTCAGTATATCATAGTGCTGCATTGTAAGAAATTAACCATATTCTAGAGTAATTTATGATCTGCTTCTCTCCTATTTATAAACTGATACTTAATAAATGCTTTCAATGATAAGGATGACTTTATAAAACTCAAGAGGCAAATAGATTTTACCCACATTTTATATCTGTGACAAGAGATACAGGGAAATTAAGAGGTTTGATTAATACAGTGAGCCATTATCAGATTTGGCTATAACAGCACTACCCAAATTTTCAATATTTAAGATATTTACGATTCTGATAGAATAAAGCCCTGAGCATTGCTTTGATTACCCAACACCACAGTAGTTTCAGGACAGTAGTTCATTTTAGGGAAGGACTTAGCATAAAGAAATAAAAGTCTTTAAAATAAAGTTTATATGATTTATATGAATGTAATCTTACTTTTACAGTGTGAAAACAATTGCAGTAGATCCTGATCAAATTTGGCATTTACTTCAAAGTAGATATTCTGTCCACAAACACCAAAATCAAACTTATGTGTGGAATGGAGCATATTGGAAACCTTTCTATGAGAAAGACATTTCCAAAAAGAAAATCAAGTGAAGGGATAAAAACAAATCAGTCATAATTTAAAACCTTGTATCCATATGTGAACTGAACTAGTTCTGACCACTAGGGATAAATTTTTAATTTAGAAGCAAGTGTCCAGCTCTGCATATTAGAGATTTGCAGAGCAAGTGGCAGGCAGATTTCATGATTTTATCACATTTACTATAAACGATTTGCAAATGTTGCCCATTATCATTTAATTTGATTTTCTTCTCTGAACCTCCCTTACCTCAGTAAACACAGGTTTTATAATAACAGAGTATATTTTTCTTAGCTGTCTTTCAAGCCTAGGAGAGTAGCCATGTAACCCACACAATACTCATTGTTTCAAAATGTAATAATTCAGGACAGCAGATTTTTCTTTATTCTCCAGAACTTATTGCAGGTTTAGAGCACAGGAAACCCTCTGGGCTCCTACCACTTCTTAAAAGACAACTAAGGCAGTGATTACCTAGTAGGCAAGTTTAAATAAATTGGTTTGCTTTGCTTTTTGCTTTTGATATATTATCATATCTTTGAAAAGGAAGATTGAAGGAAATGATGAAGACAGGCTCTTTATTCATTCAATACAAGGATGTCCAAAGGGGTCAAACTTTAACTTGGACTTGAGGAGTGTTAACAGGAAAAACAGATCTTTCATAGTCAGGTTATAACAGTAGTTACTAGAAATATGATTTTTGTGTTTTCTCTATAATGCTAGATATTGATTCCTAAGCTTTTAAAGAAATCTTGAAAAAGAAAAAAATTCTCATCCCTTTGAGTGCTCATAGTTTCTGTCTAAGAACTTGACTTGTTTCTTTTATCTGTTCTAATTTATTTCAAGTGAGGGTGTGAACAAAAACACATGCTTTAAATGTGTTTAAATCTTACTTCCCAAGAGAAATGCAGAGCAAAAATGGATTATTCACTAAGAGAACTCTGGGATAAACGAAGAAAAGCAATATATGAATAATTGGGATTTATGAGAATGATGAAGTGGCCTCGATGGGCACAAAGGCCCTTCTGCATGAAATTATGAAAGAAAAATTTCCAGACGTGCCTAGAGAATCTGAAATTCAGATAGCAGACAGCTTCAGAACCCCAGCACGATTCAATCTCAGTAAGTAATCCCCCAGGCATATCATAATTAGCTTCACTAAAGTTAATATGAAAGAGAAGATTCTCAAAGCAGCACGGTGAAAGGAAAACATTACGTACAAAGGAAAGAATATTAGAATAACTACAGATCTCTCTGCTGAAACTTTTCAAGCCAGAAGAGGCTGGTCATTGACTTTTAACCTCCTAAAGCAAAATAACTTTCAAGCCAGGATCTTGTATCCAGCTAAACTGAGTTTCATTTATGATGGAGAAATTAAATACTTCAATGACATTCATATGTTGAAAAAATTTGCCATAAGTAAACCAGCTCTTCAGGATATTCTCAGACCTATCCTCCACAATGACAAACCCAATCCTACACCACAAAAGTAAACTCACTCAGAAACTTTGGATCAAACTCCAATTTCTACACTGACAAAAGGATTAAAAATGTCCACTGGACCTTTGAAAAACTCGGTACACAAAATTCCACCACACTTATCAATACTCTCCATTAATGTGAACAGCTTAAACTGCCCTCTAAAGAGGCATAGGTTAGCTGACTGGATACAAAAACTCAAGCCAGATATTTGTTGCATACAAGAGTCACATCTTAACTAAAAGACAAATACAGACTCAGGGTGAAAGGATGGTCATCCATATTTCAGGCAAATGGTAATCAGAAAAAAGCAGGTGTTACAATTTTATTTGCAGATACAATAGGCATTAAACCAACAAAAGTAAGGAAGGACAAGAATGGTCACTTCATATTTGTTAAGGGTAATACTCAATATGATGAGATCTCAATTATTAATATCTATGCACCGAACCAGAATGCACCTCAATTTATAAGAGAAACTCTAACAGACATGAGTAACTTGATTTCTTCCAGCTCCATAATCGTCGGGGATTTCAACACTCTTTTGGCAGTGTTGGATCGATCCTCCAGTAAGAAGGTGAGCAAAGAAATCTTAGATTTAAACATAACCATCCAATATTTAGATTTAGCAGACATCTACAGAACATTTCATCCCAACAAAACTGAATACACATACTTCTCATCAGCCCACAGAACTTACTCCAAAATCGACCACATCTTAGGTCACAAGTCTAACCTCAGTAAATTTAAAGGAATAGAAATTATTCCTTGCCTCTTCTCTGAACATCATGGAATAAAACTTGAACTGAGTAACAACAGGAATCTGCATACTCATACAAAAACGTGGAAGTTAAATACCCTTATGCTGAATGATAGCTGGGTCAGAGATGAAATTAAGAAAGAAATCGCCAATTTTTGGAACAAAACGAAAATGAAGACACAAACTATCAGAACCTCTGGGACACCGCAAAGGCAGTTCTAAGAGGGAAATTTATAGCACTGCAAGCCTTCCTCAAGAGAACGGAAAGAGAGGAAGTTAACAACTTAATGGGACATCTCAAGCAACTGGAAAAGGAAGAACATTCCAACCCCAAACCCAGTAGAAGAAAAGAAATAACCGAAATTGGAGCAGAATTAAATGAAATTGAAAACAAAAGAATAATACAACAGATCAATAAAACAAAAAGTTGGTTTTTTGAAAAGGTTATTAAAATAGATAAAGCTCTGGCCAACCTAATCAGAAAAAAAAAAAAACAGTAAAATCTCTAATATCATCAATCAGAAACAACAAAGACGAAATAACAACAGACTCATTAGAAATCCGAAAAATCCTTAATGAATATGACAAGAAACTTTATTCTCAGAAATATGAAAATCTGAAGGAAATTGACCGATACTTGGAAGCACGTAACCTTCTAAGACTTAGCCAGAATCAAGTGGAAATACTGAACAGTCCCACATCAAGTTCAGAAATAGCATCAACTATACAAAACCTCCCTATAAAGAAAAGCCCGGGACCAGATGGTTTCACGTCAGAATTCTACCAAACCTTTAAAGAGGAATTAGTACCTGTATTACTCAACCTGTTCCAAAAGGTAGAAAGAGAAGGAAGACTACCCAACACGTTCTATGAAGCAAACATCACCCTGATCCACAAACCAGGAAAAGAACCAACAAGAAAAGAAAATTATAGACCAATATCACTAATGAATATAGATGCAAAAATATTCAACAAGATCCTAACAAATGGAATCCAGCAACACATCAAACAAATTATACACCATGACTAACTTGGTTTTATCCCATGGTCTGCAGGCTGGTTCAATATCCATAAATCTATAAATGTAATTCAGCACATAAACAAATTAAAAAACAAAGACCATATGATTCTCTCAATTGATGCAGAAAAAGCTTTTGATAATATCCAGCATCCCTTCATGATCAGAACACTCAAGAAAATTGGTCTAGAAGGGACTTTTCTTAAACTGATAGAGGCCATCTACAGCAAACCCACAGCCAATATCATATTGAATGGAGTTACATTGAAATCATTTCCACTCAGATCAGGAACCAGACAAGGCTGCCCATTGTCTCCATTGCTTTTCAACATTGTAATGGAAGTTTTAGCCACCGCAATTAGGGAAGAAAAGGCAATCAAGGGTATCCATATAGGGTCAGAAGAGATCAAACTTTCGATCTTCACAGATGATATGATTGTGTATCTGGAAAACACTAGGGACTCTACTACAAAACTCCTAGAAGTGATCAAGGAATACAGCAGTGTCTCAGGTTACAAAATGAACATCCATAAATTGGTAGCCAACACTAGTCAAGTTGAAAAAGTAGTTAAGGACTCTATCCCATTCACAGTAGTGCCAAAGAAGATGAAATATTTGGGAATTTACCTAACAAAAGATGGGAAAGAGCTCTATAAAGAGAACTATGAAACTCTAAGAAAAGAAATAGCTAAAAATGTTAACAAATGGAAAAACATACCATGCTCATGGCTGGGAAGAATCAACATTATTAAAATGTCCATACTACCCAAAGCAATATATAATTTCAATGCACTCCCTATTAAAGCTCAGCTGTCATACTTTAAAGATCTTGAAAAAACAATACTTCGTTTTATATGGAATGAGAAAAAAAGCTCGAATAGCCAAGACATTACTCAGAAATAAAAACAACACAGGAGGAATCACACTACCAGACCTCAGACTTTACTACAAATCGATAGTGATCAAAACAGCATGGTATTGGCACAAAAACAGAGAATTAGATATCTGGAACAGAATAGAGAACCAAGAGATGAATCCAGCTACTTACCAATATTTGATCTTTGACAAGCCAGTTAAAAACATTCAGTGAGGGAAAGGTTCCCTATTTAACAAATGGTGCTGGGTGAACTGGCTGGCAACATGCAGAAGACTGGGATTGGACCGACACATTTCCCCATTAACTAAGATAGACTCTCACTGGATTAAAGATTTAAACTTAAGACATGAAACTATAAAAATACTAGAGGAGAACGCAGGGAAAAGGCTTGAAGAAATCGGTCTGGGCGAGTATTTTATGAGGAGGAAACCCCGGGCAATTGAAGCAGCTTCAAAAATACACTACTGGAACTTGATCAAACTCAAAAGCTTCTGCACACCCAAGAACACAGTAAGTAAAGCAAGCAAACAGCCCTCAGAATGGGAGAAGATATTTGTAGGTTATATCTCTGACAAAGGTTTAATAACCAGAATCCACAGAGAGCTCAAACGCATCAGCAAGAAAAAAACAAGGGATCCCATCGCAGGCTGGGCAAGGGATTTGAAGAGAAACTTCTCTGAAGAAGACAGGCGCACGGCCTTCAGACATATCAAAAAATGCTCATCATCTTTAATCATCAGAGAAATGCAAATCAAAACTTCTTTGAGATATCATCTAACTCCAGTGAGACTAGCCTATATCACAAAATCCCAAGATGAGAGATGTTGGCGTGGATGTGGAGAAAAGGGAATACTTTTGCACTGCTGGTGGGAATGCAAATTAATACATTCCTTTTGGAAAGATATATGGAGAACACTCAGAGATCTAAAAATAGATCTGCCAAACTTTTAGGGGAGGCGGAGCAAGATGGCAGCCGAGTAACAGCTTCCTTGCATCTGGGCACCGTGAGTCTGGGGAGATAGGACTCCAGGCATCTCTGGCTGGTGGGATCTGCCTATCATCACCCCTGAGAGGATACAGGGAGTCAGCGAGAGACTTCTGGACCCCAAGAGGAGGACTAAAACAGTGGAAACTGGCAAGTGGTCACGTGTGTTCAATCCGTCTAAACCCGCCGGCAACTGTAAGTTCAGTAGCAGCGAGACTGCAAACCAGAAAGGCCTTACCTGTGAACTGTTTTGGTGTCTTTGGACTTGGCACTCAGCTGAACTGCCTTGGTGAGAGCCTGAGCGGGAGTGCAGAGAACTTTGGCCTATGTCTAGGGCCCCAGTCTGAGCCACTGAGCCAGACGGAGCTAATAGTGTTTGGCTCTGGGTCACAGGCAGCCATTGTGAGCGATCTGCCCCGGCAAGCTCCGCCCTCAGGGTCGCAGAGCTGGAATTGGGTGGGAGCTGGTAACCCAGCGACCAAGTAGCCTAAGGGCGGGGTCTGAGTTGCCTTGCAGCCCTAACCCTCGGGGGCAGAGGGAGACCAGTTTTGACACACAGGGTAAGTGGATAGCCACTTCAGCAGTGATTCCAGCGACAAGCACTTCCCTGAGAAAGCTTCTGCTCAGTAACTGAACAAGTTCAAAGTGCCTATTATGTGGGCTGAAGAGAGATTTAGGGTGTCTACCTGCTGGGGTTTGAGAAACTAGCAGCCTCCAGTCGTATCAGAACTGTGATTAACATCTCATACCCCAGAACACCACGTGTTGCCCAGACAATATTCAATAACATATACATACTGCTTTGTTTTTGGTTGTGTTTTTTTTTTTTTTGGTTTGGTTGTTTTTTTTTTTTGTTTATTTTGATGTTGTGTATTGTTGTTTTCTTTTTTAAGTTCAACCTTTTCCATACAGATCCTTTTTCTTTCTCAATTTTTCTAGTTTAATTATAATTTCCCATTGCTGCCTATTTCAATAATTAGAACTTCATTTTTGTTAGTGTTTCTACTGCTATTATTTGGTTTTTCCAGCCAATTTTATCCCGTAAAGTTTTCTGTTTCCTTGTTTTGGTTTGATTTATAGCATTTTTGTCTTTCCTCTCTACTTGGTGGAGGTGGGGTACTGTGTCTGATCAGGTTAGCAAAGAGCTGCTGACCTCAAGGGAACCACCCAACTGGGTACCCCCAGAAGGTGGTTTTTTTTTTTAAGGTTGTATCAAAGTACCCTACTGTACACCTATATTGCTCTGTCTTCCTCTTCCTGTGCCTCTCTTCTTTTTGTCAATATTCCTTTTACCCACCCCCTCTCCTTTCTCTATTTTTCTTTTTTTTTCCTTATCACTTGGTCCTCCTTTCTTTCATCCCTTTTTTGCTCTTAAACCTTCTCACCCTTGTGGTCCTGTAACTCTTAGTCCACAGGCAGGAGAACTTAAAGAGCAAGAGGAAGTGAAAGGGAAATTAGGGCAAGGAAACAGATAAAAGAAATCACCCATGAGGAAGAATCAGCAGAAAACTCCAGGCAACATGAAGAACCAATCCAGAACAACCCCGCCAAGGGACCATGAGGTAGCTACTGCAGAGGATTCAACATATACAGAAATGTTAGGAATGACAGAAAGGGAATTTAGAATACACATGTTGAAAACAATGAAAGAAATGATGGAAATAATGAAGGAAACTGCTAATACAGTGGAAAATATCCAAAAGGAATTCCAAAAACAGAATCGAATCAGAGATGAATGATATGAAGAATATAAAAAGGATATAGCAGAGCTGAAGGAAATGAAACAGTCAATCAGGAAACTTAAAGATGCAATGGAAAATATCAGCAACAGGTTAGACCATGCAGAAGAAAGAATTTGAGAGGTAGAAGACAAAGTTTTTGAGATAACTCATATAGTAAAAGAGGCAGAAAAGAAGACAGAGAAAGCAGAACATTCACTGTCAGAATTAAGGGACATTATGAAGCGTTCCAACATACTAGTTATAGGAATTCCAGAAGGGGAAGAAGAATGCCCAGAGGAATGGAAGCCATACTAGAGAATATTATAAAAGAAAATTTCCCAAATATCACCAAAGATCATGACACACTGCTTTCAGAGGGATATCGGACCCCAGGTCGCCTCAACTCTAAACGAGCTTCTCCAAGACACATTGTGATGAACCTGTCCAAAGTCAAGACAAAAGAAAAGATTCTGCAAGCTGCCAGGAGTAAGTGCCAGTTGACCTACAGGGGCAAATCCATCAGACTGACCGCAGACTTCTCTAATGAAACTTTCCAAGCAAGAAGACAATGGTCATCTACCTTTAATCTACTTAAACAGAACATTTTCCAGCCCAGATTTCTGTACCCTGCTAAGCTAAGCTTCAAAATTGATGGAGAAATCAAATCATTTACGGATATACAAACATTGAGGAAATTCACCACAACAAGACAAGCTCTACAGGAAATACTTCAACCTGTTCTGCACACTGACCACCACAATGGATCAGCAGCAAAGTAAGAACTCAGAAATTAAAGGACAGAACCTAACCTCCACACTGATGCAAAAGATAAAACTAAGCAATGGACTCTCACAAAATAAGACGAATAGAATACCACCACACTTATCAATTATCTCAATAAATGTTAATGGCTTGAATTCCCCACTGAAGAGACATAGATTGGTTGACTGGATTAAAAAACACAAGCCATCCATTTGCTGTCTGCAAGAAACACACCTGGCTTCAAAAGACAAATTAAAGCTCCGAGTCAAGGGTTGGAAGACAATTTTTCAGGCAAATGGAATTCAGAAGAAAAGAGGAGTTGCGATCCTATTTTCAGATACATGTGGATTTAAAGCAACTAAAGTCAAAAAAGACAAAGATGGTCACTTTATATTGGTCAAGGGAAAAATACAACAAGAAGACATTTCAATTCTAAATATCTTTGCACCCAGTTTAAATGCTCCCAGATTCTTGAAACAGACCTTACTCAGTCTGAGCAATATGATATCTGATAATACCATAATAACAGGGGACCTTAACACTCCCCTTACAGAGCTGGACAGATCCTCTAAACAGAAATTAAACAAGGATATAAGAGACTTAAATGAGACCCTAGAACAACTGTGCTTGATAGACGCATATAGAACACTCCATCCCAAAGATAAAGAATATACATTCTTCTCATCACCCCATGGAACATTCTCCAAAATTGATCATATCCTGGGACACAAAACAAATATCAACAGAATCAAAAGAATTGAAATTTTACCTTGTATTTTCTCAGACCATAAGGCACTAAAGGTGGAACTCAACTCTAACAAAAATGCTCGACCCCACCCAAATGCATGGAAACTAAACAATCTTCTGTTGAATAACAGATGGGTGAAGGAAGAAATAAAACAAGAAATCATTAACTTTCTTGAGCATAACAACAATGAAGACACAAGCTACCAAAAACTGTGGGATACTGCAAAAGCAGTTTTGAGAGGAAAATTCATCGCTTTAGATGCCTACGTTGGAAAAACAGAAAGAGAGCAAATCAACAATCTCACAAGAGATATTATGGAATTGGAAAAAGAAGAACAATCTAAGCCTAAACTCAGTAGAAGAAAAGAAATATCCAAAATCAAATCAGAGATCAATGAAATTGAAAACAAAAGAATCATTCAGAAAATTAATGAAACAAGGAGTTGGTTTTTTGAAAAAATAAATAAAATAGATAAACCATTGGCCAGACTAATGAGGAATAGAAAAGTAAAATCTCTAGTAACCTGAATGAGAAATGATAAAGGGGAAATAACAACTGATCCCACAGAGATACAAGAGATCATCTCTGAATACTACCAGAAACTCTATGCCCAGAAATTTGACAATGTGAAAGAAATGGATCAATATTTGGAATCACACCCTCTCCCTAGACTCAGCCAGGAAGAAATAGAGCTCCTGAACAGACCAATATCAAGCACTGAGATCAAAGAAACAATAAAAAATCTTCCAACCAAAAAATGCCCTGGTCCAGATGGCTTCACTCCAGAATTCTATCAAACCTTCAAGGAAGAGCTTATTCCTGTACTGCAGAAATTATTCCAAAAAATTGAGGAAGAAGGAATCTTCCCCAACACATTCTATGAAGCAAACATCACCCTGATACCAAAACCAGGAAAAGAACCAAACAAAAAGGAGTATTTCAGACCAATCTCACTCATGGACATAGACGCAAAAATTCTCAACAAAATCCTAGCCAATAGATTACAGTTTATCATCAAAAAAGTCATTCATCATGATCAAGTAGGCTTCATCCCAGAGATGCAAGGCTGGTTTAACATACGCAAGTCTATAAACGTTATCCACCATATTAACAGAGGCAAAAATAAAGATCACATGATCCTCTCAATAGATGCAGAAAAAGCATTTGATAAAATCCAGCATCCTTTTCTAATTAGAACTCTGAAGAGTATAGGCATAGGTGGCACATTTCTAAAAGTGATTGAAGCTATCTATGACAAACCCACAGCCAATATTTTACTGAATGGCGTAAAACTGAAAGCTTTTCCTCTTAGAACTGGAACCAGACAAGATTGTCCTCTGTCACCTTTACTATTCAACGTAGTGCTGGAAGTTCTAGCCAATACAATTAGGCAAGACAAGGAAATAAAGGGAACCCAAATGGGAGCAGAGGAGGTCAAACTCTCCCTCTTTGCTGACGACATGATCTTATACTTAGAGAACCCCAAAGACTCAACCACAAGACTCCTAGAAGTCATCAAAAAATACAGTAATGTTTCAGGATATAAAATCAATGTCCACAAGTCAGTAGCCCTTGTGTACACCAATAACAGTGAAGATGAGAAGCTAATTAAGGACACAGTTCCCTTCACCATAGTCTCAAAGAAAATGAAATACCTAGGAATATACCTAACGAAGGAGGTGAAGGACCTCTATAAAGAAAACTATGAAATCCTCAGAAAGGAAATAGCAGAGGATATTAACAAATGGAAGAACATACCATGCTCATGGATGGGAAGAATCAACATTGTTAAAATGTCTATACTTCCCAAAGCAATCTACCTATTCAATGCCATTCCTATCAACATACCAACATCGTACTTTCAAGATTTGGAAAAAATGATTCTGCGTTTTGTGTGGAACCGGAAAAAACCCCATATAGCTAAGGCAGTTCTCTGTAACAAAAATAAAGCTGGGGGCATCAGCATACCATATTTTAGTCTGTACTACAAAGCCATAGTGCTCAAGACAACATGGTACTGGCACCAAAACAGAGATATAGACACTTGGAATCGAATTGAAAACCAAGAAATGAAACTAACATCTTACAACCACCTAATCTTCGGTAAACCAAACAAGAACATACCTTGGGGGAAAGACTCCCTATTCAATAAATGGTGTTGGGAGAACTGGATGTCTACATGTAAAAGACTGAAACTGGACCCACACCTTTCCCCACTCACAAAAATTGATTCAAGATGGATAAAGAACTTAAATTTAAGGCATGAAACAATAAAAATCCTCAAAGAAAGCATAGGAAAAACACTGGAAGATATTGGCCTGGGGGAAGACTTCATGAAGAAGACTGCCATGGCAATTGCAACAACACAAAAATAAACAAATGGGACTTCATTAAACTGAAAAGCTACTGTACAGCTAAGGAGACAATAACCAAAGCAAAGAGACAACCTACACAATGGGAAAGGATATTTGCATATTTTCAATCAGACAAAAGCTTGATAACTAGGATCTATAGAAAGCTCAAATTAATCCACATAAAAAAAGCCAACAATCCCATATATCAATGGGCAAGAGACATGAATAGAACTTTCTCTAAAGATGACAGACGAATGGCTAACAAACTCATGAAAAAATGTTCATCATCTCTATATATTAGAGAAATGCAAATCAAAACAACCTTGAGATATCATCTAACCCCAGTGAGAATGGCCCACATCACAAAATCTCAAAACTGCAGATGCTGGCATGGATGTGGAGAGAAGGGAACACTTTTACGCTGCTGGTGGGACTGCAAACTAGTACAACCTTTCTGCAAGGAAGTATGGCGAAACCTCAAAGCACTCAAGCTAGACCTCCCATTTGATCCTGCAATCCCATTACTGGGCATCTACCCAGAAGGAAAGAAATCCTTTTATCATAAGGACACTTGTACTAGACTGTTATTGCAGCTCAATTTACAATCGCCAAAATGTGGAAACAGCCTAAATGCCCACCAACCCAGGAATGGATTAACAAGCTGTGGTATATGTATACCATGGAATACTATTCAGCCATTAAAAAAATGGAGACTTTACATCCTTTGTATTAACCTGGATGGACGTGGAAGACATTATTCTTAGTAAAGCATCACAAGAATGGAGAAGCATGAATCCTATGTACCCAATTTTGATATGAGGACAATTAATGACAATTATGGTTATGGGGGGGGAAACAGAAAGAGGGAAGGAGGGAAGTGGGTGGGGCCTTGGTGTGTGTCACACTTTATGGGGGCAAGACATGATTGCAAGAGGGACTTTACCGAACAATTGCAATCAGTGTAACCTGGCTTATTGTACCCTCAATGAATCCCCAACAATAAAAAAAAAAAAAATAGATCTGCCATTCAATCCTGTAATTCCTCTGCTGGGCATATACCCAGAAGACCTAAAATCACAACATAACAAAGATATTTGTACCAGAATGTTTATTGCAGCCCAATTCAGAATTGCTAAGTCATGGAAAAAGCCCAAGTGCCCATCGATGCACGAATGGATTAATATATTGTGGTATATGTACACCATGGAATATTATGCAGCCTTAAAGAAAGATGGAGACTTTACCTCTTTCATGTTTACATGGATGGAGCTGGAACATCTTCTTCTTAGTAAAGTATCTCAAGAATGGAAGAAAAAGTACCCAATGTACTCAGCCCTACTATGAAACTAATTTGGGGCTTTTACATGAAAGCTATAACCCAGTTACAACCTAACAATAGAGGGAAGTGGGAGAGTGAGGGGATGGAGTGGGGTTGTGTGTAAAGGGAGGGGGATTGGTGGGATTATACCTGCAGTGCATCTTATAGGGGTATTTGTGAAACTTGGTAAATGTAGAATACAAATGTCTTGGCCCAGTAACTGAGATAATGCCAGGAAGGCTATGTTAACCATTGTGATGAAATTGTGTCAAATTTTCTATGAAACAAGTGTATGATGCCCCATGATCATATCAATGTACACAGCTATGATTTAATAAATAAATAAATAAATAAATAAAAAAGAAAAATAAAAAAGAAAAAGAAGAAATACTTCAAAATAATTCTACTTGATCTGGGTACACCTGATATTTAAATTGGAGAGAATATATTATTATAAAGGGGAAATTACAAACATATTTCACTTATAAATGAGGAGGCAATATCCCAAACAACATTTTAACAAGTTGAATTAAAAATTAATGTTTAATTAGTGTACTTTTGTCAAAATTAAATCCAATTTATTTGAGAATGGGTCACTAGTTTCTTTTCTTATCTTTTTTTCTTTTCCTTTCCCTTATCCACTTCCTCCTTCTCTGTCTTGTCTCCCCTTCCTCCATGCCCCACTGTGTCATTAATTGTCATTAATTGTCCTCATATCAAAATTGAATACATAGGACCTCTTTAAAGAAAATTATGAAACCCTAAGAAAGTAAATAGCAGAGGACATTAACAAATGGAAGAACATACCATGCTCATGGCTGGGAAAAATCAACATTGTTAAAATGTCTATACTTCCCAGAGCAATTTACCGATTAAAGGCCATCTCTATTAAAATACCAACATCCTACTTTCAAGTCTTGGAAAAAATGATTCTGCATTTTGTATGGAACCAGAAAAAAACCTGCATAACTAAGGCAGTTCTTAGTAATAAAAACAAAGCCAGGGCGTATCACCATACCAGATTTTAGGCTGTATTACTAAACCATAGTGGTCAAGACAGCATGGTACTGGCACAAAAATAGAGACATAGACATTTGGAATAGAATAGAAAACCAGGAAATGAAACTAACATCTTACAACCACCTAATTTTTGATAAACCAAACAAGAACATACCTTGGGGGAAAGACTCCCTATTCAATAAATGGTGTTGGGAGAACTGGATATCCACATGTAAAAGAACAAAACTGGACCCACACCTTTCTCCACTCACAAAAGTTGATTCAAGATGGATAAAGGACTTAAAGTTAAGCCATGAAACAATAAAAATCCTCAAAGAAAGCATAGGAAAATCACTGGAAGACATTGGCCTGGGGAAAGACTTCATGAAGAAGACTGCCATGGCAGTTGCAACAAAAAAGACAAACAAATGGGACTTCATTAAACTGAAAAACTTCTGTACAGCCAAGGAGACAACAACCAAAGCAAATAGACAACCTACCCAATGAAAAAGGATATTTGCATGTTTTGAATCAGACAAATGCATAACAACCAGGATCTATACAGAATTGCAATTAATCCACAAGAAAAAAAACCAACAATCCCATACATCAATGGGGAAGAGAGATGAATAAAATCTTCTCTAAAGACGACAGACGAATGGCCAGCAAACATATGAAAAAATGCTCATAATTTCTAATTATTAGAGAAATGCAAATTAAAACCACCCTGAGATATCATCTAACCCCAGCAAGAATGGTAAGTCTTTATTGTTGCCCAGTCTGACTTGGTCAAAGTCTACTGAGCTTCTTTTACTTGAAACACTTCTAACACACTTTCTTCTAGAGTTTTTATCATTTCATGTCTTAAATTTAAATATTTTATACAGTGAGGGTCAATTTTTGTCAGTGGTGAGAGGTGCAGGTTTGGTTTCAGTCTTCTACATAGAGATAATCAGTTCTCACAGCACCATTTATTAAATAGGGATTTTCTTTCCCCAGTGTATGCTTTTGTTTGGATTATAAAAGATCAAACAGCAGTATGGGTCTGGTTTCATCCCCAGGTTCTCTATTCTGTTCCAGAGATCTATATGTCTATTTTTGTGCCAGTACCATGCTGTTTTGATCACTATAGACTTATAGTATAACCTGAAGTCTGGTAATGTGACATCTCCAAATTTGTTTTGGTTTCTTAGAATTGTACTGGATATTTGGGTTTTTTGTTTTTTTTTTCTGGTTCCATATGAAACGTAGTATTATTCTTTTTTTTTTTTTTTGTAGAGACAGAGTCTCACTTTATGGCCCTTGGTAGAGTGCCGTGGCCTCACCCAGCTCACAGCAACCTCCAACTCCTGGGCTTAAGCGATTCTCTTGCCTCAGCCTCCCAAGTAGCTGGGACTACAGGCGCCTGCCACAACGCCCGGCTAGAAACGTAGTATTATTCTTCCAAGTTTTTCAAAATTTGACATTGGTGCTTTGATAGGAATTGTATTGAATCTGTAGATAATTTGGGGGTGTATGGACATTTTAATAATGTTGATTGTTTCCAGCCATGAACATGGCATGTTCTTCCATTTGTTAAAGTCTTTTGCTATTGCTTTTCCCAGGGTTTCATAGTTTTCTCTGTAGAGATCCTTCACATCCTCTTCTTTGAAGCCAATATGAAGGGTGTTGTGTCTTTGATTTGATTTTTAGCTTGATTGTTATTGGTGTATATGAAGGCTACTGATGTGTGGACATTGATTTTATATCCAGAGATGTTACTTTATTTCTTGATCACTTCCAAGAGCCTTGTGGTTGAATCCCCAGGGTTTTCAAAGTATAAAATCATATAATCCACAAAGAGTGAGAGTTTGACCTCTGTTGTCTCTATTTGAATACCCTTCATGTCCTTCTCTTGTCTGATGGCACTGGCTAGAACTTCCAACACTATGTTGTATAGTAGTGAACATTCTTATCTAGTTCCAATTGTAAGTGGAAATGCTCTCAGTTTTACTCCAATCAGTATGATATTGGCTGTGTGTCTGTTGTAGATGGCCTTTAACAGTTTAAGAAATGTCCCATATCTAATAGCCGGGTGTTGTGGTGGGCACCTGTAGTCCCAGCTACTCGGGAGGCTGAGGCAAGACAATCGTTTAAGCCCAGGAGTTGGAGGTTGCTGTGAGCTGTGTGATGCCATGGCACTCTACCAAGGGCCATAAAGTGAAACTCTGTCTCTACAAAAAAAAAAAAAAAAAAAGAAATGTCCCATCTCTGCCTGTTTTCTTAAGTGACCTTGTCAGAAAAGGATACTGAATTTTGTCAAATGCTTTTGCTTCTATTTATGTGGTGAATTACACTTATGGATTTACATATGTTGAACCAACTTTGCACCCCTGGGATAAAACCCATGTAATCATGATGTATAACTTTTTAATATGTAGCTGTATTTTGTTTGCTAGAATTGTATTGAATATTTATACATTGATATTCATTAATAATATTGGTCCATGGCTTTCCTTTTTTGATAGACCCTTTCCTTGTTTTGGTATCAGAGTGATATTTGCTTCACAGAAGGAGTTGGAGAGAATGCCATCTTTCTCATTGTTTTGGAATAGGTTATGCAGTATAGGTATGAACTCCTCTTTCAAGGTTTGGTAGAATTCTGGTGTAAAGACATCTGGTCAAAGACTTGTCTTTTTTGGAAGATTTTTTTATTGTTGTTGAAAGTTTGGTGCTTGATATTGGTCTGTTCAAAATTTCTACTTCTTTCTGGTTGAGTTTAAGGAAGTTGTGTGATTATAGATATTGGTCCATTTCCTACATGTTTTCAAATTTCAGGGCATACAGTTTTTTGTAGTAATCAATGGTGATCCGTTGTATCTCTGTGACATGTGTTGTTATTTTTCCTTTCTCATTTCTGATTGAGATTACTAGAGATTTTAGTTTTCTGTTTCTAGCCAATTTGGCCAAGGGTTTATTAATTTTATAATCTTTTTAAATAACCAACTTTTTGTTTTGCTAATCTTCTGAGTGGTTCTTATGTTCTTAATTTCATTTAATTCTGATCCAATTTTGATGATATTGACCTGGGAAAAGACTTCATGAAGACACCATTGGGAATTTCAGCAACACCAAAAATACATAAATGGTACATGTAAGGGCACAACAACTTAAGCAAATAGACAACCTTCAGAATGGGAAAAGATATTTGCATGCTATGAATCTGACAAAGCCTGATAAGTAGAATCTACAGAGAACTCAAATTAATCAATAAGAAAAGAGCAAACAATTCCATTTATAAATGGGCAAGAGACATTAACAGAACCTTCTCTGAAGAAGACAGATGAATGGTCAAAAACACATGAAAAAATGTCCATTGTCTCTAATCATCAGAGAAATGCAAATCACAACCACTCTGATATATCACCTAACCCCAGTGAGTATAGTTCACATCACAAAGTCCCAAAGCTTTAGATGCTGGTGTGGATATGGAGAAAAGGGAACACTTTTACACACCTGGGGGGGGGACTGCAAACTAATATAGCCTCTTTGCAAAAAAAAGTATGGGGAATCCTCAAAGTTAAAAGTAAATCTTCCATTTGATCCTGCAATCCCATTACTAAGTATCTACCCAGAAGGAAAAAAATCATTTTACTGTAAGGACATTTGAACTAGAATGTTTATCACAGCTCAATTCACAACCACCAAGATATGAGATCAAACTAAGTGCTCGTCAACTCATGAATGGATTAATAAACTATGGTAAATATATACACCATGGAACACTATTCAGACATAAAAAAGATGGAGACTTTACATCTTTCGTATTAACCTGATGGAGTTAAAGAATATTCTCCTTAGTAGATTATCACAAGAATGGAAAATCAAGTATCCAATGTACTCAGTAATAGTATGAAACCAATATAAGAACAATGACACACTTACATGAAAGAAAAATACAATTGAATTCAAGTGGGAGTAAAGGGGGAGAAGGGCTACAGAGAACAGAGGGGCAATTGGTGTGCTCTCACCTAATGAGCACAACGTAATGGTATACAGCACACCCTCTGGGTGAAATACTTAACTACAACTTGGACTTTGCCTGACAAATGCAAACAATGTATCCTGATTGTACCCTCATATAAATATGAAATTAAAAAAAAAAAACACTTCTGACACCAAATTTGTGAGGTTTATTTCTCACAATAACCAATTCTTAACTCTATGGACACCAGCTGAGTGTCTTATATTTGAATTCAATTCTAACACCAACTACCCAGAGTTAGTGTCAGACAACAAAGGGTGGAGAACCTGCGGCATTGGGACCATATGTGGTCTTCAGGATCCTTGAGTACATCTTTTCTCTGAATCCAGATTCTACAGAACCAATCATTTTAATAAAGAGATTTGTTCTGCGAAGCTTGAATTCTGTTGAGTGGTATATTGCCTTCACTTCCGATGCCAGTAGCAAGTACCCAGGGTATCCACACTTTTGTCCACCCTGGCTATAATGTTGGGAATTTCCACACATTCCCCTTTTATGTTTGATAATTTTCTGGAATACAGAATGCAGAAAGGTATTTTTCTATCCCTGGTTGATTTTAAAGAATACAAATGAATAGACAGATGATGGGATACATAGGGTAAGTTTCAGAAGGTCCTAAGCATAGGAGCTTCTGTCCTCATGCATCTGAGGAACACTACTCCTGACACATGGGTATGTTTTTGAACTCCAAAGATCTTCAAATGTAATTGTTTAGGAGATTTATGTAGGTTTTATTATATGGGCATTGATTGATTGAATCATTGACCAATTTCCCACTCCTCTCCTTTCCCCAGACTTTGGGTATGGGGCTGAATTTCCAACTCTTTAATCATGGAGTTTGTTCCTCTGACAGTCTCCATTCTGAAGCTATCTAGGGCCCATCAAGAATCACCTTATTAGAAAAAAATTCAGGTGTCATTGAAAGGAGCTTGTTATACATAAGTTTGTATCACCCCTATCACTCTTATAACAAGAGTTTTAGGAGCTCTGTATCAGAAATAGGAACAAATACCACACATATATTTCTTATAATACACTTATCTCTCAGCCTTCAAACCTACTTCCTTCACTGCACTCTGAGCATAACTGGTCTTCTTTCTGTTCCTGAAATAAGTCAACCAAGATTTTTCTTTGCTTACAGAAACTGACTTTCTTTTCCATTTGTCTACAGTGGTGATATTCTGGCTCTTTCTCATCAATCAGTTTGAATGATGAGGTGGTGATCAAATGTCACCTTCTCAAGAATGTCTTCCCAACACACACCCCTCTCTGCCCTTCAATAATGAGCATGGAAGCTGACACTTTCTTTTTTTTTTTTTTTTGTAGAGACAGAGTCTCACTTTATGGCCCTCGGTAGAGTGCCGTGGCCTCACCCAGCTCACAGCAACCTCCAACTCCTGGGCTTAAGCGATTCTCTTGCCTCAGCCTCCCGAGTAGCTGGGACTACAGGCGCCCGCCACAACACCCGGCTATTTTTTGGTTGCATTTTGGCCGGGGTCGGGTTTGAACCCACCACCCTCAGTATATGGGGCCGGCACCCTACTGACTGAGCCACAGGCGCCACCCCGGAAGCTGACACTTTCTGATAATTATGTGCCAAGCACTGCTCAAACCACCAGAAACAACCCAAATTAACAAATTTAATTTTATAACAATTTTGTGAGGTAGCTACTATTCTAATTTTATAGATGAGAAAACTCTGTAAGATGGGACACAAGGGTTTTAATCTGTCTCAGGTCTTAGCAAGTAACATCAGTGCCAGCACCAGACCCCAATTACCCAGACTTAGTGTCAGACAACAAAACATGGGGAACCTGCAGCCTTGGGGCTATATGTGGCCTTCTAGATCCTTGAGTGCAGCCTTTTGACTGAATCTCAAGAAGTCAGTTTCCAGAGTCCATGCTCTCAAATACGCCTTTCCCAGTCACCAACATATCATCTTTTAAAATGCTCATTAATAGCATTTATCCTTTTCACTAATTATATTGTTTCTGGATTTATTTTTTTTATCTGATTTTCCCAACTTGAGTAAAGTCCGTGATGGCAGAGATTTCATCTGTCTTGCTCAATGACCAAAGCCATGCCTCTTTTCCTGACAAATCAAATAACTAATCCTTGTAGAAGAACTACAATGCAGGCCCTTGCTCCAATTCAGGACAGTTCTGAAGGGCCTTCTGGCTCTAGAACTCCCTAGGAGGTCAATGGTGGCCTTTATTGTGACTGCATCACAATTCAACTCCTTCCTCTGCCAAATATGCTTCTTCTTATTGATGTTGAGCTCCAGAGTACTCCCCAGTAAACTGTCAGAATACACATCTCCATCTTTTTATTGGAAAAACCCACCTGATCTTCTCAAAGCCACCTAGATACTAGAATTACCTACCCTTAGAATTATCTAAGGGTCTTTAAAAAATTTCCAAGTCCATGACCCATATCAAACCAATTAAATCAGCATATTTGAGGACAGGACCTAGGTATCTATAATTTTGAAACCTTCAAGGTGATTCCAATGTGCAAAAAGGATTGAGAACCACCATCATGATGATAGCTGCAGAAATGCAGTAATAATAAGGGTCTCTATTGATGTCTTTGAAAATCTCAAAATAAATACAAGTAGAATAAACAGAATATAATTATTTGTTCTAACCACATAATCTTGGTAAGAGGGGGTGGGAAAACTGACGCTCTGCTGGGAGAAAGCAACATGGAAATATCTCTCATTCTGTGTATAACCTCTTCCTGTTGAAGCGGGTAAACAGCATCGTGTGTGAGTGAGCCTGATGCTGACCAGGCGAATCAAAGGGCTAAATCATCCATCTCTAATTTGACTCTAGCAGATAATGCAGAATGTGGTTCTTCCAAGCCCAGTTTTTAATAGAAAGAATAAGCCATTCTGTAGTAGACAAATAGACTATTTTTCCATTTTCCTCTTTCTTAAACTTTTGAGGCACCAAGGGATCTATACAAACAACATATTTGCCAGTAGTTAATATATTGGGAACAATTTCAAGATTATCTCACTTGTAAGCACATTCTGTGCTTGAATTAAAGCTGCCTAGCACTTTGGTATGCATGGGGAATAAAAGCATGAAGGAAGAAATGCCACTTAGACAATGCTGTTACATTTGGAGTAGATACTATTTAATACTAAAGTCATCTTCTGTCAGTCCTCTGTGTATGTGTGTGTGTGTGTGTGTGTGGCTACAATCACACTTGAATATATATCAGAGGAGAGAAACTAGTTTATACATGGTGGAAAACATCTTCCAAGTCTCAATGACTTAAAACAACAAAGGCTCTTGTTCACACTGCATGTTCACCATAGGTTAACAGAGGGTTCTGATCTATGCTACCTTTGCTCAGGATTCTGAAGTGATGTAGACTCCACCTTGGTGCTCACACAATTGCCGGGGTGGGGGGCAGAGAACTCGATGAATCATGCACTGGCTCTTAAAAGTTCTACTTTGAAGTAGCACACATTCTTTCTACTCATATTTCATTGGCCAGAGCAAGTCATATATATCCGCCTAATTTCAAAGAGTCAGGGAAATTCAATTCTTCACTATTCCCAGGAGAATTGGGAATATTTAGCAACTAGACAAATGATTACCACAATTCATACTGCATTGGTAATACAGAGAGTGAATACCAACAGCACCGAACTAAGAATTAAGATGTTTGATTTCTATTTTTGGTTTTAGTTACAATTTATGGTTTGAGAACCTTATTTCCCCAATTTAAGGTTTAGCCTAAACCAATATCTCCCAAGTACTTGGTAGGACATTCATCAGGACCCAGAAAATTGAAAAATTAAATTAAATTAAAAAGACAAAAGTAGCAATTCCATGTTTATTGTTAGATTTTATTTTATCAGTATTAAACCTTACTTTATTCATGACAGAGTGTCAGTAATAACTACCACCTACTATTACTACTATTACCTTTAACAATAGTAACAGTTGGAGGAGAGAAGTAAGATGGCCGACTAGAAGTAGTTTTCAGTTTTCAACAAAGGCTTCTGTCCAGAGGGAGAGACAACGGACAGAATGGATTCAAAGAAGCTGGAGGTGGGAAGCTGAGCTAAGAAAAAAGATAGATAAGTGCACATCATCTCTGCTGAGAAAAGCTGTAACTCCAAGAAAACAAATTCTACCCTGTTTCCCCGAAAATAAGACAGTGTCTTATATTAATTTTTGCTCCCAAAGATGTACTAGGTCTTATTTTCAGGGGATGTCTTATTTTTCCATGAAGAAGAATACGGTACACATTTATTTTTAAATGAAAATAAAGGAAATTTGTTACCTGTATACGGTACAGTAGTTGTCAACACAAACCAGACAAACTGTGAATCCTACCTTCAGTCATCATGAGGGCAGCCATGAGCATCAGGCAGTGTCACCAGAGACAGACCAGCACTCACCACCTTCACTGTGTCCTGTCTGCTCTGATCCTCCTATTCTTCTACACACATCTGCAAAAGTCTCCTCCTCTCTCCTGCCCCGCGCTCACTGCTCACTCTGACCTCTGCTCTGCCTCCACACAGCAGTGACATCAGGACTCCGCATAACATCACTGGTTGCTAGACGCCAGTCCAGGTGGCCCTAGCAACCAGTTTATGGTAAATTAATTTTCATTCTGAGACAGAGCCTGGGGGGGACCTTATTTTCGGGGGATGCCTTATATTTCACCCAGAAGGAAACCTATAAGTAGGTCTTATTTTCAGAGGATGTTTTATTTTTGGGGAAACATGGTAGGTACAAAGCCCATCATCAATAGGATGAAAGACTCCTCCCCAAGAGAGAGGCTTGCTATGTGCTCTCCGCAAGAGGGCAGGGAACAAAAGACCTCTTATTTAACCTCATGGGAGAGAGCTGCTAAACACCAGGACTCCTTCTCGAGGGAGATCCCATTGGTGAGCCTAAGCATCATCATGCCTGGCATAAAATTGAAGAAATATTTCCCCTGCAATTCTGAACTCCTAGTCCACCTTTTCCCCATTACCTGAAGATCTGAAGCCCTGCCTGCTGCCAAGTACAGAGTGTTTGGCAATTATTTGAGAGGCCTGGGCATTGTGTGGACAACTGGACAGCACTGCAGAAACAGCAACTGTAGTTGAAGTTGGGGGCCTGGGGAAAGAGGGACATGCAGGAGAGAAACACGCTGTGCCTTGACAGTGCTCAGTGGCTGGCAGAGGCACTTACACCCTGGGACAGACTTTGATAGGGCACTTACTTGTCATTGCCCACTGGAGGGTGCCAGGCTCCAGCCCCTCAGGTTCTCAGATCGGAACTGCCTGTGAGTCCCTACTATCAGGTTTCTGGAGACACTTTGAACTCTCCCTGTTTAGCAGTGATTGTACTGCCCAGGACAATTGGAGCAGAACTCTTGACCTGAGTTGTCCACCCAGGGACCCTCCAAACTTGAGCGGAAAGGACTGATTCTCCTCCTCCAGCTGTTGCTGGTGAGGTTTGAGGCATTCAGTTGCTTGGATCTCTCCCGAGCTGAGATTTCAGCATAATAAACAACTCTTTAGGATTTGATAGAGGGTGGATGACTACAAGACAGATTCAGCTAGCACTAGCTGAATCAAGCAGGTCCTTAGAGTCTCTAGCTACAGCTCTGAAAGGGACCTTTGTAAAGCCATAAGGGAAAAAACACAATCACCAGCTCTAGCTCATTGATAAAGAGCTGGTTAACACCACTTCCTGGGGCCAAGAATCCAATCTCACCTTACCAGTTTTACTAACTAAACTTCAGAAAACAATCATGGGTAGAATCAGCATAAGAACTTTGGCAACATGAATAATGAGAGTAGATCAACTCCCCTAAGGAACAACAAAGGAGATACAACAGAGGAAACCATTCACAGACAAATGGATGAATTGTCAGAAATAGAATTCAGAATATGGATTGCAAATAAAATGAATAGAATGAAGGAAAAGATGGAAATAGAAATCCAAAGACTTGTGTAAAAGTTGTCTCAAGAAATTAATAAATTCAAAGACAAAATCACCAAGGATATACACATAATGAGAAAAGAGATAACAGAACTCAAGAAAATGAAAAAGTTTCTCGAGGAGCTTTGAAATACAGGAGAATGCCTCAGTAATAGAGATGAGCAGGCAGAAAAAAGGATTTCAGAAAGTGAAGACTAGACTTTTGAATGATCCCAAGCATTCAAAGAAACAGAAAAATGGAAATCTGATCATTCCCTGAGAAAGCTGTGGGATCATTACAAAAGATCAAACATCTGACTTATAGGAATTCCTGAAGGAGAAGAGAATGGTCCTAAAGGCACAGATGCTCTACTCCAAGATATTATGGAGAAGAATTTCTTGAGCATTGCAAGAGATACAGATATTCAGGTAGTAGACAGTTTAGGAACCCCAGCAATAGTCAATCTAAATAAAGCATCTTGTAGAAACATTGTAATTAATTTTGACAAAGTTAATATGAAGGAGAAAATTCAGCAAGCTGCCGCACCTAAGAAAATCATTACATACAAAGGGAGAAATATCATAATGACTACTGATTTTTCAGCCAAAATTTTCAAGCCAGAAGAAGATGGTCATTAACCTTTAGTTTTCTAAAACCAAAAAACTTCCAGCCCAGGATTCTGTATCCAGCTAACCTGAGTTTAATTTGTGATAGAGAAATTAAATACACATGTTGAGGAAATTTGCCATAAGTAAACCAGCTCTCCAGGAAATACTCAGACCCATTTTCCATAATGACCAGCACAATGGTCTATCACCAAAGTAAACTCACCCAGAATGTATCAAACAAAACCTAACTTACAGAATGGTGAAAGAGTTAAAAATATCCACTGGACCTTTGAAAAACATGACTGCCAAAACATTACCACTACTGTCAATTCTCTCAGTTAATGTGAATGGCTTAAATTGTCCTCTAAAGAGACACAGGTTGGCTGACTGGATACGAAATCTCAGGCCAGGTATCTGTTGACTACAAGATACTCATTGTACTTCAAAGGATTTAAAAAAGACTCAGGGTGAAGGGATGGACATATACAATACAGGTAAATGGAAATCAGAAAAAAGCAGAGGTTGCAATTTTAATTGCAGGTACAATAGGATTTAAACCAACAAAGATAAGGAAAGACAAGGATGGACATTACATATTGTCAAGGAAAACACTCAACATGAAGGGATTCCAATAATTAACGTTAATGCACCCTACCTAAATGCTCCTCAATTTTTAAAGAAAACCCTAACAGATATGAACAACGTGATATCTTCCTGCATTATACTAGTTTTAACACCCCTTTGTCAGTTCTGGATAGATCCTCCAAGAAGGAACTAGACAAAGAAATAATATACTGAAACTTTACCCTAAAACAAATAGACTTATCAGACATCTATAAGACATTTAATCCTAATAAAACTGTATACACATTCTTCTCATCAGCTCACGGATCATCCTCCAAAATCAATCATATCTTAAAACACAAGTCTAATCTCAACAAATTTAAAAGAACAGAAATTATTCCTTATATCTTCCTAGATCATCACAGAATAAAAGTTGAACTCAATAGCAATAGAAATCTTCATACTAAAACAAAGGTATGGAAACTAAATAACCAGAGGCTGAATGATAGCTGGGTCAAAGATGAGATTAAGAAGGAAATCACTGAATTTTTGGAACAAAATGATAATGAAGACACAAATTATCAAAACCTGTGGGACACTGCAAAGGTGGTCTTTAGAGGGAAATTTATAGCACTAGAAACTTTCATCAATAAAACAGAAATAGAGGAAGTCAAAAACCTAATGGGTGATCTCAAGCAGCTGGAAAAGGAAAAAAAAATCCAGCCCCAAGCCCAGCAGAAGAAAAGAAATAACCAGAATTAAAGCAGAATTAAATGAAATTGAAAAGAAAAGCAACATTCAGAAGATCAATGAAACAAAAAGTTGATTTTTTGAAAATATTAATAAAATTGATAAACCTTTGGCTGGCTTAACCATAAACAGAAAAGTAAAATCTGTAATAATGTCAATCAGAAGCAATAAAGGAAAAATAACAACAGACACTTCAGAAATTCAAAAAATTCTCAAAGATTACTACCAAAAAAACTCTATTCTCAGAAATATGATAATGTGGAGAAAATGGACCAATAACTGAAAGCACATCACCTTCCTAGACTCAACCAGAATGAATTACAAATTTTGAATAGACTTATACCAAGCACTGAAATGGCATCAGCTATACAAAATCTCCCAACAAAGAAAAGTCTGGGACCAGATGGCTTCACATCAGAATTCTACCAAACCTTCAAAGAGGAACTAGTACCTACATTATATAACCTTTTCCAAAACATATAAAAAGAAGGAATCCTCCCCAACACATTCTGTGAAGCAAATATCACCTTGATCCCCAAACCAGGAAAGAACCCAACAAAGAAACTATAGACCAATATCATTAATGAATATTGATGCAAAAATATTCAATAAGATTTTAGCAAATAGAATTCATTTATACAGCAAAAAAACAAGTTGGTTTTATCCCAGGGTTACAAGGGTGGTTCAACATAGGTAAATCTATGAATATAATACACCACAGAAATCAAAAACAAAGGACATATGATTCTATCAATTGATGCAGAAAAAACCTTTGATAATATCCAGCATCCTTTCATGATCAAAACATTTAAGAAAATAGGCTTAGATGGGACATTTCTTAAACTGATAGAGGCCATCTACAGCAAACCCACAGCCAATATGTGATGAAAATGTGTCAAACAGTCTATAAAACCAGTGTGTGGTGCCCCATGCTTGCATTAATGTACACAGCTATGATTTAATAATAAAAAAAGAAAAAAAAATAAGTAAAGAAAATAATTGTTAACAGTCAAACATACACAGGGCTTTCTAGATCCAAGAACTATTCCAAGTGCTTTATTTAATTAACTCATTTAATCCTTATGAAGTAGTTACTCTTATCATTCCTATTTACAGATGAGGCAGAGGTAAATTTAATCATATCTCAGGTCCCACTTGAGTGGGACAAGTAGAAACTGAATTCAAATATAGACAGTGTGGCTTTAATATACTCACTCTTCATTACTATGCCATAATACCCTAACTTTGCAAAATCAAATTGGTAACCTAGTATCATGTCCCCAATCATGTTTTTTTTAATTGAAAGTTTTTTTACAGTATACTCTAAGACATTAAGAAAAATATTGAGAAATTAGTATATTGCAGACAATCACTTGGTTACAGTACATATTATATGTACTGTATGTATGCACTGAGTATGTAATTTGCTGTCCATTGAAGACAAGCCTTCTGTCCAAGATAGGCTTGGAAATTCTGAGAAATCACATATTTTGAAGCTTCTTACACATTATGAAAATCAATTTAACTCTAAATTTCTATAATATTCAGTTTATTACAACTGTAAGAGAAATGAGCAGAGCCAATTATAATTTTCCTTTTATTTGGGGAAGAAAATTTCAAAGAAATAAGTAAATATTTGGTGCTGTTCTCTTTCAAATTAGATTTAATTACCTGCACTTTTCCTGTCTTCTATATTGTTGCATTTAATTTTGCCTTCTAATGTGATGGTGTGAGCCTTTCCCATAGACAGTTAGCTTTCTGAAGACAAAGATTGTTGTATTTATGCTTTAGCCTCCAAATAAACATTAAATGGTGCCCCATCCATTCTAGGCACCCAATTCAAATTTGCTTGAATAAATTTCTGTCTTTTTTTATATGACTCTAGCACATGTTGAGGAAAACAGGATGGGGTTTATATAGTTGCTTTGTTAAGTAAAACAGCTTAACTCTAAGGGATGATAGGGAAGAACCATAAACATTTTAGAATCCAAGGGGGCACCAACCACTGCCTGAACTTAAGTTCTCAACCTATCAAGTGCCAGCCCTGGGGCTTGAATATTAGTCAAGGAACTCTACAGGGTTGGCAGAAGACTTCCCAGGCCCAGCATGAACTGATGTAGCCAGGGGGGGGTTGCAGCTGAATATACCAGCAGTGATACAGCCAGTGGAGACAGAGAATCTGGGAAAAAGGTTTGGCAGACCAACACTTAGTATGTAACTTGCTGTCCATTGAAGACAAGCCTTCTGTCCTACATTCTATCTGATCCCAGAAATACACTCTTGTCAAAGTCCTTCAGCCAAGACCACCAGAAACACACCTGTAGTTGAACAAGTTGAATTTACTACTCATTGCAGTGAGAAAGAACACATACCATGTGTCTCAGTAAGAAGGTGACTAAAAAAGAACTTAAAGAATTTGGGCTTTGTTTGGGGGATGGTATAAGGAAGCAAGTGTTCACTCTAGGTTGGATGCAGAAAGAAAGTAGGGGAAATTCTATGATTGGGTATATTGTGAGTGGCTCAGTGACGTTGATTTTGTCTGTGCTTGGACATAATAATTATAAAGTGACTTTATCTTGCTTCATTTTATAATTGTCCCAGAGTAACTTTGTCTGAGGTTGGTATTCTGTGAGATCATATGTATCCAACAAAAGAATGAGATAGCCTGACATCAGACCAGCATATACATAATACTGAAGTGTAGTCTAGTGAATGTCAGCTCAATTATAGATGTTAGAGGTTGCTTTTTCCTTTTCTCACTCATTATGGTAGTAACCCTGAAAGAAAAGTGGGTGAAACCTTCACCCCCAGTGTGATGATGCTTGGAGGTGAGGCTTTTGTGAGGTATTAGCAGATGAGGTCATGAGGGTGGAGCCCTCATGATGGCATTAGTGTGTTTGTAAGAAGGGACACCAGAGATTTTGCTTGTTATCTCTCTCAGAAGAGGTCATGTGAGCACACAAGGGTATGGCAGCCATCTGTCAATCAGAAGGAGAGATCTCTCTAGAACCTAACTAGATTGGCATGCTGATATCATACTTCTACCTCCAGGACTATGAGAAAATGTCTGTTAGTTAAGCCACCCTGTGGCATTTTGTTATGGCAGCCTTAGTTGACTAAGAAATATCTGTAAATATGATATCATTTAATTAAAAGAGAGAATTTAGTTTTGTCCCTGTGAGTGAATCACCAGGCCCAGGGGCAAGAGGGGCAGGTTCTGTACCATTACCTCATCAGAATGAACATTAAGCTGCCTATAAAATGATAATCAGTGTTATGAATAAAACTTTTTTTTAAAGTAAAGATGCTCTTGAAAATATTTGAATAGACTTTCTCCCTCTTTTCATGTCTCTACAAATGGAACATGAGCTGCAACAGACCCAGTATTTTGCTAGGTTTTACAGTAATTTTCCCTGATGAGCTGTGTTCCTTCAGAAAAGTCCTGTAGGACTACCATGGGACCAGGAGAGTCATTTTCTTCACCCACATACATCCCTCATTTCCTTTAAACACAAAACAACTTCAGGTGACTGAGTTTAAAGCATTCCATTTTGTTCTAAAGCACAAAACAATACATTTATTTATTAGCTCCTTAGGCAAAGTGAGCTGTTTCTATTTTCTGACTAAATTTACATTAGTCCACACAACAACTCCCATATATCTGCTATTTTATGTAAGGGCAAAAGGAATAGTGAGCCCTGTCAAACTGAAAGGAGGAGATTCAGTGGATATCTTTTAGCTCTTAATTTTGGTAAACAGGGTTTTCTAGCACTGGGTGTTGTAACTGTGGTGTGAGGACCATTTCTGCTTCTCAGCAGGACTTTGGTTTCCTAGCATATTCTCTGGCCTTTTCTCTTTCATTTGCCTCCAATTCAATCATGTTTTTGACTGAGCTCATCAGGTGGCAGCCTACCAGTGGTGCCTGTGTACCCACAACTCTTCCCTCCTACTTTGACACAAACAGACATGCACATGCTGAAGAGTCATACTCACGTATCAGCAAGGAATTTGTAAACTCTTTAACCTCAGCTGTCCTCCCACAGTCATGAGTTATGACAGTCATTTATACAGGATTGCTGGTCTTTTAATTACATGTGTCATAAATAAGTATAATAACAGAATCAAAAACAATTAGAAAAATGGTTTTTATAACCACTATAATGGACATTTATTGCCTAGGAGAGTGTTGTGCATATAGAAGCACTCAATAAGTACTACTTAAATGAATAAACCCATGATTTTTCTAGTTGAAGAAACTGAGGTCCACTGATACATTAATTTCTTACTCTGGAAAGTTACTCACAGAATAATTTGGAGTGTTCAGTGAAGGGTCTCAAATCACTGAGAGAAAAATATAAAACAATTTTTTCTCAATTATTATTTCTAACTTCTCTCAATCTCTCCGTTGTTTGTAAATAGTTTAAGAATATCTTAAGTATTTCAAATTGTACATAAATCCAGCACATTGTACCCTATAAATGCATTAATGTACACAGCTATAATTTAATAAGAAATATATATCTTAATTCCATGCCTTTTCATCCACTTTCAGTTATTAGTTTCACTCAAACTTTCATGATTCGATTCTGTTAATTTTACAAAGCCAGTGTCATATTTAGTTTAAAGCTATTTTTCTTCTCCAGAGGAAAAGATAAATTTGTGTTCCTATCATCTTGTTGGAAGGGATTCCAAGGATCCGAGGGGCCACGTGGTACATAGTGTCTTCTCTTATAGCCACCTGCCACTCCATTTTTTTGCAATAATTTGCATAGAAAAGAGTGAGGAAAACCCATTATGCTATTACATGATGGTATATGGTGAGGCTGTTCTCCTGTCCTTGCTGCGTTCTAATTGCTATTCTGGCTTGTTGGCTTTGGACCTTATGGAAAGGTAGAGTAGCTCTTAAGCCACACTGATGAGGGCTCTCTCTTATGCTGTTTTCCTTGTATTTCACTTGAAGTTCATGACTCTGCCACAGGCAGTGACAGACCCCAACAATGATGTAGTCTTTAAGGGGTCCAAAATAGAAAGACCTTTAACAGAAGGAAATGATTCTGATCACAAATATTAAGCAAGGAGACTTTCCCTTTTTAAAGTCTTCTCATTTGGACTTATGAGGGAGGGGAGTGGTCAGATTCCACTCAATGGAACACCTCAGTAAGCCATACAGAAAAGCAGCAGCTCTCTAACATCTGGTTGAGAAGGGGAGGTGTCTCTAAAACTGGAACATGAGACATTTAATACTGTTAGGACTGGCAAAGGGTAAACAGGTAGCCAGAAATTGGCTAAGCACGGACAGCAGGAACTGAATTATAGCTAGGAGCCAAAATGTGGCTAGGAGCTATTCCCTGGTGGGAACATACACAGTAAAGAGTTCTTAGTGACCTTTAACTAACCTAGGGTTATTACCATCTAATTAGCAGATCATGGGTGTGGCTTCCATGAAGCTTTCTGGGTAAGACCCATGTGTGAAAGGGAAACTTATATAACCACCCTGTTATGTAACTTGCTATCTAATTTGTTATATTAACATCAACCTGCCAATCACCCTAAAGGTGGGAAATGACAGTCAATCCTTCCAGGAGAAAGGCAGTACAAACTAGTGAGTATATAAAAGGCAACACATGCTCAGACTTCAGGTCTTTCTCCACTCATGGAAACTGACCTGTTCCTCTATCTCTGGAACCTGTTTTCACTTTGTTTCAGGGTGTGTAGTTTCTTTCTTCACTTTCACTTCATGTACCTTATTTCTTTTTCTTGTAATACATTGCTTGTGTGGGATTTTTCTGTATCTGTGATCACTCCATCATTAGCTTGACTTAGTACCAGTACTCATTCTTGATACTGGAAACGGGGAACCAGGGAACAGCCAGACAAACCTAAAAATACCTCTATTTCACAATGGCCAATTTCAATATTGCACAATTAATATTATCCTAATGTATTATCAATAATGCCAATGTTGTGATAGATGTCTTGAATATACACATATATACATATACATATATACACACATATTATATATATAATGTAAATATATAATGTATATATGTCATAGTATGCATATAGATACATATACACACATATGTATACCTTCATACAAATAATATGTACACATTCATCATATACACATACATATAAGTGTGTGTATGTGTTTGTGTGTATTCAGAGAGCTAGGAGTGGGAAAAGGAGAACCATGAAATTTTTCTGGGTTGTGTGTATAATGTGAATTCATGACTCTCCTATCTATTTTCATATTTATTTAGTGTGGTTTTAATTTTATTTAAGTAAGAGGATTATTAGATTAATCTTAATCAAAACAGAATGAAAGATAAAATATTTTTATAAGGAAAGAATTTGAGAGTATTGAAGGAGGAATACAAAGTGAAAAACTCTACTGTGGAAGCAAAAGATGATGAATGGTAGTAATGAAGTAAAATAAACACAGATAGACCTGAGTGGGATGAACAGCATGAATGATCTGATAGAGTAGCTGGCTATACCAATACTTAATGCTTATAAAGCTTCTATATCAAATCCTAGAACCTGTGGAAGACAAAGGGAAATTAGTATTTAAATCAAATATTACCTTATATTTTGCTATAATGGCAAAAATTATGTAATGTAACAAAACAAATGGAGGAGAGGATGTGAATCAAAGACAGCTCTTATACATTGCCAGCATGCATATAAATCAATACAAATTCTTTGGAAAATGGGTATAAATCTTACAAAGCTGAACATGTGTACATCTTATAGTCTGGTAACCCCCCTGTGTAAGTATATATAACTAAGAGAAACTCACATACAGGCAGGCCATAAAGTTTGTGTGCAATTTTAAATTGTACATGAGCTTTATGGCTACCCTGTATATGTTCCAGAACATGCACAAGATTCTTTTTTTTTTATTGTTTGAGATTCACTGAGGGTACAAAGAACTGGGTTACAATGATTGCATTTGTTAGATAAAGTCCCTCTTATATTTGCGTCCCTCCCCCAAAAGGTGTGCCATACACTGTGATCTCCGTCCCCCACACTTCTCCTCTTGCCTCACTTGCTCATTCCCCTACCCCCCTCCTGTATTAGCTAATCTGCTGCCTTCATATGAGAATAGAGTATATTAGATTCTTGTTTCTCCATTCTTGAATACACAAGAAACTTTATAGCAGAAATATTTGCAATGCTAAGAAACAAACAAAAATGCAAAACTTAGAACAACCCAAATGTCCACTGACAAGAGAATAAATCAGATTGTGGTATATTCACAAAAGACTATCACACATGAGTAAAAATGAGGGAGCTAAATTATAGCAGATACTGATTGGCTATTCACTGAAGCTACTATCTCTTCCTCCTGGACTATAGCTAGCCTCTTTTTTGTTTATTTCTTTTGTTTAAGACAGAGTCTCACTGTGTTGCCCTGGATTGAGTGCCATGGCATCATCACTGAAATTTCAAATTCCTGGCCTTAAGCGATCCTCCTGCCTCTGCCTCCTGAGTAGCTGGGACTACAAGCACCTAACTGCTAATTTTTTTCTATTTTGAGTAAAGATGAGGTCTCACTCTTGCTCAAGCTGATCTCAAACTCCTGAACTCAAGGAATCTTCCCACTCTCAGCCTATCAGAGTTCTAGGATTACAGGTATGAGGTACTGTGCCCAGCTCAGCCTCCTTTATGTTTATGTGTGTTTGGATCCTCTGGGAAGCCAACAGAAAGGTGGAATTTGAAGTACAAGAATTTTATTAAGGATGTGCTCTGTGAAAAACAAAGGGCAGAGGAAGCATGGGTAGGCAGGGAGAGATCCAGACTAGATTATTGAGCTGACCCTCATGAAAGGAGAAAGTAACAAAGGAAGAGTAGTTGTGAAAAAGTTCAGGTGGCGGTGCAGCTCTGAGAAAGTTTGGACCATCTCTGAGTTCTAGCACAAAGATTGCACTACCCATAGATGAATTTTGCTTCATGAAGCAATGTCCAGTCCCTAGTATATACTTGCTGTGCTCAGACATTGGCTGGTAACTGTCTGGGAAAAGACTGGCCTCAGCTTGAATGTTGTAACAGATCCTGAAGATGCTACAGCTAAAGGCTATCAGCTTACTGCACTCCTTCTGATAGCTTCTTTGTTGGAGAGAGGTCTGAGAGGTACACTTCCATGGCTGCCACACCATGTGACTTAGCTTACACAAATGGAACATAAGAGAAAGTGATATGTGCCAATTCCAGAGCTGACCCACAGAAGTGTCCTATATAGATCCTCTGTGTTTTTTCTCCCTCTGCAGACTTGAGCAAGATCTGCATGGCAACATAGAAAGCCATAGGTTGAAGACAACATAGAACAAAATGGAGAAATCCTATGTTTCTGATTCACTACTTGGATAAGAAGCATCTACTATTAGAGCATGTGCATTGTAGACGTATGCAGGAAAGAAACGAACTTCTATTGAGTTGCAATATTGAGATTTTGCGGGCTTATTTATTATGACAGATAATTATACCCTAAATCATGCTTTTAGCAACTCATTAAATCAAAGATGAATCTTGGAAATCTAATTTTGAGAGAAAAAAAGCATAGCGGTAAACATAAAATACAGTTAGCTACAATTTTATAGACTCAAAAACAAGTAAATCTAACAATATATTATTAAGTCATATTTTCAGAGCCATGAAATGATTTTAAAAATTAATGATAGTGGTTAATTCTGACAGGAGGCAGGAGGTGGGACTGGGAAGAACATATAGGTAGATGGGAAATGTGTGTAATAAGATTAATCACAACTTCTCAAATAGTAATTATATTATCCTCTTTAATCTTTCCTTCCATAAAAATACTTATATTTTTTATTGTTGGGGATTCATTGAGGGTACAATAAACCAGATTACACCGATTGCATTTGTTAGGCAAATTCCCTCTTGCAATCATGTCTTGCCCCCAGAAGGTGTGGCACACACCAAGGCCCCAGCCCCCTCCCTCCTTCCCTCTCTCTGCTTTTCATTTCTCCACCCCTCCCTCCTTCTTTCTCTCTCTGCTCTCCCCTTCCCCCACCCCCACCATGACCTTAATTGTCATTAATTGTCCTCATATCAATATTGAGTACATAGGGTTCATGCTTCTCCATTCTTGTGATGCTTTACTAAGAATAATGTCTTCCACTTCCATCCAGGTTAATACAAAGGATGTAAAGTCTCCACTTTTTTAATAGCTGAATAGTATTCCATGGTGTACATATACCACAGCTTGTTAATCCATTCCTGGGTTGGTGAACATTTAGGCTGTTTCCACATTTTGGCAATTGTAAATTGAGCTGCAATAAACAGTCTATTGCAAATGTCCTTATGATAAAAGGATTTTTTTCCTTCTGGATAGATGGGAGGTCTAGCTTGAGTTCTTTGAGGTTTCTACCATTTGATGGGAGGTCTAGCTTGAGTTCTTTGAGGTTTCTCCATACTTCCTTCCAAAAAGGTTGTACTAGTTTGCAGTCCCACCAGCAGAATAAAAGTGTTCCCTTCTCTCCACATCCAACCAGCATCTGCAGTTTTGAGATTTTGTGATGTGGGCCATTCTCACTGGGGTTAGATGGTATCTCAGGGTGGTTTTGATTTGCATTTCTCTAATAGATAGGGATGATAAACATTTTTTCATATGTTTTCTAGCCTTTCATCTATCTTCTTTAGAGAAGGTTCTATTCATGTCTCTTGCTCATTGATATATGGGATTGTTGGCTTTTTTCATATGGATTAATTTGAGTTCTCTATAGATCCTAGTTATCAAGCTTATGTCTGATTCAAAATATGCAAATATCCTTTCCCATTATGTAGGGTGTCTATTTGCTTTGGTTGTTGTCTCCTTGGCTGTACAGAAGCTTTTCAGTTTAATGAAGTCCCATTTATTTATCTTTGTTGTTGTTGCAATTGAAGTCTTCTTCATGAAGTCTTCTTCATGAAGTCTTTCCCCAGGCCGATGTCTTCCAGTGTTTTTCCTGTGCTTTCTTTGAGGATTTTTATTGTTTCATGCCTTAAATTTAAGTCCTTTATCCATCTTGATTCAATTTTTGTGAATGGAGAAAGGTGTGGGTCCAGTTTCGTTCTTTTACATGTGGATATCCAGTTCTCCCAACACCATTTATTGAATAGGGAGTCTTTCCCCCAAGGTATGTTCTTGTTTGGTTTATCAAAAATTAGGTGGTTGTAAGATGTTAGTTTCATTTCCTGGTTTTCTTTTCGATTCCAAATGTCTATGTCACTATTTTTGTGCTGGTACTATGTTGTCTTGAGTACAATGGGTTTATAGTAGAGCCTAAAATCTGGTATGGTGATGCCCCCAGCTTTATTTTTATTACTAAGAACTGCCTTAGCTATACAGGGTTTTTTCTGGTTCCAGACAAAACGTAGAATCATTTTTTTCAAATCGTGAAAGTACAATGTTGGTATTTTAATCGAAATAGCATTGAATAGGTAGATTGCTTTGGGAAGTATAGACATTTTAACAATGTTGATTCTTCCCATCCATGAGCATGGTTAGTTTTTCCCATTTGTTAAAGTCCTCTGCTATGTCCTTTCTGAGGATTTAATAATATTCTTTATAGAGGTCCTTCACCTCCTTTGTTGGGTATATTCCTAGGTATTTCATTTTCTTTGAAATTATGGTGAACAGAGTTGTGTCCTTAATTAGCTTCTCATCTTGACTGTTATTGACATATACAAAGGCTATGACTTGTGGACATTTATTTTATATCCTGAAACATTACTGTATTTTTTGATGACTTCTAGGAGTCTTGTGGTTGAGTCTTTGGGGTTCTCTAAGTATAAGATCATGTTGTCAGCAAAGAGGGAGAGTTTGACCTCCTCTGCTCCCATTTGGATTCCCTTTATTTCTTTGTCTTGCCTAATTGAATTGGCTAGAACTTCCAGCACTGTGTTGAATAGTGAAGGTGACAGAGGACAGCCTTGTCTGGTTCCAGTTCTAAAGGGAAATGGTTTCAGTTTTCCTCTATTCAATAAAATATTAGCTTTGGGTTTGTCACAGATAGCTTCAATCAGTTTCAGAAATGTGCCATGTAAGCCTATTCTTGGCAGTGTTCTAGTTCGAAAAGGATGCTGGATTTTATCAAATGTTTTTTCTGCATCTATTGAGAGGATCATATGGTTTTTCTATTTGCCTCTGTTAATATGGTGGATAATGTTTATGGACTTGCATATATTAAACCAGCCTTGCATCCCTGGGATGAAACCTACTTGATCATGATGTATGACTTTTTGATGATAAGCTGTAATCTATTGGCTAGGATTTTGTTGAGAATTTTTGCATCTATTTTCATGAGTGAATATGGTCTGAAATTCTCCTTTTTAGTTGGGTCTTTTCCTGTTTTTGGTATCTGGGTGATATTTGCTTCATAGAACGTGTTGGGGAAGATACCTTCCTCCTCAATTTTTGAGAATAATTTCTGCAGTACAGGAATAAGCTCTTCCTTGAAGGTTTGATAGAATTCTGGTGTGAAGCCATCTGGACCAGGGCATTTTTTGTTGGAAGATTTTTTTATTGTTTCTTTGATCTCAGTGCTTGAAATTGGTCTGTTCAGGAGCTCTATTTCTTCCTGGCTAAGTCTAGGGAGAAGGTGTGATTCCAAATATTGATCCATTTCCTTCACATTGTCCACTTTCTGGACATAGAGTTTCTGATAGTATTCAGAGATGATCTCTTGTATCTCTGTGGGATCAGTTGTTATTTCCCCTTTATCATTTCTGATTGAGGTTACTAGAGATTTTACTTTTCTATTTCTAGTTATTCTGGCTTATCTATTTTATTTTATTTTTTCAAAAAAGCAACTCCTTGTTTCATTAGTTTTCTGAATGATTCTTTTGTTTTAAATTTCATTGATCTCTGATTTAATTTTGGATATTTTTTTTCTTCTACTGGGTTTAGGCTTAGATTGTTCTTCTTTTTCCAGGTCCATCAGATAGCTTTTGAGTTTGTTGATGCACTCTCTTTCTGTTTTTCAAATGTAGGCATCTGAAGCAATAAATTTTCCTCCCAAACCTGCTTTTGCAGTATCCCACAGGTTTTGGTAGCTTGTGTCATCATTGTTGTTATGCTCAAGGAAGTTAATAATTTCCTGTTTTATTTCTTCCTGCACCCAACTGTCATTCAACAGATAGTTGTTTAATTTACATGCCTTTGTGTGGGGTTGAATGTTTTTGTTAGAGTTGAGTTCCACCTTTTGTGCCTTATGGTCTGAGAAGATACAAGGTAAAATTTCAACTTTTTTATTCTGCTGGGGTTTGTTTTGTGGCCTAGGATATGATCAATTTTGAAGAATGGCCATGGGGTGATGAGAAGAATATATATTCTTTATCTCTGGATGGAGTGTTCTATATGCATCTATCAAGCAGTTGTTCTAGGGTCTCATTTAAATCTCTTTTATCTTTGTTTAATTTCTGTTTAGAGGATCTGTCCAGCTCTGTAAGAGGAGTGTTAAAGTCCCCTGTTATTATGTTATTGGATATCATATTGCTCAGACTAAGTAAGGTCTGGTTCAAGAATTTGGGAGCATTTAAATTGGGTGCATAAATGTTTAGAATTGAAATGTCTTCTTGTTGTATTTTTCCATTGACCCATATAAAGTGACCATATTTGTTTTTGTTTTTTGACTTTAGTTGCTTTAAATCCACATGTATCTGAAAATAAGATTGCAACTCCTCTTTTCTTCTGAATTCCATTTGCCTGAAAAATTGTTGTCCAACCTTTAACTTGGAGTTTTAAAATGTCTTTTGAAGCCAGGTGTGTTTCTTGCAGACAGCAAATGGATGGCTTGTGTTTTTTAATCCTGTCAGCCAATGTATGCCTCTTCAGTGGGGAATTTAAGCCATTAACATTTATTGAGATAATTGATAAGTGTGGTATTGTTCTTGTCATCTTATTTTGTGAGAGTCCATTGCTTAGTTTTATCTTTTGCATCAGTGTGGAAATTAGGTTCTGTCCTTTAGTTTCTGAGTTCTTACTTTGCTGCTGATCCATTGTGATGGTCAGTGCATAGAACAGGTTGAAATATTTCCTGTAGAGCTGGTCTTGTTGTGGCAAATTTCCTCAATGTTTGTATATCAGTAAGTGACTTGATTACTCTGTCAATTTTAAAGCTTAGCTTAGCAGGATATATAATTCTGGATTGGAAATTATTCTGTTTAAGTAGATTAAAAGTAGATGACCATTGTCTTCTTGCTTGGAAAGTTTCATCTGCAGTCACTCTGATGGATTTGCCCCTATAGGTCAACTGGTGCTTACTCCTGGCAGCTGTAAGAATCTTTTCTTTTGTCTTGACTTTTGACAGGTTCATCACAATGTGTCTGGAGAAGCTCGGTTAGAGTTGAGGTAACCGGGGGTCTGATATCCCTTTGAAAGGAGTGTGTGAGAATCTATGGTGATATTTGGGAAATTTTCATTTATAATATTCTCTAGTATGCTTCCATTCCCTTAGGGCATTCTTCTTCCCCTTCTGGGATTCCTATAACTTGTATGTTTGAACACTTCATAAAATCCCATAATTCTGTCAGTGAACATTCTTCTTTCTCTCTCTCTTCTTTTCTGCCTCTTTAACTATCTGAGTTATCTCATGAACTTTGTCCTTTACCTCCAAAATTCTTTCTTCTGCATGGTCTAATCTGTTGCTGATACTTTCTATTGCATCTTTAAGTTCCCTAATTGACTGCTTCAGTTCCTTTAGCTCTGCTATATCCTTTCTATATTCTTCATATCATTCATCTCTTATTTGATTCTGTTTTGGGATTTCCTTTCGGTTATTTTCCACTTTATCAGCAGTTTCCCTCACTGTTTTCATCATTTCCTTAATTGTTTTCATCATGTGTATTCTAAATTCCCTTTATGTCATTCCTAACATTTCTTTATAGGTAAAATCCTGTGCAGTAGCTACTTCATGGTCCCTTCGAGGGGTTTCTCTGGACTGTTTCTTCATGTTTCCAGGAGTTTTCTGCTGATTCTTCTCCTGAGTGATTTTTTTTTTAAATCAGTTTCCTTGCCCTAATTTTCCTTTCACTTGCTCTTGCTCTTTAAGTTGCCATGTTTTGCTATAGATAAAAGAAAGAAAAAAAGGAAAGAATGAATGAAAAGAGAAAGGAGAAGGGTTGGGTAAAAGAGAATATTGAAAAAGGGAAGAGAGGCACAGAAAAAAGAAGACAGAGCAATATATGTGTACAGTAGGATATTTGGACACAACCTTAAAAAAAAAACCAACCTCTGGAGGTGCCTGGTTGGGTGGTTCCCTTGAGGTCAGAAGCTCTTTGCTAGCCTGGTTGGACACAGTACCCCACCTCCACCAAGTAGAATGGAAAGACAAAAATGCTATAAATCAAATCAAAACAAGCGAACAGAAAACTTTTACGATATAAAATTTGGAGAAAACCCAAATAATAGGGTAGAAACACTAGCAAAAATGAAGTTCTAATTATTGAAAAAGGCTACAATGGGAAATTGTATTTAAACTAGAAAAATGGAGAAAGAAAAGAAAAATCTATGGGGAAAAGTTTGAAATTAAAAAACAAAACAACAACAACAACAACAACAAAAAAAGCAGTATATATATCTTGTTGAATACTGTCTGGCAACAGGTGATCTTCTGGGGTATGAGACATTAATCACAATGCTGATATGACTTGAGGCCTCTGCTGATTTCTCAAACCCCACAGGATGGAGACCCTAAATCTCTCTTCAGCCTCTTAAAAGGCATTTTAAACTTCTACACTTGGTTAAGCATAAGCTTTCCCAGGGATGTGCTTGTCACTGGGATCACTGCTGAAGTGGCACCCAGCGGTGCCAAAACCCGTGTCACTTTGCCACTGAGGTTTAAGGCTGTAAGGCTGCTCAGTCCCCACCTTTAGGCTGCTGAGTCACTAGATTATTAGCTCCTGCCCAATCCTTGCTCTGTGACCCTGAGGGCAGAGCTTCTTGGGGCAGGTCTCTCATAATGGCTCCGCGCAGCCCACAGCCAAACACTATTAGCTCCATCTGGCTCAGCAGCTCAGTCTGGGGCCCTAAGACAATGCCCAAAGTTCTCCACACTCCTGCCCAAGCTCTCCCAAGGCAGTTCAACTGAATGCCAAGTCCAAAAACACCAAAACAGCTTACAGGCAAGACCTTTCCAGTTTGCAGCCTCACTGCTGCTGTACTTACAGCTGTTGATGGGATTAGACCAAACAAACACATGCCAGTTTTCCACTGCTTTTGTCCTACTCTTGGGGTCCAGAAGTCTCTCACTGACTTCCTGTGTCCTCAAAGGGTGATTGTAGGCAGATCCCACCAGCCAGAGATGCCTGGAGTCTTATCTCCCCAGACTCACTGTGCCCAGATGCAAGGAAGCTGTTATTTGGCCGCCATCTTGCTCCAGTCCCCTTTCTCTCCTCTCCATGAAAATACTTATTAAAAGCAGAGGCTTCTTGTTAGATGGAGAATCACTGTTACGGTTTCTTCAAGTCTATCAAGTATGCTATTCAAAAGTTTCTTATTCTTTGAGGGAATAATTGATAATTTCAAATAAATATTTTTCACTAAGAGGTATCAAGACATTACCAAACTTGATTGATAACAAATTAAAAATTCAGACTGTTGGTTGTATTCTCAAATATTAGTTGCAGATTATCAAATTAACTTTAAAAGTGAGCTCAGTTAGGAACTGTATTTAACTGAAAATACAGAAACTGAAAAAATAATAGCTTAACACACAGGATTTATTCTCTCACATTAAAGAAGTCTAAAATTTGGGAGTCCAGAACTGGTACGGAAGTTAACAGTGTCCTTAGGGAACCAGAATCCCTTTGCTCAAAATCCTAGCTTCTGGCTTCCATCTTTAAAAGTTAATATGGTTGCTGGATCTCTATTATCTAACTCAAATTCTGGGTAGCAAGAAGGGCAAAAAGCAGCCTTCTAGCAGTCAGCTTTGTCTCCCATCCAAGTACTAACCAAGACAGTCAGCTTTTTCTAAGCAGCCTTCCCCAAAGTTCCAAGCAACATTTATGCTTTCATTTCAGTTATGGGGCTGAGAATAAAGTATCTTTTCTGTGTGGTCACATGCCCAGATAAAATTTAGGGTTCTACTATAGAAAGAAAAGAATGTACATTGAGAAGCAACTGTAAGCATCTTCCATTGAATAGAAAAACATAAAAATTGGCCCCCAAATAAAAGTCAACTTGAGTAAAATTGACCCTGTAAAAAAATCTCATGATCAACCATTCTACTTCTCTATAGAGAAATTTTTCCAAATACACACTAGAAAAGTATGTACAAGAATCTTTATAATAGTTATGCTCATAATATCAAAAACATGGAAACAACCAAATGTCATTAATAGTAGAATATATGAATAAATTGTTGTATATTCATGTGATAACATGCTATAGCGAAGTGGAAATCAACCACATATCTCAAAAATAGAGTGATAAATGACAGAAACATGTCCCAGTGCAATACAGTGTTGGTTCCATTGATATAATATTCAAAAATTGACAAAACTACATCATATTTAGGTATATACATATAGGTGGTAACAAATATAAATCTATGAAGAAAAGCAAGAAGATGATTGGCACAAAAGTCTTTATTATGGGCTGAATTGTGTCTTGCAAAATTCATGTTGAACCCCTGGCCCCCGATAGCTCAGAATTTTAAAACAGGGTCTTTAAAAAGGTAATTAAGTGAAAATTGGATCATTAGAGATCCTAATCCAATATGTCCTTATAAAAGGACATGCACAGAGGGATAATAATATGAAGACACAAGACAGGTATGTGCAAGCCAAGGAGAAAAGCTTTTGAAGAATCCAATCCTGCTGACATAACTTGACCTCAGACTTCTGGCTTCTAAAACAATGAGAAAATACATTTATGTTGCTCAAGCCACATAGCCTGTGGTATTTTTATTATTTCAGGCTGAGTAAACTAATAAAGTCAGGATTATGGATTTATCTGGCAATAGGGGAAGAGGAATGCAATCAGGAGGAGCCATAGATGGATCTTTCAAGGTGATAATTTTCTCTATTTTCATGTGGATGGTGGGTATATAGGAGTTTTAGTATTACTATGATTTTAACTTTAAGAATATTTTGCATGCTATCTTGAATGTATGGTATTTTTCACTGTTTAAATATGGAGAAAAAAAGAAGGGAAAAGAAATATGTGAAGATAAACATTTAAGTAAAGGAAAATTATTATAATTAGAGGCATTTGAATAAATAATTAAGGGAAAGATATAGTTTAGATCCAGGATGACACTTTGAAAACAAAATTTGAGAGCTCCAATTCCTTTAAAGCTTACAGTATATTTCACTCAAGGAGAAAGTTGAGTGTTAAAAGTGTCGATTTAACTTGTTAGTATGAAAACTAATTATCATTTGCTAGCATTTTATTATACCTATTGCTGGCACTATCTGATTGAGTAAGAATTATTATCATAGAAAGATAAATTTAAAATAGAGTCTTTAGATATTATCTGCATATGTACAGATAATACAGCTAGTACAGAAAAATTAATCCAAAAACAATTCTTTTTGTCCAACTAGTCTCTGTTCACAACTGTGTTACGATGATTATTGTCCTAGGAAACATAGCCGAAGGGAAGGTAAACTAAACCAGAAGTCAAAATTATGTGACGTATTTCTTATTTTACTTAAATTCTCTGATATTTAATTCCGTCATCTGTATATATTGGTAAGAGTATATCTTTCTGATTCCCTGGTGGTTCACTGTGAAAATTACAGTGACTTAGAGCTGAGAAACAAGTTAAATATTAGATAGTTCAAATTGTTTTCTTCCTGACTACTCTTGACAATTCAGTTGTTTATTTTTTTGTTTTGTTTTTTTTAAAGTTCTCTATTTTTATCGATACATAATAACTGCACATATTTTCACAGTACATCTTAAAATTTGATACATTCATATAATCTAATCAGGGTGACTGGGCTATCCATCACCTAAAACATATATCTTTTCTTTATTTATGTTAGGAATATTTGAATTATTCTCTTCTAGTTATTTTGTAATGTACAATCAATTAACATTAACTATGATAACTTTACTGATCTGTTAAAGCCAGGTCTTATTTATTATAAATATCTATTTGTACCTATTATTAATCATTCCCTCCTCCCTACTAACCTTCTAAGACTCTGGTAACTACTAATCTACTCTTTACCTTCATAAGATTTCCACTTTAGCTCCTACATATGAGTGAGAACATGTAACATTTGTCTTTCTGTGCTTGGCTTATTTCATTGAACATAAAGACCTCCAGTTTGTGCATATTACTACAAATGACAAGATTTTGATATACAATGGAATATTATTCCTTTTTGTTCTTAATTGGCATATTATAGCTGTAAACAGTAATGGGATACAGTATGCTTTGATACATATACACATTGTATAATTATCAAATTAGGGTAGTTAGCATATATACCACCTCAAACACTTGTCATTTCTTTGTGGTAAGAACATTCAAAATCCTCCCTTCTAGCTATTTTGAAGTATATAATAATATTATTGTTAACTATAGTCTTCCTACTGTGCAATATAACCCCAAAACTCATTCGTCCTATCTAACTTTTTATCTATTGACCCACCATCTCCACATCTCCCTCCCTCCCACCCACTCTAGCTAGCCTTTGATAACCACTATTTTACTCTCTCTGTCTATGAAATTAACATTTTTAAAGTCCACATATCAGTGAAATAATGTGGTACTTATGCTTTTGGGCTTGCATCTGTTCTTTTTATGACTGAATACTACTTCATTTTGTATACATACCACCTTTCCTTTATCCATACTTTGATGGACCCTTAGGTTGAGTTCATGTCTTGGCTATTGTGAACAATGATGGAAGAAATAGGGTAGTACAGATCTCTATTCAACACAATGATTTCATTTCTTTTAATATTGTATATGCCCTGTAACAGGATTGTTGGATCATATGGTAGTTTTATTTTCAATTTCTTGAGAAACCTCCAGATTGTTTTCCATAATGGCTGTATTGATTTCCATTCCCACCAATAGTATTATGACTTCCCCTATTTCCCATATCCTCACCAGTATGTTTTTTTTATTTTTTGTCTTTTTGAAAATAGCCTTCCTAACAAGTGTGAATAAATATCTCATATTTGAATTTTGATTTAAATTTCCCTGATGATCAGTGATGATGAGAATTTTTTCATATACCTATTGGCCATCTGTATGTCTCCTTTTCAGAAATGTCTCTTTTGATATTTTTCATATTTTTAATCACACTTTTTGCTACTGAGTTGTTTGAGTTCCTTATATATGATAGATATTAACCACCCTTGTTAGATATATAGTTTGCAAATATTTTATCCTATTTCGTAGGTTATCTCTTCACTCTGTTGATTGACTGCTGTGCAGAAGTTTTTAAGTTTGATAAGTCCTATTTATCTATTTTTGTTTTGTGGCCTGTGCTTTTAAAGTCTCATTTAAAAAACTGTTGCCCAGACCAATGTCAAGAAGCATTTTCTCTGTTTTCTTCTAGCAATTTCATATTATCACTTTGGATCTTACATTTCAGTCTTTAATCCATTTTGAGTTGATTTTTGTAAGTGGTAGGAGATAGGAATCTAGTTTTATTCTTTTATATATGGATATCCAGTTTTTCAAGCAAGATTTATTCAAGAGACTACCTTTTCCTTAAGGTATGTTCCTAGCGTGAAAATTTTCACATAAATAGAAAAACAATTCCAAAATTCATATGGAATCACAAAAGACCTTGTATAGCCACTACACCCTGAGCAAAAGGAACAAAGTTAGAGGTATCACAGTACTTGACTTTAAAATAAACTATGAAGAAATAGTAACCATAATAGGACAGTACTAGCAAAAGCAGACATACAGAGAGGAGGTAAGATAGCCAACAGAAGCCAGCTTTCAACAGAGGTTCCCATCCAGAGGAAAGGATAATGGTCAGAATGAATGCAATAAAGCTAAAGGTCAGGAGCTGAGCTGAGAGAGAAGATTAATAACTGCATGTCATCCCTGCTGAGGCAAGCTGCCACTCCAAGGAAACAAATTTCAGGTGCAAAACTTATCGCAAAGAGGATGAAAGTCCATCCCTACCCCAAGAGAGTGGCTCACTGTGTGCTCTCTACAAGTGAACAGTGAACAAAATATCTCTTGTTTCACCCCACAGGAGAGAGCCACTGAAGGCTGGGACTTCTTTTCCAGAGAAATCCCACTGTGAGCCTGGATATCTCTTCCTCTGCATAAAAGTTGAATGAATATTTTCCCTGCCATTCTGAACTCCAAGTCCACCTTTCCCCCCTTGCCTGGTAATCTGGAGACCTGGCCCCTACAGAGTCCAGAGTGTCTGGTGGTTCCTTGCAAGGGCTGGGTATCACATGGGCTGGAGCACAACAGCACTGAAACTGTGACTCAAGTGGAAGTGGAGAGATGCCGCAGGAGGGAAACTAGTCCAGCATCCTAAAAGTGTGTGGCAGCAGCAGGGAAGTGGCAGCAGGAGTGGAGGCAGAGGCATGGCAGCAGTGGTGACATAGGGACCCATGCAGAGGCACCTGCGGTGCAGCAGCAGTGGCACACTCCTGCCAGGGTTAAATTTTGAAGAGACACCTCCCAATTCTGTGGACCACCAGAGGGAGCCAGACCTCGCCCTGCAGGGATACCAGAGGAGGAGTGGGGTTGGGATGGAGGCATGGGCTCAGAGGGAAAGAAATATGTGCTGCGATCTAACCACTAGCTCAGGACAGACATGGGTGGAACACTCCCCAGTGTTCATTGAGCACCAGAGGGAGCTGGGCTTAAGGTCCTCCTGCCTGCTGATGGCAAAGTGTGGCAGCCTGGCTGAGGAGGCACTGACTCCCCTTTGACTATCAGGCACATATCCCTGGCACATTTGCTCACTGGAGGGAACTGGGCCACAGCCCCATGGGGTTACCAGTAATGGGGCATGGCTGTGGTGTAAGGTGAGGAAGGAGGCACCAAATCCTCTGTACTAACTCTTTTGCTGGGCAGGCCTTCCTGACTCCATTGCACACTGGAGGGAGTCACACTTGAGCTGCCAGTGGACCCCTGCTGTCTGGTTGCTGGAGTCCTTTTGAACTCTCCCAGTTGAGTAGGAATTATGCTGCCTGGAACAATTGGTTTGGAACTCATGACCTGGGCCAGCCACCTGGGGACCCTCCAATGTTAAGCCCTGGTTGTATTGTAGTAGGAGGGACTGATTCTCCTCTTCCAGTTGTAACTGGGGGGGCGGGTGGGGTGTCTTAGTTGCTTGTATCTCTCCCCAACTGAGATTTCAGCCCAAATCCACTGAATCACTAGGATTGGATAGAGGCTGGCTGAATACAAGACAGACCAACCTAGCCCCATCACACCAATCAGGTCCTCGGAGTCTGTGGCTGCAGGACTAAACAGGACCCTTGTAAAGATGTAGGGGAAAAGCCACAGTCACCAGTCCCAGCTCATTGGTAAAGAGCTGGTTAACTACAACTCCTGGAGCACTCAATCCAATCTCACCCTTCCAGATTCACTAGTCAAACTGTGAAAAATAAGCATAGGGTGGAACCAGTGGAAAAACTCTGGCAACATGAATAATCAAAGTAGACCAACTCCCTCAAGGAATGACAAAGGAGATACAATAGAAGATCCCATTCATAAACAAATAGCTGAAATGTCAGAAATAGAATTCAGAATATGGATGGATAATAAAATTAATAAAATGGGGCAAAAATAGAAAAATAGAAATTGAAATCCCAAAATTTGTGAAAAAGTTGTCTCAATAAATCAATGAAATCTAAGACAAAATCTCCAAGGTTATGAACACAATGAGAATAGAGATAGCAGAGCTCAAGGAAGTGAAAAAGCTATTCGAAGAGCTCTGAAATACAATAAAATCCCTCAGTAATAGAGTTGAACAGGCAGAAGAAAGGATCTCTGAAATTGAAAACTAAACTTTTGAACATTCTCAAACACTGAAAGAGGCACACAAATAGAGAGCAAAACTGATTATTTTCCGAGAGTGGAGAGACCACTCCAAAAGATCAAACATTTATCTTATAGGAATTCCTGAAGAGAAGAAGATGGTCCAAAAGGTACAGATTCTCCACTCCAACATATCATGGAGGAGAATTTCCCAAGCATGGAGAAAGATACAGAAATGCAGATAGTAGACAGTTTCAGAACCCCAGCATGACTCAATCCAAATAAAGCATCTGCTGTACACATTGTAATTAACTTTGCCAAAGTTAACATGAAGGACAAAATTCTGCAAGCAGCCAGACGTAAGAAAAGTATAACCTACAAGGAAAAGAACATTAGAATGACTGCAGATCTCTCAGCCAAAACTTTTTAAGCCAGAAGAGGATGGTCATTGACCTTCAATCTCCTTTTAGGAGAACAACTTTCAGCACAGGATCCCATATCCACCGAAACTGAGTTTCATTTGTGATGGAGAAATAAAAAAAATTTTTTTTGCAGTTTTTTGGCTGGGGCTGGGTTTGAACCCGCCACCTCCAACATATGGGGCCGGCACCTTACTCCTTTGAGACACAGGCATCGCCCAAGAGAAATCAAATATTTTACTGACTTTCACATGTTGAAGAAATTTGCCATAACTAAACCAGCTCTCCAGGATATTCTTAGACCCAGCCTCCATAATGATCAGTTCAATTGTCTACCACCAAAGTAAACTCACCCTTACAGCCTTGAACAAAACTGAACATGCACAATGGTGAAGAGATTAAAAATATCCACTGGACCTTTGAAAAACATGACAACCAAAAGACTACCATGCTTATCAATTCTGTCAATTAATGTGAATGGCTTAAATTGTCCTCTAAAGTGGCACAGGTTGGCTGACTGGATACAAAAACTCAGCCCAGATATCTGATGAATACAGGAGTCTCATCTTACCTTAAGGGATAAAAAAAAGCCTCAGAGTGAAGAGAAGGAAATCTATAATACAGGTGAATGGAAATCAGAAAAAAACAGGGGTTGCAATTTTATTTGCAGATAAAATTGGTTTCAAACCAACTAAAATAAGGAAAGATAACATTAGACACTACATATTGGTTAGAAACATTCAACATGAAGACATTTCAATGATTAAAATTTATGCAGCCTACCAGAATGCTCTTCAATTTATAAAGCAAACCCTAACAGATATGAACAATGTGATATCTTCCTACACTATAATAGCTGGAGAGTTTAATACCCCATTAGCAGTTTTGGACAGATCCTCCAAAAAGAAACTAAACAAAGAAATAACAGACTGAAACTCAACCCTAGAACAAATGGACATAATAGACAGCTACAGAACATTACATCCTAATAAAACTGAAGACACATTCTTCCTATCAGCACATGGATCATCCTACAAAATTGCTCACATCTTAGGTCACAAGTCTAACCTCAGCAAGTTTAAAAGAATAAAAACTATTCCTTGTATTTTCTAGAACCATCACAGAATAAAAGTTGAACTCAACAGCAACAGGAATCTTCATACTCAAACAAATTCATGGAAACTAAATCTTCTGCACTGCTGGTGGGTATGCAAATTAATACATTCCTTTTGGAAAGATGTTTGGAGAACACTCAGAGATCTAAAAATAGATCTGCCATTCAATCCTGTAATTCCTCTGCTGGGCATATACCCAGAAGACCAATAATCACATCATATTTGTACCAGAATGTTTATTGCAGCCCAATTCATAATTGCTAAGTTATGGAAAAAGCCCAAGTAATCCATGAATGGATTAATAAATTGTGGTATATGTACACCACGGAATTTATGCAGCCTTAAAGAAAGATGGAGACTTTACCTCTTTCATGTTTACATGGATGGAGCTGGAACATATTCTTCTTCGTAAAGTATTTCAAGAATGGAAGAAAAAGTATCCAAGGTACTCAGCCCTACTATGAAACTAATTTATGGCTTTCACATGAAATCTATAACCCAGTTATAACCCAAGAATAGGGGGAAGGGGAAAAAGGAGGGGAGGGAGGTGGGAGGTGGGAGGAGGGAGGGTGATTGGTAGGGTTACACCTGCGGTGCATCTTACAAGGGTATATGTGAAACTTAGTAAATGTAGAATGTAAATGTCTTAACACAATAACTAAGAAAATGCCAGGAAGGCTATGTTAACCAGCGTGATGAAAATGTGTCAAACGGTCTATAAAACCAGTGTATGGTGCCCCATGATCGCATTAATGTAAACAGCTATGATTTAATAAAAATAAAATAAAATCAAAATAAAGAAACTAAATAACCTTATGCTCTCTCTCAAAGATGAGATTAAGAAGGAAATCACCAAATTTTTGGAACAAAATGACAATGAAGACACGAATTACCAAAACCTATGGGATACTGCAAAGGCATTTGTAAGAGGGATATTTATAGCATTGGAAGCCTTCATCAAGAGAACAGAAAAAGAGGAAATCAAAAACTTAATGGGTCATCTAAAGAAAATGGGAAAGGGGGGCGGCGCCTGTGGCTCAAGGAGTAGGGCGCCGGTCCCATAAGCTGGAGGTGGCAGGTTCAAACCTGTCCCCGGCCAAAAAAAGAAAAAGAAAAAGAAAAAAAGAAAATGGGAAAGGGACCTTCATTTGTAAGATATAACCCAGTCACAACCTAAGAATGGGGGAAGGGGGAAAGGGAGGGGAGGGAGAAGGTGGGCAGAGGGAGGGGGATTGGTGGTATTACACCTGCAGTGCATCTTACAAGGGTATATGTGAAACTTAGTAAATGTGGAATGTAAATGTCTTAGCACAATAACTAAGAAAATGCCAGGAAGGCTATGTTAACCAGTGTGATGAAGATGTGTCAAACGGTCTATGAAACTAGTGCATGGTGCCACATGATCACATTAATGTACACAGCTATGATTTAATAAAAAAAAAAGAAAAGAAACGAGAGAGCAATCATACTTTCAGAAACATTAAAAAAAAAAAAAAAAAAGAAAATGGGAAAGGAAGAACATCCCAACTTCAAACTCAGCAGAAGAAAAGAAATATTAGATTAGTATTAGATCAGAATTAAATGAATTTGCAAATATAAGAACCATTCAGAAGATCAATGAATCAAAAAGTTGGCTTAATGAAAAGATTAACAAAATTGAAAAACCTTTGGCTAACCTAACCAGAAACATAAAAGTAAAATCCCTAATATCATCAATCAGAAATGAGAAATAATAACAGACACCTCAGAAATTAAAAAAATCCATAATTATTACTGCAAAAAAGAGACTTGAACAGAACTTTCTCTGAAGAAGACAGGTGGATGGCCTATAAACAAATGAAAAAATGCTCATCATCTTTAATCATCAGAGAAATGCAAATCCAAACCACTTTGAGATATCATCTAACTCCAGTAACATTAGCCCACATCACAAAAGCCCCAAACTGTAGATGTTGATATGGAGAGAAGGGAAAACTTCTGCACTACCAGTGGGAATGCAAGCTAATATGTCCTTTTTGGAAAGAAGTTTAGACTTAAGGAACTAAAAGTTGGCCTGCCGGTCAATCCTGAAATTCTCTACTAAGTATAAATCCAGATGACCACAAATCACTTTATAGCAAAGATATTTGCACCAGAATGTTTATTGCAACCCAATTCATAATTGCCAAATCATGGAAGAAGCCTAAGTTCCCATCAACCCATGAATGGATTAACAAACTGGGGTATATGTATACCATGGAATACTATGCAGCCATAAAAAATGTGGAGCCTTTACAACTTTTATGTTTGTTTACCTGGATGGAGCTGGAACATATTCTTTTTAGTAAAGTATCTCAAGAATGAATGAAAAAGTATCCAATGTACTCAGTACTATTATGAAACCAATATATAATCACCCATAGTTTCATATGAATGATAAAACACAACTATAGTCCAGAGTGAAGGAGGTAAGAGTAGGGAGGGAAGAGGGAAGGAGGGAGGCTGAGATGAGGGAGGGTAATTGGTGGGACCTCACCTATAGTGCACAATGCAAAGGTACATGTCCAAACTATTAAGAGTAGAGTATAAATGTTTTAACACAACAAATAAGTAAGTGAGGTGAAGGCTAAGTTAACCAGTTTGATGTAAGCACTCCAAGTTGTATATAATATGAGCACATTGTACCCCATAAATGCATTAATGTACGCAGTTATTATTTAATTAAAAAATAATAAACTGGAAGGTACCCAAAGAAAAAGTAACTAAATAAAATAAATTGAAAGCAAAAAAAAAAAAAAAAAAAAAAAAAAAAAGACATACAGACCAATGGAAAAGAATTAAAAAGCCAGAAATAAATCTACACATTTACAGCAAACTTATTCCTTGTAAGCATGATGAAACTGAGATCTGGAGAGACAGCAAGATAATCATTGGAGTATCAGATCCCACGTTTCTTCAGAAAATATCTCAGCAATTAGAAGGAAAAAAAATGGAAAGTTGAAATGGAAAAAAATGGGCAAGTCCAGGAATTTCAGTAGTGGAATAATAGAAGGTATGAAAATATAGTGCAGATAAAATGGAGGGGAGAAAATCATTAAGAAGTAATTCAACAAAATTGATCAGAACTCTTAAGTGCTCATCAACTGATGAACAAATAGAAAATTTTTGATGTGTATATACATATATATGTGTGTGTGGTACGTGTTCAGTAGAACCTTGTTGACTATATCCCGATATTGACCACCTCCGTAAGTTGACCTAATTTTCATAGACCAGACATGCACCACATATATATATCAATACAGTAGGCCTATTTCCTTATGGTGAACACCTCTGTACGTTGACAAGTTTGTTATAGTGCCTTCCTTGGATGGTCAGCTTACAAAGGTTCTACTTTACATATGTGTGTGTGTGCCATGGAGTACTATTCAGCCATAAAAAGGAATGAATTTATACCCTTTTTTGCAACTTACATGGTACTAGAGACCATTTTTCTAAATGAAGTATGTGAGGAATGGGAAAACAGATACTATATATCCTCATTTGTAAATGGGAGATAAATGATGAATATATATGATCATAAAGTGATGCAATGGACATTGGAAACTAAGAAGGTGCGAGGGTGGCAGATGAGGGATGAGAAATTACCTGTAGGCCACAGTGTACATTATTCTGGTGACAAGGACACTAAAAGCCCTGATTCAGTATTATACAATTAATCCAAGTAATGAAAAACACTTGTATCCCTATGTCTATTGAAATAAAAATAAATAGATATAGATAGCTAGATGATAGATAGATAGATAGATAGATAGATAGATAGATAGATAGATAATCAGTACTAAAGAAAATAACTTTCTGTATTGGAAGAAGCTATCATGTGCCCAGAGCAATAGGTAAAAATATACCTGGGTATGGATTCCAGAGAGGGGAAAAAACACAGTTGATATTGAAGTATCATGGGTCAATATGGTTTCAGATATTTCATTAGCAATACCTAAAGCTAGAAGAAGTAGATTAATATTTGAAAAATGCAGCAATAAAAAGAAAGAAATTTTCTCCTTTTATGGTTACCTGAATGGAGCTGGAACATATTCTTCTTAGTAAAGTATCTCAGGAATGAAAAAAAAAAAGTGTCCAATGTACTCAATATTATTATGAAACCAATATAATCACCTACACATTCGTATGGATGATAAAACACAAAGATAGTTCAGAAGGAAGGAAAGAAGAGGAGGGAGAGGTGAGGAGAGAGTGGAGGGTGATTGGAGGGAGGGTATTTGGCAGGATCTCACTTATTGTTCACAATGCAAGGGTACATTTCAAAACAACTAAGAGTATATTATAAATGTGTTACCACAGAAATAAGTAGGTGAGATGATGGTTATGTTAAGTAGTTTGATTTGAGCATTCCACATTGTACATAAAATTATCACATTGTACCCCATAAATGTATAGTTATGATTTAATAAAAATTAAGTTAATGAAATATTGAATATAATAATGTAAGAATTTCACTTCAAATGAAAGCAAGAAACAAAATTATAAAATGAACATGTAATCATTAATAAATTATGTTTGTCTTTATTTTAATACCTAAATATCATCAATCCATCAAAAGAACAATTGGATTAGTATAATGATTAATTTTAGTAATTTAGCTTTCAAATGTATAAACATCTAAAGTTTGTTCTTATGAAGCTATATTTGCCAAGATAAGGGAATAGTATGCATGAGTGTATCTTAGTTTTTACCATGAAACAAACTGATCTATAACTTGTAACTATTCAGATACATAGTATATGCAGCTACATGTATATTTTTACACTTAGTGCCACAAATTATGAGCAGGCTTTCTGATCCCTCTCTTTTTCCTTAAGGACTTTGGATTTTCTACTCATTTTCCTTCCTTCATTCTTATTTATTTGTATTCTCTCTAATTTGCCACACAATTTGTGTAGTTACATTTCCACCCTTAAACTGGCACACCCATTTCATCCTGAGCCTCAGAATAAGAAAGAAAGTCCCAGGTAACAGGACCTATTCTCTTCAGAAGGGGCGGGCATGTTTATTTTTCCCAAGAAAATTTTGAACTAGGAAATGATCCTTTTTAGTGGGCCTACCAGATAATTCTGTTCTCTGTTGTTATACTTTCTTCTTGCTTGCTCCCCACTTTCCCTCTGGGAATTATTCAACTAATTCTTATTTCATGACATATTTTTTGTGGCTGAATTTGAGATCTCAGACAGTGGTATTTGCATTTTTTAAGTATGTCCACATTCATAAGGGAAATTTTACTATTAGAGCTCTCTGGTTTGGTTATTAGACATCACTGAAGAAGCGAATTCTTTTACCAGAGAAGCCTCATTTTCAAAGCCTCATGAAATAGAAACAATTTTATGGTTTGAATTGTGGATTTTATTGCCAATAGCAAAAAAGAAGAAGTACAGAAAGGTTTTTTTTTTTTATCAGTATGTTAATTTGTTTTACCAAAAGAGATCCAAATTCCTAACTCTAAGGCCACTTCTTAGGAAGCCTTTGAAGTTTGCTTTTATCTGTTTCCAACTTTCAAGATTCTTCAAGCTTAAGAGAGTTGGATGCTCTAAATTTTCTTTAAAGAACTGATTCAAGCTTTCAACCACAAAACACCAGTTATTTATTACTTCTTTCCCTCACAGAGTTCATGTTTTGAAAAACAGTGTATAGAAAACAAACTGCTTTTATTAAGACATAATTTTCTTTTCTGTTATTAGTTAATCACAAACATCTATAACTACCAAACACAGCTTTTGAACAGCATTAAGTGATCCTACCCTGAAATGATATGATATGATTACAACAGAAGTAAGAAAAGGCATCTTTTTAAATTATTCTGAGCATTTCTATCAAAATTAATATGTTATTTCAGTTACTCCTTCTAAAAATATTGAAAATACCCTGCAGATCTGAATGGTTTTTACTGGTTATTACTTACCTTTACTTCTTGAAAAACATTTAGTTGTTGACAGAAAAAAATGTTAGCCTGTGGCCAGACTTATTGTTATGCCCACATGAGGACATAGGCAAATCCTTTCCCTTAATAGCAAAGATGGAGCTGTACAAAATTAAGAAAAACAATTTAGTACTCTAGAAATAATTCAAAGGCAGATAATAATTTGAGGGACATTATTACACTTATAATCTTGATGAACTTTAGCTAAGAACTGTGGGAGTCTGTTGTGCTCTTGACTGTGGCTACTCTGAACAAACACCCCTGCTGTCTTTTCCAGCTCAGGTAAGGGCAGAGATTCTGTCATCTTCTCTACTGCAGTTGAAGGGAACTTACTCAACTTGGAATAGTAGGTGTTGTCCATGCCCAATCATATTGTCAAGAAAAGTGATGATTTCCAGGGTCCTACTTAGTGCTAGGATTAGGAGAAAGGCAAGTAAGATGCTCACTTTGAGTGAAAACTGTAAGAAGGGGCTAAATAACACATGATAAATCAAGATAAATAATATGTCAATGCAATATTTTTATGAATCATAATTAATGCAAGAGGGCAGATCAAAATGGTGGACCAGAAGGATAGTTCAGCTGAGCTCTCCTGGAATGGGGAAAATGAGAGAACTCAGCATTACCTGGCACAGAGACCTTACCCACACTAATAGCTCAAGGAGCACAGCAAGGAGGTAATGAGCTGGATACAGTGTAAGATCCAGAACAGTGACAATTTGATGAATTAGGCAAGTGATTATGACTGGATGGGACTGTCTGCCCCCCAACCCCCCCGGAAGAGGTCTGGAAAGGGAGGAAGCCTTTCAGGAATTTTCAGTAGTTGGGAGAAACCGTGTGTTGAGTGGAAAGCTTGGAAGAGTGGGCAGACTTGAATGGTACACAACAACAAGATTCGAATGCCAGATGAAGTGGATTTGCCATAGGTTTGATGACTGGCAAGGCAGCTGTACTGACGTCTCCATGGTCGGGGGCTGCCATTGTGGGAAGACCATGAGAAGGTCTTAGCATGGGCCTAAAGCACAGCCATCTTAATTCCATCTGCTGGGATCAGAACTCCACTCTTGGGACAGGCTGAGAGACTCCTGCTTTTCATAGGAACTGGAGTTGTGGGACACTATGTGACCTGCTCCTGAAGGATTATTGTGAGCTTTAAGATCCCAACCTAGCAGGGTCTGAATGCTGATGAAACAATCAGGTGATCACTGAAGGCAACTAAGTTTGGAATAAGGACCAAAGAGGTTGCTGGCTGTGCTCTCTGTCTTCTAAAAATAGCACAGCATCATCTGGTGTCCTGATGACATTACAAAATACTGTCATCAACACCAAGTACTTCTGTTTGAAACAAAGGAGCCAGTGAGAAGGATAAGGAGGTGAACAAGAAGAAAGAACACATAAGGAAGAACCAACGGAAAAAGGTGGTCATCATGATAAACCAAAACAGAGAAACTCACCCAAGAGATGAGCAGCTACTGGAGATAAAGAATTAATGGGCTTGACAGAAAAGGAATTTAAAATATGGATGACAAAGACAAAAAATGAATGGATGAGAAAATGGAAAGAAAGAACCAAAAGTCAGATGAGAGATATGTAGAATAGAAAGGATATGGCAAAAAAATTAAAAAAAAAAAAAAAGAAAGGATATGGCAGAGCTTAAGGAAATGAAGGAGGCAATCAAGGATTATAAAGATGCAGTAGAAAGTCTCAAAAATAGATTAGGCCATGGAGAAGAAAAAAACATCAGAGCTAGAGGATAAAGGTTTTAAGTTAACCCAGGTAGTTTCAGAGGGAGAAATGAAGAAAGGGAGAAAGCAGAACAAGTGCTTAGAGAACTACGAGACTCCATGAAGTATTCAAATATATGAAACATAGGGATTATGATAAATAGGGATTCCTGAAGGGGAAGAAGATTGTCCCAAAAGAATGGAAGCCCTACTGAAGACTATCATGAATGAAAATTTCCCAAGTTTTACTAAGGACATATTTGGACAAACTTCCCAAGATTTTTTTTATTATTATTAAATCATAGCTGTGTACATTAACTTCCCAAGTTTTATTGAAAGGACACACTCCTTTCAGATGGATATCAAATCCTGAGTGATATCAACACAAACAGAGCCTCTCCAAGGCACATTGTAGTGAACCTGCCTAAAGTCAAGATGAAAGAAAAAATTCTGCAAGTAGCCAGGACTAGGTGCCAACTCACCTACAGAGGCAGAGCCATTAGGATGACAGCAGATGTTTCAACTGAAACCTTCCCAAACAGAAGAGCATGGTCATCCACCTTCAAGATTTTTAAACAAAATAATTTCCAGCCCGGAACTCTGTATCCTGCTAAATTAAGATTCAAAATTGATGGAGAAATCAAATATTTTGTGGATACACAAGCACTGATGAAATTTACCACAACAAGACCAGCTATAAAGAAAATACTTTGATATATTCTCAGCACTGACAATCACAATGGACCACCAGCAAAGGAAACACCCAGAAGCTAAAGGTTAAAAATTAGCTTCTACAATGGCTCAAAAGATAAAGCTACACAACAGACTTTTACAAAATAAGATGAATAGAAATCCACTATACTTATCAATTCTCCCAACAAGTGTCAATGGACTGAACTCACCACTGAAGGAGCACAGGCTAACTGAAATTGGATAAAAGAAACATAAGTTATCTATATGCTATCTCCAGGAGAAATACTTAGCCTTGAAAGACAAATCAAGACTCAGGGTTAATCATTTCAAGCAAATGAAATCAGAAGAAAGGAGGGGTTGTGATCTAAATTTCAGATACAAGCAGATTTAAAGCAACTAAAGTTAAGAAAGACAAAAATGGATACTTTATACTGGTCAAATGAACAATACAACAAGAAGATATTTTAATTTTAAATATTTATGCACCCAACTTAAATGCTTCCAGATTCATGAAACAGACCTTGAGGGGACTGAACAATATGATATACCATAACACTATACTAGTCAAGGATTTTAACACTTCTCTGGCAGAACTGAACAGATCTTCTAAACATAAACTAAACAAAGATAGAAAGAACTTAAATGCGATCCTAGAACAAATGGGATTAATAGACATATACAGAACACACACCATCCCAAAGCTAAGGAATACACATTTTTTCTCATCAGCCCATGGCACATACTCCAAAATCAATCACATCTTACAATTCAAATAAAACCTCAGCATAATTAATAGAATAGAAATTATACTTTGTATCTTCTCAGATCAGAAGGCAATAAAAGTGGAACTCAATTCCAACAAAAACACTTGCCCTCACACAAAGACTTGGAAATTAAACAACCTTATGCTGAATGATAGTTTGGTTCAGGAAGAGATAAAAGAAGAAATCATTTAATTCCTCAAACATAACAACAATGAAGACACAAGTTACCAAAACCTGTGGGACACAACAAAAGCAGTCTTAAGAGGGAAATTTATCACAATAGATGCCTACATTTGAAAAATAGAAAGAGAGTGCATCAATAAACTCATGAACCATCTTATGGAATTAGGAAAAGAAGAACAATCAAATCCCAAACACAGAAGAAGAAAAGAAATAACCAAAATTAAACCAGAGATTAATGAAATTGAAAACAAAAGAAGCATTCAGAAAACTAATGAAACAAAAAGTTGTTTTTCTAAAAAAAAATAGATAAAATCGACAAACTTTGGGCCAAATTTAGTAGAAACAGAAAAATAAAATCTCTAATAACCTCAGTCAGAAATAATAAAGGGAAATAACAACAGATGCCACAGAGATACAAGAGATCATGTCTAAATACTACAAGAATAGCAGAGATATGGAGAAGATGGATCAATACTTGGAATCACACCCTCTCCCTAGACTTAATTAAGAAGAAAAAGATCTCCTGAACAGACTAATTTCAAGCACTGAGATCAAAGAAAGAATTTTAAAAGTCCCAACAAATAAATGCCTTGGTTTAGATAGTTTCACACCAGAATTCTCTCAAACCTTCAAAAGAGAGCTTATACCTATACTGTAGAAAGTATTCCAAAAAAATTGAGGAGAAAGAAATCTTCCCCAACACATTCTATGAAGCAAACACTACCCTGATACCAAAACAAGGAAAAGACACAACTAAAAAGGTAGAATTTCAGACGAATTCCACTAATGAATATAGATGCAAAAATTCTCAATGAAATCCCAGCCAATAGATTACAGTTACACATTAAAATGTCATTTATCACAATCAAGTAGGTTTCATCCCAGGGATGCAAGGCTCATTTAACATACGCAAGTCCATAAACGAATTCACCATATCAACAGAAACAAAAACAAAGACCATATGAATCCTCTCAATAGATACAAAAAAAAAAAAAAAACATTTCAGCATCCTTTTTTAAATTAGAACACTTAAGAATAAAGACAGGCACATTTCTTAATCTGATTTAAGCCATCTATGACATAACCACAGCTAATATTATACTGAATGGAGTAAAAATGAAAGCTTTTCCACTTAGAACTGGAACCAGACAAGGTTAAACTCTACCACCACTACTATTCAGCATAGCACTAGAAGTTCTATCCAATACATTCAGGCAAGAGAAGGAAATAAAGGGCATCCAAATGGGGGCAGAGGAATTCAAACTCTCACACTTTGATGATGATATTATCTTAGAGAACCCCAAAGGCTCAACCACAAGACTCCTGAAGTCGTCAAAAAAATACATTAATGTCAGAACCATGAGTCTGGAGAGATAGGACTGAAGGCATCTCTGGCTGGTGGGATCTGCATATCATCACCCCTGTGAGGATACAGGGAGTCAGCGAGAGACTTCTGGACCCCAAGAGGAGGACTAAAACAGTGGAAAAACGGCAAGTGGTCACATGTGTTCAATCCATCTAAACCCACCTGCAACTGTAAGTTCAGTAGCAGCGAGATGGCAAACCAGAAAGGCCTTACCTGTGAACTGTTTTGGTGTCTTTGGACATGGCACTCAGTTGAACTGCCTTGGGGAGAGCCTGAGTGGGAGTGCGGAGAACTTTGGCCATTGTCTAGGGCCCCAGTCTGAGCCGCTGAGCCAGACGGAGCTAATAGTGTTTGTCTGTGGGTCACAGGGAGCCATTGTGAGCGATCTGCCCTGGCAAGCTCCGCCCTCAGGGTCTCAGAGCTAGAATCGGGTGGGAGCTGGTAACCCAGCGACCAAGTAGCCTAAGGGTGGGGTCTGAGCCGCCTTACAGCCCTAACCCTCAGGGGCAGAGTGAGACTGGTTTTGGCACACTGGGTAAGTGGACAGCTAGTTCAGCAGTGATTCCAGCGAGAAGCACTTTCCTGGGAAAACTTCTGCTCAGCAAGTTTACAAGTTCAAAGTCCCTTTTAAGTGAGCTGAAGAGAGATATAGGGTGTCCAGTCATATCAGAACTGTGATTAACATCTCATACCCCAGAAGACCACGTGTTGCCCAGACAATATTCAATAACATATACATACTGCTTTGTTTTTGGTTGTGTTTTTTTTTGTTGTTTTTTTTTTGGCTTGGTTGTTTTTTGTTTATTTTGATGTTGTTGATGTTTTTCAAATTCAACCTTTTCCATACAGATCCTTTTTCTTTCTCAATTTTTCTAGTTTAATTATAATTTCCCATTGCTGCCTTTTTCAATAACTAGAACTTCATATTTGCTATTGTTTCTACCGCTATTATTTGGTTTTTCACCCAATTTTATCCCGTAAAGTTTTCTGTTTGCTTGTTTTGGTTTGATTTATAGCATTTTTTTCTTTCCTCTCTACTTGGTGGAGGTGGGGTACTGTGTCTGATCAGGTTAGCAAAGAGCTGTTGACTTCAAGGAACCACCCAACTGGGCACCCACAGAAGATGGGGTTTATTTAAGGTTGTGTCAAAGTACCTTACTGTACACCTATATTGCTCTGTCTCCCTATTTCTGTGCCTCTCTTCTTTTTGTCAATATTCATTTTACCCACCCCCTCTCCTTTCTCTATCTTTCTTTGTTTTTCTTATCACTTGGTCCTCCTTTCTTTCATCCATTTTTTGCTCTTCAACCTTCTCACCCTTCTGGCCCTGTAACCCTTAGTCCACAGGCACGAGAACTTAAAGAGCAAGAGGAAGTGAAAGGAAAATTAGGGCAAAGAAACAGATAAAAGAAATTACTCATGAGGAAGAATCAGCAGAAAACTCCAGGCAACATGTAGAACCAGTCCAGAACAACCCCGCCAAGGGACCATGAGGTAGCTACTGCAGATGATTCCACCTATAAATAAACATTAGGAATGACAGAAAGGGAATTTAGAATACACATGTTGAAAACAAGAAAGAAATGATGGAAACAATGAAGAAAACTGCTAATAAAGTGGAAAATAACCAAAAAGAAATCCAAAAACAGAATCAAATAAGAGATGAATGATATGAAGAATATAAAAAGAATATAGCAGAACTGAAGGAACTGAAACAGTCAATTAGGGAACTTAAAGATGCAATGGAAAGTATCAGCAACAGGTTAGACCATGCAGAAGAAAGAATTTCAGAGGTAGAAGACAAAGTTCTTGAGATAACTCAGATAATAACAGAGGCAGAAGAGAAGAGAGAGAAAGCAGAACGTTCACTGTCAGACTTATGGGACTTTATGAAGCGTTCCAACATACGAGTTATAGGAATTCCAGAAGGGGAAGAAGAATGCCCCAGAGGAATGGAAGGCATACTAGAGAATATTATAAAACAAAATTTCCCAAATATCACCAAAGATTCTGACACACTGCTTTCAGAGGGATATCGGACCCCAGGTCAACTCAACTCTAACCGAGCTTCTCCAAGACACATTGTGATGAACCTGTCCAAAGTCAAGACAAAAGAAAAGATTCTGCAAGCTGCCAGGAGTAAGTGCCAGTTGACCTACAGGGGCAAATCCATCAGAGTGACTGCAGACTTCTCTAATGAAACTTTCCAAGCAAGAATACAATACGTAAACAGAACCTACGTAAACAGAACAATTTCCAGCCCAGAATTCTGTACCCTGCTAAGCTAAGCTTAAAAATTGACGCAGAAATCTAACCATTTACGGATATACAAACATTGAGGAAATTCACCAGAACAAGACCAGCTCTACAGGAAATACTTCAACCTGTTCTGCACACTGACCACCAAAAAGGATCAGCAGCAAAGTAAGAACTCAGAAATTAAAGGACAGAACCTAACCTCCACACTGATGCAAAAGATAAAACTAAGCAACAGACTCTCACAAAATAAGATGAATAGAATACTACCACACTTATCAATTATCTCAATAAATGTTAATGGCTTGAATTCCCCACTGAAGAGACATAGATTGGCTGACTGGATTAAAAAACACAAGCCATACATTTGCTGTCTGCAAGAAACACACCCGGCTTCAAAAGACAAATTAAAGCTCTGAGTCAAGGGTTGGAAGACAATTTTTCAGACAAATGGAATTCAGAAGAAAAGAGGAGTTGCAATCTTATTTTCAGATACATGTGGATTTAAAGCAACTAAAGTCAAAAAAGACAAAGATGGTCACTTTATATTGGTCAAGGGAAAAATACAACAAGAAGACATTTCATTTCTAAATATTTATGCACCCAATTTAAATGCTCCCAGATTCTTGAAACAGACCTTACTCAGTCTGAGCAATATGATATCTGATAATACCATCATGACAGGGGACTTCAATACTCCTCTTACAGAGCTGGACAGATCCTCTAAACAGGAATTAACAAAGATTTAAGAGATTTCAATGAGACCCTAGTACAACTGTGCTTGATAGACGCATATAGAACACTCCATCCCAAAGATAAAGAATATACATTCTTCTCATCACCCCATGGATCATTCTCCAAAATTGATTATATCCTGGGACACAAAACAAATATCAACAGAATCAAAAGAATTGTAATTTTACCTTGTATCTTCTCATACCATAAGGCACTAAAGGTGGAACTCAACTCTAACAAAAACGCTCGACCCCACACAAAAGCATGGAAATTAAACAATCTTCTGTTGAATAACAGATGGGTGCAGGAAGAAATAAAACAGGAAATCATTAACTTCCTTCAGCATAACAACAATGAAGACACAAGCTACCAAAACCTGTGGGATACTGCAAAAGCAGTTTTGAGAGGAAAATTGATTGCTTTAGATGCCTACATTCGAAAAACAGAAAGAGACCGCATCAACAATCTCACAAGAGATCTTATGGAATTGGAAAAAGAAGAAAAATCTAAGCCTAAACTCAGTAGAAGAAAAGAAATATCCAAAATCAAATCAGAGATCAATGAAATTGAAAACAAAAGAATCATTCAGAAAATTAATGAAACAAGGAGTTGGTTTTTTGAAAAAATAAATTAAATTGATAAACCATTGGCCAGACTAACGAGGAATAGAAAAGTAAAATCTCTAGTAACCTCAATCAGAAATGATAAAGAGGAAATGACAACTGATCCCACAGAGATACAAGAGATCATCTCTGAATACTACCAGAAACTCTATGCCCAGAAATTTGACAATGTGAAGGAAATGGATCAATATTTGGAATCACACCCTCTCCCTAGACTCAGCCAGGAGGAAATAGAGTTCCTGAACAGACCAATTTCAAGCACTGAGATCAAAGAAATAATATAAAATCTTCCAACCAAAAAATGCCCCGGTCCAGATGGCTTCACTCCAGAATTCTATCAAACCTTCAAGGAAGAGCATATTCCTGTACTGCAGAAATTATTCCAAAAAATTGAGGAAAAAGGACTGTTCCCCAACACATTCTATGAAGCAAAATCACCCTGATACCAAAACCAGGAAAAGACCCAAACAAAAAGGAGAATTTCAGACCAATCTCACTCATGAATATAGATGCAAAAATTCTCAACTAAATCCTAGCCAATAGATTACAGCTTATCATCAAAAAAGTCATTCATCATGATCAAGTAGGCTTCATCCCAGGGATGCAAGGCTGGTTTAACATACGCAAGTCCATAAACGTTATCCACCATATTAACAGAGGCAAAAATAAAGATCACATGATCCTCTCAATAGATGCAGAAAAAGCATTTGATAAAATCCAGCATCCTTGTCTAATTAGAACACTGAAGAGTATAGGCATAGGTGGCACATTTCTAAAACTGATTGAAGCTATCTATGACAAACCCACAGCCAATATTTTACTGAATGGAGTAAAACTGAAAGCTTTTCCTCTTAGAACTGGAACCAGACAAGGTTGTCCTCTGTCACCTTTACTATTCAACATAGTGCTGGAAGTTCTAGCCAATACAATTAGTCAAGACAAGGAAATAAAGGGAATCCAAATGGGAGCAGAGGAGGTCAAACTCTCCCTCTTTGCTGATGACATGATCTTATACTTAGAGAACCCCAAAGACTCAACCTCAAGACTCCTAGAAGTCATCAAAAAGTACAGTAATGTTTCAGGATATACAATCAATGTCCACAAGTCAGTAGTCTTTGTATACACCAATAACAGTCAAGATGGGAAGCTAATTAAGAACACAACTCCCTTCACCATAGTTTCAAAGAAAATGAAATACCTAGGAATGTACCTAACAAAAGAGGTGAAGGAGCTCTATAAAGAAAACTACGAAATTCTCAGAAAGGAAATAGCAGAGGATATTATCAAATGGAAGAACATACCATGCTCATGGATGGGAAGAATCAACATTGTTAAAATGTCTGTACTTCCCAAAGCAATCTACCTATTTAATTCCGTTCCTATCAAAATACCAACATTGTACTTTCAAGATTTGGAAAAAATGATTCTGCATTTTGTATGGAACCGGAAAAAACCCCGTATAGGTAAGGCAGTTCTTAGTAATAAAAATGAAGCTGGGGGCATCAGCATACCAGATTTTAGTCTGTACTACAAAGCCATAGTGGTCAAGACAGCATGGTCCTGTCACAAAAACAGAGACATAGACACTTGGAATCGAATTGAAAACCAAGAAATGAAACTAACATCTTAAAACCACCTAATCTTCAATAAACCAAACAAGAACATACCTTGGGGGAAAGACTCCCTATTCAATAAATGGTGTAGGGAGAACTGGATGTCTACATGTAAAAGACTGAAACTGGACCCACACCTTTCCTCACTCACAAAAATTGAATCAAGATGGATAAAGGACTTAAATTTAAGGCATGAAACAATAAAAATCCTCAAAGAAAGCATAGGAGAAACACTGGAAGATATTGGCCTGGGGAAAGACTTCATGAAGAAGACTGCCATGGCAATTGCAACAACAACAAAAATAAACAAATGGGACTTCATTCAACTGAAAAGCTTCTGTACAGCTAAGGAGACAATAACCGAAGCAAAGAGACAACCTGCACAATGGGAAAGGATATTTGCATATTTTGAATCAGACAAAAGCTTGATAACTAGGATCTATAGAGAACTCAAATTAATCCACATGAAAAAAGCCAACAATCCCATATATCAATGGGCAAGGGACATGAATAGAAGTTTCTCTAAAGACGACAGACGAATGGCTAACAAACACATGAAAAAATGTTCATCATCTCTATATATTAGAGAAATGCAAATCAAAACAACCCTGAGATATCATCTAACCCGAGTGAGAATGGCCCACATCACAACATCTCAAAACTGCAGATGCTGGCGTGGATGTGGAGAGAAGGGAACACTTTTACACTGCTGGTGGGACTGCAAACTAGTACAACCTTTCTGGAAGGAAGTATGGAGAAACCTCAAAGCACTCAAGCTAGACCTCCCGTTTGATCCTGGAATCCCATTACTGGGCATCTACCCAGAAGGAAAAAAATCCTTTTATCATAAGGACACTTGTACTAGACTGTTTATTGCAGCTCAATTTACAATCGCCAAAATGTAGAAACAGCCTAAATGCCCACCAACCCAGGAATGGATTAACAAGCTGTGGTATATGTATACCATGGAATACTATTCAGCCATTAAAAGAAATGGAGACTTTACATTCTTCGTATTAACCTGGATGGAAGTGGAAGACATTATTCTTAGTAAAGCATCACAAGAATGGAGAAGCATGAATCCTGTGTACTCAATTTTGATATGAGGACAATTAATGACAATTAAGGTTATGGGGGGGAAAGCAGAAAGAGGGACGGAGGGAGGGGGTGGGGTCTTGGTGTGTGTCACACTTTATGGGGGCAAGACATGATTGCAAGAGGGACTTTACCTAACAATTGCAATCAGTGTCACCTGGCTTATTGTACCCTCAATGTATCCCCAACAATAAAAGAAAATACATTAATGATTCAGAATATAAAATCAATGTCCACAAATAAGTAGCCTTTGTATAGGCCAGTTGCAGCCATGAGGAGACATTAATCAAGGACACAATTCCTTTCACAGTCGCTTCAAAAAAAACGAAATAACTAGTAACATACATAACAAAAGAGGTGAAGGACCTCTACAAAGAGAATTACAAAACTCTAAGAAAAGAAATAGCAGAAGATATTAAAAAATGGAAGAATATACTGTGCTCATGACTGGGAAGAACCAACATTGACAAAATATATATACTATCCAAAGCAATATATATACAGATTCCATGTAATCCCCATTAAAATACTATCATCATACTTTCAAGAAGTGAAAAAAATAATTCTTTGTTATGTATAGAACCAGAAGAAATCCTGTATAGCCACGGCAATTCTTAGTAATAAAAACAAAGCTAGAAGTATCACTCTACCAGACTTTCTGCTATACTACAAGGCCGTAGTGATCAAAACAGCAGAGTGTTGGCACAAAAATAGATACAGTGACATTTGGAACCGAATAGAAAACCATAAGATGAAACTCACATCTTACAGCCACCCAATCTTCAATAAACCAAACAAGAATGTACAATGGGGAAAAGAATCCCTATTCAAACACATATATCATATACATACATATTTTCCCTTTTTAGGAACTGTGTTTCCCTGCTATGAACATTCTTGAAATGTGTTAGTTGTATTTTCTTTTCTTTTTTTTTGCCAGGGCTAGGTTTGAACCCGCCACCTCCGGCATATGGGACCAGCGCCCTACTCCTTGAGCCATTGGCGCCGCCCTAGTTGTATTTTCTTATCCCTTCTTTTCCTATTAACCATAATCCTATATGAAGTATTATGTTTGTAATTCCAGTTACTACATGTGGTTGGCAGAATAATGCCCTCCTCAAACATATCCATGTCCTAATTCCTAAAACCTATAAACACTTTGTACATGTAATTAAGGATGATGAGATGAGATGAGATGAGGTGAGATAAGGTGAGATGAGATGATTATCCTTGATTATCTAAATGAGAACAATGTAATTATAAGGGTTATTATAAGTGACAGGAAAGAGAGTCAGAGTCAGATAAAGAGACAAGATGTCTTACAGACACCTAATCTTTAAACCAAACAAGAACATACACTGGGGGAAGAATTCCTTTTCAATAAATGGTGCTGGGAGAACTGAATAATCACATGTAAAAGACTGAAACTGGACCTGCACCTTTCTCCACACACTAAAATTGATTCAAGATGGACAAAATATCAAATCTAAGGCATGAAACAATAAAAATCCTTGAAGAAACTGTTGGGGAAACACTTGAAGTTATCAGACTGGTGAAAGACTTTATGAAGAAGACTTCAGTAGCGACTGCAACAAAAACAAAAATAAACAAATGGGACTTAATTAAATTGAATAGCTTGTACATCTAAGGAGACAACAGCCATCAGAATGGGAAAAGATATTTGCATATTATAAATTGGACAAAAGCTTAATAACTAGGATCTACAGAGAACTCAAATTAATCAATATGAAAAAAGCCAATAATCATTTATATCAGTGGACAAGAGAGATGAATAGAACCTTCTCTAAAGAAGACAGATGAATGGCTAACAAACATATGAAATCGTGCTTATTGTCCTTAATTATCAGAGAAATGCAAATCAAAACCACCCTGAGAATATCTTCTAACCCCAGTGAGAATGGCCTACATCACAAAATCTCAAAGCTGCAGATGCTGGTATGGATGTGGAAAGGAACACTTTTACACTGCTGGTGGGACTGCAAACTAATACAACCCTTTTGGAGAGAAATATGGAGAACCCTCAAAAAATTCAAGCTAGAACTCCTATTTGATCCTACAATCCTATTATTGGGCATCTATCCAGAAGAAAAAAATCATTTTGTCATAAGGACATTTGCATTAGACTGTTTATCAAAGCTCATTTTGTAATTGCCAAACTGTGGAAACAACCTAAATGCCAACCAACTCATGAATGGATTATCAAGCTGTGGTCTATGTGTATCATGGAATGCTATTCATCCACTAAAAAAGAGAGACTTTACCATGAACCTGGATGGAGTTGAAACGCATTGTTCTTAGTAAAACATCACAAGAATGGAGAAGCAAGAGCCCAATGTACTCAATTCTGATATGAGGACAATTAATGACCTAGTACATGGTAGAGGATGGGGGAATGGTGGAGCAGAGAGGGAGAAGGAAGGAGAAGGGTGGGGGTTCACAGTGTGTGACACACCTCTTGGAGGCGGGACATAATTACTAAAAGTATAATCAGTGTAACCTGGTTCTCTGTGCCCTCAATGAATCCACAACAATAAAAATAAAGAAAATCATTGATGTAATCTAATTATGTGTACCTTCATATTACACTGAAATTTAAAAAAAAAATAAAAAAGAGACAAGATGATGGAAAAAGAGTTTTGAGTGATGTGTCCACAAGCCAAGAAATGAAAGCAACCTCTGAAAGCTGGAAAAGGTAAGGATTCCGTTTTAGAGTCTTCAGAAGAAAGGCAACCCTGCAGATTTATTTTGGAATTCTGATTTCTATAATTGTTAAGATAATAAATGTAAGATTTTTAAGCCATTAACCTTTAGCTATTGTTACAGCAGCAATATGAAAATTTGAGTTTGACATACCTAAACAACATCCCAGTAGAGCAGTTGTTGCGACCCACAGGAACCGTATTAGAGTCACGGCATTAGGAAGGTTGAGAACCACTGTAGTAGAGGAATCCTGAAAGCTTCTGTTTACAGAGTTTTAAGAGAGAGGTTGAAGCTAGAGCTATGGATTTGTGAGTGATCAGCAAACACTTCTCTTTTAAATTCTTTCTCTTGCAATCCAAAAACTAACATGTGTGAATAGTCAGTACTACCCTGTTTCCCCGAAAATAAGACAGTGTCTTATTTTAAGGTGTGCTCCCAAAGATGCACTAGGTCTTATTTTCAGGGGACGTCTTATCTTTCCTGTAAGTAGGTCTTATTTTCGGAGGATGTCTTATTTTGGGGAAAACGGGGTATAAATATAACCCATAGACTCATGATCTCTTCTTAAAGCTATTGAATGTGCTAGCATACAGAATTGACATTGATTTTTTTTTCTTTCAGAATATTAAGGGGTACACATTTTGTTTACATACTTTGTTTCTGTACAGATCAAGTCAAAGATATAAGCGTGCCCTTCACCCAGATAGTGTGCACTGTACCCAGTAGGGGTGAATTTACCCATCCCCTGCTTCTCCCCTCCCCCAAGCTTGATTTGCATTGAGATTGACTTTCAAATGTACACTCAAGATTTAATTGATTAGTTCCAATTTGATATTGAGTACATGTTTGTTTTTTCTCCATTATTGTGATATTTCACTTAGAAGGATGGTTTCCAGTTCCATCCAGGTGATCACAAAAGATACTAGGTTATCATTTGTGTGTGTATATGTGTGTATGTGTGTATGTGTGTGTGCATGTGACTGAGTAGTACTTCATGGTATGCATATACCACATTTTATTAATCTATTCTGTATTGGAGGGCACTTGGGTTGTTTCCATCCCTGTGTGATTGTGAACTGTGCTGCTATAAACATTTGAGTGTCCTTTTGTAAAATGACCTTTTTTTCCCTTTGGGTATATACCTAGCATGGTATTGCCAGATCAAATGGTAGGTATACTTTTAGTTATTTGAGGTATCTCCATACAACTTACCATAGAGGTTATACTTGTTTTCAGTCACATCAACAGTGTATAAGTGTTCCTTTGTCTCTGCATCCATGCCAGCACTTGATGTTTTTAGGAACTTTTTTGATAAGCGCCATTCTTACTGGAGTAAGATATGTCATTGTGGTTTGATTTGTGTTTCCCTAATGACTAGAGATGCTGAGCATTTTTTTTAATGTGTTTGCCAACCATTAGACTATCTTTCTTTGAAAAAGGAACCTAAGGCAAGAAATTATAAAACTTCCAGAAGAAAATATTCGTGTCTTTTGCCCACTTTTTAATGAGGTTGTTTGTTTTTTTGTTTGTTTGTTTCATTGCTGATTTGCTTGAGTTCCTTCTAAATTCTGATTATTAACCCTTTATAAAATGTGTAGCTTGCAAATATAAGCCTTTTATCTGTTGTGAATTAATTTCTGTGAATTGTGAGAGGTATGGATCCTGTTTCAGGATGGATACACGTGGCTACAGAGTTTTCCCGGCACCAATTATTGAATAGAAATTCTTTTCCCCAGTGTATGTTTTTATCTTCTTTGTTAAAAATTAGACAGGAATATGTAGATAGTGCCATCTTTGAGTTCTCTGTTCTGATCCACACATCTATGTCTCTGGTTCTTGTGCCAGTACCATGATGTTTTGGTTACTATATCCTTATAGTATAACTTGAAGTCTGGTAAGGTGATACCTCCCACTTTGTTCTTATTACAGAAGGTTACATTGGCTGTACGGGTGGAGTGATTTTTTAGAATTATTAGTTATAGCCAGTGTATGTAGTATGCTATATTTGGTGTAAGAAATGAGGAATTGGAAATATAAATATAAATAATTATGGAACTCTTTCTGAAATGGCCATCAGAGCTGTTATCATATCAGGTCTGACAAGTAAGACTGAACTCATCCTAGAAAAAGTGCTACATAGTAATTGCTGAATATCACTACAGTCCCCTTCGAAGTATTATCCTTGGGAAGCTATGCGCTGATGCAGTGTCTAGTTCACACTTCAAAGCAATTGTAGAACGCTTTTATGCTTTTTCTGGCATGGCCACCAGAGCTGTCATTATGCAAAGTTTGAAATAAATTCACAAACTCATCCTGGAAAAAGTGTCACATGCTAATTACTGAATACCACTATGATCATCTTTGAAGTACTACCCTTGGCCATCTGGTGACTATAGTAATATTGATCAATGAGGTATGTAGCAGATGTTTTAATGATACAGGATTTCCCCACTCAGGGCTAGATAGGGATTCCCCCATTCTCTAGGCCCAGGTGAGCTCAGAAACCAGACCCCTATCTCTAGGCACAAATAGACTGCTCTTTCTAAGCCCTCTGGGCTTTAGCAAGGTCATGAATAAAGCAGTCTAAAACATTTTGGGGTGGTTCCATCTTGAATAGGGAGCACACACCCTAATCCCTTCCCTGAGACAAAACCTGCAAAAACCTAATAACCTTACCCTAGCCAAGGGACTGCATTCATTCATTTGTGAATACACTAACTAACTTTGAAAACATGTTTTCCACCTACCAAGTCCTAGCCAAAATATAACATATGCCCCTAGAAAAAGGACCCATGTGAGAAACTTCCAACTTGGGTCTTCCCCTTTGCCAGAAGCTTTGGTATTTTTTACTCCGTCTGTATTACTTTCTGTCTAATAAAATCTTACCTTACCACTGATCTGTGGTCCATGTATTCATTCTTCAAATCCCCGAGACCAAGGACCTACTGCAGAAAGAAATTCTGGTAAAACTGGGATGCATTTGCAAACTTAATTGTCTAATCTTGTATATTTTCACCCCTGCCACAAAAGAAAAATTATAAAGGTAAAACAAAACTAATAAAAATGATTGTCTTTAGTGGAAAGAAAACACATGCTAGACAGGAGTAAAAAAAGGACACTTTTCTAAATAAGTTTTACCATATAGTTTTGACTTTGGACTCCTATAGGTTTTTTCACCTATTCACATATAAAATTAAAAACAAAAGGGAACAAATTAATATCTAAAAATTCTAAACAATCTAAAATAAATTAACCTAATTGATATCATGTTGGTAACATAATCAAAAATAAAACAATTATTTCAAGTGACTTTAGAACCTGTTACTTTAGCTGTATATCCTTACTGAAATATATTTTCAAGAAAAATAGAGCTGCAAAGGAATATTAAAATTAATTAATTAGCCAAATTGTTATTTATAGTCTTGCAACAGAAGTAAGGGTCTTATTGTTGCAGGAAGATGAGGCCCAATGGAGAGAACGAGCACACAAACACCATGTTTATAAGAGCAAGGGCTTTATTTCAGCTAGTGGAACAAGGAACAGAAGAATTCAAAATGGCCACACTCACCGACTGGTTCAGTCTTCTCCTTTTTATTCCCAGTCAAAAAGTTCTGGCCCATGGGTAACTTTCTCACTGGTCAATTTTTTTTTTTTTTATTTATGATTATGGGGCATCATACACTCACTTCATAAACCATTTGACACATTTTTATCACAGTGGTTAACATAGCCTGTGGTGCATATTACAGGGGTATTTGCGAAACTTGGTAAATGTAGAATGTAAATGTTTTGGCACAGTAACTGAGATAACGCCGGAAAGGCTATGTTAATCACTGGTCAATTTAAATCAACCTGAAGAAGCGGACTCCAGCTTTTACAGAACCATGGGCTTTCATAGAAGCAAAAGCTGAAAGCTTCAGCCTCCAAGTCCCAGGAAGTAAAGTTTTTACAAATTCCTAAGTGCTGAGTCACCACAAGGAGGATGTCACAGGTGTATCCTTTGAGTCTCCTTGAGAAGACCTCTGTTCTCTTAGACCTTACTTTTTCTGGGTACCCTCTCTCATTATAAAAGGCAAAATGTTTTACAAGTTGTCGTTTTAGCCACCCCAGCCAGGCATGGTGGCTTATACCTATAATCCTAGCACTCTGGGAGGCCAAGGCAGGAGAATCAGTTGAGGTCAGGAGTTCAAGGCCAGCCTAGCAAGAGAAAGACCCCATCTCTACTAAAATAGAAAAAAAAAATTAGACAGGTTTTTGGTGGGAACCTGAAATCCCAGCTACTTGGAAGGCTGAGTCAGGTGGATTCTTTGAATGCAGGACTTTGAGGTTGCTATGAGCCAGTCTAATGCCACAGCACTCTATCCTGGGGCAACAGGGTGAGACTCTGTCTGGAAAAAAAAGAAGAAAAACCCTCACCCTTTTGTGGGAATTAAAATCTAACTTCCTGCCTGAGGCCAGTAATCACAGGGGCAGAGGAGTATTGTTTCCTCTTTGTTTCCTAGTGTCTTAAATCACAGAAGATGGCTCAACAGAATTATCTAGAAAGAGGTCATGAGATCATCCATCTTCACTTAATATGCTATATTTAAACACCAACAGCCTGAAGCTGAAAACCCCCTCTAAAAAAATCTGTATTTCTGCTTCAATGGGGCACAATGGTTCTTTAAGTTGAGAGTATGACATCCTCCTCATTTTCCAGCATTAATAAACTTCTCTTTCCTTATCTTCCAACCACTTGTCCTCTGTTCTTCATTCTGTCTCAGGAACAAGTACAGAATTTGTGGTAACACTTATCAATATCATTTTGAATATATTTTAAATAGTGTAAGTAAAATAAACAAGCAAGTATGGGAATGTTTTGGGGAATAATTGTTAAAGAAGAGATTCAAATATAAAATCAAATAATTTACATAAAAATATAATGTTAAATTTGAATTGAAATTATTAATATGAGATTATTATTACTGCTCTTCTTAAGATACATATGTCTTAGCTCTGTCTACTGAAGTGATTCAGTAGCAATAACAGTTCAACTCCAGTAAGCACAATTAAGCATCCAGATTGTGTTCTCTAAATATCATTCCTCACCAAGAGAAATGAGGACCCCTTGGAGTCTATTTCCAAGTGTGGATGGGAAATTATACAAACTTTCCTGGTGGCTAGGAAAAAACAGTTCTAAAAATAGAAATACCAAAATCTTGTGCTAGAAAGGAAAAAAATCTATCCAAGACTAAAAGGGCTTGGCATGGTGGCTTATGCCTGTAATCCCAGTACTTGGCTTCCCAGCACTTCCCAAAGTAGGAGGATCAGTTGAAGCCAGTATTTCAAGACTAGCCTGAACAATATACAAGACCTCCTCTCTACAAAAGATACAAAAGTGTATTAGTATATTAGATTTCCTCTCTACAAAAGATACAAAAGGTATATGAGTATATTAGACCTCCTATCTACAAAAGATACAAGAGAATATTAGCATATTAGATACAAAGTATATTATTAGTATATGATACAGGATTTCCCCTACTCACTTCATGGTGGGACAGGGATCCCCCCATTCTCTAGGCCGAGCTGAGCTCAGAATTCAGACCCCCCCCCCAACTCGAGGCACAAACAGGCTGCTCTTTCTAGGCCACACTGTCTGGGCTCTTGCAAGGTCATGAACAAAGCTGCCTGAAACATTTTGCAGTGGTTCCACCTTGAGTAGGAATCACATATTTTAATACCTTCCCTGAGACAAAAACTGCAAAGATCTAATAACCTTGCCAAAGGGGAAGGACTGAATTCATTCATTTGTTAATACACTCATTAAGTTTGTAAAGTTTTTTTCCACCTACCAAGTCCTGGCCAAAGTGTAATGTATACCCCTAGACAAAGGACCCATGTGGGAGACTTCCGACTTGGGTCTTCCCCTTTGCCAGAAGCTCTGGTGCTTTTTTACTCTGGTATTCTTTTATGTCTAACAAAATCCTTCTTACCACTGATCTGTGGTCCATGGGTTCATTCTTCAAATCCCTGAGACCAAGGAACCTACTGAAGAAGAAATTCCCGTAACAATGGCAACCACCTATAGTCCCAGCTGCTTGAGAGGATGAGGCAGGAGGATCACTTGATCCCAAGAGTTTGAGGCTGCAGTGAGCTATAATCACACCACAACGCTATAGCATGGGCAACAGAACAAGACCCTTTCTCACATTAAAAAAAAAAAAAGATTAAAAAGCAGTGCAAGAAGGTACCAGAACCAAGATAAGAAGGTTTCATTGACCAAAATCAGACAATTTGAATATCAAATTAAATAATATGCCCAATTGGTGAAATATACTGTATACATTAAATATTATGTGTCCAGTGATATTAAAAAATGAATAAAAGAGAAGAAAAACATGATTGGACCTAAATGAAAGAAATAAGAGCATTAACATTTTGTCAATGTTAGGTAATTGCCCCAGAAAAGTCCCTTCCCCAGAAAGCCCCTTCCTGCTTTCAACAGACCAAGACTAGCTGTCTCACTCTTAAAGTTACAGCTCCTTTCCAAGCACAGGGAGTTGCCCTCTGAACAACAGGGAATTCCCTACTAGACATCTCCTTATCTCCCAGTCACAAAACTTACCTCATCTCCTTTTGCCAATTACCTGCTGAAAATTTCAAACTATGGCCTGTCCCTAACAGCTCTCCCCACCAGAGCAGTAAGCCCTTATTGGCTATTCTACCATCCCACCACCATTCTGAGACTTCCCCTAACCAAACCTATATAAAGGTGCGCTTTTCTTTTGGTCTCTCACTCTTTTTTTTCTATTTTTTTTTTTTTATTAAACAATAACTGTATACATTGATATGATCATGGGGCATCATACACTGGCTTCATACACCATTTGAAACATTTTCATCACAATGGTTAACATAGCCTTCCTGGCATTATCTCAGTTACTGTGCCAAAAAATTTACATTCTACATTTACCAAGTTTCACAAATACCCCTGTAAGGCACACCACAGGTATGATCCCACCGATGCCCCACCACCTACCCACCACACCCCTCCCTCCCCTCCCTTTCCCACTTCCCCCTATTGTTAGGTTGTAACTGGGTTATAGCTTTCATGTGAGAGCCCCAAATTAGTTTCATAGTAGGGCTGAGTACATTGGGTACTTCTTCTTCCATTCTTGAGATACTTTACTAAGAAGAATATGTTCCAGCTCCATCCATGTAAACATGAAAGAGGTAAAGTCTCCATCTTTCTTTAAGGCTGCATAATATTCCATGGTGTACATATACCACTATTTATAAATCCATTCGTGGATCGATGGGCACTTGGGCTTTTTCAATGACTTAGCAATTATGACTTGGGCTGCAATAAAAATTCTGGTACAAATATCTTTGGAATGTTGTGATTTTTGGTCTTCTGCATATATGCCCAGCACAGCAATTACAGGATTGAAAGGCAGATCTATTTTTAGATATCTAAGTGTTCTCCATATATCTTTCCAAAAGGAATGTATTAATTTGCATTCCCACCAGCAGTGCAGAAGTGTTCCCTTTTCTGCACATCCACACCAACATCTCTGGTCTTCAGATATTGTGATATAGGCTAGTCTCACTGGAGTTAGATGATAGCTCAAAGTAGTTTTGATTTGCATTTCTCTGATGATTAAAGATGATGAGCATTTTTCATATGCCTGAAGGCCGTGCGCCTGTCTTCTTCAGAGAACTTTCTCTTCAAATCCCTTGCCCAGCCTGCGATGGGATCCCTTGTTTTTTTCTTGCTGATGCGTTTGAGTTCACTGTGGATTCTGGTTATTAAACCTTTGTCAGAGGTATACCCTGCAAATATCTTCTCCCATTCTGAGGGCTGTTTGCTTGCTTTACTTACTGTGTTCTTGGCTGTGCAGAAGCTTTTTAGTTTGATCAAGTCCCAGTAGTGTATTTTTGAAGCTGCTTCAATTGCCAGGGGGGTTCTTCTCATAAAATAGTCGCCCAGACCAATTTCTTCAAGCCTTTTCTCTGCATTCTCCTCTAGTATTTTTATAGTTTCATGTCTTAAGTTTAAATCTTTAATCCAATGAGAGTCTATCTTAGTTAATGGTGAAAGGTGTGGGTCCAATTTCAGTCTTCTGCAGGTTGCCAGCCAGTTCACCAAGCACCATTTGTTAAATAGGGAATCTTTTCCCCACTGAATGTTTTTAATTGGCTTGTCAAAGATCGAATAGTGGTAAGTAGCTGGATTCATCTCTTGGTTCTCTATTCTGTTCCAGATATCTACTTCTCTGTTTTTGTGCCAATACCATGCTGGTTTGATGACTATCGATTTGTAGTAAAGTCTCAGGTCTGGTAGTGTGATTCCTCCTACTTTGATATTATTTCTGAGTAATGTCTTGGCTATTCGAGTGTTTTATGATTCCATATAAAACGAAGTATTGTTTTTTCAAGATCTTTAAAATATGACAGTGGAGCTTTAATAGAGTGTGTGTTGAAATTATATATTGCTTTGGGTAGTATGGACATTTTCATAATGTTGATTCTTCCCAGCCATGAGAATGGTATGTTTTTCCATTTGTTAACATTTTCAGCTATTTCTTTTCTTACAGTTTCATAGTTCTCTTTATAGAGCTCTTTCACGTCTTTTGTTAGGTAAATTCCCAAATATTTCATCTTCTTTGGCACTACCATGAATGGGATAGAGCCCTTAACTGCTCTTTCAACTTGACTGTTGTTGGTGTATATAAAGGCTACCGAATTATGGATGTCAATTTTGTAACCTGAGACACTGCTGTATTCCTTGATCACTTCTAGGAGTTTTGTACTAGAGTCCCTAGTGTTTTCCAGATACACAGTCATATCATCTGCGAAGAGCAATAGTTTGATCTCTTCTGACCCTATATGGATACCATTGATTGCCTTTTCTTCCCTAATTGCGGTGGCTAAAACTTCCATTACAATGTTGAAAAGCAATGGAGACAATGGGCAGCCTTGTCTGGTTCCTGATCTGAGTGGAAATGATTCCAATTTAACTCCATTCAATATGATATTGGCTATGGGTTTGCTGTAGATGGCCTCTATCAGTTTAAGAAAAGTCCCTTCTAGACCAATTTTCTTGAGTGTTCTGATCATGAAGGGATGCTGGATATTATCGAAAGCTTTTTCTGCATCGATTGAGAGAATCATATGATCTTTGTTTTTTAATTAGTTTATGTGCTGGATTACATTTATAGATTTACGAATATTGAACCAGCCTTGAGACCCTGGGATAAAAACAACTTGGTCATGATGTGTAATTTGTTTGATGTGCTGCTGGATTCTGCTTGTTAGGATCTTGTTGAATATTTTTGCATCTATATTCATTAGTGATATTGGTCTATAATTTTCTTTTCTTGTTGGGTATTTTCCTGGTTTGGGGATCAGGGTGATGTTTGCTTCATAGAACGTGTTGGGTAGTCTTCCTTCTTTTTCTACCTTTTCGAACAAGTTGAGTAATATAGGTACTAATTCCTCTTTAAAAGTTTGGCAGAATTTTGACGTGAAACCATCTGGTCCCGGGCTTTTCTTTTTAGGGAGGCTTTGTATAGTTGATGCTATTTCTGAACTTTTTATCTGTCTGTTCAACATTTCCACTTGATTCTGGGTAAGTCTTGGAAGGTGGCGTGCTTCCAAGTATCGGTCTATTTCCTTCAGATTTTCATATTTCTGAGAATAAAGTTTCCTGTAATATTCATTAAAGATTTTTTGGATTTCTGACGAGTCTGTTGTTATTTCGTCTTTGTTGTTTCTGATTGATGATATTAGAGATTTTACTCTTTTTTTTCTTATTAGGTTGGCCAGAGGTTTATCTATTTTATTGACCTTTTCAAAAAACCCAGCTTTTTATTTATTGATCTTTTGTATTATTCTTTTGTTTTCAATTTCATTTAATTCTGTTTTAATTTTGGTTATTTCTTTTCTTCTACTGGGTTTGGGGTTGGAATGTTCTTCCTTTTCCAGTTGCTTGAGATGTCCCATTAAGTTGTTAACTTCCTCTCTTTCCGTTCTCTTTAGGAAGGCTTGCCGTTCTATAAATTTCCCTCTTCCAACTGCCTTTGCGGTGTCCCAGAGGTTCTGATAGTTTGTGCCTTCATTTTCGTTTTGTTCCAAAAAATGGGCGATTTCTTTCTTAATCTCATCTCTGTCCCAGCTATCATTTAGCATAAGGTTATTTAACTTCCATGTTTTTGTATGAGTATGCAAATTCCTGCTGTTACTCAATTCAAGTTTTATTCCATGATGGTCTGAGAAGGTGCAAGGAATAATTTCTATTCTTTAAATTTACTGAATTTAGACTTGTGACCTAAAATGTGGTCAATTTTGGAGTAAGTTCCGTGGGCTGATGAGAAGTACGTGTATACAGTTTTTTGGGGATGAAATGTTGTGTAGATGTCTGCTAAATCTAAATATTGGATGGTTAGTTTTAAATCTAAGATTTACTTGCTCAGCTTCTTGCTGGAGGATCGATCCAACACTGCCAAAGGAGTGTTGAAATCTCCGACAATTGTGGAGCTGGAGGAAATCAAGTTACTCATGTCTGTTAGAGTTTTCTTATAAATTGTGGTGCATTCTGGTTGGGTGCATAGATATTAATAATTGAGATCTCATCATAGTGAGTACTACCCTTAACAAATATGAAGTGACCATTCTTGTCCTTCCTTACTTTTGATGGTTTAAAGCCTACTGTATCTGCCAATAAAATTGCAACACCTGCTTTTTTCTGATTACCATTTGCCTGAAATATGGATGACCATCCTTTCACCCTGAGTCTGTATTTGTCTTTTAAGTTAAGATGTGACTCTTGTATGCAACAAATATCTGGCTTGAGGGTTTGTATCCAGTCAGATAACCTATGCCTCTTTAGAGGACAGTTTAAGCCATTCACATTGATGGAGAGTATTGATAAGACTGGTGGAATTTTGGGTATCAAGTTTTTCAAAGGTCCTTTCGCCAGTGGGGAAGTTGGAGTTTGATCCGAAGTTTCTGAGTGAGTTTACTTTTGTGGTATAGGATTATGTTGGTCATTGTGGAAGATAGGTCTGAGAATATCCTGAAGAGCTGGTTTACTTATGGCAAATTTTTTCAACATATGAATGTCATTGAAGTATTTAATTTCTCCATCATAAATGAAACTCAGTTTAGCTGGATACAAGATCCTGGGTTGAAAGTTATTTTCCTTTAGGAGATTAAAAGTCAATGACCACCCTCTTCTGGCTTGAAAAGTTTCAGCAGAGAGATCTGTAGTTATTCTAATATTCTTTACTTTATACGTAATGGTTTTCTTTTGCCGTGCTGCTTTGAGAATCTTCTCTTTCATATTAATTTTAGTGAAGCTAATTATGATGTGCCTGGCGGATGACTTATTGGGGTTGAATCATGCTGGGTTTCTGAAGCTGTCTGCTATCTGAATTTCAGATTGTCTAGGCATGTCTGGAAAATTTTCTTTCATCATTTCATGCATAAGGGCCTCTGTACTCTTCGAGGCCACTTCATCATTTTCCGAAATCCCAATTATTCGTATATTGCTTTTCTTCAAATTACCTGAGAGCTCTCTGTGTGAGTGATCCCGTTTTTGCTCTCCATTTCTCTTCCTCTTTGAGAGATAGGGAGCGTTCGAAGACTTTATCTTCAATGTCAGAAATCCTTTCTTCTGCTTTCTCCATTCTGTTGCTGAGGGATTCTATTGTATTTTTCATATCTTTGAGGGCTGTAAATTCTTGCTTCAGTGTGTCTAAGTCTTTGGTGGTTTTGTCTTCAAATTCGTTAAATTCTTGAGACAACTTTTTTATTTCTCCTCGAATTCCTAATTCCATTTTATTAATCTTGTCTGCAATCCAAATTCTGAATTCGATTTCTGACATCTCATCCAGTTGTTTATGAATGAGATCTTGAATCACATCTGCCGTATCTTTTCTTGGTGGGGTTGATCTATTCTGGTATTCATGTTTCCAGAGTTTTTCTGCTGATTCTGCCCCATGGTTATTTTACTCCCTTTGATTTTTCCCTTGGGGCTTTATCGAGGGCCCGTACAGTGTTGTGGCCTGAGAAACTGGGGCCCTGTCTTGTGTGGTTGGGCTAAGTGGTTCTGTCCTGTATTCAGCTGGTTTTTGTTCAATCCTAGTGTAACATTTACTCTGGCTTGAAGTGTCAGCTGTGTGGTAAAACCAGCAATTAAGTCACCCCGCCTGCCCACTTCTGGCACCAGTTGGAAAAGGAAAATAGAACCTTCCTACAACCGCATACCCAGGGCACTGCCTGAAAAGTCCTCAGTCTATTAGTTCAGTTCAAAAGGTCCAAATCGATTGTCTCAATTGGCACCTGTCTTGGGTGGGAGAGTTCAAGAGGTCTCTGGGAACTGGATCACAGGGGTCTGATGAATCCTGTGATATGGCTTACTCCAGTGCTGCGTGGAGTCAGGAGGAGCCACCTAGCAAATAGATCAGTCTGGGAAGGTTGATGTCTCCTTCCTACCTTTTCCCCTCCATTGGACCCCGTTACTGGTATCTCTGCAGATGGCTAACCCAGTTGCCTGTAGTGAACAGATACTCTAAGGATTTGCAGCTGCTGAATTGCAAGGAAGTCTTCCAGACCCCTGCAGTCTGTCGCTATCTAACAGGAGAAGATGGGGCCTGACATCTTTGAGTACTTGATGCAGGTGGTGGGAGAGAAGTGTTCACTCAGGCTTAGTCCCGTCCCTGATTGATGTTGCTAACAGAACAGAACAGAACAGACAACTTTGTAGGGTTCTGTCTCTGTTTCTGCTAAAATCGCCTACAGAAGACGAGCTGTTCTGAGTTTGAACGTCTTTGCTGCTGGAGGTTTTTGTCCAATTACCTCTCTGAGTCGGCCCTTCCCTGGAAGCTTCCCAGGTTTGTGAGCAGTGTCAGGCAAATCCTTTTCTCACTGGTGGCCTCCTCTGGTTGTCCAGGGAGACAGGTGGTGTGGCTTCAGAACATCCAGAAGTGAGCTGGTTTGCTTTTGTTTGTGTCCTTGTGATCACAGCTTGCCTCAGCGGTTTTGATGTGCATTCTTCAACCTTCTCTCTTGGTGCGGCTCAAATCCACCAGGATACTTACTAAATTCCTGTCCCTTAACTCTCCTTCTGGACAGGAGCCTCTGTTGAAAGCTGGCTTCAGTCTGCCATCTTGTCTCTCACCCTGGTCTCTCTGTCTTTTCTCTCCTCCTTTGTGCTGCTCTGTAGCATCCCTTTCCAATAAAGACCTTTCATACAAGCCTTGGTGGTCTGTGAGATCTCTGCCAGTCAAGTGCCACCCTTTCATCTGGTGTCAGAAGTGGGATATAATTAGGGAACGCTCCCAAGGGTAACTACCACTCCTAGGGGCTCCCTGTCCTCTTCTTGCACTCCCGGTGCTCACCACCTCACCTGCTTGTGTCCATCCACCATGGTGCTCTAACCAGCACTCAACATTGGCCTCATCCAGACATGGTGAGTACCCATATGGAGTGAGTTTTCCCTAATTGTGGGCTGGGTTGCTTACATTCCTGACAATTCACCCATTTCTCGAGATTTGTTTTCCCTATTCCCATTGACTTTTCATGTCCTAGCCTAGGGCTTCCATGCCTCACACAAAAATTCCTGGTGCCAGATCTCAGCCTCTCCTCTGCCCCAAGGGTCTGACACTGCTCTAGAGTCCAGTGATGACTGGCCTAGACTGTGTTATTTTCTCAGCCAGCAACAAAGCAGCAGAGATGTCCGCCCTTTGTCCAGGTCCTCACCTGATTCTACTCACACTTTATTCCTGCAATGAATTGCCATGAGTGAAAGCCATTCTATTCCACCTAACACCCCTTTGGGGTGCTTATTACACCACCTGGTAGAAATAGGAAACTCTCTACCTGGATTTAACCACTTTATTTAATTTTTCTTTAGTTTGAGACCTATATGTTCAGGGTTCCTCATAGCTTAGAACTAAGTCTAATTTATGTTCGGGTGATTCCAAAATTCTTGTAACAAAGTACTCTTCTTCTCTCTATCCCCCTGAACCAGACCTGTTCTACCCAGCAGATGAACCTCTGCCATGCAGGCAAACGGCCACTGGTTCTAGAACTGGAGTAGTTCCTGTTCTGACACCGTCATATTTGGCTCATCCCTCAACCACACAGTTGCCTGCACCCTCTGTCTCTCCTACTTCCCCGTCAACCAATCTGAACTCATCTGCTAACTCCTCCCCTCCAACTAGCCCTCAGAGTTCCTCCATGTCGTCTCTCAGTCCACTGCTGGCTGCTCCAAAAAACACTTCCAGACCTCTTTACCCCTTTCTTCCTCCAGCTCCTCCATATGATGGTCCTACAGTGCCACCATGTAACAATGTAGACAAATTGCAAACTAATTCTAAGGCATTCACTACTCATCCTCACTTCCCTCTGGTCCCCTCACCCAATCCCATTCCCATTCATCTCCAGAATTAGAAGGACCTCCATCTCCCTCTCACTCCCTGGCCCCACTCCACGAGGTAACTGGAGTCGATGGTGTAGTTTCTGTTTATATTCCTTTCCCCATGACTGAACTCACACACCTTAAGGTTAGACTAGGTTCATTTACTTCTAATCCTTCTCATTTTATTCAAGAGTTTCAATTTATTACTATGTCCTATCAACTTACATGGCATGATGTTTTTGTTATTTTAGCTAATACCTTGACCTCTGATGAACACAAACAAGTGTGGGAGAGGGCGAAAGAGGCAGCAGATCAATTTCATATGTCAAACAATGAGCATCCTACAGGTGACACCATGGTCCCTAACTCCTAGCCAGATTAGAATTTTAATGATAATGCTGGGAAAAAAGTAGACACATTTCTATTACCTGCATTCTTTGTGGACTTAGAGCTTCTTCCAAAAAGGCTATCAATTATGATAAATTATGGGAAGTGATACAAGATAAGTCTGAGAATCCTTCAGCTTTCCTCCAACATCTTACCGAAGCTTTTGTTAAGTATACTAACTTAGATCCTAAAACAATAGATGGAAAAATCATTCTCATGACTTATTTCTTTAACCAAAGTTATGCTGACATCAAACTTAAACTAAAGTGCTTGGAGCACGAACCCCTGACACTCCAGGCCGTGATCTTAGACACAGCCTTTAATGTTTACATGGGGCGAGATCATGTTTTCCAAAGAGAAAATAAAAAGTCTCAAACCCAAGATTATCAAATGTTAGCTCAGAACATTACAAACAGTGTCACTAAGGCCATCATTCCTAACCTGCCTAAGTCATCGGGGACAAAGGCCACTTCATGACTCAACCACCTGGACCATGCTACAAATGCGGTGAAGAAGGCCATTGGGCACAACGTTGCCCCAATCCCAGGCCCCCTCCAGGGCCATGTTTTCTCTGCGAAAGAAAAGGCCATTGGAGGGCTGACTGCCCCTTGGCCCAGAGAGGACATGGGGCCAGTCAACCTGCGGCACTTATAGTAGACTTGTTGGGGCGTGCCTCTTCTGAAGACTGATGAGACCCTGGCTTCTCTCACATGACAAAGATCACCTCTGCAGAGCCAAGGGTAACCCTGATGATGACAGGTAGAATGATTGCCGTCCTATTAGACACAGGAGCTACCTTCTCAGTTCTTAAAGATTTCAGCAGTCCTACCTCTATTGTTGGGGTAGAGGGTTTTTGTCACCATCCATGTCAAACACCTTTTTTACACTGCATGACTGGCAATTTCTGATTTATACATTCCTTTTTGGTGTTGCCTTCCTGTCCAGTTCCCCTTCTGGGACATGACATACTTTCCAAATTAGGTACTGCCCTCACTTTTGATTCTGAATTAATAGATGCTAACCCATGTCCTTTTGCCTCACTCTGCCTCACTCTTTCCCAAGCCATCAAAGATTCATCACCCTGGCCCATTCCACCAGAGCAAGTAAATCCTAAGGTTTGGAATACTAGAACCACTTCAATTGCTTCCTGCTCTCAGTTCTTGTTAAGCTAAAAGACCCCTCTGTTTTTCCTTCTCAATGTCAATATCCACTTCCCCAATCTAGTCTCCTGGCACTTCAACCTGTTATACAGGATCTCCTAGAAAAAGAATTTTTGCAACCTGCCCACTCACCATATAATACTCCCATACTAGCAATTAAAGAACCTAATGGCACCTATCCATCACTTAGTACAAGATCTAAGACTCATCAACTCTGTATAGGTCATTCATACACACCCAGTAGTCCCTAATCCATACGCCCTCCTATCAACCATCCCACCTTGAACCACTTATTTATCTGTGCTAGACCCCAAAGATGTCTTCTTCTCCATTCCCTTACACCCTAATTTCCAAGACCTATTTGCTTTCACATGGACTGAACTGACCCTACTTCTCAGACTTCTTCCCAACTTACTTGGGCTGTACTCTCCCAGGGATTTCGTGACAGCCCCCACCTATTTGGCCAGACATTATCACTAGACCTCCAGTCACATGATCCCTCTCCCTCAAACTTGGTTCAGTATGTCGATGACCTCCTGCTCTATAGTCCCACTTTACATGACTCTAAGCGAGACACCTATTCCCTCCTTAATTTCCTTGCAGATAGGGGATATTGGGTCTATCCCTGAAAGGTTCAATTATTCCAACAGGAAGTCACTTACCTTGGTGTCCTTTTGTCCCCAGGCTTCAAAACTACTACCATAGACAGAAAAAGCCTTCTTCGTGACTTTCCTTTACCCACCACGAAACAAGAACTCCTCTCCTTTTTGGATTAGCTGGATACCTCAGAGCATAGATTCCCAACTTTTCTCTCCTAGCTGCTCCTTTATATAATGCTACTCGAGATGACCCTCATGAGCCTCTCCTAACCTCCATTTCCACTTCCTTTAAATTTCTACAGCATGCTTTATTAGAAGCTCCAACCCTCCACTTTCCTGATCTTTCTCACCACTTCTTCCTATATGTCACAGAAAAAATGTGGGTTTGCTCTCAGTGTACTTGGACATCAGCTATACCCCACCTTTGTTCCAATTGCTTATCTCTCAAAACAATTAGATAACACTGTTCGAGGTTGGGCCCCTTGTCTCAAGGCATTGGCAGCCGCAGTTACTCTAATACAAGAATTGAAGAAACTCACTTTTGGTTCCCCTACTACTGTCTTATCCCCTCATTCTCTATCTGATCTTTTGACATGCAAAAATCTTCAAACCCTGCCACCATACCGCATTCTTAACTGTCAAACCTATCTCCTGTCTGACCCATCATTATCTTTTAACACATGTCCCACACTAAATCCTGCATCCCTCTTGCCTAGTCCCTCTGACTCATCACCCACTCATGATTGCCTTCAAACACTAGACATTCTTCTCCCTTGCATCTCCAACATACAAGAAGGACCTCTTCCTGACACTGATCTCCTATGGTTTTTGGATGGCAGTTCTTTTATGTATGAGGGAACTTGTAGAGCAGGCTATGCAATTGTGTCCTCCAATGAGATCATTGAGGCACACTCTCTTCCCTCTTCCACCAATAACCAACAAGCACTAACCAGAGCCTTCACCCTAGCATGAGATAAATCTCTCACTATCTATACTAATTCTAAGTATACATTCCACATATTATTATCCCATGCAGCTATATGGAAAGAGTGAGGCTTATGTAACACCAAAGGTAACACTATTCTTAACTCTCACTTTATTGTCAAACTACTAGAAGCTTCTAAATTGTCTAAGGCTATAGGCGCTGTCCATTGCCATTCACATCAATCTAACCACTCGCCCATATCAAAGCATGTGCAGCATGTGAAGCTGCTCTCCAACACTCGTCTCCTGACACCTCCTCTCACCTCCTACTTAGTTCCACTCCTATTGCTGCTACAGTAAAGGAAATTGGCCAAAATCAAATCCAAGGTTTCAATCTCTCCACCCTTATGCCCCAACTAAATCTTAATCTAACCTATGGTTCCATATTACGAATGTACTCTCTTTCAAAACATCACCCTAAAAATAGGCTGGGCTGCTGGATTGAATTAAGTCTCCAAGGTCTCTTACACACTAAACTTCAGGCCACCCCAGTCATGATTCCTAACGTTTTGTCTTTCAAACTTTCAGACCCTACATCTCTTAATTTAACAACTTGCACACACGAAACTAAACCTTTTGTGCCCTCACTCAATCAAGTCATCCAGCCATACCCTCTTTGCTTCAACTTTACTGGCACCACTCCACTATTGGGTCTTAACCCATCAAAGTGCCCAAATATAGTCACTTTCCCTTCCAAGCCAAAAAAGAAGTTACACAGAAAGTGCCATCCTTCTTTCCAGTTTCTTTGTGAGAAAAAATTGTACCCAATTCCCCCTATCCACATTCAAAGTCTCTGTTCTGTAGTTGTGTTGCTACCCAATTTTAAAATTATTTCAAGAGATGAACCTTTTCCAGTGCCTCCTCTTTCTTTCTATCCAACAACCCATATGAAACGGGCTGCCCAAGTTACCATATTTCTCTTACTGACAGCGGTGGGAATCGCAGCTGGCATAGGCACAGGAACAGCTGGCATTTCCTACTCAATAACTCATTATAAAGAATTAGAGCGTCAACATGAAGAAGACATTCAACAGGTTAGTAAAATGATTTTAGGACTCCAGCAACAAATTAATTCACTAGCTCAGGTGGTCCTACAAAACCACAGGGAATTAAATCTTCTTTTGGCAGAAAAGGGGGGACTTTGTTTGGCACTCCAAGAGGAATGCTTTTTTTGTTAATGTGTCTGGAATCATCACTAACAACGTCTGATCACTCCAAAAAAGCCTGGAACTCTGAAACAAACAACGTGAATCAGTGTCATCAGACTTCTCTTCTTAGTTCACTCAAAACCCACTCTGGGTTGCACTTCTACCTTTCCTCACACTTATAGTTGTCATCCTTGGGCTGTGGCTCCATGCATAACTTGTTTTATTCAAACTCAACTGTCAAAGTCGTCTCAACAGGTAACTACTTAGTTGATGCTCCAAACCTACAACAAAAAGAAACTGTTCTTTGTCAATGGGCTACACTCTACTCCAGGCCACAAGAATTTCCTGAGCACCACTTCTAAACATCCACCAATAAAAGGATGGTCTGAAAGCAAAAATTTACATACTCCCAGCAAAAAAGATCATAATCATCCTCTAGTTGGCCAATTGAAACTATGCGCCCCTCTCAGTAGGAAGAAGCTACAGAAGAAACAATTCGAAGTCCCCTATCCCAAGGCCAACCCCCTATTTTTAGCATATCAAGAAGGGAGGAATGTTAGGTAATTGCCCCAGAAAAGCCCCTTCCCCAGAAAGCCCCTTCCTGCTTTCAACAGACCAAGACTAGCTGTCTCACTCTTAAAGTTACAGCTTCTTTCCAAGCACAGGGAGTTGCCCTCTGAACAACAAGGAGTTCCCTACTACCCTGTTTCCCTGAAAATAAGACATCCTCTGAAAATAGACCTACTCACAGGAAAGATATGGCCTCCCCTGAAAATAAGACCTAGCGCATCTTTGGGAGCACACCTTAATATAAGACACTGTCTTGTTTTCGGGGAAACAGGGTAGACATCGCCTTATCTCCCAGTCACAAAACTTACCTCATCTCCTTGTCCCAATTACCTGCTGAAAATTTCAAACTTATGGCCTGCCCCTAACGGCTCTTCCCACCAAAGCAGTAACTCGTTATTGGCTATTCTACTGTCCCCTCACCATTCTGAGACTTCCCCTAACTGAACCTATATAAAGATGCACTTTTCTTTTGGTCTCTCTCTCTCTCTTTCTCTCTTTTCTCTCCTCTTTGGTGCTGCTCTACAGCATTCCTCACCAATAAAGACCTTTTGTACAAGCCTTGGTGGTCTATGAGATCTCTGCCAGTCAAGTGCCACCCTTTCAGTCAAAATTGGCAAACAGGTGAATAAATAAGCATTTACATTGCCTTTCCTCTATGAACCATCTTTTACAGTAAACAATTAGAAAATAAGCACTTTCCAATCACTAATACAAGTAAAACAATTGATTCTTCACTTATTATCAATGGATGAAACCACTTGCTGAAAATTTGAGAAGACTGATGATATAGAGAGTAGGCTATTGGCAACTAAATTCACTGATCATTTACAGCATCATTGATAGTAAGACAATTTAGTCTGGAACTTCTGAGGTGATATGCAATCTCAAGCACACAGCTTCTCCTATAAAAGACCTTTACTGGGCAGCACTTGTGGCTAAGTGGGTAGGGCTCCAGCCCCATGTACAAGGGGTGGCCAGTTCAAACCCTGGCCAAACTGTAACAAAAAAATAGCCAAGTGTTGTGGCGGGCTCCTGTAGTAGTCCCAGTTACTCAGGAGGCTGAGGCAAGAGAATAGCCTAAGCCAGGAGTTGGAAGTTGCTGTGAGCTGTGTGATGCCATGGCACTCTACTGAGGGCAATAAAGGGAGACTCTGTCTCCACAAAAAAAAAAAAAGAAAGAAACAAAAAGACGTTTTTCTAACAATGTTGAAAATGAATCTAATCAAGCCTCTAGTACTAAGTCCAACTTACCAAAAGTACAGGAGATAAGAAGAACAAATTAAGTGGCACAGCAATGAGCAATCAGCTGAACTGATATTTTCAACAGGAAAATGGGACTGACTGCTGCAAATGGGCAGGAAAAAGGGATGAAAGAATGGGAGGACTATTCATTTACATTAAAATAAATCTAAGGAAAATAACAGCCCATGGCAATATGTTGACAGTGCTTAAATTCTGCTTCAAATAAACCAGTGTAAAAGCACATTTTGAAATCATTAAGGAAATTTGGATATGGATTGTGTATTAGTTGACACCAAAGAATTATGGTTAATTCTATTGAGAGTGATAATAATATTGTATTTACTTAAGAAAATGTTCATAATTTTTAGAGTTGCAGACTAAAATATTTAGAGATAAAAATAACATTATATCTGAGATTTGTTATAAAATACTTTATCCAAGGCAAAAGCAAACAAACAAAAAATGATTAGATAAAGTGTAAAGGGAGTATGGGGATTTATTGTGCTGTTCTAACCACTCTGTGTATTTTTGAATTTTTCATTATAGACCCTTTTAAAATATTCAATTCCCCGCAGGAAAGCAAGCCAAAGCAATATTTATTAGGACTTTGATTATGATATTAAGTCAGATGGGGTCCAACATGATCACAAAAGACAAGGTTCCCTACTGTTTAAGTACTATGTATAAACCATGTGGCAGTTTACACAAAATTATATGAAACAATTTTTTGAGTAACCTGTAGAATATTCTCCTTTTGATAAAATTATTTATATTCACCCACCACTTATTTAGCTATCTATCCATACACAATGAGATTTTGATGACTTTCTAGTGTTCATTTAATGCTAATTATGAAAATTTTTGAGTACAATATTTGGGGTGATTTTTTACTTTCTTTTCAAATACTGTATCATGATAGTCATTATTTTGTAAATTACTGGCCATGAACCACTAAAATGATTTTGTAATTCACTAATGGATCACAAAACACAATTTGAAAAATATTGCCTTAGCGCACTCAAATATGTAATATTTAGTTCCTAAAATGATGAAGTGAATAATCTAATTGGAAAGATGAATACTTAATTTGAGATTCACATTATAAAAGATATGTGATTTAGGTTTAAATGAATATTCCAAATTAGTGTTACAAAACATTTAGAGAAAGGAAAAAGTCACTGTAAACAAGAGGTCAGTGATTGTCTAATGATGCAGCAGAATCAAGGAATATGAGTGATATATACATAAGCAAAAAGCAATAGAGAATAACATTTCTGATAAGGTTATGAAGGGAAACTTCGTGAGTACAGATATGGAAAAACATAAGTGATGTGCATTCGAATAATGATATAAATCTGTTTGGCTGGGAGTCTTGAAAAAGATAACAAAGAAGTGACCTTTTTATCATAAAATATTTTGAAATACTATTAGATTTATCAGTTTCCCCCAGTATGATTGAATTAAAATTTTATTTACTCCTCAAACCCTGACAACAATAATGATAATCTTCTACTTGCTTTCTAGAATACATTTATGATCAAAAGAAAGATCATTTCAACATATATGAAGGGACTTGGAACTTTTTTCTTATTGGCTACCTGAGAAGTTCAGATACATTGCTCTTTTGCATTCCCGTATCTTTCTTAACAGAAAGTTTAAAGGTTACTGTACCTTTTGCACACTACTCATAAACTGACTTGATTCATGATAGCATTTTTTAATAACCTTTATCCTACAAAGATGACTCTGTGGCCCCAGTGGAAACACTAGAGGCCTAAGGATTTATTTCTAACAGTAATAGCATAGCTGGGATTTTTTTGTTCAGGAATGCAACACTCAATAGAAAATTATCTATTTCTTTGAACCCTCGCAGACTTCCTGAAAGGAGCCAATATCACTATACTGTAAATATGGCAAATTTAACAGTTGTGTGTTTCAAGTAAGTATAAATAAAGATAATCATTTTTTTTAAGTATTCTGGGCCAGGCACAGTGGCTCAGGCCCATAATCCTAGCACTCTGGGAGGCTGAGGCAGGAGGATCCCTTGAGCTCAGGAGTTCCAGACCAGCCTGAACAAAAGCTAGACCCAGTCTCTACCAAAAGTAGAAAAATTAACCAGTCACAATGACAGAACCCTGTAGTTACAGCTACTTAAGAGGGTGAGGCAGGAGGATCACCTGAGCCTAAGAGTTTGAGGCTGCTTTCAACTAGACTGATGACACGACACTGTAGCCTGGGCAAAAGAGTGAAACTCTGTTTCAAGAAAAAAGTAACATTTTTAATTGAATTAAACACTCCTTCCTTACAAATTTAGATTCTAGAAAGAATTTTATAATACCCTAGTGTAGTATTCTCTGGTCAATTATTTAGTTGTAGATACATTTTAAACTTAGAAGATACAACATCTTCTTCAACATACGGAAATGTCAAAGATGTTAAAGAAAATAATTAAAATAATACATAAGCAGAGCTACTGTACATATTTTAAAATAAATTTTCTATATAAAACTACAAAAGTAAAATTCTTCTCCCATATAATATCTTGTTAATTAAATGAGCAAGATACTCTGATGATGGAGACAGAGAACCAATTTAATACTGGCAAGAATACAATCAACAGCAACCATCATTTTTAGCTTGGTGATTTAAACAAGAAATAACAAAAAGAAAAATAATCAATAGAAATAAACCAACAGAAATAAAAATTTGATGGAACTACACAACAAAAGAGAAATATAATTTACCCTGAATAGGCTCGGTGCCTATAGCTCAGCGGCTAGGGTGCCAGCCGCATAAACCAGAGTTGGCGGGTTCTAACTCAGCCCAGGCCTGCCAAACAATAATGACAACTATAATCAAAAAACAGCCAGGCATTGTGGCAGGTGCCTGTAGTCCCAGCTACTTGGGAGGCTGAGACAAGATAATTGCTTGAGCCCAAGAGTTTGAGGTTGCTATGAGCTGTGACTCCACAGCACTCTACTGAGGGCAACATAGTGAGACTCTGTCTCAAAATAATAATAATAATAATAATAATGATAAATAAAAATAAATTTTAGGGGGGAGGAAACAAGATGGCTGAATGAAGCCAGCTTTCCACAGAAAGTCGTGTCCAGTAGGAGAGTTAAAGGACAAAAATTCAGCAAGTAACCTGCTGGATTTGAGCTACACTAAGAAAGAAGGTTCAAGAACACACGTCAACCCCACTGAGGTGAGCTGCGACCAAAGGATACAAACGAAAGCTGAGACTTCAATCCAGAGTATCTGTTTCACTAGGGTGGAACAGAAACCAGCTGAAAACAAGACAGAACCACTTAGCCCCACCCTTTTGAATGAAATTATGAAAGAGAATTTTCCAGACATGCCTAGAGATTCTGAAATTCAGATAGCAGACAGCTTCAGAACCCCAGCACGACTCAATCCCAAAAAGACATCCCACAGGCATATCATAATTAACTTCATTAAAGTTAATATGAAGGAGAAAATTCTCAAAGCTGCCAAGAGAAAGAAAACAATTACCTTCAAAGGGAACAATATTAGAATGACTGCAGATCTCTCTGCTGAAAATTTCAAGCCAGAAGAGGGTGGTCATCGACTTTTAAAATCCAAAAGCAAAATAACTTTCAACCCAGGATCTTGTATCCAGCTAAACTGAGTTTCATTTATGATGGAGAAATTAAATACTTTAATGACATTCATAAGTTGAACAAATTTGCCATAACCAAACCAGCTCTTCAGGATATTCTCAGACCTATCCTCCATAATGACCAACTCAATCCTATACCACAAAAGTAAACTCACTCAGAAACGTCGGATCAAACTCCAATTTCCACACTGGCGAAAGGATTAAAAATGCCCACTGGACTTTTGAAAAACTCGATACCCAAAACTTCACCACGCTTATCAATATTCTCCATTAATGTGAATGGCTTAAACTGTCCTCTAAAGAGGCGTAGGTTAGCTGACTGGATACAAAAACTCAGGCCAGATATTTGTTGCATACAAGAGTCACATCTTAACTTAAAAGACAAATACAGACTCAGGGTGAAAGGATGGTCATCCATATTTCAGGCAAATGGTAATCAGAAAAAAGCAGGTGTTACAATTTTATATGCAGATACAATAGGCATTAAACCAACAAAAGTAAGGAAGGACAAGAATGGTCACTTCATATTTGTTAAGGGTAATACTCAATATGTTGAGATCTCAATTATTAATATCTATGCACCCAACCAGAATGCACATCAATTTATAAGAGAAACTCTAACAGACATGAGCAACTTGATTTCCTCCAGCTCCATAATAGTGGGAGATTACAACACTCCTTTGGCAGTGTTGGATCAATCCTCCAGCAAGAAGCTGAGCAAAGAAATCTTAAATTAAAACCTAACCATCCAATATTTAGATTTAGCACACATCTACAGAACATTTCATCCCAACAAAACTGAATACACATACTTCGCATCAGCCCATAGAACTTCCTCCAAAATCGATCACATCATAGGTCACAAGTCTAACCTCGGAAAATTTAAAGGAATAGAAATTATTCCTTGCCTCTTCTTGGACCACCATGGAATAAAACTTGAGCTGAGTAACAATAGGAATCTGCATACTCATACAGAAACATGGAAGTTAAAAAACCTTATGCTGAATGATAGCTGGGTCAGAGATGAGATTAAGAAAGAAATTGCCAATTATTTGGAACAAAACTACAATGAAGACACAAACTATCAGAACCTCTGGGACACTGCAAAGGCAGTTCTAAGAGGGAAATTTACAGCACTGCAACCCTTCCTCAAGAGAACGGAAAGAGAGGAATTTAACAACTTAATGGGAAATCTCAAACAACTGGAAAAGGAAGAACATTCCAACCCCAAACCCAGTAGAAGAAAAGAAATAACCAAAATTAGACCAGAATTAAATGAAACTGAAAACAAAAGAATAATACAACAGATCAATAAATCAAAAAGCTGGTTTTTTTGAAAAGGTCAATAAAATAGATAAACCTTTGGCCAACCTAATCAGGAAAAAAAGAGTAAAATCTCTAATCTCATCAATCAGAAACAACAAAGACAAAATAACAACAGACTCCTCAGAAATCCAAAAAATTCTTAATGAATATTACAAGAAACTTTATTCTCAGAAATATGAAAATCTGAAGGAAATTGACCGATACTTGGAAGCATGCCACCTTCCAAGACTTAACCAGAATCAAGTGGAAATGTTGAACAGACCCATATCAAGTTCAGAAATAGCATCAACTATACAAAACCTCCCTAAAAAGAAAAGCCCGGGACCAGATGGTTTCACGTCAGAATTCTACCAAACCTTTAAAGAGGAATTAGTACCTATATTACTCAACCTGTTCCAAAATGTAGAAAAAGAAGGAAGAATACCCAACACGTTCTATGAAGCAAACATCACCCTGATCCCCAAACCAGGAAAAGACCCAACAAGAAAAGAAAATTATAGACCAATATCACTAATGAATATAGATGCAAAAATATTCAACAAGATCCTAACAAACAGAATCCAGCAACACATCAAACAAATTATACATCTTGATCAAGTTGGTTTAATCCCAGGGTCTCAAGGATGGTTCAATATACTTAAATCTATAAATGTAATCCAGCACATAAACAAATTAAAAAACAAAGACCGTATGATTCTCTCAATCAATGCAGAAAAAGCTTTGATAATATCCAGCATCCCTTCATGATCAGAACACTTAAGAAAATCGGTATAGAAGGGACATTTCTTAAACTGATAGAGACCATCTACAGCAAACCCACAGCCAATATCATATTGAATGGAGTTAAATTGGAATCATTTCCACTCAGATCAGGAACCAGACAAGGCTTCCCATTGTCTCCATTGCTTTTTAACATTGTAATGGAAGTTTTAGCCACTGAAATTAGGGAAGAAAAGGCGATCAAGGGTATCCATATAGGGTCAGAAGAGATCAAACTTTTGCTCTTCGCAGATGATATGATAGTGTATCTGGAAAACAGTAGGGACTCTACTACAAAATTCTTAGAAGTGATCAAAGAATACAGCAGTGTCTCAGGTTACAAAATCAACATTCATAAATCGGTAGCCTTTATATATACCAACAACAGTCAGGTTGAAAAACAGTTAAGGAATCTATCCCATTCATAGTAGTGCCAAAGAAGATGAAATTTTTGGGAATTTATCTAACAAAGGACGTGAAAGATCTCTATAAAGGGAACTGTGAAATCCTAAGAAAAGTAATAGCTGGAAATATTAACAAATGGAAAAACATGCATGCTCATGGCTGGGAAGATTCAACATTGTTAAAATGTCCATATTACATTTGTCCAAAGCAATATATAATTTCAATGCAATCCCTATCAAAGCTCCACTGTCATACTTTAAAGATCTTGAAAAAACAATTATTCATTTTCTATGGAATCAGAAAAAACCTCAAATAGCCATTACTCTGAAATAACAACAAAGCAGGAGGAATTATGCTACCAGACCTCAGACTATACTACAAATCAATAGTGATCAAAACAGCATGGCATTGGCACAAAAACAGAGAAGCAGAGATCTGGAACAGAATAGAGAATCAAGAGATGAATCCAGCTACTTACCGTTATTTAATCTTTGACAAGCCAATTAAAAACATTCAGTGGGGAAAAGATTCCCTATTTAACAAATGGTGCTGGGTGAACTGGCTGGCAACCTGTAGAAGACTGAAACTGGACCCACACCTTTCACCATTAACTAAGATAGACTCTCATTGGATTAAAGATTTAAACTTAAGACATGAAACTATAAAAATAGTAGAGTGCAGGGAAAACCCTTGAAAAAATCAGTCTGGGTGAGTATTTTATGAGGAGGACCCCCCGGGCAATTGCAGCAGCTTCAAAAATACACTACTGAGACTTGATCAACCTAAAAAGCTTCTGCACAGCCAAGAGCACAGTAAGTAAAGCAAGCAAACAGCCCTCAGAATGGAGAAGATAGTTGCAGGTTATGTCTCCGACAACGGTTTAATAACCAGAATCCACAGAGAACTCAAACGCATTAGCAAGAATAGAACAAGGGATCCCATCGCAGGGTGGTCAAGGGCTTTGAAGAGAAACTTCTCTGAAGAAGACAGGCGCGTGGCCTACAGACATATGAAAAAATGCTCATCATCTTTAATCATCAGAGAAATGCAAATCAAAACTACTTTGAAATACCATCTAACTTTAGTGATACGAGCCTGTAACACAAAATCCCAAGACCAGAGATGTTTGCGCAGATGTGGAGAAAAGGGAACACTTTTGCACTGCTGGTGGGAATGCAAATTAATACATTCCTTTTGGAAAGAGATATTTAGAACACTTAGAGATCTAAAAATAATCTGCCATTCAATCCTGTAATTCCTCTACTGGGCATATACCCAGAAGACCAAAAATCACAACATAACAAAGATATTAGTACCAGAATGTTTATTGCAGCCGAATTCATAATTGCTAAGTGATGGTAGAACCCCAAGTGCCCATCGATCCATGAATGGATTAATAAATTGTGGTATATTTACACCATGGAATATTATTCAGCCTTCAAGAAAGATGGAGACTTTACCTCTTTCATGTTTACATGGATGGAGCTGGAACATATTCTTCTTAGTAAAGTATCTCAAGAATGGAAGGAAAACTACCCAATGTACTCAGCCCTACTATGAAACTAATTTCGGGTTTTCACATAAAAGGTATAACCCTGTTACAAAGTAGGAGCAGGGGAAGGGGGATTGTAAGGGGAGGGAGGGGGGAGGTGGGTAGAGGGAAGGAGTTTGGTGGGATTACACCAGCGGTGCATCTTACAAGGTTATATGTGAAACTTGGTAAACAGTCTGTGAAGCTAGTGAATGATGCCCCATGATCATATCAATGTACACTGCTATTAACAAAAAAAAGGAAAAAAATAAAATAAATTTTAAAGTAATAATAATAATTTACCCTGAAAAAAATGCTTTTTCACATTATATTTTCTTCCTACTTTTTCATAGATTAAGCACTTTATCTCACTTGCTATTGTAGCGTAGAATAAATCAGATTCATTTTTATGTTGACAGTGATAAGACTATCTCCTCTTTCTTATAATAAAATTTTAGAAAAAACGTAAATATTTTTATATTGAAAAATCAAACCCAGTTTACTATCAGCCTTCAAGAAGGAGATCAATGTGTCATCAGACCCATGTGAGAAGTTCTAAAAGAGTTTAAATATAGATTACTATCTAATATATGAGCTAGACAGCTATCTAGTATAAAAGAAAATACTGTGGAAAGCTCATGTGTTATTTCTACTGGTTCTTCTAAGATATGAACACAATATACCTCCATTCTTATATATGGCTATGTTAATTTTTCTCAGCAATACTTTCTATATATCATAATACAAATCTTAAACATATTTTACAAGTATCCCTGGCAACCTACTTAGATGTTCATTATATATTCATCTCCGCAATATTTTATAGTGGTATATTCTTAAATATAGGAATTTAACTGATTTTGGATATTGTACTCATATCCTTTAATCTTGCAAAACTCATTTATTAATTCCAATACCTTTTGTACAGTCCTTGATATTTTCTTTGTAGATAATCATGTCACATAAGAATTTTTTTTAAGTTGTTTTATTTTCCTTTCCAACCAGAGTCCATTTCACTTCTTTTTCCTATCTTATTTCACGGGTTAGAATCTCTAGCACAGTGTTGAGTGAATAGAGAGAAGACATTCTCACCTCATTTCTAATCATCAGTCATGAATAACTATAATGTTAGCTGTGTTTCACAGATTCTTTTGATCAGGCTGGGGGAAGTACCCTTATAATTTTAGTTTGCTATGATCTTTTTACCATGAATGGGTGTTGAATTTTTGTCAAATGCTTTTCCTTCATCTATTGAGATGAGCATATGATTTTTTTCTTTATTTGACACTATTAAAATGGTGAATTATATTGGTTGACTTTTTTGTTTACAAATTTTCTTTCCTAGGGTATGCCCCAATTAATCAGGATATATTACCATTTTAAAATATTGCTGTTTTATTAATACTTTGTTCCATTTATGAAGATAATTTATCTATAGTTTGATTTTATTATAATATCTTTATGTTTAGTATCAAGGTGAGATCAGCCTTTTACAATAAGCTGGAAAGTGTTTCTCCCACTTACATAATACTTTCAAGATAAGTTTGTATAGAATTAGTATTTTTTCATCTTTTAAAGTTTATTGGAATTCAACATTGAGCCATCTTAGTCTGGCCCTTTTTGTCTCCCTCCTTTCCTTTCTTCTCTTTTGGGAAGGTATTCCACTGAAAATTCAATCTCCTTAATATGTGTAGAGATATTAAAGTTACCTATTTTTTGCTAAGTGGCCTTTGATAGATTGTGTCTTTCAAGGAATTTGTCCATTTTATCTAACTCAATGAATTTAATGGCATGAAGTTATTGATACTACTCTCTTATCCTGCTTTATTATTCTGTATATGGCTATCCAATTTCTCCAGCACTATTTATTTAATACAAATTCTTTTCCCCAGTGCATATTTTTGCCTACTTTGTCAAAGATCACTTGGCTGGCTGTGTTCAGTGGCTTGTGCCTATAATCCCAGAACTCTGGGAGACTGAGGCAGGGGATCACTTGAGCTCAGGAGCTCAAGATCAGCCTGAGTGAGAGCAATACCCTATCTCTACTGAAAGTAGAAAAACTAGCTGGGCATCAAGGCAAGTCCTTGTAGTCCCAGCTACTTGGGAGGCTAAGGCAGGAGGATCACATGAACCCAAATTTTGAGGTTGCTGTGAGCTAGGCTGATGTTACAGCACTCTAGCCTGGGCAACAGAGTGAGATTCTGCCAGGCACAGTGGCTCATGCCTGTAATCCTAGCACTGCAGGAGGCCAAGGAAGGTGGATTGTCTGAGCTCACGAGTTCGAGACCAGCCTAAGCCAGAGTTAGAACTTGTCCTAAAAAAATAATAGCTGGGCATTGTAGTAAACACCTGTAGTCCCAGTTACCTGGGAGGCTGAGGCAAGAGAATTGCTTAAGCCCAAGAGTTTGAGGTTACTGTGAGCTGTGATGTCACAGAACTCTGCTGGGAGTGACAAAGTGAGACTCTGTCTCAAAAAAAAAGAAAAAAGAAAGCAGAGTGAGATTCTATCTCAAAAAATCACTAGGCTTCAGGTGAATGGTTTTGTATCTGAATTTTTTATTCTGTTCCACTGTTCCATGTCTATTTTTGTGCCAGTACCATGCTGTTTTGATTATAATGAGGGACACTATGAAAGTTTTGATATATACAAAAATTAAGAGACAGATCATTTTAATTACTATGTTTTGCCAAAATAATTCTCACAACATTCTATGCACTTTTGCATTCTTGTAAACCATTTTTGAAAACACTCATTTTCTTCAAGTGCTGCAACTCAGTTTCATAGGCATGAACAGCTTCTTCAGAGCTGGAAAAACCTTCATTTTCATATGTAATATTTGACTGTAAAGAATAGGAAATAATCACATGGCGCCAGATAAGGTCTATAGAGTGAATGACTCATAGTTGAAATCTGAAGACTCCAGGAACTGAATGGTGATGCTGGCTGTGTGCGTGGATGTATTGTCACGTTACAAGAGGGTCCTCCACAGTCCTGTCCTTGACCACTGATTTCAAAACTTCCTAAAAGATTTTTCTAGGCATACTCTTATGTACCATTGGGCAGTAACAGTCCTCTGCTCCTCCAGAGGAACAGTTGCAACATGACTGCTTTTGGAGAAGAAAATTACTACCATTTTCTTTCCAACACTTTGGGGCCAACTTTGGTGGATTTTCACTGGGAAAAATTCACACTGTTGGCTGATGCTTATTCTCTGGATCAAACCAGTAAATCCAGGTTTCATCTAATACGACCAAAATTTCTTTACACCATTCAACATGGATGTGCTTTTCTTCATCCGTCAGAGTGAGACACCCATTGGGACGAAACTTTTCTTACTCAAAGATTTTGAACACTGCCTACAATCCAATCTGTAGTGCTACTTTAATGTTCTTAAATGCCACTTTATTGTTTTCATGAGCAACTTTTTCCACAGTGGCATTGTTTTCCTCAGTCACTACAGTCCCCAAACGCCCACATCTCTCTTTATCCTTCAGTGAATTCTGGCCTCTTCCCAGTTCTTGAAACCACTGAAAAATTGTCATGCAGAAAGGAATAACGTGTCTGAAAGCCCATTGCAAATGTTCAATGCTTTAAGACTAATGTAACTCACTTTCTTTTTTATTGAGACAGAGTCTCACACTGTCACCCTCAGTAGAGTGCTGTGACATCATAGCTCACAGCAACCTCCAAATCTTGGGCTCAAGTGATTCTCCTCCCTCATCCTCCTTAGTATCTGGGACTAAAGGCACCCACCACAGTGCCAGCTATTTTTTGTTTTGTTTTAACAGGCCCAGGCTTGGTTTGAACACACCAGCCCTAGAGCATGTGGCCAGCACCCTAACCACTGACCTACGGGGTGCCCTCAACTCACTTTTAAAATAATAGAAAATCATAGCACAAAGAGTGCTCTCTTTTCAGATCCATAACTGATGCTGAGTTCCGTATGGATGGAAACAAATTAAGTCCTCCCAGAAGCATCAATAATCTGAGCAAGTTGAAAATTGTATGGACAAATCAGAAAGGATGTCACTGTCAACTGGATTTCTTAGAAGTGAAGTAATGGATCATAACACAATCTGTCTCAAAACTATTGTCATGATCTTCCTATAGCCTGACTTGTCCATTTTGTTTAAAATTGCCTTGGCTATTTGGGCTTTTTTCTGGTTCCAAACAAAGCATGAAAATATTTTTTCTAGATATGTGAAATATGATGCTGGTATTTGGTTGGGGATTACATTAGGTTTGTGAGTCACTTTGGTTAGTATGGACATTTTAAGAATGTTGATTCTACCAATCCTTCCTTGTTTGTTCATATTCTTTGCAAATTCTTTCCTTAATGTTTCATAGTTCTCTTTGTAGGGATCTTTCATCTCCTTGGTTAAGTGTATTCCTAGATATTTTATTTTCCTTGAAGTTGTAGTGAATGTTTTTGAGTCTTTGATTGGACACTTAGGTCAACTGTTATTCAACACTACTGATTTGTGTACATTAATTTTGTACCCTATCTTCTTGTTTACCAATTTCAGGAGTCTCTTGGAGCAATCTTTGGGGTTTATGAGGTATAAAATCATATGATCAGCAAAAAGTGATAGTTTGGCTTCTTTCTTGATTTGGTTACCCTTAATTTCTTTCTCTTGCTTGATTCCTCTGGTTAGAACTTCCAGCATTAGGTTGAATAAAAGTGGTAACAATGGGCATCCTTGTCTTGTTCCACTTTTTCGTGGGAATGTTTACAGCTTTTCCCCATTCAGTATAATGTTGGCTGTGAGTTTGTCATATGTGGCTTTCATAATTTTAAGATATGTTCATTCTATGCCCCTTTTGTTAGGGGATTTTATTATGAAATGGTGCTGAATTTTGTTGAATGTTTTTTTTGTGTACCTATTGAGATGATTATATGATCTTTATTTTTGTTTCTGTTTATATGGTGAATCACATATACTGATTTTTATGTGTTGAACCATCCTTGCATCTCTGGAATGAACTTTATTTTGTCATGATTATATTTTTATTTGCTGTTGAGTTTGGTTTGCTAGTACTTTATTGGGGATTTTTGCATCTATATTCATAAGAGATATTAGTCTCTAGTTCTTCTCTTTTTGTAGTATTCTTTACTGACTTTGGTATCAAGGTGATCCTGGCTTCATAGAATGAATTGGGGAATGCTCGGTGCCTGTAACTCAGTGGTTAGGGCCCTGGTCACATGCACCAAGGCTGATGGGTTCGAACCCTGCCTGGTGACTGCTAAACCTCAACAACAACAACAAAAATAGTTGGGCATTGTGGTGGGTACCTATAGTCCCATCTACTTGGGAAGATGAGGCAAGAGAATTGCTTAAGCCCAAGAGTTTGAGGTTGCTGTGAGCTGTAATGTCATGGCACTCTACCAAGAGTGACATAGTGAGACTTTGTCTCATTAGAAAAAAAAGAATGAGTTGGGGAAGATTCCTTCCTTCTTGATATTATGGAATAATTTCTGCAGTATGGTTCCCAACTCCTCTTTATATGTCTGATAAAATGAGACTGTGAATCCATCTGATTGAGGACTTTTGTTTGTTGAAAATTTTTTTTATTATTACTACTGCTTCAATTTCATTGCTCACTGTTGGTAAGTTCAGGAATTTTCTTTCTTGCTGACTGAGTCTTGGGAGTTTCCAGGAATTTATCCATTCCCTCTACATTTTTTAGTTTATGTGCATAGAGATTTTCATAGCATTCACAGATAATATTTTGTATTTCTGTGGTAACAGTTGTAATATCTCCTTTTTCATTTCTAATTAAGTTTATTTGCATTCTTTCTCTTCTATTCGTGGTTAATCTAGCAAGAGGTCTGGCAATGTTGATCATCTTTATGAAGAACCAACATTTTCTTCATTGATCTTCTATATTATTTTCTTTCTTGTTTTCAATTTCATTTAGTTCTACTCTGACCTTGGTTATTTCTTTTCTTCTGCTGGCTTTGAGTTTGATTTGCTCTTCCTTTTCTAGTTCATTGAGACTTGTCATTAGATTTTTAATTTTCAACCTTTCTTTTTTTTGTTGTAGCCATTTAAAGATATGACTTTTCCCCTTAGGAATGCTTCTGCTGAATCCCATGGATTTTGATAACTTGTGTCCCCTTTGTCACGAATCCTTGATTTCCATTTTAATATCATCATTGGCCCGATAATTGTTCAGCAGGAGGTTGTTTAATTTCCATGAATTTGTGTAAAATTAGGTGCTACTCTTGTGTTGATTTCTAGTTTTATTCCACTGTGATCTGAGAAGATGGAAGATATGATTTAAATTTAGTTTAATTTGTTGATCCATTATTTGTCAACTAAAATATGATCAATCTTGGTGAATGTTCCATGTGCCGAAGAGAATAACATATAATCAGTAGGATCTAAGTAAAATATTCTATAAATGTCCATTAGACCCATTTGTGCTAGGGTCTCATTTAAGTCAGGGTTTCTTCATTTATTTTATGCTTGGATGATCTGTCCAGTTCTGTCAGTGGGGTGTTGAAGTCCCCAGCAATTATGATGCTGCTGTTTATTTTACTGCTTAGATCTAGAACAGTTTGCTTTATGAATCTGGGTGTGTTAGGCTCATGAATATTTAGAATTGTTATGTCTTCTTGTTTAATTGTTTCCTTTACTTTTGTATAATGACCATCTTTGTCTTCCTTTACTATTATTGATTTGAAGTCAATTTTATCTGATACTAGAATGGTGACACCTGGTTTCCTTTAATTACCATTTGCATGAAATATTGTTTTTTTATCTTTTAATCTTGAGTCTGTTAGATTCCTTGTGGATTAGATATATTTCTTCATGACAGCATATATTTGGCTTGTATTTTTTTAATCCATTCAGCCAACCTATGTCTCTTGAGTAGGAAATTTGAATAATTCTTGTTAATTGATATGATTAACATGTGGGATGCTGTTCCGTTCATCTGGTTGGGTAATACTTTATTGATTTGTTTTATTACTTATACTATTGTTTTGTATCTGCTATGAGCTTCTGAGGTCGTTTTACACCAGTAGATGACCACTGTGCTGATCCATGTAAAATGCAGCTCTGAGTATTTCTTGAAGGGCAGGTCTGGTCTTGACAAATTCTGTTAGTGTTTGCTTGTCTAGAAAGGTCTTTATTTCTCCTTCATTTATAAGAGTTATTTTTGCAGTACACAAAATTCTAGGGTGAAAGTTGTTTTGTTTCAGAAGAGTTTGGGATCCTAATCCCTTCTGGCTTGTAAGGTTCCAGTTGAGAAGTCTGCAGTCAGCCTAATGGGTTTACTTTGCAGGTTACTTGGTGTTGTTTCTTTGTGGCTTGCAAAAGTTCCTCCTTCATGTTGACTTGAGCTAGTCTGATGACTATGTTTCTTAGTGACTGCCTCTTTACAATGGATCTCCCAGGTATTTGTTTGGCTTCTTGAATCAAGATGTCTAAATCTCTAGCAAGACCAGCAATGTTCCTCAATTATTACTTCAAATACGTTTTCCATCCCTTGTGCATGTTCTTCTTTGCCCACAGTATTGCCTATGATTCTTATACTTGGCTGTTTTATAATTCTGAAAATTCTCAACACTTTGTTCATTCCTCTAATTCTCTGTTCACTTTCTTTATTTTTTGAGACAGAGTCTCACTATGTCACCCTCCATAGAGTGCTGTGGCATCACAGCTCAGAGCAACCTCAAAATCTTGGGCTTAAGTGATTCACTTGTCTCAGCCTCCAAAGTAGCTGGGACTACAGGCACCCACCAGAATGCTTGGCTATTTTTTTGCTGCAGTTGTCATTGTTGTTTAGCAGGTCCTGGCTGGACTCGAACCCGCCAGCCTCGATGTATGTGGCTCACACCCTGCCCAATGAGCTATGGGCACAGCTCACTGTTCATTATTTTTGGCTGAGTTAATTTGAAAGAGTTGTCTTCAAGTTCTGAGATTATTTCTTTTACCTGGTCTAGTCTATTCTTATAAAATTCCACTGTGTTTTTTATTTTCTCAAATGAATTTTTCATTTCCAGAAGTTCCATTTGGTTTTTCTTTAGTTGTCCTATGTCTTTAGTAACTTTTCATTTATTTTCTGAGTTGTTGTTCTGGTTTCTTTCAATTGATTTTCCATTTTCTCTTTAATTTTGTTGAGTTTCCTTATAATTCATATTTGGAAATCTTTCTTTCTTTTTTTTTGGAGACAGAGTCTCACTATGTCATCCTTGGTAGAGTGCTATGGCGTCAAGCTCACAGCAACCTCCAACTCCTGAGGTTAAGCGATTCCCTTGCCTCAGCCTCTCAAGTAGCTGAGGCAAGTACAGGCACCCACCACAACATCTGGCCATTTTTTGTTGCAGTTGTCATTGCTGTCCAGCTGGCCAGAGCCGGGCTTCAACCTGCCACCCTTAGTGTATGTGGCTGGCACCAGAAACACTGTGCTACAGGTGCTGGGATGTGTATTTGGAATTCTTTTTCTTTTCTTTTTTCTTTTTTTTTAGAGACACAGTCTCACTTTGTTGCCCTCAATAGAGTGCCGTGGCATCACACAGCTCACAGCAACCTCCAACTCCTGGGCTTAAGCAATTGTCTTGCCTCAGCCTCCCAAGTAACTGGGACTATAGGCACCTCCAACAATGCCCCGCTATATTTTTGTTGCAGTTTGGCTGGGGCCGGGTTCAAACTCGCCACCCTTGGTATATGGGGCTGGTGCCCTACTCACTGAGCCACAGGCACCGCCCTGGAATTCTTTGTCCTTTATTTTAATATTTTGATTTTGGTTGTTATTCATTGCTAAGGAGCTGGTGTTTCCTATTGGTGGAGTACTTTCACTTTGATTTTTCATACTTTTGGAGTTCTTTCACTGATTCCTTCTCAACTTGAGATGTTGCTTTCTATTGTTTAGATAGGCCTTGTTTCCTTCACCTCACATGTGTTAGTGTATTTGTAGCACGTATTGAGTAAGTATCTTTGGCTTTGTTTGTGGGTGCTTTGATGCCAATCTGGGTTCTGGCAGAAGGCTTTTTATAGATAACCTTAATGTGGTATTTTTCTGAGTTTCTCATTATTTGTAGGCTCTAGCAGTCATGAGCTATGTGTGTGGGCAGATTCCCTGTGTCACTTTTTTTTTTTTTTTAAGAGACAGAGTTTCACTTTGTCACACTCAGTAGAGTGCCATGGTGTCACAGCTCCAGCTCTTGGGCTTAGGCAATTCTCTTGCCTCAGCCTCCCGAGTAGCTGGGACTACAGGCACCTGCCACCATTCCCAGCTATTTTTTGTTGCATTTTGGCTGGGGCTGGGCTGGAACCCACCACCTTCGGTATATGGGGCCAGCGCCCTACTCACTGAGCCATAGGCACCCTTCCCTGTCTCACTTTAATGACAGAGGCTGAAAATCTTTGAAATTCTTTCTCTTTCCCCACAGCTGTGGACTTGTTGGTTGTATAAAGTGTATTGTCATGCCCAGTTTAATTTCTAAGACAGTGTGTGGCACTTGTGGGTGACAGGATCAGCCTGTAAGACTGAGTCAATTAATGCTCTGTAAAGGGCTGTGAAAACTGACTTCTTTGTCAGTAGCTGGCATTTATCAGAAGAAAGAAGCTACAGTGTTGTTTTGGAGACCTATTATCAGCTCTAGCCACTCAAGTGTAGTCTTTGAATGCCCTAGGTAGCGGGTGGGGCCCTGAAACTTCCAGGTGTGTTCTTATTGTCTGCCACACTGGAGGTAGGTAGAGGAGTTGGGCTGGGCAGGAATGGGTGAGTGAACTTTCCATCAGGATCCTCTACAGCAGATTAGTTTGCTATTTGGACAACATTCAAAGATGTTCCGGCTTCTGGAGAAAGCTGCTAGGAAGGAGGTGAAGTGATCCCACACCACCAGAAAGGCTGTTTGTGGAGATGGTGCCATCTTAGATACACAATCTGGCTATTTGTCTCTCCACCCAGCTCACTTGTCTGACCTACTGGTGTGCAAATCCTTGAAACATTGGCAGGCAGGGAGCTCCCAAATCTGGCAGCTCAGGTCCATTACAGTCTCCCAGGATAAAAGGTATGGGACCTATACTCTCTGGAATTCTCATCTGACAACACCCACATTCTAGAAAAGGACAGTAATTCTCCAGATTGTTGGCTTAACCTTTTCTGGCTGGAATGGGTTAGGGAATGGCCACAGCACCCTGTGAACCAGGTACCTGTGCTTGCACATCTGGCACCTGGGGGCAAGCTTTTCTTCTCCAGAGGTTCAACCCCAATCCAACAGGGCAGATTTCCTGCAGGGGAATGCTGCCTTCCCAGCTCACTGCTCAGAACCTCAAAGTTTTCTCCTGTCAATTCTATCACATGGGCCTCCTCTCCACCCAAGTCCAGCTCCCAGACCTCCTCCCTGTGTCCCTAGCAAACTACTTGTTTCTTGGGTGCATAGGATCTAGCTACATGTTTGACCCACTGGCCTGCAACTCCCTGAAATGCCAGTGGGAAGGGCCCAAATTGAGCGCTCCAAGTCCACTACAGTCCCTTAGGCATAAAAGCATGGGATTCACACACCATGGAAGCATCTTGCAGCACCCACCTCTCAGAGAGTGACCAACACTTGCTTGACTCTTGGCCCAAACTTTTCTTCTGGCTGGATTGGATGGAAAAGGGGATGTAAGTCACAGTCAGCCTAGGTACCTGCACACGTGCCTGGTTGCTTAGACACCTCGGGGATGGACTCTTCTTCAGAGGATCTACCTCAGTCCAACAGGGCAGTATAGCTGCAGGGGGATGGCATTCTTGAAGTCCACTACATCTCAGATCCTCACAGTTTTCTCCCATCAGTTCTGCCTATGTGCCTTCTCTCCATGTAAGCCCAGCTCTCAAACCCCTGCCCTGTGTCCCCAGCAGCCTGCTCAAGTCTTGAGGTGCATAGGGTCCAGCCCACTTGTCTGACCTGTAGGGATATCCCAAACTGAGCACCCCAGGTCCACCGCCAACCCCCAAGTGAAAAGACATGTGACTTACTCTCTGTAGAAACCTCAGCCTGCCCCAGGTACCCACTGTGGGGGAACAGCCACTTGCCAAATTCTCTGCTCAAACTCCACTGCTTGTTGCAGTAGTTGGGGGAGGAACAAGCAAAGAAGTATTGGAGTGGAAGAAAGCTAACTGTCATGCCTCATGTGGCATTCTTCCTTGAAGGGGAGACCCTACCCTGAATGACCAAGCACTGGTATCATGCAAGTTTTCCCCACTATTCCATGTTGCTGTCATGCCTGGGATCATGGGAGTGGAAAAGCCTCCAAGAAACTTGGCAACCTGCTGGACTCTGAGGGCTTGTGGAAAGGAGAAAGGGGTCTTCCTCTCATCCTTATTCTGGGGTCTGAGTCTCCCTGGGTTTGATCACCATTGATATCTTTTTTTTCTTTTATCATTTTTTTCTCTTTGCTTTTCAATTTTCTTTTCTTTTTCTTTTTTTTTTTGTGGCTTTTGGCTGGGGCTAGGTTTGAACCCGCCACCTCCGGCATATGGGACCGGTGCCCCACTCCTTGAGCCACAGGCACCACCCTGCTTTTCAATTTTCTTCTGTGGGGTCCCTGGCAGTCTCTGGATATTCTCCCTATGATTCACACATGATCTCCATCTCTTCTCCCCTCTCCCTTATCTGAAATCTATTCTTCCCACCAGGATGTTCTAGCAAGTGATGTCTCTACTCAGCCATCTTGTAAGGTCTCCCCCTACCCCACCAACCAATCTTACAGTACAGCAGAATAAATCAAAACTGATGTTCCCTGTGAGCAAAATATTGTGCTCTAAACCAAGGAATGTGTAGGATATACAGATCCTGCTGTATTTTAAGTTGTAGGATATTTATTCTTTTCTGACATAATCTTTCTCTTACAGAGCAGATGATTCTATATATCCATTAAAAGTCGTCTGTACAAAAGCCCTGTCTCAGCACTTCAACTATTTGTTTAATGTTGCAATTGAGAAGCAACACAAGCAGAAATAGCTCTAAGGTGCTATAGGGATATGAGATAACAGTGAAAAGCAAGCCTTTGATGATAGAAGTTTTGATAAATTATACCAACCTCCTTACTGAGAAACATTAAAAACAAAACAAAACAAATGAACAAAATACAAGCAAGCAAACAAATAAGCAAATAAGAAACATCATCTGAGAAGCATTAAAAAGAGTTAGTGAGCCAAGAATCAAGAAGAATAGAGATTACAGAGGTAAGCAAGAAGTGTGATCCAATAATTCCACTTCAAAAAGTATGTCCATATTAGCAAGAAAATAACAAGTGATCCCATCTCAGGGTGAGCAAAACACTTGAAGAGAAACTTCTCTAAAGACAGATGCACAATCTACAGACACATGAAAAAAAGCTCATCATCCTTAATCATCAGAGAAATGCAAATCAAAACTACTTACTTTGAGATACAACCTAACCCCAGTAATAGTAGCCCACGTAACAAAATCCCAAAACCAGAGATGTTGGCATGGATGTGGAGAAAAGGGCACATTTCTACACTGCTGGTGGGAATGCACACTAATACGTTCCTTTTGGAAGGATGTTTAAAGAATACTTAGAGATCTAAAAATAGACCTGCCATTCGATCCTATAATTCCTTTACTAGGTATATACCCAGAAGACCAAAAATCACAATATAACAAAGACATCTGTACCAGAATGTTTATTGCAGCCCAATTCATAATGGCTAAGTCATGGAAGAAGCCCAAGTGCCCATCAACCCATGAATGGACTAGCAAATTGTGGTACATGTATACCAAGGAATATTATGTAGCCTTAAAGAAAGATGGAGACGTTACCTCTTTCATGTTTACATGGACGGAGTTGGAACATATTCTTCTTAGCAAAGTATCTCAAGAATGGAAGAAAAAGTATCCAATGTACTCAGCCCTACTATGAAGCTAATTTATAGCTTTCATATGAAGGCTATAACCCAACTATAGCACAAGAATATGGGGAAAGGACCAAGGGAGGGGAAGGGAGGGAGGAGGTTAGGGTGGAGGTAGGGTAATGAGTGGGGCCACACCTACGGTGCATCTTAGAATGGGTACAGGTGAAACTTACTGAATGCAGATTACAAATGTCTACATACAATAACTAAGAAAAAGCCATGAAGGCTATGTTAAACAGTTTGATGAGAATATTTCAGATTGCATATGAAACCAGCACATTGTACCCCTTGATTGCACTAATGTACACAGCTATGATTTAACAATAATTAAAAAAAAAAAGTATGTCCCCTACATCACTTTTCAGCCTTTTGGCTAAGATTGAGTGAAAAATATATGCCCTACATATGTATGTGCTTATGTGCATGAGGACACATGTACAGAGAGTTAATAGGTGAACATTTTTATAACTTCAGAAACTAGAAACAACCCTGTTGTCTCTAAACTCAAGAATAGATAAACTCCGGTATAGTCATATAATAAAACAAGGTATAACAATCAAAATGGTTTAACTACAGCCAAATTCACCAGTGTTCTGGATGATGTTTAACACTAGCTTTCTGACAGAAAAAGCATTGATTTGTTATACGTGTATGTGAACACGTTCATGGGGTAAATGTTCCTGTTATGGACAAATTCAAAATAACCAATATAATTTTCACTGAACATAGGGTTGAGAAGAAATGTATACAATCAACTTTCATGCATCAGACCCAATACATCCACTGGCTAAATTGAATTTGACATCTATTAATGTTAAACACAAAAATCGCGTGGATGTGGAGAAAAGGGAACACTTCTGCACTGCTGGTAGGAATGCAAATTAATACATTCCTTTTGGAAAGATATATGGAGAACACTCAGAGATCTAAAAATAGATCTGCCATTCAATCCTGTAATTCCTCTGCTGGGCATATACCCAGAAGACCAAAAATCACATCATAACTAAGATATTTGTACCAGAATGTTTATTGCAGCCCAATTCATAATTGCTAAGTCATGGAAGACGCCCAAGTGCCCATCGAACCACGAATGGATTAATAAATTGTGGTATATGTATGCCATGGAATATTATGCAGCCTTAAAGAAAGATGGAGACTTTACCTCTTTCATGTTTACATGGATGGAGCTGGCACATATTCTTCTTAGTAAAGTATCTCCAGAATGGAAGAAAAAGTACCCAATGTACTCAGCCCTACTATGAAACTAATTTGGGGCTCTCACATGAAAGCTATAACCCAGTTACAACCTAACAATAGGGGCAAGTGGGAAAGGGAGGGGAGGGAGGGGTGTGGTGGGTAGAGGGAGGGGGATCGGTGGGATCATACCTGTGGTGCATCTTACAGGGGTACTTACGAAACTTGGTAAATGTAGAATGTAAATGTTTTGGCACAGTAACTGAGATAATGCCAGGAAGGCTATGTTAACCATTGTGATGAAAATGTGTCAAATGGTCTATGAAGCGAGTGTATGATGCCCCATGATCATATCAATGTATACAGTTATGATTTAATAAATAAATAAACAGAAAAATCACCAAAGAGGGTGGCGCCTGTGGCTCAGTGAATAGGGCGCCAGCCCCATATACTGAGGGCAGCAGGTTCAAACCCGGCTCTGGCCAAACTGCAACAAAAAAAATAGCCAGGTGTTGTGGTGGGCACCTGTACTCCCAGCTACTTTGGAGGCTAAGGCAAGAGAATCACTTAAGCCAAGAGCTGGAGGTTGCTGTGAACTGTGACACCAGAGCACTCTACCAAGGGTGACAAAGTGAAACTCTGTCTCAAAAAAAAAAAAAAAATCACCAAAGAAAGGAGAAGATATAAAAGTACAATTCTACTGATGTAAAATTCAAAAACAGACGAAAAGATAAAATACTAAAAATGAACAACACATATAGGTGGTAAAAGTATAGATAAAAGGAATTAAAAATACTAAAAAAAGATAATATAGTACTGTGTGTATGTGTTGTGGGGGCGGGGCAGTGGACTATTATCTGAAAGGAGTACCCACAGGAAGCTCCTGGCAAGTTTCTATTACTTATCCAGTGGACTGTTTACACAGTGTCTATTTTACAGCAAGTTGTTAAGCTATATATTTAGGGTTTATGCAATTTTCTCTCTGTTACACTATACAGTATTTTTAAATGATGAAAGGGATTCTTTTGTCAAAAGGGTGCTATAAAGCATCAAGGAGCTTTTCTAAACTCTACCAAGAGAGCTAGGAACTGACTCTCATAATTTAAGTCATGGAAGGGATTCTCTCAACTGTATTTTCTCAGATTCCCACAAGGTACATGAAAACTGCCAGAGTTAATGGCAAATTTCTTATAAAACAAAAAGAAATAGAAAATAAAAGTCAAAATATTGTGTTTATTTCCAGAGTTAGACATTTTAATCCAGATACATTTTTACTTTATATTTTTGTTTCAATCGTGGGGGGCAAATTACTTCTATCATCATTCAAAACTTATTTTCATTCTTATTTTCCCAATTAAAATAAAAATTTTCTAGAAATAGCAAAAATAATGCAAACAATTCAAAATATTCCAAAAATTAAAATGTATCTTCTTAGGTCTCACCCCATCAATATTTACCCTACAACTTTGTTTCAAGCAAATTATTACCATCTCAAATGATCTTAATTATGTTCCTGTTTTGTATTTATTTTGTGCATTAGAGTGCAAGTGCCTTGAGGGCTAGAGCTTGGCCAGCTCACTTTGCATTGCCTCTTTGGTGCTTAGAATACTGCTAACCCACAGGGACATCAGTAAAATAGTAGAATAGAAATGTTGATCCTTTATTTTAATAACAACAACCCAAAGTCAAGTGTACTTTTTTGGGAGTCAGTGGAAATGTCTCAGCACCCTGTTGAAGCAAAAAAATATGATCCTAGAAGTACTGAATAGAGTAAGCAAAACAGTTTTACATTACCTGCATTACCCCTCCTCCAAGGTAGTACAGGTCAATGCCAAGAGAAAACCACTTACCCTATAATTTATCCCATGAGAGAAAGTGAGAATCTAGTGAATACCTGGCTTTCCCATGCTACTGAAGAGGTCTACTTTTGCCTCACTCTACCCAAATCACTGAAGGTGTCGGCACAGTTTCATAATCTAGTGTTCCATAGGAGCAGGGAAATGGATGTGGGCTCACAACAGTCTGGGTATGAAACCCAACAAAGAGCTGCAAGTTCTACAAACCACTTTATGAACTCTACCAAGAGGTTAGCTCATGAAACTCACCGAACACATCACCTGCCACCCTGCCAAGTAATTGGAAGATGCCCCCAACATTCCATGCACCCCTCCAACCTCACCATAGCTGATATCCTGTGTGAGTTCCCATAAATTGTACATGGAATCCTCAGCAGTCCTGGATACGCACACACAGGCAGCTGCGTTGACTCTGAAATTTGAAAAAAGTACTTAACCTTGCACTTCAAGATACTGCTCTAGGGAAAATAAACAAGTGGCTCATGGTACCAGGCCCAGCTTTTTAAGATTAAGAGAAGACACACAATTCTAAGACTTCTCCACCAAGAGAGAATAAGAAGAGTGGGCATTTCCACAGAAAAGGTCTATGTGACCCCCAGATTCCCTAGCTGGGCTATTACTGGTGTTTCTCCCCCAAAGCTAGATAATAAAAACTAGTAGAAGATGACTACTTTTTTTTTTCAAATGTAAAGACAGCAACACAAGACTTCATGAAACATGAAAAATCAAGTAAACATGACCATATGAAAGAAACATAAAAATAATTGATGCAAAGAATGGAGATCTACAAATTACCTGGCAAAAAATTCAAAATAATTGTTTTGGGTTTTTGTTTGTTTGTTTGTTTGCTTGCTTTGTTGTTACGAGTTCGGTGAGCTATCTATTTTTGAAATAACCAAACATACTACTACCACTATTTGAATAATATGCTATTTTCCCAGAATTGAAGTGCCATCTCTATCAGCTACTAATACTCATATTTTTTAGATATAGTCATAAGTTATTTATTACGTTCTTTAGAGCCATTTGTCTATTCCTTTTGAGAATTTTAATTATGGTGGCTTTATATTATATTTTGACAATTGATCCATCTTGTACCCTCTTTTTATTCCTCTTTATCCCCAACTTCTTGCCTGGCATATCATGTTTATATTTTTCTTTTTCTTTTCTTTTTTTGAGACAGAGCCTCAAGCTCTGGATAGAGTGCCATGGCATCACAGCTCACAGCAACCTCCAACTCCTGGGCTCAAGCGAGTATCCTGCCTCTGCCTTCCAAGTAGCTGGGACTATAGGCACCCGCCACAACACCTGGGTATTTTTCGGTTGCAGCCGTCATTGTTGTTTGGTGGGCCCAGGCTGGATTCGAACCTGCCAGCTCAGGCATATGTGGCTGGTTCCCTAGCCGCTTGAGTCACAGGCACTGAGCCTCGTGTTTATATTTTTCGACTATTAAGAGTTTCATGTTAACTCACTCGCCCAAAAATAATATCAAAATTATAATTAGAATTGTATTAAATTTATAGATTAATTTTCTTTCCAGTCAAGAACAATGTATGCCTTTCCATATAAACAAATGTCTCTTAAATGCCTCTGTAAAGTTTCTAAATTTTCTTTATACAGATTAATACATTTTTGGTTTGGCTTATTCTTGGGTGATACAGTTGTTGTTTTGTTGTTGTATATGGGCTCTTTCTTTTTATTTCCTACATACACATTGTGTGTGTGAGAGAGAGAGGGAGAGAAAGTGATAAAAGTGCCATTGTTTTTTATAATTAATTTTGCCACTGCCTTATGTTATGCAGAAATCTGAAGTATAAAATACTGACTGGCTCTATTAAAATGCTGTGTAGAAGGCAGACCCTAAAGATAATTGCCAGATATTAACAAGTCACTGTTTAAACAGAGAAGGAATCATAAAGACTACTTCAGCCAGCATTTGTGTCCTCCGTTGTAAGAATGGTGATGAGTTTAAATTTCACTGTAGGAAAGAGAATCTAGAAAAAATGATCTAATTCTGTCTTCTACCTATTGTAGGGATTCCATTGATTTCATCCCTAAACAGATAGCCATCCTATTTCTAACTGAATACTTCTTCACATGGAGAATGCACCATCTTCTGAAGAGCCTCTTAATGGACAGCTCCTATTTTAAAAAGGAAGAAAGGGTATTTTTATCCTTGTCTGGTTCCTTTTTTTATTTTATTTTATTTTATTTTATTTTATTTTATTTTATTTTATTTTATTTTATTTTTATTAAACCATAGCTGTGTACATTAGTATGATCGTGGGGCACCATACACTTGGTTCATAGATCATTTGACACATTTTCATCACATTAGTTAACATAGCTTTTGTAGCATTTTCTTAGTTATTTTGCTAAGACCTTTACATTCCACATTTACTAGGATTCACATATACCCTTGTAAGATGCACCGCAGGTGTAATGCCATTGATCCCCCTCCTTCCCCTTCCTCCCCCCTCCCTCCCCTCCCTTTCCCCTTTCTCCCTATTCTTAGGTTATAACTGGGTTATAGCTTTCATGTGAAGGTCCTACATTAGTTTCATAATAAGGGTGAGTACATTGGGTACTTTTTCTTCCATTCTTGAGACACTTTACTAACAAGAGTATGTTCCAGCACCTTGTCATCCTGAGTAGAGTGCTGTGGCATCATCTTAGCTCACAGCAACCTCAAACTCTTACCTCGGCTCAACCTTTCACCTCAGTCTCCTGAGTAACTAGGAGTACAGGCTTCCACCATGATGACCAGCTAGTTTTTCTATTTTGGTAGGGATGGGGTCTCACTCTTTCCAATGGTCTCAAATGGCTGAGCACAACTGATCTGCCTGCCTCAGCCTCCCAGAGTGCTAGGATTACAGACTTGAGCCACTGTGGACAGCCACTGGTTCTTTTTTTCCCCCCTTGAAGTAAAGATAAGGGTGGAATTTAATATTTTAATCTTTATTTATATGACACTACGAGACAATGAAATTATACATAGAAATCAGAAACCCATTCAGAGGATAAGTTTTATACAGTATGTACAGTTTGGAACTGTTCAAGTATAGCTCCTTGTAAAAACCACTATAATAACAAATCACATTTTAAAAAAGGTCTTAGTAGCAAAACAGTAGGACAAACTTAATACCAACATAGTGCATTATGATTCTGATTTCTGAAAATGCAGAGAAAAAGCAAACCCCCTTTTCAATTCTAGCACTTCATACATTTGAAGAATAATATTTCGTTTGAGTTCTCTGTGAATTCTGGTTATTAAACCTTTGTCGGAAACACAACCTGAAAATAACTTCTCTCATTCTGATGGCTGTTTGCTTGCTTTACTTACTGTGTTCTTGGCTGTGCAGAAGCTTTTTAGTTTGATCAGGTTCTAGTAGTGTATTTTTGAAGCTGCTTCAATTGCCCAGGAGGTCCTCCTCATAAAATAATCGCCCAGACCGATTTCTTCAAGGGCACTCTGCACTCTCTTCTAGTATTTTTATAATTTCATGTCTTAAGTTTAAATCTTTAATCCAGTGAGAGTCTATCTTAGTTAATGGTGAAAGATGTGGGTCCAGTTTCAGTCTTCTACAGGTTGCCAGCCAGTTCACCCAGCACCCTTTAAGCAAGAAAAGAACAAGTGATCCCATCGCAGGCTGGGCAAGGGACTTGAAGAGAAACTTCTCTGAAGAAGACAGGCACATGGCCTACAGACATATGAAAAAATGCTAATCATCTTTAATCTTCAGAGAAATGCAAATCAAAACTACTTTGAGATATCACCTAACTCCAGTAAGATTAGCCCATATCACAAAATCCCAAGACCAGAGATGTTGGCATCGATGTGGAGAAAAGGGAACACTTCTACACTGCTGGTGGGAATGCAAATTAATACATTCCTTTTGGAAAGATGTTTGGAGAACACTTAGAGATCCCAAAATAGATCTTCCATTCAATTCTATAATTCCTCTACTAGGTATATACCCAGAAGACCAAAAATCACATCACAACAAAGATATTTGTACCAGAATGTTTATTGCAGCCCAATTCACAATTGCCAAGTCATGGAAAAAGCCCAAGTGCCCATCGATCCATGAATGGATTAATAAATTCTGATATATGTACACCATGGAATATTATGCAGCCTTAAAGAAAGATGGAGATGTTACCTCTTTCATGTTTACATCGATGGAGCTGGAACATATTCTTCTTATTAAAGTATCTCAAAAAATGGAAGAAAAAGTATCCAATGTACTCAGCCCTACTATGAAACTAATTTATGGCTTTCACATGAAAGGTATAACCCAGTTATAGCTTAACTGGGTTAAGAATTCTTAGCCTAAGAATAGTGGAAGAGGGAGAGGAAGGGGAGGGAGGAGGGAGGTGGGCAGAGGGAGGCTGATTGGTAGGATTACACCTGCGGTGCATCTTACAAAGGTATATGTGAAACTTAGTAAATGTAGAATGTAAATGTCTTAACACAATAACTAAGAAAATGCCTGGAAGGGTATGTTAACCAGTGTGATGAAAATGTGTCAAAAGGTCTATAAAACCAGTGTATGGTGCCCCATGATTGCATTAATGTACACAGCTATTATTTAATAAAATAATAATAATAATATTGCGTTTGACCTTAGAACTCTCTGGTAAGCATTCCCACGTTCTTCATCCATGCCCTCTGTGATATCATCTTTAAACATTTTGAATTTCTTACCACTTCCTAGGAATCCAAAGTTAACCTCATCTGGTGGAGAATTTTTCCCAGCATAATGTCCATAGACTCTAAAACACTAGCTTTTTTCATACTCAGAAACTTCAAAAAACTACATTTCCATATTAATTCAAATCATAAGGCTCCAATAACCTCTAATTTTGTAGTGAATATTCATAAACATTTGCAGTGTGCTCAGTATAATGAAATGAGGTTTTAAAATTCATTTTTATTCTCCAGTGGGAAGCAGCTCCAGAAATTTAGGGACTAGTCCACCAGAGTGGACACTATTTATGAGTAACAGTCCTAAATTGCTTAGGTATGTGTCATGTCTGACTTGATAAATGAAAAAGAACGTGTTGCTAGTTCCATAAATTTGGTGCAAGAATATTTATATTTGCATCGAGGAAAGCATCTTCTACTGTTTTAAAAATAAGTCAGCACAGAATAAGACTAGATATCTTGGGACAAGTTGGAGGCCTCGCACTGCAACCAGGCAAAGCATGCCTGAAGACCACCGAGGCCAGCGCTGTGCCCTGCCCACACAGACCACCAAGGCTGCTCACTGCACCCTGACCATCTGGAGACCACTGAAGCTGCGCGCTGCACCTGCCCAGCCTCCACGCCATGCCCCCGCCTGACCAGAATCGCCTGTGGAGTAGTGTTGTTGCTGAAGGCACTGGCCTTTTGATACTGCCAGAATCAGTGCAGTGTACCCTGCCCTGCTGCCAGATCCATGTGCAGCACGTTCCTAGAGCTGCTCCTACAGCTGGGGTCCAATTTGGAGAAACACCCCCAACCAAACTCTGTGCACTGCCCGAGGAAACCAGAAGTCACTCTATAGTGATACTGGTGCTGCAAAGCAGCAGGAACAAAAGCGCGGTGGCTGAGGTAGATAAGCATTTGCAGGCTTGGTACCCCCAGGATTAGAATGAGCCCAAGTGGAACACTTGCTAGTGGAAATTGAACACCCGAGGCAGGCAGGCCTCAGCTCCCACAGCTGTCTGGTAGACGAGGGCAGTGCCGGGCCTTGGGGGCATTGACATTCCTTTGATTCTGACAGGCACTAAGCCCTGGCACTTCGCATTGTTGGAGGAAACAGGACTGCAGCCCTGAGGGATCACCAGTGATTAGGCATGAAAAATGAACAAAGTGGAGAAAGAGACTCAGCCCCCTGGTCCTAATGAGCTACCAGGCGGGCCTTTCTGACTCCATAGAGCACCGGAGAGAGCCAAATCTGAGCAGCCAGTAGACCTCTGCTATCTAGCTGCTGGAGACCTTTCAAACTCTCCCACCTGAGAGTTCATACTGACACAGTCAATTGGTTCAGAACACCTAACTTGGGAAAATCACCCAAGGACCCCCTAGGGGGAGACCCTGGTTGTGTAGTAACAGGAAGGGTCAATTTTATCATTCCAGTTGTTATCTGGGAAGGTGGGGTTCCTTAATTGCTTGTATTTCTTCACAGCTAAAACTTCACTAGAGTCACTAATCCACCAAAATAGGACAAGAACCAGTTGAATACACTGAGCCACCTAACCCCACCACACCAAGCAGGTTTCCCCAGCCTCAAACTGTAATACTGTACAGGTTCTTTTCAAAGCTAAAGGGGAAAAAGCTGCAGTCATCAGTCCCAGATTCTTAACAAAGAGCTGGTTAACCACAACCCCAGGAAACGTCAATCCAATTTCACCTTACCAGACCACCTAGCAAACAGTGAAAAAAAATCATGAGGCAGAATCAGCGGAAAAACTCTGGCAACATGAATAATCAGAGTAGGTCAACTTCCCCAAGAAACGATAAAGCAGATACAGCACAAGATCCTATTCCCAAACAAATGGCTGAGATGACAGAAATCAAGTTCAGAATTTTGATACCAAATAGGATCAAAAAAATGAAGGAAATGATGAAATTAGAATTTAAAGTAGAAATTCAAAAGATGTCTCATGAATTTAACAAATTTAAAGACAAAATGACCAAAGATTTTGACACATTAAAGCAAGAATTTGCAGCCCTCAAAGATCTAAAAAAAATACAGTAGAATCCCTCAGTAACAGAATGGAGCAGGCACAAGAAAGAATCTCTGATATTGAAGACAAAGCTTTTGAACATTACCAAACACTCAAAGAGGAAAAAAGTGGAAAACAAAAATGGATCATTCTCTCAGAGAGCTCTGGGATAATTCGAAGAGGTCTAATATTCGCCTTATAAGAATACCTGAAAGTGATGAGGGTAGCTGCAAAGAATACAGATGCTTTGCTTCATGAAACAATTAAAGAGAATTTTCCAGACATGCCCTGAGATTCTGAACTTCAGATAGTAGACAGTTTCAGAACACCGGCATGACTCAACCCAAATAAAAATTATCACAGACACATTATAATTAATTTTGCTAAAGTTAATATGAAGGAGAAAATTCTGAAAGCTGTAAGAAGTAAGAAAACCATTACATACAAGGGGAAGAGCATTAGAATGACTGCAGATCTCTCCACTGAAACGTTTTCAAGCTAGAAGAGGGTGGTCATTGACCTTTAATCTCCTTAAACCAAATAACTTTCAACCTAGGATCCTCTATCTAGCTAAACTGAGTTTCATCTAAGATGGAGAAATTAAATACTTTAATGACATTCACATGTTGAAGAAATTTGCCATAACTAAACTAGCTCTCAGGAAATTCTCAGACCTATCCTTCATATTGAACAACACAATCCTCCACCACCAAAGTAAAACCACTCAGAAACTTTTGATCAAATTCTAACTTCCATAGTGGCAAAAAAAAATTAAGAATGTCCACTCAATACCCAAAACTCTGTCAGGTTTATCACTACTCTCAATTAATATAAATGGCTTAAATTGCCCTCTAAAGAGACACAGGTTGGCTGACTAGATACAAAAACTTAGGCATCTTCTGCATTCAAGAATCTCACCTTACCTTAAAAGATAAACATAGACTCAGGGTGAAAGGATGGTCATCTATAATTCAGGCAAATGGAAATCAGAAAAAAGCAGGTGTTGCAATTTTATTCACAGATACAATAGGCTTTAAACCAATCAAAGTAAGAAAAGACAATGATAGTCACTTCTTATTTGTTAAGGGCAACACTCAACATGATGAGATGTCAATTATCAACATCTATGCACCCAACCAGAATGCGCCTCAATTTATAAGAGAAACTCTAACTGACATGAGCAATTTGATTTCCACCAGCACCACAATTGTTGGAGACTTTAACACTCCTCTGGCAGTGTTGGCTAGATCCTCAAAAAAGAAGCTAAGCAAAGAAATATTAGAACTAAACTTAACCATTAAACATTTGCATCTAATAGACATCTATAGAACATTTCATCCTAACAAAACTGAATGCACATTCTTCTCATCAGCCCATGGATCATCCTCCAAAATTGATCACATCTTAGGTCACAAGTCTAACCTCAGCAAATTTAAAAGAATAGAAATCATTCCTTGTATTTTCTCGGACCACCACAGAATAAAAGTTGAACTCAGTAACAACAGGAATCTCCACATGCATACAAAAACATGGAAACTACATAATGATAGCTGGGTCATAGATGAGATTAAGAAGGAAATTACCAAATTTTTGGAACAAAAGAATAATGAAGAAATGAACTATCAGAACCTCTGGGATACAGCAAAGGCAGTCCTAAGAGGAAAATTTATAGCGTTGCAAGCCTTCCTCAAGAGAATGGAAATAGAGGAAGTCAGTAACTTAATGGGTCATCTCAAGCAACTGAAAAAGAAAGAACTTTCCAATCCTAAACCCATCAGAAGAAAAGAAATAACTAAAATTATAGCAGAACTTAATGAAATTGAAAACAAAAGAATCCTACAACAGATCAACCAATCAAAGAGTTGGTTTTTTGAAAAGGACAATAAAATAGATAAACCATTAGCTAACCTAAGCAGAAGTAGAAGAGGAAAATCTCTAATTTCATCAATCAGAAATGATAAAGGCCAAATAACAATGGACTCCTCAGAAATTCAGCAAATCCTTAATGACTATATAAAACTCTACTCTCAGATGTATGAAAATCTGAAGGAAATAGATCAATACTTGGAAACATGTCACCTGCCCATAGTTAGCCAGAAAGAAGAGGAAATGTTGAACAAGTCTTTAACAACCTCTAAAATAGGATCAACTATAAAAAATCTTCCCAAAAAGAAAAGCTTGGGACCAGATGGCTTCACATCAGAATTCTACCAAACCTTTAAAGTGGAGCTAGTACCTATATTACTTAATATTTTCCAAACCACACAAAAAGAAGGAATACTTCCCAACTCATTCTATGAAGCAAATGCCACCCTGATACACAAACCAGGAAAAGACTCAACAAGAAAAGAATATTATAAGCCAATTCTCTAATGAAAATTGATGCAAAAATATTCAATAAGATCCTAGCAAACAGAATCCAACAACACATCAAACAAATTATACACCACGACCAAGTGGCTTTCATTCCAGAGTCCCAAGGATGGTTCAATATATGCAAATCCATAAATATAATATATCACACAAACAAATTAAAAAACAAAGACCGTATGATTCTCTCAATTTATGCAGAAAAAGCTTTTCACAAAATCCCGCATCCTTTCTTGATCAGAACGCTTAAGAAAATAGGTATAGAAGGAACATTTCTTAAACAGATAGAGTCCATCTACACCAAACCCACAGGCCATGAACAGCAAACCCACAGCCAATATCATAGTGAATGGAGTAGAATTGAAACCATTTCCACTCAGATCAGGAACCAGTGGGTAAGGATGCCCACTGTCTCCACTGCTTTTTAACATTGTAATTGAAGTCTTAGCCTCCGCAATCAGGCAAGAGAAAGCAATCAAGGGGATCCAAATAGAACTAGAGGAGATAAAATTGTCACTCTTCGCAGACGATATGATTATATATATGGAAAACCCCAGGAAATCAACTACAAAACTCCTAGAAGTGATGCAAGGAATATAGTAATGTCTCAGGATACAAAATTAACACTCATAAATCTGTAGCCTTTATATACGCCAACAATAATCAAGGGGAAAAAACAATCAAGGATCCTATTCCCTTTACAATAGTGTCAAAGAAGATGAAATATCTGGGAGTGTATCTAACTAAGGATGTGAAATATCTCTATAAAGAGAACTATGAAACTCTGAGAAAAGAAATAGCTGAAGATGTTAACAAATGGAAAAACATACCATACTCATGGCTGGGAAGAATCAACATTTTTAAAATGTCTATACTACTGAAAGCAATTTACAGATTTAACACAATCCCTATTAAAGCACCTCTCTCATATTTTAAAGACCTGGAAAAATTAGTACATTTTTATATGGAAACAGAAAAAAATCGAATAGCCAAGACATTACTCAGAAATAAAAACAAATCAGGGGTTAGAGACAAGATGGCTGACTGAAGCCAGCTTTCCACAGATGCTCCCATCCAGAAGAAGAGTTAAAGGACAGAAATTTAGCAAGTAACCAGGTGGATTTGGGCTGCAGCAAGAGAGAAGGTTGAAGAACGCACATCAACCCCACTGAGGCAAGCTGCCACACCAAGAATACAAACAAAGGGTACAAAATACAGCACCAAGAGGACGGGAGTCCCCTCCCCTATGAGAACGTCTCAGAGCACCCTACAGACAAATGAGCAGAGTTCCAAAGTCCTCCCACTACACTTCACTGGAGAGACGCTCTAGAAACTGGACATACCTCCCTACCAGGTTGCCACGGCGTTCTCCTGCCAGGCATAAAACTGTATATAACTGTATATATTCTCTACCTGCAAATCTGAGCTCCCAGCACTCCTCTCCACTCTCACTCTGAGGTCTGGAGGCCTGTCCCCCAGGAGTCCAGATTCTTGGGTGATTTCTCGAGAGTTGTGGACAGTACCTAAACTGCAGCTGGTCAGTGCTAACTCTGGGGCACGGGAGTGAGGAGAGGATGGTCGGCTGAGAGGGAAACACACCGGACATGCAGTGCCCTGAGGCGCAGAGCAGCAGCTGTCTTTTAGCAACAATAGGGCTCACTCCCAGATATTCTGAAGCCAGACCCCCTGTCTCCCTGGGCAACCAGAGGAGGCTGGGCATAGACTCAGGTGGCAACCAACACGGAACATATCTGGGATGGAAACGCAGGCCCCATGAGTAAAGGGTTTGCCTCAGGTGGGACCGACCTGGGTGGAGTGCAGGGACTAGAAACACACGCGCAGACCCGGGAAGTTCCCAGGATGGGGCTGACCCAGAGGACTGCTTTCTGAGCCCACAGGGGATCATCAGAATATAGACAAAGGAAGACGGGAGGCGAGAACTGCCAAGTAACTGAATACAAACCTGCAGGAGCCAAGGCAGGGCCTGAGACACAGGATCTGGGAACTCAAAACAGCTTCTCTTCTGCAGGGGAATTTAGCAGGGACAGAAACAATTCCCGCAAATTTGTTCTGTTCTGTTCTGTTAGTAACATCAATGAGGGGCGGGCTAGAACTGAATGAACAAACCCCAGCCTCAATCTAGCACCTGAGGTTGTCAGACCTCACCTCCCCCTGCTAGACAGAGGCAGAGAGCAGTGGCCTGGCTGAGCAGAAATAGATTTCCTTGTGATTCAGTCAGGTGCAAAACCCTGGAGTATCTGTTCACTACAGGCAAATGGGTCAGCCATCTGCAGGGCTATCAGTGACTGGGTGTGACAGAGGTGCAAGGTGGGAAAGGAGGCATCAACCTTCCCAGACTGATCTATATGCTGGGTGGCTCCTCTTGACTCCACACAGCACTGGAGCAAGCCATATCAGACGAGTCACCAGACCCCTGTGATCCAGTTGCCAGAGACCTTTTAAACTCTCCCACCTGAGACAGGTGCTGACAGAGACAATTGATTTGGATCTTTTGAACTGAGCCAATCACCCGATGACTATTCAGGAGGTGCCCTGGTTGTGTGGTTGTAGGAAGGTTTGATTTTCCCTTTCCAATTGTTGCCTGTGTGGGGTGGGGTGACTTAATTGCTGGTATTTCTCCACAGCTGAGACTTCAACCCAAAGTAACTGTTTCACTAGGGTCGAACAGAAACCAACTGAAAACAAGACAGAATAACTTAGCCCCACCACACCAAACGGGCCCCATTTTCTCAGGCTGTAGAACTGTTTGGGTCCTCAAAAAAGCTCCAGGGGAAGAAACAAATGGTGTAAAACAATGATGGGGCAGAATCAGCATAAAACTCTGGTAATATGTATAACCAGAATAGATCAACACCCCAAAGGAAAGATACGGCAGATGTAACTGAAGATCCCGTTCATAAACACCTGGCTGAGATATCAGAAATCGAATTCAGAATTTGGATTACAAACAAGATTAATAAAATGGAGGAAAATTTGGAATTAGAACTTCAAGCACAAATTCAAAAGTCGGAATTAGAAATTCGAGGAGAAATTCAAAAGTTGTCTCAAGAATTTAAAGAACTTAAAGACAAAACCACCAAAGATTTTGAAGCGCTGAAGCAAGAATTTGCAGCCCTCAAAGATCTGAAAAATACAGTATTCTGAGCATCCCTCAGAAACAGAGTGGAGCAAGCAGAAGAAAGGATTTTTGACATTGAATACAAAGCCTTTGAACACCCCCAAACTCTCAAAGAGGAAGACTAATGGAGAGCAACAAGGGATCACTCTCTCCAAGAGCTCTGGGAAAATTTGAAGACGGCTAATATCCGCCTTACTGGAATCCCTGAAAGCTATAAAGTGGCCTCGCTAGGCACAGAGGCCCTTCTCCATGAAATTATGAAAGAGAATTTTCAAGACATGCCAAGAGATTCTGGAATTCAGATGGCAGACAGTTTCAGAACCCCAGCACAACTCAACCCCAATAAGACATCGCTCAGGCATATCATAATTAACTTCACTAAAGTTAATATGAAGAAGAAAATTCTGAAAGCAGCCAGACGAAAGAAATCGACAAAGGGAAGAATATTAGAATGACTGCAGATCTCTCTGCTGAAACTTTTCAAGCCAGAAGAGGGTAGTCATCAACTTTTAATCTCCTAAAGAAAAATAACTTTCAACCCCAGATCCTGTATCCAGCTAAACTGAGTTTCATTTATGATGGAGAAAATTAAATACTTTAATGACATTCATATATTGAAGAAATTTGCCATAACCAAAGCAGCTCATAAGGATATTCTCAGACCTATCCTCCATAATGACCAACCAATCCTATACCACAAAAGTAAACTCACTCAGAAACTTTTGATCAAACTCCAACTTCCACACTGGTGAAAGGATTAAAAATGTCCACTGGACTTTTGAAAAACTCGATACCCAAAGTTTTACCAGATTTGTCAATATTCTCCATTAATGTGAATAGCTTAAAATGTCCTCTAAAGAGGCACAGATTATCTGACTGGATAAAAAAACTCAGGCCAGATATTTGCTGCATACAAGAGTCACATCTTACCTTAAAAGACAAATATAGACTCAGGATGAAAAGATGGCCATCCATATTTCAGGCAAATGGTAATTAGAAAAAAAGCAATGTTGCAATTTTATTTGCAGATACAAAAGGCTTTAAACCAACAAAAGTAAGGAAGAATAAGAATGGTCACTTCATATTTGTTAAGGGTAATACTCAATATGATGAGATTTCAATTATTAATATCTATGCACCCAACTAGAATGCACCTCAATTTATAACAGAAACTCAAACTGATATGAGCAACTTGATTTCCTCCAGCTCCATAATCGTCGGAGATTTCAACACTGCTTTGGCAGAGTTGGATAGATGCTCCAATAAGAAGCTGAGCACATTTTCATCACACTGGTCAACACAGCCTTCCTGGCATTCTCCCAGTTATTGTATGAAGCTAGTGTATGATGCCCCATGATCATATCAATACACACAGTTATGATTTAATTAAAAAAAAAGAAGCTGAGAAAAGAAATTTTACATTTAAACCTAACCACCCAACATTTGGATTTAGCAGACATCTACAGAACATTTCATCATAACAAAACTGAATACACATACTTCTCATCAGCCCACGGAACATACTCCAAAATTGATCACATCTTAGGTCACAGGTCTAACCTCAGTAAATTTAAAGGAATAGAAATTATTCCTTGCATCTTCTAGGACCACCATGAAATAAGTTCGGCTCAGTAACAACAAGTTATGCATACTCATACAAAAACATGGAAGTTAAAAAACCTTGTGCTGAATTATAGCTGTGTCAGAGATGAGATTAAGAAGGAAATTGCCAAATTTTTGGAACAAAATGACAATGAAGACACGAATTATCAGAACCTCTTGGATATCACAAAGGCAGTTCTAAGAGGGAAATTTATAGCACTGCACGCCTTCCTCAAGAGAATGGAAAGAGAGGAAGTTAACAACTTAATGGGACATATCAAGCAACTGGAAAAGGAAGAACATTCCAACCCCAAACCCAGTAGAAGAAAAGAAATAACCAAAATTAGAGCAGAATTAAATGAAATTGAAAACAAAAAATTATACAACAGATCAATAAATCAGAGTTGCTTTCTTGAAAAGTTCAACAAAATTGATAAAAGTTTGGCTAACCTAACCGGGAAAAAAAAGTAAAATTTCTAATCTCATCAATCAGAAAGGACAAAGACGAAATTACAAAAGACTCCTCAGAAATTCAAAAAATTCTTAGTGAATATTACAAAAAACTTTATACTCAGAAATATCAAAATCTGAAGGAAGCACGTCACCTTCCAAGACTTAGCCAGAATCAAGTGGAAATGTTGAACAAGCCCATATCAAGCTCAGAAATAGCATCAACCATACAAAACCTCCCTAAAAAGAAAAAAGCAGGACCAGATGGCTTCACATCAGAATTCTACCAAACCTTTAAAGAGGAACTAGTACCTATACTACTCAACCTGTTCCAAAAGGTAGAAAAAGAAGGAAGACTACCCAACACATTCCATGAAGCAAACATCACCCTGATCCCCAAACCAGAAAAAGACCGACAAGAAAAGAACCTTGTATACCAATATCACTAATGAATATAGATACAAAAATGTTCAACAAGATCCTAACAAACAGAATCCAGCAACACACCAAACAAATTATACATCATAACCAAGTCGGTTTTATCCCAGGGTCTCAAAGCTTGTTCAATATATGTAAATCTAAAAGAATAATTCAGCACATAAACAAATTAAAAACAAAGACCATATGATTCTCTCAATTGATGCAAAAAAAAGCTTTTGATAATGTACAACTTCCCTACATGATCAGAACACTTAAGAAAATAGATATAGAAGGGACATTTCTTAAACTGATATAGGCCATCTATAGCAAATACACAGCCAATATCCTATTGATTGGAGTTAAATTGAAAGCATTTCGATTCAGATCAGGAACCAGACAAAGCTACCATTGTCTCCACTGCTCTTAAACATTGTAATGAAAATTTTAGCCATCACAATTAGGGAAGAAAAGGCAATCAAGAGTATCTATAAAGGGTCAGAAGAGATTAAACTTCAGCTCTTCACAGATGATATGATTGTATACCTGGAAAACACCAGGGATTCTACTACAAAACTCTTAGAAGTGATAAAAAATTCAGCAGCATCTCAGGTTACAAAATCAACATTCATAAATCAGTAGCCCTTATATATACCAAAAATAGTCAAGCTAAAAAAAGAGTTAAGGACTCTATTCCATTCACAGTAGTGCCAAAGAAGATGAAATATTTGGGAGTTTATCTAAGAAAGGACGTGAAAAATCTCTATAAAGAGAACTATGAAACTCTAAGCAAAGAAATAGCTGAAAATCTTAACAAATGGAAAAACATACCATGCTCATGGCTGGGAAGAATCAACATGGTTAAAATGTCCATACTACCCAAAGCAATATACAATTTTAATGCAATGCCTATTAAAGCTCCACTGTCATATTTTAAATATCTTGAGAAAATAATACTTTGTTTCACATGGAATAAGAAAAAAACTCGAATAGCCAAGACATTACTCAGAAATAAAAACAAAGCACAAGAAATCGTGCTACCAGACCTCAGACTATGCTATAAATAAATAGTGATCAAAACAGCATGGTACTGGCACAAAAACAGAGAATAGATGTCTGGAACGGAATAGACAATGAAGAGATGAATCCAGCTACTTACCATTATTTGATCTTTGACAACCCAATTTAAAAAATTCAGTTGGGAAAAGATTCCCTATTTAACAAATGGTGCTGGTTGAACTGACTGGCAACCTGTAGAAGAATGAAACCAGACCCACAGTTTTCACCATTAACTAAGGTAGACTCTCACTAAAGATTTAAACTAAAGACACGAAACTATAAAAATAATAGAAGAGAGTAGAGGGAAAACCCTTGAAGAAATCGGTCTGGGTGAGTATTTTATGAGGAGGACCCCCAGGCAATTGAAGCAGCTTCAAAAATACAGTACTGGGACCTGATCAAACTAAAAAGCTTCTGCACAGCCAAGAACACAGTAAGTAAAGCAAGCAAACAGTCCTGAGAATGGAAGAAGATATTTGCAGGTTATTTCTCTGACAAATGTTTACTAACCAGAATCCACAGAGAACTCAACGTATAAGCAAGAAAAGAACAAGTGATCCCATCGCAGGCTGAGCTAGGGTCTTGAAGAGAAGCTTCTCTGAATAAGACAGGCACATGGCCTACAGACATGTGGAAAAATGCTAATCATCCCTAATCATCAGAGAACTGCAAATCAAATCTACTTTGAGATATCATCTAACTCCAGTAAGATTAGCCCATATCACAAAATACCAAGACCAGAAATATTGGCGTGGATGTGGAGAAAAGGGAACACTTCTACATTGCTAGTAGGAATGCCAATTAATACATTCCTTTTCATTCCTTTTGGAAAGATGTTTGGAGACCACCTAGACGTCTAAAAATAGATCTACCATTCAATCCTATAATTCCTCTACTTGGTATATACCCAGAAGACAAAAAATCACATTATAACAAAGATATTTGTACCAGAATGTTTATTGCAGCCCAATTCAGAATTGCTAAGTCTAGGAAAAAGCCCAAGTGCACATCGATCCACGAATGGATTAAAAAAATGTGGTATATGTACACCATGGAATATTATGCAGCCTTAAAGAAAGATGGAGACTTTACCTCTTTCATGTTTACATGGATGGAGCTGGAACATATTCTTCTTATTAAAGTATATCAGGAATGGAAGAAAAAGACTACAATGTACTCGGGCCTACTATGAAACTAATTTATGGCTTTCACATGAAAGCTGTAACCCAGTTGTAACTTAAGAATAAGGGGAAGGTGGAGAAGGAGGGGAGAGAGGGGGGAGGTTGGGCAGAAAGAGGGTAGGATTACACCTGCGGTGCATCTTACAAGGGTACATGTGAAACTTAGAAAACATAGAATATAAATGTCTTAACACAATAACTAACAAAATCCCAGGAAGGCTATGCTAAACAGTGTGATGAAATTGTTTCAAACAGTCTATAAAACCAGTGTATGGTGCCCCATGATCACATTAATGTACACAGCTATGATTTAATTATAAAAAATAAAAAAATCAACATTCATAAATCAGTAGCCTTTCTATATGCCAACAATAGGCAAGCTGAAAAAACAGTTAAGGACTCTATTCCATTCACAATAGTGGCAAAGAAGATGAAATATTTGGGAGTTTATCTAACAAAATACGTGAAAGTTCTCTATAAAGAGAACTATGAAACTCTAAGAAAAGAAATAGCTTAAAATGTTAACAAATGGAAAAAACATACCATGCTCATGGCTGGGAAGAATCAACATTGTTAAAATGTCCATACTACCCAAACAAATATAAAATTTTGATGCAATGCCTATTAAAGCTCCACTGTCATACTTTAAAGATCTTGAGAAAATAATTCTTTGTTTCACATGGAATAAGAAAAAACCTCGAATAGCCAAGACATTACTCAGAAATAAAAACAAAGCAGAAGGAATCATGCTGCTGGACCTCAGACTATACTATAAATTGATAGTGATCAAAATAGCATGATACTGGCACAAAAACAGAGAAGCAGATGTATGGAACAGAACAGAGAACCAAGAGATGAACCCAGCTACTTACTGTTATTTCATATTTGACAAGCCAATTAAAAACATTCAGTGGGGAAATCATTCCCTATTTACCAAATGGTGCTGGGTAAACTGGCTGGCAACCTGTAGAAGACTGAAACCAGACCCACACCTTTCAGAATTAACTAAGGTAGACTCTCACTAGGTTAAAGATTTAAACTGGGCGGTGCCTGTGGCTCAAGGAGTAGAGCGCTGGTCCCATATGCCAGAGGTGGCGGGTTCAAACCTTAGCCCCCGGCCAAAAAACAAACAAACAAATAAAGATTTAAACTTAAAACATGAAACTATAAAAATAGTAGAAGAGAGTGCAGGGAAAACTCTTGGAGAAATAGGTCTGGGAGAATATTTTATGTGGAGGACCTGCGGGGCAATTGAAGCAGTTTCAAAAATACACTACTGGGACCTAATCAAACTGAAAAACTTCTGCGCAGCCAAAAACACAGTAAGTAAAGCAAGCAGACAGCCCTCAGAATGGGAGAAGATATTTCAGGTTATGTCTCTGACAAAGGTTTAATAACCAGAATCCACAGAGAACTCAAACGTATAAGCAGGAAAAGAACAAGTGATCCCATCGCAGGCTGGGCAAGATACTTGAAGAGAAACTTCTCTGAAGAAGACAGGCGCACAGCCTACAGACATGAAAAAATGCTCATCATCCTTAATCATCAGAGAAATGCAAATCAAAACAACTTTGGGATATCATCTAACTCCAGTAAGATTAGCACATACCACAAAATCCCAAGACCAGAGATGTTGGCATGGATGTGGAGAAAAGGGAACACTTCTACATTGCTGGCGGGAATGCCAATTAATACATTCTTTTTGGAAAGATGTTTGGAGAACACAGAGATCTAAAAATAGATCTGCCATTTAATTCTATAATTCCTCTTCTACGTATATACCCAGAAGACATAAAATCACAACATAACAAAGATATTTGTACCAGAATGTTCATTGCAGCCCAATTCATAGTTGTTAATAAATGGAAAAAACCCAAGTGCCCATCAATCCGCCAATGGATTAATAAATTGTGGTATATGTACACCATGTTATATTATGCAGCCTTAAAGAAACATGGAGACTTTACCTCTTTCATGTTTACATGGATGGAGCTGGAACATATTCTTTTTAGTAAAGTATCACAAGAATGGAAGTATCCAATGTACTCAGCCCTACTATGAAAATAATTTCTGGCTTTCATATGAAGCTATAACCCAGTTATAACCTAAGAATATGGGGAAGGGGGAGAGGGAGGGAGGGAGGGGGGAGGATGGGCAGAGGAAGAGTGATTGGTGGGATTGGACCTACAGTGCATCTTACAAATGTACACGTGAAACTTAGTAAATGTAGAATATAAATGTCTTAACACAATAACTAAGAAAATGCCAGGATGCTATGTTAACCAGTGTGATGAAAATATGTCAAATGGTCTATAAAACCAGTGTATGGTGCTCCATGATCGCATTAATGTACACAGCTATGATTTTTTATTTATTTTTTTTTATTTTTTTTTTATTAAATCATAGCTGTGTACATTAGTATGATCATGGGGCACCATACACTTGGTTCATAGACCGTTTGACACATTTTCATCACTCTAGTTAACATAGCTTTCATGGCATTTTCTTAGTTATTTTGCTAAGACCTTTACATTCCACTTTTACTAGGATTCACATATTCCCTTGTAAGATGCACCACAGGTGTAATCCCATTGCTTTTGGTTAAGTATTGGAAGGTGACGTGCTTCCAAGTATTGGTCAATTTCCTTCAGATTTTTGTATTTCTGAGAATAAAGTTTCTTGTAATATTCATTAAGGATTTTTTGGATTTCTGAGGAGTCCGTTATTATTTCATCTTTCTTATATCTGATTGATGAGATTAGAGATTTTACTCTTTTTTTCCTGATTAGGTTGGCCAAAGGTTTATCTATTTTGTTGACCTTTTCAAAAAAAAATCTTTTTGAATTATTGATCTGTTGTATTATTTTTTTGTTTCAATTTCATTTAGGTCTGCTCTGATTTTGGTTATTTCTGTTCTTCTACTGGATTTGGGGTTGGAGTGTTCTTCCATTTCCAGTCTCTTGATATGTCCCATTTAGTTGCATACTTCCTCTCTTTCTGTTCTCCTGAGGAAGGCTTGCAGTGCTATAAATTTCCCTCTTAGAACTGCCTTTGTGGTGTCCCAGAGGTTCTGATAGTTCGTGTCTTCATTGTCGTTTTTTTTCCAGAAATTTGGCAATTTCCTTCTTGATCTCATCTCTGACCCAGCTATCATTCAGCATAAGGTTATTTAACTTCCATGTCTTTGTATGAGTATGCAGATCCCTGTTGTTACTCATCTCAAGTTTTATTCCATGATGGTCCGAGAACATGCATGGAATAATTTCTATTTCTTTAAATTTACTGAGGCTAGACTTGTGACCTAAGATGTGATCGATTTTGGAGTAAGTTCCATGGCTGATGAGAAGTATGTGTATTCAGTTTTGTTGGGATGAAATGCTCGGTAGATGTCTGCTAAATCTAAATGCTGGATGGTTAGATTTAAATCTAGAATGTCTTTACTCAGCTTTTTGTTGGAGGATCGATCCATCACTGCCAAAGGAGTGTTAAAATCTCCGATTTGGAGGAAATCATTATAGAGTTGGAGGAAATCAAGTTGCTCATGTCTGTTAGAGTTTCTTTTATAAATTGAGGTGTATTCTGGTTGTGTGAATAGATGTTAATAATTGAAATCTCATCATATTGAGTCTTACCCTTAACAAATATGAAGTGACCATTCTTGTCCTTCCTTACTTTTGTTGATTTAAAGCCTATTGTATCCGCAAATAAAATTGCAACTCCTGCTTTTTTCTGGTTACCATTTGCCTGAAATATGGATGACCATCCTTTCACTCTGAGTCTGTATTTGCCTTTTAAGTTAAGATGTGGCTCTTGTATGCAACAAATGCCTGGCCTTCATTTTCGAATCCAGCCAGTTAAACTATGTCTCTTTAGAGGGCAGTTTAAGCCATTCACATTAATGGAGAGTATTGATAAGTTTGGTGAAATTTGGGGTATTGAGTTTTTCGAAAGTCCAGTGGGCATTTTTAATCCTTTTGCCATTGTGGAAGTTGGAGTTTGATCAAAAGTTTCTGAGTGAGTTTACTTTTGAAGTAGAGGATTGGGTTGGTCATTATGGAGGATAGGTCTGAGAATATCCTGAAGAGCTCGTTTGGTTATGGCAAATTTCTTTAGCATATGAATATCATTAAAGTATTTAATTTCTCCATCATAAATGAAACTCAGTTTAGCTGGGTACAAGATCCGGGGTTGAAAGTTATTTTGCTTGAGGAGATTAAACGTTGATGACCACCCTCTTCTGGCTTGAAAAGTTTCAGCAGAGAGATCTGCAGTCATTCTAATATTCTTGCCTTTGAAGGTAATAGTTTTCTTTCGCCTGGCCGCTTTGAGAATTTTCTCCTTCTTATTAACTTTAGTGAAGTTAATTATGATATGCCTGGGGGATGTGTTATTGGGGTTGAGTCATGCTCGGGTTCTGAAGCTATCTGCTATCTGAATTTCAGGTTCTGTAGGCATGTCTGGAAAATTCTCTTTCATAATTTCATGCAGAAGGGCCTCTGCGCCCAGTGAGGCCACTTCATCTGTTTCAGGAATTCCTATGAGTTGGATATTTGCCTTCTTCGAGTTATCCCAGAGCTCTCTGAGAGAATGATCCATTTTTGCTCTCCATTTCTCTTCCTCTTTGAGAGTATGGGAGTGCTCAAAGGCTTTATCTTCGATGTTGGAGATCCTTTCTTCTGCTTGGTCCATTCTGTTGCTAAGGGATTCTACTGTATTTTTCATATCTTTGAGGGCTGTAAATTCTTGTTTCAGTGTGTCTAAGTCTTTGGTTGTTTTGTCTTTAAATTCGTTAAATTCTTGAGACAACCTTTGAATTTCTCCACGAATTCCTAGTTCCATTTTGTTAATCTTGTTTGCCATCCAAATTCTGAATTCGATTTCTGACATCTCAGCCAGTTGTTTGTGAATGGGATCTTCAATTACATCTGCCGTATCTTTCCTTGGGCGTATATCTATTCTGGTTATTCATGTTACCAGAGTTTTTCCACTGATTCAGCCCCATGATTGTTTTACTCCCTTTGATTTCTCCCCTGGTGTTTTGTCGAGGACCCGTACAGTGCCGTAGCCTGAGAAACTGGGGCCCTGTTTGGTGTAGAGTGGCTAAGTGGTTCTGTCTTGTTTTCAGCTGGTTTATATTTGACCCTAGTGAAACAGTTACTCTGGGTTGAAGTCTCAGCTGTGGAGAAATACCAGCAATTAAGTCACCCCACCCACCACAGGCAACAAATGGAAAAGGAAAATCAAACCTTCCTACAACCACACACCCAGCGCACCACCTGGATAGTCCCCAGGTGAGTGGCTCAGTTCAAAAGGTCCAAATCAATTGTCTCAGTCAGCAGCTGCCTTGGGTGGGAGACTTCAAGAGTTCCCTGGGAACTGGACCAAGGGGTCTGGTGACTGCTCTAATATGGCTTGCTCCAGTGCTGCGTGGAGTCAGGAAGAGCCACCCAGTAAATATATCATTCTGGCAGGATTGATGCCTCCTTCCCCACCTTTCAGCTCTGTCTCACCCAGTCGCTGCTAGCCTCACAGGGCTATGATCCAGTCAGTTGTCTGCAGTAAGCAGATACTCCAGGGGTTTGCACCTGCCTAAGTCACAGGGTAGTCTGTGTCTGCTTCTCTAGGCCACTATTCTCTGTCTTTATCCAGCAGGGGGGTGGTCTGGCCTGTCAACCTCGGGCACTCAATGGAGGCTGGAGGTGTTCACTCAGTTCCAGCCCCCACCCTTAGTTTATGTTATTGGGTGAACTGAACAACCCTGTCGGAGTTTGTTTCTGACCCTGCTAGATTCTTCTGCAGAGGAGAGGCTGATTTGTGTTCCCAGAACCTGTGCCCTCACAGGGTAGTCTGTGTCTGCTCGTCTAGGCCACTACTCTCTGTCTTTATCCAGCAGGGGGTGGTGTGGCCTGTCAACCTTGGGCACTTGATGGAGGCTGGAGGTGTTCACTCAATTCTAGCCCCACCCTTAGTTTATGTTACTGGGTGAACGGAACAACCCTTTGGGAGTTTTTTTCTGACCCTGCTAGATTCTCCTGCAGAGGAGAGGCTGATTTGAGTTCCCAGAACTTGTGCCTCAGGCCCTGTCTTTAGTCCTGTGGTTTTGTATTCGCAGCACGATCAGTTGTTGGCTGCAGCCTCTTGGCCTCCTTTGTCTATAGGCTGGTGATCCCCTGAGGGCCAGGTGCATCTTAGGCTCAGTCAAGCGGTCCTCTGGATCAGCCCCACCTTTGGAGATTCCCGGCTCTGCAGGTGTGTTTTCTAGTCCCCATGTTCCACCCAGGTCAGTGCCACCTCAGGCAAACCCTTTACACATGGGACCTGTGTTTCAGTCCCAGGTCTGTTCCATGGTGGTTGCCATCTGAGAAGATGCTCGGCCTCATCTGGTTACCCAGGGAGATAGGAGGAGAGGCTATGGGATATCTGGGGGTGGCCTTTTTATTGCTGAAGATGGCTGTTGCTCTGCACCTCAGGGCACCACCCCTCCAGTGTAATTCCCCTCTTAGCCAACCATTGTCTTCTCACTCCTTTCTACAGAGTCAGCACTGGCCAGCTGCAGTCCAGGTCCTGTTTGCACCTCTCGAGAGTTCACCCAAGAATCTGGACTCCTGGGGGGGGCAGGTCTCCAGATCACGGAGTGAGAGTGGAGGGTAGTGTCAGGAGCTCAGAGTTGCAGGTTGTAACACCAAGTTCATTGAGACCAAATGAACAAATAAACAGATACAAAGGTTACCAGGCCCATGGGCCCATAGATACAGAGACAGACGGAAACACATAGACATACAGGCAACAGCCACGACAACAGCAATATTAAGAACAACTGCAATAAAAATAGTGATAATCGTAAAATAATTGAAAGAAAGAAAAAAAAATAGAGAGAAAAAAGTGGTGTTATTAGGAATGTTAAATGAGAAGAAAGAAGAAATTAAAATTAGAAGACATAGAAATAAAAAATATATTTATATAAAAAGTAATAATAAAAAATTATCGAAATCTCCTCTAAGAAAATGGTGAGGAAAAAACAGACAAAAACAGAACAAACAAAAAACCACTAAAACAAAAAAAAGCCACCAACTACAAAAATATTCTTACATGTAGAAATATACCTATATTTATCTATATGTCTACTGTAGGGATGAACTTTCATAGGAATATATTCATACTGCAATATACTTTTTGGACACCAGGTGGCGCTGTGAGTGGTTCCGAGGCTTATAACTGATTTACAGTTTATACTGTTACCATGGTTAACCACCTTCCATGGCCTATAGCCATTTTGGAATTTCTGCAAAAGTTTGTCACCTAAGCATTGTGTAACTTCGGCTGTTCTTTTCCAGACAGCACTTGCGACCGACCTTCCACTCAGTGCAGGTGTTCACGCTTCTCAAGTCTTTCCACTCTGTTCCCAGGTTCTCCAGCAAACCTGGCAACTGCAATCGGCTTTAGGGGGAGTTTTGCTGAGTTCACACGGTTGTTGGCAGGCTTGCGGTTTTATCTGTTGTAGTTGGCTCCCAAGGCTGAAGCGAAGTTCGCGGCCTCAGCAGCTACAGCTGGGTCCGTGGCTTCAGTAGCTTCCTGGCTTTAGCAGCCAAAGCTGGGTCCATGGCTTCAAGCCGGGTCCCAGGGTTGGAGCGTTCGGGTGACTTATTCTGGGTTTTATGGTTCAGAGTTTCTCTTTTGGATTGGCGCCCGCCAGTTCGCTGAGTAGCTTAAACCGCCAGCCCTCTCCAATGCCTGGGGGAAAGGTGCCCGCCCTTTTGGGTAGTTCAAAATGTCTGTTTCCCCGGCAGGCTCCCTTCCCTTCAATTGTCCAACAGTTTGCCCAACTCCCCGTGGTTTTGAATGGCTCTCCTTTCGGATGCCTCCCTCAGTTCAGGAATAATTATTTGTCAATTGGGTTTTGTCAGCATTTACAAGCTGCTGACCTCCGTAGGGGAGGGGCCTGCTGGCCGGCACGGCCGAGCAGGGAAGAATCTCTACAACAGAGTCTGATTTTAAATTACCCCTCATATATAGCAATCTGCCAGTTCGCTGGGCGTCTCCACCTGTCTGTCCACTCCAATAATCCACACACAGGGAAGGTCCAGACCACCTTTCCTCTCACCTGGTGGCTTGGGAGAGGTGGGCTACTTGTCCGTCCTGTCCGCCATCATGCTCCACCCCCAAACAATCCACAGCTATGATTTAATAAAAAGAAATAAATAAATAAAATTTGCTAATTGTGTATATTTAATATTGCAAGCTTCTCTAAGACAGGAACTGTGTATTATTGTTTTTGGTGTTCTCCCCAATACTTTACTCATAAAAGGAGAGCAATAAATATTTTTAAAGTTTAAGTCCTTATTTAAGTAGAAGTTGACAAAGGTATGAACATTTTTTACATGCATTAATTATTTATGCTGACATTCTAGAAATGTATGTGCCTATGACTCAGTTGTAGATACATGATAACCATATAAATTCAGTTCTTCAAAGATGTCAAGAATCTGTTTTGCTGACAAATTTCAGGCTTTGGCATCCTTCCACAATCCCACCCCCACACCTTACCTCGTGACACTCACCTTCAGGGCTCGATCAAGCCTAACATGAGTTTGAAATTAATAGACATCCTCTAGTTACACATCATGAGGAGTTAATTATCATGCAAAATTCAGTGACCACAGACTCTTACAGTGTTCCTTTGATGCATGAGCTTTATTCTCCACCCTGTCTCCCAGTTTAGAGAATGAGCTTTCTTCACTGGCTTTGCAATATCTTTAGGCCCCCAATACTCTTTTTAGCTTGAGACTCACTTTCCCTTTTCTAGGCAGGGGGATTGCAGTCTTAACACAGAAGCCTCTGGTTCCTGATTCATAATGGTCAACTTGCCACTCTCCCTTACCCGACAGTACAATGACCACCAAGACACCTTGACATGTTATTCTTTTTGCCTGGTGGATCACTCACTCTCATAGCCTTCAACACCTTACACTCATCACTGCCAACCATGTGCTGAAAATAGATTCACTTATTTCTTGAATGTCTTTCTTTCATTCAGTCTGAGCTTAGACTGTCAATTTTAGCTTTTTCCTGGAATAACTATTTTGATAAGCAATCCACAATGCTCCTAAAATATACCAACATATAAAATCATGCATGATTTTTCCTTAGTAAATGACTATCATTGTGCATCACTAAAATTCTTATTCCTTTAGGTAAGAGCAAAACAAAGCAAACCTTTACTAATGAGAGATGAGAAATGGTGAGGAGATGAACAAGTCTCCCCTTCCTCTGGGGGAATCAGTTCTGAAGCATGTTCCACAGTTTCTCTTTAACCCCACTGAGAAATACCCAGTGGGGTTAAAGTTTCAATTGCTCACAAATGCTCAAGAATTTGATCTAATTTGGGGCTTCCAGTGATCGACTCCTGAATAAACTACCTACAACCAAATCCTTTTCTCAAGATCTGCTTAAAGGAATCCAAATTAAAATACCTCTAAAATTATGTGAAACCAAATTATTCTGCTCCCTCCCCCTAAGGTGACATGTCCACAGAGACTTTTCAGAGGACAAAGTGTTTTAGCACATTCCAAAACATCCTCTTTCCAAGAAACTGATAATACCCATGTTCCAATACACACTGCACCAGCTAGGCTTTTCATCATAAATAATTTCAGCTGGAGCCAAGTGGCCAGGACTGTAAGTAGGACTCTTGCTCAGTATGAAGCAGCGCCTTGATGAGGGATTGGACAGAGGCAATTCTTAGTAGAGCAGAGAGATGAATAATAACAAACAGAATGACAACAGTTCTTAAGATCTGTTATAAAAGTCAGTTTGGGGTTGTGGATTTCTGGACCCTGTGCATGAGTGCTTCACATAGCCACAATCCAGTGACTTGGAATGAAACTGCACTGACAGGAAAAGAACTTGCCAGAACAAACCTACCAGGTTCCACATGAAGTTATAAAACAGAACACAAAGGAACAGGATATTGGCAGAGACCAACCACAGAAAGGCTTGGAGTCCAGCAAGAAGGGTAGGTGGAGCAGTTTAGTTCTCCCTCCCCCACATCTCTGGCTGTCAGCGGGCTCCCCAGCTGCTGGAGAGCTCTTCTACCCTCATAAACCCACAAGCTGCTGCCACCAGTGAACTGTTAGCTTCTTCTTTTTTTTTTTTTTTATTAAATCATAACTGTATACAATGATATGATTATGGGGCATCATACACTCACTTCGTAAACCATTTGACACATTTTTATCACAGTGGTTAACATAGCCTTTCCGGCGTTATCTCAGTTACTGTGCCAAAACATTTAGGATAAAGTTCCAGGCTGTCAGTGCCCTCAAGGTCACTTCCTGACACCATAGACCAGAACCAAGATGCAGGTGCCATATTGCTTCTCCATTCACTGTGCAGTTTAGTCTTCCCCAAGGGGCTTCAGCCCCTCAGTTTTCATTTTGCTTATTCTCACACAAATATTTCCCAACTTTGGCCTAGACTGAAGGCACCATAGTGAGACACTGGGTCCTGAGGAATCTTTGTAACCCCAGAGCCTGGACATTCTGGGTGGACTGCCTTCTAGAGAGGGGAACAGAGATGACTAAAGTACTAGCTTTCTCCCAGGTGACCATTTTCCTCACCTTTCCCTGACCCACCTGTGGTTGAGTTGAGCCAGGGTTCACAGGAACTGCTTTCCCTCTCAGTATATCCACCACAACAGGGCTTCCACATAAAGTGAAACTCAGGCCTTTCCTCTAGGGGTCCTTCAGCAGTCTAAGGGGTGATTGGACTATAAGGTCCCTGCCCGCCAGCCCTCCATCATGCTGCTTGCCTAGTGTCTCCATCAGGGGAGAACATGCCCTGAGGTGGAAGGACATCAAACCGGATCAGGCAACTTGGGACCAGTTTACTTCTCTCTGGCAAAGTCAGGGATGGATCTTCAAGGACCCATGGAAGGGTACATAGGCCAGATCCTATAACCTCAGGTCTTAGCTCTATTGCTTTGGGGCAAGAAGGGGAGGTCTATGTTTGGATGATGCCACTGAAGACCATCCCTGGTGGCCCTGTCTGGAAATTAGGAGCAGCCATTTGACCCTGATAAAATAGATACCTTGACATGTTTGATGTTTGGTTGAGCCTGCAGGCAAGCTCACCTAACCCAGTCCTTCCCAGCTGTACCCTCCCACCTACCTCTGCTGTGGCAAAGAATACTCACCTGAAGTTCTAGGGACCCACCCACCACCTGGGAAATCAATCAAATGTTCTCCAAAGGGACTAGACTCAGTCATAGCACCCAACATTGAAACTTATTCCTCCAGTAAGTGCCAACTACTGACAGGGAAGTCAATTTGAACACCCTTTATAGCAGCTCGGTGCCTGTTTGAACCTGATCTGGGCCTGCTAAACAACAATGACAACTACAACAAAAATAGCCAGGCATTGTGGTGGGCGCCTATAGTCCCAGCTACTTGGGAGGCTGAGGCAAGAGAATCGCTTAATCCCAAGAGTTTGAGGTTGCTGTGAACTATGATGCCACGGCACTCTACCAAGGGCAACATAATGAGACTCTGTCTCAAAAAAATTAATTAATTAATAAAATAAAATAAAATAAATGTACACAAATTAGTAGCAGTCCTATACAACAACAATAGTCAAGCTGAGGCTCGGCGCCTGTAGCTCAGCAGCTAGGGTGCCAGCCACGTACACCAGATCTGGTGGATTTGAATCCAGCCCTGTCCTGCCAAACAACAATGACAGCTACAACCAAAAAAAAAAAAAAAAAATAGCCAGGTGTTGTGGCAGGTGCCTGAAGTCCCAGCTACTTGGGTGGTTGAGGCAAGAGAATTGCTTAATTCCAAGAGTTTGAGGTTGCTGTGAGCTGTGTCGCCACAGCACTCTACACAAGGCGACAGCTTGAGACTGTCTCAAAAAAAAAAAATAGTTAAGCTGAGAATCAAATCAAAGGCTTTAACAAAAAAAAAAAATAAATAAATCAAATACCTAAGAATATATTTAGCCAAGGTGATGAAAGATCTCTACAAAAACTACAAAACACTGATAAAGGAAACTGCAGAGGAAGTATAAAAATTTCATCTTTAAGGGTGGCACCTGTTCGAACCGGCCCCGACTAGCTAAAACAGCAGTGGTAACTGCAACAAAAAATAGCCGGGCATTGTGGTGGGCACCTGTAGTCCCAGCTACTCAGGAGGCTTAGGCAAGAGAATCGCTTAAGTCAAAGAGTTGGAGGTTGCTGTGAGCTGTGACAACACAGCACTCTACTGAGGGCAACATAGTAAGACTCTGCCTCAAAAAAAAATTTTCATCTTTAATGGAGACTGTGCATGTTTTATATTTACATGGATGGATTTGGAGAACACTCTCCTAAGGATCTCAAGAATGGAAAAGCAAGCATCTCATGTTGTCAATACTAAGCTGAAACTAATAGATTAAAAACTACAGGCCCACACAAGAGAAAAGCATAATTAAATTCAAAGTGGGAGAGTTGTAAGTTCCCACCTAACAGGTACAATGTACGGATACATAGTCCTTGGTGAAGGACTCAACTACAACTTGGAAATTACCTTACAAATGCAAACAAAGTAACTTAATCATATGTACCCTTATATTAATCTGAAATTTTAAATAATTAAAATATTGAGTAGGCAAATAATAATAATTTCATCTTTAGCAGAAAATGAATTTATTAAAAGAGAACCAAGATGACATAACTGATAATCGTGTTGGATAATTGGGCTTAGCCAATATAAAGTTTTGTTGGAGTCATAGTAAATCTGTCTGCTTTTCTCTAAAATTCATGTGTTATTTTATTATCTTATTGGTACTGGAGTTTCTATCAACAAATGAGATGGTTTTAACACAAAGTAGAAAATTCATATCCTATGAATTATTTATAGGATATACAACATATCTTCAGGATAAACCACAGTTTCAATAAATATAGCAACCAAAAGAGAGTATAAAAAGGAAGGAAGAATAATGGTGCAAAAGGGAACCCAACACACACACATACATACATACACATGTGTGCACATGTACATACACAGACAAATGCACCCATAAGCATGCATGTATGTATGCAATTTTTAAAGGAGAGCTTCAATCATCCTAAGTAACAGTGCAAAAGAACAGAGATACAAATGTCTTCCTCCAACATCACTCCACACTTCTATTGATCTTGAAAGGAGCTCTATGGTGACTCAGAAGAAAACAAGAAGAAACGGACAAGAAGAAATGGCCCCTGAGAGTTGAGAGTCATCACCGGCCTTCTCACCAGTTCTATCAAGTCCTGATACCTAATTTTTATGTTTTTGCTCTCTTCAGCCTCTCTCAGGATACTGGCATTTTAGCATTTCTCTTCCACACAGAATATTTGTGTTTCAAATTACATTCCCTGGGCATAGAAGCTTCTATTTTCCCCTACTTCAATTTAATTTTATTTCCTGCCCTGACTTTAACCTTTCCAAGTCCAAAAGAACAATTTCTCTATCTTTGCTAGTCAAGCCAACGCCTTCCAATTTAGTACCTTCTGTGCATTTATTATCTCTCTGTTTACACAAGTAAGATATCACTTCCATTCAAAAAGCTGCTGTTCATCATTGTCTATTTTCCTCTACCCTTTACATTCATTTTATAGTCTCTGTAACAGGATTTAATTAATTTTTCAAGGACTATTCCTTGATGCAGTACCCATAACTGTGGTTATCAGGGAGCTCAACTGCAATGGCATTTGTCAAAGTTATAGACTCACAAGTAATTCTGCTTCACTCTGACAGTTTTTCACATAACTGATAGATAATAAGATTGCTTATGCAAAACCTTAGCATTCTAGAATAGTAAATGGAAAATATTGATGAAAGTAAGAACACATAGTGCAAGTTAAACCACAATATCTAATTGACTTCATAACCTCAAATGAATGTGGTACAAAATGCCATCCTCATCATATACTAGAATAAAACTAAACAACAATAAACCATAGTAGCAATAATAATAAAAGGTAAGAAAATTAAGTGCACATGTTAATCTCAGTATAGCCTACTAATTTTCAAGGTTACATTAGTGTCTTTTTAAAAAACATTTAATTTTTTACTAAGGTACAATTTGCATATGAAAAGCACAAAAGTACAATGTTCAATGAATTTCACAAACTAAATCTGTTCAGGTAACTAACACTACCATCAAGAAATAGAATTTACCAGTACAATGGTAGCTTCCCCCATCATCTCCTCCTATCATTCCCCTGCCCAAGGAAAGCCACTATACTGACTTCTAATAATACAGATTAGTTGTACTTGTGTAAATATTGCATGTAAATGCAACCATATAGTAAACAGTTTGTGTCTGGTTTCTTTCACTTACTATTATATTTGTGAGAAGATTCACTCATGCTCATATTAAGTTTAAGTAAGTACTCAGAAAAATGTGTTGAGTCGATGAAGTAAAAATAGAAGAATTAGAATTATGACTCAATTGCTGAAGTTTATTGAAGTATATAGGTAGATCTGAGAAAAGAATAAACATAGGAATAAATAATTCAATACACTCTTTTGTGTTTTGTAATGACCAAACAATTATGTGGGGAAGGCTTTCATGCTGGCATGAACTTGTTGTGATCAGAGAGGGAACAAATACAAACTGAAGATAGCTAATTTGATATTGATATCCTTATTGATAATAAATAATACTCTATAAATAATTTCTAAAAGATGACCAGTGGGTGAATGTGAGTCTCAGCAGGACAGAATATGTGCTATATTCAAATTTTTATCCCCCATGGTGTTTTTCATAAATAGTAGACAAAATGTGATGGTTTGTGAAATAAATTGTCAAAAAAAAAAAAAAAAGTCCAGGCACAGCTGTTCAATGCCTGTAATCCTAGCCCTCTAGGAGGCCATCAGGTGGATTGCCTGAGCTTAGGAGTTCAAGACCAGCCTGATCAAGAGTGAGATGCAGCCTTAAAGAAAGATGGAGACTTTACCTCTTTCATGTTTACATGGATGGAGCTGGAACATATTCTTCTTAGTAAAGTGTCTCAAGAATGGAAGAAAAAGTACCCAATGTACTCACCCTTATTATGAAACTAATGTAGGACCTTCACATGAAAGCTATAACCCAGTTACAACCTAAGAATAGGGAGAAAGGGGAAAGGGAGGGGAGGGAGGGGAGAAGGAGGGGGAAGGAGTGGGATCAATGGCATTACACCTGCGGTGCATCTTACAAGGGTATATGTGAATCCTAGTAAATGTGGAATGTAAAGGTCTTAGCAAAATAACTAAGAAAATGCTACAAAAGCTATGTTAACTAATGTGATGAAAATGTGTCAATCTATGAACACGATCATACTAATGTACACAGCTATGGTTTAATAAAAATAAATAAATAAAATAAAAATTAAAAAAAAAGAGTGAGATTGTCTCTAAAAATAGCCAGGTTTTGTGGTGGGCACCTATAGTCCCAGCTACTTGGGAGGCTGAGGCAAAAGGATCACTTGAGCCTAAGAGTTTGAGGTTGCTATGAGCTATGATGCCATGGCACTCTGCCAATGGCAATAAAGTGAGACTCTGTCTAAAAACAAAAAATCAAAACAAAACAAACAACCAGGAAACTCTCCACAGTTTATTATATCTAATTGGGGCCCTTATTTAAACCACCAAAAGTGACCGTCACAGAAACAAGTATGTGCTTTGGAGAAAAAAATCAGGAGATGAGGAGAAAAGAGATCATTTTATGATGAGAAAAAAATAATTAAACTAAAGGAAATATTTTTATTTCTAATCATTTCTTCTGTGGGAAATTATAAGCTTTTACACATGCAAGCACAGCATCTTATTTTTTCTGCTTATTGTTCTTAAAATCTAAAGTAAGTTAAGCTAAATTATACTTCTTAAAATAGTTTAAAAAGAAGAACTAGAGTATTTTTACAAAATTCTAATCTCAAAGGATAGATCTGGGCTCCATATTTTCTGATGATAACCAACATCCAGTGCCCTTTAAAGAAGGTACTATCTGGTGCACTAATGTCTTCAACTCAATCACTCAGGTAATCTAATAGCTGTAAAACATTTAGATACTAAAATAAGCAAATGAAAGACAAAATGCTGATATTAACTCTCTGATTATAGCATCAGAGCACTGAGTAGGAAGAACAAACCTGCGGTTAAGGTTTGGGGTTTTACTGTAAAGAAGTAGATGATTCTATTCACAACTGTTTTGGAAGAGTATAACTTACCCTCTCTCAGATTCATTTAAATTCCAAGGGAAACTATTTGCCAGTTAATCTTTATTCCCCATCACTTCGTCCTTCCTAGTAATCCTTTTTTGCCCTTCTCTCCCTCCCTCCCATGACCCATTTTACCTGGATGCCATATAAGCTTCTGAATTCCATTGGCAAGTTGAATCTTTATTCTGAGGGTTCCCTCTCTACACACCTGATCTGGCCCCCAATGACTTTTTTCTTTATCCCACGATAAAGGAAATATTAAAAGGAAGACATTTTGATGACATTCAGGATATCAAGGGTAATAGGATGACAGCTTTGATGGCCACTCCAGGAAAAGAATTCTAATAGTGTTTTGAAGGGTTGACCAGGCACTGACATTAGTGCATAGCTTCCCAAAGGAAGTACTTCATAGGTGACCATAGTGATATTCATCAATCAGGTATGTGGCATTTTTTCTAGGATGAGTTCACAAACTTAATTGTCAGACTGCATACAGTTTAAAATACATTTATAACTTTTTCCTTCTATTAATTAATCTGCTTCATGTCAGTGATTTTTCAGCAAATCTTAGGGAGGCAAGAACCTTTCCTCCCTCCATCCCCATACATGTAATAACTTTTTATTCCTTCCAACCTATTAATCTGCCTGCTGTCAGTTTATCTCATGGACTCTTACCAAATCTTCAGGGAATATGTTCCTGCTTCTCCAATGTCAAAACTTGAAAGGGCTCCCACTGATCAATTTTAGGAAAATTTGAGCATAAAAAATAATCAAATAAGGATAGTAACACATTATAGCCACTGAATAAAATAATCTGTAAATTCATACCGATATAAATAATAAATAGGGAGAAAGGAATATTCTTCATTGCAGTATAAGAAATGCTAAAGAAGTTATGGAGTTAGACATTCACCATTTGGCAATCATCATAGTAATAACTGATTCAGCCCAGAATCATAATAAATTCTGAAACTAGTGGATACACTAGTGAGTGAAAGGTTGATTTAGATCTTCTACACAACATTTAGAAGGTACAGGTACATGGTCTCAAAGTACAGGTATCTTCCCACAATTTATTTATTAATTACAAAACAAAATTAATTTAGTGAAAAACCTGGTGAACACCACCTTAAATGAGTACTAAAAGTTAACATGACTAATAATGATTTAAGATGCACCAAGAAGGCAGAACTGGATTTCTGTGTTATTTATTCTCAAATTGCATAACTTACAATTAATCATGAAGAAATATCATATAAACCCTAACAGAATAGGATTCTACAAAATAATTTATTTTCTCTATTCAAAACCATCAAGATTGTGAAAAAAAAGAATGAAAGACTAAGAACTACCAAATGGGTAGAGAGACAATTTATAATTTTAAATATCTTTCTACATATGCTGTATGTACTTGATAGTAATAACTATTCTTTGCTTTTAGATTGTCATCATTTAAGTACTTCCCAAATATGTTTGTATGTCTGTGTGTTAGTTTTGTATGTACTTTTTTTGCCTTTTCTTCACGTGAGTATATTTAGTATCACCTGGAAGGATGTAGAGCCTGAAACTGTGCCCACTTGAGGTACATTTTCATCATTTTACATGCAAAGCCTGCACAGCTCAGGATATGTTTGTATTTTTTTTCCATTTTGTAGAGATGGGGTCTCACTCTTGCTCTGGCTGGTCTTGAACTCCAGGGCTCAAATAATCCGCCAGCCTCAGTCTCCCAGAGTACTAGGATTATAGACGTGAAACACTGCACCTGTTTGTATTTTAACACTAAATAACAATCTATGTCACAGAAAATGCTATGGATCGTGGAGTCAAATTAACCCATTTCAAAACTCCTCTCCGCCATTTAGTAATTGTGAGCATGACCAAGTAACTTGATTATGTTCAATCTGTTTTTCTTTGTTAAATCATAAACACATAGATCATATATACATTAATGCATTTATGGGGTACAATGTGCTGATTTCATATAGAATTAGGAACACTTACATTACACTGGTTAATATATACCTGGTCTCATTTACTTAGTTATTGTGTTAAGACATTTACACTCTGTACTAATAGATCTAACATGTACCCTGGCGTTATGCACCATAGGTGTGATCGTACCATTCACCCTCCCTCTATCTGACCTCCACCCTCCCCTCCTATCACCTTCCTCCTTCCTTCATCTTGGGCCATAGTTGTGGTCCAGTCTACTTATGAAAGTGTGAGTAATTGTAAATTGGTTTCATAATACTGAGTACATGGGATGTTTTTTTCCTCCTTTCTTGAGATACTTTACTAAGTAGGATATGTTCCAGATCCATCCATGTAAACAAAAAAGAGATAAAGTCTCCATCTTTTTTAAGGTTGCATAATATTCCATGGTACACATATATGACAATTTATTAATCCATTCATGGGTCAATGGGCACTTGGGCTTATTCCATCACTTGGTTATTATGAATTGAACTGCAATGAACAATCTGGTGCAAATGCCTTTGTTATAAAGTGAATTTTGGTCTTTTTGGATATACACCTAGTAAGGAATTGCAGGATCAAACGGCAAGTTTACCTTTACATCCCTGAGTATTCTCCATACTCCTTTCCTAAAGGGACATAGGGGGTGGAGACAAGATGGCTGACTGAAGCCAGCTTTCCACAGAGGATCCCATCCAGAAGGAGAGTTAAAGGACAGAAATTTAGCAAATAACCTGGCAGATTAGAGTTGCACCAAGAGAGAAGGTTGAAGAACGCACATTGCCTGCTGAGGCGAGCTGCAACCCCAAGGATACAAACAAAGGTACAAAATCCATCACCAAGTGGATGGGAGTCCCCTCCCCCATGAGAACGGCCCAGAGTATCCCATAAACAAATGAGCAGAGTTCAAAAGTCCTCCCATTATACTCCACAGGAGAGACACTCTAAAAATTGGACCTACTTCCACTACTAGGGTGCCATGGCACTCTCCTACCAGGCATAAAACTGTGTAAAACTGTATATAATCCCTACCTGTCATTCTGAGCTCCCAGCACTCCCCTTCACTCTCATTCTGAGGTCTGAAGGCCTGTCCCCCAGGAGTCCAGATTCTTGGGTCATTTCTCGAGGGGTGTGAATGGGGCCTGGGATGCTGCTGGCCAGTCCTGATTCTGCAGCATGGAAGTGAGGAGAAGATGGTCGGCTGAGAGGGAACCATGCTGGAGCAGCAGTGCCCCAAGGTGCAGAGCAGCAACCATTTTTGGCAACAATAGGGCTCACCCTTGGATATTCTGGAGTCACACCCCCTGTCTCTCTGGGCAACCAGAGGAGGCTGGGCATCTTCTCAGGTGGCAAGCACCAGTGCAACAGATCTGGAAGGGAAACGCAGGCCTCATGAGTAAAGGATTTGCCTCAGGCAGTACCAGCCTGGGTGGAACGCAGAGACTAGAAAACACACACGCATTGCCAGGTGACTCCCAGGGTGGGGCTGACCCAGAGGACTGCATTACTGAGCCTAAGATGCACCAAGCCCCCAGGAGATCATCAGCCTAGACAAAGGAGGGAAGGAGGCTAGAACTGACAGCTAACTGTGCGGCAAATACAAACCAGCAGGATCAAAGACAGAGCCTGAGGGGCAGGTTCTGTGAACTCAAAACAGCTTCTCTTCTGCAGGGGAATTTAGGCGGGACAGAAACAAATTCTGCAAAGTTGTTCTGTTCTGTCAGTAACATAAATCACGGACAGGGCTGGAACTGAATGAACACCCCCAGCCTCCATCAAACTCCACCTCTTCCTGATGGATAGTGGCATAGAGCAGCAACCTGGCTGAGGAGACATAGATTTCCTTGTGATTCAGACAGGTGTAAACCCCTGGAGTATCTGTTCACTATAGGCAACTGGGTCACAGCCCTGTGGGGCTATCAGTTACTGGGTGTGACAGAGGTGCAAGGTGGGGAAGGAGGCATCAACCTTCCCAGACTAATCTATTTGCTGGGTGGGTCCTCCTGACACCAGAGCAAGTCATATTTGAGTGGTCAGCAGACCCCAGCAATCTAGTTGCCAGAGACCTTTTAAACTCTTCCACCTGAGACAGGTGCTGACTGAGACAACTGATTTGGACATTTTGAACTCAGCCAATTGCCCATGGACTATCCAAGTGGGGCCCTGGGTGTGTGGGTATAGGAAGGTTAGATTTTCCTTTTCCAATTGTTGCCTGTAGGGGGTGGGGTGACTTAACTGCTGGTATTTCTTGACAGCTGAAACTTCAATCTAGATTAACTGTTTCACTAGGGTCGGACAGAGACCAGCTGAAAACTAGACAGAGCCAATTAACCCCACCACACCAAACAGGCCCCCAGTTTCTCAGGCCGTAGCACTCTATGGGTCCTCAGCAACACACCAGGGAAAAAAGTCAAACAGTGTAAAATAATCGTGGGGCGGAATCAGCAGAAAAACACTGGTAAAATGAATAATCAGAGTAGATCAAAGCCCCCCCCCCCCAAGGAAAGATATGGCAGATGTACCTGAAGATCCAATTCATAACCAGATGGCCGAGATGTGAGAAATCGAATTCAGAATTTGGATTGCAAACGAGATTAACAGAATACAGGAAAATTTGGAATTAGAAATTCAAGGAGAGATGAAAGCAAAGGAAAAGGCCTTCTGGATCCACATAAGCCATGCCAGAATACACCAGGACAATTGGAGGATGACTCCTAAAGGTGACCTGAAACTCTTAATGTGTGAAAATTCTAGGGAAGATCCAGACCATAAGAATGAAGGAGGCGGAGCAAGATGGCGGCCGAGTAACAGCTTCCTTGCATATGGGCACCATGAATCTGGGGAGATAGGACTCCAGGCATCTCTGGCTGGTGGGATCTGCCTATCATCACCCCTGAGAGGATACAGGGAGTCAGCGAGAAACTTCTGGACCCCAAGAGGAGGACTAAAACAGTGGAAAAATGGCAAGTGGTCTTGTGTGTTCAATCCATCTAAACCCGCTCTCAACTGTAAGTTCAGTAGCAACGAGACTGCAAAGAGGAAAGGCCTTACCTGTGAACTGTTTTGGTGTCTTTGGATTTGGCACTCAGTTGAACTGCCTTGGGGAGAGCCTGAGCGGGAGTGCGGAGAACTTTCGCCATTGTCTAGGCCCCCAGTCTGAGACGCTGAGCCAGACGGAGCTAATAGTGTTGGGCTGTGGGTCACAGGGAGCCATTGTGAGTGATCTGCCCCGGCAAGCTCTGCACTCAGAGTCACAGAACTGGAATTGGGTGGGAGCTGGTAACCCAGCGACCAAGTGGCCTAATGGTGGGGTCTAAGCCGCCTTGCAGCCCTAACCCTCAGGGGCAGAGTGAGACCGGTTTTGGCACACTGGGTAAGTGGATAGCCACTTCAGGAGTGATACCAGTGACAAGCACTTTCCTGGGAAAGCTTCTGCTCAGTGAGTTTACAAGTTCAAAGTGATTTTAAGTGGGCTGAAGAGAGATTTAGGGTGTCTAACTGCTGGGGTTTAAGAAATCAGAAGACTCCAGTTTTATCAGAACTGTGATTAAAATCTCATACCCCAGAAGACCACCTGTTGCCCAGACAATATTCAATAACATATACATACTGCTTTGTTTTTGGTTGTGTTTTTTTGTTTGTTTGTTTTGTTTGGTTGTTTTTTTTTGTTTATTTTGATGTTGTTGATGTTGCTTTGTTTTTTAATTTCAACCTTTTCCATACAGATCCTTTCTCGTTCTCAATTTTTCTAGTTTAATTATAATTTCCCATTGCTGCCTTTTTCAATAACTAGAACTTCATTTTTGCTAGTGTTTCTACTGCTAATATTTGGTTTTTCACCCAATTTTATCCCGTAAAGTTTTCTGTTTGCTTTTTTTGGTTTGATATACAGCATTTTTGTCTTTCCTCTCTACTTGGTGGAGGTGGGGTACTGTGTCTGACGAGGTTAGCAACGAGCGGCTGACCTCAAGCGAACCACCCAACTGGGCACCCCCAGAAGGTGGGTTTTTTTAAGGTTGGGTCAAAGTACCCTACTGTACACCTATATTGTGCTGTCTCCCTCTTTCTGTGCCTCTCTTCTTTTTGTCAATATTCCTTTTACCCACCCACTCTCATTTCTCTATTTTTCTTTTTTTTCTTATCACTCGGTCCTCCTTTCTTTCATCCCTTTTTGCTTTTCAACCTTCTCACACTTCTGGTCCTTTACCCTTAGTCCACAGTCATATGAACTTAAAGAGCAAGAGGAAGTGAAAAGAAAATTAGGGCAAGGAAACAGATAAAAGAAATCACTCATGAGGAAGAATCAGCAGAAAACACCAGGCAACAGGAAGAACAAGTCCAAAACAACCCTGCCAAGGGACAATAAGGTAGCTACTGCAGAGGATTCCACCTATAAAGAAATGTTAGGAATGACAGAAATGGAATTTAGAATACACATGTTGAAAACAATGAAAGAAATGATGGAAACAATGAAGGAAACTGCTAACAAAGTGGAAAATAACCAAAACGAAATACAAAACCAGAATCAAATAAGAGAAGAACGCTATGACAAATATAAAAAGGATTTAGCAGAGCTGAAGGAACTGAAACAGTCAATTAGGGAACTTAAAGATGCAATGGAAAGTATCAGCAACAGGTTAGACCATGCAGAAGAAAGAATTTCAGAGGTAGAAGACAAAAATCTTGAAATAACTCAGATAGTAAAAGAGGCAGAAAAGAAGAGAAAGAAAGCAGAACGTTCACTGTCAGAATTATGGGACTTAATGAAGCGTTCCAACATACGAGTTATAGGAATTCCAGAAGGGGAAGAAGAATGCCCCAGAGGAATGGAAGCCATACTAGAGAATATTATAAAAGAAAATTTCCCAAATATCACCAAAGATCATGACACACTGCTTTCAGAGGGATATCGGACCCCAGGTCGCCTCAACTCTAACCGAGCTTCTCCAAGACACATTGTGATGAACCTGTCCAAAGTCAAGACAAAAGAAAAGATTCTGCAAGCTGCCAGGAGTAAGCGCCAGTTGACCTACCGGGGCAAATCCATCAGAGTGACCACAGACTTCTCTAACGAAACATTCCAAGCAAAAAGGCAATGGTCATCTACCTTTAATCTACTTAAACAGAACAATTTCCAGCCCAGAATTCTGTACTCTGCTAAGCTAAGCTTCAAAATTGATGGAGAAATCAAATCATTTACGGATATATAAACATTGAGGAAATTTGCCACAAGAAGACCAGCTTTACAGGAAATACTTCAACCTGTTCGGCACACTGACCACCACAATGGATCAGCAGCAAAGTAACAACTCAGAAATTAAAGGACAGAACCTAACCTCCACACTGATGCAAAAGATAAAACTAGGCAATGGACTCTCACAAAAATAAGACGAATAGAATACTACCACACTTATCAATTATCTCAATAAATGTTAATGGTTTGAATTCCCCACTGAAGAGACATAGATTGGCTGACTGGATTAAAAAACACAAGCCATCCATTTGCTCTCTGCAAGAAACACACTTGGCATCAAAAGAAAAATTAAAGCTCCAAGTCAAGGGTTGGAAGACAATTTTTCAGGCAAATGGAATTCAGAAGAAAAGAGGAGTGGCAATCTTATTTTCAGATACATGTGGATTTAAAGCAACTGAAGTCAAAAAAGACAAAGATGGTCACTTTATATTGGTCAAGGGAAAAATACAACAAGAAGACATTTCAATTCTAAATATTCATGCACCCAATTGAAATGCCCCCAGATTCTTGAAACAGAACTTACTCAGTCTGAGCAATATGATATCTGATAATACCATAATAACAGGGGACTTTAACACTCCTCTTAGACAGCTGGACAGGTCCTCTGAACAGAAATTAAACAAAGATATAAGAGATTTAAATGAGACCGTAGAATAACTGTGATTGATAGACGCATATAGAACACTCCATCCCAATGATAAGGAATATATATTCTTCTCATCACCCCATGGAACATTCTCCAAAATTGATCATATCCTGAAACACAAAACAAATATCAACAGAATCAAAAGAATTGAAATTTTAACTTGTATTTTCTTAGACCATAAGGCACTGAAGGTGGAACTCAACTCTAACAAAAATGCTCAACCCCACCGAAAGGCATGGATATTAAACAATCTTCTTTTGAATAAGAGATGGGTGCAGGAAGAAATAAAACAGGAAATCATTAACTTCCTTGAGCATAATAACAATGAAGACACAAGCTACCAAAATCTATGGGATACTGTAAAAGCAGTTTTGAGAGGAAAATTCATCACTTTAGATGCCTACATTCGAAAAACAGAAAGAGAGCACATCAATATTTCTCACAAGAGTTCCTACTGAATTGGAAAAAGAAGAACAATCTCAGCCTAAACTCAGTAGAAGAAAAGAAATATCCAAAATCAAATCAGAGGGCGGCGCCTGTGGCTCAGTGAGTAGGGCGCCGGCCCCATATGCCGAGGGTGGCGGGTTCGGACCCAGCCCCGGCCAAACTGCAACAAAAAAATAGCCGGGCGTTGTGGCGGGTGCCTGTAGTCCCAGCTGCTCAGGAGGCTGAGGCAAGAGAATCGCGTAAGCCTGAGAGTTGGAGGTTGCTGTGAGCCGTGTGACGCCACGGCACTCTACCCGAGGGCGGTACAGTGAGACTCTGTCTCTACAAAAAAAAAAAAAAAAACAAAATCAAATCAGAGATCAATGAAATTAAAACAAAAGAATCATTCAAAAATTAATGAAACAAGGAGTTGGTTTTTTGAAAAAATAAATTAAATAGATAAACCATTGGCCAGACTAACGAGAAATAGAAAAGTAAAATCTCTAGTAACCTCAATCAGAAACGATAAAGGGGAAATAACAACTGATCCCACAGAGATACAAGAGATCATCTCTGAATACTACCAGAAACTCTATGCCCAGAAATTTGACAATGTGAAAGAAATGGATCAATATTTGGAATCACACTCTCTCCCTAGACTCAGCCGGAAAGAAGTAGAGCTCCTGAACAGACCAATTTCAAGCACTGAGATCAAAGAAACAATAAAAAATCTTCCAACCAAAAAATGCCCTGGTCCAGATGGCTTCACTCCAGAATTCTATCAAACATTAAAGGAAGAGCTTATTCCTGTACGGCAGAAATTATTCCAAAAAATTGAGGAAGAAGTAATCTTCCCCAACACATTCTATAAGCAAACATCAACTTGATACCAAAACCCGGAAAAGACCCAAACAAAAAGGACAATTTCAGACCAATCTCACTAACGAATATAGATGCAAAAATTCTCAACAAAATCCTAGCCAATAGATTACAGCTGATCATCAAAAGAGTCATTCATCATGATCAAGTAGGCTTCATCCCAGGGATGCAAGGCTGGTTTAACATATGCAAGTCCATAAACGTTATCCACCATATTAACAGAGGCAAAAATAAAGATCACATGATCCTCTCAATAGATGCAGAAAAAGCATTTGATAAAATCCAGCATCCTCTTCTAATTAGAACACTGAAGAATATAGGCATAGGTGGCACATTTCTAAAACTGATTGAAGCTATGTATGACAACCCCACAGCCAACATTTTACTGAATGGAGTAAAATTAAAAGCTTTTCCTCTTAGAACTGGAACCAGAGAAGGTTGTCCTCTGTCACCTTTACTATTCAACATAGTGCTGGAAGTTCTAGCCAATACAATTAGGCAAGATAAGGAAATAAAGGGAACCCAAATGGGAGCAGAGGAGGTCAAACTCTCCCTCCTTGCTGACGACATGATCTTATACTTAGAGAACCCCAAAGACTCAACCACAAGACTCCTAGAAGTCATCAAAAAATACAGTAATGTTTCAGGATATAAAATCAATGTCCACAAGTCAGTAGCCTTTGTGTACACCAATAACAGTCAAGAATAGAAGCTAATTAAGGACACGACGCCCTTCACCATAGTCTCAAAGAAAATGAATTACCTAGGAATATACCTAACAAAGGAGGTGAAGGACCTCTATAAAGAAAACTATGAAAACCTCAGAAAGGAAAGAGCAGAGGATATTAACAAATGGAAGCACATACCATGCTCATGGATGGGAAGAATCAACATTGTTAAAATTTCTATACTTCCCAAAGCAATCTACCTATTCAATGCCATTCCTATCAAAATTTCAACACCGTACTTTCAAGATTTGAAAAAATGATTCTGTGTTTTGTATTGAACCGGAAAAAACCCCGTATAGCTAAGGCAGTTCTCTGTAACAAAACTAAAGCTGGGGGCAGCAGCATACCAGATTTTAGTCTGTACTACAAAGCCATAGTGCTCAAGACAGCATGGTAATGGCACAAAAACAGAGACATAGACACTTGAAATCGAATTGAAAACCAAGAAATGAAACTAACATTTTACAACCACCTAATCTTTGATAAACCAAACAAGAACATACCGTGGGGGAAAGACTCCCTATTCAATAAATGGTGTTGGGAGAACTGGATGTCTACATGTGAAAGACTGAAACTGGACCCACACCTTTCCCCACTCACAAAAATTGATTCAAGATGGATAAAGGACTTAAATTTAAGGAATGAAACAATAAAAATCCTCCAAGAAAGCATCGGAAAAACATTGGAAGATATTGGCATGGGGAAAGACTTCATGAAGAAGACTGCCATGACAATTGCAACAACAACAAAAATAAACAAATGGGACTTCATTAAACTGAAAAGCCTCAGTACAGCTAAGGAGAAAATTACCAAAGCAAAGAGACAACCTACACAATGGGAAAGGATATTTGCATATTTTCAATCAGACAAAAGCTTGATAACTAGGATCTATAGAGAATTCAAATTAATCCAGATGAAAAAAGCCAACAATCTCATATATCAATGGGCAAGAGATATGAATAGAACTTTCTCTAAAGACGACAGACGAATGGCTAACAAACACATGAAGAAATGTTCATCATCTCTATCTATTAGAGAATTGCAAATCAAAACAACCCTGAGATATCATCTAACCCCAGTGAGAATGGCCCACATCACAAAATCTCAAAACTGCAGATGCTGGCGTAGATGTGGAGAGAAGTGCACACTTTTACACTGCTGGTGGGACTGCAAACTAGTACAACCTTTCTGGAAGGAAGTATGGAGAAACCTCAAAGCACTCAAGCTAGACCTCCCATTTGATCCTGCAATCCCATTACTGGGCATCTACCCAGAAGGAAAGAAATCCTTTTATCATAAGGACAATTTTACTACACTGTTTATTGCAGCTCAATTTACAATTGCCAAAATGTGGAAACAGCCTGAATACCCACCAACCCAGGAATGCATTAACAAGCTGTGGTATATGTATACCATGGAATACTATTCAGCCATTAAAAAAAATGGAGACTTTACATCCTTCGTACTAACCTGGATGGATGTGGAAGACATTATTCTTACTAAAGCATCACAAGAATGGAGAAGCATGAACCCTATGTACTCAATTTTGATATGAAGACAATTAATGACAATTATGGCTATGGGGGGGAAACAGAAAGAGGGAAGGAGGGAGGTGGGTGGGGCCTTGGTGTGTGTCACAATTTATGGGGGCAAGACATGATTGCAAGAGGGACTTTACCTAACAATTGCAATCAGTGTAACCTGTCTTATTGTACCCTCAATGAATCCCCAACAATAAAAAAGAAAATAAAGCTAGGGGCATCAGCATACCACATTTTAGTCTGTACTACAAAGCCATAGTGCTGAAGACAGCATGGTACTGGCACAAAAACAGATACATAGACACTTGGAATCAAATTGAAAACCGAGACATGAAACTAATTTCTTACAACCACGTAATCTTCGATAAACAAACAAGATCATACCTTGGGAGAAAGACTCCCTGTTCAATAAATGGTGCTGGGAAAACTGGATATCTACATGTAAAAGACTGAAACTGGACCCACACCTTTCCCCACTCACAAAAATTGATTCAAGATGGATAAAGGACTTAAATTTAAGGCATGAAACAATAAAAATCCTCCAAGAAAGCATAGGAAAAACATTGGAAGATATTGGCCTGGGGAAAGACTTCATGAAGAAGACTGCCATGGCAATTGCAACAACAACAAAAATAAACAAATGGGACTTCATTGAACTGAAAAGCTTCTGTACAGCTAAGGAGACAATAACCAAAGCAAAGAGACAACCTACACAATGGGAAAGGATATTTGCATATTTTCAATTAGACAAAAGCTTGATAACTAGGATCTATAGAGAACTCAAATTAATCCAGATGAAAAAAGCCAACAATCCCATATATCAATGGGCAAGAGACATGAATAGAACCTTCTCTAAAGATGACAGACGAATGGCTAACAAACACATGAAAAAATGTTCATCATCTCTATATATTAGAGAAATGCAAGTCAAAACAACCCTGAGATATCATGTAACCCCAGTGAGAATGGCCCACATCACAAATCTCAAAACTGCAGATGCTGGCGTGGATGTGGCGAGAAGGGAACACTTTCACACTGCTGGTGGGACTGCAAACTAGTACAACCTTTCTGGAAGGAAGTATGGAGAAACCTCATAGCACTCAAGCTAGACCTCCCATTTGATCCTGCAATCCCATTACTGGGCATCTACCCAGAAGGAAAAAAATCCTTTTATCATAAGGACACTTGTACTAGACTGTTTATTGCAGCTCAATTTACATTCCCCACAATGTGGAAACAGCCTAAATGCCCAACAACCCAGGAATGGGTTAACAAGCCTTGGTATATCTGTACCATGTAATACTATTCAGCCATTAAAAAAAAATGGAAACTTTACATCCTTCGTATTATCCTGATTGTAAGTGGAAGACATTATTCTTAGTAAAGCATCACAAGTATGGAGAAGCATTAATCCTATGTACTCAGTTTTTATATGAGGACAATTAATGACAGTTAAGGTTATGGGAGGAAGCAGAAAGAGGGACGGAGGGAAGGGATGGGACCTTTGTGTTTTTCACATTTTATGGGTGCAAGACATGAGTGCAGGAGCGACGTTACCTAACAATTGCAATCAGTGTAACCTGGCTTATTGTACCCTCAATGAATCCCCAATAATAAAACAAAAAAAAAGAAATTCAAGGAGAAATTGAAAAGTTGGAAATAGAAATTCGAGGAGAAATTCAAAAGTTGTCTTAACATTTCAACGAATTTAAAGACAAAACAACCAAAGACTCTGACACATTGAAACAAGAATTTGCAGTCCTCAAAGATCTGAAAAATACAGAAGAATCCTTCAGTAACAAAGTGGAGCAAGCAGAAAGGATTTCGGACATTGAAGACAAAGCTTTTGAACACTCCCAAACGCTCAACAGAAAAAGAAGTAGAGAGCGGAAGTGGACCATTCTCTCAGAGAGCTCTGGGATAATTCAAAGAAGGCTAATATCTGCCTCAATGGAATCCCTGAAAGTGATGAAGTGGCTTGGCAAGGCACAGAGGCTCTTCTCCAAGAAATTCTAAAAGACAATTTTCCAGACATGCCAAGTGATTCTGAAATTCAGATAGCAGTTTCAGAATCCCACCACAAGTGAACCCAATTAAGACATCCCACAAGCACATCATAATTAGCTTCACTAAAGTTAATATGAAGGAGAAGATTCTCAAAGCAGCCAGACATAAGAAAACCATAATCTACAAAGGGAAGAATATTAGAATGACTGCAGATCTCTCTGCTGAAACTTTTCAAGCTAGAAGAGAGTGGTCATCGACTTTTAATCTCCTAAAACAAAATAACTTTCAACCACGGATACTGTATCCAGCTAAACTCAGTTTCATTTATGATGGAGAAATTAAATACTTTAATGGTAGTCACATGTTGAAGAAATTTGCAATAACCAAACCAGCTCTTCAGGATATTCTCAGACCCATCCTCCATAATGACCAGCCCAACACACTACTACAAAAGTAAAGTCACTTTTGTAGAAAAGTTTGATCAGAAACCTTTGATCAAACTTCAACTTCCACAGTAGCAAAAGACTTAAAAATGTCCATTGTACTTTCGAAAAACTCAATAACCAAAATTTTACCAGACTTATCTATATTCTCCATTAATATGAACGCCTCAAACAGTCCTCTAAGGACGCACGGGTTAGCTGACTGGATACAAAAACTCAGGCCAGATATTTGCTGCAAGAAGAATCACATCTCACCCTAAAAGATAAATATAGACTCAGGTTGAAAGGATGGTCGTCCATATTTCAGGCAAATCGTAATAAAAAAAAGGCAGGTGTTGCAATTCTATTTGCAGATACAATACACTTTAAACCAAGAAAAGTAAGGAAGGATAAGAATGGTCACTTCATATTGGTTAAGGGTAATACTCAATATGATGAGATTTCAATTATTAATATTTATGTAGCCAACCAGAATATATGTCAATTTATAAGAGACTTTGTAACAGACATGTTCAACTTGATTTCCTCCAGCTCCATAATAGTCAGAGATTTCAACACCCGTTTTGCACTGTCGGATACATCATCCAATAAGAAGCTGAGCAAAGAAATTTATATTTAAACCTAACCATCCAACATTTGGATTTAGCAGACATCTACAGAACATTTCATCACAACAAAACTGAATACACATACTTCTCATCAATGCACAGAACATACTCCAGAATCGATCACATCTTAGGTCACAAGTCTAACCTCAGTAAATTTAAAGGAATAGAAATTATTCCATGCATCTTCTAGGACCACCATGGAATAAAAGTTGAGCTCAGTAACAACAGGAATCTGCATACTCATACAAAAACATGGAAGTTAAATAACATGCTGAATGATAGCTGGGTCGGAGATGAGATTAAGAAGGAAATTGCCAAATTTTAGAACAAAACGACAATGAAGACATGAATTACCAGTACATCTTGGATACCGCAAAGCAGTCCTGGGAGGGAAATTTATAGCACTGCAAGCATTCCTCAAGAGAATGGAAAGAGAGGAAGTTAAATCTTAATGGGACATCTCAAGCAACTGGAAAAGGAAGAACATTCATTCCAACCCCAAACCCAGTGAAGCAAAGAAATAACCAAAATTAGAGCAGAATTAAAAGAAATTAAAAACAAAAGAATTATACAATAGATCAATAAATAAAAAAGTTGTTTTTTTGAAAAGGTCAATAAAATAGATAAACCTTTGGCCAACCTAATCAGGAAAAAAAGAGTAAAATCTCTAATTTCATCAATCAGAAATGACAAAGACAAATTAACAAAAAACTCCTCAGAAATTAAAAGAAATCCTTAATGAATGTTACAAGAAACTTTATTCTCAGAAATATGAAAATCTAAAGGAAATTGACCAATACTTGGAAGCACGTCACCTCACAAGAATTAGCCAGAATCAAGTGGAAATGTTGAACAGGCCTATATTAAGTTCTGAAATAGCATCAACCATGCAAAATCTCCCTAAAAAGAAAAGCCCAAGACCACATGGCTTCACGTCAGAATTCTACCAAACTGTTAAAGAGGAACTAGTACCTATATTACTCAACCTGTTCTAAAATATAGAAAAAGAAGGAAGACTACCCAACACACTCAATGAAGCAAACATCATTTTGATCCCCAAACCAGGAAAAGTCCCAACAAGAAAATTATATACCAATATCACTAATGAATATAGCTGCAAAAATATTCAACAAGATTCTAACAAACAGAATCCAGCAACACATCAAACAAAGTATACATCATGAACAAGTCAGTTTTATCCCAGGGTCGCAAGGCTGGTTCAATATACATAAATCTATAAATATAATTCAGCAATAAAACAAATTAAAAAACAAATACCATATGATTCTCACAATTGATGCAGAAATACCTTTTGAAAATATCCAGCATGACTTCATGATCAGAACACTTAAGAAAATTGGTATAGAAGGGACATTTCTTAAACGGATAGAGGCCATATACAGCAAACTCACAGCCAATATCCTATTGAATGGAGTTAAATTGAAATCATTTCCACTCAGATTAGGAACAAGACAAGGCAGTCCATTGTCTCCATTGCTCTTTAACATTGTGATGAAAGTGTTAGCCATGGAAATTAGGGAAGAAAATGTGATCAAGGGTGTCCATATAGGGTAAGAAGAGATCAAACTTTCGCTCTGCTAATGATATGATTGTATACCTGCAAAACACCAGGGATTCTACTGCAAAACTCCTAGAAGTGATCAAGGAATACAGCAGCATCTCAGATTACAAAATCAACATTAATAAATCCATAGCCTTTACATATACCAACAATAGTCAAGATGAAAAAACAGTTAAAAACTTTATTCCATTCACAGTAGTGCCAAGAAGATGAAATATTTGGGAGTTTATCTAACAAAGGACGTGAAAGATCTCTATAAAGAGAACTATGAAACTCTAAGAAAAGAAATACCTAAAAATGTTAACAAATGGAAAAACATACCATGCTCATGGCTGGAAAGAATCAACATTGTTAAAATGCCCATACTACACAAAGCAATATACAATTTTAATGTAATTCCTATTAAAGCTCCACTGTCATACTTTAAATATCTTAAAAAAATAATGCTTCGTTTTATATGGAATCAGAAACACCCTCGAATTGCCAGGACATTAGTCAGAAATAAAAACAAACCAAGGGGGAACAGAGACAAGATGGCGGACTGAACCCAGCTTTCAACAGAGGCTCCCGTCAAGAAGGAGAGTTAAGGGACAGGAATTTAGTAAGTATCCTGGTGGACTTGAGCCTCACCAAGAGAGAAGTTTGAGGAACGCACATCAACACCGCTGAGGCAAGCTGTGATCACAAGGACGCAAACAAAAGGTACAAAATCCACCACCAAGCGGATTGGAGTCCCCCTCCCCCATGGGACTGGCTCAAGAGACCCACAATTAAACAAGCGGGCAGAAATTAAAGGCCCTCCCACTCCACTCCACGGGAGAGACCTTCTAAAAACTGGACCTACCTCCCCTACTGGGGTGCCGTGGCGTTCTCCTGCCAGGCATAAAACTGAATAAAACTTTAAAAATCCTTTGCCGGCAACTCTGAATCCCCAACACTCCCATCCCGCCCACTGAGGTCTGGAGGTCTGTCCCCCAGGAGTTCGGATCCTTGAGTGATTTCTCAAGGGGAGTGGACAGTCCCCGAGTTGCGACTGGTCAGCATTGACTCTGAGGCATGCGAGTGAGGAGAGGGCACCGGGATGAGGGGGAGTCACGCCTCGGCGGCACTTCCCTGTGGTGCGGTGCAGCAGCCCTCCCCGTGCATCAATACGGCCAGACATAAAACTGAATGAAACTCTAGCTTCCCCCCACTCTCACTCAGTGTCTGGGGACCTGTCCCCCAGGAGTTCGGATCCTTGGGTGATTTCTCGAGGGGAGCGCACAGTGCCCGAGCCACGACTGGTCAGCGCTGACTCTGAGACACGCGGGCGAGGAGAAAGCACTCTACTGAGGGGGAGTCATGCCTCGGCGGCACTTCCCTGCGGATTAGGTGCAGCAGCCCTCCCCGGGAAGCATTACGGGGCAGGGCTCAAAAATGAATAAAACACTAGCTTCCCCGCTGAGAGCTGAGAGCCCCTACTCTCAATCGGGGTCTGGAGGTCTATCCCCTAAGTGTTCGGATCCTTGGGTGATTACTTGAGGGGAGTGCACAGTGCCCGAGCTGCGTCAGGTCAGCACTGACTCTGAGACACGTGAGCAAGGAGAGGGCAATCTGCTGAGGGGAAATCAAGCCTTGGCGGCACTTCCGTGTGGTGCGGTGCAACAGCCCTCCCCGGGCGGGCATAAAACTGAATGAAACTCTAGCTTCCCCCCCACTCCCAATCGGGGTCTGGGGGCCTATCCCCCAAGAGTTCAGATAATTGGGGGATCTCTTGAGGGGTGTGGACCCAGCATAAACTGCGGCCACTAAGTGCTGACTCTGGGGTGCGAGACAGAGGAGAAAAGGGTCACCTGAGTGCCCACATCAGAGCAGCAGTTCCCTGGAGGTAGATCAACAGCCGTTTTTTCTTTAACGGAAGAATGCTCACTTCTGGATATTCTGAGGCCACACCCCCTGTCTCCCTGGGCAACCAGAGGAGGCCACCAGGCGGGGGATTTCCTGACACTGCTCACAAACCCGGGAAGCTTCCAGGGCGGGGCCGCCCCAGAGAGGTGATCGGATGCAAACCTCCAGTAGCAAAGAGGACACAAACCTCCAGCAGCAAAGACGTTTGAAATCAGAACAGCCCGTCTTCTGTAGGCGATTTCGGCAGGAACAGAGACAGAACCCCGCAAAGTTGTCTGCTCTGTTCTGTTCTGTTAGCAGCATCCATCAGGGACGGGGCTAAGCCTGAGTGAACACCTCCTTCCCATCACCTGCATCAAGCACTCAAAGATGTCAGGCCCCATCTCCTTCTGCTAATAGCGGCAGTCTGCGGGGGCCCGGCAGACTTCCTTGCGATTCAGGCAGGTGCAAACCCATGGAGTGTCTGTTCACTGCAGGGAACTGGGTTAGCCATCTGCAGAGATAACAGTGACTGGGTCCGACGGAGGGGCAAAGTGGGGAAGGAGACGTTAACCTTCCCAGACTGCTCTGTTTGCTGGGTGGCTCCTCCTGACTCCACGCTGCACTGGGGTGAGCCATGTCAGAGGAGTCACCAGGCTCCTGTGATCCAGTTCCCAGAGACCTCTTGAACTCTCCCACCTGTGACAGGTGCCGATTAAGACAGTTGATTTGGACCTTTTGCACTGGGCTAATAGACTGAGGACTTTAGTGTGCGGTTGTAGGAAGGTTTGATTCTCCTTTTCCAACTGGGGCCACAGGGGGGGCGGGTGGGGTGACTTAATTGCTGATTTTTCCACACAGCTGAGACTTCAAGCCAGAGTAGAAGTTGCAATAGGATCGAACAGAAACCAGCTGAAAACAAGACAGAACCACTTTGAACCACCACACCAGACAGGGCCCCAGTTTCTCAGGCCACAACACTGTACGGCCCCTCAATAAAGCCCCAGGGGAAAAACCAAAGGGAGTAAAATAACCATGGGGCGGAATCAGTGGAAAAACTCTGGTAACATGAATAACAAGAATAGATCAATCCCCCCAAGAAAAGATACGGCAGATGTGATTGAAGATCCCATTCATAAACAACTGGCTGAGATGTCAGAAATCGAATTCAGAATTTGGATTGCAGACAAGATTAATAAAATGGAATTAGGAATTCGAGGAGAAATTCAAAAGTTGTCTCAAGAATTTAACGAATTTAAAGACAAAACCACCAAAGACTTAGACACACTGAAGCAAGAATTTACAGCCCTCAAAGATATGAAAAATACAGTAGAATCCCTCAGCAACAGAATGGAGCAAGCAGAAGAAAGGATTTGTGACATTGAAGATAAAGTCTTCGAACGCTCCCAATCTCTCAAAGAGGAAGAGAAAAGGAGAGCGAAAAAGGATTACTCACTCAGAGAGCTATCAGATAATAAGAAAAAAAGCAATATAAGTATTCTAGGGATTTCTGACAACAATGAAGTGGCCTCCAAGGGCACAGAGGCCCTTCTGCATGAAATTATGAAAGAAAATTTTCCAGACATGCCTAGAGAATCTGAAATTCAGATAGCAGACAGCTTCAGAACCACAGCACGATTCAACCCCAATAAGTCATCCCCCAGACATATCATAATTAGCTTTACTAAAGTTAACATGAAAGAGAAGATTATCAAAGCAGTCCGGCGAAAGAAAACTATTGCGTACAAAGGTAAGAATATTAGAATAACTGCAGATCTCTCTGCTGAAACTTTTCAAGACAGAAGAGGGTGGTCATCAACTTTTAATTTCCTAAAGCAAAATAACTTTCAACCCAGGATCTTGTATCCAGCCAAACTGAGTTTCATCTATGATGGAGAAATTAAATACTTCAATGACATTCATATGTTGAAAAAATTTGCCATAAGTAAACCAGCTCTTCAGGATATTATCAGACCTATCCTCCACAATGACCAACCCAATCCTATGCCACAAAAGTAAACTCACTCAGAAACTTCGGATCAAACTCCAACTTCCACACTGGCGAAACGATTAAAAATGTCCACTGGACCTCCGAAAAACTCGATACCCAAAATTCCACCAGACTTATCAATACTCTCCATCAATGTGAATGGCTTAAACTGTCCTCTAAAGAGGCATAGGTTAGCTGACTGGATACAAAAACTCAAGCCAGATATATGTTGCATACAAGAGTCACATATTAACCTAAAAGACAAATGCAGACAAAGGGTGAAAGGATTGTCGTCCATATTTCAGGCAAATGGTAATCAGTAAAAAGCAGGTGTTGCAATTTTATTTGCAGATACAATAGGCTTTAAACCATCAAAAGTAAGGAAGGACATGAATGGTCACTTCTTATTTGTTAAGGGTAATACTAAATATGATGAGATCTCAATTACTAATATCTATGCACCCAACCACAATGCACCTCAATTTATAAGACAAACTCTAACAGACATGAGTAACCTGATTTCCTCCAGCTCCATATTCGTCGGAGATTTCAACACTCCTTTAGCAGTGTTGGATCGATCCTCCAGCAAGTATCTGAGCAAAGAAATCTTAGATTTAAACCAAACCATTCAATATATAGATTTAGCAGACTTCTACAGAACATTTCATCCCAACAAAACTGAATACACATATTTCTCTCCAGCCCACGGAACTTACTCCAAAATTGACCACATTTTAGGTCACAAATCTAACCTCAGTAAATTTAATGGAATAGAAATTATTCCATGCATCTTCTCGGACCATCGTGGAATAAAACTTGAATTGAGTAACAACAGGAATCTGCATACTCATACAAAAACATGGACGTTAAATAACCTTATGCTGAATGATAGCTGGGTCAGAGATGAGATTAAGAAAGAAATCGCCCATTTTTTGGAACAAAACGACAATGAAGACACAAACTATCAGAACCTCTGGGACACTGCAAAGGCAGGTCTAAGAGGGAAATTTATACCACTGCAAGCCTTCCTCAAGAGAACCGAAACAGAGGAAGTTAACAACTTAATGGGACATCTCAAGCAACAGGAAAAGGAAGAACATTCCAACCCTAAACTCAGTAAAAGAAAAGAAATAACCATAATAAGAGCAGAATTAAATGAAATTGATAACAAAAGAATAATACAACAGATCAATAAATCAAAAAGCTGGTTTTTTGAAAAGGTCAATAAAATAGATAAACCTCTGGCCTACCTAATCAGGAAAAAAAGAGTAAAATCTCTGATCTCATCAATCAGAAACAACAAAGACGAAATAACAACAGACTCATCTGAAATCCAAAAAATCCTTAATGAATATTACAAGAAACTTTATTCTCAGAAATATGAAAATCTGAAGGAAATTGACCGATACTTGGAAGCACGCCACCTTCCAAAACTTAACCAGAATCAAGGGGAAATATTGAACAGACCCATATCAAGTTCAGAAATAGCATCAACTGTACAAAACCTCCCTAAAAAGAAAAGCCCGGGACTAGATGGTTTCTCGTCAGAATTCTACCAAACCTTTAAAGAGGAATTAGTACCTATATTAGTCAACCTGTTCGAAAATGTAGAAAAAGAAGGAAAACTACCCAACACGTTCTATGAAGCAAACATCACCCTGATCCCCAAACCAGGAAAAGACATAACAAGAAAAGAAAATTATAGACCAATATCACTAATGAATATAGATGTAAAAATATTCAACAAGATCCTAACAAACAGAATCCAGCAACACATCAAACAAATTATACATCATGACCAAGTTGGTTTTATACCAGGGTCTCAAGGCTGGTTCAATATACGTAAATCTATAAATGTAATTTAGCACATAAACAAATTAAAAAACAAAGACCATATGATTCTCTCAATTGATGCAGAAAAAGCTTTTGATAATATCCAGCATCACTTCATGATCAGAACACTCAAGAAAATTGGTCTAGAAGGGACTTTCCTTAAACTGATAGAGACCATCTACTGCAAACCCACAGCCAATATCATATTGAATGGAGTTAAATTGGAATCATTTCCACTCAGATCAGGAACCAGACAAGGCTGCCCATTGTCTCCATTGCTTTTCAACATTGTAATGGAAGTTTTAGCCGCCACAATTAGGGAAGAAAAGGCGATCAAGGGTATCCATATAGGGTCAGAAGAGATCAAACTTTCGCTCTTCGCAGATAATATGATTGTGTATGTGGAAAACGCTAGGGACTCTACTACAAAACTCTGAGAAGTGATCAAGTAATACAGCAGCGTCTCAGGTTACAAAATCAATATCCATAAATCAGTAGCCTTTATATACACCAACAACAGTCAAGTTGAAAAAGCAGTTAAGGACTCTATCCCATTCACAGTAGTGCCAAAGAAGATGAAATATTTGGGAATTTACCTAACAAAAGACGTGAAAGATCTCTATAAAGAGAACTATGAAACTCTAAGAAAAGAAATAGCTGAAAATGTTAACAAATGGAAAAACATACCATGCTCATGGCTAGGAAGAATCAACATTATCAAAATGTCCATACTACCCAAAGCAATATATAATTTCAACGCACTCCCTATTAAAGCTCCACTGTCATATTTTAAAGATCTTGAAAAAACATTACTTCGTTTTATATGGAATCAGAAAAAACCTCGAATAGCCAAGACATTACTCAGAAATAAGAACAAAACAGGAGGAATCACACTACCAGACCTCAGACTTCACTGCAAATCAATAGTGATCAAAACAGCATGGTATTGGCACAAAAACAGAGAAGTAGATATCTGGAACAGAATAGAGAACCAAGAGATGAATCCAGCTACTTACCGCTATTTGATTTTTGACAAGCCAATTAAAAACATTCAGTGGGGAAAAGATTCCCTATTTAACAAATGGTGCTGGGTCAACTGGCTGGCAACCTGCAGAAGACTGAAATTGGACCCACACCTTTCACCATTAACTAAGATAGACTCTCATTGGATTAAAGATTTAAACTTAAAACACGAAACTATAAAATACTAGAGGAGAATGCAGGGAAAACCCTTGAAGAAATTGGTCTGGGTGAGTATTTCATGAGGAGAACCCCCCGGGCAATTGAAGCAGCTTCAAAAATACACTACTGGGACTTGATCAAACTAAAATCTTCTGCACAGCTAAGAACACAGTAAGCAAAGCAAGCAGACAGCCCTCAGAATGGGAGAAGATATTTGCAGGGTATATCTCTGACAAAGGTTAAATAACCAGAATCCACAGAGAACTCAAACGCATCAGCAAGAAAAAACAAGGGATCCCATCGCAGGCTGGGCAAGGGATTTGAAGAGAAACTTCTGTGAAGAAGACAGCCGCATGGCCTTCAGACATATGAAAAAATGCTCATCATCTTTAATCATCAGAGAAATGCAAATCAAAACTACTTTGAGATACCATCTAACTCCAGTGAGACTAGCCTATATCACAAAATCCCAAGACCAGAGATGTTGGCGTGGACGTGGAGAAAAGGGAACAATTTTGCACTGCTGGTGGGAATGCAAATTAATACATTTCTTTTGGAAAGATATATGTAGAACACTTAGAGATCAAAAAATAGACCTGCCATTCAATCCTATAATTCTCCCATTAGGCATATACCCAGAAGACCAAAAATTACATCATAACAAAGATATTTGTACCAGAATGTTTATTGCAGTCCAATTCATAATTTCTAAACATGGAAAAAGCCCAAATGCCCATCGATCCACGAATGGATTAATAAATTGTGGTATATGTACACCGTGGAATATTATGCAGCATTAAAGAAAGATGGATACTTTACCTCTCTCATGTTTATGCTGGAACATATTCTTCTTAGTAAAGTATCTCAAGAATGGATGAAAAAGTATCCTGTGTACTCAGCCCTACTATGAAACTAATTTATGGCTTTCACATGAAAGCTATAACCCAGTTACAACCTAAGCATAAGGGGAAGGAGGAAAGGGAGGGGGTGGGGGTAGAGAGAGAGGGATTGGTGATATTACACCTGTGGTGCATCTTACAAGGGTATAGGTGAAACTTAGTAAATGTGGAATGTAAATGTCTTAGCACCATAACTAAGAAAATGCCAGGAAAGCTGTGTTAACCAGTGTGATGAAAATGTGTCAAACAGTCTATGAAACCAGGGTATGGTGCCCCATGATCACATTAATGTACAGAGCTATGATTTCATTTAGAAAAAAAAAGGAATTTTGTCTTCTGCCTCCACAATTCTTTCTTCTGCATGGTCTAATCTGTTGGTGATACTTTCTATTGCATCTTTAAGATCTCTAATTGACTGCTTCTGTTCTTTCAGCTCTGCTATATCCTTTTGATATTCTTCATATCATTCATCTCTTATTTGATTCTGTTTTTGGATTTTCTTTTGGTTATTTTCCCCTTTATCAGCAGTTTCCTTCATTGTTTCCATCATTTCCTTCATTGTTTTCATCATGTGTATTCTAAATTCCCTTTCTGTCATTTCTAACATTTCTTTATAGGTGAAATCCTCTGCAGTAGCTACCTCACAGTCCCTTGGAAGTGTTGCTCTGGACTAGTTGTTCATATTGCCAGTTTTCTGCTGATTCTTCCTCATGAGTGATTTCTTTTATCTGTTTCCTTGCCCTAATTTTCCTTTCACTTCCTCTTGCTCTTTAAGTTGCTGTGCCTCTGGACTAGGGTTTCGATGAGTCCTTTTGGTACAGGACCAGAAGTATGAGAAGGTTGAAGAGCAAGAAGAGATAAAAGGAAGAAAACAGAGATAAAGGAGAGGGGGGTGGGTAAAAGGGAATATTGACAAAAATAAGAGAGACACAGAAAGAGGGAGACAGAGCAATATAAGTGTAGAGTAGGGTACTTTGACCCAACCTTAAAAAACTCCCAACCTCTGGGCTGCCGGGTTGGGTGGTTCCCTTGAGGTCAGCAGCTCTTTGCTATCCTGTTTGGGCACAGTACCCCCCCTCCACCAAGTAGAGGGGAAAGACAAAAATGCTATAAATCAATGAAAACAAACCAATCGAAAACTTTACAGGATAAAATTGGGGGAAAAATCAAATAATGGGTGTAGAAACACTAGAAAAGTAAAGTTCTAATTATTGAAAAAGGCAACAATGGGAAATTGTATTTAAACTAGAAAAATGGAGAAAGAAAAGAAAGAAAAAGAGGAAAAGAAAAATCTATAGGGAAAAGGTTGGAATTAAAAAACAAAACAACAACAACAATAAAAAAGAAAAACAAAGCAGTATATATATCTTGCTGAATATTGTCTGGGCAACAGGTGATCTCCCGGGGTATAAGATGTTAATCATAATGCTGATACGACTGGAGGCCTCTGATGATTTCTCAAATCCTGCAGTGTGGAGACCCTAAATCTCTCCTCGGTCCTCTTAAAAGGCACTTTAAACTTGTAAACTGGTCTAAGCAAAAGCTTTCCATGAAAGCACTTGTCACTGGAATCACTGCCGAAGTGGCTATCCACTTACCCAGTGTGCCAAAAGAGATCTCGCCCTGCCCCTGAGGGCTAAGGCTGTAAGGCGGCTCAGTCCTCACCTTTAGGCTGCTCAGTCACTAAATTACTATCTCCCACTCATCCTTGGTCTGAGACCCTGAGGGCAGAGCTTGCCAGGGAAGTTCTCTCATAATGGCTCCACATGGCCCACAGCTGAACACCATTAGCTCCGTCAGGCATGGTGGCTCAGTCTGAGGCCATAGACAACACCAAAAGTTCTCCAAACTCCTGCCCAAGCTCTCCCAAGGCAGTTCAACTGAGTGCCAAGTCCGAAAGTACCAAAACAGCTCACAGGTAAGGTCTTTCCAGATTTCAATCTCACTGCTGCTGTACTTACAGCTGCCAGCGTGATTTGGCCAAACAAACACACTCAAGCACTCGCCAGTTTTCCACTGCTTTTGTCCTCCTCTTGGGGTCCTGAAATCTCTCACTGACTCCCTGTATCCTCAAAGGGATGATTATAGGCAGATCCAACCAGCCAGAGATGCCTGGAGTCCCCAGATTCACCATGCCCAGTTGCAAGGAAGCTGGTACTTGGCCACCATCTTGGGGGGGTGTCTATATTTCATGTTGATGACTTTCCCCAAATATTTCATGATCATTAGTGGAACATTTATATGTACAATTGAAGTAACAAGAAGTTGATTAGAAATACTTTGTCCATGGTTGGACCTTGTTGATTAATGTAATTCACAATTAAATAATGGCCAGACATATTTTTCATTGAATACCTTAAATTTCAGCAGTTTTGGATCTTCTTATTAGAGTGGAAAATTCAGTATGTGCTCCATATGGGATGAGAAATTAACATCTCTAGGCTAAGATTAGGATATAATAGTATGACTTGGCTTGGCCCCCATAGCACAGTGTTTATGGTGCCAGCCACATACACTGAGGCTGGCAGGTTCAAACCCGGCCCTAAAACAACAATGACAACTGTAGCAAAAAATAGATGGGTATTGTGGCAGGCACCTGTACTTCCAGCTACTTGGGAGGCTGAGACAAGAGAATCACTTAAGAGTTTGAGATTGCTGTGAGCTGTGACACCACAGCACTCTCCTGAGCGTGATATAGTGAGACTCTGTCTCAACAACAACAACAAAAAAACCCCAAAGTATAAGTTTATTTTCTCTTAAAAATTGAGAGGAAGTGGGTGGCACCTGTGGCTCAAGGAGTAGGGTGCTGGCCCCATATACCAGAGGTGTTGGGTTCAAACCCAGCCCCAGCCAAAAACTAAAAAAAAACAGAGAGAGAGAGAGAGAGGGAGAGAGGAAGTGAAAGAAAGAAGAGTGTGGAGAAAGAGATAAGACAGCAGTGGGATGGTGTGGAATCCCAGATAAAGAAAAGGAAGAATGCCTGCTGTTGAGGTCAAGTGGAGTTGAATTTAAGGGGAAGGGGGCAAAAAGGTAATAGCAGCAGAATTCATAAAGTATTGTGAATATGAATGCTATCTCAGGTTTTTCCTACAGCAAGGTTGAAAACAGACATTTTTCCAAGTGTTTCTAATCTTGGGGCCTGATGTTCATCTTCCATTGTTTGTCCAGGAGCTCTTCAGAAACAAATTCTAAAAGACAGATTTAGTTAATAAGTCTAGCGATTGTAAAGCAAATTTACATTTCCTTTTGGTCTGCTGGCTGCTCAATGGCTTGTGAAAGGGAAGGGGGAACTTCTAGCAAGAGAAAGAAAGCAAGTGAAAGCACATGTAGTGAGAATAAATGGAGTCATACAGGCAAGGGCATACATGACACAGTTGGTGTGGTCGGTTTAGGTCCTGCCTCACCATCACGCACCTATTTCCCATTCTTACTCTTTTGTAAATTTAGCTCCCACCCTAAAGATGCCTATCTTGAATAGTTTAGATGGATTGATTTAAGAGATTAACTTTTAAATTAGAATAATGTTTATTGTTTATGAGTCATGGGTTCTGTTGATTATTTCTTAAGATAAGGGTTAACATGGTCTTCATTTTGAACTTAAATATATAAAACTGTAATGTTGGTAACAAATACAATCAGTGTAACCTAATTCTTTGTACCCTCAATGAATCTCAAACAATTACAAAAAAACTACCATGTTGGAAATGGAAAATCACAATAGTCTTGGACAGGCTATTCTCACTGTTCTGTAGAATCCCGACCTTCTGACAAATAAAGTTTGGTGGACCTATCCCCTTCTCTGCATATTGGCTGACAGTGACAGGAGGCCAGATCCTCTTCAACCAGTAACACAGGCAGAGAGAGAAATTAATTTTAGACCTTAATGGAAAACTATGAATAATTTCTCTATTATTTTTTCACTATAAAGACTGACCATCCTTACACTTCTCTCTGTGAAAGTATCATTAGCAAATAATCTTCCAGTCATTTTCTTCTGGTGTCTGAGTCTGGCTAACTGTATTCTAGTGTCTAGTAGGAGTAGGGGACTGGAGTTTACCATGTAGACTCTCACTCAGTCTCCTTTTATAATCTGTCTTCTTACTCCTATTCTCACGTATGTGTTACATAGCCAAGTCCAGAAACCCTTTCATTCATATAACCAGGAAAACACATCACCTATCCTTTTTTTTTTGAATATTAAAGAATTTATTGCCTAAATAAAGGTGAGTCATAATAAAAAAGAAATGTCAAAATTGCTATTTTTTACAATTACCCTTATTTATTATGTCCTTGAATGATTCAAAATAAGTATATAAGAAAAATATATTTTCTACAATGAAATTTAAAAATCAGAATCTAATAAGATTAGAAAACTTGATCAGGAATACAAGGACATCACCTATCCTTTATGGGAATGGGGAAGGGCAGTAGTGACATAAAAATCTAATAATTCCTATAATTTTATACCCCTGCCTAACCCCTGTTGTTTGTGATGCCAAGTGCCTTTAATTCCTAGACTGTTCAGAGCACTTCAAGGCAAACTGGCTGTATCTCATCACTCTGCTAAATTATTTACCCCTTCTTTATCCTTCTTCCATCTGCAGTATAACTTCTGTAAGTTGACTACCCAAGGACTGTAAGAAAATGGTCAACATACGGAGGTGGTCAGCATAAGGAACTAGGCATATCATACTGCTAAATTCATATGGTGCATATCTGGATTATGAAAATTAGGCCAACTTGAGGTGGTCAAATATGGAGGTTCTACTGTATATTGTGGCTTGAGGTTATAACACTTTTCTAGTTTTATTAAAGGTGAAATTTGTGTGTTTTTGTTTTATCTTGGTGGTTAGAGATGGTTTTTAAGAAAAGAAGGGCATTGAGACAAGATGGCGGACTGAAGCCTTTCAACAGAGGCTCCCATCCAGAAGGAGAGTTAAGGGACAGGAATTTAGTAACTATCCTGGTGGATTTGAGCCGCACCAAGAGAGAAGGTTGAAGAACGCACATCAACACCTCTGAGGCAAGCTGTGATCACAAAGATGCAAACAAAAGGTACAAAATCCACCACCAAGCGGATGGGAGTCCCCCTCCTCCATGAGACCAGCTCAAGAGCCCCACAATTAAACAAACGGGCAGAAATTAAAGGCCCTCCCACTACACTCCACGGGAGAGACCTTCTAAAAACTGGACCTACCTCCCCTACTAGGGAGCCATGGCTTCTCCTGCTGGGCATAAAACTGAATAAAACTTTAAAAATCCTTTGCCGGCAACCCTCAACCCCCAACACTCCTCTCCCACTCACTGAGGTCTGGAGGCCTGTCCCCTAGGAGTTCAGATTCTTGGGTCATTTCTCAAGGCGAGTGGACAGTCCCCGAGCTGCAACTGGTCAGTGCTGACTCTGAGGCACGCAAGTGAGGAGAGGGCACCCGGCTAAGGGGGAGTCATGCCTCGGCGGCACTTCCCTGCAGTACAGTGCAGCAGCCCTCCCCATACATCAATACGGCCAGGCATAAAAAATGAATGAAACTCTAGCTCCCCCCACTTTCACTCAGGGTCTGGGGGACTATCCCCCAGGAGTTCAGATCCTCGGGTGATTTCTCGAGGGGAGTGCACAGTGCCTGAGCCAGGACTGGTCAACGCTGACTCTGAGACACGCGAGTGAGGAGAGAACATTCAGCTGAGGGGAGTCACACCTTGGCAGCACTTCCCTGCAGTGCGGTGCAACAGCCCTCCCGGGGCAACAATACAGCCAGGCATAAAACTGAATGAAACTCTAGCTTCCCCCCACTCTCACCCGGGGGTCTGGGGTCCTGCCCCCCAGCAGTCCGGATTCTTGGGAGATCTCTCGAGGGGTGTGGACAGAGCATAAACTGGAGCTGCTCAGTGCTGACTCTGAGGCACGAGACAGAAGAGAAAAGGGTCGGCTGGGTGCCCACACCAGAACGGCAGTTCCTGGAGGCTAATCAACAGCCATTTTTTCTTTAACAGCAAAACGGCTCACTTCTGAATATTCTGAAGCCACACCCCTGTCTCCCTGGGCAACCAGAGGAGGTCACCAGTGAGCAAAGGATTTACCTGACGCTGCTCACAAACCCAGGAAGCTTCCAGGGCAGGGCCGACTCAGAGAGTTAATCGGACACAAAACTCCAGCAGCAAAGACGTTTGAACTCAGAACAGCCTGTCTTCTGCAGGTGATTTTAGCGGAAACAGAGACAGAATCCCGCAAAGTTGTCTCTTCTGTTCTCTTCTGTTCTGTTAACAACATCAATCAGGGACGGGGCTAAGCCTGAGTGAACACCTCCCTCCCACCACCTGCATCAAGCACTCAAGCTGTCAGGCCCCATCTCCTCCTGCTAGATAGCGGCAGACTGCAGGGGCCTGGCACACTTCCTTGCAATTCAGGCAGGTGCAAACCACTGGAGTATATGTTCACTACAGGCAACTGGGTTAGCCATCTGCAGAGATACCAGTGACTGGGTCTGACGAAGGGGCAAAGTGGGGAAGGAGACATCAACCTTCCCAGACTGATCTATTTGCTAGGTGGCTCTTCCTGACTAAACACAGCACCGGAGTAAGCCATATCAGAGGAGTCACCAGACCCCAGTGATCCAGTTCCGAGAGACCTCTTGAACTCTCCCACCTGAGACAGGTGCCGATTGAGACAATCAGTTTGGACCTTTTGAACTGAACTAATAGACTGAGGACTTTTCAGGCGGTGCCCTGGGTATGCGGTTGTAGGAAGGTTTGATTTTCCTTTTCCTTTTCAAATTGGTGCCAGAGGTAGGCGGGCAGGGTGAATTAATTGCTGGTTTTGCCACATAGCTGAGACTTCAAGCCAGAGTAAATGTTACAATAGGATCGAACAGAAACACACTGAAAACAAGACAGAACCACTTCGCCCCACCACACAAGACAGGGCCCCAGTTTCTCAGGCCACAACACTATACGGGACTTCAATAAAGCCCCAGGAGAAAAATCAAAGGGAGTAAAATAACCATGGGGTGGAATCAGTGGAAAAACTCTGGTAACATGAATAACCAGAATAGATCGACCCCCCCAAGAAAAGATACGGCAGATGTAATTGAAGATCCCATTCATAAACAACTGGCTGATATGTCAGAAATCGAATTCAGAATTTGGATTGCAGACAAGATTAATAAAATGGAATTAGGAATTCGAGGAGAAATTCAAAAGTTGTCTCAAGAATTTAACGAATTTAAAGACAAAACCACCAAAGACTTAGACACACTGAAGCAAGAATTTACAGCCCTCAAAGATATGAAAAATACAGTAGAATCCCTCAGCAACAGAATGGAGCAAGCAGAAGAAAGGATTTGTGACATTGAAGATAAAGTCTTCGAACGCTCCCAATGTCTCAAAGAGGAAGAGATAGGGAGAGCAAAAATAGATCATTTACTCAGAGAACTCTCGGATAATTTGAAGAAAAGCAATATACGAATAATTGGGATTTCGGAGAATGATGAAGTGGCCATGAAGGGTACAGAGGCCCTTCTGAAGGAAATTATGAAAGAAAATTTTCCAGACATGCCTAGAGAATCTGAAATTCAGATAGCAGACAGCTTCAAAACCTAAGCAAGGTTCAACCCCAATAAGTCATCCCCCAGGCATATCATAATTAGCTTCACTAAACTTAATATGAAAGAGAAGATTGTCAAAGCAGCCCGGCGGCAAAAGAAAACCATTACGTACAAAGGAAAGAATATTGGAATAACTGCAGATCTGTCTGCTTAAACTTTTCAAGCCAGAAGAGGGTGGTCATCGACTTTTAATCTCCTAAAGCAAAATAAATTTCAACCCACGATCTTGTATCCAGCTAAACGGAGTTTCATTTATGATGGAGAAATTAAATACTTCAATGACATTCATATGTTGAAAAAATTTGCCATAAGTAAACCAGCTCTTCAGGATATTCTCAGTCCTATCCTCCACAGTGACCAACCCAATCCTATACCACAAAAGTAAACTCACTCAGAAACTTCGGATCAAACTTCAACTTCCACACTGGCAAAAGGATTAAAAATGCCCAATGGACCTTTGAAAAACTCGGTACCCAAAATCCATCAGACTTATCAATGCTCTCCATTAATGTGAATGGCTTAAACTGTCCTCTAAAGAGGCATATGTTAGCTGACTGGATACAAAAACTCAAGCCAGATATTTGTTGCATACAAGAGTCACATCTCAACTTAAAAGACAAATACAGACTCAGGGTGAAAGGATGGTCATCCATATTTCAGGCAAATGGTAATCAGAAAAAAGCAGGTGTTGCAATTTTATTTGGAGATACAATAGGCTTTAAACCATCGAAAGTAAGGAAGGACAAGAATGGTCACTTCATATTTGTTAAGGGTAATATTCAACATGATGATATCTCAATTATTAATATCTATGCACCCAACCAGAATGCACCTCAATTTATAAGAGAAACTCTAACAGACATGAGAAACTTGATTTCCTCCAGCTCCATAATCGTCGGAGATTTCAACACTCCCTTGGCAGTGTTGGATCGATCCTCCAGCAAGAAGCTGAGCAAAGAAATCTTAGATTTAAAACTAACCATCCAATATTTAGATTTAGCAGACATCTACAGAACATTTCATCCCAACAAAACTGAATACACATACTTCTCATCAGCCCATGGAACTTACACCAAAATTGATCACATTTTAGGTCACAAGTCTAACCTCAGTAAATTTAAAGGAATAGAAATTATTCCTTGCATCTTCTCGGACCATCATGGAATAAAACTGGAATTGAGTAACAACAGGAATCTGCATACTCATACAAAAACATGGACGTTAAATAACCTTATGCTGAATGATAGCTGGGTCAGAGATGAGATTAAGAAAGAAATCGCCAATTTTTTGGAACAAAACGACAATGAAGACACAAACTATCAGAATCTCTGGGACACCGCAAAGGCAGTTCTAAGAGGGAAATTTATAGCACTTCAAGCCTTCCTCAAGAGAACGGAAAGAGAGGAAGTTAACAACTTAATGGGACATCTCAAGCAACTGGAAAAGGAAGAACATTCCAACCCCAAACCCAGTAGAAGAAAAGAAATAACCAAAATTAGAGCAGAATTAAATGAAATTGAAAAGAAAAGAATAATACAACAGACCAATAAATCAAAAAGCAGGTTTTTTGAAAAGGTCAATAAAATAGATAAACCTCTGGCCAACCTAATCAGAAAAAAAAAGAGAAAAATCTCTAATATCATCAATCAGAAACAACAAAGTCGAAATAACAACAGACTCATCAGATATCCAAAAAAATCCTTAATGAATATTACAAGAAACTTTATTCTCAGAAATATGAAAATCTCAAGGAAATTGACTGATACTTGGAAGCACGCCACCTTCCAAGACTTAGCCAGAATCAAGTGGAAATGTTGATCAGACCCATATCAAGTTTAGAAATAGAATCAACTATACACAACCTCCCTAAAAAGAAAAGCCCGGGACAAGATGGTTTCCGGTCAGAATTCTACCAAACCTTTAAAGAGGAATTAATACCTGTATTACTCAACCTGTTCCAAAAGGTAGAAAAAGACGGAAGACTACCCAACACGTTCTATGAAGCAAACATCACCTTGGTCCCCAAAGCAGGAAAACACCCAACAAGAAAAGAAAATTATAGACCAATATCACTAATGAATATAGATGCAAAAATATTCAACATGATCCTAACAAACAGAATCCCTGAACACATCAAACAAATTATACATCATGACCAAGTTGGTTTTATCCCAGGGTGTCAAGGCTGGTTCAATATACGTAAATCTATAAATGTAATTCAGCACATGAGCATATTAAAAAACAAAGATCATATGATTCTCTTAATCGATGCAGGAAAAGCTTTTGATAATATCCAGCATCCCTTCATGATCAGAACACTCAAGAAAATTGGTCTAGAAGGGACTTTTCTTAAACTAATTTGGGGCTTTCACATGAAAGCTATAACCAAGTTTCAACCTAACAAAAGGGGGAAGTGGGAAAGGGAGGGGAGGGAGGGGCATGGTGTGTAGAGGGAGGGCGATTGGTGAGATCATACCTGTGGTGCATCTTACAGGGGTATTTGCAAAACTTGGTAAATGTAGAATGTAAATGTTTTGGCACAGTAACTGAGATAATGCCAGGAAGGCTATGTTAACCATTGTGATGATAATGTGTCAAATGATCTATGAAGCGAGTTTATGATGCCCCATGATCATATCAATGTATACAGTTATGATTTAATTAAGAAAAACAAAATAAAATAAAAATAAAAATAAAAATGATAACAAAAGTACACAAAAAAAAGAAAAGAGGGTATAAATTGGCTTTATTCCATTATACCAAAATCATATGTATCTCCTAATTTTATAACATCCCTGAACTAAAACTGATGAAATTACTTTCTTTCATCTTCTGTAAAAGATGAAATGACTTTCCTTCTGTCAGTCCCATTGGTGCCATAGCTCTGTTTAGAAACTAGTCATTTAATTATTGACCCTGTGCTTTTGTCAGCACACTACACTAAAATAGCTTCCATAAGGTGTCACTAAATTATTGCCTTCTCTTTTGGTTAAATGTATAGTACACATTCATTCACTGAAGCTACTCTTGGCAAAATCACAAATCACTTCCATGTCACCAACTCCAATTATCAATTATTAGTCCTTATCTATTTAGTTCATCAGCACAATATACAGTATTGATCATTCCTTTCTCCATGAAATACCTTTGTTCATTTGGCTTTCATAACCCCATTCTTAGCTTTCCTCCTACCTCATTTCTTCCTCCTTTTCTATCCTTTGGTTCTCCCTCATTTATCAAATATTTAATCATCAGAGTGTTCCCAGAGTTCTATTTTCAGATCACTGTTCTCCATTTTCTCCCATTCCCTAGGTCAGACATCCTCAAACTTTTTAAACAGGGGGCCAATTCTCTGTCCCTCAGACCGTTGGAGGGCCGGACTATGGTTTAAAAATAAAAACTATCAACAAATGCCTATGCACACTGCACATATCTTAATTTGAAGTAAAAAAACAAAATGGGAACAAATACAATCACACTGCCTCATGTGGCCCATGGGCTGCAGTTTGAGGACCTCTGCCCTAGGTGATCTGACTTGTCCTATTGCTTTAAACATTGTGGTAAATAGTTTTATGCATCAACTTGACTGGATAAAGGTGATGCAGTCAAGGGGGGCTGGACAGGGACCCCCATTTTCTAGGCCTGGGCAAACAGACTTATTTCCAAACCACACTCTCTGTACCCAAGCAATATCAGAGAAGAGCAGCTTCACAACTAATTCATCTGGGCATCTCCTCCTGGAGTGGAAAGTATAAATCCTGCTGCTTTGCCTGGGACAGGAATGGTGAGGACCACGTTTACTTATTAATACATGCATTCACTAACCAACATGGGCAGGGTGTTTACTGTCTGCTGGCTCCTGGCCAAGTATGATATGCATCCCCAAGACCCACTGCTTGTAGGCAGTATATGAATCCTTAGGCAAAAGACCCACTCCACTTGGGAATTCCCCCATCCCCTGCTGCCAGAGGGTTTGTTACCCTTCATTGTTACCCTTCTTTCTATGTCTTTCCCTGTAAATAAATTTTGTCCTGTCACGTATTCACATGGTCTTGGGTTTCATTCTTGAATCCCCAGACCAAGGACCCGCCACAGAAAGAAAAATGCCAGTAACAAGAGATTGCTCAGATATCAGATTAAACATTATTTCTGAATGTGTCTGAGAGGGTATTTCTGGATAAGATTAACATTTCAATTAGTATACTCTGTAAAGCAAATGGCCCTCCTCAATGTTAGTGAGCACCACTCAATCTATCGATGGTCCAAATAGAACAAAGGCGGAGAAAGGAGGAAGTTGCCTATGGTCTTCTGTCTTGTTACTTGAGCTTGGACATCTCATTTCATATCTCATCTTCTGTCCATTAACTTCCCTGTTTCTCAGACCTTTATACTTGATCTGAATGATACTACTGGAGTTTCTAGTCCTCCCTCTTAGAGATGGTAGTTCTTGGGAATTCTTGACCTCTATATCTGTGTGAGACAAGTCCTCATAATAAATCACACATACACACACACAGAGAGAAAGTATATCAATATCCCCTATTGGTTCTGTTTCTCTGGAGAATTCTGACTAATACAAATATCATATATATGCTGATAACCTCTAAAAGTATATCTTAATTTATTTACTGAATTCCAGACTTGCATATTCAACTAACAATTTAATATCACTGTCAATTACAGTAACCAACCCCACCTTGCATTTGGTGATTAAGTTCTACCACTTGGCTCTGCCGCCCTGGGATCCAATTATTACCATTGAATTTAGATTTTCTTTTTTTTCTTAGAGACAAAGTCTCACTTTATTGCCCTCGGGAGAGTGCCATAGCATCACAGCTTACAGCAACCCCCAACTCCTTGGCTTAGGCAATTCTCTTGCCTCAGCCTCCCAAGTAGCTGGGACTACAGGCACCTGCCACAACGCCCGGCTATTTTTTTGTTGCAGTTTGGCTAGGGCCGGGCTTGAACCCACTACCCTTGGTATATGGGGCCAGCGCCCTACCCACTGAGCCACAGGTGCCACCCGCATTTAGACTTTCTGATTGAGTAACTGCAGTTCCCTTTGTAAGGTCTGGCTGCCATCAAAGAATAATCATGGATCTCATCAAGGATTCTGGAGTTCCTCTCACAGATTTCTTTTTCAAAGTATTAATTAAAAGTATGCCTTCTGGACCTTCCTAGTGTAATTAAGTAGATCTTAAGTGACAAATACACTCTAACATTCCAATATCCCTCAGTTTCTATTTCCCTTCTTCTGCATTAAACCAAGGAAGATTTAGAATTTTCTTTTTTTTTTTTATTTTTTTATTTTTTTATTATTTATTTATTTTTTTTAATAAATCATAACTGTATACAATGATATGATTATGGGGCATCATACACTCACTTCATAAACCATTTGACACATTTTTATCACAGTGGTTAACATAGCCTTTCCGGCGTTATCTCAGTTACTGTGCCAAAACATTTACATTCTACATTTACCAAGTTGCGCAAATATCCCTGTAATATGCTCAACAGGTGTGATCCCACCGATTCCCCTCCCTCTACCCACCCCCCCCTTTCCCACTTCCCCCTATTGTTAAGTTGTAGCTGGGTTATAGCTTTCATGTGAGAGTCCCAAATTAGTTTCATAGTAGGGCTGTGTACATTGGGTATTTTTTCTTCCATCCTTGGGATACTTTACTAAGAAGAATATGTTCCAGCTCCATCCATGTAAACATGAAAGAGGTAAAGTCTCCATCTTTCTTTAAGGCTGCATAGCATTCCATGGTATACATATACCACAATTTATTAATCCATTCGTGGATCGATGGGCACTTGGGCTTTTTCCATGACTTAGCAATTATGAATTGGGCTGCAATAAACATTCTGGTACAAATATCTTTGTTATGTTGTGATTTTTGGTCTTCTGGGTATATGCCCAGCAGAGGAATTACAGGATTGAATGGCAGATCTATTTTTAGATCTCTGAGTGTTCTCCATATATCTTTCCAAAAGGAATGTATTAATTTGCATTCCCACCAGCAGTGCAGAAGTGTTCCCTTTTCTCCGCATCCACGCCAACATCTCTGGTCTTGAGATTTTGTGATATAGGCTAGTCTCATTGGAGTTAGATGATATCTCAAAGTAGTTTTGATTTGCATTTCTCTGATGATTAAAGATGATGAGCATTTTTTCATATGTCTGAAGGCCGTGCACCTGTCTTCTTCAGAGAAGTTTCTTTTCAAATCCCTTGCCCAGCCTGCGATGGGATCCCTTGTTTTTTTCTTGCTGATGCGTTTGAGTTCTCTGTGGATTCTGGTTATTAAACCTTTGTCAGAGATATACCCTGCAAATATCTTCTCCCATTCTGAGGGCTGTTTGCTTGCTCTGCTTACTGTGTTCTTAGCTGTGCAGAAGCTTTTTAGTTTGATCAAGTCCCAGTAGTGTATTTTTGAAGCTGCTTCAATTGCCCGGGGGGTTCTCCTCATGAAATACTCACCCAGACCAATTTCTTCAAGGGTTTTCCCTGCATTCTCCTCTAGTATTTTTATAGTTTCATGTCTTAAGTTTAAATCTTTAATCCAATGAGAGTCTATCTTAGTTAATGGTGAAAGGTGTGGGTCCAATTTCAGTCTTCTGCAGGTTGCCAGCCAGTTCACCCAGCACCATTTGTTAAATAGGGAATATTTTCCCCACTGAATGTTTTTAATTGGCTTGTCAAAAATCAAATAGCAGTAAGTAGCTGGATTCATCTCTTGGTTCTCTATTCTATTCCAGATATCTACTTCTCTGTTTTTGTGCCAATACCATGCTGTTTTGATCACTATCGATTTGTAGTAAAGTCTGAGGTCTGGTAGTGTGATTCCTCCTGTTTTGCTTTTATTTCTGAGTAACGTCTTGGCTATTCGAGGTTTTTTCTGATTCCATATAAAACGAAGTAATGTTTTTTCAAGATCTTTAAAATATGACAGTGGAGCTTTAATAGGGAGTGCGTTGAAATTATATATTGCTTTGGGTAGTATCGACATTTTGATAATGTTGATTCTTCTTAGCCATGAGCATGGTATGTTTTTCCATTTGTTAACATTTTCAGCTATTTCTTTTCTTAGAGTTTCATAGTTCTCTTTATAGAGATCTTTCACGTCTTTTGTTAGGTAAATTCCCAAATATTTCATCTTCTTTGGCACTACTGTGAATGGGATAGAGTCCTTAACTGCTTTTTCAATTTGACTGTTGTTGGTGTATATAAAGGCTACCGATTTATGAATGTTGATTTTGTAACCTGAGACGCTGCTGTATTCCTTGATCACTTCTAGGAGTTTTGTAGTAGAGTCCCTAGTGTTTTCCAGATATACAATCATATCATCTGCAAAGAGCGAGAGCTTGATCTCTTCTGACCCTATATGGATACCCTTGATCGCCTTTTCTTCCCTAATTGCGGTGGCTAAAACTTCCATTACAATGTTGAAAAGCAATGGAGACAATGGGCAGCCTTGTCTGGTTCCTGATCTGAGTGGAAATGTTTCCAATTTAACTCAATTCAATATGATATTGGCTGTGGGTTTGCTGTAGATAGCCTCTATCAGTTTAAGAAAAGTCCCTTCTAGACCAATTTTCTTGAGTGTTCTGATCATGAAGGGACGCTGCATATTATCAAAAGCTTTTTCTGCATCAATTGAGAGAATCTATGGTCTTTGTTTTTTAATTTGTTTATGTGCTGAATTACATTTATAGATTTACGTATATTGAACCAGCCTTGAGACCCTGGGATAAAACCAACTTGGTCATGATGTATAATTTGTTTGGTGTGTTGCTGGATTCTGTTTGTTAGGATCTTGTTGAATATTTTTGCATCTGTATTCATTAGTGATATTGGTCTATAATTTTCTTTTCTTGTTGGGTCTTTTCCTGGTTTGGGGATCAGGGTGATGTTTGCTTCATAGAACGTGTTGGGTAGTCTTCCTTCTTTTTCTACATTTTGGAACAGGTTGAGTAATATAGGTACTAATTCCTCTTTAAAGGTTTGGTAGAATTCTGATGTGAAACCATCTACTCCCGGGCTTTTCTTTTTAGGGAGATTTTGTATAGTTGATGCTATTTCTGAACTCGATATGGGTCTGTTCAACATTTCCACTTGATTCTGGCTAAGTCTTGGAAGGTGGCGTGCTTCCAAGTATCGGTCTATTTCCTTCAGATTTTCATATTTCTGAGAATAAAGTTTCTTGTAATATTCATTAAGGATTTTTTGGATTTCTGATGAGTCTGTGGTTATTTCGTCTTTGTTGTTTCTGATTGATGATATTAGAGATTTTACTCTTTTTTTCCTGATTAGGTTGGCCAGAGGTTTATCTATTTTATTGACCTTTTCAAAAAACCAGCTTTTTGATTTATTGATCTGTTGTATTATTCTTTTGTTTTCAATTTCATTTAATTCTGCTCTAATCTTGGTTATTTCTTTTCTTCTACTGGGTTTGGGGTTGGAATGTTCTTCCTTTTCCAGTTGCGTGAGATGTCCCATTAAGTTGTTAACTTCCTCTCTTTCTGTTCTCTTGAGGAAGGCTTGCAGTGCTATAAATTTCCCTCTTAGAACTGCCTTTGCAGTGTCCCAGAGGTTCTGATAGTTTGTGTCTTCATTGTCATTTTGTTCCAAAAAATTGGTGATTTCTTTCTTAATCTCGTCTCTGACCCAGCTATCATACAGCATAAGGTTATTTAACTTCCATGCTTGTGTATGGGTATGCAGATTCCTGTTGTTACTCAATTCAAATTTTATTCCATGATGGTCCGAGAAGATGCATGGAATAATTTCTATTCCTTTAAATTTACTGAGGTTAGACTTGTGACCTAAAATGTGATCAATTTTGGAGTAAGTTCCGTGGGCTGATGAGAAGTATGTGTATTCAGTTTTGTTGGGATGAAATGTTCTGTAGATGTCTGCTAAATCTAAATATTGGATGGTTAGGTTTAAATCTAAGATTTCTTTGCTCAGCTTCTTTCTGGAGGATCGATCCAACACTGCCAAGGGAGTGTTGAAATCTCCAACGATTATGGAGCTGGAGGAAATCAAGTTACTCATGTCTGTTAGAGTTTCTCTTATAAATCGATGTGCATTCTGGTTGGGTGCATAGATATTAATAATTGAGATCTCGTCATATTGAGTATTACCCTTAACAAATATGAAGTGACCATTCTTGTCCTTCCTTACTTTTGATGGTTTAAAGCCTACTGTATCTGCAAATAAAATTGCAACACCTGCTTTTTTCTGATTACCATTTGCCTGAAATATGGATGACCATCCTTTCACCCTGAGTCTGTATTTGTCTTTTAAGTTGAGATGTGACTCTTGTATGCAACAAATATCTGGCTTGAGTTTTTGTATCCAGTCAGCTAACCTATGCCTCTTTAGAGGACAGTTTAAGCCATTCACATTGATGGAGAGTATTGATAAGTCTTGTGGCATTTTGGGTATCGAGTTTTTCAAAGGTCCAGTGGACATTTTTAATCCTTTCGCCAGTGTGGAAGTTGAAGTTTGATCCGAAGTTTCTGAGTGAGTTTACTTTTGTGGTATAGGATTGGGTTGGTCATTGTGGAGGATAGGTCTGAGAACATCCTGAAGAGCTGGTTTACTTATGGCAAATTTCTTCAACATATGAATGTCATTGAAGTATTTAATTTCTCCATCATAAATGAAACTCAGTTTAGCTGGATACAAGATCCTGGGTTCAAAGTTTTTTTTGCTTTAGGAGATTAAAAGTTGATGACCAGCCTCTTCTTGCTTGAAAAGTTTCAGCAGAGAGATCTGCAGTTATTCTAATATTCCTACCTTTGTACGTTATAGTTTTCTTTCGCCGGGCTGCTTTGAGAATCTTCTCTTTCATGTTAACTTTAGTGAAGCTAATTATGATATGTCTGGGAGATGGCTTATTGGGGTTGAATCGTGCTGGGGTTCTGAAGCTGTCTGCTATCTGAATTTCAGATTCTCTAGGCATGTCTGGAAAATTGTCTTTCATAATTTCATGTAGAAGGGCCTCTGTGCCCTTGGCAGCCACTTCATCGTTCTCCGAAATTCCTATAAACTTATGTTGTTTTTTTTCGAATTATCTGAGAGTTATCTGAGTGAGTGATCCGTTTTTGCTCTCCATTTCTCTTCCTCTTTGAGAGATTGGGAGCGTTCGAAGACTTTATCTTCAATGTCAGAAATCCTTTCTTCTGCTTGCTCCATTCTGTTACTGAGGGATTCTACTGTATTTTTCATATCTTTGAGGGCTGTAAGTTCTTGTTTCAGTGTGTCTAAGTCTTTGGTGGTTTTGTCTTTAAATTCGTTAAATTCTTGAGACAATTTTTGAATTTCTCCTCAAATTCCTAATTCCATTTTATTAATCTTGTCTGCAAACCAAATTCTGAATTCGACTTCTGACATCTCAGCCAGTTGTTTATGAATGGGATCTTCAATCACATCTGCCGTATCTTTTCTTGGGGGGGTTGATCTATTCTGGTTATTCATGTTACCAGAGTGTTTCTGCTGATTCCGCCCCATGGTTTACTCCCTTTGGTTTTTCCCCTGGAGCTTTATTGAGGGCCCGTACAGTGTTGTGGCCTGAGAAACTGGGGCCCTGTCTGGTGTGGTGGAGCAAAGTGGTTCTCCCTTGCTTTCAGCTGGTTTCTGTTCGATCCTATTGCAACTTCTACTCTGGCTTGAAGTCTCGGCTGTGTGGAAAAATCAGCAATTAAGTCACCCCGCCTGCCCACCTCTGGCCCCAGTTGGAAAAGGAGAATCAAACCTTCCTACAATCGCATACCCAGGGCACCGCCTGAAAAGTCCTCAGTCTATTAGCCCAGTTCAAAAGGTCCGAATCAACTGTCTCAATCGGCACTTGTCTCGGGTGGAAGGGTTCAAGAGGTCTCTGGGAACTGGATCACAGGGGCCTGGTGACTCCTCTGACACAGCTCACCCCAGTGCAGCGTGGAGTCAGGAGGAGCCACCCAGCAAACAGAGCAGTCTGGGAAGGTTGACGTCTCCTTCCCCACTTTGCCCCTCTTTCGGACCCAGTCACTGGTATCTCCGCAGATTTCTAACCCAGTTGCCTGCAGTGAACAGACACTCCAGGGGTTTGCACCTGCCTGAATCGCAAGGAAGTCTGCCAGGCCCCCGCAGACTGCCGCTATCTAGCAGGAGGAGATGGGGCCTGACATCTTTGAGTGTTTGATGCAGGTGATGGGAAGGAGGTGTTCACTGAGGCTTAGCCCCGTCCCTGATGGATGCTGCTAACAGAACAGAACCGAACAGACAACTTTGTGAGGTTCTGTCTCTGTTCCTGTCATCGCCTACAGAAGACGGGCTGTTTTGAGTTCAAACGTCTTTGCTGCTGGAGAATTGCGTCTGAACACCTCTCTGGGTCAGCCCCGCCCTGGAAGCTTCCAGGGTTTGTGAGCCGTGTCACCGGTGGCTTCCTCTGGTTGCCCAGGGAGACAGGGGGTGTGGCCTCAGAATATCCAGAAGTGAGCGTTCTGCCGTTAAAGAAAAAACGGCTGTTGATCTACCTCCAGGGAACTGCTGCTCTGGTGTGGGCACTCAGGCGACCCTTTTCTCCTCTGGCCCACGCCCCAGAGTCAGCACTGAGCGGCCGCAGTTTGTGCTGGGTCCACACCCCTTAAGAGATCCCCCAAGAATCAGAACTCTTGGGGGATGGGCCCCCAGACCCGATTGGGAGTGGGGGGGAAGCTAGAGTTTCATTCAGTGTTACGCAATACTACGGTCCGGGGAGGGCTCCTGCACTGCACCGCAGGGAAGTGCCGCCAAGGCTTGATTTCCCCTCAGCAGAGTGCCCTCTCCTCGCTCACGTATCCCAGAGTCAGCGCTGACCTGACGCAGCTCAGGCACTGTGCACTCCCCTCGAGAAATCACCCAAGGAGCTGAACTCCTGGGGGATAGGCCCTCAGACCCCGAGTGAGAGTAGGGGCTCTCAGCTCTCAGCGGGGAGGCCAGAGTCTTATTCAGTCTTGTGCCCGGGGTGGGTTGCTGCACTGCACCGCAGGGAAGTGCCGCGAGGCGTGACTCCCCCTCAGCCCTGTGCCCTCTCCTCACTTGCGCGCCTCAGAGTCAATGCTGACCATTCGCAACTCGGGGACTGTCCACTCCCCTTGAGAAATCACCCAAGGATCCGAAGTCCTGGGGGACAGGCCTCCAGACCTCAGTGGGCGGGAGGGGAGCGCCGGGGATTCAGGGTTGCCGGCAAAGGATTCCCAAAGTTTTATTCAGCCCTATGTCCGGCAGGAGAACGCCACAGCACCCCAGTAGGGGAGGTAGGTCCAGTTTTTAGAAGGTCTCTCCCATGGAGTGTAGTGGGAGGGCCTTTAATTTCTGTCCTCTTGTTCAATTGTGGGGCTCTTGAGCCGGTCTCATGGGGGAGGGGGACTCCCGTCCGCTTGGTGGTGGATTTTGTACCTTTTGTTTGCGTCCTTGTGATCACAACTTGCCTCAGCGGTGTTGATGTGCCTTCTTCAGCCTTCTCTCTTGGTGAGGCTCAAGTCCACCAGGATACTTACTAAATTCCTGTCCCTTAACTCTCCTTCTGGACGGGAGCCTTTGTTGAAAGCTGGCTTCAGTCTGCCATCTTGTCTCCCCTCCTCAGATTTAGAATTTTCAATACACTCATGGTGGGCCATCTTATGTTCTGTTTCAGCCACCAACCAACTAACCAGAGTCCTTTCTAACTCCTTAATGTGTAACACTGAATGTAGAACTCCTGCTTATTGATCCCATATCAATAAATTTAGCTTGATCTAAGTTTATACTCCTTACATTATTCCACACCTTTAATACCTATTTCCACGCATGTTCTCTGGATCTCTGCTTGTATAAATTCAAACACTCAAGTATTTCTATTGAAGTGTATTGTACCTTGTCCCAGGTCACACTTTATACCTCACCTTTAGAAGCCTACTGGGACTTGAATATAGTTATATGACTAAATAAAAAGAGGGTTGGTGGTGGTAGGTCCTGAAGAGAATAAGCATTGTCATGCATGGTAACTGCCTCAGTGATAGCAATTAAAATGTTCTCAGGCAATGCAGGATTAATCCACTCAGATAGGTAGAAAGGCCAATATCACTATGGGTAGGAAGGCTGCTTCCAAAAGAATGTGAAGAGACCTCTTCTACTGGCAACAAAGGCTTATAAGGATCCAGGAGCTCAATGTCCTCAGCTTCTTTGGGGTCTTGCCATACATCCCCATTCGAACTTACAGAGTTTCATTGAAATAGAGTCTCATTCTGTTGCCTCAGGCCAGAGTGCTGTCATTTCATCTTAGCTCACAGCAACCTCAAAGTCCTGAGTTCAAGTGGTCCTCCTGCCTCATCCTCCCACAGTGCTAGGATTAGAGGCATGAGTCACCAGGCCTGACTCCTATTCTTTCCCAGTCAATGACTTCACTGTAATATTAGACATTCAGAAAATTTTGGAGCTCAATTTGCATTGTAATTCAGCCAATCTCAGGAGAGGTCGTTCATTTTATTTTTAGCAATTTCAGTCCTGCAGCTACAAGAGATAAGGTTCTCCCTTGGGACAAACCTAGAAGCTCTTAGGTCATTTATGTAGTGCCTGAGCTGGGAATTTTAATCCCTGAGCTTATTTTTTTCTTTCACCCTTTTGTCCAGCAACATTAGGACCAGCTAACCAATACAATAATGTTCCTTAGTTTTCTAAATATGTTTAAGAGTATCATATAAAGAATGAATTAACTACTTGCTTCATTTAATTGGTTAATTAGGAGTATCCAATGCAAATATTTTGTGTATCTCTATGAATAGTTCATGCCATGAAATGTCAGTGATCTTTTTACTACTAGAAAAAGAGTTATTACCATCTTTAAATAGAATTAGAAAGCTAATTACAAATCCCCAGAAACAATTCAGAAAACTCATCTTTAAAATTCTCTTCCTCTAGAATTATAACAGGAGGAATGGCCTGAAAAGGGGGAATGTTTTCTGTCTCTCTAAAACCTCTCCCATTCCTTTTGGGAATTGAAACCTTCATCTGAGCCTCAGGCCAGTAGATGAGAGAGGAAGGGGAGTGTCCTTTGTTGTTCACAACACAGGAGATGATTCAAGGGAATTGTGCTGAGTGGAGGTCACAAGATTGTCTTAGCTGAAAATGAGATAAATCAGAACCATCAACTATAGTTGAACAGCAATAGCTTGAAACTGAAAACCTCCCCTTCAGAAGCTCTTTATTTCTGCTCAGAGGTAGGACATTGGTACTTTAAGACAGGATTCTGATCAACCTCCTCATTTTCCAGCAAATTAATAAACTTCTTTTTCCTTCTCCTCAAACTACCTGTTCTTATTCCTCTGAAGTACCCTTGGGAACAAGTGCTGAACTTTCAGTAACAGAATCACTCTTAATACCAAAATCTATACTAGCCAGGATTCCCTAAAGAAACAGAATCAATGGGAGGGGGAGGAAAAGAGAGAGAAAGACAGAGACAGGCAGGTATGGGAATTAGCTAATACGATTATGGAGGCCAAGAAGTCCCACAAGCTGTCATCTAAAAACTGGAAAATGGGCACGCCTGTGGCTCAGTGAGTAGGGCATTGGCCTCATATACCAAGGGTGGTGGGTTCAAACCTGACCCTGGCCAAACTGCAACAACAACAACAAAAAAAACAAAAATAGCCAGGTGTTGTGGCAGCTGCCTGTAGTCCCAGCTACTCGGGAGGCTGAGGCAAGAGAATCGCTTAAGCCCAAGAGTTTGAGGTTGCTGTGAGTTGTGATACCATGGCACTCTACCGAGGGTGACAAAGTGAGATTCTGTCTCTAAAAAAAAAATTTTTTTAAAAAACTGTAAAACCAGGAAAGCCAGTGGTGTAATTTAGTCTGCATTAGAAGACCTGAAAATTGAGTCAATGGTATAAATCTCAGTTCAAATCAGGATGAGGGGGTGTTGGAACCCTTGTGAGACTTAGAGTTTTTAAGCCCTGAGAACCAGGAGCTCCAATATTCTGGGGCAGGAGAAGACATAAGATGAATATCTCAGTTCAGGAAAAGAAAATAAATTCACCCATTCTTTGCTTTTTATTCTATTCAGGTTCATAATGGATGATTCCCTTAATAATGGAAGATTACCTTCACCAATGTGGATGATTCCCTGCCATAATAATGTCCTCATTATTCTCTCTCTTTTTTTTTTTTTCTTTTTTGAGACAGAGTCTCACTTTGTCACCCTCAGTACAGTGTCATGGAGTCATAGCTCACAGCAACCTCCAACTCTTGGGTTCAAGCTATTCTCTCGCCTCAGCTTCCCAAGTAGCTAGGACTACAGGCACCCACCACAATGCCCAGCTATTTTTTTAGAGGTGGGGGTCTCACTTTTGCTCAAGCTGGTCTAAAACCTGTGAGCTCAGGGAAATCCACCTACCTGGGCCTCACAGAGTGCTGGATTACAGGAGTGAGCTACCATGCCCAACCTAATCTTCATTATTCTGTTGAATTGAATTCTGTTGAAATGTTAAACTCTTCCAGAAAAACTCTCACAGACATACCCAGAAATAATGTTTTATCACCAGTGTTGTCATCCATTAGCCCAGTTAAGCTGACACATAAAATTAACTATCATGGTACTGTCTAACTCAAACTATACGACCTTCTAGAAAAACAAATTATGAAGAGAGTACAAATATTAATGATTGCCCTAGGGTATGGAAGAGGGCAAGGTGGTGGATAGAGGAATTTTAGGTCCAGGAAACTATTTTATATGATACTATTACAGTGATTATTTGACATTATGCATTTGTCAAGACCCTTAAAACTTTAAAGCACAGTGAGCACAACCCCTGGGTGAAGGGCTCACCTACAACTTCAACTTTACTTTAGAATTGAAAACAATGTAAAAATTTGTACCTTCATATTAATTTGAAATTTAAAAAGTCTTTAAAGCACAAAGAATATTTAATACAATTATTTAGGAGGTCAGGGAATCCCAGGATAGAATGCAAAATGCGACAAAAAAAAAAAAAACTAACTGTATTACTAAGATATAAAAGAACCTCACTAAACAGAATGGGAGGAAAAGGCACTGACCTAATACACTTTGTAAACAAGTGGCATCTATAAGACAAAAAGAAAAAGAAAAAAATACATAAACAATGTATCCTAGTTGATAATGTTGTTACTTACGGAGGTATGGGTTAATAATCTTGATACTGCCATATTTCTGTCTTAATACATTTGTGTTGCTATAACAAAATACTTGATACTGGATAATTTTTAAAAAATGGAGAATTATTTTTTCACAGTTCTGGAGACTGGGAAAATCAAGATCAAGGGGCTCACAGGTTTGGGGTCTGGTGAAGGCCTTCTTACTGCTTCCATACATGGCAAAAGGCAGAATGACAAAAGGGGCTGAACTCACTCCCTCAAGCCTGTTTATAAAAGTATTAGTAGCATCTATGAAGGTACAGTCTTTATGCCTAAACATCTCCTAAAGGCCCTACCTCCTAATACTATCACATGAACTTCAGGTTCCAACATATGCATGTTGAGGGAATGCATACAATCAACCCATTACATTCCATCCCTGCTTTCCCCAAATTAACATCCTTCTCACATATATTCAAAATATATTCATTCCATCCCAATAGCCCCCAAAGTCTTAATTTATTCTAGCATCAACTTTAAAGTTTAAATCCAGTCTCATTTAAATGAGATAAGGGTGAGACTCAAGATTATTCATCCTGAAGCATATCAATTTCCAGTTGTGAACCTGTGAAATATTTCTGTCTGTGAAATCAAACAAGTTAGTGTTTGCAAAATATAAGTCAGACAAGCAAAGACAGACATTCCTATTCTAAAAGGGAAAAATAGGCAAGAAAGGTAACAAATCCCAAGTAAGATCTAAACCCAACAGTGCAAACATTAAATTTTGAGAATTGAGAATAATCTTTTTCAACTACATATCCTACATTCTGAACATCCTGAGAAGGGAGTTGGGTCCCCAAGGCTCCAAGGGACCCTACTCCCATAGCTTTGCTGGGTACTCCTTACATGCTGCATCTCTCACAGACTGGAGCTGCACACTGTTGGCTCTACAAGCCGTGTAGTCTCAACCCTATGTGTCCACTAAACACTGCCCTGGTGAAGGCTCTTGGTAGTATCCCCCACCCCACAGATCTACTAAACATCATCTAGCAGAAGCTCTGTGCAGCAGTCCTATCCCTAATTGGAATTCTCTGACTGGTCCTCCAGGATCTCAGAAGCATCTTTTGAAATCTAGAGCTCTTCCACAACTCAAGCACTCCATACATCTACAGAGTTAACATCATGTGGATGTCATCAAGGTTTACACCCTATACCTTTTGGAGTGATGGCTTGAGCTACACCAGGGCACACTTGAGTCATAGAGCACTACATCAGAATGCAAGGAGCAGAAATTTAAGGCAGCCTTGAGAAGAAAGCCCCACAGTCCCACCAGTGTGTCCTGACCCCTCTCTTGGAAACTTCTACCCTCAATATTCCAGCATTCTAGGGCTGTGGTGGGTGGGACAGCCACAAAAATCTCAGAAATTCAGGCTATTCTCCCATTGTCATGATGAATATTACTGGGATTCCTTCTATCTATTCTACATATTCATATCAAATGGTCACTTAGCCACATCCTTGGGATTTTCTCCTAAACATGCTTTTTACTCTTCACAATCTGAACAGGCTGAAATTTTTTCAAATCTTTTCATTATAAATTCTGTTTTTAAATAATCTCTTTCTTCTTGCATTTTACTATGTGGAATGAAGAGAAGCCATACAACTCTGCTTAGTGATTTCTTCTGCCAAATATTCTATCTTATTGTTCTCAAGTTCTGTCTTCCACAAAGCATTAGTACATAGACAAAATTCAGCCAGGTTCTTCGCCTCTTTGTAACAAGAATGGCCTTGCTCCATTTTACAATATCTTGTTCCTTATCTGAAATTTCATCAGAATTGCCTTTACCATCCCTATTTCTATGAACATTCTATTCATGATCACTTAGATAATCTATAAAATTTAGGCTCTCTTTTACTGAGCCTTTACCAGAATTGTTCTTAATGCTTCATTCAGAGCCTTTACCATAATTTTTCTTAATGCTTCATTCATAGCAATCTAGCCTTTTTCTGTGTATACTTCAAAATTTTTCTAGCCTCTACCTATTCTCAGTTCCAAAGCTGCTTCCTCATTTTTAGGTATTTGTTATAGCAACACTCCCACTTTTTAGTGCCATTTTCTGTCTTAGTCCATTTCTTTTGCTATAACAAAATACATGAGACTAGGTATAATAATTATAAAGAACATATATCTATTTTCTTATAGTTCTGGAGGCCAGGAAGTCCAAGATCAAACTGCTGACAGATTTGATTTCAGGTGAAGGCCTTCTTACTGCCTTCTTACATGGCAGAAGTTGGAAGGGCAAGAAGAACTATACTCAATCCCTCAAGCCTTTTTTAAAGGGTTTTAATCTCATCCATGATAGGAGAGACTTCATGGCCTAATAATGTCCTAAACGTCCTACCTCTTAATACTTTCACATTGGTTTTAGGTTGCAACAAATGAATTTTGAGTGACATACACATTCAAGTTATAGCAATAGGTACACTAGATATCAAAAGTTAATTCAATGTATGGTGAATGGTCTGAGCCAGGTTTCTCACTGTTTAAGTAAGAGATTATTACACATTCAAAAGAAAGTGTCTGGGGGTGGAGGCAAGATGGCTGACTGAAGCCAGCTTTCCACAAAGGTTCCTGTCCAAAAGGAGAGTTAAAGGACAGAAATTTAGCAAGTGACCTGGTGGATTAGAGCGGCACCAAGAAAGAAGGTTGAAGGACACACATCAACCCTGCTGAGGTGAGCTGCAACCCCAAGGATACAAACAAAAGGTAAAAAATCCATCACCAAGCAGGCAGGAGTCCCCTCCACCATAAGAACGGCTTGGAATACTCCATAAACAAAAGAGCAGAGTTCAAAAGTCCTCCCATTATATCCCGTGGGAAAGACCCTCTAAAAATTGGACAAACATCCCATAGGATTAGGATTCCATAGCGCTCTTCTGACAAGCATAAAACTGTATAAAACTGCATATATTCTCTACCTGCAATTCTGAGCTCCCTGCACTCCCCTCCACACTCACTCTGAGGTCTGGAAGCCTGTCCCCCAGGAGTCCAGATTCTTGGGTATTTTCTTGAGGGGTGTGGACAGGGCATAAACTGCTGCTGGTCAGTGCTGATTCTGTGGCACAGGAGTGAGGAGAGGATGGTTGGCTGAGAGGGAACCACACAGGAGCGGTGGTGCCCCAAGGCACAGAGCAGCAGCGGTTTTTGGCAGCAATAGGGCTCACCCCTGGATGTTCCTGAGTCACACCCCCTGTCTCTCTGGGCAACCAGAGGAGGCCCATCATTGTCTCCAGTGGCAGCCACTGATGGAACAGATCTTGGATGAAAACACAAGCCCCGTGAGTAAAGGGTTTGCCTGAGGCAATACCGGCCTGGGTGAAGCGTGGGGACTAGAAAACACACATGCAGAGCCAGCAGATTCCCAGGGCGGGGCTGACCCAGAGGACTGCTTTACTGAGAGTGGGATGCACCTAGCACTCAGGGGATTATTAGCCCAGAAAAAGGAGGGCAGGCAGAGGCTGGAACTGACAGCTAACTGTGTGCCACTGGAATACAAACAGCAGTGAGACCAGGCAGTGGCACAGACAGGGCCTGAGGCGCAGGTTCTGTGAACTCTAACAGCCTCTCTTCTGCAGGGGAAGATAGCCAGGACAGAAACAAATTCTGTGAAGTTGTTCTGTTCTGTCAGTAACATCAATCAGGGGTGGAGCTACAACTGAGTGAAAAGCCCAAGCCTCCATTAAACACCCGAGGTTGTCAGGCCTCACCTCCTCCTGCCGGATAGTGGCAGAGAGCAGTGGCCTGGCTGAGGAGACATAGATCTCCCTGTGATTCAGGCAGGCGAAAACCCCTGGAGTATCTTCTCCTTGGAGGCAACAGGGTCACACACTGCGGGGTTATCAGTGACTGGGTGTGATAGAGGTGCAAGGTGGGGAAGGAGGCATCAACCTTCCCAGACTAATCTATTTGCTGGGTGGGTCCTCCTGACCTCACAGAGCACTGGAGCAAGTCATATATGAGTTGTTAGCAGACCACTGTAATCTAGTTGCCAGATAACTTTTAAGCTCTCGCACCTGAAACAGGTGCTGACTGGGACAATTGATTTGGACTTCTTGAACTGGGCTAATCACCCGAGGACTATCCAAGTGGTACCCTGGGTGTGGGGTTGTGAGAAGGTTTGATTTTCATTTCCAATTGTTGCCTGTGGGGGGAAGGGTGTCTTAATTGCTGGTATTTCTCCACATCTGAGACTTCAACCCAGATTAACTGATTCACTAGGGTCAGACAGGTACCAGCTAAAAAAAGACAGAGCCACTTAGCCCCACCACACCAAGCAGGTCTAAAGTTTCTCAGGCCATAGCACTGGACGGGTCCTCAGCAAAGCACCAGGGGAAAAGGTACAGACACCAGTCCCAGCTTTTGGGCAAAGGGCTGGTGAATCACTACTCCTGGAGCCCTGAAACCAACTTTTCTTTATACACTCATCTATTCAAACAGTATAAAATAATCATGGGCACAATCAGCAGAAAAAATCTGGTAACATGAATAACCAGAGATCAACCCCCGAAGGAAAGATATGGCAGACGTAACTGAAGATCCCATTCATAAACAGATAGCCGAGATGTCAGAAATAGAATTCAGAATCTGGATTGCAAACAAGATTAACAGAATGGAGGAAAAGTTGGAATTGTATCTCAAGAATGAAAGAAAAAGAATCCAATGTACTCAGCCTTACTATGAAGCTAATTTATAGCATTCATATGAAGGCTACAACCCAACTATAGCACAAGAACATGGGGAAAGGGCCAAGAGAGGGGAAGGGAGGGGGGAAGTCATGGTGGAAGGAGGGTAATGGGTGGGACCACACCTACAGTCCATCTTAGAATGGGTACAGGCGAAACTTACTAAATGCAGAAAACAAATGTATACATACAATAATTAAGAAAATGTCATGGAGGCTACATTGAACAGTTTGATGAGAATATTTCAGATTGTATATGAAACCAGCACATTAAATTGTACCCCTTGATTGCACACATGTACACACCTATGATTTAACAATAAAAAATAAACAAAAAAAAAAAAAGAAAGAAAGAAAAAGAAATTCCAGGAGCAATTCAAAAGTTGTCTCAAGAATTCAACAAATTTAAATACAAAATCACCAAATATTTTGACATGTTGAAGTGAGCATTTGCAGCCCTCAAAGACATGAAAAATACAGTAGAATCCTTCAATAACAGAGTGGAGCTCAAACTCTCAAAGAGGAAGAGAAATGGAGAGCAAAAATGAATCATTCTCTCAGAGAGCTCTGGGATATATCTAAGAAATCTAATATTGCCTCATAGGAATCCCTGAAAGCAGTGAAGTAACCTCGCAAGGCACAGAGGCTCTTGTCCATGAAATTATGAAAGAGAATTTTCCAGACATGACCAGAGATTTTGAAATTCAGATAACAGTTTCAGAACCTCAGCCTGACTCAACCCGAAAAAGATATCCTCCAGGCACATCATAATTAACTTCACTAAAGTTAACATGTAGGAGAAAATTCTGAAAGCAGCCATATGTAAGAAAATCATAACCCACAAGGGAAGAATATTAGAATGACTGCAGATCTCTCTCCTGAAACCTTTTAAGTCAGAAGAAGGTGGTCATTGACTTTTAATCTCCTAAAACCAAATAACGTTTAACCCAGGATCCTGTATCCAGTTAACTGAGCTTCATTTATGATGGAGAAATTAAATACTTTAATGACGTTCACAGGTTGAAGAAATCCACCATAACTAAACCAGCTGTTCAGGATATTCTCAGACCTATCCTCCATAATGGCCAGCAAAATCCTCTACTACAAAGTAAACCCACCCAGAAACTTTTGATCAAACTTCAACTTCCACAGTGGTGAAAGGTTTAAAAATGTCCCCTTGACTTTTGAAAAACCCTATACCCAAAATTTTACCAGGTTTATCAATATTCTCCATTAATGTGAACAGCTTAAACCATCCTCTAAAGAGGCACAGGTTGGCTGACTGGATACAAAAAATCAGACCAGATATCTGCTGAATACAAGACTCTCATCTTGCCTTAAAAGATAAATATACCCTCAGGATGGTCATCCATATTTCAGGCAAATGGAAATAAAAAAAAAAGCAGGTGTTCCAGTTCTATTTGCAGATACAATAGGCTTTAAATGAACAAAAGTAAGGAAGGATAAGAATGGTCACTTCATATTTGTAAAGGGTAATACTCAATATGATGAGAATTCAATTATTAATATTTATGCACCCAAACAAAATGTGCCACAATTTATAAGAGAAGCTCTAACAGACATGACCAACTTGATTTCCTCCAGCTCCATAATAGTCAGAGATTTTAACACTCCTTTGGCAGTGTTGGATAGATCCTCCAATAAGAAGCTGAGCAAAGAAATCTTAGATTTAAACCTAACCACCCAACATTCGGATTTAGCAGACATCTACAGAACATTTCATCCCAACAAAACTGAATACACATACTTCTAATCAGCCCACGGAACATACTCCAAAATCGATCACATCTTAGATCACAAGTCTGAACTCAGTAAATTTAAAGGAATAGAAATTATTCTTTGCATCTTTTCAGACCACCATGGAATAAAAGTTGAACTCAGTAACAACAGGAGTCTGCATACTCATACAAAAACATGAAAGTTAAATAACCTTATGCTGAATGATAGCTGGATCAGAGATGAGATTAAGAAAGAATTAACAAATTTTTGGAACAAAGTGACAATGAAGACACGAATTATCAGAACCTCTGCTATACCGCAAAGGCAGTCCTAAGAGGGAAATTTATAGCACTGCAAGCCTTCTTCAAGAGAATGGAAAGAGAGGAAGTTAACAACTTAATGGGACATCTCAAGCAACTGGAAAAGGAAGAACATTCCAACTCCAAACCTAGTAGAAGAAAAGAAATAACCAAACTTAGAGCAGAATTAAATGAAATTCAAAACAAAAGGATCATACAAAAGATCAATAAATCAAAAAGTTGTTTTTTGGAAAAGGTCAATAAAATAGATAAAACGTTGCCTAATCTCACCAGAAAAAAAAAAGAGTAAAATCTCTAATTTCATCAATCAGAAATGACAAAGATGAAACAGCAACAGACTCCTCAGAAATTCAAAAAAATCTTCATGAATATTACAAGAAAACTTATTCTCAGAAATATGAAAATCTGAAGGACGTTGACCAATAATTGGAAGCATGTCACCTTCAAAGACTTAGCCAGAATCAAGTGAAAATGTTGAACAGGCCTATATCAACTTCTGAAATAGCATCAAACATACAAAATCTCTATGAAAAAAGCCAGGGACCAGATGGCTTCACGTCAGAATTCTACCAAACCTTTAAAGAGGAACTAGTACCTATATCACTCAACCTGTTCCAAAATATAGAAAAAGAAAGAACACTACCCAACACATTCTATGAAGCAAACATCACCCTGATGTCCAAACGAGGAAAAGACCAAAAAGAATAGAAGATAATAGAACAATATATCTAATGAGCATTCATGCAAAAATATTCAACAAGATCCTAACAAACAGAATCCAGCAACACATCAAACAAATTATACATCATGACCAAGTAGGTTTTATCCCAGGGATTCAAGGCTGGTTCAGTATAAATAAATCTATGAACATAATTCAGCACACAATCAAATTAAAAAACAAATACCATATGATTCTCTAAATTGATGCAGAAAAAGCTTTATATAATATCCAGCATCCCTTCATGTTCAGAACACTTAAGAAAATTGATATAGAAGGGACATTTCTTAAATTAATAGAGGAGATCTACAGCAAACCCACAGCCAATATCGTATTGAGTGGAGTTAAATTGAACTCATTTCCACTCATATCAGGAACCAAGCATGTTTTCCCCTTGTCTTCATTGCTCTTTAACATTGTAATGGAAATTTTAGCCATTGCAATTAGGGAAGAAAAGGCAATCAAGGGTATCCATATAGGGTCAGAAGAGATCAAACTTTCACTTTTCGCAGATGATATGATTGTATATCTGGAAAACACCAGGGATTCTACTAGAATACTCTTAGAAGTGATCAAGTAATACAGTAGCATCTCAGGTTACAAAATCAACAATCATGAATCAGTAGTCTTTATATCTACCAACAGTACAAGCTAAAAAAACAGTCAAGGACTCTATTCCATTCATAGTAGTGCCAAAGAAGATGAAATATTTGGGAGTTTATCTAACAAAGGAAGTGAAGGATATCTATAAAGAGAACTATGAAATTCTGAGAAAAGAAATAGCTGAAAATGTTAACAAATGGAAAAACATACCATGCTCATGGCTGGGAAAAATCAACATTGTTAAAATGTTCATACTACCAAAATCGATATACTATTTTAATGCAATCACTATTAAAGCTCCACTGTCATACATTAAAGGTCTTCAAAAATTAATACTTCATTTTATATGGAATCAGAAAAAAAACTCAAATAGCCAAGACATTACTCAGAAATAAAAACAAAGCAGGAGGAATCATGTTACCAGACCTCTGACTATACTATAAATCGATAGTGATCAAAACAATATGGTACTGACACAAAAACAGAGAGGTAGATGTCTGGAACAGAATAGAGAACCAAGAGATGAGCCCAGCTACTTATGGTTATTTGATATTTGACAAGCCAATTAAAAACATTCAGTGGGGAAAAGAGTCCCTATTTAATAAATGGTGCTGGGTGAAATGGCTGGCAACCTGTAGAAGACTAAAACTGGACCCACATCTTTCACCATTAACTAAGATAGGCTCTAACTGGATTAAAGATTTAAACTTAAGACATGAAACTATAAAAATACTAGAAGAGAGTGCAGGGAAAACCCTTCAAGAAATGGGTCTGGGAGAGTATTTTATAAGGAGCACCACCTGGGCAATTGAAGCAGCTTCAAAAATACACTACTGGGACCTGATCAAACTAAAAAGCTTCTGCAAAGCCAAGAACACAGTGAGTAAAGCAAGCAGACAGCCCTCAGAATGGGAGAAGATATGTGCTGGTATGTCTCCAACAAAGGTTTCATAACCAGACTCCACAGAGAACTCAAACTTATAAGCCAGAAAAAAAACAAGTGATCCCATCACAGGCTGGGCAAGGGACATGAAGAGAAACTTCTCTGAAGAAGACAGGTGCACAGCCTATAGACATATGAAAAAATGCTCGTCATCCTTAATCATCAGAGAAATGCAAATCAAACCTACTTTGAGATATCATCTAACTCCAGTAACATTAGCCTATATCACAAAATCCCAAGACCAGAGATGTTGGGGTGGATGTGGAGAAAAGGGCACACTTCTACACTGCTGGTGGGAATGCAAATTAATACATTCCTTTTGGAAAGATGTTTAGAGAACACTTAGAGGTCTAAAGATAGACCTGCCATTTAATCCTATAATTCCTCTACTAGGTCCATACCCAGAAGACCAAAAATCGCATTATAACAAAGATATTGATACCAGAATCTTTATTGCAGCCCAATTCATAATTGCTAACTCATGGAAAAAGCCCAAGTGCCCATCTATCCACGAATGGATTAATAAATTGTGGTATATGTACACCATGGAATACTATGCAGCCTTAAAGAAAGATGGAGACTTCACCTCTTTCATGTTTACATGGATGGAGCTGGAACATATTCTTCTTAGTAAAGTATCTCAAGAATGGAAGAAAAATTATCCAATATACTCAGCCCTACTCTGAAACTAATTTATGGCTTTCATATAAAAGCTATAACCCAATTATAACCTAAGTATATGGGGAAAGGGGAGAGGGAGAGGAGGAGAGGGTGGAGGATGTGTGGAGGGAGGATGATTGGTGGGATCACACCTATGGTGCATCTTATAAGTGTACATGTGAAAGTTAGTAAATCTAGAATATAAATGTCTTAACACAATAACTAAGAAAATGCCAGGAAGTCTTTGTTAACTAGTGTGATGAAAATATGTCAAATTGTATATAAAACCAATGTATGGTGACCCTTTATATCATTGTTGTACACATCTATGATTTAATAATAAATAAAAAAAGAAAGTGTCTAGTGTGATCCATGTGGTAATAGAATTAGAGACATCAGGGGGGAGAGACAAGATGGCGGACTGAAGCCAGATTTCCACAGAGGCTCCCATCCAGAAGGAGAGTTAAGGGACAAAAATTTAGTAAGTATCCTGGTGGATTTGAGCTGCACCAAGAGAGAAGGTTGAAGAATGCACACCAACATCGCCGAGGCAAGCTGTGATCACAAGGACGCAAACAAAAGCAAAACGGCTCACTTCTGGATATTCTGAAGCCACACCCCCTGTCTCCCTGGGCAACCAGAGGAGGCCACCAGTGAGCAAAGTATTTGCCTGACGCTGCTCACAAACCTGGGAAGCTTCCAGGGCAGGGCCAACTCAGAGAGGTAATTGGACACAAACCTCCAGCAGCAAAGACGTTTGAACTCAGAACAGCCCGTCTTCTGCAGGCAATTTTAGCATAAACAGAGACAGAATCCCACAAAGTTGTCTGTTCTGTTGTTAGCAACATCAATCAGGGATGGGGCTAAGCCTGAGTGAACACCTCTCCCCCACCACCTGAATAAAACACTCAAAGATGTCAGGGCCCACCCCTCATGTTAGATAGCAGGAGACGGCAGGGGCCTGGCAGATGTCCTTGCGATTCAGGCAGGTGCAAACCCCTGGAGTATATATTCACTACAGGCAACTGGGCTAGCCATCTGCAGAGATACCAGTGACTGGGTCCGAAGGAGGGGCAAAGTGGGGAAGGAGACATAAACCTTCCCAGACGGATCTATTTGCTAGGTGGCTCCTCCTGACTCCACGCAGCACTGCAGTAAGCCATATCAGAGTAGTCACCAGACCACTGTGATCCAGTTCCCAGAGACCTCTTGAACTCTCCCACCTGAGACAGGTGCCAATTGAGACAATCGATTTGGACATTTTGAACTGAATTAATAGACTGAGGACTTTTCAGGTGGTGCCCTCAGTATGCGGTTGTAGGAAGGTTTGATTTTCCTTTCCCAATTGGTGCCAGAGGTGGGTGGGAGGGGTGACTTAATTGCTGGGTTTTCCACACAGATGAGACTTCCAGCCAGAGTAAATGTTACAATAGGAATGAACGGAAACCAGATGAAAACAAGACACAACCACTTCGTCCCACCACACAAGACAGGGCCCCAGTTTCTCAGGGCACAATACTGTACGGGCCCTAAATAAAGCCCCAGGGGAAAAATGAAAGGGAGTAAAATAACCATGGGGCAGAATCAGTGGAAAAAACTCTGCTAGCATGAATAACAAGAATAGATCAACCCCCCCAAGAAAAGATACAGCAGATGTGATTGAAGATCCCATTCATAAACAACTGGCTAAGATGTCAGAAATCGATGTCAGAATTTGGATTGGAGACAAGATTAATAAAATGGAATTAGGAATTCGAGGAGAAATTCAAAAGTTGTCTCAAGAATTTAACGAATTTAAAGACAAAACAACGAAAGACTTAGACACAATGAAGGAAGAATTTACAACCCTCAAAGATATGAAAAATACAGTAGAATCCCTCAGCAACAGAATGGAGCAAGCAGAAGAGAGGATTTCAGACATTGAAGATAAAATCTTCGAACGCTCCCAATCTCTCAAAGAGGAAGAGAAATGGAGAGCAAAAACGGATTATTCACTCAGAGAATTCTGGGATAATTTGAAGAAAAGCGATATATGAATAATTGGGATTTCTGAGAATGATGAAGTGGCCTCGATGGGCACAGAGGCCCTTCTGCATGAAATTATGAAAGAAAATATTCCGGACATGCCTAGAGAATCTGAAATTCAGATAGCAGACAGTTTCAGAACCCCAGCACGATTCAACCCCAATAAGTCATCCCCCAGACATATCATAATTAACTTCACTAAAGTTAATATGAAACAGAAGATTCTCAAAGCAGACCGGTGAAAGAAAACCATTAGGTACAAAGGAAAGAATATTAGAACAACTTCAAATCTCTCTGCTGAAACTTTTCAAGCCAGAAGAGGGTGGTCATCGACTTTTAAAATCCTAAAGCAAAATAACTTTCAACCCGGGATCTTGTATCCAGCTAAACTGAGTTTCATTTGTGATGGAGAAATTAAATAGTTCAATGACATTCATATGTTGAAAAAAATTTGCCATAAGTAAACCAGCTCTTCAAGATATTCTCAGACCTATCCTCCCCAATGACCAACCCAATCTTATACCATAAAATTAAACTCACTCAGAAACTTCAGATCAAACTCCAACTTCCACAATGGTGAAACGATTAAAAATGTCCACTGGACCTTTGAAAAACTCAATACCCAAAATTCCACCACACTTGTCAATACTCTCCATTAATGTGAATGGCTTCAACTGCCCTCTAAAGAGGCATAGGTTAGCTGACTGGATACAAAAACTCAATCCAGATATTTGTTGCATACAAGAGTCACATCTTAACTTAATGACAAATACAGACTCAGGGTGAAAGGATGGTCATCCATATTTTAGGCAAATGGTAATCAGAAAAAAGCAGGTGTTGTAATTTTATTTGCAGATATAGTAGGCTTTAATCCATCAAAAGTAAGGAAGGACAAGAATGCTCACTTCATATTTGTTAAGGGTAATACTCAATATGATGATATCTCAATTATTAATATCTATGCACCCAACCAGAAGACACCTCTGTTTATAAGAGAAACTCTAACAGACATGAGTAACTTGATTTCCTCCAGCTCCATAATCGTCGGAGATTTCAACACTCTTTTGGCAGTGTTGGATCGATCCTCCAGCAAGAAGCGGAGCAAAGAAATCTTAGATTTAAACCTAACCATCCAATATTTAGATTTAGCAGACATCTACAGAACATTTCATCACCAAAAAACTGAATACACATACTTCTCATCAGCCCACGGAACTTACTCCACAATTGACCACATTTTAGGTCACAAGTCTAACCTCAGTAATTATAAAGGAATAGAAATTATTCCTTGCATCTTCTCGGACCATCATGGAATAAAACTTGAATTGAGTAACAACAGGAATCTGCATACTCATACAAAAACGTGGAAATTAAATAACCTTATGCTAGATGATAGCTGGGTCAGAAATGAGATTAAGAAAGAAATCGCCAATTTTTGAGACAAAATGACAATGAAGACACAAACTATCAGAACATCTGGGACACCGCAAAGTCAGTTCTAAGAGGGAAATTTATAGCACTGCAAGCCTTCCTCAAGAGAACTGAAAGAGAGGCAGAGCAAGATGGCGGCCGAGTAACAGCTTCCTTGCATCTGGGCACCGTGAGTCTGCGGAGATAGGACTACAGGCATCTCTGGCTGGTGGTGTCTGCGTATCATCACCACTATGAGGATACAGGGATTCAGCTAGAGACTTCTGGACCCCAAGAAGAGGACTAAAACAGTGGAAAAACGGCAAGTGGTCGCATGTGTTCAATCCATCTAAACCCTCCCGCAACTGTAAGTTCAGTAGCAGCGAGACTGCAAACCAGAAAGGCCTTACCTGTGAACTGTTTTGGTGTCTTTGGACTTGGCACTCAGTTGAAATGCCTTGGGGAGAGCCTGAGCGGGAGTGCAGAGAAATTTGGCTGTTGTCTAGGGCCTCAGTCTGAGCTGCTGAGCCAGACGGAGCTAATAGTGTTTGGCTGTGGGACACAGGGAGCCATTGTGAGTGATCTGCCCCGGCAAGCTCTGCCCTCAGGGTCGCAGAGCTAGAAGCGGGTGGGAGCGACCAAGTAGCCTAAGGGTAGGGTCTGACACGCCTTGCAGCCCCAACCCTCAGGGGCAGAGTATGACCGGTTTTGGTACACTGGGTAAGTGGATAGCCACTTCAGCAGTGATTCCAGCGACAAGCACTTTACCGGGAAAGCTTCTGCTCAGCAAGTTCACAAGTTCAAAGTGCTTTTTAAGTGGGCTGAAGAGATATTTAGGGTGTCTACTTGCTGGGGTTTGAGAAAACTGCAGCCTCCAGTCGTATCAGAACTGTGAATAACATATCATACCCAGAAGACCACGTGTTGCCCAGACAATATTCAAAAACATATACATACTGCTTTGTTTTTGGTTGTGTTGTTTTTTTTTTTGGTTCAGTTGGGGTTTTTTTTTTGTTTATTTTGACGTTGTTGATGTTCTTTTGTTTTTTAATTTTAACATTTCCACACAGATCCTTTTTCTTTCTCAATTTTACTAGTTTAATTATAATTTCCGACTGCTGTGTTTTTTAATAACTAGAACTTCATTTTTGCTAGTGTTTCTACCACTATTATTTGGTTTTTCACCCAAGTTTATCCCCTTAAAGTTTTCTGTTTGATTGTTTTGGATTGATTTATAGCATTTTTGCCTTTCTTCTCTACTTGGTGGAGGTGGGGTACTGTGTCTGATCAGGTTAGCAAAGAGCTGCTGACCTCAAGGGTACCACCCAAATGGGCACCCCCAGAAGGTGGGTTTTTGTTAAGGCTATGTCAAAGTACCCTACTGTACACCTATATTGCTCTGTCTCCCTCTTTCTGTGCCTCTCTTCTTTTCCTCAATATTCCTTATACCCAGCCCCTCTCCTTTCTCTATTTTTCTTTTTTTTCTTATCACTCGTTCCTCCTTTCATTCATCCCGTTTTTGCTCTTCAACCTTCTCACCCTTCTGGTCCTGTAACCCTTAGTCCACAGGCACAAGAACTTAAAGAGCAAGAGGAAGTGAAAGGAAAATTAGGGCAAGGAAACAGATAAAAGAAATCACTCATGAAGAAGAATCAGCAGAAAACTCCAGGCAACATGAAGAACCAGTCCAGAACAACCCCGCCAAGGGACAATGAGGTAGCTACTGCAGATGATTCCACCTGTAAAGAAATGTCAGGAATGACAAAAAGGAATTTAGAATACACATGTTGAAAACAATGAAAGAAATGATGGAAACAATGAAGGAAATTGCTAATAAAGTCGAAAATAACCAAAACGAAATACAAAAACAGAATCAAGTAAGAGATGAACGATATGAAGAATATAAAAAGGATATAGCAGAACTGAAGGAACTGAAACAGTCAATTAGGGAACTTAAAGATGCAATGGAAAGTATCAGCAACAGGTTAGACCATGCAGAAGAAAGAATTTCAGAGGTAGAAACAAAGTTCTTGAGATAACTCAGACAGTAAAAGAGGCAGAAAAGAAGAGAGAGAAAGCAGAACGTTCACTGTCAGAATTATGGGACTTCATGAAGCATTCCAACATACAAGTTATAGGATTTCCAGAAAGGGAAGAAGAATGCCCCAGAGGAATGGAAGCCATACTAGAGAATATTATAAAAGAAAATTTCCCAAATATCACCAAAGATTCTGACACACTGCTTTCAGAGGGATATCAGACACCAGGTTGCCTCAACTCTAACTGAGCTTCTCCAAGACACATTGTGATGAATCAGTCCAAAGTAAGACAATAGAAAAGATTCTGCAAGCTGCCAGGAGTAAGCGCCAGTTGACCTACAGGGGCAAATCCATCAGAGTGACCACAGACTTCTCTAAGGAAACTTTCCAAAGAAGAAGACAATGGTCATCTACTTTTAATCTACTTAAACAAAAGAATTTCCAGGCAAGAATTCTGTACCCTGCTAAGCTAAGCTTAAAATTTGACAGAGAAACCAAATCATTTACAAATATACAAACATTGAGGAAATTCGCCACAACAAGACCAGCTCTACAGGAAATACTTCAACCTGTTCTGCACACTGACCAACACAATGGATCAGCAGCAAAGTAAAAACTCTGAAATTAAAAGACAGAACCTAACCTCCACACTGATGCAAAAGATAAAACTAAGCAATGGACTCTCACAAAATAAGACGAATAGAATACTACCACACTTATCAATTATCTCAATAAATGTTAATGGCTTGAATTCCCCACTGAAGAGACATAGATTGGCTGACTGGATTAAAAAACACAAGCCATCCAATTGCTGTCTGCAAGAAACACACCTGGCTTCAGAAGACAAATTAAAGCTCCAAGTCAAGGGTTGGAAGACAATTTTTCAGGCAAATGGAATTCAGAAGAAAAAAGGAGTTGCAATCTTATTTTCAGATACATGTGGATTTAAAGCAACTAAAGTCAAAAAAGACAAAGATGGTCACTTTATATTGGTCAAGGGAAAAATACAACAAGAAGACATTTCAATTCTAAATATTCATGCACCCAATTTAAATGCTCCCAGATTCTTGAAGCAGACCTTACTCAGTCTGAGCAACATGATATCTGATAATACCATAATAACAGGGGACTTTAACACACTCCTCTTACAGAGCTCGACAGATCCTCTAAACAGAAATTAAACAAAGATATGAGATTTAAATGAGACTCTAGAACAACTGTGCTTGGCAGACGCATATAGAACACTCCACCCCAAAGATAAAGAATATACATTCTTCTCATCACCCCATGGAACATTCTCCAAAATTGATCATATCCTGGGACACAAAACAAATATCAACAGAATCAAAGAATTGAAATTTTACCTTGTATCTTCTCAGACCATAAGGCACTAAAGGTGGAACTCAACTCTAACAAAAATGCTCGACCCAACCAAATGGCATGGAAATTAAACAATCTTCTGTTGAATAACAGATGGGTGAAGGAAGAAATAAAACAGGAAATCATTAACTTCCTTGAGCATAACAACAATGACGACACAAGCTACCAAAACATGTGGGATACTGCAAAAGCAGTTTTGAGAGGAAAATTCATTGCTTTAGATGCCTACATTGGAAAAACAGAAAGAGAGCGCATCAACAATCTGACAAGAGATCTTATGGAAATGGAAAAAGAAGAACAATCTAAGCCTAAACTCAGTAGAAGAAAAGAAATATCCAAAATCAAATCAGAGATCAATGAAATTGAAAACAAAAGAATCATTCAGAAAATTAATGAAACAAGGAGTTGGTTTTTTGAAAAAATAAATAAAATAATAAACCATTTGCCAGACTAACGAGGAATACAAAAGTAAAATCTTTAGTAACCTGAATGAGAAATGATAAAGGGGAAATAACAACTGATCCCACAGAGATACAAGAGATCATCTCTGAATACTACCAGAAACTCTATGCCCAGAAATTTGAAAATGTGAAGGTAATGGATCAATATTTAGAATCACACCCTCTCCCTAGATTCAGCCAGGAAGAAATAGAGCTCCTGAACAGACAATTTTCAAGCACTGAGATCAAAGAAACAATAAAAAATCTTCCAACCAAAAAAATCCTAGTAAATGTGGAATGTAAAGGTCTTAGCAAAATACCTAAGAAAATGCTATGAAAGCTATGTTAACTGGTGTGATGAAAATGTGTCAGACGATCTGTGAACCAAGTGTATGGTGCCCCATGATCATACTAATGTACACAGCTATGATTTAATAAAAAAAAAAATAAATAAATAAATAAAATGCCCTGGTCCAGATGGCTTCACTCCAGAATTCTATCAAAACTTCCAGGAACAGCTGATTCCTGTACTGCAGAAATTATTCCAAAAAATTGAGGAAGAAGGAATCTTCCCAACACATTCTATGAAGCAAACATTAACCTGATACCAAAACCAGGAAAAGACCCAAACAAAAAGGAGAATTTCAGACCAATCTCACTCATGAATATAGATGCAAAAATTCTCAACAAAATCCTACCCAATAGATTACAGCTTATCATCAAAAAAAGTCATTCATCATGATCAAGTATGCTTCATTCCAGGGATACAAGGCTGGTTTCACATATGCAAGTCCATAAACGTTATCTACCATATTAACAGAGGCAAAAATAAAGATCATATGATCCTCTCAATAGATGCAGAAAAAGCATTTGATAAAATCCAGCATCCTTTTCTAATTAGAACATAGGTGGCACATTTCTAAAACTAATTGAAGCTATCTATGACAAATCCACAGCCAATATTTTACTGAATGGAGTAAAACTCAAAGCTTTTCCCCTTAGAACTGGAACCAGACAAGGTTCTCCTCTGTCACCTTTACTATTCAACATAGTGCTGGAAGTTCTAGCCAACACAATTAGGCAAGACAAGGAAATAAAGGGAATCCAAATGGGAGCAGAGGAGGTCAAACTCTCCCTCTTTGCTGATGACATGATCTTACACTGAGAGAACCCCAAGGACTCAACCACAAGACTCCTAGAAGTCATCAAAAAATACAGTAATGTTTCAGGATAAAAAATCAATGTCCACAAGTCAGTAGCCTTTGTATACACGAATAACAGTCAAGAAGAGAAGCTAATTAAGACACAACTCCCTTCACCATAGTTTCAAAGAAAATGAAATACCTAGGAATATACCTAACGAAGGAGGTGAAGGACTTCTCTAAAGAAACCTATGAAATCCTCAGAAAGGAAATAGCAGAGGATATTAACAAATGGAAGAACATACCATGCTCATGGATGGGAAGAATCCACATTGCTAAAATGTCTATACTTCCCAAAGCAATCTACCTATTCAACGCCATTCCTATCGAATTACCAACTTCGTACTTTCAAGATTTGGAAAGAATGATTCTGCGTTTTGTACGGAACTGGAAGAAACCCCGTGTAGCTAAGGCAGTTCTTAGTAATAAAAATAAAGCTGTGGGCATCAGCATACCAGATTTTAGTCGGTACTACAAAGCCATAGTAGTCAAGACAGCATGGTACTGGCACAAAAACAGAGACATAGACACTTGGAATCAAATTGAAAACCAAGAAATGAAACTAACATCTTACAACCACCTAATCTTCGATAAAACACACAAGAACATACCTTGGGGGAAAGACTCCCTATTCAGTAAATGGCTTGGGGAGAACTGGATATCTACATGTAAAAGACTGAAACTGGACCCACACCTTTCTCCACTCACAAAAGTTCATTCAAGATGGATAAAGGACTTAAATTGAAGGCATCAAACAATAAAAATCCTCAAAGAAAACCTAGGAAAATCACTGGAAGATATTGGCCTGGGGAAATACTTCATGAAAAAGACTGCCATGGCAATTGCAACAACAACAAAAATAAACAAATGGGACTTCATTAAACTGAAAAGCTTCTGTACAGCTAAGGAGACAATAACCAAAGCAAAGAGACAACCTACACAATGGGAAAGGATATTTGCATATTTTCAATCAGACAAAAGCTTGATAACTAGGATCTATAGAGAACTCAAATTAATCCACATGAAAAAAGGAAACAATCCCATATATCAATGGGCAAGAGACATGAGTAGAACCTTCTCTAAAGATGACAGACGAATGGCTAACAAACACATGAAAAAATGTTCATCATCTCTATATATTAGAGAAATGCAAGTCAAAACAACCCTGAGATTTCATCTAACCCCAGTGAGAATGGCCCACATCACAAATCTCAAAACTGCAGATGCTGGCGTGGATGTGGAGAGAAGTGAACACTTTTACACTGCTGTTGGGACTGCAAACTAGTACAACCTTTCTGGAAGGAAGTATGGAGAAACCTCAAAGCACTGAAGCTAGACCTCCCATTTGATCCTGCAATCCCATTACTGGGCATCTACCCAGAAGGAAAAAAATCCTTTTATCATAAGGACACTTGTACTAGACTGTTTATTGCCGCTCAGTTTACAATCGCCAAAATGTGGAAACAGCCTAAAAGCCCACCAACCCAGCAATGGATTAACAAGCTGTGGTATATGTATACCATGGAATACTATTCAGCTATTAAGAAAAATGGAGACTTTACATCCTTCGTATTAACCTGGATGGAAGTGGAAGACATTATTCTTAGTAAAGCATCACAAAAATGGAGAAGCATGAATCCTATATACTCAATTTTGTTATGAGGACAATTAATGACAATTAAGTTTATGGGAGGGAAGCATAAAGAGGGAAAGAGGAAGGTGGATGGTCCTTAGTGTGTGTCACACTTTATGTGGGCAAGAAATGATTGCAAGAGGGACTTCACCTAACAATTGCGATCAGTGTAACCTGGCTTATTGTACCTTCAATGAATCCCCAACAATGAAAAAAAAAAAGAGAATGGAAATAGAGGAAGTCAAAAACTTAGTGGGACATCACAAGCAACTGGAAAAGGAAGAACATTCCAAACACAAACGCAGTAGAAGAAAAGAAATAACCAAAATTACAGCAGAATTAAATGAAATTGAAAACAAAAGAATAATAGAAGAGATCAATAAATTGAAAAGCTGGTTTTTTGAAAAGGTCAATAAAATAGAAAAACTTCTGGCCAACCTAATCAGAAAAAAAGAGTAAAATCTCTAATATCATCAAGCAGAAACAACAAAGACAAAATAACAACAGACTCGTCAGAAATCCAAAAAATCCTTAACGAATAATACAAGAAACTTTATTCTCAGAAATTTGAAAATCTGAAGGAAATTGACCGATACTTGGAAGCACGTCACCTTCCAAGACTTAGCCAGAATCAAGTGGAAATACTGAACAGGCCCATATCAAGTTCAGAAATAGCATCAACTATACAAAACGTCCCTAAAAGAAAAGCCCGGGACCAGATGGTTTCACGTCAGAATTCTACCAAACCTTTAAAGAGGAATTAACACCTGTATTACTCAACGTGTTCCAAAATGTAGAAAAAGAAGGAAGACTACCCAACACGTTCTATGAAGCAAATATCACCCTTATCCCAAACCACGAAAAGACCCAACAAGAAAAGAGAAATATGGACCAATATCACTAATGAATATAGATGCAAAAATAATCAACAAGATCCTAACAAACAGAATCCAGCAACACATCAAACAAATTATACACCATGACCAAGTTGGTTTTATCCGAGGGTCTCAAGGCTGGTTCAATATCTGTAATTCTATAAATGTAATTCAGCACATAAACAAATTAAAAAACAAACACCATATGATTCTCTCAATTGATGCAGAAAAACCTTTTGATAATATCAATCATCCCTTCACGGTCAGAACACTCAAGAATATTGGTCTAGAAGGGACTTTTCTTAAACTGATAGAGGCCATCTAAAGCAAACCCACAGCCAATAGCATATTGAATGGAGTTAAATTGGAACCATTTCCACTCATATCAGGAACCAGACAAGGCTGCCCATTGTCTCCATTGCTTTTTAACATTGTAATGGAAGTATTCTCCACCACAATTAGGGAAGAAAAGGCCATCAAGGGTATCCATAAATCGTCAGAAGAGATTAAACTTTCGCTCTTCGTAGATGATATGATTGTGTATCTGGAAAACACTAGGGACTCTACTACAAAATTCCCAGAAGTGATCCAGGAATACAGCAACGTCTCAGGTTACAAAATCAACATCCATAAATCGATAGCATTTACATACACCAACAATAGTCAAGTTGAAAAAACAGTTAAGGACTCTATCCCATTCACAGTAGTGCCAAAGAAGATGAAATATTTGGGAATTTACCTAACAAAAGACGTGAAAGATCTCTATAAAGAGAACTATGAAACTCTAAGAAAAGAAATAGCTGAAAACGTTAACAAATGGAAAAACATACCATGCTCATGGCTGGGAAGAATCAACATTATTTAAAAGTTCATATTACACAAAGCAATACATAATTTCAACGCACTCCCTATTAAAGCTCCACTGCCATATTTTAAAAATTTTGAGAAAACAATACTGTGTTTTATATGAAATCAGAAAAAACCTCGAATATCCAAGACATTACTCAGAAATAAAAGCGAAACAGGAGGAATCATACTACGAAACCTCAGACTTTACTACAAATCGATAGTGATCAAAACAGCATGGTATTCGCACAGAAACAGAGAAGTAGATATCTGGAACAGAAAAGAGAACCAAGAGATGAATCCAGCTACTTACCGCTATTTGATCTTTGACAAGCCAATTAAAAACATTCAGTGGGGGAAAGATTCCCTATTTAACAAATGGTGCTGTGTGAACTGGCTGGCAACCTGCAGAAGACTGGGATTGGACCCCTACCTTTCACCATTAACTAAGATGGACTCTCATTGGATTAAAGATTTAAACTTAAGAAATGAAACTATAAAAATACTAGAGGTGAGTGCAGGGAAAACCCTTGAAGAAATCGGTCTCGGCGAGTATTTTATGAGGAGGACCCCCAGGGCAATTGAAGCAGCTTCAAAAATACACTACTGGGACTTGATCAAACTAAAACGCTTCTAAACGTCCAAGAACACAGTAAGGAAAGCAAGGAAACCGCCCTCAGAATGGGAGAAGATATTTGTAGGTTATATTTCTGACAAAGATTTAATAACCAGAATCCACAGAGAACTCAAACGCATCAGCAAGAAAAAAACAAGGGATCCCATGGCAGGCTGGGCAGGGGTTTGAAGAGAAACTTCTCTGAAGAAGACAGGCGCACGGCCTTCAGACATATGAAAAAATGCTCATCATTTTTAATCATCAGAGAAATGCAAATCAAAACTACTTTGAGATATCATCTAACTCCAGTGAGACTAGCCTATATCACAAAATCTCAAGACCAGAGATGTTGGCGTGGATGTGGAGAAAAGGGAACACTTCTGCACTGCTGGTGGGAATGCAAATTAATACATTCCTTTTGGAAAGATATATGGAGAACACTCAGAGATCTAAAAATAGATCTGCCATTCAATCCTGTAATTCCTGTGCTGGGCATATACCCAGAAGACCAAAAATCACAACATAACAAAGATATTTGTACCAGAATGTTTATTGCAGCCCAATTCATAATTGCTAAGTCATGGAAAAAGCCCAAGTGCCCATCGATCCACGAATGGATTAATAAATTGTGGTATGTGTACACCATGGAATATTACGCAGCCTTAAAGAAAGATGGAGACTTTACCTCTTTCATGTTTACATGGATGGAGCTGGAACATATTCTTCTTAGTAAAGTATCTCAAGAATGGAGGTAAAAGAACCCAATGTACTCAGCCCTACTATGAAACTAATTTGTGGCTTTCACATGAAAGCTATAACCCAGTTGCAACCTAACAATAGGGGGAAGTGGAAAAGGGGAGGGAGCGGGGTGGTGGGTAGAGGGAGGGGTGTCGGTGGAATTATACCTGTGGTGTATCTTACTGGGGTACTTGCGAAACTTGGTAAATGTAGAATGTAAATATCTTGGCACAGTAACTGAGATAATGCCAGGAAGGCTATGTTAACCATTGCGATGAAAATGTGTCAAATGGTCTATGAATCGAGTGTATGATGCCCCATGATCATATCAATGTACACAGCTATGATTTAAAAAAAAGAAAAGAATTAGAGACATCAACATGAACCCATGTTCACCTTAATATTAATACAAATGGCTCCTTATAAAATCATTTAAGATATGTCTATATTCAGGGGTAATTATATACATATAAATTTCTTTGCTCTGTTAACATTGACCATTTGACAGATTTTTATCACAATGATTAACCTAGCCTTTCTGGCGTTATCTCAGTTACTGTGCCAAAACATTTACATTCTACATTTACCAAGTTTCGCAAATACCCCTGTAAGATGCACCACAGGTATGATCCCACCGATTCCCCTCCCTTCACCCACCCCCTCCCCTCCCTTTCCCACTTCCCCCTATTGTTAGGTTGTAACTGGGTTATAGCTTTCATGTGAGAGCCCCAAATTAGTTTCATAGTAGGGCTGAGTACATTGGGTACTTTTTCTTCCATTCTTGAGATACTTTACTAAGAAGAATATGTTCCAGCTCCATCCATGTAAACATGAAAGAGGTAAAGTCTCCATCTTTCTTTAAGGCTGCATAATAATCCATGGTGTACACATACCACAATTTATTAATCCATTCGTGGATCGATGGGCACTTGGGCTTTTTCCATGACTTAGCAATTATGAATTGGGCTGCAATAAACATTCTGGTACCAATATCTTTGTTATGTTGTGATTTTTGGTCTTCTGGGTATATGCCAGCAGAGGAATTACAGGATTGAATGGCAGATCTATTTTCAGATCTCTGAGTGTTCTCCATATATCTTTCCAAAAGGAATGCATTAATTTGCATTCCCACCAGCAGTGCAGAAGTGTTCCCTTTTCTCCACATCCCCGCCAACATCTCTGGTCTTTAGATTTTGTGATATAGGCCAGTTTCACTGGAGTTAGATGATATCCCAAGGTAGTTTTGATTTGCATTTCTCTGATGATTAAAGATGATGAGCATTTTTTCATATCTCTGAAGGGCATGCGCCTGTCTTCTTCAGAGATGTTTCTCTTCAAATCCCTTGCCCAGCCTGCGATGGTATCCCTTCTTTTTTTCTTGCTGATGCGTTTGAGTTCTCTGTGGATTCTGGTTATTAAACCTTTGTCAGAGATATACCCTGCAAATATCTTCTCAAATTCTGAGGGCTGTTTGTTTGCTTTACTTACAGTGTTCTTAGCTGTGAAGAAGCTTTTTAGTTTGCTCAAGTCCCAGCAGTGCATTTTGAAGCTGCTTCAATTGCCTGGGGGTTCCCTTCATGAAATACTCACCCAGACCAATTTCTTCAAGGGTTCTCCCTGCATTCTCCTCTAGTATTTTTATAGTTTCATGTCTTAAGTTTAAATCTTTAATCCAATGAGAATCTATCTTAGTTAATGGTGAAAGGTGTGGGTCCAGTCTCAGTCTTCTGCAGGTTGCCAGCCAGTTCCCCCAGCACTATTTGTTAAATAGGGAATATTTTCCCCACTGAATGTTTTTAATTGGCTTCTCAAAAATCAAATAGCGGTAAGTAGCTGGATTCATATCTTGATTCTCTATTCAGTTCCTGATATCTATTTCTCTGTTTTTGTGCAAATACAATGCTGTTTGGATCACTATCGATTTGTAGTGAAGTCTGAGGTCTGGTCGTGTGATTCCTCCTGTTTTGTTTTTATTTCTGAGTATTGTCTTGGCTATTCGAGGTTTTTTATGATTCCATATAAAACGAAGTATTGGTTTTTCAAGATCTTTAAAATATGACAGTGGAGCTTTAATAGGGAGTGCGTTGAAATTATATATTGCTTTGGGTAGTATGGACATTTTGATAATGTTGATTATTCCCAGCCATGAGCATGGTATATTTTTCCGTTTGTTAACATTTTCAGCTATTTCTTTTCTTAGAGTTTCATAGTTCTCTTTATAGAGATCTTTCACGTCTTTTGTTAGGTAAATTCCCAAATATTTCATCTTCTTTGGCACTACTGTGAATGGGATAGAGTCCTTAACTGCTTTTTCAACTTGACGGTTGTTGGTGTATATAAAGGCTACCTATTTATGGATGTTGATTTTGTAACCTGAGATACTGCTGTATTCCTTGATCACTTCTAGGAGTTTTGTAGTAGAGTGTCTTGTGTTTTCCAGATACACAATCATATCATCTGCGAAGAGCAACATTTTGATCTCTTCTGACCCTATATGGATACCCTTGATCGCCTTCTCTTCCATAATTGTGGTGACTAAAACTGCCATTACAATGTTGAAAAGCAATGGAGACAATGGGCAGCCTTGTCTGGTTCCTGATCTAAGTGGAAATGATTCCAATTTAACTCCATTCAATATGATATTGGCTGTGGGTTTGCTGTAGATGGCCTGTATCAGTTTAAGAAAAGTCCCTTCTAGACCAATTTTCTTGAGTGTTCTGATCATAAAGGGATGCTGCATATTATCAAAAGCTTTTTCTGCATCAATTGAGAGAATCATATGGTCTTTGTTTTTTTATTTGCTTATGTGCTGAACTACATTTATAGATTTACGTATATTGAACCAGCCTAGAGACCCTAGGATAAAACCAACTTGGTCTTGATGTATAATTTGTTTGATGTGTTGCTGGATTCTGTTTGTTAGGATCTTGTTGAATATTTTTGCATCTATATTCATTAGTGATATCGGTCTATAATATTCTTTTCTTGTTGGGTCTTTTCCTGGTTTGGGGATCAGGGTGATGTTTGCTTCATAGAACGTGTTGGGTAGTCTTCCTTCTTTTTCTACATTTTGGAACAGGTTGAGTAATATAGGTACTAATTCCTTTTTAAAGGTTTGGTAGAATTCTGACGTGAAACCATCTGGTCCCCGGCTTCTCTTTTTAGGGAGGTTGTGTATAGTTGATGCTATTTCTGAACTTGATATGGGTCTGTTCAACATTTCCACTTGATTCTGGTTAAGTCTTGGAAGGTTGCATGCTTCCAAGTATCGGTCAATTTCCTTCAGATTTTCATATTTCTGAGAATAAAGTTTCTTGTAATATTCATTAAGGATTTTTTGGATTTCTGATGAGTCTGTGGTTATTTCGTCTTTGTTGTTTCTGATTGATGTTATTAGAGATTTTACTCTTTTTTTTCTGATTAGGTTGGCCAGAGGTTTACCTATTTTATTGACCTTTTCAAAAAACCAGCCTTTTGCTTTATTGATCTGTTGTATAATTTTCAACATATGAATGTCGTTGAAGTATTTGATTTCTCCATTATAGATGAAACTCAATTTAGCTGGATACAAGATGCTGGGTTGAAAGTTATTTTGCTTTAGGAGATTAAATGTTGATGACCACCCTCTTCTGGCTTGAAAAGTTTCAGCATTGAGATCTGCAGTTTTTCTAATATTCTTTCCTTTGTACGTAATAGTTTTCTTTTGCCGGGCTCCTTTGAGAATCTTCTCTTTCATGTTAACTTTAGTGAAGCTAATTATGATATGTCTGGGGGATGACTTATTGGGGTTGAATCGTGCTGGGGTTCTGAAGCTGTCTGCTATCTGAATTTCAGATTCTCTAGGCATGTCTGGAAAATTCTCTTTCATAATTTCATGCAGAAGGGCCTCTGTGCCCTTCGAGCCCACTTCATCATTCTCAGAAATCCCAATAATTCGTGTATTGCTTTTTTTCGAATTATCTGAGAGCTCTGTGAGTGAGTGATCCGTTTTTGCTCTCCATTTCTCTTCCTCTTTGAGAGATTGGGAGCGTTTGAAGACTTTATCTTCAATGTCAGAAATCCTTTCTTCTGCTTGCTCCATTCTGTCGCTGAGGGATTCTACTGTATTTTTCGTCTCTTTGAAGGCTGTAAATTCTTGCTTCAGTGTGTCTAAGTCTTTGGTGGTTTTGTCTTTAAATTCGTTAAATTCTTGAGACAACTTTTGAATTTCTCCTCAAATTCCTAATACCATTTTATTAATCTTGTCTGCAATCCAAATTCTGAATTCAATTTCTGACATCTCAGCCAGTTGTTTATGAATGGGATCTTCAATCACATCTGCCGTATCTTTTCTTGGGGGGGTTGATCTATTCTGGTTATTCATGTTACCAGAGTTTTTCCGCTGATTCCGCCCCATGGTTATTTTACTCCCTTTGATTTTTCCCCTGGGGCTTTATCAAGGGCCCGTACGGTGTTATGGCCTGAGGAACTGGGGCCCTGTCTTGCGTGGTGGGGCGAAGTCTTTCTGTCTTGTTTTTAGCTGGTTTCTGTTGGATCCTATTGCAACGTCTACTCTGGCTTGAAGTCTCGGCTTTGTGGAAAAATCAGCCGTTAAGTCACCCCGCCCGCCCACCTCTGGCAGCAGTTGGAAAAGGAGAATCAAACCTTCCTACAACCGCACACCCTGGGCACCGCCTGAAAAGTCCTCATTCTACTAGCCCAGTTCAAAAGGTCCAAATCAACTGTCTCAATCTGCGCCTGTCTCGGGTGGGAGAGTTCAAGAGGTCTCTGGGAACTGGATCACAGGGGCCTGGTGACTCCTCTGACCCGGCTCACCCCAGTGCAGCGTGAAGTCAGGAGGAGCCACCCAGCAAACAGAGCAGTCTGGGAAGGTTGACGTCTCCTTCCCCACTTTGCCCCTCCGTCGGACCCAGTCACTGGTATCTCTGCAGTTGGCTAACCCAGTTGCCCTCAGTGAACAGACACTCCAGGGGTTTGCACCTGCCTGAATCACAAGGAAGTCTGCCAGGCCCCTGCAGTCTGCCGCTATCTAGCAGGAGATGGGTCCTGACATCTTTGAGTGCTTGATGCAGGTGATGGGAAGGAGGTGTTCACTCAGGCTTAGCCCCGTCCCTGATTGATGCTGCTAACAGAACAGAACAGAACAGACAACTTTGCGGGGTTCTGTCTCTGTTCCTGCCAAAGTCACCTACAGAAGACGGGCTGTTCTGAGTTCAAACATCTTTGCTGCTGGAGGTTTGTGTCCTCTTTGCTGCTGGAGGCTTGCGTCCGATCACCTGTCTGGGTCGACCCGCCCTGGAAGCTTCCCGGGTTTGTGAGCAGTGTCAAGAATATCCCCCGGTCACCGGTGGCCTCCTCTGGTTACCCTGGGAGACAAGGGGTGTGGCCTCAGAATATCCAGAAGTGAGCCATTCTGCCGTTAAAGAGAAAACGGCTGTTGCTCTGCCTCCAGGGAACTGCCGCTCTGGTGTCGGCACTCAGCCGACCCTTTTCTCCTCTGTCTCTTGCCCCAGAGTCAGCACTGAGCGGCCGCAGTTTATGCTGGGTCCACACTCCTGGAGAGATCCCCCAAGAATCTGAACTCTTGGGGGACAGGCCCCCAGATCCCAAGTGGGAGTGGGGGGGAAGCTAGAGTTTCATTCAGTTTCATGCCCGGCCATATTGTTGCCCGGGGAGGGCTGCTGCACCGCACCGTAGGGAAGTGCCGCCAAGGCTTGATTCCCCCTCAGCAGAGTGCCCTCTCCTCGCTCTCGTGTCTCAGAGTCAGCGCTGACCTGATGCATCTCGGGCACTGTGCACTCCCCTCGAGAAATCACCCAAGGATCCGGACTCCTGGGGGATAGGCCTCCAGACCCCGAGTGACAGTGGGGGGGAGTGCTGGGTGCTCGGCGGGGAAGCTAGAGTTTTATTCAGTTTTGTGCCCGGCCGTATTGTTGGCCGGGGCGGGCTGCTGCACCCCACCGCAGGGAAGTGCCACCGAGGCTTGACTCCCCCTCAGCAGAGTGCCCTCTCCTCACTCCCGTGTCTCAGAGTCAGCGCTGACCTGACGCAGCTGGGGCACTGTGCACTCCCCTTGAGAAATCACCCAAGGATCCGAACTCCTGGGGTACGGCCTCCAGACCCCGAGTGAGAGTGGTGGGGACTGCTGGGTGCTCAGCGGGGAAGCTAGAGTTTTGTTCAGTTTTGTGCCCGGCCATATTGTTTCCCGGGGAGGGCTGCTGCACTGCACCGCAGGGAAGTGCCGCCAAGGCTTGACTACCCCTCAGCAGAGTGCCCTCTCCTCGCTCACATGTCTCAGAGTCGGTGCTGACCTGACGCAGCTGGGGCACTGTGCACTCCCCTCGAGAAATCACCCAAGGATCCGAAGTCCTGGGGGACAGGCCTCCAGACCCCAAGTGAGAGTGGGGGGAAGTGCTGAGCACTCAGTGGGGAAGCTAGAGTTTTATTCAGTTTTATGCCCGGTAGGAGAATGCCACGGCACCCCAGTAGGGGAGGTAGGTCCAGTTTTTAAAAGGTCTCTCCCATGGAGTGGAGTGGGAGGGCCTTTAATTTCTGCCCATTTGTTTAATTGTGGGGCTCCTGAGCAGGTCTCATGGGGGAGGGGGACTCCCGTCCGCTTGGTGGTGGATTTTGTACCTTTTGTTTGCGTCTTTGTGATCACAGCTTGCCTCAGCGGTGTTGATGTGCATTCTTCAACCTTCTCTCTTGGTGTGGCTCAAGTCCACCAGGATACTTACTAAATTCCTGTCCCTTAACTCTCCTTCTGGATGGGAGCCTCTGTTGAAAGCTGGCTTCAGTCCGCCATCTTGTCTCTCCCCCCAACATTGAAGTCTGAAAAGAAAAACACCTTCAACAGCAATGAATTCACATAGCTAGACATTCTCCAATAAAAAGAACCAGAGCTTCTTGAAAAAAACTAATGATTCTAGGAATGAGGCAGGAAATTACACCAAATGAGGCCAGATGATTTCATAGTGCTAGAAAGTAATGAAATAATGAACAAATATATATAAATACCAACCCTTCAAATTTATAAATTAGGTAACAAGGACACATGCACCACCTGAAAACACTCCTAATAGACAAAGGTGGATCAATGTGAGCAACAAAATATATAAAATAGTATTAGATCATAGCTCAAATTACACAATGAATATTCCTAAGTAAATACTGTCATGTGTGATTAAATAAATAAGTAAATAAATAAATAAATGGAGGTGGCAAATAAATAATCTTCCAGGTAGAATTCCAAATAATGCATGTAGATACTCTCTTTTTTGAGTCATAGTCTCACTTTGTCACCCTTGTTAGAGTGCCATGGTGTCATAGCTTATAGCAACCCCAAACTCTTGGGCTCAAGCACTTCTGTTGCCTCAACCTTGCAAGCAGCTGGGACTACAGGCATCCACCACAATACCTGGCTATTTTTAGAGACAGGGTCTCATTCTTGCACAGGCTGGTCTCAAAACCATGAGCTCAGACAATCCACCCACCTCAGCCTCCCAGAGTGCTAGGATCACAGGTGTGAGCCACTCTGCCCAACCTATAAATATTCTTTTCTTAAGGAAGTAGAGCTTAACTCTCCATTGAATTAGTATAAGCTGTATAGTGACTTTCTTTCAAGGAGCACTCGATGGAAGGGAGAAAAATAAAAATTTTACAGTGGAAAAAACTAGTTGAGTTCAACAACAATGATGTTTGTAACATGTATGTTGATAGTATGTCTATACATATTACTATGCATGTAGTTGATAGTATATAGTTTTTATATAATGTGATCAGAATGGGACTTTACCTTTTTGGCCTTCCTCTCAAAAATTCACAACCCCACTATCCCACTCTAATCATGAGAAAAATATCAGACAAATCCCAATTTAGGAACATTCTAAAAAACACCAGACAGAGACTTTTCAATATTATCCAGGAATCAAAGAAAGTCTGAGAAAGTGTTACAGCCAAGAGGAGCCTAAGGAAACATGGCAATTCATATAATATTCTGGATGGGATCCTGGAACCAAAAATAGACAGTAGCTAAAAAATAAATATGGATTTTATTTAATGAAGTATGAATAAAGAATGAACTTTAGTTAAAAATATTTTATCAATACTGGTTCATTAATTTTGACAAATGTAACATACTAAATTAAGATGTTAAAAATTTTAAAAAGTTTTGGGGGGTATATGTGTACTCTTTGTATTATCTTCACAACTTTCCTTTAAGTTTGAAACTATTCTAATATAGGAATCCTATTTTTATTATTTGTTTTTTGAGACAGAGTCTCACTACATCACCCTTGGTAGAGTGCCATGGCATCACAGCTAACCGTAACCTCAAACACTTGGGATTAAGTGACTCTTGCCTCAGCCTCCCAAGTAGGTGGAACTACAGACACCCACCACAACACCCAGCTATTTTTGTTGCAGTTGTCATGGTTGTTCAGTTAGCCGGCTCGGTTCAAACCTGCCAGCCTCAGTGTATGTGGCTGGCACCATAACCACTGCGCTACAGGTGCCAAGTCAGGAAGCCTATTTTTAAAAAGGCTTTTTACAAAGTGGTCATGTTGGAAGATATGGAAACTAGGTATTTGGTGTCAGATTGATTACACTGCACTAATACCCTTATAGAAATGGAAGTATTTTGTTCTCACAGTGACGAAGACATATTATGGGTATAAATTTGGCCTTTCTGTCTATAACAGTGCCAGTACCACCATTTCATACCTAAAGACTGCCTTATACATTGCTGTGGCATTCACACAGTATTACCATAACATTTACATCTCTTGGCTAAATGTAAAAAAAGTACAATAATATCTTCCAGTGCTTATAGAGTTCGCTGGCCTTATCAAGCTCTCATTTACCCAAAAGCAGCCGGCTTTATGTAGAGTGTGGTAAACCACTGATGGTTCATTTACAGTACCAGCTAGGAAAAATACCTTGCAATTCTCAATATATAGTGCTCTCTTCCCCATAATTAGAAGGCCTGAGTCTAGAAACCAAGGAGTATAAATAAGAGCGGCCCTTCTGTTATAACCACTATACTGGGTTTGAATGTTCTAGTACCAATAGAGAAATTCTTGCACCAGAAAACATAGTTATGGTTCCAGTAGTGGAAGCTGAGAATGGCTACCTGGCCATTCTGGGCTTCTCATGCAATTGAACCAACAGACATAGAAGGAAATCACTGTTCTGGGCAGGTGATTTATTCTGATTCTGAAGGGGAAATTGGGCTGTTGTTACACAATAAGTGCTAGAAGGACAATGTTGAAAGAGTATTTCCTAGAACACATTTTATTCTACCTTTACTCAATAGTTCTGATCCACAAAAACCTGCGCCATTCCAACAAAAGTCAGACATCAAAGACTCAAATGTTTTATGGATTAAAAATTAAATCACCCTCTGGTAAAGAGTGCCATATAATTGGCATGCCAATAAAGGATAAGGGCACATGTAATATGCACTAGAAGAAGAAAGATTGCTATGCTAATTGTCCTTGCCTTTATGATCAGCTATAGAAATGGATTCTCACATAGCGATATTTTGTGTAACTAATCCTTTTTTCCATATTATATTACATGGACTCTGGTATCCACTAATGTTTTATACTTTAGATTATGATGATATTTTTATGGTCCTGTTATGATATGGTAGTTGATGGGACTTCATGCGCTCCTCTCTTGGGAAAATGAAGGTTTCATCCTAATGAAATACAGAGCAAATGTTGCAAATCAACAAGATTGGACTATATGAGATGACTTCTGTTTGACCTCCTTCTAAATCCATTTTCCACTATACTCTAACCTTTTCTGATTCACCACTACACCATTTTCATCCCCACCAGAAGCTGACCTATATTGATCACACCAGTGGTTTGTTCCTATTGGTTTGAGCCATTGTCAAGCCCTGGCAAAGGACTTCAGGAAAGGGAGGGGTGTGAGACAGTATATTTATTTTCTTGGTTCTCTTCCTGAAAGGTTGCCTTGGACTGGCTATTTTCCTCAACCAAATGCCAGTCACTGCTCCTCTGAAGGTGACCAACTTTCCACAACATTCTTTCTCCTCTCTCATGCTTTCAAGCGTACTACCACCACATCTTGACTGCTATTAGCCCTATGTTCCTGCATATAAATAAACCCTTCTTGAATTATCATGTTTCAAGATCCTAGTTCAAGGGTACTGTTTCTCTTTCCCATGGGGGCAGGACCTGATTTCATAAATTTATATGCATGTACACATGCATACACACATATGAAACACACAACACACATACATCACCATAGATTTTAGATAGATTTAAACAAATTTCTGTTGTAGGAAGGATATTTAGTCTCTCCACATCCTCTGTACCCATTATAAACTTTTATACTATAAATTTTATGATATTATAAATAACACTGAAAATATTGCACTTTGAATAAATTGTACAGGACATTTGTCCTCATTTCCCTATGATACACTTCTAAAAGTGAAATTGATGGCTCAAAGACAGTGAATATTTTTAAGTATCTTAATACAGATTTTGATTTTGCCCTCCAGTAAATTTGTGACAACTTAATACTGATTTATATTGGCCACATACAAAGACACTTAATTCATTTGACTCTAGTTAAAACTGGGCATTAATATTTCATAATTTGTAAATTTATGGATGAAACAGAATTTTATCATTGGTTTAATTAGCATTTATTTTCTTGTTTCCTAAGTTGAAAACATTCATATTCATGTTTTCCATTTCTATTTTTTTATTAATTGTCTATTCTATCTTTCTCCTTTTTGTTAATCAAGGCTTCACCTTCACTTCTAATGTTAAAATGCTTGTTTCTTGTCAATATTTGTTTTGATGAGAAAAATAGAAAAAACAAGAAAAGAAGGAACACAATGAATTATTTTCATTGTAGGATTGCTAAAGGACTCAATCCAAGATATTTTTAGGGAAAATTTTATTCTCTTTTTGAAAAGTACACAATGATTATCATTAACATCACCAGGAACTGCATGAATAAGATATCAACAGAAAAAAAATTCTTTTTGCATAGATATCAAAACTTATAATACAGTGTTATTTAAAATGCTAGGCTTTTAAATGCAGCCCCTTTTCATAGGAAATGCTATAACTTTCGATTTCTTTTCCTTAGACTATGTAACTGTTTTTACAAAGAGAAAAAAAATCTAAGCTACCAATAATAAAAAGGACTATTCCTTGATAGAGACTAATTTGCAATCATGTGTAATGGAAAGTGAAAATAGGCAAAGTCAAAAAGTAATTGTCTATTTACATATTATTTCCATAAAGTTGCTTCCCCCATGGGATATTCTTTTTGTAAAAAATGGTTTCACTCCACAACCATACAGGAAATTTGAAGCAAAGATTATTCATTCTTCCCATTTTAAAACAATAATACGCACTACCACATTGTTGTCCAGTCTCCATGAAGGCAGAGTATTTACTTCCAGACTATTACAGACAATTGAAAATCAGCTTATGCTGCTCCCAGCATTCAAATGTCATTCAGGAATTACAGTTCCTGAAGTAGCACTTTCCTATTGTCCTGATGACTCAATAGACAACATCTTCAAATCAGTCCCCATCTCTGTATCTTTTATTAGTGGTAGTATCGCTGTCATCATCATCATCATCATCATCATTCTTTACTATTTCAGGCCAAGATTTCTCTTCTTGCTTTAGTTATTGAAATAGCTGATTAAACTGACTTCACTGTGAGTATCACTTTTCTCCAATTTGTACTCCAGGACACTATCAGACCAACTTCCTAAAATGCACATCTGGCCCTTTTCATTCCTCTGAATAGAACCCCTTCAATAGCTCTTTATCATTTTTAAAGTGACATCCAAGCTCCTTACCATAGAGTGCAGTACCTTTATGGCCTAGCCTCTCTAAGGTTTGTCTTCCCTTCATGCTGTTCTTTAGTCACATGGAAACTGAGACTGTGACCATACTTTTTTTCATCTTGTTTTTCTGGTGAATACCTCTCTCGAAACTCATGTCAAGTATCATGTTTTTAGCATAGTCTTTCCTGGCTTCCTAGGTTAAAAATAATCAAATTTTTTCTCCATGCATTATAGTACAATGGGTATATTTCAATCTCAGACTCCTTGTCACTTCACTTGTATACTTTTTTGTCTATGCCTGTGTTGTAGATTCTCCTTTGAGGGCTGGACCAATATCCCTATACATAGCATCTAACAAAATACATGGCACACAGTAGGTCCTAAAGACATTTTTGTTTAATTGGATGGATAAATGGAGAGATAAACAAGCATTCACAGGAAAAACTGTATTATATAAATGATGTTTGTTTATTAAGAACCCAGAGACTGGACAGGTGCAGTGGCTCATGCCTATAATCTTAGCACTCTGGGAGGCTGAGGTAGGTGGATCACCTAAACTTATGATTCAAGACCAGCCTGAGCAAGAGCAAGACCATTTCTACTAAAAATTGAAAAATTAGCCAGGTAGTCACCCAGGAGGCTGAGGTAATAGGATTGTTTAAGTCCAAGAGTTTGGGGGTTGCTGTAAGCTAAGATACCAGGGAGTTAGACTCTGTCTCAAAAAACCCCAAAGAATCCAGTGTAAATTTGAAGCTTCTGTCTTTCCTCCCCAAGTTGCTTATATAAAACTAATTAGGTAGAAATGGTATATGCATAGAAAAACAAAAAAGCAAGTGAGTCAGGATCCCAATTGTAAACAGAGGGCACACTCCAACTAAGATGATTAGAAGAGATCTGACTAACAAAGGATCTGATAGCAAAGGTTTGGGCAGGGTGTATGGAATCTACCAGGGATGGTATAGTAATCTGTTTGCACTGTTATAATTTAAATGGTGCAGATAGTTGTAGTTGTTTCTACTCCCATGCCAGAAGGGATAAAGAGGTAATGAGAAAGAGGCATTATGGGAAAGTAGGAGGAATGAAAATTTCAACAGAGTTTAACTAGAAGAGTGACTTTGGGCAAGGGAAATAGCCAACACTAGGTGACCTCATAAAGACGTTCCTTATTCATTTTCCCTCCTCCTTTCAGTCTGTTGCCAAGGTTTATCTTTGGTCAGATACAACTGAAAACCATCGGGCACTGAAGCCCTATGGTACATTCCAAATATGACAAGCCCCAGAAGCACAAAACAAGGTGGAGAAAGGAAGAAAATAGTAGATAACCAAGAAAACTAGTATCTTGTTTGAGCCATCAAAAACCCTAGAAAATCAGCTTATACATAGTAGAGACTAAACAGAGCTTATGGAAAATTTGATAATGAACATGTCTGAAAACATTTCAGTGGCAGCAATGGAAGTGCCCCACTCAAATCATCCGAAAGAATGTGCCACTCTTCTATGAGAGGAATAGTTCGCTGACAGTTTCTATTTGTATGGCCTTCAGAATCCATTGTGGCATTTGAATCAAATTCACACTTTTCACAGGCATCTCCTAGGCTATGACTGATCATGGTGAAGATATTAGGAACTCACCGTTTCTGCCTAATGCAGGACTCAAATAGATGATCTTTTCTCAAAACTTCTCAAACACTGCATAGTCTGAGGCTATTCCTCTCCAGTTCTACTCCATGCCTTTTTATCACTCATAGGAATTATCTCCTAATCAACCACTTGTACTTCTAACAATTTGCTTATCAGAAGACCTAAACTGGCAAATGTATGTACTAAATGAATAATTAAGAAAATAAGAGATTTGGGAGCAAAATACTGTATTAGCCCAGTCTCAAGGAGTAGAATTATAAACTGAGCTTTAAAAATGATAAATGCCCACCAACCCAGGAATGGATTAACAAGCTGTGGTATATGTATACCATGGAATACTATTCAGCCATTAAAAAAAATGGAGACTTTACATCCTTCGTATTAACCTGGATGGAAGTGGAAGACATTATTCTTAGTAAAGCATCACAAGAATGGAGAAGCATGAATCCTATGTACTCAATCTTGATATGAGGACAATTAATGACAATTAAGGTTATGGGGGGGGAGCAGAAAGAGGGATGGAGGGAGGAGGGTGGGGCCTTAGTGTGTGTCACACTTTATGGGGGCAAGACATGATTGCAAGAGGGACTTTACCTAACAATTGCAATCAGTGTAACTGGCTTATTGTACCCTCAATGAATCCCCAACAATAAAAAAAAAAAATGATATGTAAGAAAAATAATAATAGCAAAGTCAGAATATCTGCCTTTCAATCCATGTTAGACTGGTTGTCATTTGTTTGTTTGTTTTGTTTTGTTTTGTTTTTAGACAGACTCTCACTATGTCCCTCTCAGTAGAGTGCAATGGTGTCACAGCTCACAGCAATCTCAAACTCTTGGTATTAAACAATTCTCTTGCCTCAGCCTCCCAAGTAGCTGGGGCTACAGGAACCCACCACAATGCCTGACTATTTTTTGTGGTAGTTGTCTTTGTTGTTTAGCAGGCCTAGGCCGGGTTCAAACTCACCAGCCCTGGTATATGTGGCCAGCTCCCTAACCACCAAGCTATGGGCACTGAGTCCACATCAGACTGTTTATGATCGTTTTCTGTGTCAGAGAGTTTTGGTGAGGATAAAACAAGTACATGGTTTTTGAAACTTGGGTAAGCCAGTCAACAGAAGCTGACACCATGCATTACCTCATTCTCATTCCCACACTCTTCTCCCTAGTAAGCACTCATTTTCTCAGTCTCTGTTCTACTAGAGGTAGTTATGTGATATAAGTTGATATGAATAACTATTTTATGGGGAATTTCTTTTATTTCCTGATAAAAGTGATAGATATAAATGGGGCCAGACATCTTGAGATCAGGACCAAAAATCCAACACACTGAAGAGAAATGAGAGAACAAGAAGATGTTGATTTTTAGATTAGTAGAGCTTCTACTTTCAGCTCTAACATATAAAAATATTGGATATTTGGCAGCACCCATCGCTCAGTGGGTAGGGCGCCGGCCACATACACCGAGGCTGAGGGGCTCAAACCCAGCCCAGGCCAGCTAAAATAACAATGACAACTGCAATAAAAAAATAGCTGGTGTTGTGGCAGGTGTTTGTAGTCCCAGCTACTTGGGAGGATGAGGCAAGAGAATCGCTTTAGCCCAAGATTTTGAGGTTGCTGTGAGCTATAATGCCATGGCACTCTACCCAGGGCAACATCTTGAGACTTTGTCTCAAAAAAAAAACAATCTTGGACATTATCACTTCACACCCTACAACAAGTAAAAACTAGACAAACTGGAAATCAGTGACTTTTATTAGAAGGGCAAATGTTCATGCTGAGATCTGAAGACACAGATGAATCCAGAGTGACACAGTCAGTCTTATACTTGAAGCAAAAACTGCTGGAATCATAAACTGGTAAGAACACTTAAATGGTAAATTGTATTAATTGCTGAAGGCTGAGTATACATTAGGATAAAACTAAAAATTTCTGAGGGCTGAAGTTTTATGGGGCCACCATACTTTTATGAGCTTTATTTGCAAGAATGCCACTAGTTCGTCATAATGAAGATCTAAGAAAGACACTCTTGTGGCTATGGCAAAATTAAAGAAAGAGTAACCACTGTGCAATATGTCCAGAGTCTTTTCTACAACAAAGCTGTACTTTGTCACTGAACTTTGAGAAGTCATTCAACTGGCTTTTGTCTTCTCTAGCATTCCTGTCTCACTTAAGACACTGGGGAGCTATAGAAGAAGAAATACTTATGACGGTCACAAGTCAGAGACAAAGTCCCAGTAAAAGACTGATATTAAATTGAAATATTACAGAATGCTACACACACATACATACACATCTTATCATCACACCAACAATTCAAGTGGCTAAGGCGCCAGCCACATACACCTGAACTGGCAGGTTCGAATCCAGCCCAGGCCCACCAAACAACAATGATGGCTGCAACCAAAAAATACCCGGGCATTGTGGTGGGCACCTGTAGTACCAGCTACTTGGGAGGTGGAGGCAGGAGAATTGCTTGAGCCCAGGAGTTGGAGGTTGCTGTGAGCTGTGATGCCACATCACTATACCCAGGGCGAAAGCTTGAGGCCCTGTCTCAAAAAAAAAAAAAGAAAGAAAGAAAAAAAGAAACAGTAGATGCCAACTAAAAGATCTGCAAGACACAGAATGTCTCTGAGGAGGAGTATTTAGGGAAGTCCAAAGTTTAAGCAGAGAGATGGAAACTCTAAGAAAGAATCAAAAGGAAATGGTAGAAATCAAACACACCGTAACAGAAATGAACGGTGCCTTTGGTAAGACTGTCAGCATGTCCAACATACCTGAGGAAAGAACTGATGATCTTGAAAATAGATCCATAGAAATTTTCTAAATTAAAATGCAAAGAGAAAAAAAGATGGGAAAAATGGAGCATTCAAAATCTATAAGACAGTATCAAAAATTGTAACATATATATGATTGTAATATTAGCAGGGGGAAAAAAGGCAACAGAATAGACAAAATATTTCAAGTAATAATGGATGAGCATTTCTGAAATTAATGGCGGATACCAAAGCATAAATCCGGAAGCTCAGAGGGCAGAAAACAGAATAAATACAAGAAAAACTATACCTGACAGTATCAGATTCAAATTGTATAAAACCAATGACAAAAAAAAACCAGAACACAGAGGGGAAAAAAATATCTGGAGCAGAATACAAATAACACTGGCCATCTTGCCAGTAACTATGCAAAGTAAAAGAAAGTGAAGTGAAATATTTAAAGTATTCAAATAAGGTCACACTGACAAGGCCAGTGTGGTGACTCCTTCCAAAAACCCAGCATTCTGCAAAGCCTAGGCAGGTGAGGTGCTTGAACTCAGGAGTTTGAGACTAGGCTAAGCAAGAGCAAGACCCCATCTCGACTAAAAATAGAGAAACTAGCCAAGTATGGTGGTGCACACATGTACTCGCAGCCTGTACTATAAGTTAGAAAACAGGGATACAGTTTCTAATTCAGTTGTCAACTTTGGGACCTTATGAAATCACTCCTCCTCTTTAAAAAAAGGGTATTAACCTTTCAACAGGAGGTAAAATGTTAGGGGAGGATAGTGAATGGTTCACTACTAGGATATTGTGTTCCTTCTCCATCTGCTATGCATGTTACCTGCTAACAGCTCACATTTACTTATCTCTGGGGAATTATGGTAGGTCAACAAAGGCTGTCTTGTCCAGAAATGTGGGTTAGAGTTAGAGTTTAGTGTAGGCTGACATTCATGAAAATCTCCTGGCAACAGCCCCAATTCCTTGACCACCCCCCCCCATCCTGTACTGAACACAGTACCTGCAGGACAATGCCAGGGCATCAGGAGTGTTCAGCAGTTTAGGTATAAATCTATGGGTCTCATGCTGGAAAAGGCCCAAAGGTTGGAATTGCTTAAGGGTTAAGATATAGATTAGCAGCATATAGTAGTGAAGTTAAAGTTTACCCCCAAGGCATTGTAACCGGTTCTTTTTTACCTTATAATCTTATGAGAATCTCTTCTATCTTTCTTTCCATTGTTTCCTCAGTTCACTGAATTTGCAAAACTTCTTTGTTTCTTTCTATCCATAATTAACCTTGTATGTTCTATAGGCCTTTGCATGTTCAGATTTTTCCTGGTTCGATAAAAGACCCTTGAGGTTTTCTTTCAGGGAAGCACTTCCTTGCTAACTCTTGGCATGTGAAGTGGCTTGTCTCTCTGAGCCTCATCGGTTATTTCTCTGAAAATAACTGAGTGTAAAAGTTTACTTTTCACACCATCCCCTTGTCATTCCATCCCTAGGAGCAGAACAACAACACAGAAAGGACCAGGAGGTTATGTGGACTCCTTTTCTGGGAGCTGGTTCATTACTAATGATTGACTAATATTGGAGTATTAAAGTCAAGTCCCTTTGCCTCAAGGTGAGATAACTCTGTGGTATTCTTAATGTTCCACAGCTTCCTGTGAGACCCAGTTGAGTCTAGACTTCAGCTGAACCCACATCTTTGCCTGGCTTCTTCACCTGCCCTTTCCTGATTTCCTTGTTCCATTAGCGGTTTCATCAGGAACACTCCTTCACAACTCCTCTTAGCCATTGCTCTTGGAAACCTGACCTCAGAAAGGGTGGAAAAAGTTGTTGCAACACTCTTTTGATGGCCCAGAGAAAGTATGAGTGCGGCTACTCCCATGCAAAATTCTGTAATTTTGTTCTGTATTTACTAGAAGTAAATATTTAAGGCTTTGTAGGTCACATATGGTCTCTGTTGCATATTACTATTTTTTTTTAAATTCTTTTTTTAAAATAATCATGTATATTTGGTCAACTATTAAAATAGGGCTCTCGAAAGAACACGTGACTCCATCTCAGGGTGGGCAAGGGACTTGAAGAGAAACTTCTCTAAAGAAGACAGACGCACAATCTACAAACAATGAAAAAAAGCTCATCATCCTTAATCATCAGAGAAATGCAAATCAAAACTACTTTGAGATATCACCTAACCCCAGTAAGAGTAGCCCACATAACAAAATCCCAAAACCAGAGATGTTGGCGTACGTGTGGAGAAAAGGGCGCACTTCTACACTGCTGGTGGGAATACTTAGAGACCTAAAAATAGACCTGCCATTCGATCCTATAATTACCCAGAAGACCAAAAATCACAATATAACAAAGACATCTGTACCAGAATGTTTATTGCAGCCCAATTCAAAATTGCTAAGTCATGGAAGAAGCCCAAGTGCCCATCAACCCACGAATGGACTAGCAAATTGTGGTACATGTATACCATGGAATATTATGCAGCCTTAAAGAAAGATGGAGACTTTACCTCTTTCATGTTTACATGGATGGAGCTGGAACATATTCTTTTTAGCAAAGTATCTCAGGAATGGAAGAAAAAGTATCCAATGTACTCAGCTCTGCTATGAAGCTAAATTATAGCTTTCACATGAAGGCTATAACCTAACTATAGCACGAGACTATGGGCAAAGGGCCAAGGAAGCGGAAGGGGGAGGTTATGGTGGAGGGAGAGTAATGGATGGGGCCACACCGAGGGTGCATCTTAGAATGGGTACAGGCAAAACTTACTAAATGCAGAATACAAATGCCCACACACAGTAACTAAGAAAATGCCATGAAGGCTACGTTGAACAGTTTGATGAGAATATTTCAGATTGTATATGAAACCAGCACATTGTACCCCTTGATTGCACTAATGTACACAGCTATGATTTAACAATAAAAATAAATTAATTAAAAAAAGAAAAAGAAAAAGAAAACATAAAAAAAAACTATTATGAGATTCTAAATAAATAAATAAATAAAATAAAATAAAATAGGGCTCTTGGCTCTGCACCCACAGCACAGTGCTTAGAGTGTCAGCAAAATACACCGAGGGTGGCGGGTTTGAACCCAGCCTGGCCAACAAAATATAACCAGGTGCTGTGGTGGATGGCTGTGGTTCCAGCTGCTTGGAAGGCTGAGGCAGGAGAATCGCTTATGCCCAAGAGTTTGAGGTTGCTGTGAGCTGAGATACCACAGCACTCTACCAAGGGCAACATACTAAGACTCTGTCTCAAATAAAAAATAAAATAATAAGGCTGCATAATATTCCATGGTGTACATATACCACAATTTATTAATCCATTCATGGATCAGTGGACACTTGGGCTTCTTCCATGACTTAGCAATTATGAATTGGGCTGCAGTAAACATTCTAGTACAAATATCTTTGTTATGATGTGATTTTTGGTCTTCTGGGTATATGCCCAGTAGAGGGATTACAGGATTGAATGGCAGATCTATTTTTAGATCTCTAAGTGTTCTCCATATCTCTTTCCAAAAGGAATGTATTAATTTGCATTCCCACCAGCAGTGCAAAAGTGTTCCCTAGCTGGAACATACTCTTCTTAGTAAAGTATCTCAAGAATGGAAGAACAAGTACCCAATGTACTCAGCCCTACTATGAAACTAATTTAGGGTTTTCACATGAAAGCTATAACCCAGTTACAACCTAAGAATAGGGGGAAGGGGGAAAGGGAGGGGAGGGAGCGGGGAGGTGGGCAGAGGGAAGGGGATTGGTGGGATTACACCAGCGGTGCATCTTACAAGGGTATATGTGAAACTTGGTAAACGGTCTGTGAAGCTAGTGAATGATGCCCCATGGTTATATCAATGTACACAGCTATGATTTAATAAAAAATAAATAAATAAATAAATAAATGACAAATAAAATAATAAAATAAAATAGGGCTATGATTAATATAAGTATAAATATATTGGTCAAATAGACTCATCTGTTTACTTTTATTTTTTTATTGTTGGGGAATCCTTGAGGGTACAAAGAGCCAGGTTACACTGCTGCCACTTGCTGGATTAAGTCCCGCCAATAATAGTGTTCTGTCCTCAAGAGGTGTGTCACACACCAGGCCCCATACCCCCTCACTCCTTCCATCTTTCTGCTCCCCCATTCCCCCCCCACCATGTACTAGCATCAATTTTCCTCATATCAGAATTGAGTACATTGTATTCTTGCTTCTCCATTCTTATGATGCTTTACTAAGAAGAATGTATTTCAACTCCATCCAAATTAATACAAAAGATGTAAATTCACCATCTTTTTCAGTGGCGTGGTATACATATGCCACAGTTTATTAATCCATTCCTAGATTGGTGGGCATTTGTTTCCACAATTTGGAAATTGTAAAATGAGCTGCAATAAACAGTCTACTGCAAATGTCCTTATGATAAAATGATTTTTTTCTTCTGGGTAGATGGCCAGTAATGAAATCGCAGGATCAAATAGGAGGTCTAGTTTGAGTTCTTTGAGGATTCTCCATACTTCCTTCCAAAAGGGTTGTATTAATTTAGAGTCCCACCAGCAGTGTAAAAGTGTTCCCTTCTCTCCACAACCATGCCAAAAAAAGCACCTTTGAATCTGTGAAGTGGGCCATTCTCACTGGGGTTAGCTGATATCTTAGAGTGGTTTTGATTTGCATTTCTCTGATAATTAGGGACTATAAACATTTTTTCTTTTCTTTTCTTTTTCTTTCTTTCTTTTTATTGTTGTTTTTTGTTTTGTTTTGTTTTTTTTTCTTTTTTTGAGACAGACTCTCACTATGTGGCTTTCAGTAGATTGGTGTGGCATCACAGCTCACAGCAACCTCAAACTCTTGGGTTTAAGAGATTCTCTTGCCTCTGCCTCCTAAGTAGCTGGGACTACAGACACCCAACACAATGCCTGGTTATTTTGTTGTTGTTGTTGTAGTTGTCATTGTTGTTTGGCAGGCCGGGCCAGGTTCAAATCCATAGTCCCAGTGGATGTGGCTGGTACCCTAGCCACTAAGCCACAGGCACCGAGCCTATCAGCATTTTTTCATGTGCTTGTTAGCCATTCATCTGTCTTCTTTAGAGAAGGTTCTATTCATCTCACTTGCCCATTGATACAAGGAATGGTTGGCTCTTTTTTGTTGCTTAATTTGAGCTCTCTGTAGATCCTAGTTATCAAGCTTTTATCTGATTCATAATATGCAAATATCTTTTCCCATTCTGATGGTTATCTCTTTGCTTTGGTGTTGGTTCCTTAGCTGTGCAGAAGCGGTTCAGTTTAATTAAGTCCCATTTGTTTACTTTTGTTGTTGCAATTGCCACTGGAGTCTTCTTCATAAAGTCTTTCCCCAGGCTGATACCTTCAAGTGTTTTCTCCACACTTTCTTGAAGGATTCATGCCTTAGATTTAGATCTTTTATCCATCCTGAATCAATTTTAGTGAAGAAAGGGGCAGGTCCAGTTTCACTCTTTTACAGGTGGTTATCCAGTTCTCCCAGCACCATTTATTGAATGGGGATTCTTTCCCCAAGTACATGTTTTTGTTTGGTTTACCAAAGATCATGTGGCTGTTAGATATGAGTTTCATTTCATGGTTTTCTATTTGGTTCCAGATGTCTATGTCTCTCTTTTTGTGCCAATACCATGGCTGTTTTGATCACTATGGCCTTGTAGTACAGCCTACAAGGCTGATGCCCCCAGCCTTGTTTTTATTTCTAAAAATTGCCTTAGCTATACAGGGTTTTATCTGGTTTCATAAAAAATGAAGAATTATTTTTTCTAAATCTTGAAAGTATGATGTTGGTCTTTTAATGGGGGTTGCATTGAATCTGTAGATTGCTTTGGGAAGTATAGACTTTTTTTCATTTTTTTTCAAGACAGAATCTCACTATGTCACCCTTGGTAGAGTGCTATGGTGTCACAGCTCACAGCAACTTCAAACTCTTGGGATTAAGCGATTCTCTAGCCTCATTCTCCCAAGTAGCTGCAACTACAGGCACTTTCCACAACACCTGGATATTTTTTTGTTGCAGTTACCACTGTTGTTTAGATGGCCTGGGCCAGGTTCCAACCTGTCAACCTTGGTGCATATGCTAGCACCATAACCACCGTGCTATGAGCACCGAGCTGAGAAGTATAGACATTTTTACAATGTTGATTCTTCCCAGGCATGAGTATGGTATGTTCTTACATTTATTAATATCTTCTGCTATTTCTTTTTTAGGGTTTCATACTTTTCTTTATAGAGATCCTTCACCTCTTTTGTATAGGTATAGTCCTAGGTATTTTGTTTTCTTTGAAGCTACTGATAAGGGAATTGTGTCCTTGATTAGCTTCTCATCTTGGCTGTTATTGGCATATACACAAGCTAATGGTTTTTGGACAAAGATTTTATATCTTGAGACATTACTGTAATTTTTTATCACTTCCAGGAGTCTTGGGGTTGATTGAGTCTTTGGTGTTTTTTAAGTATAAAATCATATGTCGGCAAAGGGGGAGAATTTAACTTGTTCTTTCCTTTATTACCTTCTCTTGCCTAATTTTATTGGCTAGAACTTCCAGCACTATCTTGAATAGTAGTGGTGATAGAGGAAACCATTGTCTTGTTCCAGTTCTGAGTGGAAAAGCTTTCAGTCTCAATCCATTCATAATATTAGCTGTGGGTTTGTCATAGATGGCCTCAATCAGTTTAAGAAATGTGCCACCTATGCCTATATTCTTCACAGTTCTAAATAGAAAAGGATGTTGAATTTTATTGAATGCTTTTTCTGCATCTATTGAGAAGATCATATGGTCTTTGTTTTTGCTTCTGTTGATATGGTAGATTACATTTATGGACTTGCGTAGGTTAAACCAGCCTTGCATCCCTGGAATGAAACCTACTTGATCATGATGTATGACTTTTTAAATGATAAGCTGTAATCTATTGGCTAGGATATTACTGAGAATTTTTGCATTTATATTCATTAGTGAAATTGGTCTTTTAGTTGGGTCTTTTCCTGGTTTTAGTATCAGAGTATGATGTTAGTATGATGTTTGCTTCATAGAACATGTTGGAGAAGATTCTTTCCTTCTCAATTTTTTGGAATAGCTTCAAAAAATTCTTTTAAAATGTAAATGCCATTCTTTGCTCTTTTAAAATTTTTTCCCATGTTTTTCCCATTTTTTTCCATTCTTTGCTCTTAACTCTATAAAAACAAATAGCAGGTGGGATTTGATCCATGGGCTATAGTTTGCTGACCTCTATTCTAAAGTACAGAGATAAATAAAGTTAGAAGGGCCATCATTGTGCACAGAGGAGGTTAGGAGGCCTCATTCACACTTAGGTCTTAGATGGGGGTTAACACAGAAACCCATCCAACAGAAACGCAGCAGGAATTAACTAATGAGCATTGAAGGCTCTGAAAACATAATGGGCTCTATGAAATTAAGTGTTCAGGGATATATCACTAAATATCCACCTCTTCTGTTTAATCAGTTGTCTTTTGCTTGTGGTTATTATGAAAAAACATTTAACAAAAAAGACTTAATTTAGAAGACTGAAGGTCTCTGAAGAAGCAAGGTAGTTCCTAGTGAACCTTTGTACTTTACTAGGAAAAAAAAGCAAGAAAGTGACACTGAGGCAGAAATAGAAAGAAAAAAGTATATACATAGACATGAAAGAGAGAGAGAAAGGCAGAAAGACAGAAGTAAAAAGGAAGAGGGAGGAAGGAAAGCAAGAAAAAAAGAGAAGAAAGGAAATGTAGGCAGAGGGAATCAAATGAAAAATAGATATAGACAGTGACAGATAGGGAAGAAGACAGGGATGGAGAACAAAAGGGAGACAAAGATAAACAGAAAGAGATAGAGAGAAAGAGAGACAAAGGCAGAAAGAGACACAATGATAAAGAAAGAGAAGAACTTTTAATAAGCAATACTTTCTTTGGGCAACAAACCAAGTCTGATTTCAAAAATGGATTAATGGTCAAACACTAGTCTCATTTTATCCTCTACATTCACAACCCAACATCTATGGTAAGAATCAGGTAGGTGTAAGTTGTTTGGTTTTAAGAGAAGAAACATTTTATACTTCAGAATTCTAGACATATATGCTAAATTATTTACTGCAGAGGATTGCATTGTAACATACCCAATGTCTGAAAACAGATTCTGAGTTAAAAGAAGGTGGGGGAGGCAGGAAAGGACATGGAGAGGCAATCATATGAGGTTGGTATCAGAACAGAAAGAATACTAGACTGAGAGTAAAAATACCTAAGTTCAAATTTATATTCTACCACTTAATGACATTGGGAGAGTCAATTTTCTCATCTGGAAAAAAATACATGCACATACACACAAACACACACACGAGGTCTGACAATTAAGCCCGTGAACCCATCCTAGAGAAAGTGCTATATACCTCATTGCTAAATATCACTACTGTCACCTTCCATGTACTCCACTTGGGAAGATGCACATTAATGCCAGTGCCTAGTCCACCTTTGAAAGCAATTTTGGAACACTTTATATGGAATGACCATCAGCTCTGTCATTGTACAGCACACAAAAACATGCAACAATAATAAATGACACTCATCAAGACACTCCCACATGTTGACATGAACACATCTGTGAAAAACTGATATACTGAGGTTATGAAACCTCACTGTGTTGTGTGTACAGTGTTGCCAACATAAACCCACGGTGGCAAGTTTGCAACCTTAATTGTCAGACCTCATACTTCACTTGGGATAATGGTCTCCAGGTCCACATAAATTACTGAAAAAGACCTTAATTTGTCCTTCTTCATGGCCAAGTGGTATTCTATAGCATAAATATACCACATTTTGTTAACCCATTCATAAATTGATAGTCCCTGGGGTCAGTTCCACATCTCTACAATTGTGAATTTTGCTGCAATAAACATTTAGTCATAGGAGCTTTTTTGAGAAAATGACTTCTATTCCTTTGGGTAAATGCCCAGTAGTCATATTTTTGATCTACTTTCAGTTCTATAAAGAATCTCCATACTGTTTTTCATGGAGGTTGTACTCATTTATACTCCCCTATATGTGCACATGAGTACTGATCAATCGTTTCAATTTAATAGTGAGTTACATGTGATGTTTGCTTTTTCCATTCTTGTGATATTCTGCTTAGAAGAATGCTCTCCATTTCCATTAAGGTTGTTATAAAAGGTATTAGTTCACCATTTTTTATGGCAGAGTAGTACTCCATAGTATGCATATACCACATTTTTTTAAGGCACTTATGTATTATGGGCACTGGGGTTGGTTCCCACATCTTTGAGATTGTGAATTGTGCTGCTACAAACATTCAAGAGTAAGAATAATTTTCATAAAATATCTTCTTTTCCTTTGTGTAAATACCCAGTAGTAAGATTGCTGGATCAAATGGTAGGTCAGCTTGTAGTTCCTGGAGGTGTCTCCATTCAACTTTCCATATAAATTATACTAGTACGAAGTCCCACCAAAGGTGTATGTATATGTGTTTGTTTCTCTCCACATCCATGCCAGCAACTATTGTTTTGGGACTTTTGGATAAAAGCCATTCTCGCTGGAGTTAGATAATATCTTATTGTGGTTTTGATTTGCATTTCCCTAATGATTAGAGATATTGAGCATTTTTTCATGTATTTATTGGCCATTAGTCTATCTTCTTTTGAAAAGTTTCTGTTCATGTCTTTTGTCCAAATTTTTTTATTTTTATTTATTTTTTTCAAAGCTTCTCCCAGCTTCAAGTTTTATTTTTTTATCATTAAATCATAGCTGTGTACACTAATGTGATCATGGGGCACCATACACTGGTTTTATAAAGAGTTTGACACATTTTCATCACACTGGTTAACATAGCCTTCCAGGCATTTTCTTAGTTATTGTGTTAAGACCTTTATATTCTACATTTAATAAGTTTCACATATACTCTTATAAGATGCACCACAGGTGTAATCCCAGCAATCACACTCCCTCCTCCCATTCTCCCCCCTCCCTCCCCTCCCTCTCCCTCTTCTCCATATTCTTAGGTTATAACTGGGTTATAGCTTTCATATTAAAGCCATTAATTAGTTTCATAGTAGGGATGAGTACATTGGATACTTTTTCTTCCATTCTTGAGATACTTTACTAAGAAGAATACGTTCCAGCTCCATCCATGTAAACATGAAAGAGGTAAAGTCTCAATCTTTCATTAAGGCTACATAATATTCCATGATGTACATATACCACAATTTATTAATCCATTTGTGGATTGATGGGCACTTGGGCTTTTTCCATGATTAGCAATTGTGAATTGGCCTGCAATAAACATTCTGGTATAAATATCTTTGTTATAATGTGATTTTTGGTCTTCTGGGTATATACCTAGTAGAGGAATTATAGGATTGAATGGCAGATCTATTTTTAGATCTCTAAGTGTTCTCCAAACATCTTTCCAAAAGGAATGTAATAATTCGCATTCCCACCAGCAGTGTAGAAGTGTTCCCTTTTCTCTACATCGACGCCAACATCTCTGGTCTTGGGATTTTGTGATATGGGCTAAACTTACTGGAGTTAGATGATATCTCAAAGTACTTTGATTTGCATTTCTCTGATGATTAAGGATGATGAGCAATTTTTCATATGTCTATAGGCCGTGTGCCTGTCTTCTTCAGAGAAGTTTCTCTTCAAATCCCTTGCCCAGCCTGAGATGGAATCACTTGTTCTTTTCTTGCTTATAGATTTGAGTTCTCTGTGAATTCTGGTTATTAAAACTTTGTCAGACATAACCTGCAAATATCTTCTCCCATTCTGATGGCCGTTTGCTTGCTTTACTTACTGTATTCTTGGCTGTGCAGACGCTTTTTAGTTTTTCGAAAGTCCAGTGGACATTTTTTATCCTTTCGCCAGTGTGGAAGTTGGAGTTTGAACAAAAGTTTCTGAGTGAATTTACTTTTGTGTTAGAGAATTGGGGTGGTCATTATGGAGGACAGGTCTGAGAATATCCTGAAGAGCTGGTTTGGTTACGGCAAATTTCTTCAACATATGAATGTCATTAAAATATTTGATTTCTCCATCATAAATGAAACTCAGTTTAGTTGGATGTGGGATCCAGGGTTGAAAGTTATTTTTTTTTTAAACATTTATTTATTTATTTATTTATTTATTTATTTTTGGCTGGGGCTGGGTTTGAACCCACCACCTCTGGCATATGGGACTGGCGCCCTACTCCTTGAGCCACAGGCACTGCCCGGTTGAAAGTTATTTTGTTCTAAGAGATTAAAAGTCAGTGACCACCCTCTTCTGGCTTGAAAAGTTTCAGCAGAGAGATCTGCAGTCATGCTAATGTTCTTCCCTTTGTAGGTAATGGATTTCTTACGTCTGGCTGCTTTCAGAATTTTCTCCTTCATATTAACTTTAGTGAAGTTAATTATGATATGCCTGGGGAGTGTCTTATGAGGATTGAGTTGTGCTGGGATTCTGAAACAGTCTGCTATCTGAATTTCAGAATCTCTTGGCATGTCTGGAAAATTCTCTTTCATAATTTCATGGAGAAGGGCCTCAAAGCCTTGCAAGGCCACTTCATCAGTTTCAGGGATTCCAATGAGGTGAAAATTAGTTTTCTTCAAATTATCCCAGAGCTCTCTGAGAGAATGATCCGTTTTTGCTCTCCATTTCTCTTCCTCTTTAAGAGTTTGGGAGCATTCAACAGCTTTGTCTTCAACCTCAGAAATCCTTTCTTCTTGCTCCACTCTATTACTGAGGGATTCTACTGTATTTTTCAGATCTTTGAGGGCTGCAAGTTCTTGCTTCAATGCATCAAAATCATTGGTGGTTTTGTCTTTAATTTCATTAAATTCTTGAGACAACTTTTTAATTCTCCTCGAATTTCTAATTCCAAATTTTCCTCCATTCTATTAGTCTTGTCTGCAATCCAGATTCTGAATTCGATTTCTGAAATCTCGGCCAGCTGTTTGTGAATGGGATCTTCAGTTACTTCTGCCATATCTTTCCTTGGGGGGGGTTGATCTATTCTGGTTTTCATGTTACCAGAGTTTTTCCGCTGATTCTGCCCCATGATTATTTTACACCATTTGACTTTTTCCCTGGAGGTTTGTCGAGGACCCATACAGTGCTATGGCCTGAGAAACTTAGGACCTGTTTGGTGTGGTGAGCTAAGTGGTTCTGTCTTGTTTTCAGTTGGTCTCTTTCTGACCCTAGTGAAACAGTTACTCTGGGTTGAAGTCTCAGCTGTGGAGAAATACCAGCAATTAAGTCACCCTGCCCCCCACTGGCAACCATTGGAAAAGGAAAATCAAACTTCTGGAAACCACACACCCAGGGCACCACTTGAATAGTCCTCGGGCGATTGGCTCAGTTGAAAACATCCAAGTCAATTTTGTCAGTCAGCACCTATCTCAGGTGGCAGAGCTTAAAAAGTCTCTGGCAAGTGGATCGCATGTGTCTGTTGATAACTCAAGTATTTTGAACTCTGCTTGTTTGTTTGTGGGGCACTCTGAGCCGTTCTCATGGAGGAGGGTCTGCCATCCACTTGGTGATGGATTTCGTACCTTTTGTTTGTATCCTTGGTGTCGCAGCTCATCTCAGCAGGGTTGATGTGCCTTCTTCAACCTTCTCTCTTGGTGCAGCTCTAATCCCCCAGGTTGCTTGCTAAATTTCTGTCCTTTAACTCTCCTTCTGGATGCAAGCCTCTGTGGAAAGCTGGCTTCAGTCAGCGATCTTGTCTCTGCCTCTGAAAATAGTTTTTTTGGAGTTGAAGCTTGCCTCAGCATGGAAGATGAGCAATTATCTATCTCATCTCTCAGCTCAGCTCCCCTCCTGCTGCTTTTGTTGGTTCTTTCTGGTCATTATCTCTCCCTCCGGATTGGGGCTTCTATTGAGAGCTGGCTCCAATCAGCAATCGTCCCCCATTCCTCCTTGTTCTGATGACTTGGGAGAGGTGGGCTACACATCCGACCCGTCTGCCTTCATGCTCCACCTCCTTGTCCAACTTTTTAATGAGGTTGATTTTTTCATGCTGATTTGCTTGAGTTCTTTGTAGATTTTTTATCAGCCCTTTATTGAATATTTGAACATGCAAATATTTTCTCCCATTCTGTAGGTTGTCTATTTGCTATATTGATTGTTTCCTTGGCTGTGCAGAAGCTTTTTAATTTAATCAGACCCAACTCATTTATTTTTGTTGATTCTGTGATTGCCTTTGGGGTCCTCATAAGTTCTTTGCCTAAGCTGATATCTATAAGCATTTTTCCACACTCATCTTCTACAATTCTTATAGCTCCATGCCTTAGGTTTAAGTCTGTTAACGATTGTGAATTAATTTTTTTGAGTGGTAGGAGGTACAGATCCCATTTTAGTTCTACATGCAACTAATTTTTCCAGCACCATTTTATTGAATAAGGATTTTCTTTCCAGTGTATGTTTTTGTCTGCTTTGTCAAAGATCAAATAGCAATATGATCTTTTTATATCTGGGTTCTCTGTTGTGATCCACAGGTTTATGTCTCTGTTTTTGTGCCAGTACCATACTATTTTGGTTTCTATAACCTTGTAGTATAGGTTAAAGTCTGGTAAATGATGCTTCCTCATTTGTTCTTATTTAAGGTTGCTTTGGCTACTCAGGGTATTTTCTGATTCTATACATAACATAGAACTATTTTTATATGATTTTCCTGATTATTCTCAATCAAAACCAATTATCACAGCATTTTAGTACTTATTTACCTATTATGGTACTTATCCAGCTAACCATAAATTGGATTCCAATGGATGGAGTGCTCATTCAGGAAGATAAGGTAGTGCATCTTGTTTCTTCATAGGGCCTTGAGCATACAGTAGACTCCATGAATACAGCAAGATCTTATGAGGCCAGAAAAGCAGCCTACAAGATAAAGTCTGAGAGCCTAAGCTGAAGCACTACAGTTGCCTTAGTCTGACTAGCCATCCTCACATATCTTCCATGATTAGATAATCATGGTCAAGATTTCACCATGATTGTGAGGATATTTATCCCAAGAAGATTTGGGGGAGGTAGTCACACATAGACAATAAGTATTGTTAGAGCAAGAGTTACTTTGCTGTTGTTTTCTTTGATGATTCTCTTAGATGTTTTGTTAGGGCAAAGGTTACTTTATTACTGTATTGTTAGAGTGAAGGTTACTTTTCTGTTGTTTTCCGTCAAATAAAGTTAAAATTTTCAATGTTTTTCTCTGTATTTCATTATAAAAATTATGAGAATTGTAATGGATGCAGAACAGATTTGAGAGGCTATTCTCACTGTTCTCCAGAATTGCTCGTCTTCTGTCAATAAAGCTTAGTGGACCTAGTCCCTATCTCTGCATATGGTTGACAGTGACAGGCATCTGACTGTCTTTGTCCAGTAACACTTAGAGAAAGGAAAGAGGCTGATTCTGAGGAGCCTATTCATCTACAAGGCTCCCTGCAGGGAAGAGAAGGCAGAGTGGTGTAAATTCTTAAAGCATGTAGGTTGATTAGAATATATATCTTACACATAAAGTAAACAAAATAGGTAAAAAAAGGACAAGATGGCAGACTGAAGCCAGCATTCCACAGAGGCTCCCGTCCAGAAGGAGAATTAAGAGATGAAAATTTAGCAAGAAACCTGGTGGATTTGAGTTGCACCAAGAGAGAAGTTTGAAGAATGCACATCAACCCCACTGAGGTGAGCTGCGACCACAAGGATGCAAACAAAAGCTACAAAATCCATCACCAAGTGGACGGGAGTCCCCTCTCCCCCATGAGACCAACATAAGAGCCCACAAATAAACAAACAAACAAACGGGCAGAAATCAAAAGCCCTCCAACTACACACCATGGGAGAGACTTTCTAAAAACTGAGCCTACCTCCTCCACAAGGATGCCATGGCATCCTCCTGCCAGGCATAAAACTGTATAAAACTGTAAATATCCTTCACCTGCAACCCTGAACTCCCAGCACCACTCACACTGAGGTCTAGAGGCATCTCCTGCAGGAGTTCGGATTCTTGGGTGATTTCTTGAGCAGTGTGGACAGTGCCCGAGCTGCGGCTGGTCAGCGCCGCCCCTAGGGCATGGGAGCAAGGAGAGGGCAGTCAGCTGATGGGGAGCTATGCCAGGGGAGCACTTCCCCGAATTGTGTTCCAACAGCCCTCCTTGGGCAGCAATACGGCCAGGCATAAAACTCAGTGAAACTGTGACTCTTCCCTGCTCGCAATGCTGATCTCCCAGCACTCCCCTCTAGTCTCACTATGGGTTCTGGGGGCCTGTCCCCCAGGAGACCAGATTCTTGGGTGATTTCTTGTGGGGTGTGGACAGTGCCTGAGCTGCACTGACTCTGGGGCACAGGAGCGAGGAGAGACGGTCGGCTGGAAGGGAACCACTCCAGACAGGCGAATCCCCAGGACGCAGAGCGACGGCTGACTTCTGGCAGTGGTACAGCCAGGCATAAAACTGTGGAACTGTGTGTGCTTGCTACCTGCAGGTCTGGGCTCCCTGCACCCTCCTTTGCCCTCACTCTGAGGTCTGGAGGGCTGTTCCCCAGGAGTCCGGATGCTGGGTGATCTCTTGAGGGGTGTGGACAGAGCATAAACTGCAACTGGTCAGTGCTGACTCTGGGGCATGGGGGCGAGGAGAGAAGGGTTGCTTGGGTGCGAGCCAAACCAGAGCTGCAGTGCCCAGAGTTGGATCAACAGCTGTTCTTTTTTAATAGCAAAATGCCTCACTCCTGGATATTCTAAAGCCAGACCCCCTGTCTCTCTGGGCAACCAGAGGAGGACAACCATGAGTAAAAAATTTGCATGAGACTATTCACAAACCCGGGAAGCTTCCAGGGCTCAGAGAGGTAACCAAATACAAACCTCCAGTAGCAAAGAGGTTGGACCTCAGAACACCTTATCTTCTACACGCGATTTTAGCAGGAACAGAGACAGAATCCCACATAGTTGTTCTGTTCTGTTCTGTTCTGTTCTGTTCTGCTCTATTCTGTCAGTAACATCAATCAGAGGCGGGGCTGAGACTGAGTGAACACCCCTGACCTACATCAATCAACTGAGGATGTCAGGCCTCACATCCTCCTGCTAGATAGCGGCAGAGTGCAAAAGCCTGCCAGATTTCCTTGTGATTGAGGCAGGTACAAACCCCTGGAGTATCTGTTCACTACAGGCAACTGGGTCAGCCATCTGCAGTCATATCAGTGACTGGGTCCAACAAAGGAGCAAGGTGGGGAAGGAGGTATCAACCTTCCCAGACTGATCTATTTGCTAGGTGGCTCCTCCTGACTCCACGCAGCACTGGAGTAAACTATATCAGAGTAGTCACCAGACCCCTGTGACCCAGCAAACAGAGGCCTCTTGAACTCTCCCCCCAGAAACAGGTGCCGACTGAGGCAATCTATTTGGACTTTTTGAACTGAACCAGTAGACTGAGGACTTTTCAGGTGGTGCCCTGGGTGTGTGGTTGTAGGAAGGTTTGATTTTCCTATTCCAATTGGTGCCAGAGGTGGGCAGAGTGACTTAACTGCTGGTTTTTCTCCAAGCTGACACTTCAACCCAGAGTAATTGTTTCACTAGGGTCAAACAGAAACCAGCTGAAAACAAGACAGAACCACTTAGCCTCACCACACCAGACAGGGCCCCAGTTTTCAGGCCACAACACTGTACAGGCCCTCGACAAAACCCCAGGGGAAAGACCAAAGGGAGTAAAACAAACATGAAGCAGAATCAGCGGAAAAACTATGGTAACATGAATAACTAGAATAGATCAACCCCCCCAAAGAAAGACATGGCAGATGTAATTGAAGATCCCATTCATAAACAACTGTCTGACACATCAGAAATCGAATGCAGAATTTGGATGGCAGATAAGATTAATAAAGTGGAATTAGGAATTAAAGGAGAAATTCAAAAGTTGTCTCAAGAATTAAAAGAATTTAAGGACAAAACTACCAAAGATTTAGACACACTGAAGCAAGACTTTGCAGCCCTCAAAGATATGAAAGTACAGTAGAATACCTCAGCAACAGAATGGAACAAGGAGAAGAAAAGATTTCTGACATTGAAGATAAGCCTTTGAACGCTCTCAAATGCTCAAAGAGGAAGAGAAATGGAGAGTAAAATGGATCATTCCCTCAGAGAGCTCTGGGATAATTCTAAGAAGGTCAATATACGAATAATTGGAATTCCTGAAACCTATGAAGGAACCTCAATGGACACAGAGGCCCTTCTGAAAGAAATTATGACAGAGGATTTTCCAGACACCCCTAGAAGTTCTGAAATTCAGACAGCAGAGAGCTTCAGAACCCCAGCATGACTCAAACCTAATAAGACATCCCCCAAGCATATCATAATTAACTTCATTAAAGTTAATATGAAGGAGAAAATTCTAAAAGATGCCAAGTGAAAGAAACCTATTAGGTACAAAGGGAACAATAATAGAAGAACTGCAGATCTCTCTGCTGAAACTTTTCTAGCTAGAAGAGGGTGGTCATCAAATTTTGATCTCCTAAACAAAAATAACATTCAAACCAGGATCTTGTATCCAGCTAAACTGAATTTCATTTATGATGGAGAAATTAAATACTTTAATGACATTCATATATTGAAGAAATTTGCCATAACCAAACCAGCTTTTCAGGATATTCTCAGACCAATCCTCCACAATGACCAACCCAAGTTTATACCACAAAAGTAAACTCACCTAGAAACGTCGGATCAAACTCCAACTTCCACACTGGCAAAAGGATTAAAAATGTCCACGGGACCTTTGAAAAACTAGATACCCAAAATTTCACAAGACTTATCAATATTCTCCATCAATGTGAATGGCCTAAACTGTCCTCTAAAGAGGCATAGGTTGGCTGACTGGATACAAAAACTCAGGCCAGATATCTATTTCGTACAAGAGTCACATCTTAACTTAAAAGACAAATGCAGACTCAGGGTGAAAGGATGGTCATCCATATTTCAGACAAATGGTATTCTAGAAACAGCAAGTTTCACAATCTTTTTTGCAGATACAATAGGCTTTAAACCAACAAAAGTAAGAAAGGAAAAGAATGGTCACTTCCTATTTGTTAAGGGTAATACTCAATATGATGAGATCTCAATTATTAATATCTATGTACCCAACCAGAATGCACTTCAATTTATAAGAGAAACTCTAAGTGACATGAGCAATTCGATTTTCTCCAGCTCCATAAAAGTCGGGGATTTCAACACTCATTTGGAAGAGTTTGATCAATCTTCCAATAAGAAGGTGAACAAAAAATATTTAGATTTAAATCTAACCATCCAATATCTGGATTTAGCAGACACCTACAGAACTACAAGCCTTAATCAAGATAACGGAAAGAAAGGAAGTTAACAACTTAATGGGACATCTCAAGCAACTGTAAAAGAAAGAACATTACAATACCAAACCCAGTAGAAGAAAAGAAATAACCAAAATTAGAGCAGAATTAAATGAAATTGAAAACAAAAGAATTATACAACAGATCAATAAATCAAAAAGCTGGTTTTTTGAAAAGGTCAATAAAATAGACAAATCATTGGCCAATCTAATCCAAAAAAAATGAGTAAAATCTCTAATCTCATCAATCAGAAATGACAAGGACGAAATCACAACAGACTCCTCAGAAATCAAAAAAATCCTTCATGTATATTAAAAGAAACTTTATTCTCATAAATATGAAAATCTAAAGGAAATTGACCGATAGTTGGAAGCAAGTCACCTTCCAAGACTTAGCCAGAATCAAGTGGAAATGCGGAACAGGCCCATATCCAGTTCAGAAATAGCATCAACAATACAAAACCTCCTTAAAAAGAAAAGCCCGGGACCAGATGGTTTCACATCAGAATTCTACCAAACGTTTAAAGAGGAATTAGTACCTATATTGCTCAACCTGTTCCAAAAGGTAGAAAAAGAAGGAAGACTATCCAACATGTTCTAAAAAGCAAACATCACCCTGATCCCCAAACCAGGAAAAGACCCATCAAGAAAAGAAAATTATAGACCAATATCACTAATGAATACAGATGCAAAAATATTCAACAAGATCCTAACAAACATAATCCAGCAACACATCAAACAAATTATACATCATGACCAAGTCGGTATTATACCACAGCCTAAAGCCTGGTTCAATATACGTAAATCTATAAATGTAATTCAGCACATAAAAAAATTAAAAAACAAAAACCATATGATTCTCTCAATCGACGCAGAAAAAGCTTTTGATAATATCCTTCATGATCAGAACACTTAAGAAAATTGTTATAGAAGGGACATTTCTTAAACTGATACAGGCCAACTACAGCAAACCCACAGACAATATCATATTGAATGGAGTTAAATTGGAATCATTTCCACTCAGATCAGGAACCAGACAAGGCTGCCCATTGTCTCCATTGTTTTCAACATTGTAATGGAAGTATTAGCCACAACAATTAGGAAGAAAAGGCGATCAAGGGTATCCATATAGGATCAGAACTGACCAAACTTTCGCTCTTCGCAGATGATATGAATTTACATCTGGAAAACACTAGGGACTCACTACAAAACTCCTAGAAGTGATCGGGGAATACAGCAGTGTCTCAGGTTACAAAATCAACATTCATAAATCAGTAGCCTTTATATATACCAAAAATAGTCAAGTTGAAAAAAGAGTTAAGGACTCTATCCATTCACAGTAGTGCCAAAGTAGATTAAATATTTGGGAATGTATCTAGCAAAGGACGTGAAAGATCTCTATGAAGAGAACTATGAAACTCTAAGAAAAGAAATAGTTGAAAATGTCAACAAATGAAAAAACATACCATGCTCATGGCTGGGAAGAATCAACATCGTTAAAATGTCCATACTACTCAAAGCAATATATAATTTCAACACAATCCCTTTCAAAGCTCCACTGTCATACTTTAAAGATCTTGAAAAAACAATACTTACTTTTATATGGAATCAAAAAACCTCCAATAGCCAAGACATTACTCAGAAATACAAACAAAGCAAGAGGAATCATGCTACCAGACCTCAGGCTTTACTACAACTCGATAGTGACCAAAACAGCATGGTATTGGCGCAAAGACAGAGAAGTAGATATCAGGAACAGAATAGAGAACCAAGAGATGAATCCAGCTACTTACCGTTATTTGATCTTTGACAAGCCAATGAAAAACATTCAGTGGGGAAAAGATTCCCTATTTAACAAATGGTGCTGGTTGAACTGACTGAAAACCTGCAGAAGACTGAAAATGGACCCACATCTTTCACCAATAACTAAGGTAGAGTCTCACTGGATTAAAGATTCAAACTTAAGACATGAAACTATAAAAATACCAGAGGAGATTGCAGGGAAAACCCTTGAAGAAATTGATCTGGGCGAGTATATTATGAGGAGGACACCCCAGGCAATTGAAGCAGCTTCAAAAATACACTACTGAGACTTGATCAAACTAAAAAGCTTCTGCACAGCCAAGAACACAGTAAGTAAAGCAAGCAAACAGCCCTCAGAATGGGAGAAGATATTTGCAGGTTATGTCTACGGCAAAGATTTAAGAACAAGAATCCACAGAGAACTCAAACGCATTAGCAAGAAAAGAGCAAGGAATCCCATCACAGGCTGAGAAAGTGATTTGAAGAGAAACTTCTCTGAAGAAAACAGGCGCATGGCCTTCAGACATATGAAAAAATGCTCATTATCTTTAATCATCAGAGAAATGCAAATCAAAACTACGCTGAGGTATCATCTAACTCCAGTGAGACTAGCCTATATCACAAAATCTCAAGACCAGAGATGTTGGCGTAGATGTGTAGAAAAGGGAACACTTTTGCACTGCCGGTAGGAATGCAAATTAATTCATTCCTTTTGGAAAGATATATGAAGAACAATTAGAGATCTAAAAATAGAGCTGGGGTGAGAGACAATATGGCAGACTGAAGCTAGCTTTCCACAGAGGCTACCGTCCAGAAGGACAGTTAAGAGACAAAAATTTAGTAAGTATTCTGGTGGATTTGAGCTGCACCAAGAGAGAAGGTTGAAGAACGCACACTAACACTGCTGAGGCAAGCTGTGATCACAAGGATGCAAACAAAAGCAAAAGAGCTCACTTCTGGACATTCTGAAGCCACACCTCCTGGCTCCCTGGGCAACCAGAGGAGGCCACCAGTGAGCAAAGGATTTGCCTGATGCTGGTCACAAACCTGGGAAGCTTCCAGGGCAGGGCCAACTCAGAGAGGTAATCAGACACAAACCTCCAGCAGCAAAGACGTTTGAACTCAGAACAGTGTGTCTTCTGCAGGCAATTTTAGCAGAAACAGAGAAAGAATCCTGCAAAGTTGTCTTTTCTGTACTATTCTGTTAGCAACATCAATCAGGGACAGGACTAAGCCTGAGTGAACACCTCCGCCCCCACACCTGCAACAAGCACTCAAAGATGTCAGGTCCCATCTCCTCCTGCCAGATAGCAGAAGACTGCAGGGGCCTGGCAGATGTCCTTGCGATTCAGGCAGGTGCAAACCCCTGTAGTATATGTTCACTACAGGCAACTGGGTTAGCCATCTGCAGAGATAACAGTGACTGGGTCGGACGGAGGGGCAAACTGTGGAAGGAGACATCAACCTTCCCAGACTGATCTATTTGTTAGGTGGCTCCTCCTGACTCCATGCAGCACTGCAGTAAGCCATATCAGAGGAGTCACCAGACCCCTGTGATCCAGTTACCAGAGACCTCTTGAACTCTCCCACCTGATATAGGTGCTGATTCAGACAATCGATTTGGACCTTTTGAACTGAACTAACAGACTGAGGACTTTTCAGGCAGTGCCCTGGTTATGCAGTTGTAGGAAAGTTTGATTTTCCTTTTCAAATTGGTGCCAGAGGTGTGTGGGTGGGGTGAATTAATTGCTGGGTTTTCCACACAGCTGAGACTTCAAGCCAGAGTAAATGTTACAACAGGATCAAACAGAAACCAGCTGAAAACAAGACAGAACCACTTAGCCCCACCACACAAGACAGGGCCCCAGTTTCTAAGGCCACAACACTGTACGGGCCCTTGATAAAGCCCCAGGGGAAAAATCAAAGGGAGTAAAATAACCATGGGGCGGAACCAGTGGAAAAACTCTGGTAACATGATTCACCAGAATAGATGAACACCGCCACCCCAAGAAAAGATACGGCAGATGTAATTGAAGATCCCATTCATAAACAACTGGCTGAGATGTCAGAAATCGAATTCAGAATTTGGATTGCAGACAAGATTAATAAAATGGAATTAGGAATTTGAGGAGAAATTCAAAAGTTGTCACAAGAATTGAATGAATACAAAGACAAAACAACCAAAGACTTAGACACACTGAAGCAACAATTTACAGCCCTCAAAGATATGAAAAATACAGTAGAATCCCTCAGCAACAGAATGGAGCAAGCAGAAGAAAGGATGTCTGACATTGAAGATAAAGTCTTCGAACACTCCCAATCTGTCAAAGAGGAAGAGAAATGGAGAGCAAAAATGGATCACTCTCTCAGAGAACGCTGCAATAATTCAAAGAAGACTAATATATGAATCATTGGAATTTCGGAGAATGATGAAGTGACCTCAATGGGCACAGAGGCCGTTCTGCAGGAAATTATGAAAGACAATTTTCCAGACATGCCTAGAGAATCTGAAACTCAGATAGCAGACAGCATCAGAACCCCAGCACGATTCAACTCCAATAAGTTATCCCCCAGGCACATCATAATTAGCTTCACTAAAGTTAATATGAAGGAGAAGACTCTCAGAGCAGCCCAGCAAAAGAAAACCATTACGTACAAAGGAAAGACTATTAGAAAAACTGCAGATCTCTCTACTGAAACTTTTCAAGCCAGAAGAGGGTTGTCTTAAGTTTAAATTTTTAATAAAATGAGAGTCTATCTTAGTTAATGGTGAAAGGTGTGGGTCCAATTTCAGTCTTCGGCAGGTTGCCAGCCAGTTCACCAAGCACCATTTGTTAAATAGGGAATCTCTTCCCCACTGAATGGTTTTTTTTTTTTTTTTAACTCTGGAACCACTGAATGTTTTTAATTGGCTTGTCAAAAATCAAATAGTGTTAAGTAGCTGGATTCATCTCTTGGTTCTCTATTCTGTTCCAGATATCTACTTCTCTGTTTTTGTGCCAATACCATGCTGTTTTGATCACTATCGATTTGTAGTAATGTCTGAGGTCTGGTAGTGTGATTCCTCCTGTTTTGTTTTTATTTCTGAGTAATGTCTTGGCTATTCGAGGTTTTTTCTGATTCCATATAAAACGAAGTAATGTTTTTTCAAGATCTTTAAAATATGACAGTGGAGCTTTAATAGGGAGTGCGTTGAAATTATATATTGCTTTGGGTAGTATGGACATTTTGATAATGTTGATTCTTGGTATGGTATGTTTTTCCATTTGTTAACATTTTCAGCTATTTCTTTTCTTAGAGTTTCATAGTTCTCTTTATAGAGATCTTTCACGTCTTTTGTTAGGCAAATTCCCAAATATTTCATCTTCTTTGGCACTACTGTGAATGGGATAGAGTCCTTAACTGCTTTTTCAATTTGACTGTCGTTGGTGTATATAAAGGCTACCGATTTATGGATGTTGATTTTGTAACCTGAGACACTGCTGTATTCTTTGATCACTTCTAAGAGTATTGTAGTAGAGGCCCTAGTGTTTTCCAGATACACAATCATATCATCTGCGAAGAGCGAGAGCTTGATCTCTTCTGACCCTATATGGATACCCTTGATCGTCTTTTCTTCCCTAATTGCGGTGGCTAAAACTTCCATTACAATGTTGAAAAGCAATGGAGACAATGGGCAGCCTTGTCTGGTTCCTGATCTGAGTGGAAATGATTCCAATTTAACTCCATTCAATATGATATTGGCTGTGGGTTTGCTGTAGATAGCCTCTATCAGTTTAAGAAAAGTCCCTTCTAGACCAATTTTCTTGAGTGTTCTGATCATGAAGGATGCTGGATATTATCAAAATCTTTTTCTGCATCAATTGAGAGAATCATATGGTCTTTGTTTTTGAATTTGTTTATGTGCTGAATTACATTTATAGATTTACGTATATTGAACCAGCCTTGACACCCTGGGATAAAACCAACTTGGTCATGATGTATAATTTGTTTGATGTGTTGCTGGATTCTGTTTGTTAGGATCTTGTTGAATATTTTTGCATCTATATTCATTAGTGATATTGGTCTATAATTTTCTTTTCTTGTTGGGTCTTTTCCTGGTTTGGGGATCAGGGTGATGTTTGCTTCATAGAACGGTTGGGTAGTCTTTCTTCTTTTTCTACATTTTGGAACAGGTTGAGTAATATAGGTACTAATTCCTCTTTAAAGGTTTGGTAGAATTCTGACGGGAAATCATCTGGTCCCAGTCTTTTCTTTTTAGGGAGGTTTTGCATGGTAAATGCTATTTCTGAACTTGATATGGGTCTGTTCAACATTTCCACTTGATTCTGGTTAAGTCTTGGAAGGTGGCGTGCTTCCAAGTATCGGTCTATTTACTTCAGATTTTCATATTTCTGAGAATAAAGTTTCTTGTAATATTCATTAAGGATTTTTTGGATTTCTGATGAGTCTGTGGTTATTTCGTGTTTGTTGTTTCTTATTGATGATATTAGAGATTTTACTCTTTTTTTTCCTGGTTAGGTTGGCCAGAGGTTTATCTATTTTATTGACCTTTTCAAAAAACCAGCTTTTTGATTTATTGATCTGTTGTATTATTCTTTTGTTTTCAATTTCATTTAATTCTGCTCTAATTTTGGTTATTTCTTTTCTTCTACTGGTTTTGGGGTTGGAATGTTCTTCCTTTTCCAGTTGCTTGAGATGTCCCATTAAGTTGTTAACTTCCTCTCTTTCTGTTCTCTTGAGGAAGGCTTGCAGTGCTATAAATTTCCCTCTTAGAACTGCCTTTGCAGTGTCCCAGAGGTTCTGGTAGTTTGTGTCTTCATTGTTGTTTTGTTCCAAAAAATTGGTGATTTCTTTCTTAATCTCATCTCTGACCCAGCTATCATTCATCATAAGGTAATTTAACTTCCATGTTTTTGTATGGGTATTCAGATTCCTGTTGTTACTCAATTCAAGTTTTATTCCATGATGGTCCGAGAAGATGCATGGAATAATTTCTATACCTTTAAATTTACTGAGGTTAGACTTGTGACCTAAAATGTGATCAATTTTGGAGTAATTTCTGTGGGCTGATGAGAAGTATGTGTATTCAGTTTTGTTGGGATGAAATGTTCTGTAGATGTCTGCTAAATCTAAATATTGGATGGTTAGGTTTAAATCTAAGATTTCTTTGCTCAGCTTCTTTCTGGAGGATCGATCCAACACTGCCAAGGGAGTGTTGAAATCTCCAATGATTATGGAGCTGGAGGAAATCAAGTTACTCATGTCTGTTAGAGTTTCTCTTATAAATTGAGGTGCATTCTGGTTCGGTGCATAGATATTAATAATTGAGATCTCGTCATATTGAGTATTACCCTTAACAAATATGAAGTGACCATTCTTGTCCTTCCTTACTTTTGATGGTTTAAAGCCTACTGTATCTGCAAATAAAATTGCAACACCTGCTTTTTTTTTTTTTTTTTTTTTTTTGGCCGGGGCTGGGTTTGAACCCACCACCTCCGGCATATGGGACCAGCGCCCTACTCCTTGAGCCACAGGCGCCACCCAACACCTGCTTTTTTCTGATTACCATTTGCCTGAAATATGGATGACCATCCTTTCACTCTGAGTCTGTATTTGTCTTTTATGTTGAGATGTGACTCTTGTATGCAACAAATATCTGGCTTGAGTTTTCGTATCCAGTCAGCTAACCTATGCCTCTTTAGAGGACAGTTTAAGCCATTCACATTGATGGAGAGTATTGATAAGTCTGGTGAAATTTTGGGTATCGAGTTTTTCAAAGGTCCAGTGGACATTTTTAATCCTTTCGCCAGTGTGGAAGTTGGAGTTTGATCCGAAGTTTCTGAGTGAGTTTACTTTTGTGGTATAGGATTGGGTTGGTCATTGTGGAGGATAGGTCTGAGAACATCCTGAAGAGCTGGTTTACTTATGGCAAATTTTTTCAACATATGAATGTCATTGAAGTATTTAATTTCTCCATCATAGATGAAACTCAGTTTAGCTGGATACAAGATCCTGGGTTGAAAGTTTTTTTGCTTTCGGAGATTAAAAGTTGATGACCAGCCTCTTCTTGCTTGAAAAGTTTCAGCAGAGAGATCTGCAGTTATTCTAATATTCCTACCTTTGTACGTTATAGTTTTCTTTCGCCGGGCTGCTTTGAGAATCTTCTCTTTCATGTTAACTTTAGTGAAGCTAATTATGATATGTCTGGGAGATGGCTTATTGGGGTTGAATCGTGCTGGGGTTCTGAAGCTGTCTGCTATCTGAATTTCAGATTCTCTAGGCATGTCTGGAAAATTGTCTTTCATAATTTCATGTAGAAGGGCCTCTGTGCCCTTGGCAGCCACTTCATCGTTCTCCGAAATTCCTATAAACTTATGTTGTTTTTTTTCGAATTATCTGAGAGTTATCTGAGTGAGTGATCCGTTTTTGCTCTCCATTTCTCTTCCTCTTTGAGAGATTGGGAGCGTTCGAAGACTTTATCTTCAATGTCAGAAATCCTTTCTTCTGCTTGCTCCATTCTGTTACTGAGGGATTCTACTGTATTTTTCATATCTTTGAGGGCTGTAAGTTCTTGTTTCAGTGTGTCTAAGTCTTTGGTGGTTTTGTCTTTAAATTCGTTAAATTCTTGAGACAATTTTTGAATTTCTCCTCGAATTCCTAATTCCATTTTATTAATCTTGTCTGCAAACCAAATTCTGAATTCGACTTCTGACATCTCAGCCAGTTGTTTATGAATGGGATCTTCAATCACATCTGCCATATCTTTTCTTGGGGGGGTTGATCTATTATTGTTATTCATGTTACCAGAGTTTTTCCACTGATTCCGCACCATGGTTTACTCCCTTTGATTTTTCCCCTGGGGTTTTATCGAGGGCCCGTACAGTGTTGTGGCCTGAGAAACTGGGGCCGTTTCTGGTGTGGTGGTTCAAAGTGGTTCTGTCTTGTTTTCAGCTGGTTTCTGTTCGATCCTATTGCAACTTCTACTCTGGCTTGAAGTCTCAGCTGTGTGGAAAAATCAGCAATTAAGTCACCCCGCCTGCCCACCTCTGGCCCCAGTTGGAAAAGGAGAATCAAACCTTCCTACAATCGCACACCCAGGGCACCGCCTGAAAAGTCCTCAGTCTATTAGCCCAGTTCAAAAGGTCCGAATCAGCTGTCTGAATCGGCACTTGTCTCGGGTGGAAGGGTTCAAGAGATCTCTGGGAACTGGATCACAGGAGCCTGGTGACTCCTCTGACACAGCTCACTCCAGTGCAGCGTGGAGTCAGGAGGAGCCACCCAGCAAACAGAGCAGTCTGGGAAGGTTGACGTCTCCTTCCCCACTTTGCCCCTCCGTCGGACCCAGTCACTGGTACCTCTGCCGATGGCTAACTCAGTTGCCTGCAGTGAACAGACACTCCAGGTGTTTGCACCTGCCTGAATCGCAAGGAAGTCTGCCAGCCCCCGCAGACTGCCTCTATCTAACAGGAGGAGATGGGGCCTGACATCTTTGAGTGTTTGATGCAGGTGATGGGAAGGAGGTGTTCACTCAGGCTTAGCCCCGTCCCTGATGGATGCTGCTAACAGAACAGAACAGACAACTTTGTGAGGTTCTGTCTCTGTTCCTGTTGTCGCCTACAGAAGTCGGGCTGTTTTGAGTTCAAATGTCTTTGCCGTTGGAGAATTGCATCTGAACACCTCTCTGGGTCGGCCCCACCCTGGAAGCTTCCCGGGTTTGTGAGCCGTGTCACCGGTGGCCTCCTCTGGTTGCCCAGGGAGACAGGGGGTGTGGCCTCAGAATATCCAGAAGTGAGCGTTCTGCTGTTAAAGAAAAAACGGCTGTTGATCTACCTCCAGGGAACTGCTGCTCTGGTGTGGGCACTCAGGCGACCCTTTTCTCCTCTGTCCCGCACCCCAGAGTCAGCACTGAGCGGCCGCAGTTTGTGCTGGGTCCACACCCCTTAAGAGATCCCCCAAGAATCAGAACTCTTGGGGGATGGGCCCCCAGATCCCGATTGAGAGTGGGGGGGGGAAGCTAGAGTTTCTTTCAGTTTTACGCAATACTACGGTCGGGGAGGGCTCCTGCACTGCACCGCAGGGAAGTGCCGCCAAGGCTTGATTTCCCCTCAGCAGAGTGCCCTCTCCTCGCTCACATGCCCCAGAGTCAGCGCTGACCTGACGCAGCTCAGGCACTTTGCACTCCCCTCGAGAAATCACCCAAGGAGCCGAACTCCTGGGGGATAGGCCCTCAGACCCCGAGTGAGAGTAGGGGTTCTCAGCTCTCAGCGGGGAGTCCAGAGTCTTATTCAGTCTTGGGCCCCGTATGCCCGGGGAGGGTTGGTGCACTGCACCGCAGGGAAGTGCCGCGAGGCGTGACTCCCCCTCAGCCCTGTGCCCTCTCCTCCCTTGCGCGCCTCAGAGTCAATGCTGACCAGTCGCCACTCGGGGACTGTCCACTCCCCTTGAGAAATCACCCAAGGATCCGAAGTTCTGGGGGACAGGCCTCCAGACCTCAGTGGGCGGGAGGGGAGCACCGGGGATTCAGGGTTGCCGGCAAAGGATTCCCAAAGTTTTATTCAGCCCTATGTCCGGCAGGAGAACGCCACGACACCCCAGTAGGGGAGGTAGGTCCAGTTTTTAGAAGGTCTCTCCTGTGGAGTGTAGTGGGAGGGCCTTTAATTTCTGCCCGCTTGTTCAATTGTGGGGCTCTTGAGCCGGTCTCATGGGGGAGGGGGACTCCCGTCCGCTTGGTGGTGGATTTTGTACCTTTTGTTTGCGTCATTGTGATCACAACTTGCCTCAGCGGTGTTGATGTGCGTTCTTCAGCCTTCTCTCTTGCTGTGGCTCAAGTCCACCAGGATACTTACTAAATTCCTGTCCCTTAACTCTCCTTCTGGACGGGAGCCTTTATTGAAAGCTGGCTTCAGTCCGCCATCTTGTCTCCACATTCTCTCCCTCTACTTTCATCCCTATCCATTTCATTTCTTCATCCTAAGGTCTACTCACCTTTTACAGGACTCAGTACCATTTACTCTTTCTGTGCCTCCTTGTATCAAATTCCAGTGCAACCTTATATTTTTCTACAATGCTCTTAACTAAAAGTCACGGTCCCCAAGCAAATATTTTCTCAATAAGCTACCTCATCTCTCACAGCAAAGAGATATTAACAAAAAATTGTTCCATGATGTTTTCCTCTATCTTTGCTTGACAACATTTTCCCTTTTGAAATGCATCTTATTTCAGACTATCTTCCTTTCATTTGTATCAATGTTGTTATAGGGTTTCCGGGTCTCTGTAACTGATAAATATATTGCTAAAATCAGCTAATAAGATTATCCAAATGGATGTTGAACATCTCAGAATCACTATCTCTTCAGTCCTATAATTCCAACAGCCCTCATAGTTACTCCATCTTGAATTCCATTATTTTCAAATATTGAGTCTCATCCCTTTTGGGTATGGGATAGAAATGGCGTGATAGTGTGCAGAAAGGGGAAGTGGTCAGTCTGGGGACCAAAGAGAAGTTTATTAAGGAAAATAAAAAAAAGTAGGTTTTGCACCAGAGTCAGCCTTCTCCCTCCAGATTCCAGATGTTTTTATTAAGTTTATGGGTATAGCAATAATGTGTGTGTGTGTAGCTATGGGAGAAGCCATAGCTCTTTGCAAAGGGGCCACTTCTTGCTTGAGCCAGGATGGAAAGTCCTTATTCCATAGCATCCCAGAAGCACCTGTTTTGCAACATTCTGGGAAAGTGGGGGGCCTGGCCATTGTTGGCAATTTGACTTTTGGCCCAGTTCCTCTAAATGGCTACCTGACTAGAATGGCTGTGCTCATGCTAAGATAGTATCTAGTGTGTGAGGATCCCTCTCCCACAATTCTCACTTTTAGCATGCAATATCAATTTCTTACCAAATTCAGGGGAAAATGGCACGATTTTCTCTCCATCTCTCTCAAAAGATGAAACATTTCATAGTCTTCTTTCATATGTTTTCTCATTCACATGTACCCTTAAGTCTGCATCTTAGAAACTCTTGTTATAAATTTAATCTTTCCTTCATTTGTTCCCTAAAGTCTTTCTATCACCAACCTCACGTATACTTAAAACTCTAAAACCATTTCTCGAGGTTTGCTACCTTACTAAGTTTCTGGCTCTTTTCTATTTTCTATCATTGTTAAATTCCTTAAAGAGCAGTCTCTTACACTTTCTTAATAACTTCTTTTTTTTTAATTTCACAATCTAAGTATTACTCCCATCCCCTTTCTAAATCTACTCAATTGTCACACTTGTCCTACTGGAAATGAACTCCATTGGTCTTTCTGGCTCTTCTTTCTCCTTAAACTCTGTAAAATTTTATTAAGTCAGCTGCAGTCTTCTTGAATCTTTCTCTGTGAAACTCTACATCTTCAATTATCTTCCTATTACAATGATAATTTCTTATTCTCATTTACTTTCCTTTTCATGTGTAGCCATTCCGTTGTTATTACAAACTTTTAAAAATGTTGTACATGTTTGACTTTAAAATCTAGCTATTACTTTCTCCTGAATCCTAACATAAATGTTAAAAAATATTGTCAGATATTGCCTCCTGAATATTCCTTCAAAAGTTAAAGTACAACATGATTAGAAAAGAATTCACGAAGACAGCTATTTCTAACCATAAAAGATTACCCGATCTCACTAAATCTCACGATGAAGAAAAGTATAAAAGCTATTTTAATATAAAAAGTATTTGAAGGCATTTAAGAATCAGAAGATCAAAGACAAAGATCCTAGAGAGAAGAGAAAGACACTGAGGTACAGCTGACATCCTGCATGTCATCCTCCCTTGAGGCAATTTGAAAACACAAGAAGCATGATTCTTAGAAGTCAAGAACAAAGCAACTGCTAAAAGATCATGGCCCACCACAAAAAAAAAGCTATCCTGATAAACAGTTCAGGATTTTAGTTGGTGCTCCAGAATGACTATACTTTAAGAATAAAGGCAAATTGGAAATTCAGTAGTTCCAACTAGACCAAGGTAATCTGTCTACCTTCAACTTTTATATAAAGAAAATTAAATCTTCACTAAAGGAAAAGAATATTATCTTGAGATTGTACAAATTTTCATGCACAATGCCCCACATTCAATCAAACATTAAAAGTTAAGACAGGAAATAGTACCAAATGGCCAAAAGTTAAGAGCAATAAAGACAATTAGAGCAACACATGATACAGAAATCAGAGTTGCAAGACATGGACTTTAAAACTTTCTAAATATGATTAAGTAATTAAACAAAAGAAAGGAAATAAAGAGAAATTTCTCTCCCAAAACTGAAATTTACTTTCAAAGAATTAAATAAGGATGGAGGACCAGAAAGAGCATTTGTCCTAATGCTCCTAGTACAACTGAAGAACAAAGGAAGCCAGGCTGTGCTTGGCGCTGATTCCTTGCCTGAAGCTGTGGCTCAGGGTGCACAGCAAGGTGGTGAGGGGCTGGATACAGAACATGAACAGGAGTGAGGGAGTTCTGACACACTAGGCAAGCTTTCACCAGTGGGAGCAACCAGCTCCACAAGGAGGTCCAGTAAGGGAGGAAGCCCTTTCACAGTTTTTGATTGTTGGGGTAAGCTGCATGCTGAAAAGAAAGCCTGGAAGAGTGGGTGCACCCAACAGTGTACAGCAGCCAGATGTGAGAGCTGGTCAAAGCGGACTTGCCACTGGTTTGGCAGTTGCAGAGATGGCCATACTGATATGGCCTTGGCAGCCAGGTGGTGGCCATGGTGGGAAGGTCGTGAGAAGGTCATGTGGGCAGGCCTCCTACAGGGACACAGCCTTCTTAGTTTTGCCAGCTGGGATTGGACTTCCGATCATGACAGACTCAGGGATTCTCACACCCCATGGGAACTGTTGCCTGTGGGCACGGTGAGACCTGTCTCTGAAAGATTCTGGAGAGCATTGAGATCCCAAACTGGCAGAGCCTGAATACTGAGGAAATAATCAAGCAAGCATCATGGGCAATTAAATTGGGAAATAGTTCTTTGCCTAGGAACTAGAGAAGTTACCAGTCATGTTGTCTGTCCCCTAAAGCTACAGTGCCACTTGGTGTCTACTAAAGTTGGACCCTTCCACCATATATATACATATACACACACACACACACACACAGATACACACATGTACACACACACACATATATATACATTCATATATGTATATATACTTTGTTTTATTTTTTATCTATTTTTTCTTTTTTTCTTATTGTTATTGTTAATATTTGTTTTCTTTTTTCTTTTTTGTTCCTTCATTTATTTGTTGCTGAATGCCAACTGACCTACAGGGGCAGAGCCATTAGAATGACAGCAGACTTTTCAACTAAAACCTTCCAAGCCTTATGAGCATGGTCATCCACTTTCAATATGAGTAAACAGAATAATTTCCAGCCCAGGATTCTTAACCTGCTAAACTAAGATTCCAAATTAACAGAGAAGTCAAATCTTTTGCAGATGTACAAGCACTAAGGAAATTCACCACAAGAAGACAAGTTCTACAGAAAATAATACCCACATGCACCAAGATTGGTAGGTTCGAACCTGGCCCAGGCCAGCTAAACAACAATGGTAACTGCAACAAAAAAAATTCAGGTGTTGTGGCAAGTGACCGTAGTCCCAGCTACTTGAGAGACTGAGGCTAGAGAATCACTTAATCCCAAAAGTTTGAAATTGTGAGCAGTGACACCACAGCACTCTACCAAGGGTGACATAGTGAGACTCTGTATCAAAAAAATTAAAAAAAAAGTCTAACTTCCCAAAGCAATCTACAGATTCAATGCAATCCCCATTAAAAGACCAACATCATACTTTCAAGATTTTGAAAAAATAATTCTTCATTTTGTATGAAACCAGATAAAACCCTGTATAGCTAAGGCAATTTTTAGAAACAAAAACAAGGCTGGGGCATCAGCCTTGTAGGCTATACTACAAGGCCATAGTTATCAAAACAGCCATGGTATTGGCAAAAAATAGAGACACAGACATCTGGAACCAAATAGAAAACCATGAAATGAAACTCATATCTAACAGCCACATGATCTTTGGTAAACCAAACAAGAACAGATACTTGGGGTGTGGTAACCAACCCAGCAAGAAGACCCCTAAAGGCCCCTAACTGTTTCAGCTTGAGTCCCCATTATTAGTTTAATCCTAAGAACAGGTTTCAGAATAGAATAAGGAAGTTCCCTGAGTTCGCAAGAACTCCTAGCAATAGGTAACAATGGGAAAACTTACCCCAGCTCCCTAGCCATAGGTAAAACAATGGTGAAAAGCTTATTCAAACTTACTTTCCCAGGCCAAGTTTGTCCCCATACCAGGGAACCCCCTGACTCACTGTAATTGGTGCCATAACCCCGACTCACTGTAACCCCACCCTATGCCAACCACCACGCTGTAGCCCCCCTGAGCCAACTCTGTAACCCCGCCCCTGAGCTAACTAACTGCCACGTTCTGCTTTTATTTTTGCTTGCTTGCATGGCAACAAAAATGATATAAAAGACACCCTTCTTTTCTCTTTGGGGCCGTTGGCCCTTTGGGTGGCGGCCTGCCTGCGCAGATGCAATAAATCACTGTGGTCCCATGAGCAGGTGTAATAAATCACCATCTAATTTATACCTGAAGTGAGGTCCAAGTCTTTCTCCCAGGTGGCAAATAATTACATTTATGGAGGCTCCAGCGATATTTGCCTGGACCCCCACCTAGGCTCGCCACTGCCCAACGGCTCCAAGGGAAGGCCTCGGGGAAACGTTCCTCCACCCCCGGAGTCCTCAGACATGTGGAGTTAGGGCATAGGTTTCCAAAACTTCTGAAATTGGTTATAAGCAACAACAACACCTGGGTACGTTTATCTAGTCTCTAGAGGTTTTCTGGGGGGAAACCAGACCAGTTGAAACAGACCAGCAACTACACGGTCTGTTTCCAGATTGGGGGGGAGACATCTTTCCCCATCCTTGGTCTTGTGGTAGACTCACAGGGGTGAGTCTTTGGGGTCTTGTGGTGAGTCTTTACTGTGTCTTTGTTTCTGTCTTTCTGTCTCTTGGTAGTTCCCTCTCATATCAGGAAGATTGTGTAATTGTCAGTCTTTTTTGTGCCCAGTTTGTCACTTTCTCATCTTTAAACTCACAGAACATGAATCTGTTGGTTCCTTGTCTTCTTAGGACTCACAGAGGGTGGATCTTAGGTTAGTTTGGCTAGTGTGTGTGAGTTGTTTGTCAAATTTGTGTTTGCTGTTTCCAATGGTTTGTCAGAATTCCTTTCAAAGATTAGTCAATTCCAAGTTTGAGTGTCAATATCTCTGTTTACTTGTTGTCTGTCAACGCGTCAATGAACAATTCGTTTTAACCCAGGCTACAGCCACTGGTTGTGGCTGGGGCACAAGAGCCAATTTTCACCCACGGGGTGGCCGCTGAGAATTTCTCAGCCCCTGGTGAAAAACCGACGCTGTCCCCCTGCCTCACCCTGCCAACTAGCCTGTTACCCTCTCTCTTATATCCCCTATGTCTCCCACTGCCCTTGACATTGCTTTCCGGGTGGGAGTTGAATCTTACTAACATTGTAGTGTAAATACCACACTTGTGGTTGAAACCCTCTCCTTCCAGCAATTAAAGAGTTAGTACAAAGTTTGTTAAAAATTATTTCCCTCCATTTGGCTGCCAAAGAACTATCATTGCTATGTTACCAATAGTCTTGAGATAAGGTGCCGCAGAAAACCCAAGATTAATTACTCGTTTGGAACTAAAGAAAAAAAAATAGTCCTCTTTACTTAAAAAAAAAAAAAAACAGCAGCCGCTTGGCATTATTCTGCTGATCCTCAGGCGATCTGCAGGAGGGGGGCAGATTGTGTCCCTCTGAGGGGAGGCACCCCCTGGAAACATCCCAGGGTCCCCAGAGAACCTGGAGCCCCTAAGGAGACTGGCTGACGATCACTCCTAAATTCACCTGTAAGTCCACCTCTGGAGGGAAGAACATTTAATTTTAACTAGTGTCTGCAGACATTAATATAATTATTAATGGTATTTTTTGTGCTCATTTGTTGTGAATTGCTAGAAAATATGTAACTGTTCATTAAATTGAATTTTTGTAATTTGTGTAGAGCCTCCAAGGGAAGGTCAAAGAGACCGGGACCTCAGGTTGCCGAGCTATTGGCCTGTCAAAAGCTTTTGGAGGCATGAGAAGCCTCAGGCCTACTGGTCACTCAGGAACTCTCAGAAATATGTGTTTGCACCCATTACCAAAAACATCATTAAAATGAAAGTGGACGTCCAATCAACCACCCAAAGGCCTGTTAAAAAGTGTATGGTTTTGAAAATATGAGAGTGTGAGAGTAAATGTAAACTTTTAGACATTGTTCATGTCAGGCCCGTGTCTGCTAAATCATTTTATGTCATTTGTTCAGTGTTTATTAAAAATTGTCTTGTATTGAACTGAAGAAAAAAGAAAACAAGTATAAAAGAGTTTAAAATGTTCCCTAGAACTCAGTATTTTATGCCTTGAGACACTTGAGTTCTATTATTGTAGCAATTAGAGGTTCCTTCCTATATATTGTTAATATAAATGTCTGTTTGTTTTAATTCACTGTTTTCCTGCAACATTCTGGTTCCCTGATGAGAGTGGTCCCCTGCACCCTGACTGACACCATTCCCTAAGAGCCCTCCTGTACTAATTACATAGAGAGGAGGGCCCAAGCAGGGTGACAGGAAAGTCCCATGGTGGTTCTCTGTGACAACAGCCCACCAAAAGAGGAATGAACATGCAGGGGAAGAGAAGGTTCTGACAATGAACCCAACTTTATTAACTCCATCTCTGAAGTAAAAGGTAAAATACAACCCCCTGTATATTCCACAACTTCCTCGCCTCTGGAAAATAAAACTTAACTACCCTCCCCCACTGTTTGTATAGAACTTTTTTTTAGTTGTTTTTTTTATTAAATCATAGCTGTGTACACTGATATAATCATGAGACATCATTCACAGGCTTCACAGACCGTTTACCAAGTTTCACATACACCCTTGTAAGATGCACCACTGGTGTAATTCCACCAATCCCCTTCCCTCTACCCACCTCACACTTCCCTCCACTCCCTTTCCCCCTTCCCCTTATTCTTAGGTTGTAACTGGGTTATAGCTTTCATGTGAAAACCCTAAATTAGTTTCATAGTAGGGCTGAGTACATTGGGTACTTGTTCTTCCATTCTTGAGATACTTTACTAAGAAGAATAGGTTCCAGCTCCATCCATGTAAACATGAAAAAGGTAAACTCTCCATCTTTATTTAAGGCTGCAGAATATTCCGTGGTGTACATATACCAAAATTTATTAATCCATTCGTGAATTGATGGACACTTGGGCTTCTTCCATGACTTAGCAATTATGAATTCAGCTGCAATAAACGTTCTGGTACAAAAATCTTTGTTATGACGTGATTTTTGGTCTTCTGGGTATATGCCCAGTAGAGGGATTACAGGATTGAATGGCAGATCTATGTTTAGATCTCTAAGTCTTCTCTATATCTCTTTCCAAAAGGAATGTATTAATTTGCATTCCCACCAGCAGTGAAAAGTTTTCCCTTTTCTCCACATCTGCGCCAATATCTCTGGTCTTGAGATTTTGTGATATAGGCTAGTCTCACTGGAGTTAGATGGTATCTCCAAGTAGTTTTGATTGGCATTTCTCTGATGATTAAAGATGATGAGCATTTTTTCATATGACTGAAGGCCATGCGCCTGTCTTCTTCAGAGAAGTTTCTCTTCAAATACCTTGCCCACCCTGCGATGGGGAATAGAACCCTTGTTCTATTCTTGCTAATGTGTTTCAGTTCTCTGTGGATTCTGGTTATTAAACCCTTGTCGGAGACATAACCTGCAAATATCTTCTCCCATTCTGAGGGCTGTTTGCTTGCTTTACTTACTGTGTTCTTGGCTGTGCAGAAGCTTTTTAGTTTGATCAAGTCCCAGTAGTGTATTTTTGAAGCTGCTTCAATTGCCCAGAGGGTCCTCCTCATAAAATACTAGCCCAGACTGATTTCTTCAAGTATTTTCCCTGCACTCTCCTCTAGTATCTTTATAGTTTCATGTCTTAAGTTTAAATCTTGAATCCAATGAGAGTCTATCTTAGTTAATGGTGAAAGGTGTGGGTCCAGTTTCAGTCTTCTACAGGTTGCCAGCCAGTTCACCCAGCACCATTTGTTAAATAGGGAATCTTTCCCCCACTGAATGTTTTTAATTGGCTTGTCAAAGATTAAATAACCGTAAGTAGCTGGATTCATCTCTTGGTTCTCTTTTCTGTTCCAGACATCTATATCTCTGTTTGTGAGCCAATTTCATGCTGTTTTGATCACTACTGATTTGTAGTATAGTCGGAGGTCTGGTAGCGTAATTCCTCCTGCTTCGTTTTTATTTCTGAGTAATGTCTGGGCTCTTCAATGTTTTTTCTGATTCAATATAAAACAAAGTATTGTTTTTTTCAAGATCTTTAAAGTATGACAGTGGAGCTTTAATAGGGATTGCATTGAAATTATATATTGCTTTGGGTAGTATGGACATTTTGATAATGTTGATTCTTCCCAGCCATGAGCATGGTATATTTTTCCATTTGTTAATATTTTCAGCTATTTCTTTTCTTAGAGTTTCATAGTTCTCTTTATAGAGATCTTTCACGTCCTTTGTTAGATAAATTCCCAAATATTTCATGTTCTTTGGCACTACCGAGAATGGGATAGAGTCCCTTACTATTTTTTCAACTTGACTATTGTTGGTATATATACAGGCTACCGATTTATGAATGTTGATTTTGTAACCTGAGACGCTGCTGTATTCCTTGATCACTTCTAAGAGTTTTGCAGTAGAGTCCCTAGTGCTTTCCAGATATACTATCATATCATCTGTGAAGAGCGAAAGTTTGATCTCTTCTGACCCTATATGAATACCCTTGATCGCCTTTTCTTCCCTAATTGTGGTGGCTAAAACTTCCATTACAATGTTAAAAAGCAATGGAGACAATGGGCAGCCTCATCTGGTTCCTGATCTGAGTGGAAATGATTCCAATTTAACTCCATTCAATATGATATTTGCTGTGGGTTTGCTGCAGATGGTCTCTATCAGTTTAAGAACTGTCCCTTCTATACCGATTTTCTTAAGTGTTCTGATCATGAAGGGATGCTGAATATTAGCAAAAGCTTTTTCTGCGTCGATTGAGAGAATCATATGGTCTTTGCTTTTTAATTTGTTTATGTGCTGGATTACATTTATAGATTTACGTATATTGAACCAGCCTGGAGACACTGGGATAAAACCGACTTGGTCATGATGTATAATTTGTTTGATGTGTTGCTGGATTCTGTTTGTTAGGATCTTGTTGAATATTTTTGCATCTACATTTATTAGTGATATTGGTGTATAATTTTCTTTTCTTGTTGGGTCTTTTCCTGGTTTGGGGATCAGAGTGATGTTTGCTTCATAGAACGTGTTAGGTAGTCTTCCTTCTTTTTCTAGCTTTTGGAACAGGTTGAGTTATATAGGTATTAATTCCTCTTTAAAAGTTTGGTAGAATTCTGACGTGAAACTGTCTGGTCCGGGGATTTCTTTTCAGGGAGGTTTTGTATAGTTGATGCTATTTCTGAACTTGATATGGGTCTGTTCAACATTTCCACGTGATTCTGGCTAAGTCTTGGTAGGTGACGTGCTTCCAAGTATCGGTCAATTTCCTTCATATTTTCATACTTCTGAGAATACAGTTTCTTGTAATATTCATTAAGGATTTTTTGATGTCTGAGGAGTCTGTTGTTATTTCGTCTTTGTTGTTTCTGATTGATGAGATTAGAGATTTTACTCTTTTTTTCCTGATTAGGTTGGCCAAAGGTTTATCTATTTTATTGACCTTTTCGAAAAACCAGATTTTTGATTTATTGACCTGTGGTATTATTCTTTTGTTTTCAATTTTGTTTAATTCTGCTCTAATTTTGGTTATTTCTTTTCTTCTATTTGGTTTGGGTTTGGAATGTTCTTCCTTTTCCAGTTGCTTCAGATGTCCCATTAAGTTGTTAACTTCCTCTCTTTCCCTTCTCTTGAGAAAGGCTTGCAGTGCTATAAATTCCCTCTTAGAAGTGCCTTTGCAGTGTCCCAGAGGGTCTGATAGTTCGTGTGTTCATTTTTGTTTTGTTCCAAATAGTTGGCGATTTCATTCTTAATCTCATCACTGACCCAGCTATCATTCAGCATAAGGTTATTTAACTTCCATGTTTTTGTATGAGTATGCAGATTCCTATTGTTACTCAGCTCAAGTTTTATTCCATGGTGGTCCAAGAAGATGCTGGAATAATTTCTATTCTTTTAAATTTACTGAGGTTAGACTTTTGACCAAAGATGTGATCAATTTTGGAGGAAGTTCCATGGGCTGATGAGAAGTATGTGTATTCAGTTTTGCTGGGATAAAATGTTCTGTAGATGTCTGCTAAATCCAAATGTTGGATGGTTAGGTTTAAATCTAAGATTTCTTTGCTCAGCTTCTTTTTGGAGGATCGTTCCAACACTGCCAAAGGAGTGTTGAAATCTCCGACTATTATGGAGCTGGTGGAAATCAAGTTGCTCATGTCTGTTAGAGTTTCTCTTATAAATTGAGGTGCATTCTGGTTGGGTGCATAGATATTAATAATTGAGATCTCATCACATTGAGTATTACCCTTAACAAATATGAAGTGACCATTCTTGTCCTTCCTTACATTTGATTTAAAGCCTATTGTATCTGCAAATAAAATTGCAACACCTGCTTTTTTCTGATTATCATTTGCGTTAAATATGGATGACCATCCTTTCACCCTGAGTCTGTATTTGTCTTTTAATTTAAGATGTGACTCTTGTATGCAACAGATATCTGGCCTGAGTTTTTGTATCCAGTCAGCTGACCTATGCCTCTTTAGAGGACAGTTTAAGCCGTTCACATTAATGGACAATATTGATAAGTCTGGTGAAGTTTTGGGTATCGAGTTTTTCAAAAGTGCAGTGGACATTTTTAATCCTTCGCCAGTGTAGAAATTGGAGTTTGATCCGAAGTTTCTGAGTGAGTTTACTTTTGTGGTATAGGATTGGGTTGGTCATTATGGAGGATAGGTCTGAGAATATCCTGAAGAGCTGGTTTCGTTATGACAAATTTTTTCAACATATGAATGTCATTAAAGTATTTAATTTCTGCATCATAAATGAAACTCAGTTTAGCTAGAAACAAGGTCTGGGGTTGAAAGTTATTTTGCTTTAGGAGATTAAAAGTCAGTGACCACCCTCTTCTGTCTTGAAAATTTTCAGCAGAGAGATCTGCAGTCATTCCAATATTCTTCCCTTTAGGCAATGGTTTTCTTTCTCCTGGCAGCTTTGAGGATTTTCTCCTTCATATTAACTTTAGTGAAGTTAATTGTGATATGCTTGTGGGATGTCTTATTGGGGTTGAGTTGTGCTGGGGTTCTGAAGCTGTCCGCTATCTGAATTTCAGAATCTCTAGGCATGTCTGGAAAATTCTGTTTCATAATTTCATGCAGAAGGGCCTCTGTGCTCAGTGAGGCCAGTTCATCTGTTTCTGGAACTCCAGTGATTTGGATATTCACCTTCTTCGAATTATCCCAGAGCTCTCTGAGAGAATGATCCGTTTTTGCTCTCCATTTCTCTTCCTCTTTGAGAGTTTGGGAGCATTCAAAGGCTTTATCTTCGATGTCACTAATCCTTTCTTCTGCTTGCTCCATTCTGTTGCTGAGGGATTCTACTGTATTTTTCATATCTTTGAGGGCTGCAAATTCTTAGTTCAGTGTGTCTAAGTCTTTGGTTGTTTTGTCTTTTAATTCGTTAAATTCTTGAGACAACTTTTGAATTTCTCCTCGAATTCCTAATTCCACTTTGTTAATCTTGTCTGCAATCCAAATTCTGAATTCGATTTCTGACTTATCTGCCAGTTGTTTATGAATGGGATCTTCAATTACATCTGCCATATCTTTCCTTTGGGGGGGTTGATCTATTCTCGTTATTTTTGTTTCCAGAGTTTTTCTGCTGATTCTGCCCCATTGTTCTTTTACTCCTTCTGATTTTTTCCCCTTGGATTTGTCGAGGGCCTGTACAGTGTTGTGACCTGAAAACTGGGGCCCTGTCTGATGTGGTGGGTCTAAGTGGTTCTGTCTTGTTTTCAGCTGGTTTCTGTTCCACCCTAGTGAAACTTCTGGATTTAAGTCTCAGCTATGCAGAAATATCAGCAATTATGTCACCCCATCCCCCACCGGCAAGCAATTGGAAAAGAAAAGTCAAACCTTCCTACCACCATGTACCAAGGGCACCACCTGATTTGTCCTCAGGTGATTGGTTCAGTTCAAAAAGTCCAAATCAATTGTCTCAGTCTTCACCTGTCTCCGGTGAGAGAGTTTTAGACGTCTCTGGGAACTGTATCACAGGGGTCTGATGACTACTCTGGTGTGGCTTGCTCCAGTGCTGCATGGAGTCAGGAGGAGCCATCCAGCCAATAGATCAGTCTGGGAAGGTTGATGCCTCCTTACCCACCTTGCACCACTGCCACACCCAGTCACTGAGAGCCCTAAAGTTGTCTGACCCAGTTGCCTGTAGTGAATCAGTACTCCAGGAGTTTGCACCTGCCTGAATCACAAGAAAGTCTGCCAGGCTGCTGCGCTCTGCCTCTCTCTAGCAGGAAGAGGTGAGGCCTGACAACCTCGGGTGCTTGATGAAGTTTGGGGGGGTTTCACTCATGTCCAGTCTCGCACCTGATTAATGTTACTGACAGAACAGAAAAGAACAACTCTGCAGTTCCCCTGTAGAAGAGAAGCTGACTTGAGTTCCAAATCAGCTTGTCTTTGCTCCTGTATTGTCTATGAGCTGACGATCCCCTGAGGGCCCGGTGCCTCTTAGGTTTGGTAAAGAGGACCTCTGGATCCACCCCGCCCTGGCAGTTTCCCCAGTTTGCAAGTTGTAGTAGCCTCAGGCAAATCCTATACTCAGAGTCTCTGGTTGCCCAGGGAGACAGGGGGTGTGGCTTTAGAATATTTGGTAATAAGCCATGTTGCTAGCAAAAGAGGGCCGCTCTTTTATGGCTCAGGCAACTGCTGCTCCGGTGTAGCTCCCTTCCGGCCAAGCGTCCTCTCTCTGCTCCCGTACCACAGAGTCTGCACCGACCGGCTGCAGCCCAGCACTTTCTACACCCCTCAAGCAATCACCCAAGAATCTGGACCTCGGGGGGACAGGCCTCCAGACCTTGGAGTGAGAGCAGAGCGGAGTGCAGGGATTGCTGGGAGCCTGGGGTTGTGGGCAGAGAACACACACTGCTTTATACAGTTTTATGCCTGGCCGTATTGTCACCAAAAGACGGCTGTCACACTGTGCCTCAGGGAACTGCCACTCTGGTGTGGTCCCCTCTCCGCCAACCGGGACTGGCCTCCAGACCTCAGTGTGAGTGAAGGGGAGTGCTGGGAGCTCAGAATTCCAGGTAGAGAATATATACAGTTTATACAATTTTATGCCTGGCAGGAGGACACCATGGCACCCTAGTAGGGGAGGTAGGTCCAGTTTTTAGAGGGTCTCTCCCATGGAGTGTAGTGGGAGGAACTTTGAACTCTGCCCAATTGTTTGTGGGGCACTCTGAGCCGTTCTCATGGGGGAGGGCACTCCCGACCGCTTGGTGATGGATTTTGTACCTTTTGTTTGTATCCTTGTGGTTGCAGCTCACTTCAGCGGGGTTGACGTGCGTTCTTCAACCTTCTCTCTTAGTGCAGCTCAAATCCACCAGGTTACTTGCTGAATTTTTGTCCTTTAACTCTCCTACTGGACTGGAGCCTCTGTGAAAAGCTGGCTTCAGTCAGCCATCTTGTCTCCTCCCCCAGTCCTAACATACATTATCAGTAATAATTTTAATTCATCTAAAAAAAGCCTGAGTCCTAATTTTATCCCTAAAAGGAAAAAGAGATATTATTTCCACTGTTTTTAAAACTTTAATTGGAAAGATAACATATGTATGAGTTCAAACAGACATCAAACAGAACAGAAATCAGTCATGTGAAACGGAGCTAGTTTATTATGGCTTTTTGTTTGAAATATTGTTGATTCTTTCTGTGTTCTGTTTTCCAGAAGTCAAGAAAATAATTTTCTGTCTTTTGAGCTATTTGTAATTTTTAAAGCAATGTATATACTTATGAGCAGAGTTTGAAACATGTATTTTTTCCCTCTTTCTTTGATTTCTCCAGAGTTTAAAAGCTATTTGTAAGTATTCTTAATTCTGACAATACAGTTATTTGCATAAGTTCAGTAAGAATCTGGTTTTTTCTATAGAACATGATAAAGGCACTGGTTATTTTACCAAGGCTTTGGCTGGAATAGCATTTCCAGAAGTATCCAGACTGCATTAAGGAATTGAAGTTGACTTTATAAAGCCAATATAAAGCCCTTTGAAAGACTGGCCAGATACCCATCAGTAACACTTTCTGATCTGTGGTGAGTAACGAAGGTCACTTGATGACAGGTCCAGGAATCAAAATATGCTTGGGGACCCCTGAAAAAGAGGAATTTACCGAATGCATACAGGTATCAAATGGCATGGATGAAACCTGGGCTCTTGAAAGTCTTTCAAGAAAGTCCAGCCTGATTCCTTATAACAGGTTCCAACAAAGCCAATTTTTTAAAAAAAGAGCCTAGATGGCTAATAATTATTCTTACTGCACTCTATGCAAATAATCAAACCCAGCATACTGAAAGTAGTTTATTTTGGCAACTAAGTTAGTTTCACTATATTTTGTTTTTGATAAAGAGAAAAATTGGAGAGAGAAAAATTGTTCAAAGAGAAAAAGCTATAACCCACCTATTAAATCCCAGCTTTGTCTGTAATCTCAACTCATCAAATGAAACATAACTGTTTTACTAAACTAATCTGTTAAGTGGGGCTAAGAGACAGGTCAAAGAGTATAGAATTATATACAGTAGTCATAGTTACTTCAAAGCCTTAAAATTCAACAAAGATCACTTGTTGGCTACACTGGAAAACTTGTGCAGTTTTAAATGTTATCTACTGTATATATATCGATACCTCAAGAAAATTAAAACCTAAGGTGAGAATTTCCTGGTGAATAGTATAACTGTAACACTGCATAATACTGTGTCTAATCTGTTTACTCTGCTGAGTCTGCTGTCGGTAAAAGCCAAGTGGCCCACTTGCCTGGACTCAAAGGATGACATCTAGAGACAGTCAACATGCCCTGCTCCAGCCACATACTGGGAGCTGGCTGGTCAACGCACAGCTGAAGCCTTGGGAAACTCTTCAAGGAACTTGTCTTACTTAAACTTTTGAACTTTAGGAAAAAGGGGGGAAATATCACAGGGAAAAGTATATTAGCCCGCCACCACGGTATTGTTAAATCCTGAGTAGAGAACCCAAGAAAAGTCAAGAAAAGTCACAGTCCCTAAGACCATAGTGCTAAAATATCAGCACCTACAAAAACTAGCTGATATTGAGACCCTAAGTCAACTTCTTAAACATTAGATCACCAAAAACTCTGTTAAAAATATATATAAAAGTGTATAGGTATAATATAACTGAGAAAACTCTGAAGATGAAGTTAAACCTCCCTTCACAGGGTCTAGGAATATATTTATTTGCCTCCTATGACTAAGTGATAACTCAAGTGGGAAATCAAGGCTGCCCTGGTTTAAAAAAAAATAGATTAAAATTGTATATATGTAAGTACTTAAAGAATAACTGAAACGGGTAACAATAGGTGGGGCTTCACCCCACCCCCCACCCCCACTATTCACAGGGTGAAATGAATGTGTAAATGTGCCCTTCTTCCCTGCTCCAACTTTGTCCCCTGGCTATTAGGTCTTTGCTATTGTTTTTGTCTAGTGAGGGGATTAGAGTATATGCTCCTTATTCAAGGTAGAGCCATCCAAAATGTTTAAAACTGCTTTGTTCATAACCATACTGAAACTCAGAGAGTTTGTGCCTGGAGATAAGAATCTGATACATACCAATTATCAGCCCCTTCCCAGCGACACAGATGAATCAAGGATTTGATTCCCCATAAGACCACTGGGGAATGTGGTAACTGACCCTGCAAGAAGACCCCTAAAGGCCCCTAACTGTTTCAGCCTGAGTCCCCGTCTGTCTCAAACCCTCCGTATTAGTTTAATTCTGAGAACAGGTTTCAGAATAGAACAAGGAAGTTTCCTGAGTTCCCAAGAACTCCTAGCAACAGATAACAATGGGAAAACTTACCCCAACTCCCTAGCCATAGGTAAAACAATGGTGAAAAGCTTATTCAAACTTACTTTCCCAGGCCAAGTTTGTCCCCATGCCAGGGAACCCCCGACTCACTGTAATTGGTGCCATAACCCCGACTCACTGTAACCCCACCCTCGTGCCAACCACCATGCTGTAGCCCCCCTGAGCCAACTCTGTAATCCCGCCCCCTGAGCTAACTAACTGCCATGTTCTGCTTTTGTTTTTGCTTGCTTGCATGGCAACAAAAATCGTATAAAAGACAGCCTGCTTTTGTCTTCATGGCCGTTGGCCCTTTGGGTGGCGGCCCGCCTGTGTAGGTGCAATAAATCACTGTGGTCCCCTGAGCAAGTGTAATAAATCACCATTTGATTTATACCTGAAGGGGGGTCTGAGTCTTTCTTCCAGGAGGCAAATAATTACAACAGGGGAAAGAATCCCCATTCAATAAATGGTGCTGGGAGAACTGGATAACAATGTGTAAAAGAGTGAAACTGGACCTGCCCCTTTCTTCACTCACTAAAACTGATTCAAGATGGATAAAAGATCTAAATCTAAGGCATGAATCAATAAAAATCATCCAAGAAAGTGTGGGGAAAACGCTTGAATGTATCAGCCTGGGGAAAGACTATATGAAGAAGACTCCAGTGGCAATTGCAACAACAAAAATAAACAAATGGGACTTAATTTTTTTTTTTGAGACAGAGTTTCAAGCTGTCATCCTGGGTAGAGTACCGTGATGTCACAGCTCACAGCAACCTCAAAGTCTTGGGCTTAAGTATTCTCTTGCCTCAGCCTCCCAAGCAGCTGGGACTACTCGCACCCGCCAAAACACCTGGCTATTTTTTTGGTTGTAGTTGTCATTGTTTGATGGGCCTGGGCTGGATTTGAGCCCACCAGCTCCAGTGTATGTGGCTGGTGCCCTAGCCACTGAGCTACAGGTGCCAAGCCCAAATGGAACTGAATTAAAGTGAATAGCTTCTGTACAGCTAAGGAAACAAAAACCAAAGCAAAGAGACAGCCATCAGAATGGGAAAAGATATTTGCATATTAAGACTCAGACAAAAGCTTGATAACTAGCATCTATAGAGAATTCAAATTAAGCAACAAAAAAGAGTAAACAATCCCTTATATCAATGGGCAAGTGAGATGAATAGAACCTTCTCTAAAGAAGATAGGCAAATGGCTAAGAAACATGAAAAAAATGCTCATCATTCCTAATTATCAGAGAAATGCATATCAAAACCACCCTGAGATAACACCTAACCCCAGTTAGAAAGGCCATATCACAAAGTCTCAAAACTGCAGATGCTGACATAGATGTGGAAAGTGGGGAACACTTTTACACTACTAGTGGGACTGGACACTAATACAACCTTTTTGGAACAAAGTTTGGAGAATCCTCAAATAACTCAAACTAGACCTCCCATTTGATCCTACAATCCCATTACTGGGAATCTACCCAGAAGAAATAAAAAAACCTTTTTATCATGAGAACATTTGCACCAGACTGTTTATTGCAGCTCAATTTACAATTGCCAAACTATGGAAATAGCTTAAAAGCTCACCAATCCAGGAACGATTTAATAAGATGTGATATACATATAATATGGAATACTATTCAGTCACTAAAAAAGATGATGACTTGACATCTTTTATATTAACCTGTTTTAAATTGAAACACATTCTTCTTAGTAAAGCATCACAAGAATGGAGATGCATGAATCCAAAGTACTCAATTCTGATATGAGGATAATTAATGCTAGTACATGGTAGGGGTGGACGTATGTGGGAGGGGAGAGAGAAAGGGGAGGATAGGGGGCCACACGATGTGTGACACATCTCTTAGGGTTGGAACACAATTAGAAGAGGGACGTTACTTAACAAATGCAAGCCCTGTAACCTGGTTCTTTGTACCCTCAAGGAGTCCCCAACAATAAAAAACAAAACAAAAAGATCCACAAATATGTGAGGCAAAGGGTTATATTAAACCCACCATATTTTTTCAAGTAAAAATGACCAACTTAAACTATTATCTTAGATGTCAGTTCATATGTTTATGTTGCTAAGTGCAATTGTTCACTGTTAAAATATGAGGAGGGGAGGAAATCCTAGGATGGAAGTTAATAAATACAATAAAAGTCACTTGTCACAAAATAAAAAAAAATAAATAGAAATTCTAGTGTGCAAAATATAATAACATGCAATTAAATACTGACTGAACATAACTGACAGCCAATTAGCACAAGAAAAGAATGGAGTGGTGACCTGCAAGGTGGTTGGTGGAAAATATGCACATTCAAATACAGAGAGACAATACAAGAAGTGAGAAAAGATTATAAAAGATAGAAAATGGAAAATAGTCGATTATATGTATAATTTGTTTTTCTGGCAAGACTAGAATGAAATAATGAGATCAAAGTACTATTTTAAGAGATGCAAGCTAGTAAGTTTCTCAAACTATATTATGAACAATGAAAAAGAAAATACCAGATTCTTTTGTAATGCGTATGAGTAATTATTAGGTGTTCACACACAAGCATGAGATATGCCTTCCTCAAAGTTTGTTACAACGTCAGCACATTATCTTTCAGACATGAACTTTAAAAAAGAGAAAAACCAACACAGGATTTATCCATTACTAAAGTGGAACTAATCATTCGACAGTCATGGGCAAACATGGAAATAAAACTAAACGGAAGCCAAGCAGGTGGGAGGGTGGTAGAGGGACAGATAAATTCACACCTAACAGGTATAATACCCTGTTTCCCCGAAAATAAGACCTACTTACAGTAAAGATAAGACGTCCCCTGAAAATAAGACCTAGCTCATCTTTGGGAGCACATCTTAAAATAAGACACTGTCTTATTTTTGGGGGAAACAGGGTACATGCTATCTGGGTGATAGGCACCCTTACAACTTTGACTCAAATTGCACAAAAACAATTCATGTAACCAAAACATTTATGCCCCTATAATATTCTGGGGAAAAAAAGAAGCTCTCTGAACACAAACTGTGTAATTACAAAGAAAATTAGACATAGGAATACAATCATCAAAATGATAACAACAAAAGACAAAGAAACAATTTTACAGGATACAGGAAAAAATTACGTATTACCAACTAAATTCTCAACAGATACATTTGGAACCCAGAAAAATAGCAGAATTATACATTTGATGTGCTAAAATAAAATTGCCAGCTTTGAATTTTATAAACAGTGAGAATACCCTTCAAAAATAAAGACATTCTTAAGAAAACAAAGAGAATCTGATTGAATTCTTTAAAGAAACACTATAGGAAGAAGGAAGAAGAAAGAAGGAAAATTATCTGACTTGGCATTATGGTAATGCAAGAAGGCATATAGTGCCCCTAGATAAGATCAATATGTATATAAATTGTTCAAAACAATAATACTATCTGTGGAGTTTAAAATACATATGGAATTAAAATTTATAACAACAGTAGGCCAAAAGAAGAATGGGGATAAATGGAGTTAAAGAAATTTTAAGATGAAAATGTGTCAAATGGTCTATGAACCAAGTGTATGGTGCCCCATGATCATACTAATGTACATAGCTATGATTTAATAAAAAAAAAAAGAAACTCAAACAATGTAACCTAATACTATGCACCCTCATATTAATCTGAAATAATAAAAATACATAAATGAAATAGCTTTCCTAAAAAAAGTAAAATTAAAAAAAATAAAAACCTCAAGGACTATGGAAAAAAAAAAACATTTTAAGATTCCTGAATTGTTCAGAAAGTGTTAAAAAGATCTAATTTAAGTTAAACTTAAATGAGTAAAGGATGGGTGGGCATGGTGACTCACGCCTGTGGGAGGGCAAAGTAGGAGGATTGCTTGAGGTCAATAAGGCAAAACCCCATTTCTACAAAAAAAAATTTTTTTTTATTTATCCAGGTGTAGTGGTACATGCCTGTAGTCACAACTACTTGGAAGCCTGAGGTAGGCGGATTACTTGACGCCAAGTGTTGGAGGCTACAGTGAACTATTATCATGCCAGTACACTTCAGCTGATGGCAGAGCAAGACTTCATCTCAAATGAAAAGAAAATCCAAGTACATACTTGTAATCTCTCGGGTAAAAATTAAAATAATAATAAAGTAATGCCAAATAGTAAAAATGAAATACAGGGTGGACATAAAGTTCATGTGCAATTTACTATGATAAACTATTTTAAATTGCACAAGAACTTTATGTCCACCCTGTATGTAAATAACACTTGATTAATTCAAGGAAAAAGGGGAAAACGTCAAGATTAAGAAAAAAACGAGGACGAAGTAGGAAAAAATATACTTAAACAAATGTATCACTAGTTAACTTAAACAAAATTAGACCAAATACTTGAAATAAAAGACTGAGATTATCAAACTAAGGTTAAAAATCACATATAAACACTAAAACTCTTTTCTGATTACCAAAGACATGCCTGAAATAGGAGTGGATCAAATGTTTCAAAGAAAAAGGATGACAAAATTTATACTGAAATATTACAAGAGACAAAGAGGAGCAGTTCAAACTTGGAAACATCAATTTGATAAGATACAATAATCCTAATGGACATACGCCTAATAATATAGCTTTGAAATATATAAAGCAAATACAGACAGAGCAAGAAGAAATAATGGATATTCTAAAAAGAAAAGTTGCAGATTTCAGGGCGGCGCCTGTGGCTCAGTGAGTAGGGCGCCGGCCCCATATGCCGAGGGTGGCGGGTTCAAACCTCAGCCCCGGCCAAACTGCAACCAAAAAATAGCTGGGCGTTGTGGCGGGCGCCTGTAGTCCCAGCTACTCCGGAGGCTGAGGCAAGAGAATCGCTTAAGCCCAGGAGTTGGAGGTTGCTGTGAGCCGTGTGACGCCACGGCACTCTACCCGAAGGCGGTACAGTGAGACTCTGTCTCTACAAAAAAAAAAAGTAAAAAAAGAAAAGTTGCAGATTTCAGCACACATCTCTCCATGCATAGAGCCAACAAATTCAAATAACTAAAGATACAGAAGTTTTGAAAAGTAAAATTTAAAAACTTCCATCTACCTAACAAATGCAATCAGTGTAACCTAGTTCTTTGTACCCTCAATGAATCCCCAACAATAAAAGAAAAAAAAATCAAGCAGCTCCTATGGCTCAGTGGATAGGGTGCCTGCCCCACATACTGAGGGTGGTGGGTTCGAACCCAGCCCCTGCCTGCTAAAGCAGCAGTGGCAACTGCAACAAAAACATCTGGGCATTGTGGCAGGTGCCTGTGGTCCCAGCTACTTGGGAGTCTGAAGCAAGAGAATCACTTAAGCCCAAGAGTTGGAGGGTGCTGTGAGTTGTGATGCTATGGCACTCTACCGAAGGCGGCAAAGCAAGATTCTGTCTCAAAAAAAAAATTGTTTTATTTTAAAGCTTGATTTAATTGACATATTTATCAGTACAGGGCATCTACAAAAAACCCACAGCTAACATCATATATAATGGTGAAGGAATGAAAGCTTTTCCCTTAAGATAAAGAAAAAGACAAAAATGTGCCTTCTCATCCTCCCTTCCTTCCTTTTCTTTTTCTTTCTTTCTTTTTTTTTTTTTTTTTTTTGGACAGGATCCTTTGCTGTTGCCTACCGTAGAGTGCAATGGCACTATTTACTGCCACTTCAAATTCCTGAGCTCAAACAATACTCTTCTTGCCTCAGCTTCCCAAGTAGCTAGGAGTAAAGGTGCATACGAAAAACACCTGACTAATTATTTTTTTTATTTTAGAGACAGGGTCTCATTATGTTGCTTAGGCTGGATTTGTAGTCTTGGCCTCAAGTGATCTTCCTGACTCAGCTTCCAAAAGTGTTGGGATTATAGGCATAAACCATGACACCTGATCTTCTCACTATTTCTTTTCAAAATTGTATTTGAGGTTCTAGCTCAAGCAATTATCCAAGAAAAGAAAGAAGAGAAAGAAAGAGGGAAGGGGAGAGAAGGGAAAGGAGAAAGAGGGAAGGGAAGGGGAGGGGAAAAAAAGAGCTTTCAGACTGGAAAAGAAAATGTTAAACTACCTGTATTCATATATGACATGATGTTACATATAGAAAATCCTAAGCAGGGGTCCTCAAACTTTTTAAACAGGGGGCCAGTTCACTGTCCCTCAGACCGTTGGAGGGCCAGACTATAGTTTAAACAAACAAACAAACTATGAACAAATTCCTATCCACACTGCACATAGCTTATTTTGAAGTAAAAAAATAAAACAGGAACAAATACAATCACACTGCCTCATGTGGCCCGCCAGCCATAGTTTGAGGACCCCTGTAAGGAATCTATATAAAAAATTATTAGAGCTAATAAAAAGTTCAACAAGGTTACAGGGTACAATATCCATATATAGAAATCAATTATGTTGAGATTTTTTTAAAAGAGTCCCACTCTGTTGCCTAGGCCCCTTTCAAAATTCAGTGGCCTTTTCTGCAGTAATTGATAGCTAATCTTAAATTGTATATGAAAATGTGAGGGATCTCAAATAATGAAAATAATCTTGAAAAGCAGAAAAAATTAAACTCCTTAGACCTATTGATTTTAATGTTTACAATACGACAACAGTGTAAATATGATGTGGTACTGTCTTAAGGATAGACATGTAGGTTAATGGAATAAAACTGAGAGTCCAGCAATAACCATCTACAATTATGACCAATTGATCTTTGGTAATGGTGCCAAAACAATTCAATAGGGAAAGAATAATTTTTCTACAAATGCTGCTGGAACAAGTGATATCACATGCAAAAGAACGAAGTTCTCTACCTTATGCCATACAGAAAAATAAACTTAAAATAAGTGAAAGGTTTAATTATAAGAGCAAAAACTACTCTTAAAAGAAAATACAGGCATAAATCTCCATAATTCTGGATTAGGGAATGGCTTTTTAGGTATGACATCAAAAACAAAAATAACAACAAAAGAACAAAAAAAACTGCAATTGTTTAAAATAATTTTGTGCTTCATAGAAAGTGAAATGACAACCAAAAGAATAAGAGAAAATATTTGCAAATCATATGTCTGATAAGAACTTGTATCCAGAAGATATTAAAAAACTCTTATAACTAAAAAATAAAAATAACTCAATTTAAAAATGGACAAAGTATTCAAGTAGAAAGTCTCCAAAAATGATATAAAGATAGCCATCATTCATTTCAGGAATACAAATCAAAACCACAAAGAGATAATGCTTTACACACACCAAAAGTGCTATAAGCAAAATGACAGAAAATAATGTGTTAATGAGGATATGGAGCAACTGGAATCCTCACATACTGCTGCTAGGAATGTGAAATGGTATGGCTACTTTGGAATTAAAACATATACGCACACAAAAACCTCTAATAAATATTCATAGTAGCATTATTTGTCAAAGTCAAAAAGTGGAGGCAACCCAAAAGTCCATTAGTTATGGAATAACTAAATGTGGTATAAACAAATGTGGTATACTCATACAACAATATTATCCAATGATAAAAAGGAAAGAAACAATAATATATGTTAGGACATAGACAAACCTTGAAAACATTATGTTAAGTAAAAGAAGCCAAAGGTCACATGTTGTGCTATTCAATTTACACAAAATATATAGAGTAGACAAATCACTAAAAACAGAAAGTAGATTAGATTGTCTCAGGGGCTGGGGAAAGGAGGAATAGGAATTGACTGCTAATGTTTCCAAGTTTCTTTGTGTGGTAAGAAAAATATTTTGAAATTAAATAGTAGAGATGGTTGTAAAACCTTGAAAATATACAATAAACCACTGAATTGTATCATTTAAAAGGGTGAATATTATGGTACGTTAATTAAATATCAATGTTGAAAATAAAATACCTCTATTTATTGCAAAGAAAGTGAATCCATAATTTAAAGCTTCCCAGAGACCAGATGGCTTATTCAGTAAATTATTGTTAATATTTGGGGGGCGGAGAAAAGATATCTGACAGAAGCCAGCTTTCCACAGAGGCTCCCATCCAGAAGTAGAGTCAAAGGACAGAAATTTAGCAAGTAACCTGGTGGATTAGAGCTGCACCAAGAGAGAAGGTTGAAGAACGCACATCAACCGCACTGAGGAGAGCTGTGACCCCAAGGATACAAACAAAAGGTACAAAATCCATCACCAAGCAGATGGGAGTCTGCTCCCCCATGAGAATGGCTCAGAGTGCCCCAGAAACAAGCCAGCAGAGTTCAAAGTTCCTCCCACTACACTCCACAGGAGAGAACCTCTAAAAACTGGAACTACCTCCCCTACTAGGGTGCCACGGGGCTCTCCTGCCAAGCATAAAACTGTATAAAACTGTATATATTATCTACCTGCAATTCTGAGCTCCCAGCCCTCCCCTCCACTCTCACTCTGAGGTCTAGAGGCTTTTCCCCCAGGAGTTCAGATTCTTGGGTGTTTTCTTGAGAGGTGTGGACAGGGCCTGAACTGTTGGTGGTCAGTGCTGATTCTGTGGCATGGGAGTGAGGAGAGGACAGTCGGCTGAGAGGGAACCACACCGGAGCGGTGGTGCCCCGAGGCGCAGAACAGCAGCCGTTTTTTGGCAGCAATAGGGCTCACTCCCAGATATTCCAAAGCCACACCCCCTGTGTCCCTGGGCAACCAGAGGAGGCCAGGCATCTTTCCAGGTGGCAACCACTGAGGAACAGATCTGGGATGGAAATGCAAGCCCCGTGAGTAAAGAGTTTGCCTGAAGTGGTACCAGCCTGGGTGGAGTGTGGGGACTAGAAAATGCACACGAAAAGCCGAGAAATTTCCAGGTCAGGGCTGACCCAGCAGACCACTTTACTGAGCCTAAGACACACCAGGCTCTCAGGGGATTTTCCACCTATAGACAAAGAAAGGCAGGAGGCTAGAACTGACAGCTAATCAAATACAAACCTGCAGGAGAAAAGATGGCCTGAAGGGCAGGATCTGGGAACTCAAAACAGCTTCTCTTCTGCAGGGGAATTTAGCAGGGACAGAAACGAATTCCCCCAAAGTTGTTCTGTTCTGTTCTTTCAATAACATCAATTAGGTGCAGAGCTACACCTGAGTGAACAACCCCCCAGCCTCCATCAAGCACCTGAGGTTGTCAAGGCTCACCTCCCCCTGCTGGATAGAGGGAGAGCGCAGTGGCCTGGCTGAGCACAAATAGATTTCCTTCTGATTCAGGCAGGTGCAAACCCTTGGAGTATCTGCTCACCAGAGGCAACTGGGTCACAGCCATGTGGGGCTATCAGTTACTGGGTGTGACAGAGCTACAAGGTGGGGAAGAAGGCATCAACCTTCCCAGACTAATTTATTTGCTGGGTCAGTCCTCCTGACCTCACGGAGCACTGGACCAAGTCATATCTGAGTTGTCACCAGACACCTGCGATCCAGTTGCCAGAGACCTTTTAAACTCTTCCACCTGAGACACGTGCTGACTGAGACAATTGATTTGGACCTTTTAAACTGAGCCAATAGCCCAAGGACTATTCGAGTGGTTCCCTGGGTGTGTGGTTGTAGGAAGATTTGATTTTCCTCTTCAAATTATTGCCTGTGGGGCGCGGGGTGACTTAATTGCTGGCATTTCTCCACAGCTGAGACTTCAACCCAGAGTAACTGTTTCACTAGGGTTGAACAAGGACCAGGTGAAAACAAGAGAGAACCACTTAGCCCCACCACACCAAACTGGTCCCCAGTTTCTCAGGCCATAGCACTGTACAGATTCTCTACAAAGCTCCAGGGGAAAAAAGAAACAATGTCAAATAATCATGGAGCAGAATCGGCGGAAAAACTCTAGTAACATGAATAACCAGAATAGATAACCCCCGCAAAGAAAGATATGGCAGATGTAACTGAAGATAACATTCATAAACAGCTGGCCGAGATGTCAGAAATCGAATTTGGAATTAGGCTTTCAAACAAGATTAATAGAATGGAGAAAAATTTGGAATTAGAAATTTTAGGAGCAATTCAAAAGTTGTCTCAAGAATTTAATGAAGTTAAAGACAAAACTACCAAGATTTTGATGCACTGAAGCAAGAATTTGCAGCCCTCAAAGATCTGAAAAATACAAGAGAATCGCTCAGTAACAGAGTGGAGCATGCAGAAGAAAGTATTTCTGACATTGAAGACAAAGCCTTTGAATGCTCCCAAACTCTCAAAGAGGAAAAGAAATGGAGAGCAAAACCAGATCATTCTCTCAAAGAGCTTCGGGATAATTCAAAGAAGGTTAATAACTGCCTCAATGGAATCCCTGAAAGTGATGAAGTGGCCTTGAAAGGCACAGAGGCCCTTCTCCATGAAAATATGAAAGAATATTCCAAACGTGACAAGAGATTCTCAAATTCAGATAACAGACAGTTTCAGAACTCCAGCACAACTCATTCCGAATAAGACATCCCCCAGGCATACCATAATTAACTTCACTAAAGTTAATATGAAGGAAAAAATTCTCAAAGCACCCAGACTAAAGAAATCCATTACCTACAAAGAAAAGAATATTAGAATGACTGCAGATCTCTCTCCTGAAACTTTACAAGACAGAAGAGGCTGGTCATTGACTTTTAATCTCCTAAAACAAAATAACTTTCAACCCCGGATCTTGTATCCAGGTAAACTGAGTTTCATTTATGATGGAGAAATTAAATACTTTAATGACATTCATATATTGAAGAAATTTGCCATAACCAAACCAGCTCTTCAGGATATTCTCAGACCTATCCTCCTTAATGACCAGCCCAATCCTCTACGACAAAAGTAAACTTACTCAGAAACTTTTGTTCAAACTCCAACTTCCATTGTGGCAAAAAAATTAAAAAATGTCCACTGGACTTTTGAAAAACTCGATACCCAAAATTTTACCAGATTTATCAATATGCTCCATTAATGTAAACGGCTTAAACTGTCCTCTAAAGAGGCACAGGTTAGCTGACTGGATGCAAAAACTCAGGCCAGATATTTGCTGCATACAAGAGTCACATCTTACCTTAAAAGATAAATATATAGCCGGGCGTTGTGGCGGGCGCCTGTAGTCCCAGCTACTCGGGAGGCTGAGGCAAGAGAATTGCTTAAGCCCAGGAGTCGGAGGTTGCTGTGAGCTGTGTGAGGCCACGGCAATCTACCGAGGGCCATAAAGTGAGACTTTGTCTCTGCAAAAAAAAAAAAAAAAAGATAAATATAGACTCAGGGTGAAAGGATGGTTGTCCATATTTCAGGCAAATGGTAATCAGAAAAAAACAGGTGTGGAAATTCTATTTGCAGACACAATAGGCTTTAAACCAACAAAAGTAAGGAAGGATAAGAAGGGTTGCTACATATTTGTTAACAGTAATACTCAATATGATGAGATTTCAATTATGAATATTTATGCACCCAACCAGAATGCACCTCAATTTATAAGAGAACCTCTAACAGACATGAGCAACTTGATTTCCTCCAGCTCCATATTAGTCGGACATTTCAACATTCCTTTGGCAGTGTTGGATAGATCCTCCAATAAGAAGCTGAGCAAACAAATTTAAGATTTAAACCTAAACATGCAACATTTGGATTTAGCAGACATCTACAGAACATTTCATCCCAAGAAAACTGAACACACATACTTCTCATCAGCCCACAGAACATAATCAAAAATCGATCACAACTTAGGTCACAAGTCTAACCTCAGTAAATTTAAAAGAATAGAAATTATTCCTTGCATCTTCTCAGACCACCATGGAATAAAAGTTGAACTCAGTAACAACAGGAATGCAATACTCATACAAAAAAATGGAAGTTAAATAACCGTATGCTGAATGATAGCTGGGTCAGAGATAAGATTAAGAAGGAAATTCAAAAAAAATTTCTGGAACAAAACGACAATGAAGACACGAATTATCAGAAACTTTCCCTAATAGCGAAATTTATAGCACTGCAAGCCTTCCTCAAGAGAACGGAAAGAGAGGAAGTTAACAACTTAATGGGACATCTCAAGCAACTGGAAAAGGAAGAACATTCCAACCCTAAACCCAGTAGAAGAAAAGAAATAACAAACGATAGAGCAGAATTAAATGAAATTGAAAACAAAAGAATTACATAATAGAACAACAAATCAAAAAGTTGGTTTATTAAAAAGGTCAATAAAAATAGATAAAACTCTGGCTAACCTAACCAGCAAAAAAAAGAGTAAAATCTCTAATTTCATCAATCAGAAACAACAAAGACAAAATAACAACAGACTCCTCAGAAATTCCAAACATCCTTTATAAATATTACAAGAAACTTTATTTTCAGAAATATGAAAATATGAAGGAAATTCACCAATACTTGGAAGCATGTCACATTCCAAGACTTAGCCAGAATCAAGTGGAAATGTTGAACAGGCCAATATCAAGTTCTGAAATAGCATCAGCTATACAAAATCTTCCTAAAAAGAAAAGCCAGGGACCAGATAGCTTCACATCAGAAATCTACCAAACCTTTAAAGAAGAACTAGTACTTACATTACTCAACCAGTTCCAAAATGTAGAAAAAGAGGGGAAACTACCCAACACGTTCTATGAAGCAAATATCACCCTGATCCCCAAACAGGGAAAAGACACAAAAAGAAAAGAAAATTATAGACCAATATCACTAATGAATATAGATGCAAAAATATTCAACAAGATCCTAACAAACAGAATCCAACAACACATCAAACAAATTATACATCATGACCATGTCGGCTTTATCCCAGGGTCTCAAGGCTGGTTCAATATACGTAAATCTACAAGTATAATTCAGCACATAAACAAATTAAAAACAAAGACCATATGATTCTCTTAGTTGATGCACAAAAAGCTTTTGATAATATCCAGCATCCCCTCATGATCAGAACCCTTAAGAAAATTGGTATAGAAGGGACAATTCTTAAACTTATAGAGGCCTTCTCCAGCAAACCCACAGCCAATATCTTATTGAATGGAGTTAAATTGAAATCATTTTCACTCAGATCAGGAACCAGACAAAGCTTCTCATTGTCTCCACTGCTCTTTGATATTGTAATAGAAGTTTTAGCTATTGCATTAGGGAATAAAAGGCGATCAAGTGTATCCATATAGGGTCAGAAGAGATCAAACTTTTGCTCTTCACAGATGATATGATCATATATCTGGAAATCACCAGGGATTCTACTACAAAACTCTTAGAAGTGATCAAGGAATACAGCAGCGTCTCAGGTTACAAAATCAATATTCATAAATCGGTAGCCTTTATATATACCAGCAATAGTCAAGCTGAAAAAACAGTTAAGGATTCTTTTCCATTCAGAGTAGTGCCAAAGAAGATGAAATATGTGGGAGTTTATCTAACAAAGAACATGAAATATCTCTATGAAGAGAACTATGTAACTCTAAGAAAAGAAATAGCTGAAATTGTTAACAAATGGAAAAACATGCCATGCTCATGGCTGGGAAGAATCAACATTGTTAAAATGTCCATACTACCCAAAGCAATATACAATTTTAATACAATCCCTATTAAAGCTCCACTGTCTTACTTTAAAGATCTTGAAAAAATAATACTTCGTTTTATATGGAATCAGAAAAAACCTCCAATAGCCAACACATTACTCAGTAATAAAAACAAAACAGGAGGAATCATGCTACCAGACCTCAGACTATACCATAATTCGATAGTGATCATAAAAGCATGATACTGGCACAAAAACAGAGAAGTAGATGTCTGGAACAGAATAGAGAACCAAGAGATGAATCCAGCTACTTATTGTTATTTGATCTCTGACAAGCCAATTAAAAACATTCAGTGGGGAAAAGATTCCCTATTTAACCAATGGTGCTGGGTAAACTGGCTGGCAACCTGTAGAAGACTGAAACTGGACCCACACCTTTCACCATTAACTAAGATAGACTCTCATTGAATAAAAGATTTAAACTTAAGACATGAAACTATAAAAATACTAGAAGGGAGTGCATGGAAAACCCTTGAAGAAATCTGTCAGGGCGAGTATTTCATGAGGAGGACCCCCTGGGCAATTGAAGCAGCTTCAAAAATACACTACTGGGACTTCATCAAACTAAAAAGCTTCTGTACAGCCAAGAACACAGTAAATAAAGCAAGCAAACAGCCCTCAGAATGGGAGAAGATATTTACAGGTTATGTCTCTGGCAAAGGTTTAATAACCAGAATCCACAGAGAACTCAAACGTATAAGCAAGAAAAGAACAAGCGATCCCATTGCAGGCTGAGCAAGAGACTTGAAGAGAAACTTCTCTGAAGAAGACAGGAGCACGACCTACAGACATATGAAAAAATGCTCATATTCTTTAATCATCACAGAAATGCAAATCAAAACTACTTTGACATATCATCTAACTCCAGTAAGATTAGCCCATATCACAAAATCCCAAGACCAGAGATGTTGGCATGGATGTGGAGAAAAGGGAACACTTTTGCACTGCTGGTGGGAATGCAAATTAATACATTCCTTTTGGAAAGATGTTTGGAGAACACTTAGAGATCTAAATATAGATCTGCCATTCAATCCTATAATTCCTCTACTAGGCATATACCCAGAAGACCAAAAATCACATCATAACAAAGATATTTGTACCAGAATGTTTATTGCAGCCCAATTCATAACTGCTAATCATGGAAAAATCCCAGTGCCCATTGATCCACAAATGGATTAATAAATTGTGGTATATGTACACCATGGAATATTATGCAGCCTTAAAGAAAGATGGAGACTTTATCTCTTTCATGTTTACACAGATGGAGCTGGAACATATCCTTCTTAGTAAAGTATCTCAAGAATGGAAGAAAAAGTATCCAATGTACTCAGCCGTGCTTTGAAACTAATTTATGGCTTTCACATGAAAGCTATAACCCAGTTATAACCTAAGAATAGGGAGAAGGGAGAAAGGGAGGTGAGGGAGGGGGGAGGATGGGTGGATGGAGGGTGATTGGCAGGATTACACCTGTGGTATATCTTACAAGGGTACATGTGAAACTTAGTAAATGTAGTATATAAATGTCTTAACACTATAACTAAGAAAATGCCAGGAAGGCTATGTTAACCAGTGTGATGAAAATGTGTCAAATGTTCTATAAAACCAGTGTATGGTGCCCTATGATTGCATTAATGTACACAACTATGATTTAATAATAAAAAATAAAAAATAGATTGTTAATATTTAAGAACAAATAATAGTAATTTTAAGAGAAGAGAAAAACCTCTTTTAGAAACTTGAAAAAAGAGGAGACATTTCAAGTGGTTTTGTGAGGTCAGGGTAACTTTGATACTAAAATCTATAAGCCCATTATATAAAAGTTTAATTATAGGTAAATTTATATTAGAACACCAATAAAAAGCCTAAGCAACATATTTTCAGGTCATATTCATCAATATGTAAAAAAGAAAAATGTCACAAGCAAGTGGGTTTATTTCAGAAATGCTAGGTTGATTTAACATTCAAAAATCAATCAATGCAATTCATTATATTAACAGGAAATAGAGAAAAAACTACATGATTATTTCAAAGCATACAGAAAATATTTTATAAAACATTTAATAGCCATAGGAACAGATAAAAATTTTCTCTCTCTTATATGGAGTTAGCACACAAATACAAACAACCTTCAGCAAACATTATAATTAATGGTTAGTTACTGAATTCTTTTCTCCTGAGATTGAGAATGAGGCAAGGTTATCCACTGAGACCAATTCTATCTAACATGTACTAAAGATTCTAACCAGTGAATCAGGTAAATGTTAAAAAGAAAGAAAACAAACAGGGTTATAAAGGAAGAAACAAAGTTATCATTCACAGAGAACAGCTTATGCAATAAATGAATTTAGCAAGGTCACTGGATAAAAGTCTATATACAAATATCGATTTTACTTTCATACACAGGGAACTAACAATTACACGATGAAATTTTAAGAAAATGATGCCATTTTCATTATCTTCTAAAAACATCAAATATTAAGAATAAATCTAAGGATACATGCACAAAACTTCCACACAATATTACTGAGAGAAAACATTATGGAGAGTTTTGGATGCTGGTAAAAATCATTTGCTAAATGCTGCTGTTCCAGTCTCTGAATTTCATGTCATATCTCTCTCATTATTCCTTTCTCCACTTTTTTTTTATTAAATCATAGCTGTGTACATTAACGCAATTATGGGGTACCATGTGCTGGTTTTATATACAATTTGAAATACTTTCATGAAACTCCCTTCTTCACTTTTAAAACACTGGTACGAGCCTACTGACCTTGTGCATAAGCTATTGTAACAGTTTTTAAACTACCTTCTTGCCTATATTCTCCCCTCTGAGCCTAGTTTATTCTACTCACTGTTGCCAGATCAAGTTATCTATCACTATCCTTCTCGAAAATATTTTTATTACATTTTTTAAATGGTGAGGCTCGGAGCCCATTACACAGTTGTTACAGCGCCAGCCACATGCACCGAGGCTGGTGGGTTCAAACCCAACCCAGGCCAGCTAAGCAACAATGATAACTGCAACAAAAAAATAGCCAGGCGTTGTGACAAGCACCTGTAATGCCAGCTACTTGGGAGGCTGAGGCAAAAGAATTGCTTAAGCCCAAGAGTTTGGGCAACATGGTAGGACTCTGTCTCAAAATAAAATAAAATAATGAATAGGTTAAGCTATTTTGCATGATTTCAAGGTTTGTGTTCCACTATTCCTGATTCTAGTAGTCCAACCAAATTTAAATTGTTGCTATTTTCTGAATATATCCTCCATTTTTCCGTGTCTTTTTTTTTTAAATTGAGACAGAGTCACACTTTGTCACCCTCAGTAGAGTACCATGGCATCACAGCAATACAGGACAAGTGGCACCACAGACAGCTCAGCTGAGCTCAGGGGTGGACCTGCCACCTCCACCCTGGGTATTCATGCAGCCTCAGCCAGCAGAAGAAGAAGCAGGTTGGGGGTGGAGGAGGCCCTGGGAGCCCACCGGAGGCTCCAGGAGCCAAAGGAGCCAGACAACTGCTAGGGAGACACCAGCACCTGAGTGTCTCCTTCCCCTTGCACTTACCTCTCAACATAGAACCCCCATTACCTATACCTAGGTCAATTTCATGGAATTTTCCTAGGTCTCAATTCCACAGTGGACTATGTCCATTCATTAATGCCCTCATTCACCTTTCCCCAGCAGAAGGGACTGTATCCATTCATTAATGCACTTATTCCTCTTACCCCAGCAGAAGGGACTGTATCCATTCATTTGTTACCAAGTCCTGGCCTAATGTAACTACAAAGGATCCATGTGACTATATATACCCCTAGACAAAGAACCCAGAGACAGAGAGAGACAAAGAGCCTGGAGAGAGAGCGCTCCCTCCTCCACTTGGGTTTTCTTCTCTCTGCCAGGAGCTTTGGTGTTTTTTGTTGGTTTTGTAGTTTTTGGCCGGGGCTGGGTTTGAACCCACTACCTCCAGCATATGGGGCTGGCACCCTACACCTTTGAGCCACAGGCACCGCCCGAGCTTTGGTGTTTTTACATTCTTTTCTGTAAAATAAATCTTGTCTTACACTGATCTGTGGTCCATGGATTCATTCTCGGAATCAATGAGACCAAGAACCGACTGAAGATGAAATTCCGGTATTATATTTTGGGAACCATCCAGGATAGAAGACGATTTGTGGTAAGCAATGGGACCACTTACCTCTATACTGCTTTTCTCTATAGTTATAACAATGGAGACTAATAATTTTGATTCCCGTCACCTGGTAAAAATGCATAGTGCAGCTGCTGACCTCCAGGTCACAGGCAAGAGGCTGCTGGGGAACAAACTTTCTAATTCTCCTTGGCCCCAGAAAGGAGCCAAAGGGAAGGCTTTTGAAACTATTCTGTATTCACTCCTATTCTCTGTATGAGAGCTGAGCAAAGAAATACCACCTAGAGGTCCTGGGATCCCCAGCATTTTTTCTGACCCCAGGGCACTGGAGGGCCTTCTGAAAAATGTACTCTCTCAGTTCTTTTACTATCTTCTCTTCCATGGTCCCAAACTTTTCCTAGTTCTCTCTATAGACCTCTGCTGCTTTTCTTTCTCTCCTTTTAGTTTACATGCTTTGTTTGAATGTTGATAAAGGATTGCTTTATGTATTTAGTTAATTTTTGTACTGGCTTATTCTGGTATTTTTCAGATGTTTTAAGTGAGCTTCTGATGTTGTAGGTGTGTTGTAAGGTCCTTTTATTGCCTTTCATTACAAAATTAAATTCAATTGGCTTTTTTTTGTGTGTTGGAGGAAAAAGCTAAACGAAGTTAACAGAGGCCTAGAAGTTGGCTCCAAACAAAGAGCAAAATGATTCCCCTATATAGCTTCTCTGGGCAACCAGGAGCCTGTGAAGGGAAGCCCAGGGCAACTCCCCAAGGAAAGAATGGCCCTAAACCCTAGGCTATAGTTCAGTCATTTCTTTCTTTTCTTTTCTTTTTTTTTTTTTTTTTTTTGAGACAGAGTCTCACTTTGTCACCCTCAGTACTGTGCCATGGCATCACAGTTCACAGCAACCTCAAACTCTTGGGCTTAAGCAATTCTCTTGCCTCAGCCTCCCAAGTAGCTGAGACTACAGGTGCCCGCCACAATGCCTGGCTATTTTTTGTTGCAGTTGTCATTGTTGTTTTGCTAGCCCGGGCCGGTTTAAAACCCGCCCAGTGTATGTAGCTGGTGCCGTAACCACTGTGATACAGGCGCCAAGCCTATAGTTCTTAAAAATGAAGAAAGGCAATGAAAATAGCTCTGGGTGTTTGATTTTTTTTTCTTTATTGATATAATTGGGAAAGCTTAAAATAATTTTAGGTTTCTCTAAGACTTTGGCTAATTGTAACTAATTGTAATGCAAAGTTTCAAAGCGTCTCTCAACCCTGACTTGTAACTGAGTTTAATTATTGTTGACTTGCTAATATTGGGAAAGAAAGGAAGGTTGTAACATAGCATTTAAGACTTGCTCATGACAGAAAGCCTATTTTCCTTTGTTACTGGCGATTAAAAAAAAAGCTCATAGAAATCATAAAAAGTTAAATGTGCAAGCACTGCACATCAGTTTTCTCCAGGGCAGGGCTCATCCCCGCTTTGATTGATACTCAGGGAAAGGCACAGAAAGGAGCAGAACTTGCATCAGGTGGGACCAGGTTCTCCGGCTGTGTTGCCAGCAAGTTATAAGCACAGGAGAACCAACAGATACAAAGTACCACACTGGTAAGTGTGGCTAAATCCAGACAAATGCAGAGGCCGAGGAGACCACTGTCTTCAGGGATTCTTCCCCAAGTATTGGAAGGAGGCTTCCTTTTGATTGGCCAGAAGTCATCTTGGATTGGTCAAAGGATGCTTTGACAACCCAGGAATACAGGGTAGGTTTGATTAAGACAGTGGATGTTTGTTCTTTCCCACAAATGGGTAACATTCTTTCTCTAAGAGAACACCCAGGTAACATTCTCCTACCAAGAGAATTGTCATCAGCTGGGACCAGGCTCCCAGATACCTGATTTTTCGTCCTGTGCTGCCAGAACACTCTGCTAGGCTATTTTGGGACAGGTTTGATCCCCAGACACTGAAAAAAGAATGTATGGTTTTCTTCTGCACCAAGGCCTGGGCTTAGTATTGACTTTCCAATGGTGAATGATAACTACCAGAAAATACACCAAACTATGGTAAATGAGAAAGAAACTGGTCTGAATTACATATGTGCAAGCTTTCTTTTTCCTCAGGAACAACCCCCAAGTGTGTAAAAACTGTCAGATAGATTCAGCTCTCCCGGCCAGGAATTCCCAAGAGAGATGCCCTCTCCTCTTAGTTCAAACCCACCATCTACTTCTCCCACACCTTCCTCCATGTCTTTAGAAAACCCTAAGAAAGGGTCTATTCCCAGAGTTTCTTCTGTTCTTGTTGGGACCCCCAAAAGGCAACTGTATCCTTCTTTATGTCCCTTAGTTGAGACTTTGTGTGGTGAGCGGGGAGGTGTGTGAGTATTCACTCTGTTTTCTGTGGCAAATTTAAAACAAATTAAGATTGATTTAGGAAAATTTTCTAAAGACCTCGATAGCCACAGAAATGTTCTCAAAGGGTTAGGACAAAGCTTTTACCTCTCTTGGAGAGATGTAATGCTATTGCTAGATCAAATTTAAACTGTTAATGAAAAAAATAAAGTCTTAGATCAGTGGTTCTCAACCTTCCTGATGCCACAGCCCTTTAATACAGTTCCTGTGGGTTGAGAACCACTGTCTTAGATGAAGATAGAAAGTGGGGTGATTTGTAGTTCATGTCCAATGCTAATGGCAGTATGTCTCCTGAGGAAAGAGACAGATACCCCAAATGGGACCCTGAGAAACAAGGTGACTGGTGGTGTAAACATTTTCTAACATGTAGCCTGGAAGGTTTATTTTGATCCAAGAAAAAGCCTATGAACTATTCTAAGTTGTCTACTATTTACCAGGAAGAAAATGAGAATCCCTCAGCCTTTCTTGAGCAACTTAGGGAGGCAATGAAAAAACACACTCAGTTAACATCTGACTCCTTAGAAGGCCACGTTATTTTAAAAGATAAATTTATCACTCAGGTGGCCCCAGACATTTGAAGAAAACTTCAGAAATTGTTTCTAGGCCCAGATCATAACCTGGACAATCTTCTTAAACAGGCCAGTGATCTTTTATAACTGAGATCAGAAGAAAGAGGAGAAAAAGACAGAAGGGATAGAAAAAGAATAGCAGCTCTAGTAATGGCACTCCAACAAACAAGCACCATTCAAGGGCAGAGGGAAGCCCAGAGGAGCTAAGAAAAAGTGCTTCCAATGTGGTCAGACTGGCCACTTCAGAAAAGACAGCCCCCAGAAGCACCACCAGCTAGGCAAGCCACCTGGCCCCTATTCAGAATGCAAGGATGACCACTAGAGTGGTCCTGTCCTCAGAGGTGAAGGCCTCCTGTGACAGTAATCCCATCAGCTCCCAAACTGGCCTGAGGGTGCCCGGGGCAGATTCTCATGGCTCCAGCTTGTGTCATCACCCCTCAAGAGCCCCGGGTTTGCCTCATAGTGGAGGACCAGAAGACAGAATTTCTTCTGGACACTGGAGCAAACTTTTCTGTACTCCTCTCTAACCCTGGTCTTCTATCCCCCAAATCTGTAATGATACAGGGGGTGTCTGCAAAGCCAGTTACCAAATTTTTCTCTCTGACTTTAAGCTGCAATTGAGGTGACTGTCTGTTCTCTCATGCCTTCCTAATCATGCCTGAAAGTCCTGCTCCCCTCTTGGGGAGAGACATACTAACTAAACTGGGAACAACCATTTATATGAATATGGAACAAGAATCTATACTATGCCTTCACTTATTAGAGACAGAAATTAACTCAGAAGTGTGGGCTACTGAGGGACAGGTGGGAAGAGCAAGACCCAATCCAGACATGGTTTTGTATACAGATGGAAGTTCTTTCATAGAACAAGGAACTGACAAACAGGCTATGCTGTAGTTACTCAGTATGCTGTAATTGAGAATGGGTCTCTCCCTTCAGGAACCAATGCACAATTAGCTGAGCTAATAGCTTTAACCGTGCTTTAGAAATTGGGAGAAACAAATGAGTCAATATATACACTGACTCAAAATATGCCTTCCTCCTTTTACATGCCCATGCTGACATTGGGAAGGAAAGGCAAGACCTAACTTCCAATGGCTCCCCCATAAAATATTATCATGAAATAGACAGGTTATTACAAGCTGATATGCTTCACAAGAGGTAGCAATTATTCATTGTAAGGGACACCAAAAGACCTTAGATGAGATTTCTAAAGGTAGCCAACTTGCTGATAAAGGGGCCAAAATGGTGGCACAAAAAATAATAATTTCCCTTGTGGCACCCCTCATTTGGGAGGGATCACTTGAGAATCATGCACCTCAATATACCCAAAAAGAAAAGGAATGGGCTTTATCTAGAGCAGTGGTTCTCAACCTTCCTAATGCTGCGACCCTTTAATATAGTTCCTCATGTTGTGGTGACTCCCAACCATAAAATTATTTTTGTTGTTACTTCATAACTGTAATTTTGCTACTGTTATTATTCATAATGTAAATATCTGATATGCAGGATGTATTTTCATTGTTACAAAGGTGTCCTGACCCACAGGTTGAGAACCGCTGATCTAGAGACTATTCACTACTTCCATCATGCTGGCTACAAAACAAAAGTGGACTTTTGCTATTACCTGCTGCAAGTCAATGGAAAATACTTAAAATTTTACATCAGTCTTTTCATTTTGGCACTGAAAGCACCTATCAAATGGCTAAAGCTCTCTTTAATAGGAAAAACTTATTTAAAACTGTAAAACAGATAACAAGGACTTGTGAGGTATGTCAGAGAAACAATCCTTCAAATCACCATCTAGTTCCCCCAGGTATATAGAAACAAGGTAAATATCCAGGTGAAGACTGGCAAATAGATTTCACTCATCTCCCTAAGGTACATGGTATACAATATTTGCGGATATTAGCAGATACTTTTACTAATGAGATTGAAGCATTCCCTTGCAGGACAGAAAAGGCCCAGGAAGTTGTAATGACTTTAGTACATGAGATTATCCCCAGGTTTGGACTCCCTTGGCATTTGCAAAGTGATACTGGGCCAGCCTTTAAAGCAGCTGTTACACAGGGAATATCTAAAGCCCTGGGCATAAAATAATCATCTATACTGTTCTTGGAGAACCCAATCCTCTGGGAAGGTAGAAAAAAATGAAGGATAAAATCAAAGGACAGTTATGAAAGCTAACTCAAGAGACTCACCTCCCTTGGACTAAATTACTTTCCATTGTTCTCCTTAGAGTAAGAAATTTACCTAAGAAGCTTGGTTGTGGTTCATTTGAATTATTATATGGAAGACACTTTTTAACTAACCATTTATTATTAGATCAAGAAACTACAGAATTAGTAAAACATATTACTTCTTTACCCAAATTTCAACAAATCCTTAAAAACCTCCCAACTACATTTTTACATTCACCATGAAAAGAGCTTTTCTCTCCTGGAGATAAAGTCATGATCAAAACTCTTCCCTCCAGTTCATAATTTGGGAAGGTCCCTTTTCTGTTATCTTGTCTTCTTCTATAGCTGTTAAAGTTATGGCATAGATTCCTGGATATATCATTCACGAGTAAAATCCTGGAAACCACCACCTCCTACAGAAGCAGACCATGAAGAGAATCATCCACAGTCCACCTACACTTGTGAGCCTAAAGAAAATTTAAAGTTCTTGTTTAGGAGACAGCAAGGAAAGTGTTAATATAGTTTTAATATCACTGACTTTGTTCTTCTAACCTGACACTGAAGTAAGCCCCTCCTCTCATTGTTGTACCCTTGCCTTTTAATGTGCTAATCAGATTTATGTCTTCCAGAAATGATGTCATCAAGCCACACACAGTAAAGATGGTTCCAGTCCAAGACCTGATTCTATTGCAAACCCCTGGATCGCTCTCCCTCTGGAAAAACCCTAACTGCACCCTTCTATCATCGCCCAATTTAGCGGGAAGCAGTTAGATCAAGTCTTTGGTCCTTTTTCCCTAAGTGCAGTTAGAGTTTCTACTCAAAGAGGGATAATATTGATACAGGACAGGTGGTGCCCAGCCAGCTCAGCTCAGCTGAGGGGTGGACCTGCCACCTTCACTCTGGCAGTGTTTATGCTGCCACAGCTGGCAGAAGAACCAGTGATCTGGGGTGGGGAGGAGGCAGAAGCCCCCAGGAGGCTCCAGTAGCCAGAGGAGCCAGACAACTGCTGGGGAAACACCAGCACCTTAGTGTTTCCTTCCCCTTGCACTTACCACTCAACATAGAACCCCCATTTCCTATGCCTAGGTCAATTTCATGGAAGTTTCCTAGGCCTCAATTCCATGAATAGACTATGTCCATTCATTAATGCACTCATTCACCTTGCCCCAGCAGAAGGGACTGTATCCATTCATTAATGCACTTATTCATCTTACCCCAGCAGAAGGGACTGTATCCATTCATTTGTTACCAAGTCATGACCTAATGTAACTATGAAGGATCCATGTGACTATATGTACCCCTAGACAAAGAACCCAGAGAGAGAGAGAGAAAGAGAGAGAAAGGGTTTTCCCCACGACTTGGGTTTTTTTTCTCTCTGCCAGGAGCTTTGGTGTTTTTGTATTTTTTTCTTTCTTTTTTATTTTTTTCTTTTCTGTAAAATAAATTTTGTCTTACCACTTATCTGTGGTCCATGGATTCATTCTTCAAATCACTTAGACCAAGAACCTAATGAAGAGTGAAATTCCGGTATTCACAAGAACCTCAAATTCTTGGGCTCAAGTAATTCTTTTGCCTCAGACTTCCCAGTAGCTGGGACTACAGGTACCTGCCACAACACCTGGTTATTTTTTTTATTTTGTTTTGTTTTGCATGAAGTTTTCCATATGGATGAGGACTAGTATAAGAAGCTAGCAAACTTATAAAGTTTAGAAAAGATTCTGAAGGGACTTAAAAGATACCCACAATATTAAATCCCAAATATGTGAATCCCATAGAACTACAGCTCTAAAAAGTTGAGGGAACCATTTCCAGAAAATAATTGCAAAGTAAATACCAGGTAAAAGATTTAACAAAAGTCTGACCCTACTCATGTAACTCAATGGCACAAGATAACAGTATTTAACTTGGAATAATGTTCAAAGACACTTGATTCTGTTTAGCACATATCTCTCATCTCTAGGGAGAGAAGCGCAGATGTCCAGCTTATTAGCATAATACAAGAATTGCTTTGAGATTCATATAACATTGGTAACTCTTTTAATTCTACTCAGTCTAACATATTTCATATTGGAGTAGGGCCAGAGGATTCCTTGCTACCAATACATTTTCATTTGTTTTACATTTTGAATGAAAATTTTGACACTTACAAAAGAGTCAAAAGAATAATACCATGAATAACTACATATATTTTATCTAGCTTTACCAATTATTTTACCACCTTCTGTCATTAATATTGAACTTGGCTAACAGTAGAAAATAAAAACAAAAACTAAATTAAAGGTGAATTATAAATATGTGGCCAATCACGTGACAATGTTAACAACTCTGGGATTTTCTTTAGACATAGAATCATCAGTGATCCATGGTAAGGAAGGGCTCTGAGTTTACACATTTTTGAAAGTATTCTGTAAACTGTCAGGTTTAAAAAATACAACTTAGAAAATGTGCTAATATCTTCCTCTAGCTCAGTACAGATTCATACACAATTAATGATGGAGCACAGTGGGAAATAAACAAAATGAACACCAAAAAAACATACACAACAATTATTTATTTATACTCCAGATTATCCCACAAAGGATTTAAGGTTGTTTACAAAAAGACATACTGTACAAAAGGATGCAAATGAACACTTGAAGGGGTTGGTCCAAAGGGAGAAAAGCAGAGGTAATATTGGAATTGCAGAGCACAGGGTCCTATAAAGTTGCAAAAAATTAGATGCATGCTTTCTAGTAGCTCAACAAAAAGTAAACATGATAATGAACATGACTCACAGAGTGCATAAGATAAAAAAGCCAAGTTTGTCCTAGGCAACTTGATTGTTTGGGATTTATAAATCTGAGAGCAGTTTTTCTCTTTGAGTCCTAAAAGAAAGGATACTGTGGGAAGAAGTAGAGGAAGTTTATGATAAGATGTGGCCAGGAGCTTAATTTGATTTCTATCAAATTCCTCAGGCTCAATCAATGGCCTAGTGCCCAAGTTTCATTAAGTAAAAACAATTCTACTGAAAAGTTACTAGGCACTAAATAAAACAAATCAAGTCTTTAGCTTTGATGATCTTACAGCCTGACTCTAAGGTAACATTCAGAAAATTCAGAGCAGACACATAGACCAAGTTACATGAATGTAATTAGTTGGAGACAGAAGGCAGAGATAAATGGAAAGTTAATGAATGAGGTGCAAAGATTTTTCCCAGCAGCAACTTTTTTTTTTATTAGATCATAACCATGTACATTTCTGCATTTACGGGGTACAATGTGCTGAGTCTATATACAATCTAGAATGTTCGCATCAAACTGGTCAACATATCATCCACCTCACTTATCTACTGTTGTGTTTAGACATTTATATTCTACTGTTAATATATTTGACATGTACTTTTGCAATATACACAGTAGGTGAGGTCCCACCGATTACCCTCCCCCCACCGCCGTCCCCCCTCCCCTCCCCTCCTTCTCTCTCCTTTCTGGGCTATAATTGTGTTTCATCTTTCGTATGAAAATGTGGGTGTTTATATATTGATTTCATAACAGTATTCAGTACATTGGGTATTTTTTTTCCATTCTTGAGACACCTTACTAAGAAGAATATAATCCAGCTCCATCCATGTGAACATAAAAGAGGTGAAGTTTCCATCTTTTTTTCATGATTTAAAATATATTTATATATATTTTAATGTGTGATATGTGTGTACATATATTTAAATACATGCATTTCTTCTATAAATTTGCCAGATTGGTGCCACAGTAGATACATGAGAAAGTAGACAGTTCCTGCTGAAAGGTCTTTTTCAATTAAAGGGCCTAATGTTGCCTAAATCTAAGATTAGAAAATTGTTATAAGAGATATCCTAGGCTGTCAGCCTCTGGACTATGAAAGTGTCATCGGATTCAAAGAACATTTCTGGATATACTATCCCATGACATCTATTATGGAAAAAGAGGAAAATTTTGTGAAACATTTCATAGCTTTGGTCAATGATATTTACCTTTTGTCCATATATTGCTAAATCAGTACCTTCTGAATTGACACTGAATTTCACTAACCATCTGCATTATTAAAGAGGAAGGTAAATAAGAGCTACTATGATATGATAACATAATCCAGTGCCTATTAGGATGAAAGTGTATTGCCCACTTGTTTCAACACTTGCCACTTTTTATGACAGACACATGTACCACACCTACATATCCTTCATGTCTCCCACACAATAAAAGATTTAAAAAAGATCAAGTTTCTTTTTTCCAGTGTTTTCTGCAACTATTTTCTCAAAGTATTCTTTTTCTCAATGTGTTTGATAAGTCATCTGGAATTAAATTTGTTTTTTTGTTTTTTTCTGCAGAAATCCTGTTCAGCGGTCCCTTTCATTATCTGTATCATAGTAATCCATCTAGGTTCCCTGCTGCCTGTGCACATCTCAGCCAGGCAGACACAGGAGCAGCAGTTGAAATGAACATCACTGCAGGGGTCCTCACATGAGGTGGTGTGATTGTATTTGTTCCCGTTTTGTTTTTTTACTTCAAAATAAGATATGTGCAGTGTGCATAGAAATTTGTTCATAGTTTGTTTTTTTTTTAAACATAGTCCAGCCCTCTAAAGGTCTGAGGGACAGTGAACTGGCCCCCTGTTTTAAAAGTTTGAGGACCCCTGATAGGGAGTTCAACCAGAAAAAGGAGAAGACATGACAAGCTGGCTCAGAGTCAGCTCCATTCCCACTCCCAGAAGCTGCAGCCTGTCCCTGGAGGGGAGGGGTTTCAAATCCAAACTGTGTCACTGGGGCATCTGCAGTAGGTGGCTCAGGAGAGGAAACTGGAAGTGCCCCAGTAGCAGCCTGCAGCTCCGAGGACAGCTGATAGGGCTCCAAGGCTCTCCCCAGACTTTCATCTTCTCCTGGAGCCACTGTTTGAACATTTTCTACCTCTTCCACTTCTACTTCTCCTTCCTCTTCTCCTTCTCTTTCTCCTTCTTCTTCTTCTTTCTCTTCATCTTCTCTGTAAAAATCAATTTCACGTATTATTTTTTCTTCTCTATTGAGGTTGACTGTGAGGTGGTTCATGTTCTCATAGTCATGTTCTATTTTCTCCATCCAAAATGCCTTTAATGCTTAGGAGATTTTTTGTAACAGGGTTTTGGCATTCTGCAGAAACACTGCCATTTCTGGTTCATCCATGAATTGGATTCCTGACTCCACCAATTTCGTCATATTCTCCAAATCATCAGAATACTTCTTGATAAGAGTCCAGTTTATCCTCCTGGGTTTGTGTGATGACTTGGGTCATTTCATTCTTCCTCTCCTCCAGAACGCCGTATAGGTAATCAAACTTCTCACACAGCTCCCACTTCTGTTTTCTGCAACAGTCCTCAATAATTTTACGGGTGTCTTCCAGCTCATTGATCACTCCCTGGACTCAATCATTGCTTCCCATGAAGATGGTGATGCCATTGCTGAGCTCGGACTTTGTTGGGGCATCCTTCTTCTGTGGCCAGGAGCCTGGCATGCTAGCTCTTGGAAGGCTGAAGACTCCCATCTTTTTATGGCTGCATGATATTCCCTGGTATACATAAACCACAGTTTGTTAATCTATTCATGGGTTGATGGGCACTTGGGATGCTTCCATGACTTGGCAATTCAGGAAGAATCAACACTGTTAAAATGTCCAGAGCAGCAGATCAAGCGGCCGAAGCAAGATGGGTCAAAGTCGGAGTGGTGGCCATGGTCCTGGAGGTGGCAAGAAGGATGACAAGGATAAGAAAAAGAAATATGAACCTCCTGTACCAACCAGAATGGGGAAAAAGAAGAAGAAAACAAAGGGACCAGATGCAGCCAGTAAACTACCACTGGCAACACCTCACACTCAGTGCCAATTAAAATTGTTGAAGTTAGAGAGAATTAAAGACTATCTTCTCATGGAGGAGGAATTCATTAGAAATCAGGAACAAATGAAACCATTAGAAGAAAAACAAGAGGAGGAAAGATCAAAAGTGGATGATCTGAGGGGGACCCCAATGTCAGTAGGAACCTTGGAAGAGATCGTTGAAGACAATCATGCCATTTTGTCTACATCTGTGGGCTCAGAACACTATGTCAGCATCCTTTCACTTGTTGACAAGGATCTGCTGGAACCAGGATGTTCGGTCCTGCTCAACCACGAGGTGCATGCTGTCATAGGGGTGCTAATGGATGACACAGATCCCCTGGTCACAGTGATGAAGGTGGAAAAGGCACCCCAAGAGACCTATGCTGATATTGGGGGCTTGGACAACCAAATCCAGGAAATTAAGGAATCTGTGTAGCTTCCTCTCACCCATCCTGAATATTATGAAGAGATGGGTATAAAGCCCCCTAAAGGGGTAATTCTCTATGGTCCTCCTGGCACAGGTAAAACCTTGTTAGCCAAAGCAGTAGCCAACCAAACCTCGGCCACTTTCTTGAGAGTGGTTGGCTCTGAACTCATTCATAAGTACCTAGGTGATGGGCCCAAACTTGTTCGGGAATTGTTTCGAGTTGCTGAAGAACATGCACCTTCCATTGTGTTTATTGATGAAATTGATGCCATTGGGACAAAAAGATATGACTCAAATTCTGGTGGTGAGAGAGAAATTCAGCGAACAATGTCGGAACTGTTGAACCAGTTGGATGGATTTGATTCAAGAGGAGATGTGAAATTTATTATGGCTACAAATCGAATAGAAACTTTGGATCCAGACCTTATCAGACCAGGCCGTATTGACAGGAAGATCGAGTTTCCCCTGCCTGATGAAAAGACTAAGAAGCGCATCTTTCAGATTCACACAAGCAGGATGACCCTGGCTGATGATGTAACTCTGGATGACTTGATCATGGCTAAAGATGACCTCTCTGGTGCTGACATTAAGGCAATTTGTACAGAAGCTGGTTTGATGGCTTTAAGAGAACGTAGAATGAAAGTAACAAATGAAGACTTCAAAAAATCTAAAGAAAATGTTATGTATAAAAAATAAGAAGGCACCCCTGAGGGGCTTTACCTCTAGTGAACCACAGCTGCTGTCAGGAAAATGGGCATTTACCAGACCCCAGAGGGATGAGATTGGAGAAGCTGCCCAGAGTCATCCATGTTCCACTTGACTGATATTAGCAAACTCTGTATATTTTGGAATATGATGTGTAAGCCACCCCTTGGGTGACCATCGGCTGGTCAGTGTGCAGCATTCTGCTTCCCAATAAAGTGGGCTCTTGTCACAGACACTTCAAAAAAATAAAAATAAATAAAAATAAAATAAAATGTCCATACTACCCAAAGCAATATACAAATTTAATGCAATCCCTATTAAAAAACCACTGTCATACTTTAAAGTTTTGGAAAAGATAATACTTCGTTTTATATGGAACCAGCAACAACTTTGATTTTTGAACATGGTAAGACAAAGAACAAAATACCTGCTAATGCACCTGGATCTCTCCTTTCTGGAAATACCCTGCACTCTGTGAGTCTTTTTCATTAGAAGGGTTAGTCTAAAAGTATTAGACCTTTCCTGAAAACAGATTTGCCACAGTGTAAAAGCTGTCTCTTAAAGTACACTGCAATATCAGTTACCGTATACATTCATTTATTCAATAAATACTTACAGAATACCTATTATGGGCTGGGAACTATTCTGGGCCCTTGGAGTCAATATTTATTTTTTTTATTTTTTTTTTAATTTTTTTATTAAATCATAACTGTATACAATGATATGATTATGGGGCATCATACACTCACTTCATAAACCATTTGACACATTTTTATCACAGTGGTTAACATAGCCTTTCCGGCGTTATCTCAGTTACTGTGCCAAAACATTTACATTCTACATTTACCAAGTTTCGCAAATACCCCTATAATATGCACCACAGGTGTGATCCCACCGATTCCCCTCCCTCTACCCACCCACCCCCCTTTCCCACTTCCCCCTATTGTTAGGTTGTAGCTGGGTTATAGCTTTCATGTGAGAGTCCAAAATTAGTTTCATAGTAGGGCTGTGTACATTGGGTATTTTTTCTTCCATTCTTGGGATACTTTACTAAGAAGAATATGTTCCAGCTCCATCCATGTAAACATGAAAGAGGTAAAGTCTCCATCTTTCTTTAAGGCTGCATAGTATTCCATGGTATACATATACCACAATTTATTAATCCATTCGTGGATCGATGGGCACTTGGGCTTTTTCCATGACTTAGCTATTATGAATTGGGCTGCAATAAACATTCTGGTACAAATATCTTTGTTATGTTGTGATTTTTGGTCTTCTGGGTATATGCCCAGCAGAGGAATTACAGGATTGAATGGCAGATCTATTTTTAGATCTCTGAGTGTTCTCCATATATCTTTCCAAAAGGAATGTATTAATTTGCATTCCCACCAGCAGTGCAGAAGTGTTCCCTTTTCTCCGCATCCATGCCAACATCTCTGGTCTTGAGATTTTGTGATATAGGCTAGTCTCATTGGAGTTAGATGATATCTCAAAGTAGTTTTGATTTGCATTTCTCTGATGATTAAAGATGATGAGCATTTTTTCATATGTCTGAAGGCCGTGCGCCTGTCTTCTTCAGAGAAGTTTCTCTTCAAATCCCTTGCCCAGCAATTGAAGCAGCTTCAAAAATACACTACTGGGACTTGATCAAACTAAAAAGCTTCTGCACAGCTAAGAACACAGTAAGCAGAGCAAGCAGACAGCCCTCAGAATGGGAGAAGATATTTGCAGGGTATAACTCTGACAAAGGTTTAATAACCAGAATCCACAGAGAACTCAAACGCATCAGCAAGAAAAAAACAAGGGATCCCATCGCAGGCTGGGCAAGGGATTTGAAGAGAAACTTCTCTGAAATATTTATTTTTTTAAAACATTTATTTATATTTATATTTATTTATTTATATTTATTTTTTGAAAAAAGTAGTCAAAATACCTGTCTTATACTCAGGTTAGCGGAAAAAGTCGATAAGCAAATAGATATCTGGTGATAAATGTTAAAAAGAAAAATAAAAATGAGGTAAGAGAGATTAATGGAAATGAGAAGTAGGTGTCAAGCTCTTTTATACAGCATGACTGAGAAAAGGTTTGCCTCTAAGGCACATTTGAGTAGAGAGCTGACAAGTGAGTGAGCAACTGACATGGATATGTAGAAAAAAGTGACTCTGCAGAGAAAACAGTAAGTGAAAAATCCCTGAGATAGGAACACACTTAATCTACTCAAGAGATACAAGGAGATTGTTGCAGATGGAGCAGAGAGAATAAAGGAGAAAGTGGTATGAGCTAAGATTAAGGAAATACTTAGTGCCATGACCAGGACTTTGATGTTACTCTTCTAAGGGAACTAAGAAACCTTTACAGAATTTGAACAAGGGAGTGGTATAATCTGACTTGCCTTCTTAAAGGATCATTCTGGCTTCTATAAGGGTAATACTAGACTATAGAAGGTAAGGGAAAGAGAAAAAAATGAGAGGAAACTATAACAATTTATACAACAGATCACAGTGGCTTGCACCAAAGTAGTCATAGTACAAACATTAAAAAGTAGTCAGATTCTGGATATGTGGTTAAAGTAGACATTAATAGAATTTGTTCATATGGTTTGAGAGATAGAAGTACTACAAACTATAGGGGCCAAGGGAAAACTTCCCTTTGCCTTCTGAAGGTTCACTGAAAAATCAACTGACTAAAGACAGGTTAACTAGAAAAAAGGCATACAAGTTTATAGGTCATTAAATATCCAATTTCAAATCAGAAGTTTAGTTTATTATATATCAAACAAGAAGCAGTAGAATTAATTGAAGTGTACACCTAAACTATGAAAACAATTTTGCCTTCTTAATGGTGGCTTTTTTTTTTTTTGAGAGAAAGAGAGAGGGAGAGGGTCTCACTATGTTGCCCTGTGTAGAGTGCCATGGCATCACAGATCACAGCAACCTCAAACTCTTAGGCTCAAGCGATTCTCTTGCTTCAGCCTCCTGAGTAGCTGGGACTACAGGTGCCCTCCACAATGCGGGCTATTTTATTTTTTATATGTGGCTAGCACCCTACTCACAGAGCTACAGGTGCCAAGCCAACAGTGGCTTATTTATGCCAGCAGTGAGAAGCCTGGAGAGTGAGTAGTATCAAAATTGTGAAAGGCATTTTTTACAGCTCATTGAGTATTGAGTATTTTAACTTGCAAGAAGTGGTCCAAAGCCTGGAAGAAAAAGTAGTCTGTTGGTGTAAGGCCAGCCAAATTCACTGGATGACAGAGAGTTTCCAAATCCAGCTTCTGTAGTTTGAGCATCACTGTTTGTACCAGATATGGTCAAATATTGTCTCCCTAGAGGATTGGCCTGTCTCTATTGACCAGTCTTAGCTGCTTAATCACAAGCATCCTTATTTCATCCAATTGGTTGTAGTAGACATCTGCTGTAATCAATTGATTAAGTTTCGTGAAGCTGTAGTGGATAATACCAGCAATGGACCACCAAACAGACACCATTAGCTTTTTTGATAAATGTTCAGTTTTGGAATGTGTCTCAGCACTGGATCTTTATCCAAACATTGTGCCAAATGCTTGCAATTGTCGAAAATAATCCATTCTTCACCACACATAACAATATGGTGTAGAAATGGCTCACTTTTATGTTGTGACAGCAATGAAGGACAAGCTTCAAGATGATTTCTCTTCTGATGCTCATTTAATTCATGGAGAACTCATCTATTCAGCATCTTTACCTTTCCAATTTATTTCAAATGGTCCAACATCATTGGAATAGTTACTTTAAACCTTGCTGCTAATTCATGCTCATGTTGGGATGGATTTTCTTCTACTACAACTTTCAGCTCATCATTATCCATCTTGGTCTGAGGTCACCCACATGGCTCATTTTCAAGGTTAAAATCACCAGAACAGGTTCAGCACCTGTAGCTCAGCAGCTAGGGAGCCAGCCACATACACTGGGGCTGGTGGGTGCAAACCCGGTCCAGGCCAGCTAAACAAAAATGACAACTGCAACAAAGAAAATAGCTGGGCATTGTGGCAGGCACCTGTAGTCCCAGCTACAAGGGAGGCTGGGGCAAGAGAATTGCTTGAGCACAGAGGTTTGAGGTTGCTGTGATGCGATAGCACTCTTTCGAGTGTGAAATCTCTGTCTCAAAACAAAAAAAAATCACTAGAACAGAACTTCTCAAACCATTGATATACTATACATTCATTAACTGCATCCTTTCCAAACACTTTGTTGAAATTTTGAGCTGTCTGTGCTGGTTCCATGATGGAAGTCATATTCAAAAATAATATGAATTTTTGACTTATCCATGGTTTCACAAAAATTGCTCTAAAAAATTTGAAAGATAACCAGAAGCCAAAACATATTTTTGAAAGAATGAGGATATACCTTCACGATAAAAATAAAACATAAGTGCAAAGTGAAATGTCAGAGATATCAACTGTCAAATTTAGTACTTAGGGGGAGGAGACAAGATGGCGAACTGAAGCCAGCTTTCCACAGAGGCTCCCGTCCTGAAGGAGAGTTAAGGGACAAAAATTTAGCAAGTAACCTGATGGATTCAAGCAGCACCAAGTGAGAAAGTTGAAGAATGCACATCAACCCCACTGAGGATAGCTGCGACCACAAGGATGCAAACAAAAGGTACAAAACACACCACCGGGCAGGGGGAGGGAATAGATGGTGGACTGAAGCCAGCTTTCAACAGAGGCTCCCATCCAGAAGGAGAGTTAAGGGACAGGAATTTAGTAAGTATCCTGGTGGACTTGAGCCACACCAAGAGAGAAGGTTGAAGAACGCACATCAACACCGCTGAGGCAAGCTGTGATCACAAGGATGCAAACAAAAGGTACAAAATCCACCACCAAGCGGACAGGAGTCCCCCTCCCCCATGAGACTGGCTCAAAAGCCCCACAATTAAACAAATGGGCAGAAATTAAAGGCCCTCCCACTACACTCCACGGGAGAGACCTTCTAAAAACTGGACCTACCTCCCTGAATAGGGTGCCATGGTGTTCTCCTGCCAGGCATAGAACTGTATAAAACTTTAGAAATCCTTTGCTGGCAACCCTGAATCCCCAACACACCCCTCCCACTCACTGAGGTCTGGAGGCCTGTCCCCCAGGAGTTCAGATTCTTGGGTGATTTCTCAAGGGGAGTGGACAGTCCCCGAGCTGCAACTGGTCAGTGCTGCCTCTGAGACACGCAAGTGTAGAGAGGGCACCGGGCTGAGGGGGAGTCACGCCTTGGCGGCACTTCCCTGCGGTGCAGTGCAGCAGCCCTCCCCGTGCAACAATACAGCCAGGCATAAAACTGAATGAAGCTCTAGCTTCCCCGCTGAGCTCTCAGCACTCCCCCCCACTCTCACTGTGGGTCTGGGGGCCTGTCCCTAAGGAGTTCGGATCCTTGGGTGATTTCTCAAGGGGAGTGCACAGTGCCCGAGCCACAACTGGTCAGCTCTGACTCTGAGACACGCAAGAGAGGAGAGGGCACTCGAGGAGACGGCACTCGGCTGAGGGAGAGTCACGCATTGGCAGCACTTCCCTGCGGTGCTGTGCAGCAGGCCTCCCCCGGCCAGGCATAAAGCTGAATGAAACTCTAGCTTCCCCTCACTCTCACTCGGGGATCTGGGGGCCTGCCAGCCAGGAGTCCGGATTCTTGGGAGATATCTCGAGGTGTGTGGACACAGCGTAAACTGCAGCCACTCAGTGCTGACTCTGGGGCATGAGACAGAGGAGAAAAGGGTCGACTGGGTGCCCACAGCAGAACGGCAGTTCCTGGAGGCAAATCAACATCCGTTTTTTCTTTAACAGCAAAACGGCTCAATTCTGGATATTCTGAAGCCATACCCCCTGTCTCCCTGGACAACCAGAGGAGGCCTCCAGTGAGCAAAGGATTTGTCTGACGCTGCTCACAAACCCGGGAAGCTTCCAGGGCAGGGCTGACTCAGAGAGGTAATCGGACACAACCTCCAGCAGCAAAGACGTTTGAACTCAGAACAGCCCATCTTCTGTAGGCGATTTTAGCAGAAACAGAGACAGAACCCCACAAAGTTGTCTCTTCTGTTCTGTTCTGTTAGCAACATCAATCAGGGACAGGGCTAAGCCCAAGTGAACACCTCCCTCGCACCACCTGCATCAAGCACTCAAAGATGTCATGCCCCATCTCCTCCTGCTAGATAGCGGCAGACAGCAGGGGCCTGGCAGACTTCCTTGCAATTCAGGCAGGTGCAAACCCCTGGAGTATCTGTTCACTACAGGTAACTGGGTTAGCCATCTGCAGAGATACAAATGACTGGGTCCAATGGAGGGGCAAAGTGGGGAAAGAAACATCAACCTTCCCAGACTGATCTATTTCCTAGGTGGCTCCTCGTACTCCACGCAGCACAGGAGTAAGCCATATCAGAGGAGTCACCAGAACCCGGGGATGCAGTACTCAGAAACCTCTTGAACTCTCCCACCAGGTGGAGAGACAGGTGCTGATTGAGACAATCGATGTGGACCTTTTGAACTCAACTAACAGAATGAGGACTTTTCAGGCGGTGCCCTGGGTATGCGGTTGTAGGAAGGTTTCATTCTCCTTTTCCAAATGGTGCCAGAGGTGGGCGGGCGGGGTGACTTAATTGCTGGTTTTTCCACACAGCTGAGACTTCAAGCCAGAGTAAACATTACAATAGGATAGAACAGAAAATTGCTGAAAATAAGACAGAACCACTTCACCCCACCACACAAGACAGGGCCCCAGTTTCTCAGGCCACAACACTATACAGGCCTTCGAAAAAGCCCCAGGGGAAAAGTCAAAGGGAGTAAAACCATGGGGTGGAAGAAGCGGAAAAACTCTGGTAACATGAATAACCAGAATAGATCAACCACCCCCAAGAAAAGATACGGCAGATGTGATTGAAGATCCCATTCATAAACAAGTGACTGAAATCTCAGAAATCAAATTCAGAATTTGGATTACAGACAAGATTAATAAAATGGAATTAGGAATTCAAGGAGAAATTCAAAAGTTGTCTCAAGAATTTAACGAATTTAAAGACAAAACCACCAAAGACTTAGACACACTGAAGCAAGAATTTACAGCCCTCAAAGATATGAAAACTACAGTAGAATCCCTCAGCAACAGAATGGAGCAAGCAGAAGAAAGGTTTTCTGACATTGAAGATAAAGTCTCCGAACGCTCCCAATCTCTCAAAGAGGAAGAGAAATGGAGAGAAAAACGGATCACTCACTCAGAGAACTCTCAGATAATTCAAAGAAAACCAACATACGAATAATTGGGATTTCGGAGAATAATGAAGAGGCCTCGAAGGGCACAGAGGCCCTTCTGCATGAAATTATGAAAGAAAATTTTCCAGACATGCCTAGAGAATCTGAAATTCAGATAGCAGACAGCTTCAGAACCCAAGCACGATTCAACCCCAATAACACATCCCCCAGGCATATCATACCTAGCTTCAGTAAAGTTAACATGAAAGAGAAGATTCCCAAAGCAGCTCGGCGAAAGGAAACTCTTACGTACAAAGGAAAGAATACTAGAATAACTGCACATCTCTCTGCTGAAACTTTTCAAGCCAGAAGAGGGTGGTCATTAACTTTTAATCTCCTAAAGCAAAATAAATTTCAACCCAGGATCTTGTTTCCAGCTAAACTGAGTTTCATTTATGAGGAAGAAATTAAATAGTTTAATGACATTCATATGTTGAAAAAATTTGCCATAACCAAAACAGCTCTTCAGGATATTCTCAGACCTATCCTCCACAATGACCAACCCAATCCTATACCACAAAAGTAAACTCACTCAGAAACTTCGGATCAAACTCCAACTTCCACACTGGCAAAAGGATTAAAAATGTCCACTGGACCTTTGAAAAACTCGATACCCAAAATGCCACCACACATATCAATACTCTCCATTAATGTGAAGGCTTAAACTGTCCCCTAAAGAGGCATAGGTTAGCTGACTGGATACAAAAACTCAAGCCAGATATTTGTTGCATACAAGAGTCACAACTTAACTTAATAGACAAATACGGACACAGGGTGAAAGGATGGTCATCCATATTTCAGGCAAATGGTAATCAGAAAAAAGCAGGTGTTGCAATTTTATTTGCAGATACAGTAGTCTTTGAACCATCAAAAGTAAGGAAGGACAAGAATGGTCACTTCATATTTGTAAAGGGGAATACTCAATATGATGAGATCTCAATTATTAATATCTATGCACCCAACCAGAATGCACCTCAATTTATAAGAGAAACTGTAACGGACATGAGTAACTTGATTTCCTCCAGCTCCATAATCGTCGGAGATTCAACATTCCTTTCGCAGTGTTGGATCGATCGTCTAGCAAGAAGCTGAGCAAAGAAATCTTAGATTTAAACCTAACCATCCAATATTTAGATTTAGCAGACATCTACAGAACATTCCATCCCAACAAAACTGAATACACATACTTCTCATCAGCCCATGGAACTTACTCCAAAATTGACCACATTTTAGGTCACAAGTCTAACTTCACTAAATTTAAAAGAATAGAAATTATTCCTTGCATCTTCTTGGACCATCATGGAATAAAACTTGAACTGAGTAACAACAGGAATCTGCATACTCATACAAAAACATGGAAGTTCAATAATCTTATGCAGAATGATAGATGGATCAGAGATGAAATTAAGAAAGAAATCGCCAATTTTTTGGAACAAAACGACAGTGAAGACACAAACAATCAAAACCTGTGGGACACCACAAAGGCAGTTCTAAGAGGGAAATTTATAGCACTACAAGCCTTCCTCAAAAGAACGAAAAGAGAGGAAGTTAATAACTTAATGGGACATCTCAAGCAACTGGAAAAGAAGAACATTCCAACCCTAAACCCAGTAGAAGAAAGGAAATAAGCAAAATTAGAGCAGAATTAAATGAAATTGAAAACAAAAGAATAATACAACAGATCAATAAATCAAAAAGCTGGTTTTTTGAAAAGGTCAACAAAATAGATAAACCTCTGGCCAACCTAATCAGAAAAAAAAGAGTAAAATTTCTAATATCATCAATCAGAAACAACAAAGATGAAATAACAACAGACTCATCACAAATCCAAAAAAATCCTTAATGAATATTACAAGAATCATTATTCTCAGAAATATGAAAACTGAAGGAAATTAACCGATACTTGGAAGCATGCCACCTTCCAAGATTTAGCCAGAATCAAGTGGAAATGTTGAACAGACCCATATCAAGTTCAGAAATAGCATCAACTATACAAAACCTCCGTAAAAAGAAAAGCCCAGGACCAGATGGTTTTACGTCAGAATTCTACCAAACTTTATAGAGGAATTAGTACCTATATTACTCAACCTATTCCAAAATGCAGAAAAAGAAGGAAGACTAACCAACACGTTCTATGAAGCAAACATCACCCTGATCCCCAAACCAGGAAAAGACCCAACAAGAAAAGAAAATTATAGACCAATATCACTAATGAATATACATGCAAAAATATTCAACAAGATCCTAACAAACAGAATCCAGCAACACATCAAACAAATTATACATCATGACCAAGTCGGTTTTATCCCAGGGTCTCAAGGCTGGTTCAATATACGTAAATCTAAAATTTATTCAGCACATAAACAAATTAAAAAACAAAGACCATATGTTTCTCTCAATTGATGCAGAAAGTTTTTGATAATATCCAGCAACCTTCATGATCAGAACACTCAAGAAAATTGGTGTAGAAGGGACTTTCCTTAAACTGATAGAGGCCATCTACAGCAAACCCACAGCCAATATCATATTGAATGGAGTTAAATTGGAATCATTTCCACTCAGATCAGGAACCAGACAAGGCTGCCCATTGTCTCCATTGCTTTTCAACATTGTAATGGAAGTTTTAGCCATCGCAATTAGGGAAGTAAAGGAGATCAAGGGTATCCATATAGGGTCAGAAGAGATCAAACTTTCACTCTTCACAGATGATATGATTGTGTATCTGGAAAACACTAGGGACTCTACTACAAAACTCCTAGAAGTGATCAAGGAATACAGCAGCATCTCAGGTTACAAAATCAACATCCATAAATCGTTAGCCTTTATGTACACCAACAACAGTCAAGTTGAAAAAGCAGTTAAGGACTCTATCCCATTCACAGTAGTGCCAAACAAGATGAAATATTTGGGAATTTACCTAACAAAAGACGTGAAAGATCTCTATAAGGAGAACTATGAAACTCTAAGGAAAGAAATAGCTGAAAATGTTAACAAATGGAAAAACATACCATGCTCATGGCTGGGAAGAATCAATAGTATCAAAATGTCCATACTACCCAAAGCAACATTTAATTTCAATGCACTCCCCATTAAAGCTCCACTGTCATATTTTAAAAATCTTGAAAAAACAATACTTCATTTTGTAAGGAATAAGAAAAAACCTCGAATAGCCAAGACTGTACTCAGAAATAAAAAAAAAAACAGGAGGAATCACAGTACCAGACCTCAGACTTTACTACAAATCGATAGTGATCAAAACAGCATGGTACTGGCACAAAAACAGAGATGTAGATATCTGGAACAGAATAGAGAACCAAGAGATAAATCCAGCTACTTACCGCTATTTGATCTTTGACAAGCCAATTAAAAACGTTACGTGGGGAAAAGATTTCCTATTTAACAAATTTTGCTGGGTGAACTGTCTGGCAACCTGCAGAAGACTGAGATTGGACCCACACCTTTCAGCATTAACTAAGATAGACTCTCATTGGATTAAAGATTTAAACTTAAGTATGAAACAATAAAAATACTGGAGGAGAGTGCAGGGAAAACCCTTGAAGAAATTGGTCTGGGCGAGTATTTTATGAGGAGAACCCCTCGTTCAATAGAAGCAGCTTCAATAATACACTACTGGGACTTGATCAAACTAAAAAGCTTCTGCACAGCCAAGAACACAGTAAGTAAAGCAAACAAACAGCCCTCAGAATGGGAGAAGATATTTGCAGTGTATATCTCTGACAAAGGTTTAATAACCAGAATCCACACAGAACTCAAACGCATCAGCAAGAAAAAAACCAGGGATCCCATCGCAGGCTGGGCAAGGGATTTGAAGAGAAACTTCTCTGAAGAAGACAGGCGCATGGCCTTCAGACATATGAAAAAATGCTCATCATCTTCAATCATCAGAGAAATGCAAATCAAAACTACTTTGAGATATCATCTAACTCCAGTAAGACTAGCCTATATCACAAAATCTCAAGACCAGAGGTGTTGTGTGGATGTGGAGAAAAGGGAACACTTCTGCACTGCTGGTGGGAATGCAAATTAATACATTCCTTTTGGAAAGATATATGGAGAACACTCAGACATCTAAAAATAGATCTGCCATTCAATCGTGTAATTCCTCTGCTGGGCATATACCCAGAAGACCAAAAATCACAACATAACAAAGATATTTGCATCAGAATGTTTATTGCAGCCCAATTCATAATTGCTAAGTCATGGAAAAAGCCCAAGTGCCCATCGATCCACGAATGGATTAATAAATTGTGGAATATGTACACCATGGAATATTATGCAGTCTTAAAGAAAGGTGGAGACTTTATCTCTTTCATGTTTACATGGATGGAGCTGGAACTTATTCTTCTCAGTAAAGTATCTCAAAAATGGAAGAAAAAGTACCCAATGTACTCAGCCGTACTATGAAACTAATTTGGGGCTCTGATATGAAAGCTATAACCCAGTTACAACCTAACAATAGGGGGAAGTGGGAAAGGGAGGGGAGGGTGGGGGGTGGTGGGTAGAGGGAGTGGGATTGGTGGGATCATACCTGTGGTGCATCTTACAGGGGTATTGGCGAAACTTGGTAAATGTAGAATGTAATTGTTTTGGCACAGTAACTGAGATAATGCCAGGAAGGCTTTGTTAACCATTGTGATGAAAATGTGTCAAATGTTCTATGAAGTGAGTGTATGATGCCCCATGATCATATCAATATATACAGTTATGATTTATTAAAAATGCACCACCAAACAGACAGGAGTCCCTCCTTCCCCGCCTAATTGTCTTAAGAACCCCACAAACAAACTGGCAGAAATCAACGGCCCTCCCACTATACCTCACGGGAGAGACTTACTAAAATCTGGACCTACCTCCCTTACTAGGGTGCCTAGGCATTCTCCTACCAGACATAAATCTGTATAAAACTATAAATATCCTTTGCCGGCAACTCTGAGCTCCCAGCACTTCCCTCCACTCTCTCTGAGGTCTAAAAGCCTGTCCCACATTGGTTCGGATTCTTGGGTGACCTCTAGAGGGGAGAGGACAGTCCACGAGCTGCAGCTGGTCAGCGATGATTCTGGAGCACAGGAGAGAGGTGAGGACAGTCAGCAGAGGGCGACCCTCACCAGGGCAGCACTTCCCTGAGGCGTGGTGCAGTAGCCCTATTTGGGCAACAATACAACCATGCATAAAACTGAGCAGAACTGTGTGACCTCGCTACCGGTGGCTCTGGGCTCCTGGCTCTGGGCTCCCGGCGCTCCCCTTGCCCTTGCTCTGTGATCTGGAGACCTGAGTGCCTGCCATTTGGCCGGGCAAGGAACTGGGTAGAACTGAGTCTGTTCGCTACCGGCAACTCTGGGCTCCAGCTGCTCGCCCCACCCCGCCCTCACTCTGAAGACTGAAGGCTTGGGCTGCAGCGGTGCGACGGACCTAAAGATTTGGAGGAACTGAGTGTGCTTGCTGCCGGTAGCTGTGGGCTCCCAGCACCCCACTCCACCCTCACTCTGGGATCTGGAGGCCTGTAACCGGGAGTCCAGTTTCCTGGTGGATTTGTCGGGGCGTGGACAGTGCCCGAACTGCGGCTGGTCTGTCCTGACTCTGGGACACAGGAGTGAGTCTTGGGGAGAACCAAATCAGAGCGGCAGTTCCCTGAGGCGACTGAAGCCACACCCACTGCCTCCCTGGGCAAACAGAGGAGGCCACCCCTGAGAATAGGATTTGCCTGAGGTGACTCACAGATCTAGGAAACGTACAGGGCCAGGCCGACTCAGAGAACTGAGATTTCAACCCAGAGCAAGTGATTCACTGGGGTCAAACAGAAGCCAACTGAAAATAAGTCAGAACCACTTAGCCCCACCACACAAGACAGGGCCCCAGTCTCTCAGGCCACAACACTGAACAGGACCTCAACTAAACCCCAGGGTAAAAATCAAAGGGAGTAAAGAACCATGTGGTGGAATCAGCAGAAAAACTCTGGTAACATGAATAACCAGAATAGATCAACTCCCCCAAGGAAAGATTTGGTGGATGTAATTGAAGATCCCATTCATAAACAACTGGCAGACATGTCAGAAATTGAATTCAGAATTTGCATTACAGACAACATTGATAAAATGGAATTAGGAATCCAAGAGAAATTCAAAAGTTGTCTCAAGAACTTAACGAATTTAAAGACAATACCACCAAAGACTTAGACACACTGAAGCAAGAATTTGCATCCCTTAAAGATATGAAAAATACAGTAGAATCCCTCAGCAACAGAATGGACCAAGCAGAAGAAAGGTTTTCTGACATCGCAGATAAAGCCTTTGAACGCTCCCAAACTCTAAAAGAGGAAGAGAAATGGAGAGCAAAAATGGATCATTCTCTTAGAGAGCTCAGGAATAATTCGAAGAAGGCCAATATGCAAATAATAGGAGATCTGGAAAACAATGAAGTGGCATCGATGGGCACAGAGGCCCTTCTGCATGAAATTATGAAAGATAATTTTCCAGACATGCCTAGAGACTCTGAAATTCAGATAGCAGACAGTTTCAGAACTCCAGCATGATTCAAACTCAAGAAGTCATCCCCCAGACATGTCATAATTAGCTTCATAAAAGTTAACAAGAAGGAGAAAATTCTCAAGGTTATCAGGCAAAAGAAAGCCATTACCTACAAAGGTAAGAACATTAGAAGGACTGCAGATCTCTCTGCAGAAACTTTTCAAGCCAGAAGAGAGTGGTCATCAACTTTTAATCTCCTAAAGCAAAATAACTTTCAACCCAGGATCTTGTACCAAGCCAAACTGAGTTTCATATATGATGAAGAAATTAAATACTTTAACGACATTCATATGTTGAAGAAATTTGCCACAACCAAACAAGCTCTTCAGGATATTCTCAGACCTAGCCTCCATAATGACCAACCACAAAGGTAAACTCACTCAGAAACTCCCCTACCGCAAAGGTAAACTCACTCAGAAACTCCTGATCAAACTCCAACTTCTACAATGGCGAAAAGATTAAAAATGTCCACTGGATTTTGAAAAACTCGATACCCAAAATTCCACCAAACTTATCAATAGTCTCCATCAATGTGAATGGCTTAAACTGTCCTCTAAAGAGGCATACGTTAGCTGATTGGATACAAAAACTCAGACCAGATATCTGTTGCTTACAAGAGTCACATCTTAACTTAAAAGACAAATACAGACTCAGGGTAAAGGATGGTCATCCATTTTTCAGGCAAATGGTAACCACAAAAAAGCAAGTGTTGCAATTTTATTTGCAGACACAATAGGCTTTAAACCAACAAAAGTAAGAAAGGACAAGAATGGTCACTTCATATTTGTTAAGGGTGATACTCAATATGATGAGATTTCAATTATGAATATCTATGCACTCAACCAGAATGCAGCTGAATTTATAAGAGAAACCCTAACAGACATGAGCAACTTGATTTCCTCCAGCTCCATAATCGTGGGAGATTTTAACACTCCTTTGGAAGTGATGGATAAATCCTCCAATAAAAAGCTGAGTAAGAAATTTTAGATTTAAATGTAACCATCCAGCATTGAGATTTAGCAGACAGCTACAGAACATTTCATCCTAACAAAACTGAATACACATATTTCTCATCAGCCCACGGTACTTACTCCAAAATCGATCATATCTTAGGTCACAAGTCTAACCTCAGTAAATTTAAAGGAATAGAAATTATTCCATGCATCTTCTCGGACCATCATGGAATAAAACTTGAGCTGAGTAACAACAGGACTCTGCATACTCATACAAAAACATGGAAGTTAAATAACTTCATGCTGAATGATAGCTGGGTCAGACATGAGATCAAGAAAGAAATTGCCAAATTTTAGGAACAAAACGACAATGAAGACGTGAACTATCAGAACCTCTGGGACACTGCAAAGGCAGTTCTAAGAGGGAAATTTATAGCACTGCAAGCCTTCCTCAGGAGAATAAAAAGAGAGGAAGTTAGCAACTTAATGGGACATCTCAAGCAACTGGAAAAGGTAGAACACTCCAACCCCAAACCCAGTAGAAGAAAAGAAATAACCAAAATCAGAGCAGAACTAAATGAAATTGAAAAGAAAAGAGTAATACAACAGATCAATAAATCAAAAAGCTGGTTTTTTGAAAAGGTCAACAAAATAGATAAACCGTTGGCCAATCTAATCAGGAAAAAAAGAATAAAATCTCTAATCTCATCAATCAGAAATGACAAACACGAAATAACAACAGACTCCTCAGAAATCCAAAAAATCCTAATGTATATTACAAGAAACTTACTCTCAGAAATATGAAAATCTGAAGGAAATGGACCGATACTTGGAAGCACATCACCTTCCAAGACTTAGCCAGAATCAAGTGGAAATGTTGAACAGGCCCATATCAAGTTTGGAAATAACACCAACCATACAAAAGCTCGCCAAAAAGTAAAGCCCAGGACCAGATGGTTTGACATCAGAATTCCACCAAACTTTAGAGAGGAATTAGTACCTATTCTACTCAACCTGTTCCAAAAGGTAGAAAAAGAAGGAAGACTACGCAACAAGTTCTATGAAGCAAA